>NC_065585.1:82855000-84257500 GCF_024542745.1 Macaca thibetana thibetana | reverse complement strand
TCTTTAAATAGTCTATGGGTTGCAAGACAGTGAGATATCATGTGTAGACAGAAACAAGACTTAACTGGAAGAGGTATGGAATTCACCAAGAAACCCTGACCTTTAATCCTGAATGATTACTCCATAGAAGCTCTTGGCCAGGAATAGCGGCCCCTATCTGTAATCTCAGCTCTTTGGAAGGCAGAGTCGGGAGGGAGGATCACTTGAGTCCAGGAGTTCAAATCCAGCCTGGGCAGCATAGCAAGACCCTATCACAAAAACAAAAACAAAAACAAAAAACCTCTTTTGGATGCAGTGGCGGAACATAAATTTGGGATATCCTGCCTAAGGAAGAGGTGTATAGTGAATAAATTGATATTTATATTAATTGTATCAGTTAGATCATGTTAGTGGGAAATCTTTAAACGCATAAGGAAAAAAACAAAGTGTCTGTTTGTGCAAGGCAAGGAGGGTAGTCTTGTAGTTTGCCCAATTCGAACTCATTTACCCAGCTCTGGGAATGCCCTATCTGTACCCCTAATCCCATTGCCATCCGCATGGCCAGCAGGACTCTTAGCAGCCATTTTTGTAGTATGATCCTCCCCCAAACTATGTTTGATTGGATCAAGAGTGCACGTGTCCCAATTGGAGTTAATACACCCCTTCTCAGAAGAAATATTACTTCAATGTGGCTTTCTCCTGAATGCAGGAAGCAAAATCCCAGGACTGTTGCCACGTTTTCCCATACAGAGAAAGAGAAGCAACGGAAATCAGTGTAAGAGAGAGGAAAGAGCAAGACCAGCACGGGCCGACATAGAGAGATCAGACGTGGATTTCCACTCCCTGCTTCCAGCTTGAGCATAGGTTGCATTTCTGCACTTGGATTTCCAGAGACACTCCCTTACCTTTAAAACAAACGTCCCTCTTTTTGTTTAAGCCAACTCAGATCAGTTTCTGTTTTTGCAACTAGCGGACTCCTGCCTCATAAAGAGGTCCATCCCAGGATTTGCGATATTCCTTTTCTTCTTATAGATAACCTCTGTTTTGAGACTTTTCTGTCCACAGGAATGATTTGGTGATTGTAAACACAGATGAACTGAAGAGACTGAATGAGCACATGGATCATTAATTAGATTATTTCTCATTCTTGCCATGTCTATACCAATCTATTTCTGTCAGGGAATCATAATTTCCTCATGTAGTCAGCCACCGTAAAAGCGGATCTCACTTTTCCCCAAAACAGCTTTCCTTAGTGCTGGCATGAGAAAGGGGTGAGATTTTGGTGGTGGGGAATAGATAGGTTTGGTCCCACATAGCCCTGTGCTTAGTTCAACTCTTCAGCGATGTCCCAAGCAAGGCTACTGGGCTTCAGGGTGGGATTTCCGTAGCTGCCCTTCTCAGGAAGTGTGGACACAGGAGGGAGCAGTTCAAGAAGTTCATTCTGGGAAGGCTGAAGGTGCAATCTGTGAGCAGTGCAGAACACAGAAATGCAGAGCCTTTGCAAGGCTATGGACAGAGCAGGAAAAAGCAGAGGCCTCCAAACACATGAGGAGCACAGAGATCCCTTTATTGCCTGCCGTGGAAGGTGTTTCATTTCAGAAGGCTAGGAAGCAAATGGAGACATCTGATCTGGAAAATCGCAGGGAGCCCAAGTGAGGAAGAGTCCAGTGAAGAGTCCAATGCACAGCATCTGTGGAGAAGCACAAGGTAAACTGGGAAGGTGTGGATCCTTAGGGAGGACTCAGTCTCTCAGCACTTTGTCCCAAGGAGCATTCTGGGGGGAATTTTGTCACACTTGGAGGGCATCTTTCTTCCTTCCTTCCTTCCTTCCTTCCTTCCTTCCTTCCTTCCTTCCTTCCTTCCTTCCTTCCTTCCTTCCTTCCTTCCTTCCTTCCTTCCTTCCTTCCTTCCTTCCTTCCTTCCTTCCTTCCTTCCTTCCTTCCTTCCTTCCTTCCTTCCTTCCTTCCTTCCTTCCTTCCTTCCTTCCTTCCTTCCTTCCTTCCTTCCTTCCTTCCTTCCTTCCTTCCTTCCCTCCCTCCCTCCCTCCCTCCCTCCCTCCCTCCTTCCTTCCTTCCTTCTTTCTCCTTACTTTGGTTCAAGAACCAATTTAAACAAGTAAAATGTAAGGAATTCCCTTTCTCCTGCCCAAATGAGGTCAGCATCTGTTGAATGCTCACCATGGCAGAAAACCTGTTTGATAAAGTAATGAGATAAACATTTGTATAGAATCCATGTGTTTTATTTATTTTTTCTAAATAGAGACAGGGTCTCTGTCACCTGGATTGGGTACAGTGGCATGGATCTTAGCTCAATGCAGCCTCGAACTCCTGGGTTCAAGCAATCCTCCCACCTCAGCCTCCTGAGTAGCTGGGACTACAGGTGCACACCACTATGCCTGGCTAATTTTTTTTTTTTAAGAGACAGGGTCTCATCATCTTGCCCAGCTTGGTCTTGAGCTCCT
This sequence comes from Macaca thibetana thibetana, assembly GCF_024542745.1. Classification (NCBI taxonomy): domain Eukaryota; kingdom Metazoa; phylum Chordata; class Mammalia; order Primates; family Cercopithecidae; genus Macaca; species Macaca thibetana. The sequence goes on along the minus strand of NC_065585.1, from coordinate 84,255,060 downwards.
GGGCTCAAGCAATCCTCTCACCTTAGCCTCCCAAATTGCTGGGATTACAGGCATGGGCACCGTACTCAGCCTCTTTTTAAATTATTTTAATGTAGTAATTATGTATTTAAGGAACTAATAAAGCTTAGTTATTGAAAGAAAGAGGTTGTTGTGTTTTATTTTCCATAATTTTGATTAGGTGAATTTGAGGTGCTGATGAAGAGTAGCTGTTGAAGTGTTACATAACAATTTCTCAGCCAGGCTTGGTGGCTCACGCCTGTAATCCCAACACTTTGGGAGGCCGAGGCAGGTGGATCACGAGGTCAGGAGATCAAGACCATCCTGGCTAACATGGTGAAACCTTGTCTCTACTGAAAATACAAAAAATTAGCCAGACATGGTGGCAGGTGCCTGTAGTCCCAGCTACTCGGGAGGCTGAGGCAGGAGAATGGCGTGAACCCGGGAGGTGGAGCTTGCAGTGAGCTGAGATGGCGCCACTGCACTCCAGCCTGGGCGACAGAGCAAGACTCCATCTCAAAATAAATAAATAAATAAATAAATAAATAAATAAATAAATAAATAATTTTCTCCTTAGCTCAAAGTGAAAATGAACTCAATAAATAGGAGCCAATGTTAATCTAGGGAATTAAAATTCAATTTGTTTTTAAACATTGCCTATAATTATTATAATACTGAAATGTACATACAAATATGCATGAACCTTAAATTATTTCCATCCACTTACCTAGTATATACCGACTCAAGAAATTGCTATGCTGAATTCAGTCAATTATCTCTAGGTCATCTAGTGAGAACTTAACTATATTTGTAGGGCTCTGACTTTTCAGCACAAACACCATACTCATTTTCCCACATACATTATACCAAGAACATATGGTACATTATGTGATTCGCTAGCAAAGAGCTGCTTGCAATTGAGATCTGTCAAATGAAGACTTCTCAGACAGCTATGAGGATTCTTTGACTCCTGTTGTTAAAACACATTTTGTAGATTTAAAATATATTCATAGAACCAAGTCTTCTGAGTTTTCATCTTCTAGGACTAGCTTTCACTGTGTGCCAAGTATTTTTTTATGCTGCTCATTTCAGTAAACCTTCTTGCGTCCCCTAAGTTCTCAATGGAATAACACCCGTCCCATCTGTTCCTCTGTCTATCTCCTCTGTAAGTCCCCTGCTATGTTGCCATGGCAACAGTACCTGCTACAACATCGTAACACGTGATTATCTCTTTACTATACTTCTGCTTGCAAATGCAATACTTGGCTTTCAAAACCATGGCTTTGTATCCTTTTTATCCTTCTTTAAGAGACAGTTGGGACAGGTCATGCCTCTAATCCTAATGCTTTGGGAGGCCAAGGGAGGAGGATCACTTGAGCCCAGGAGTTCAAGACCAGCCTGGGCAACACAGGGAGACCCTTGTCTCTGAGAAAAAAAGAAGTAGTTGCCTGGTGAGGCAGCAAGCATTCTCAAGGCTCATCTTCCCACTGTTTCCTTAGCCTTTCTTCACACACTTAGGAAGCCAAGAACTGTAAGCCACTACCATCCCATCTTTCACCCTAGCAGACTCCATCTTCCACCAAAACATCCAGAAGTGCTTGGGATTGGAAACCGCTGGCAGGAAGATTCACACTAGTGGTTTCCTCAAACTACACTGTGCCTTCAATTCCTCCGGGTTGCACATCAACAATACATCCAACTTCATTTTTCTCAGTTCTGATTCAGTAGCTGTGGAGGGGAATCCAGGATTCTTTTCATCAAACTCCTGGGTAGACATTCAACAGAGTTTGAGACACAATGGTCTAGATTTTTTAATTCAGGTGCCCCAGCATTTAATAGTTAGACGGCATTTTTCAATGCGTAAGACTTTGCTGGGGAAACTGAAAGTGAAGATTCCTGAGTCCTGCCTCCTAAGTCAGAATCTGAGCCTGGGATCCACAGATCTGTATTTTAGCAGCATGCTAAAGGTGACTCTGATGACACCAGAGAGACCAATCAGGGCTGGATCCAAATCCCAGCTCTGCCACCTAAGTAACCATAAACATGCATATATATTTGACGTGGTGATAATATCTACCTCATGAAGGGATTGTGCACAGTAAACAGAAGCCATGCATTTTTGACTGTTTCTGAATAAGGCATGGTACAGCTAGAGGAGATGTTTAATAGAGTAAGGTAAAAAACATCACAATCTGGCCATCATTTCTGAGTCATGATGGAGTCTTTCTAAGGACAGACAACCAGGGGGTAACTTTTTCCAACCAAAAAGTCATGCTATAAAATTCCAACACAGTTTCGATAGACAGAACAGAGGGCCACAGAAATAAAGATATAATTTTGATCATCTCAAAAATCTATTGATCCATGCATGTTCCTGTACTTCATCAAAATCTGGACATTAGGGAATGTGTCACATACACATACTTCCAGAAAGGAGGAGAGCCACTGCCTTCGAGAATGGTGCTTGGACATGCTTTCTTCCTCCCTGGGTACATTCCACCAGCAGAATATTTCCTGGACTTAAAAGAACACTTTGGGCCAGGCACAGTGGCTCACATCTGTAATCCCAGCACTTTGGGAGGCCAAAGTGGGAGGATTGCTTGAGGTCAGGAGTTCAAGACCAGCTTGGGCAACATAGTGAGATCCCCATCTCTACAAAAAACTTTTAAAAAAATTAACCAGGCATGGTGGTGCGTGCCTGTAGTCCCAGCTACTCAGGAAACTAAAGTGAGAGGATCGCTTGTGCCCAGGAGTTTGAGGCTGTACTGAGCTATGATTTTGCCACTACACTCCAGCCTGGGTGACAGAGCGAGACCCTGTATCGAAAAAAAAAAAAAAAATAGGATGAACACTGAACACTTCTCTCCACCTGAGATTAGTCAAGTTAAAAATCCATTTTAAGAATGCTATTATAGGCTGGGCACAGTGGCTCACACCTGTAATCCCAGAATTTTGGGAGACCGAGGTGGGTGGATCATGAGGTCAGGAATTTGAGACCAGCCTGACCAACATGGTGAAATACAGTCTCTATTAAAAATACAAAAATTAGTGGGTGTGGTGGCATGTGCCTGTAATCCCAGCTACTCAAGAGGCTGAGGCAGAAGAATCACTTGAATCCAGGAGGCGGAGGTTGCAGTGAGCTGAGATGGTGCCACTGCACTCCAGCCTGGGCAACAGAGCGAGACCCCGTCCCCCCCATCCAAAAAAAAAGAATGCTATTATAATGACACATTTATAATTGAGGATGACGGTTACATCCCACAGATTTACACTGGCTAAGTCACAGAGTTTGGGGTGCAAAATCAAGGTTATGGTCCAGCTTATCTGTATTTGAAATTAGGGTAGAAGCAAAGCATAATATTCTGCTTCCTGTTTCCAATTTCAGGGTGACACGGTCCTGTTCAGTTGAAGGCTGCTGTGCATTTCTAAATGGCCCTCAGAAAATAAACAACTCACAGAAAAGGACTTCCTGAAAGTGGCAGTGGTGACTTTAAATGCCCATGACCCTTCACACTGATCAGCCTTCTCAACTTGAGGTGTGTGGAGACAGGGAGCCTGGTATTGAGAGTAACACTATGAAGACAATTAAATAATTAGAAAATAAAACCTTTTGGGAAAGGCTAAAGGAAATAAGATATTTAGCCTGGAGAAAAGAAGGCTGAGGAATGACCTAATTATAGGCTTCAAGTACATGAAGAATTAATCTACAGCAGATGGTGACCAGCTGTTTTCAATTCCCATTGAATACAGTACAACAGAAAATTGGCTTAAAGGGTAATATAAAGGATTTAGGATAGATAAAAGAAGGAATTTACTGGTTTTTGAGGGTCACCAAGGTTAAGAGGAGATCTACTCTATTACTTAGGGAGGTGGCAGCCACTCCTTCTCTGTGGTTTCCTGGTTTGGATTGGTTTGTTCAAGTGCAGTGAGGGGGAAAGAGTTTTATTCTGGGGTGGTGAAGGCCAGCTCAGTCCAATGGCTATTCATTATGCCTGTGCGTTTTAGCCATTTGGCTTCTCAGTATTGCATTTTTGTTTTCCATAAGTCATTATGACCACACTGAGTGGCATTTACCAAGTGCAAAATGTATGCTGGGCATGATGAAAGAAAACTATATAAATTTCACTTTTTAGCCTTCAAACATTTGCCATTTGACAATTATAAGCATTTATTGAGTGCCTGGGGAGTGCCAGCTACTGCTTCAGTCATAGGGGGATACTCAGATGAATAAGATACAGTTGTTTGCAACAACTGTGGAGTGTGTGTGTGTGTGTGTGTGTCTGTGTGTGTGTGTGTGTGAGAGAGAGACAGAGAGAGAGAGAGAGAGGAGAGAGAGAGTTGGGGAGGTAGCAAGAAAGATAATGCCGTAATCAGTTGAGGAACTTAAAAAACATACACACCCAGCCCCTCCCTCTAGAGACTCTAATCTACCTGGAGTGGTATGTCATTTGGATACATCCTGCCAAGTCATAATTATCACCTGCAAGTTGAAAGCACCTATTATTTTACCCCAAAGTATAGTGAGAAATACATTTTAAACTGTGATCCAGTATACATGCACATGCACACATATACATATACACATGTACACATTCATTCATATGCACACATTACTGATAAAAGATTTCACAGAACAGTACTCTACTACTACTTTTTTATTTTATATCCTGTTCTATTTTTTTAGTGCTGGTCACCCCACTAATTGATTTTATAATCCTCTAATTGGTCATAACCAAGCATTTAAAAAACACCACTGTGGGGGAAGGTGGCAGCTTTGTTCTCGGCCTGAAGGGAAAAAAACTCATATTTTCATGCCTCAGTCACAGGGCCAAAAGTAGGTGTGAGTTGAGATTAACATAATAGGCCAAGAGTTGTTCATTCTCTCTAGACCTTAAACTAAAAGGATAAAAATAATCCTGGAGGTTTATGTGTGCTCTAGCCCAAGTCACCAAGGTACAAGAGATGGCAGCAAAAGTCCTCATTGGTGACAAACACGATAAACACGTTTGCTGGGATCGTCCTCTGTGCTCCGCGAATCCATCAGGGTGCTTGGGGTGATTACAGTTGACCGGTGAAGGCTACAGATGTCCAGGGTTCTAACAATTACGCATTTCAGACACATTAGAAGTCAAGAAGACACCAAGCACAGAGGGAACCCCATCATTTGGGGAAGGAAATATTGAGTTCCAATCCCAGCTATGCCACTAATTAGTTCAGTGAATCCAAGCAGGTCACTTAATGTCTCATGACACAAAGCAGCAGAATCAGCTGCAAATGACTGCAGGCCTTGCCAGCCCCTGCGACTGCCACAAATCAAAGGTCGTTCTCCCTCAGCACAGAGTGCAGAGAGGACTGCAGGGCTATTAGTCACCTCGACCTGAAATAATGACACTGTCGGTCAGCATTTTTTCTCGCTACCTGAGGAGCCCTCTCTAAAATCATGACTGATGGCCGAGCATAGAGCTTTTTGTAATGGAGGCAACAGCAAAGGTTAGGTTGCAAGGGCTACCTGGTTATCCATCAATGAGTTGTAGATGAAGAATATGAGCCTCCATATCTTCATTTGTAAAATGAAGACAATCATACCGTTAATAACAGGAGCAGATTCTGGCTCAGGGCTGGGCCGGGAGTCACATGAGGGCAAGCATGGGTGACATCAAAGCCTCTGCTTTGTTTCACTACACCTGCTGAAGGACACCTGGTGTATCAGAGTGGGGAAGAACAGGCTGTGAAGGCTGAGCAGTCCAATAGCAGGGGAAATACACACATGCACACACACATGTGTGTATTCAAATTAGATCATACACCCAAACAAATCTTGATCCCCATTCAGGACACTCACAGGTTTACTGAAGGAGGCAGAAGTGAAAATGAACAATCAAAACAAAGCATCTTGCAGGGCCAATAAAAATGGGGTCAGGCATGGTGGCTCATGCCTGTAATCTTAACACTTTGGGAGTCTGATGGGGGAGGATCTCTTGAGCCTAGGAGTTAGAGACCAGCCTTGGCAACATAGCAGGACCCTGTCTCTACAAATAATAGTAATAATAATTAAAAAGGGAGCATCTGCAGCTCTAACCACAATTTCCCAAGTGTCCAGTTCACTTCTAGCACTGGTTCTCAGTCGGAGGCTGCACTGCACCTTCCCCCAAGGAGGCATCAATGCGTTGCATGATTTTGGTCATTAGATGACAAGGAGGTGCTGCTGGCATGTCCCATGGCCACTGTGGAGTTTACATTCTAGTTGGAGAGGTAGAAAATAGACCAGTAAGCAAATAAGTAAACAATACAACATTGGACCGTGAGAAGTGCTTTGAACAACAATGAAGTAGGGTACAGATCAGAGAATGACTTGGGAGAGTGGTGGCTATTTTACACAGTAGGATGGTCACAGAAAGTCTTTCATTTGAGTGAAGACCTGCAGTAAGACAGTGAATCACGTAAGAGACAGTGAGAAGGGCCGGGCGCGGTGGCTCACACCTGTAATCCCAGCACTTTGGGAGGCCAAGGTGGGAGGATCACTCGAGCTCAGGAGTTAGAGACCAGCCCAGGCAACACAGAGAGACCGTGTCTCTACTAATAATTTTTTTAAAGTAGCCAGGGCTGGGGGTAGTGCACGCCTGTAGTTACAGCTACTTAGGAGGCTGAGGTGAGAGAATCACTTAGACCCCAGGAGGTTGAGGCTGCAGTAAGCTGAGATGGCATCACTGTACTCCAGCCTGGGCAACAGAGAGAGACCCTGTCTCAAAAAAAAAAAAAAAAAAAGAATCAGTGAGAGGAACATGTCAGGCAAAAGGAACAGCTGTCTGAGTCCACAGTGTGCTTGGCGGGCTGTAGGCACAACATGGGGACTACAGAGCAGTTGAGCAATAGGAAAATGGCCAGAGTGAACATGAAGAGTGAGCTACGAGTCGATCATGTAGGACATTGTTCTGGGCAACAATCACGACTTTGAATTTGATACTAAATATGAGGGAAAATTATTAGACGATGTTGAACAGGGAGTGACATGATCTATTTTTTTTTAAGAGACAAGGTCTCTGCTGCCCAGGCTGGAGCACAGTGGTACAATCACAGCTCACTGCAGCCTCATACTCCTGGGGTTAAGCAGTCCTCCTGCCTCAGCTGTCCAAGTAGCTGGAACTACAAGTGTGAACCACCATGCGTGTCTAATTTTTTTTTTAATTTGTAGAGATAGGGTCTTGCTATGTTGTCCAGGCTGGTCTCATATTCCTGACCTCAAGTGATCCCTTGGCTTCTGCCTCCCCAAGTGCTGGGATGATAGGCATGAGCGACTATGCCTAGCCTGACTAATATTTTTTGAAAAGCATTCTTTGGAAACAAAACTGAAGGGCCATGGGTAGAAGAAGGGAAACCAAATTTAAAATCCAAAGTGAGCAACCAATTGGCCAAATATGTGTCATATGCCTGCACCACAGCTGCCAGGGATGGAGAAAACAGCACATGTCTGTAACACTGTAGGCTCAAAGGCTTTGGTGACTGGATGAGGCAGTAAAGAGAGGGAGAAGTGGAGGCCGACAGCCAGGTCTCTGGCATCTGTGCCTAGGTAGATGGTGACACTAATTATTCACCAATGTCAGAAACACAGAAGGCAGAGCTGTTCTGAGGGGAAATGTGTGAAGTTCCATTTGAGTCATGCAACAACGTCCAGAAGGGAGCTGATGACACATGTCTACAGCTCAGGGGTGTGGCCTAAGTGAGAGATAAAGATGCAGAATCATTGTGTTTGGGTGGGAATTACAGCGGTCAAAGTGAAGGAGACCTACTCGAGAGAGTGTAAAAAGATTAGAGGAGTGTAGAAAGATGAGAGAGAAGAATTCTGAGCTCAGATGCCAGAAAACACCAGGGTTTAAGAGGTACGCAAACAAAAAGTTGTAAGCAAAGGAAGTGAGAAGAAATAGTTAGAAAAATAGGAGTCCCAGGAGAAAGAACCAGGCGCTAGTTAATAGTGTCAAATGCTCAGCTGGGCATGGTGGCTCATACCTGTAATCCCAGCACTTTGGGAGGCCAAGGTGGGTGGATCACAAAGTCAGATAGAGACCATCCTGGCCAACATGGTGAAACCCCGTCTCTACTAAAAGTACAAAAATTAGCTGGGTGTGGTGGCACGTGCCTATAATCCCAGCTACTCAGGAGGCTGAGGCAGGAGAATTGCTTGAGGTTGGCAGAGGTTGCAGTGAGCCAAGATAGTGCCACTGCACTCCAGCCTGTCAACAGAGCAAGACTCCATCTAAAAAAAAAAAAAAAAAAAAAAATAGTGTCAACTGCTAAGGAGAGGTGGCTGGGACCTCCCCAACCACCACCACCCGGTAGTCTGCCATAGCTCCCTTATTTCCCATAACGTGGACCTTAACATGCTGTTTTCTGAGGGCTTACCTGAACCCCCTACTGGACTATAAGTGCTGTGAGGGCAAGGAATGCTTTTATTTTGGTAATCACTGAACTCTCATGGCCCAACATTATACCTGACTTGTGGTGACACTAAATAAAAATGTGTTTAATTACCAAATAGATGACTGAGCTGCAAACAGGTTATTCATGATCTCTGTCAGATCATTTAGAGTGGAACAGTGACAGCAAGTCTAATCACAATTAGCTGAAGTGTAAATGAGAAATGAGAAAGGATGAAATCAGGCATATAACTTTCTTCAAAGAAGGGTAAGTAATTACAAGCTACTCTAGGGTTTAGTTTGAGAGAGAGAGAGAGTTGGCAGGAGTTGAGGCCAACTATGTAGGTTAGGGGGACCAGTCCCCACAAGTTGCCATCCTTGCTTCTGATACCAAGTACAAGTAAGGGGGGATTCCCAAACCACCCTTAGTTTTAGTAATTCACTAAAAGGACTCTCAGAGCCCACTGAAAGCTGTTATACTCAGGGATACAGCTTATTGTAATGAAAGGATACACAATAAAATCAGCCCAGGGAAGAGGTCCAGACATTGAGTTTCCAGCTGTCCTGCCCTTGTGGAGACATGAACAGTGTGACCTTCTCCCAGAGTTGATGTGTGACAATATGCAGAGTACTGCCAACCAGAGAAGCTCGCCCAGTCACTGGTGTTCAGTTTTGCTAGGGCTCCTTCATACTGCCCATGTGGCTGACCTTCAGTCCAGCCCTTTTCAGAAGTCAAGCTATTGCCTTTAGTCCCCAGTTCCTGGTGGAGACAAAACATACATTGTGGCCTGAAGCCCCCATCATAAATGACATCCTTAGACTGTCTGGCGGCTAAAGCCCCCAGGCAAACAAAGACACTCCCATCAGGCAGAATATTCTGAAGGCCTAGAGATCACAGCCAAGTAGCCTTTGGGTGAAGTTAATTCTTCACTACACCCAAGGTACTATGTTGATAAAGAAGAAGGATAGAAAGCTTGACAGGAATACAGTTTTAAACAGTAGTATATAGGAAGCAAAAAGGTGGTCATTGACAAAGAGCACTGCATAATAATGGAAGGTGGCCAATTGAGATGATTTGCCTTGGTCAAGAAAGAGTACTGATATTGTTACCAGGGGTCCTTGCTCCCAGAGCTCCCAAGATGGTGGGGGGCTACTTCCAAAATGGCGGTAGGCCACTTCCAAGATGGTGGCAAGCCTTGTGTTCTCTGACCTGGGGTTCTTGGCCTCACAGATTACAAGGAATGCAATCTTGGGCCATGCGGTGAGTGTTACAGCTCTATTAGAAGCCGTGGGTCACAGAAGAGAACCGTGGAATCCAGTGACTAGTGTTCAGCTCGATTAGGATGAGCCCAGGCACTTAGCCATGCAGGAACAATGGCAAGGCTTTAGTCGGATCGGGAGTGGCAGGGGGCGCCTCGCTGGATCAGCAGCACAGCGGACACTCTGCTGGATGAGGAGGGATGGAAGTCAGCCGCGGGTCTGCCAGGGCAGCAAACGGCAGTAGTGGACGCCCAGCGAAAGCTCAGGTCGAGCCTTAACAAAACACGGACCAGAAGAGTGCAGCTGCAATATTTAATAGAGTGAAAACAGAGTTCCCATATAAGGGGAGGGGACCCAAAGGGTGTTGCCTCAAATGCCTGGGTTTATATCCTGATCCTTGTCTCTCCCGCTGTGCTCTCAGGCAATAGATGATTGGCTATTTCTTTACATCCTGTTTTTGCCTAATTAGCATTTTAGTGAGCTCTCAGATTGGTCAGGTGTGGGTTAAGTTGCAAGCCCGTGTTTAAAGGTGGATCACCTTCCCAGCTAGGCTTAGGGATTCTTAGTTGGCCTAGGAAATCCAGCTAGTCTTGTCTCTCAATATGGCTGCTGTTTAGACTGTGTTCTCAGAACACAGACGAAAAGCTGTGCATTACATTTTCATAGGCCATGAAATAAATGACTTTTTCTGTAGTAGTACCACACAGCAGTGCTGGTGCCTTAGGTGGCTCCCACAACAGAATACTACCTATTTCATGAGTATGCCTGCTCCCTAAGTACAACTATTCATAGGAAACATGATTTACGTTTGCCTACTGTAAATGTCAAGTTTCGCCAATTTGGATGGACTCTCCTAAATCATACCAACAGAGGCTGAGTCAGATCAATAAGCATTTCTTGAGAACCTACCAAGAGTAATGCATTATGCTAGGCTCTGATTACAAAGATGAAAATTATAGAATAGCTACCTTCAACTAGTTCACTAGTGAGGAAGATAACACATAAACAACTTGGGATTGTATAAAGAAAACACAACATTTAACTTTTTTTTAAAAACTCACTATGGAATGAGGCATAGGTGATGAGATTCAGGAAGACATTTCAAAGATTGTTTTATTCACCACCATAGACCCAGCTCCCAGCAACAACTGGCACATTCCAGACACAAAATAATTTAAATATATACACATACCCAAAATACAAGTAAAATGGTCTTTGTTTGTATATAACATGATTGTGTACCTAGAAAACCCAAAATAATCAAAACTGAACTAATAAGGGAATTTGGCAAAGTCATAGGGTGTAGGGCCAATATTTTTAAATCTACTGCATTTTGGTCTGGCGCAGTAGCTCACACTTGTAATTCCAGCACTTTGGGAGGCCGGGACAGGCTTGAGCCCAGGAGTTTGAGATCAGCCTGGGAAACATACTGAGATCCTGTCTTTATTTATTTTTTTGTTTATTGCAGCACTATTCACAATAGCAAAGACTTGGAATCAACCCAAATGTCCATCAGTGACAGATTGGATTAAGAAAATGTGGCACATATACACCATGGAATACTATGCAGCCATCAAAAAGGATGAGTTTGTGTCCTTTGTAGGGACATGGATGCAGCTGGAAACCATCATTCTTAGCAAACTATCACAAGAACAGAAAACCAAACACCGCATGTTCTCACTCATAGGTGGGAACTGAACAATGAGATCACTTGGACTCAGGAAGGGGAACATCACACACCGGGGCCTATCATGGGGAGGGAGGAGGGGGGAGGGATTGCATTGGGAGTTATACCTGATGTAAATGACGAGTTGATGGGTGCAGCACAGCAACATGGCACAAGTATACATATGTAACAAACCTGCACGTTATGCACATGTACCCTACAACTTAAAGTATAATAATAATAAATAAATTAAAAAAAAAAATCTATTGCATTTCTATATACTTTTCACAATAATTTGAAAATTATGTAGAAATATGTTTAAGACAGACTGGGCACGGTGGCTCACGTCTTTAATCCCAGCACTTTAGGAGGCCAAGGTGGGTGGATCACTAGGTCAGGAGTTCGAGACCAGCCTGGCCAATATGGTGACACCCCATCCTACTAAAATTACAAAAATTAGCTGGGTGTGGTGGTGTGCGCCTGTAGTCCCAGCTACTTGGGAGACTGAGGCAGAAGAATAGCTTGAACCCGGGAGGCAGAGGTTGCAGCCAGCCGAGATCACGCCACTGCACTCCAGCCTGGGCAGCAGAGTGAGACTCCAGCTCAAAAAAGAAAAAAGAAAAGAAAAGAAATATATTTAAGAGATCATAAATTGTAAAATGCTTAGGAATAAATTTTTTAAGCAATATGCAAAATTGTTTATGATGAAAACATTGCCAAGAAATATACCATATTCATGAATTGGAAAACTCAGTATTGTTAAGATACCAACCCTCAGGTGTGGTAGCTCATGCCTGTCATCTCAGCAGTTTGGCAGGCCAAGGCAGTAAAATCACTTGAGGCAAGGAGTTCAAGACCTAGGCAACAGAGCAAGACCCTGCCTCTATAAAACAACAACAACAAAAACACCCAAAGTGCTAGAACTATAGGTGTGAGCCACTGCACCTGCAAAAAAATTTTTCAAATAAAAAATTTAAAAAGATACCTACTCTCTACAAATTGATTTATGGACTCAACAAAATCTCCATCAAAACACTGGTAGGCTTTTTTGTATTAATTGATAGGCTGATTCTAAAATTTGTATGGCAATGAAAAGCCAAAACTTAGAATAGCCGAAACCATTTTAAAGAAGGACAAAATTGGAGCAGTTCAAGATTTACTCTAAGGCTCCAGTAACTCAACAGTTTAATATTGGAGTACAGAGAAATCAATCAATCAATGAAACAGAAAAGAAAGTTCAGAAATAGACTGTCACTTGTTATTTGACAAAGGTTGTCAATACAAAGCAATAGGTTAAGGAAGGAGTTTTCAATGAATGGAACCAGAGCAACTGAATATCTATATGAAAAATAAATGAGCCTTTGATGCCTCCTGCCATTACACACAAAAATTAAATTGAGATGGATCATAGACCTAAAGTTGAATGGTAAAACTCTAAAGTTTCCAGAACAAAGCATAGGAGACTATCTACACAACTGTGGGGGAGACAAAGATAACTTAGGACACAAAGGCATTGCCATATAAGCAAAAACTGTACATTGGATTTCATCAAAATTAAAAATCTCTCATCAAAAGACACCATTAAGAAAATGTAACGGCAAGCCACATAGATTGTTACGGACTGAATGTTTGCGTCCCTCCAAATTTATATGTTGAAGGCTCAACCTCTAATGTGATGGTTGGTTTGGAGTTGGGGCCTTTAAGAAGTAATTAAGTTTAGATGAGATCATGAGGGTCGTGCCCTGATAATGGGATTAGTACTCTTAGAAGAAGAGGAAGAGTAGGCACAGTGGTTTGCTCTTGTAATCACAGCTACTTGAGAAGCTGACACGGAGGATCACTTGAGGCCAAAAATTTGAGACCAGCTTGGGCCACTGAGCAAGACCCCATCTCTAAAGAAATATAAACAATTACCTAGGCGTGGGGGCACACAGCTGTAGTCCCAGCTACTCAGGAGTTTGAGGCAGAGGATCACCTGAGCCCAGGAGGTTGATCATGCCACTGCACTCCAGCCTGGATGACAGAGTGACACCCTATCTCTTAAAAAAATAAATTAAATAAATTTTAAAAAGGAAGAGATATAAGAGCGCGCTCTCTCTCTCTCTCTCTTTTTCTCTCCCTCTCTCTCCAAGTACAGACACAAAGAAAAGGCCATGTGAGCATACAATGAGAAGGTAGCTGTCTATAAGCCAGGAAATAGGCCTATACCAGGAGCTGAATCTTCTGGCACCTTGATCTTAGACTTCTCAGCCCCCAGCCCAGGCTATGGTTTCTTGTTATAGCAACCTGAGCTAAGACAGGGCAAAATTATTTGCAATATAAATATCTAAAAATGAACTCATATTCAGCATATATAAAGAACTCCTACAAATCAATGAAAAGAAACCAACAAATCAATAAAATAATGTGCAAAAGTCTAGGCCACACACTGGCTATATATATATACACACACACACACACACACACACACACATATATATATAAATATATATCTGAATGGCCAGTAAGCATCAGAAAAGGTGTTCAATAAACTTAATGAACAGGGAAATGCTCATTAAGGCCACTAAAAGATACCAGTCAGTATACACTCACCAGAAAGGCTGAAATGTAAAAGATTGATAATGCCAAGGGTTGGCAAGAATGTGGAGGAACTGGAATTGTCACACATTGTTGACGGGACTGTAAAATACTTTAAACACTTTGGAAAATGGATAATTTCTAATAAAGTTAAATATCCACTGACCTATCTCCTGGGCTTACTGGGAAAGCTAAACACAATAATGGTTCATACTGTAGTACATTTTCAATAAACATTTGTAATAGTAGTAGTACTGGTATCTTGTGCTTGTAAACACCTCCTCCAATGACTGCTGAAACTTAACTGACTGCCTGGTGTTGCTGTTTAACCATGTCATGACGAATACTGATAGGTTGTACCTGCAGAGTGGGAAAAGTGAGGTACTAAGTCAGTCTGAGCTTGGGAAGGCAATTAGGGAAACTGGAACATCTAAATAAATAGAACCGGTAATATGTCTAGAATTAATCAGTCAATTCACATATAAACAGTACATGTTCTTCTGTTCATCTTGATGCAGGTGTTTTGATGGATATCAAGCATTTAAATTGTGCATAACAGATACTTGCTCCCTAGGGAATGAAGCAAGGCTTGAAAATGGGATGAGGGAGTGAAAGCTAGTAATGTTTGCTTCATGTGTTAGTCAAGAAAAGAGTCACTGCCAAATTTTGATACATTCAGATGTTCCCCATTTAAAAATGTCTGCATCAAAATGTCCTGCTTCCATTTCTCCTCGCCTACTCTGTGAGGTATCCTAATAAGCACTTGTAGAGTCTACAAAGATGAGCAAGCTTTGTCCTTGCCACAAGGAGGCTTTAAAGTACAGTAAGAAAGGATAGGCAACCATGTGATTACTCCCCTCGAGAATGAAATGAATGTGCAAAGGACCAACATCACATGTGTTACCAAAAGCTCCATCAGCTCAATAAATCCAGAGTTCACCAAAGACACATAAACTTTCCCAGGGCTTCTTTGAAGGGGAATGTCATACACATCTTGTCTTGTCTCGGAAATCCTTGAGGTCACCAACAAGGCTAAGATTTTAATTTTAAGGACTCTTTCAAAAGTTCCAGAGGCTTTAAGGGGTCCATGAATCCCCTGAAACTATATGGATAAGAGTCATTTTTGAATCTTTATGTGCATTTTTCTAGAAAGAAGATCCACCACTTTCAGTAAGCTCTCATATGGCTCTGTAACTCAAAAAAGATTTCTCCTAAATTTGTTCTAATTGTAACTTGAGTTATATATGACCTCCCATTACTCACTTGAGAGTTTCCTATCACTTCAATCACAAAAATTGTTATCACAAAGGTGAGCAAAAGGCATTAATCAGCTAATTTGATTCTGTTTCTTGCAGGCTATGGCTTCGATGTTCTTAGAAGTCTTAGTACTTCCACGTGGTTCTGATGGGTCACTTTGAAATTGAGCTAGAAATATAAAATTAAATTAACTTTACTCCTAATTAAGCATCTTAACAGTCATAATTAGATGTCACTGTATTTTGTAAATGACCTAAGCCATTTATTCACCATATGCCTTGATCTATTTACTTAAACTCTGTGCCTCAATTTCCTCATCTACAAAATGAGAATAATAGTAAAATTCACCACAGAGTCATAATGATCAAATGGGTTAATATTTGCAAAACACTTAGACTAGTACCTCATACAAAGTAAATGACATAGAAGTGATAAATGAACACCTTTGGCTTTATCGTCAAAGCCTATGGATTTATCCCTGTCTGTATTGTGGAATACGTGCAGTTGAAGCTCTTGACAAACTCTTGGTGACTCATTTCTTATTAAAAGCTTAGACGTAAGATTTAGTGTTCAAGGAAGCTTATCTAAAGCGTGAAGAGTCCATCCATTTTTAAGATATTCTAACTTATGTCTCCGAGTCAAAGTAAGTCTCCCCTGAGACTTATAGTTTATCACATTGTCTTGGCACTTAATAGAATTGCTTTTGGTGAGTTGTGCTGGTCCCATGCTCCTGCCTTGCCTAGGGAGACCCTTCAAGAAGCTGTTATTCTCCCTGCGCATTTGTCAGGCATATCAATGGGATGTTGTTCACTCTAGAAGACAGTGTTGGTACCCTACCCACAACCCTTTACCAGGCTAATGCACCCATCACTTCTACCTATCCATAGCATCCATGCACATCAGCTAGTAACAGCTCAAATCTGAACTCTTCTTCAGAAAACTGCTCTCAACTATCAGGAGTCTTGTCATCTGGAGATGTCTGGAAAATTATATACCAGACCCCACTCCAGGGTATAAAGGTACAAAAGCCCAGGCTTCTTGCCTCAAGACAGGACAACTTCATGGTGCCTTTCAGACTTCAGAGGCATCCTCATGAGACCAGGTTGCCGTCAGCTGAAATTACATCTTTGCTGGGATTCTTCCTCTGCCTCATCCTGCTTTCCTCAGTTCCTTCCAGCTTTCTCCTGAGAACTCTCTCTCAATTATTTGTGCAAGAAACCCTATTTTAGACTTCACTTCCAGGAACCTAAGACATCCATTATATCATATAGGAATATGATATGCTAAGCATGAGGGTGGGGGTTTTTTCTCCCAGGCTTCAGTTCCAAAACACATTGTGTTCCTTAGTCTCTCATTCCCCTTCCCTCCTTTCTCTTCCCTTCCTCATCCACCTCTTTCTCTTCCTCATTTCCCCTTGCCTCCTATTCCTCCTCCTTCCCTCTCCTCCTCTTCTTTCTCCTTACCTCCTCTCCTCCTCTCTTCTTGCTCCTCTCTCCTTCCCCCACCTCCTCCTCCTCCCTTCCTCTCTCCTCCTCGTCTTTCTCTTTATTTCCCCTTGCCTTCTATTCCTCCTCCTCCTTGTCGTCTCCTCCTTCCTCCCCTTCTCTCTCTTCTCCTCCTCTTCACCTTCTCTCTATTCCTGCTTTCTCCTCCTCTCTCTTCCTCCTTCCCTCCTCTCTTCTTTGCCTCCTTATCCACTCCTCCTCTCTTCCTCCTCCTTTCTCCTCCTCCCCTCCTCCCCTTCTGCACCTCCTCTTCTTCCTTCTTACCTCCTCATCCCCTCTTCCTGCTCCTCCTCCCTTTCCTCCCCGTCTCTCCTCATCTTTGAAAAAGAAAGAAAAAAAAAAGATTGTGCTCTTCCAAAGTAAGTTATTCATTTTTATCTTAGCCCTAGGACTCTTTTAACTGAAGGTGCTTCCCTCTTTACTTTGATGGCCATGAATCTCACAACCAAATTTTCAACCCATTTCTGTGGTATTTCTGAGTAGCAACTTCACCCTTAGCTTTATTCTATGTTTTACCTTTTTTTCCTCTTTCCCAAAACCAATCAATCAATATATGTTTTGTACTAGGTGGAATAAAACAGACTTTATTAACATAAATAAGCTTTAAAAGGAGTCATGATGGCTGGGCACAGTGGCTCATGCCTATAATCCCAGAACTTTGGGAGGCTAAGGAAACAGGATCACTTGAGCTCCAGAGATCACGGCTGCAGTAAGCTGTAATTGTGTCACTGCCCTCCAACCTGGGTGATGGAGTGAGACCCTGTTCCCCCCAAATTTTAAAAATTAAAAAAAAGTCAAGATTCACTTTCCTAATTCTTACTTTGCAGTCTGTATTGAACATCATTTTTTGAGGTCTGCCCAGTTCTCAATCCCCTTCTTCCAGGAATAGCACTCCCAACTGTCCTTTGGGAATTACAATATCTGAATTCAGTTCATGTGGTTCAGGTGTGCTGACTCCATTCTCTTACTTCAGGAGAAGGGCTGACCTGGACCACACAGAATCAGAGAATCATAGTCCCCTGTTACTAAATGAGTTTGAGACAGGAAAGGATAGAGTACAACTAAAGCCGTGAAGTTCAATTCTGAGACTTCGATTGGATTAATGAGGAGAAAACATCTTTCCTTCCCCTGAACCACTTCATAGGATTGCTGAGAATACAAAATAATCTTGAAGTGAAGTGATTATGAGCCATTCATCTCATCCCTACAAGGGTGAGGCTGCCTGAGATGGAGCCAATGCTGAGAAAAGCAGAGATGAGGGATGCAGAGAGACTATGTGGTCATCACCTCAGTTGAGCTCTCCCTTTTTCAGTTACCTCCTTCTTTTCCTAAATCTAATTTGAGTTTGATTTCTGTACCTTGCAACCAAGATTCCTGACTGATAACGAAGGCACAAAAATATAAGGTTATTTTAACAGTGAATATCTATAAGGGGCTGGGCGCAGTGGCTTATGCATGTGATCACAACACTCTGGGAGGCCAGTGCAGGAGAATCACTTGAACCCAGGAGTTCCAGTCCAGATTGGGCAACATGGTGAAACTGTGTCTCTACAAAAAATTTTGTAAAAATTAGCTGGGCATGGTGGTGCGTGTCTGTGGTCTCAGCTACTTGGGAGGCTGAGGTGGGAGGATCGCTTGAGCCTAGGAGGTCAAGGTTGCAGTGAGCCATGATTACACCATTGCACTCCAGCCTGGGTGAAAGAGCAAGACCCTGCCTCAAAAGAAAAAAAAATCTGTAAGAGACAATAGTTTTTTTGTGTGCAACTTGTTCTAACATCCAGAAAACCCAGGGATAAAAAAAATGTTTAAACCTAAGCTTTAATGCTACATACACATTTCTCTTCCTTGTTACACAAATTTGAGAGGCTGTACTACACATCTTGAAAAAATAGAATTTTTTTACAGCAGTCCAGTTAGAATTGATTTTATAGCATTTAAACTTTAACAACAGTTTTCTAAGAATGACCTTGGGGCCAGGAGCAGTGGCTCATGCCTATAATCCCAGCACTTTGGAAGGCCGAGTCAGGTAGATCACTTGAGGTCAGGAGTTTGAGACCAACCTGGCCAAAACGATGACACCCGATCTCTGAGAAAAATATTTAAAATATTTTTTAAAAATTAACCAGGTGTGGTGCCATGTACCTGTAATCCCAGCTACTTGGGAGGCTGAAGCAAGAGAATCCCCTGAACCTGGGAGGCAGAAGTTGCAATGAGCTGAGATCATGCCACTGCACTCTAGCCTGGGCAACAGAGCAAGACTCTGTCTCAAAAAAAAAAAAAAAAAAAAAAAAAGGAAAGAGTGACCTTGGGCAGAGTAGAGAATGGAGTTGAGAATTTAAACTAATTGGCAAAAAGGAAGGGCAAATCTTGGCAAAGATAGTCGCATGTGAAGAGGACACTGAGACTGTACTAAGCTCAGTTTTCAAGAAGGATAACTTCTTGGCATTTTACTATCATGTTACCCATCTTCGTAGTTGTTTGAATGGTACAACAAGCTATGAAATTTATATATTTTCTATTCTCTGCTGTTTAGGGAAGAACTCTCTCAAACCATGTTTTTCCTCTGCTTTCAAAGCACAATCATCATCAACACAGAAGAAGATTTCTGTAACTACATGAGTGAGGAGTTTTTCCCACAACCAAGCAGTGGATATCAGCTGGGTGTCCCCCAATTCAATTCCTGGGGGTAGTGTCAGATCCCACAGGTTTAGGGCTCGGTTCTCGAGACTGCACCAAGAAGTGTCTCTGGAACTTCTGATCAACCCACTTCAAGTTGGGCGTCCCAGGACCCCCTCTTTGGGTTCTATTAATTTGCTGGAGCAGCTCACAGAACTCAGGGCAACACATTTACCAGTTTATTACAAAGGATACAGATGAAAAGATGCATAGAGTGAGGTATGGGGAAAGGGGTGCAGAGCTTCCATGCCCTCCCTAGACACACCATCCTCCAGGGACCTCCATGAGATCCACCATGGAGACACTTGCTGAACTCAGTCCTGCTGCGTTTTATGGAAGCTTCATGATGTCAGCATCCCTTCCCCCAGGTCATGGAGGTGTGGAGTCTTATGACCCACAATCAGATAGGAAGGGAATGATTAGAATCTTGCCTGGTAGCAGGTGAAAAGGAGGCAGGGAGAAGGTTGGAGAGATCCTGTTTCCTTAGGCCTAACACACCCATAAAGAAAGACTGAAATGGCCAGCCTTGGTGGCTCACTGCTATAATCCCAGCACTTTTGGATGTTGAGGCTGGAGGATCACCTGGAGACCAGCCTGGATGATATAGCAAGACATCGTCTCTTGAAAATATTTTATTTTATTTATTTTTACTTAATTATTTGTTTTGAGATGGGGTGTCACTCTGTCACCCAGGCTAGAGTGCAGTGGCATGATCCAGACAAACTGCAGTTTCAACTTCCCAGGCTCAAGTGTTCCTCCCACCTCAGCTTCCTGAGTAGCTGGGACTACAGGCATGAGGCACCATGCCTGGCAAATTTTTGTATTTTTTATAGAGATGCGGTTTTGCCAAGTTGCCCAGGCTGATCTTGAACTCCTGGGCTCAAATGATCCATCCACCTCAGCTTCCCAAAGTGCTAAGATTACAGGTGTGAACCACTGCGCCCTGCTGCTGTCTTCCATCTTTAGTCTCAGGCAGGCTTTTCTTGAACCACCCAGCAGCTCCAGGCTCACCTCCTCCAGCATGGTGTGAACATGTGAGTCGTCTTCCACACTGAAAGCAAAGTCCTGGAAATGAGTCACATTAGGCCACCTTGGCTCTCATGTCCATTCCAGAGTCAATCACTGTGGCCAGAGAAAGTGGATAGGTGCTCTACACAGAGCCCTGGGCAACATGCCCATCCCTGGAGCTTGGAGTAAAATCAACCCACCTGGAGTACACGCATGGGAAGGGCAGTAGTTAAGTCCCTAAAGAACACATGGGTTCTGTTACCAGAAGAAGGGAGTAATTGCTGGGCAGGTAAAGCCACACATGTCATTTCTTCACTGGTGTACATTTTTCCTGATTGATATCTAATCACTGGACTGACAGACTGCTTGGCTCCATTCAGCAGTGCTACTCTCTCATGTATGAGGGAAGAGCTTGGTGCTTGGGGTCTGTTGTAAGTGGGTTGTTTGGATGTTTATTAGCGAGTGTCTTAGAGATCATGGAAGCAGGATGAAGCAAAGGGAGAAGTCAGGCTGCAATGCCCTCCCACTGGCAGCCTCAGCTAACGTCCACCACCACAACCACGGGAGTGCTAGAGCTACGGTAGACCTTCAAAGCAGTCCCAAGTTGGAGCAAGAGAGGAGGCCTTTATACCCTGGGGTCCATTAGTCAGATGTGCACCTTGTTAGGATGGGAGCACCATCTCGGGCAACACGGCTTTCCTCAGCTGAGGTTGCTCTGAAGGGACTGACAGCAGAGGGCTGCCGAAGTCAGCACTCCTGGGGTGTGGCGGTAACCAATCCTGGTTCCTAAAGGAGACTGAAGCTGCACATCAGAGACCAGCACAGGGACCCACAGTAATGGTGAGGTGACAAAGCTTTGTCCAGGTCCCCAAAAGGTAGCAACCACACCACCTTAAATAGTGACTTTATAAATGTCAGCACTTAATTGGTAAGAATGATTAGTTAAAATTATAAAGTTGTCTTTATTTTTATTTTTAATTATATTTTAAATATATAGACAGAGACAAGGTCTCACTATGTTGCCCAGTCTGGTCTCAAACTCCTGGGCTCAAGGAATTCTCCTGCCTTGGCCTCCCAAAGTGGTGGGATGACAGGCATGAGCTACTGTGCCCAGCCTAAAATTATAAAACTAACTTGAGGAAGGTTTTGTACTTTTTGCCGCAAGTGCCATAACTGCTGGCTAGGGCTCTGCCTAAGGGCAAATTTTGTGATTGGATCCGGTGAGAATTCTGAGTCAGTCATGAATGGCAACAGGTATCTGGAACCAGGATACCAATTTCAAGGAGATAAAGATCAGTCGGGAGTGTCAGCAACCTGGAGGTATTTGTGATTTCCAAGACTGGAAGTAATAGCTGGCCCCATGGGCTTATGGGTACCAACATGTCCTTCCAGCTGAATTGTCTCTCCCTTGATTAATAAGATGTTTAGGCAGAGAATGAGCTTAATCTTTCCCACTGCCATCTAATGCCCATAACTCAGCAGATTTTATTATTTTAACCAAAAAATCAGGTATCCTCACAGCAAGGGGGTGTAGGTGGGAGGGCTGACTCCAAATCTGTGTTGGAACAACCACGGCAGGGGAAAAACAAGAACATCTTTCCTTCACCTTCCAGGCTTGTCATTACCCATGATTCACATACGTTGGCAGTGAAGGATCATTAAACATGAGAAAAGGACAGAACAAACAAACAAACAAACCTGAGGCATTTGGTAAGAGACAGAGCTTAGAAGAAATGAACTTGTTGAAGTAGGAGGATAAACAACCTCACTGGAAATTTAACACATTTGAAGCAGTGGTTCGTCAGAACCATTGCTAGGAAAAATATGCATCTGATTAGCCAGTGAGACATATGGTAAATAATTTTTAAGACTTTCAAAGCTCATGCTTTAATCTCTAACTGATAAGGAATTTGGGAATGGATTGCACATTGGAGGTGAAAAGTGATTCGCCAGATGACACACATCTGAGAACCTGCAGCAATATGTAGGATGTAGTTCTGCTTAGGACAAAAACCAACCTGAGAGGTTTTTGTTTTTTTTTGTTTTTTTTGTTTTTCTTCTTGAGACAGAGTCTCGCTCTGTCGCCTAGGCTGGAGTGCAGTGGCACTGTCTTGGCTCACCGCAACCTCTGCCTCCTGGATTCAAGCGATTCTCCTGCCTCAGTCTCCTGAATAGCTGGGATTACAGGTGCGCACCACCACACCTGGCTAGTTTTTGTATTTTTAGTAGAGATGGGGTTTCACCACGTTGTCCAGGCTGGTCTTGAACTCCTGACCTCAGGTGATCCACCCACCTCAGCCTCCCAAAATCCTGGTATTACAGGCGTGAGCCATTGCGCCAGGCCACTGAGAGGTTTTTGTCTGTGGATTGGATTGGCTGGCTGAACTTTTTCTTTCTTTTTCTTTTTCTTTTTTTTTTTTTTTTTGACGGCGTCTTGCTATGTCACCCAGGCTGAAGTACAATGGCCTGATCACTGCTCACTGCAGCCTTAACCTCCTGGGCTTAAGCAATCCTCTCACGAGTGGCTCAGACTACAGGAGCACACCACCAGGCCCTGCTAATTTTTAAATTATTTGTAGAAATAAGGTCTCACTATGGTGCCCAGGGTGGTCTCGAACCCCTGAGCTCAAGTGATCCACCTGCTTTGGCCCCCCAAAGTGCTGAGATTATAGGCATGAGCCACCATGCTTGATGAATTTTTTTTTAATTAGAAAAATCCAAGGACATATTTTTTCAAGTTGTTATACATTTTCTTATTGTACATGACTGTGTACATAAATTTGTTCAGTCGACTCAAATATTTGAAGAAATGTAAAATCATCGATATCAATCTTAGAGTATATGCTATAGAATCATCAGAGTTCAGGAGAAATAGAGAAGACTATGTGGTTTAGAGGAGTTTAGAGCCAGACACTCCTGGGTTCATTTTACACTTCTGTCACTTACTAGTTGTATGGCTTTGGCAAATTTCCTTATCTCGCTGAGTTGGTTATTCATCTGTAAGATGGATATATAAAAATATCTATCACATAGTGGCACTGCCTGAGGTAATGCAAGCAAAATGATTAGCCCAGTGCCCGGAAAACACAGTCCACTAAAACAGTGACTGCTGCTCCTGTTGTGCTTTTGCCACCATCATCACTGGGATGGTTGTTACTGAATATCTAAGCCTGAACTATAAGACCCCTGGAAGAAAAGAGGATATTCTGACCTATGCTTCAAGAAGTAGTCTAATCTTTCAAGAAAATTGTGCCACCAAGGAATGAACACAAAGATTAGTTGAGAATCCTGCCTTTTGTTTTCACTTGTTTTCCTTCAGTGGTTGGGTGAAAGCAAGCTTGAATGCAAGGTTTTTTCTTTTCTTTTCCTTTTTTTTTTTTTTTTTGAGACAAGGTCTCATGCTGTCACCCAGGCTGGAGTGTAGAGGCACAATCACAGCTCACTGCAGCCTCAATCTCCCAGGCTCAAGCGATTCTCTCACCTCAGCCTCCCAAGTAGCTGGGACTACAGGCATACACCACCATGCCTCGTTAATTTTTAAATATTTTTGTAGAAATGGGTCTATGTTTCCCAGGCTTACACCACCATGCCTCATTAATTTTTAAATATTTTTGTAGAAATGGGTCTCACTGTGTTTCCCAGGCTGGTCTCAAACTCCTGGGCTCAAGTGATCTTCCTGACTCAGCCTCCCAAAATGCTGGGAGGTGTGAGCCACTATGCCCAGCTGCAAGTTTTTTTTTAAACAGCAGATTTACCTGAAGGCCTAGGATGGATTCAGGAAACCCAAGAGCTACCCAGGGTTTCTGGATAATTATCAATGCTGGGGCAGCCTCATTACCATGCACCATGTGTGGAGGCACAAGGCAATCCTTTGCCTCCCCAGGTATGTGAGAGGCAAGGGGAAGTTCCTTCTCAGCCCTATACAAATTCCCAGATTGTGCAGTTTAGAAGCTAATGTCAGTTCCACCATCACAGGATGCTGCTCCCTGACTTTTTTTTCCCCCCCTGAGACAGGGTCTCATTCTGTCACCCAGGCTGGAGTGCAGTGGTGCAATCAGGCTCACTGTAGCCTCCACCTCCCAGGCTGAAGCAATCCTCCTACTCAGCCTCCCAAATAGCTGGGACCACAGGTACATGCCACCATGCCCAGCTAATTTTTAAATTGTTTTGTAGAGATGGGGTCTCACTATGTTGTCCAAACTGGTCTTGAACTCCTGGGCTCAAGTGATCCTCCAGACTCAACCTCCCAAAGTGCTGGGATTGTTAGATAGCTAGGCAGAGATGAGCAGGACATGAGAGCCCCCAGTCCCCGGGTATATCAGGCGACCACCAGGTGATGTTCAGGCAGTTGTTAAACTGCCACTCTGAAATAATAATTAGTTGCAGCTGGTGCCAGGGAAGGGCGGTCTCCCAATAGTTAGAAACACCTGAAGCTGGTGATCAGCAGCTTCCCAGTAAGATCTCAGGAGTTGGGCAAGTGGGCTCAAGCATACGTGCCAAGAAGCAAAATGGAGGAGTCTAACTGGTATATGATGTTCTTCTAGAAACATTTGACTGGTAAGGGGAAAACGCCACAAATGAACATGCACACAACTTCAGTAAACACACTGAGCATGTGGCCCCTCTCAAGTGCTGGCAGGCCACTGCACATGCAGACAGCTCGCCCCAAGGAAAAATCAAGGGAGGAGAGACACAAAGCCCCAGAACCATGCCCATACCAATGTTTACAACCCCAAGTCAAAGGTCCAGATGGGGCACTTGGATCTCTCAAGTTGCCCACTTGGCCCTCTTCCAAGAGTACTTTACTTCCTTTTGTTCCTGCTCTAAAACTTTTTATAACACTTTCACTCCTGCTCTAAAGCTTGACTCAGTCTCTCCCTCTGCCTTATGTCCCTTGGTTGAATTCTTTCCTCCTAGGAGGCAAGAATCAAGTTGCTGCAGACCCATAGAGATTTGCCACTGCTAACAGGATTACAGGCGTGAGCCACTGTGTTCAGCCTCCCTGACTTCTGTTTATACAGTTTCTGCTTTCATTCTCTCCAGATCAGTAGCAAGATGTGTATTACTTTTGCAGCATGAATTACTCTTAGCCTCAGCTCTTTTAAGAGTCCAAACCTTTTGACATCAACACAACATGGATTACTGTCATAAGATGAATATTGGTAACACATAATTTTTAGAGACCCACACGACAGTCACAATACATTCTGCCCACATAACAGTCACAAATTCTGTCACTTGCTCATGTTTTTACCAGCTTCTTTCCAGTGAATCCCAAGGCTACCTATAGAGCAAGTAAATTAATAAGTAGTAGGTTTATCTAGGAGTGGACTTGTGTAATTGAATTCCTAGAACAATGCTGTTTCTACAATAATTAATTCATTTGCTTATTCATTAGGCACAAATATATATCTGTATTGAGTCAGACTCTGCTGTATACTCAGCATATAAAAGTGAAAAATTAATTCCCAGTCTAATCAGGAATTATTTGCTATTTATTTAGATGCCACACATGTAAATAAATAAGTGCAATAAAGTGTCTCAGATGCTACGTTCAAAGTGAGTCTGGTTGCTGGGCTTGGTGGCTCACAACTATAATTCCAGCACTTTGGGAGGCCAAGGAAGGAGAATTGCTTGAGGCCAGGAGTTTAAGACCAGCCTAGGCAACATAGTGAAACCCTGTCTCTATAAAAAATTTAAAGAAATTATACTACCACACTGATCTTTTTAAAAAATAAGAACAATTTAAAAATTAGCCAGGTGTAGTGGCATGCCTGTAGTCCTAGCTACTTAGGAGGCTGAGGTAGGAGGATCACTAGAGCCCAGAAATACAAGGCTTCAGTGAGCTATGATTATGCTACTGCCCTCCAGCCTGGGTGACAGAGTAACAGCCTGTCTCTAAAAAACAAACAAACAAACAAACAAAAAAGTGAGTATGAGAAATGCTGATTTTATCTGGGAAGGTCAGAAAAGCCTTGGTACCACAGCTGACTTCTGAGTCTTGAAAGATGAGTAAATGGTCACTGGACAGATATTTTGGGTGAAGATGACAGAGAACACATTCAGTTAATTTTTTAAATAATTTTAATTCAAAATGTATTTATAAAATATGGAATGCTTCACGAACTTGTGTGTCATCCTTGCACAAGGACCATGACATTCAGTTTAACAGTATCATCAATATCCAAAAAATAGCCTGATGTGCAGCTTGGGATGGCCACAGCCTGTATAGGGAAGGCAGGCATTACCTGAAAGTAGAGCAGCAACATGGACTGGCCAAATTGTTACATAAAATTAGACACCACAGGTAGGTAGGTAGGTAGGCAGGTAGGTAGGTAGGTAGGGAAGAAAAAGGAAAAAAGAGTCCAGGAAGAACCCTGAGATTCTTAGGGTGCGGCAAAGCAAGAGAGGGCCAGGGCAGCAGGGCAAGGAGGGTGACCCCAGAGACCCCAGGAGAACCACAGACATTGTACCTGCTCTTTCCCCCAAAATGCTGCAATGGTCAACAATATTAAATGACACAGAAATTAGAAGATGAAAAGTGAAAAGAACTCACTGGATTTGGTCTTTGGTCTTTGGTAATGTACCAAGCAGTTTGAGTAACATAGGGGAGGTAGAAACTTGAGTGAAGTCAAAGAGAGATGGAATCATTAGAAAACAAAAGCAAAGATTATGGTCCGATTTGGTGAGAGTGAAAGGGATGCTCATATACTGTTAAAAGTGTAAATAATATGAATCTTTGTATCAAAAGTTTTGAATAGGATCATACCATTTGACCCAGCTATTCTGCTACTATAAAATTATCTCAAGGAAGTGAATATGTATCTATGCCAAGATTTAGTTATAAGCTATTCATCTGAATGTGGGTTTAATGGTAAAAAAATAAAAAGATAAATTTAAAAAGGGTATTAGGTATACCAATTATGTTCTATCCAGAGCAGATTTACCATGAAGCTATTGAAAATTAAGCTTTGGGCTCCTTACTTGCATGGACCCCTTCAATATACTGGGTGAGAGCCAGGCGTGGTGGCTCATGTCTGTAATCTCAGTTACTCAGGGAAACTGAGATGGCAGGATCCCTTGGGCCTGGGAGTTCAAGTCCAGTCTAGGCAATATAGTAATACCAGATCTCTAAAACAAAACAAAACAAAACAAAACAAAACAAATACATACCGAGAGAGGGCCTTAACATTTTATATAAATAATCCTATAATCTTTTCCTTAAAGAGAGCTCCCCTAATTATATAAGTGTTAGGCTCTCCGAATCTGGATTACCATGAGTCTGTTTATATAATTATAAAAATAAGGTTGTATTTTATAATAAGACAAATAACTTCCCCCCGCCACACACACAAAAAAAGGCAAAAAATTTGAACAGGCATTTTTATCACATAAGAGATGTTAATGACATAAAGAAATGCAAATTACAACCACCATGAGATACCATTTCTCATGTACTAGAATGGCTAATTCTTTTTTTTTTTTTAGATGGAGTCTTGCTCTGTTGCCCAGGCTGGAGTGCAGTGGCATGATCTTGGCTCACTGCAACCTCTGTCTCCCAGGTTCTAGCGATTCTCCTGCCTCAGCCTCCAGAGTAGCTGGGATTACAGACGTGCGCCACCACCCCCGGCTAGTTTTTGTATTTTTTGTAGAGATGGGGTTTTGCCATGTTGGCCAGGCTGGTCTCAAACTCCTGACCTCAAGTGATCTACACACCTCAGCCTCCCAAAGTGCTGGGATTACAGATGTGAGCCACCCCGCCCCCAGCCTAGAATGGCTAATTTTGTTTAAATGCTGGTGAAGATGTAGAGCAACTAAAGCTCTCCTACATTACTGGTAGGAACACAGAATGGTAGCAGCACTTTGGAAAACAGTTTGTGTGCAGACCAAAGCAACTCCATCTTGAAAGTTAATCCACCATGTTGGCTTCTGATTAACCCCTGTTCTGGAAAGGCCACTAAGATTGCCAGCTTATCTATTGTTCTTTGTGTCAAAGCAGGTACTCACTGTAAATCCTGTCCTTAGGTCAAACAACCTTGATGTTATACTTTATTTGTTCTACACATCCCTTTTGAACCACCCTATTCTATGTTACATAAGCCCTGGGTCTTGGGTGTAATGGTGCTGGGATCCACCTTCTTCTCTTGCTGCTGCCCCAGGCACAGGCATGGCTTCTGATCGTCAGTCCCTATTAAATGTTTCTTTATAAGAAACTGGGCTTGTCAGCCTCTTTTTTCTGCCTCTTAGCCTCGGTGGACTTTGGGGTACATTTGCATAGATCTGCCCACCACAGAACAGTTTGGCAGTTTTTTACAGAGCTAAACATGTACTTATCATAGGACCCAGCAACCTCACTCCTAGGAATTTATCCAAAATAAATAAAAGTGTAGGTCCACACAAAGACCTGCACACAAATGTTTATAGCAGCTTTACTAATGATTGCCAAAATCTAGAAACAACTCAAATGGTATCTACTGGTGAATGGATAAACCATCTATGGCACATCCACACAATGGAATAATACTCAGCAGTGAGTAGAAATGAACTACTAGTACATTCAACAACGTGAATGTATCTCAAAAGCCTAATTTGAAGTGAAAAAGAGCCAGACACTCTCTCTCTCTCTCTCTCTCTCACACACACACACACACACACACACAAAGCTGCATACTGTATGATTCCATTTCTATGACATTCTGGGAAAGATAAAACTAGGAGAGAAAATTAGATCCATAGTTGCCAGGGGCTGGGGAGGACAAGGGAGGTTGGGGATGACAGAAATATCCTGTAACTTGGTTTCTATGGTGCTGACATGACTGTATGTATTTGTCAAAATCAGCAAACTGAGCGCTTTAAAACAGTTTTAATGTATGTAAATTATACCTCAATAAATCTGACCTTTAAAAAATTCAAGTTATCCTGGCATGGTGGCTCATGCCTCTGTAGTCATAGCTACTTGGGAGGCTGAAGCAGGAGGACTGCTTGAGCCCAGAGTTCAAGGCTATAGTACATTATGATCATGTCTGTGAATAGCCAGTGCACTCTAGCTTGGGCAACATGGCAAGACCCCATTCCTTAAAATAAAAATAAAATAAAAAAATAGAAGGGCTGGGCATGATGGCTCATGCCTGTAATCTCAGCACTTTGGGAGACTGAGGTGGGTAGATTGTTTGAGCCCAGGAGTTCAAGACCAGCCTGGCCAACATGGTGAAACTCCGTCTCTACTAAAAATACAAAAATTAGCCAGGCATGGTAGTGCACATCTGTGGTCTCAGCTACTTGGGAGGCTGAGGCACAAGAATCACTTGAGTCTGGGAGACAGAGGTTGCAGTGGGCAGAGATCACACCACTGCACTCCAGCCTGGGCGACAGAGCAAGACTCTGTCTCAAAAAAAAAAAAAAAAAATGAAATTGTAGAAAATATTTAAAGACATAGAATAGTAGTCCTATAGTATTGATAAGTAAAGCAAGTCATATAGTATTGATCAATATTCATTTTCATAAATCCAGCTTTGTGTGCTCAGATAGATAATACATGAATACATTTACAGAGGAAAGAACAGAAAAACAACAAATTTCACCTATAATTACTTTCGAGGCATTGGATGACACATGAATATTAACATTACACTTTTGCCCATTTGTATTTTTAAAATTTTCTTTATTAAATATGTATCCCGTGTATTTTTTTTTTTTTTTGAGACAGAGTCTTGCTCTGTCGCCAGGCTAGAGTGCAGTGGTGCAATCTTGGCTCACTGCAACCTCCGCCTGTCAGGTTCAACTAATTCTCCTGCCTCAGCCTCCCAAGTAGCTGGGACTACAGGTACATGCCATCACATCCAGTTAATTTTTGTATTTTTAGTAGAGACAGGGTTTCACCATGTTGGCCAGGATGATCTCTATCTCTTGACCTGTGATCCAACTGCCTCAGCCTCCCAAAGTGCTGGGATTATAGGCTTGAGCCACTGTGCTCGACCATAATTTTTTTTTAAGTAGGTTTTTGTTAATTGAGGTGGAGTTGAGGGTTTTTGAAGAACAAATTCTAGATGGAGAAATTAGAGACAGGGATTCTAACCTCTTCTTATTGGCTTGCCAATTTAGGGAAAAACTTACTAGAAGATTCAGTCAAAGATGGAATTTTTGTTTCTTTGTTTTTTATTTTAAAGGGAAAGTGAGACAAGACACCCATGCAATCAAGAGCTCATGATATGGTACTCCATGAGAGATACAGTCGTGGTACTGTATTGGGAGCAAGTTCCAATTATGCTCCAAAGCCTGGATGACTCATCTGTCTCTGAAAGAAGCTTTCCATGATCCCAGCCCACCCTTTTGTTCAATTTTCTCCTTGGTAGTCACCCCTATATACTCTGTGATCAAGCGAAGGGTTTACTCCCTATTCCCAACCACAGCCTGAACTCTCCTGCTCCATGCCTCCTTCACTCTGTTCCTCTGCCAGTCTGGAATGTTCTCCCCATCTCTCCCTCTTTTCAAATGAGAAGTAGCAGTCAATTCCCCTGCACTCTACAACACTGCCCATACCTCCTTGGCACTCACTCCTAGCTTTAGTCTTACAGTTAACTGTCACTCCTCTCCCTTCCATTAACCTGAACCCCTTAGGCATCTTTCTGTCCTCCACAGCACTGAGCACAGAGCCTTATCAATGTTTGTTGAATTTCACTGAAGATGGCATCAGACTTGGGGTGCCAAATTATGATACATCCATAAACTCAAATACTTGTAGAATAGACTGATTATGAGATTAGTCCCAAATTCAGCATAATTATAGAATGCTCCATTCGAGAACATATGTCCTTGTACCTTGGAAATAACCAGTGATATGACTTAAACAGTGTTCATAGTTGTATTAGTCCATTCTCACAGTGCTATAAAGAACTACCTGAGACTGGATAGTTTACAAAGAAAAGAGGTTTAACTGACTCACAGTTCCAAAGGCTATACAGGAAGCATGGCTGGGGAGGCCTCAGGAAACTTACAATAATGGTGGATGGCAAAAAGGAAGCAAGTACATCTTCATATAGCGGCAGGAAAAAGAGAGCTAAGGGAGAAGTGCTACACACTTTTAAACAACCAGATCTCATGAGAACTCACTCACTATCACTAGAAAAGCAGGGGGGAAATCTGCCCCATGAGCCAATCACCTCCCACCAGGTTCCCTCCCCAACACTGGGAATTACAATTCGACATGAGATTTGTATGGGGACATAGAGCCAAACCATATCAATAGTCTATTTTTTTTTTTTAAGTGAGTGAGTCTTTCAAATTTATATCCCTTTTTAAGTATGTTCTCAGGGACAACTACCAGCTCGTTTTTACTATTCAATGTCATGTCTGCATACTTTGTTAGAAAGGATCCAGCTGTGCTTTTTTTTTTAAATAGGAATGAGTGCTGTGGATCATGAATTGGCTGATAGAGATGTTCATTTCTTAACTACAAAAGTCCAATTATGATAAGGCATAATTATGACAAAGTACAATTAATAGAAACATGCCAACCATGTCTGTGCTTCTTATAGCTGAGTGACCTGGAAATCACTAAATGCAGGTCACATAGTAAGTATTTTTTAAATGTTCAGATAAATCATTCTTGTTCACATAGCCAATCAGCCTTCCCACACCTCTTGAATAGAATTTTTGGGTTATATGACCTAGGTCATCCTGGAAATGTGCAGGTTGCCAAGAATGTGGGCACAGTTGGATGGAAGCAGGTCACTCCCAGGACAACAATACAAGGAAGATCCTGCCACCTTCAAGTTGTGTCTCTGAAGGGCACAAAGCCTGCTGAGATGCTGTCAACAGATGTTGTAAAGGTCCTTCGCTATGTGAGTCAGAAGACCAGAGAAACTATCTTTAGAGATCTGGGAGATCATCAGCCTAAAGGTAGTGATTGGTGTCATAAGAGTGGTTATGGTATTGAGCGCAAATGAGCAATAAGAGAGAAAAGGGAAGGGGATGTTCAAGTAGTGAGGGAAATCACAGAATTGAAGATCAATGAAGAATAGTCTGAGATAAAAGAAAAACCAGACCACATGAAGTCATTATCATTTGTGATGAACACTGTCAAATGCCAAAAGAACATGAAGCAGATTAAATACGGCCACAAATTATCTGATATTCCTTCCATCGAGCAGTGGGGCTCTATGTCCCCTCCCCTTAAGTCTAGGTGGGTTTTCTCACTGTTTTGCCCAATAGCCTGACAGGAAATGAAGCTATGTTCATTTTCAGGACTGGTTCTCAAGAAACTTGCAGCTTCCACGTCCTGTCTCTTGGAACACTCAATGGCAGAGAAGTCAGCCACCATAAAAGAAGTCTGACTGCGCTGAGATCACCCTGCTGTGAGAAAGGCCAGGTTAACTATGAAGAGAGAGAGATGCCCAGCCAGTCCAGGCTGCTCCA
The DNA here is from genome assembly GCF_024542745.1 of Macaca thibetana thibetana. NCBI lineage: Eukaryota > Metazoa > Chordata > Mammalia > Primates > Cercopithecidae > Macaca > Macaca thibetana. Next base: position 84,222,289 of record NC_065585.1, on the reverse strand, counting down.
GCCAGCCCAGCCCAGCCCAGGCTCCGTCTGCCCAGGCTTCAGCTGCTGTCTCAACGCACCTGCATAGCAGAGCTCAAAGTGAGGACCAATCACCTGAGCCCAAGGAACCTACAGAACTGTGAGAAATCAATTTTTTGTTTATTTCTTTTTGTTTGTTTGTCTTTTGAGATGGAATCTCACTCTGTTGCCCAGGCTGGAGTGCAGTGGCATGATCTTGGCCCACTGCAACCTCCACCTCCTGGGTTCAAGCAATTCTCCTGCCTCAGCCTCCTGAGTAGCTGGGACTACAAACATGCACCATAATGCCTGGCTAATTTTTGTATTTTTAGTAGAGACAAGGTTTCACAATGCTGGCTAGGCTGGTCTTGAACTCTTGACCTCAAGTGATCTGCTTGCCTCAGCCTCCCAAAGTGCTGGGATTACAGGTGTGAGCCACTGCACCCAGCCCAATTTTTAAATTATTTTAAACAAATAACTATTTGGATGGCTAATTACACAGTGTTTCATTTCAGTCCCAACTGGGGCAACACTGAATGTACTGCAATTCATTTCAGACACTAACCATCCAGAGTTGGCACAGATTCCACAGGTTAAGGTCAAAGTCCTCCACAAGATAGCTCTCACCAGCTGTAAGTTTCAGGGGATCCTAGGTCACTCATACTCTGACTGGCTGCGAATTTGAGGGTTCCCACAACCATCTCAGGCTTGATAATTCACCATAATGACTCACAGAACTCAGAAACATGCTACATATGAAATAATAGTTTTATTGTGAAGAATACATATAAGTACCAAGATATGAAAAGATAGGGAAATTTTTTAAAAACAAAATAAAAGACTACATAGGGCAAGGTCTGAGAGGAAACACTGAGCTTCAATGCCTCTCCCCTGTGGGAGTCAGGGAGCATCACCCTCCCAGCACATCACTGTATTCACCAACCAGGAAGCTCCTCCAAGCCTAGGTGTCCAGAGTTTTTATTGGGGTCTCATTATGAAGGCATGATTGACTAAATCCTTGGTCATATCACTGAACCCAATCTCTGGCTCTTCTCCCTGGATGGTGCACCCAAATTCAAGGGTCATATGTTAAGTTCTCCAAGTCATTTTTGAAATCCTCTTACTTGACTTGAGGTAAGAGAGATGTACTTCAGTCCCCTCTCCCATGCTGGGAGAGAGAACACAGCATACTTGCAACTCTCTCCAAAACAATGTGAAGCTGCCAACACCGGCCAGAACAGTTTTGAACAACTCCTATTGCAAGCCTTGCATGATGGCGTCTATTGTTAGTTTCTCACCCACTTGGGCATCTTCAGAACTTTTTTTTTTTTTTGAGATGGAGTTTCACTTTTTTGCCCAGGCTGGAGTGCAATGGCTCAATCTCAGCTCACCACAACCTCTGCCTCTCTGGTTCAAGTGTTTCTCCTGCCTTAGCCTCCCAAGTAGCTGGGATTATAGGCATGCACCACCATGCCCGGCTAATTTTGTATTTTTAATAAAGAGGGGATTTCTCCATGTTGGTCAGGCTGGTCTCAAACTCCTGACCTCAGGTGATCCACCCATCTTGGCATCCCAAAGTGCTGGGATTACAGGTGTGAGCCACTATGCCCAGCCTTCAGAACTTTTAAATTGCATTTTAGTTTCCATTCCACAATGATTAACAAAATTTTTTAAAAATAGCTGTTTTCATGGATTTTAGTGTCTATTGAGAGATAGATAGTAAATAACACAAACAAATATATAATTCCAAACAATGTTCAGTGTTATAAAGGAAAGATTCACTAGATGTGGTAGACTTTGTGGCCTCAGTGAATCATGCCTTCTGGTATTTTGCCCTTGAGTAATTCCCTTCCGTGTTGACACTGGGTTTGGCCATACAATTAACTTTCACCATTGGGACATTACAAACATAGTGTAAGCAGAAGTTTGATGAACTTGTGTTGGTAGAAGAGCTGAGGCAGGACTGGCTTGTCTGTCATAATATGAAAGAGTCTTGGAAAATGTCCGGGGTCCAGGGTCTAAAACCCCTCGTGACCTTTGGAACACCAAGCTCTGTGCCAAAGGGTGGAAGGCTGCCCTGCCACACCACAAATCTAAGCTCAGGGCATAAAACCCTTCATGACTTGGATGGAATCCAGGGCTCAGGGCATAAAACCTTCCATGGCTTCTGGAATGTACACAGATTTGTTGGTTGCTCTCTCAGGCTTGTAAACATGTTCTCCATTATCTCAAGCAGCAGAGCATATTCTATAGGCATCAAAGAAAATGGTAAACCATCACAGCTATGGTTGATGCACCACTACCTTTCTACCCCTATGTCTTCATGCCCTCACCTGTTTATGCCCACATCCACATGTCCTCACCACCTGCTTCTTTGTTTGATCACCAATAAATAGTGTGGGATCCCAGAGCTGGGGGCCTTCACAGCCTCCATATTAGCATTGGCCCCGTGGACCCACCTTATGTACTCCTAACTTGTCTTTTCTCATTCCTTTGACTCCTCTGGACTTCATAGCCCCCGGAGACTGGTGTTGGGTCTAATCACCCCAACATTTTTGGCGCCCAACGTGGGGCTATGAAGACCCCGGTGAAGGAATGCTACAGCGTGTGGAAGTGGAGGATGCATTGTCAGAGGACACCTGAGGACAACTGAAAGAAGCTCAGTGGGTAAGCTGGGTGCTCAGAAGAACAAGGGTAACAATGGGACAAAATGAAAGTAAACATTCTGCTTATTTAAATTTCTTAAGGCATTTATTACGGAGAGGTAGAGTGAAAGTTAGCACTCAGAATTTATTAACACTCTTTAATACAGTAGAGCAGTTTTGCCCATGGTTCCCAGAACAAGGGACAATGGAGTTGGATGAATGGGAAAGAATTGGCAGATATTTTAAAAAGGCACATAAAGAAGGAGCCAAAATTCCAGTTTCTGTTTGGTCAGTGTGGGTGTTGACAAAGGCAGCTCCTGAGCCATTTCAAACAGATCATGAGGCAGATTCAGATGAGGAAGAGGCAGACAAGTGTAAAAAACTAACTTCAGATTCTGAATGTGAGGACCAGGAACCAGAGTAAATTAAAGAAAAGAAAGGGAACCTGAAAAAGGTGTATTTTACTAGCCCATCGGTTCCACCTGCTGAATTAAGCCTCCCTCTCTCCCTAATGGGAGAGAAAATGAATTAGCTGAAAAACGTACTGCTCCTGTAGTTGCAACATTAAAACCTGGAGTGATTGGTGGTGCTATACAAAATTCTATTCAAAAGGCTACAGCCGAGGGAGACCTTGAAGCATGGCAATTTCCAATTACTATAACCCAAAGACAGAATATAGCTAATTGGGCCACTTTTCTTTTTAAGTTGTTAAAGGAATTCAAGCAAGCCATTAGTCAATATGGGCAAAATTTTCCTTTTGTACAAACTTTACTAAAAAATGTGGCTCTTGATGATAGATTAATACCATATGACTGGGATACTTTAACAAAATCTGTTCTCACTCCATCTCAGTACTTACAGTTTAAAACCTGGTGGGCTGACGAAGCTCAAATTCAGGTAAGAGAAGACACACCATAACAGCTGCCTGTGGCTGACTCTTTTGAACAGCTAATGGGAGTTGGCCCTAATTGGGGTCGATTAGAAAATCCAGCAGTAATGAAGAATGTTGCCATTGTTCAGCTGCTCACTGTGTGCTTACAGGCATGAAAAAGCATAAATGTTACAAGGGGAAAATATCCTTCTTTCAGTTGTTTGATTAACTGCCAAACCAGTTTGGGTGGAGCAATGGCCACTGAAACAGGAAAAACTACAGGCTTTAAAAAAATTGATGCAGGGGGTTGCGCCCAAGATGGCTGAAATAGGAACAGTTCCAGCCTCCAGCTCCCAGCGTGAGCGACACAGAAGACGGGTGATTTCTGCATTTTCAACTGAGGTACTGGATTCATCTCACTGGGGCGTGTCATGTCAGACAGTTGGCACTGGTCCGCGGATGCAGCCTGTCCAGCGAGAGCTGAAGCAGGGCAAGGCATTAACTCACCTGGGAAGTGCAAGGGGGAAGGGAACTCCTTTTCCTAGCCAAAGGAAATTGAGACACACAACACCTGGAAAATCTGGTAACTCCCACCCTAATACTGCGCTTTACCAAGCGTTTTAGCAAATGGCACACCAGGAGATTATATCCCACACCTGGCCCAGAGGGTCCCATGTCCACGGAGCTTCCCTCATTGCTAGCACAGCAGTCTGAGATCTAATTGCAAGGTGGCAGCGAGGCTGGGGGAGGGGCACCCACCATTACTGAGGCTTAAGTAGGTAAACAAAACCCCTGGGAAGCTCAAATTGGGTGGAGCCCACCACAGCTCAAGGAGGCCAGCCTGTCTCTGTAGACTCCTCCTCTGGGGACAGGGCGTAGCTAAACAATAAACAAAAAGCACCAGAAACCTTGGCAGAGGTAAATGCCCATGTCTGACAGCTTTGAAGAGAGCAGTGGATCTCCCAGCACGGAGGTTGAGATCTGAGAACGGACAGAGTGCCTGCTCAAGTGGGTTCCTGACCCCTGAGTAGCCTAACTGGGAGACATCCCCCACTAGGTGCAGACCAACACCTCACACCTCACACGGTGGGGTACACCCCTGAGACGAAGCTTGCAGAGCGAGAATCAGATAGCAACACTCGCTGTTCAGCAATATTCTATCTTCTACAGCCTCCGCTGCTGATACCCAGGCAAACAGGGTCTGGAGTGGACCTCAAGCAAACTCCAGCAGACCTACAGCTGAGGGTCCTGACTGTTAGAAAGAAAACTAACAAACAGAAAGGACACCCACACCAAAACCCCATCAGTAAGTCACCATCATCAAAGAACAAAGGCAGATAAAACCACAAAGATGGGGAAAAAGCCGTGCAGAAAAGCTGGAAATTCAAAAAATCAGAGTGCATCACCCCTCCAAAGGAACGCAGCTCATCGCCAGCAATGGAACAAAGCTGGACGGAGAATGACTTTGACAAGTTGAGAGAAGAAGGCTTCAGTCGACCAAACTTCTCAGAGCTAAAGAAGGAACTAAAGACCTTGAAAAAAGATTTTATGAATGGCTAACTAGAATAACCAATGTAGAGAAGTCCTTAAAAGAACTGATACAGATGAAAACCATGACACGAGAACTACGTGACAAATGCACAAGCTTCAGTAACCAACTCGATCAACTGGAAGAAAGAGTATCAGCAATTGAAGATCAAACAAATGAAATGAAGCGAGAACAGAAGTGTAGAGAAAAAAGAGTAAAAAGAAATGAACAAAGCCTCCAAGAAATATGGGATTATGTGAGAAGACCAAATCTACATCTAATTGGTGTGCCTGAAAGTGACCGGGAAAATGGAAACAAGTTGGAAAACACTCTGCAGAATACCATCCAGGAGAACTTCCCCAACCTAGTAAGGCAGGCCAACATTCAAATTAAGGAAATACAGAGCAACAGAGATACTCCTCGAGAAGAGCAACTCCAAGACACATAATTGTCACATTCACCAAAGTTGAAATGAAGGAAAAAATGTTAAGGGCAGCCAGAGAGAAAGGTTGAGTTACACACAAAGGGAAGCCCATCGGACTGACAGCAGATCTCTCAGCAGAAACTCTCCAAACCAGAAAGGGGGCGGGGGGGCAATATTCAACATTCTTAAAGAAAAGAATTTTAAACCCAGAATTTCATATCCAGCCAAACTAAGTTTCATAAGTGAAGGAGAAATAAAATCCTTTACAGACAAGCAAATGCTTAGAGATTTTGTCACCACCAGGCCTGCCCTACAACAGATCCTGAAGGAAGCACTAAACATGGAAAGAAACAACAGGTACCAGCCATTGCAAAAACATGTCAAAATGTAAAGTCCATTGATGCTAGGAAGAAACTGCATCAACTAGCAAGCAAAATAACCAGCTAATGTCATAATGACAGCATCAAGTTCACACATAACAATATTAACCTTAAATGTAAATGGACTAAATGGTCCAATTAAAAGACACAGACTGGCATATCGGATAAAGAGTCAAGATCCATCAGTTTGCTGTATTCAGGAGACCCATCTCACATGCAGAGACACACAGAGGCTCAAAATAAAGGGATGGAGGAAGATCCGCCAAGCAAATGGAAAACAAAAAAAAAGCAGGGGTTGCAATCCTAGTCTCTGATAAAACAGACTTTAAACCATCAGAGATCAAAACAGACAAAGAAGGCCATTACATAATGGTAAAGGGATCAATTCATCAAGAAGAGCTAGCTGTCCTAAATATATATGCACCCACTACAGGAGCACCCAGATTCATAAAGCAAGTCCTTAGAGACTTACAAAGAGACTTAGATTCCCATACAATGATAATGGGAGACTTTAACACCCCACTGTCAACATTAGACAGATCAACGAGACAGAAAGTTAACAAGGATATCCAGGAATTGAACTCAACTCTGCACCAAGTGGACCTAATAGACATCTACAGAACTCTCCACCCCAAATCAACAGAATGTACATTCTTCTCAGCACCTCATCACACTTATTCCAAAACTGACCACATAGTTGGAAGTAAAGCACTCCTCAGCAAATGTAAAAGAACAAAAATTATAACAAACTGTCTCTCAGACCACAGTGCAATCGAACTAGAACTCAGGACTAAGAAATTCAATCAAAACCACTCAACTACATGGAAACTGAACAACCTGCTCCTGAATGACTACTGGGTACATAACGAAATAAAGGTACAAATAAAGATGTTCTTTGAAACCAATGAGAACAAAGATACAACATACCAGAATCTCTGGGATGCATTTAAAGCAGTGTGTAGAGGGAAATCTATAGCACTAAATGCCCACAAGAGAAAGCAGGAAATATCTAAAATTGACACCCTAACATCACAATTAAAAGAACTAGAGAAGAGCAAATACATTCAAAAGCTAGCAGAAGGCAAGAAATAACTAAGATCAGAGCAGAACTGAAGGAGATAGAGTCACAAAAAACCCTTAAAAAAATCAATGAATCCAGGAGCTGGTTTTTTGAAAAGATCAACAAAATTGATAGACTGCTAGCAAGACTAATAAAGAAGAAAAGAGAGAAGAAACAAACAGTCGCAATAAAAAATGACAAAGGGGATATCACCACTGACCCCACAGAAATACAAACTACCATCAGAGAATACTATAAACACCTCTACGCAAATAAACTAGAAAACCTAGAAGAAATGGATAATTTCCTGGACACTTACACTCTCCCAAGACTAAACCAGGAAGAAGTTGAATCCTTGAATAGACAAATAGCAGGCTCTGAAATTGAGGCAATAGTTAATAGCCTACCAACCCAAAAAGGTCCAGGACCAGACGGATTCACAACTGAATTCTACCACAGGTACAAGGAGGAGTTGGTACCATTCCTTCTGAAACTATTCCAATCAATAGAAAAGGAGGGAATCCTCCCTAACTCATTTTACGAGGCCAACATCATCCTGATACCAAAGCCTGACAGAGATACAACAACAAAAAAGAGAATTTTAGACCAATATCCCTGATGAACATCGATGAGAAAATCCTCAATAAAATACTGGCAAACCAAATCCAGCAGCACATCAAAAAGCTTATCCACCATGATCAAGTGGGCTTCATCCCTGGGATGCAAGGCTGGTTCAACATATGCAAATCAATAAACGTAATCCAGCATATAAACAGAACCAAAGACAAAAACCACATGATTACCTCAATAGATGCAGAAAAGGCCTTTGATAAAATTCAACAGCCCTTCATGCTAAAAACTCTCAATAAATTTGGTATTTATGGAACGTATCTCAAAATCATAAGAGCTATCTATGACAAACCCACAGCCAATATCATACTGAATGGGCAAAAACTGGAAGCATTCTCTTTGAAAACTGGCACAAGATAGGGATGCCCTCTCTCACTACTCCTATTCAATATAGTGTTGGAAGTTCTGGCTAGGGCAATCAGGCAAGAGAAAGAAATAAAGGGTATTCAATTAGGAAAAGAGGAAGTCAAATTGTCCCTGTTTGCAGATGACATGATTGTATATTTAGAAAACCCCATTATCTCAGCCCCAAATCTCCTTAAGCTGATAAGCAACTTCAGCAAAGTCTCAGGATACAAAATCAATGTGCAAAAATCACAAGCATTCTTATACACCAGTAACAGACAAACAGAGAGCCAAATCATGAATAACTCCCATTCACAATAGCTTCAAAGAGAATAAAATACCTAGGAATCCAACTTATAAGGGATGTAAAGGACCTCTTCAAGGAGAACTACAAACCACTGCTCAGTGAAATAAAAGAGGACACAAACAAATTGAAGAATATACCATGCTCATGGATAGGAAGAATCAATATTGTGAAAATGGCCATACTGCCCAAGGTAATTTATAGATTCAATGCCATCCCCATTAAGCTACCAATGACTTTCTTCATAGAATTGGAAAAAACTGCTTTAAAGTTCATATGGAACGAAAAAGACCCCGCATTGCCAAGACAATCCTAAGCAAAAAGAACAAAGCTGGAGGCATCACGTTACCTGACTTCAAACTATACTACGAGGCTACAGTAACCAAAACAGCATGGCACTGGTACCAAAAGAGAGATATAGACCAATGGAACAGAACAGAGCCCTCAGAAATAATACCACACATCTACAGCCATCTGATCTTTGACAAACCTGACAAAAACAAGAAATGGGGAAAGGATTCCCTATTTAATAAATGGTGCTGGGAAAATTGGCTAGCCATAAGTAGAAAGCTGAAACTGGATCCTTTCCTCACTCCTTATACGAAAATTAATTCAAGATGGATTAGAGATTTAAATGTTAGACCTAACACCATAAAAACCCTAGAAGAAAACCTAGGTAATACCATTTAGGACATAGGCGTGGGCAAGGACTTCATGTCTAAAACACCAAAAGCAATGGCAACAGAAGCCAAAATTGACAAATGGGATCTTATTAAACTAAAGAGCTTCTGCACAGCAAAGGAAACTACTATCAGAGTGAACAGGCAACCTACAGAATGGGAGAAAATGTTTGCAATCTACTCATCTGACAAAGGGCTAATATCCAGAACCTATGAAGAACTCAATCAAATTTACAAGAAAAAAACAACCCCATCAAAAAGTGGGCAAAGGATATGAACAGATACGTCTCAAAAGAAGACATTCATACAGCCAATAGACACATGAAAAAATGCTTGTCATCACGCGCCATCAGAGAAATGCAAATCAAAACCACAATGAGATACCATCTCACACCAGTTAGAATGACAATCATTAAAAAATCAGGAAACAACAGGTGCTGGAGAGGATGTGGAGAAACAGGAACACTTTTACACTGTTGGTGAGACTGTAAACTAGTTCAACCATTGTGGAAAACAGTGTAGTGATTCCTCAAGGATCTAGAATTAGAAATACCATTTGACCCAGCCATCCCATTACTGGGGATATACCCAAAGGACTATAAGTCTTGCTGCTATAAAGACACATGCACCATATGTTTATTGCGGCACAATTCACAATAGCAAAGACTTGGAATCAACCCAAATCAGCGACAGACTGGATTAAGAAAATGTGGCACATATACACCATGGAATACTATGCAGTCATAAAAAAGGATAAGTTCGTGTCCTTTGCAGGGACATGGATGCAGCTGGAAACCATCATTCTCAGCAAACTATCGCAAGAACAGAAAACCACATACCGCATGTTCTCACTCATAGGTGGGAATTGAACAATGAGATCACTTGGACACAGGAAGGGGAACATCACACACCGGGTCCTATTGTTGGGAGGGGGTAGGGGGAAGGGATAGCATTAGGAGATATACCTAATGTAAATGACGAGTTAATGGGTGGAGCACACCAACATGGCACATGTATACATATGTAACAAACTGCACCTTGTGCACATGTACCCTAGAACTTAAAGTATAATAATAATAATAATAATAAAATTGGTGCAGGAACAATTGCAAAAGGGACACATAGAGCCTACTTTCTCTCCTTGGAATTCTCCTGTGTTTGTTTTTAAGAAAAAATCAGTGAAATGCAGAATGTTAACAGATTTAAGGGCTGCTAATGCTGTAATTCAGCTCATGGGCATGCTGCAACCTGGGCTGCCCCCTCCAACCATGATTCCAAAATACTAGCCTCTAATAGTAATAGATTTAAAAGATTGTGTCTTTACCATTCCTTTAGCTACCCAAGATTATGAAAAATTTGCTTTTACTGTTCCTGCTATAAATAAAAAAGAACCAGTGGACAGACACCCTTGGAAAATATTACCACAAGGCATGTTAAATAGCCCAAGTATTTGTCAAACTTATGTTGGAAAAGCTATTAAGCCAGTTAGAGAACAATTCAAAAAATGTTATATTATCCATTATATGGATGATATTTTATGCGCAGCGGAAACTAGGGAGGAATTAATGCTGTGCTATAAACAGTTAGAAAAGGCTGTAACCGCAGCAGGGTTAATCATACCTCCCAATAAAATCCAAACTTCTACTCCCTTTTAATATTTAGAAATGAAAGTAGAACAAAACACTATTAAGCCTCAAAAGGTTCAAATTAGAAGAGATAATTTAAAAACTCTAAATGATTTTCAAAAATTATTAGGTGATATTAATTGGATTCATCCAACTTTAGACATTCCTATTTATGCTATGTTATTTATGCTATGTCTCACCTCTTTTCTGCCTTATGAGGTGATTCTGATCTTTTTTTTTTTTTTTTTTTTTTTTTTTTTTTTGAGACAGAGTCTTGCTTTGTCGCCCAGGAGTGCAGTGGCGCAATCTTGGCTCACTGCAAGCTCCGTCTCCTGTGTTCATGCCATTCTCCTGCCTCAGCCTCCCGAGTAGCTGGAATTACAGGTGCCCACCAATATGCCTGGCTATTTTTTTTGTATATTCAGTAGAGACGGGGTTTCACTGTGTTAGCCAGGATGGTCTCGATCTCCTAACCTCGTGATCTGCCCAAAGAACTTCAATTAATTGAAGAAAAAATTCAACAGGCACAAGTGACTCGAATTGACCCTACGCAGCCATTACAGTTTTTAGTTTTTTCCTACTAAACATTCACCTACAGGAGTTATTGTTCAACAGAATGATCTTGATCTGGTTGGGTGGCTTTTTCTACCTCACAATACAACTAAAATGCTCACTCTGTACTTAGATCAAATTGGTGTATTAGTAGGACAAGCAAGGCTGCGCACAACAAAGTTAATGGGCTATGATCTGAATCAAATTATAGTTCCATTAAACAACAAATTCAACAATCGTATATTAATTCTTAGGAATGGCAAGTTAATTTGGCAGGTTTTATTGGCATTCTTGATCATCATTATTCTAAATCCAGAATATTCCAATTTATTAAATTAACATCATGGATATTGCCTTCCATTACTCAAAAAATCCCTATTGAAAGGGCCATTACTGTTTTTACTGATGGATCTAGTAACGGAAAGGCCTCATTTGTGGGACTTCAACAACAAGTTTTTCAAACTGACTTTGCAGCTGTGAAAACAGTGTTAAAAACTTTTAAACAGCCAGTAAACATTGTTTCTGATTCAGCCTATGTATTGCAAGCCATGCAAAATATTGAATGTGCCTTAATTCAAAATGTGACTAATGATCAACTTAACCTTTTATTTCATTCTTTACAGCAAGCAGTACGACAAAGGCATTCCCTTTTCTATATCACTCATATGAGAGCACATACTAATCTCCCAGGCCCTTTAACTAAACTTACTGAAAGGATGGATAATTATATGGGGAAAAGGATTTGCTTGTGTCTCCCCAGGTAACAATCAGGTGCCTGTATGGGTGCCCACCAAATATCTGAAGATCTATCATGAGCTACAGCAGGAAGAGAAGACTCTGGGAAGAGCCAAAACTCCCGATATGAGTGATGGCGCAAATAAACATCTCAGAGACAAAGGAGAAAACCAAGAATAGTCGTCAGGCAAATTGTCCAACATGGGGATAAATCAAGAAGTTGGCGCAGATGGCAAAGGACAACTTGAAAGCACAGAACAAACTAAAAACAACTAGTAACCTGATGGTGGCCATGCTGGCAGTACTCACTGTGGCAGCAAGCCTTCTTACTATAGGAGCAACTCAGAATTCCACTTATTGGGCATATGTCCCATTTCCCCATTTCCTCCTTTAATTAGGTCTGTGAGTTGGATGGATCCTGTTACTGAGGTGTACACCAACGTCAGTACCTGGGTGCCTATGCCCATAGATAACCGAGGGCCAATGCATCCTAATGCGGAAGGGATAATAATAAATATATCCACAGAATATAAATATCCCCCAGTATGCCTGGGACCTGCTGTTGGATGTTTACAGATTGACACACAGGCCCGGTTGGCAGTAGTCCCAAAAAAAATAAATTATGGGTTGCTTTGCATATGATTTTTGGGGCATAGTTTAAAATATAATCATTCCCATCCTAAAACTCTGTAGTTCCATCTGAATAAGTTCAAATATAAACAAAATAGAGTTTAGTTTAAAGGTGTGGATTCTTGAGCTTGGGAAGATTGTACAGCAAGTAAGGCTGAGGTGCTACAAAATAATTCCTATGGAATCATCATTAATTAGTCTTCTAAAGGGATCTTTAAAAAAATTGCACCAGAAGACCTTCTTATAGAACAAATGTAATAAGCCAGTGGAACCACTGGCAATTAAATCATACACAATATATTCAGACAAAAGCTGAGGTCCCTATCACATGGAGTCCTACTGGCATTGTCACCCCAGTCCAAAAATAGTATCTCCTGCCATAGAACACGAACATTCTGAATTATGGAAATTAGCCATGGCTCAAAGTTCAATCAAAATTTGATAGGGTAAATATAACAAGTATAAAGGGGAGGGAGGTAAAAATAAATATGCTCTTTCTTTTCTTTCTAACAGGACTTTTTGGATTCAAAGTTGTGTCCAGTCACCTTTTGTGCTAGCAGTAGGAAATGTTACTCGATATAAATACACACTTTATTTCATGCCCTGAATGTCATTTATGTCATTTTTTACATGCATTAATTCAACTTTTAATAAAAATCAGACTATCCTAATAATTAAAGCCAGGGAAGGAATCTGAATCCCTATGTCTTTAAATAGACTGTAGGAGGCATCTCCATCCATTCATATAGTAACTGAAATTCTTAAAAAACTTTTATCCCATTCAAAAAGATTTATAGTTGCTCTCATAGTTGCTATAATTGGCTCATTGCTGTTACTACTACTACTACAGTAGCTGGTGTGGCTCTACATTCATTTGTACAAACTGTTAAATTTGTCAATAAGTGACAAAAGAATTCCACAAAACCATGGAACTCTCAAACTCAAATAATTAAAAAAAATAGTTAACCAAATTAATGATCTCTGTCAGACAGTGATTTGAATGGGAAATCATAAATTTAAAAAGTAAAATTCAAATGCAATGTGATTGAAATACCTCTAATTTTTACATGACTCCTCATCTGTATAATAAAACAGCATGAGTGGGAAAAAGTAAAGAGACATTTAAAAGGTCATACTGGAAATTTATCTTTGTATATTGCAAAATTGAAGGAACAAGTATTTCAAGCCTCTCAGGCACATCTGACACCAATGCCAGGAACTGAAGTGCTTGAAGGAGCTGCAGACGGATTAGCAGCTATTAACCCGCTAAAATGGATCAAGACACTTGGAGGCTCTGTGATTTCAATAATGATTGTGTTTTTAATCTGTGTTGTTTGTCTTTATATAGTCTGCAGATGCAGAAGCCACCTCTGGAGAGAAAGCTGCCACCGAGAACAAGCAAAGATAGCTGTGGCGGTTTTGCAAAAAAAGAAAAGGAAGACATGTTGGTAGAAGTGCTGAGGCAGGACTGGCTTGTCTGTCATAATATAAAAGAGTCTTGGAAGATGTCCAGGGTCCAGGGTCTAAAACCCCTCAGGTCCAGGGTCTAAAACCCCTCATGGCCTTTGGAACACCAAGCTCTGTGCCAAAGGGTGGAAGCCTGCCCTGCCGCACCACAAATCTAAGCCTAGGGCATAAAACCCCTCATGACTTGGATGGAATTCAGAGCTCAGGGCATAAAACCCCTCATGGCCTCTGGAATGTACACAGACTTGTTGGTTGCTCTCCCAGACTCATAAACATGTTCTCTATTATTTCAAGCAGCAGAACATATTCTATGTGCATCAAAGAAAATGCTAAACTGTCACAGCTATGCTTGATGCACTGCTACCTTTCTACCCTCACATACTCACACCCTCACCTGTTTACCTCCACATCCACACGTCCACACCACCTGCTTCTTTGTTTGATCACCAATAAATAGTGTGGGATCCCAGAGCTGGGGGCCTTCACAGCCTCCATACCAGCGTTGGCCCCCTGGACCCACCTTATGTACTCTTAACCTGTCTTTTCTCATTCCTTTGACTCCGCCATACGTCGTAGCCCCCACGTCCTGGTGTTGGGCCATACAATTAACTTTCACCATTGGGACATTACAAACATAGTGTAAGCAGAAGTTTGATGCACTTGCACATGGGATTAGGCCTCTTGGAATGCACTTTCTTAGAATCCAGTTGCCAGTCTGTGAAGAAGCCAAGTAGCCACATAAAGATGTCCATGTAAGAGTTAACCAAGGAGCCTGGCCAAAAACCCCTGCTGAGCTCCCAGTAGGTGGCCAGCACAATATACCAGCCTTGTGACCTTGCACCTATCTCAGTACCCCAGCTGACACAACACTCTGTGAAGCAGAATCACCTGGTCAACTGATATTGTTTGAAGCTGTGTCCCCACCCAAATCTCTCCATCTGAGATCTGCAATGTTGGGGAAGAGACCTGGTGGGGTGTGATTGGATCATGGGGACAAATTTCCCTCTTGCTGTTCTCGTGAGAGTGAGTGAGTTCTTACAAGATGTGGTTGTTTAATGGTGTGGAGCACCTCCCCCTTCACTTTCTCTATCCTGCTTCACAATGTGAAGATTGTTCCTGCTTCCCGTTCGCCTCTGTCATGATTGTAAGTTTCCTGAGGCCTCCCCAGCCATGCTTCCTGTACAGCTTGTGGAACTATGAGCCAATTAAACCTCTTTGCTTTATGAATTACCCAGTATCAGGTAGTTCTTTATAGCAGTGTGAGAACAGACTAATACATCAACCAAAAGAATTAAGAGAAATGATATCCTGTTAGTATTTAAACCATAGGATTTTGGAGTGATTTATAAAGTAGCAATAAACAACAAAAATGCAAGACTATAAGAACAAAAACAAAAGACCTATCTAATCTGGAAAATCAAGGAGGCTTTTCCAGAGGAATCAATAATTTACATAGAATCTGGAAGAAATAAAAGTATGAGTTAACTTCCAAACAGAGAACAGTGTCCATAATGGCCTGTGTTTGAAGGGAAGCAGATGCACTAAAAAACAGAATGGAGATTATTCATTTTCTTTTCTTCTGTTTGTTTGTTTGTTTTTTGAGACAGAGTCTTGCTCTGTCATCCAGGCTGGAGCACAGTGGCATGATCTTGGCTCACTGCAACCTCTGCCTCCTGGGTTCAAGTGATTCTCCTGCCTCAGCCTCCTGAGTAGCTGGGATTACAGGCACCCACCACCACGCCCAGCTAATTTTTGTTATTTTTAGTAGAGACAGGGTTTCACCATGTTGGTCAGGCTGGTCTTGAATTCCTGATCTCAAGCAATCCACCCACCTTAGCCTCCCAAAGTGCTGGCATTATAGGTGAGAGCCACCATACCCAGCCTAAAAAACAGAATGGAGATCATTTTCTTATGCATTTTTGCCTAATTATAAAACAGGCCAGACATGGTGGCTTATACCTGTAAGCACTTTAGGAAGGAGGCCAAGGCGGGAGGATCACTTGTGCCCAGGAGTTTGAGACCAGCCTGGGCAACATAATGAGTCTCCGTCTATATAAGGAAAAATATATGTGTGTGTGTGTGTGTGTGTGTGTGTGTGTGTGTGTGTAGAGAGAGAAAGAGAGAAGCAAACGTGTGCATACATTTATTTTATACAATAGTATACTTAAGAAGGAAACAAAAACCCAGAGCTAAAACTGATAATGTCTAGTCTTGCTTATTAATACAGACTAGCTATTATGAGCCATCTGTGACATATCACATTGTGCTGGGACCATCTGCAATATTCCTAATCTAATGGTTTAAATGACAGCTCACACCCTCATTAGAAGATATTAGCACCTCAAAACACATTTGTTGGAAATAGCAAGGTACTGATCCCTTCAGATGCTATCAAGTGGCCGCACTGTAAACTAATGCACATCCTAGCAGGAACAAAGGGAATGCAGACATTGAGCCCCTTCTGTGGACCAGGACATTTGACAGACTCATACATTCTTTCATTAATCTTCTCAGCAATCTAAAGGGCAGGTATTATTTTTCATTTTTTACTTACTAAAGAAAGTAAGGCTTTTAAAGTTTCATTAGCTTGATCACACAGCTCAAAAGTAGTAGAGCAAAGTTTTAAATCCCAGGCTGTCTGCCTCCAAAATCTGCATCTATAATAGCTGTTGTTGGTTGCCTTCCCTGCTCCTACTTCCCACTTTCTTCTAGACGTTTTTCAACACCCATATCCTCCCATGCAGCCAGTGAGCTTCAAGGGTGACTCTCTTGCCTACAGCAGTCTTTTTTTTTTTTAAGACAGTCTCTCTCTGTCGCCCAGGATGGAGTGCAGTGGTATGATCTCAGTCTCCCAGTTTCAAGCAATTCTCATGCTTTAGCCTCCCGAATAGCTGAGACTACAGGCGCATGCCACCATGCCCAACTAACTTTTGAATTTTTTTGTAGAGACGGGGTTTCACCATGTTGCCCAAGCTGGTCTCAAACTCCTGAGCTCGAGCACTCTGCCCGCCTCGGCCTCCCAAAGTGCCAGGATTACAGGCATGAGCCACCACGCCTGGCCCTCCAGTAGTATTTCTTAGCAGCAGGTGCAACTAGCACTTGGGGCTGACCAGTTCTTTGCTCTGCCGGGCTCTCAGGTGCATCTTACGATGTTTAGCATCACTGACCTCCACTTGCCACCATTCTAACAACTCAAAATGCCCAGCATACACTTGTATGGCAGTGCTCAGCCTGAGAATGGCCAGTTGAAACAGAATGCCGTGCCTCCTGCCAATGATGGGTTCAGGAACTTACCCAGCAACTGGTGAGCTGCCCCGTGAAGGGGATTTCCCTGCCACATGGAATGATCCATGTGCTTCCCACAACCTCAGCACTGCACAGTAATCCTATCACTTTTGATATTCTTTTTCACATTTTACAGATTAAGAAACTGAAATACACATGGAATCAGCGGCATGGCCAGGTCACATGGTCAGTAATTAATGAAGCTGGAGGCTTAATATACTGCAAAATAAAATGATGGGAGTGACCTGAAGATCCAGATTGGATCTCAGGGCCAGAACTGGATAGTAATTTGATTGAATTTGTTAAATTATCTAAAATGACTGTCATCACGAGTGGGGCTAGTCAGCCTTAAACCCTGAAAAAAGGAAGGTCTCAGAGATAAAAAGCAGTATTTGCTATTAAAACATGACTCATGGTTTAGATCTCAAGAACTTCAACCACAAAAAAACTTGTTTTAAATATGATTCATGAGAGTTTTTCATTCATCAAAGTATTTGCTACTTGGGCAAAGCCATTAGGGCCAGGGTTATAAATGTCTGTAGAGGCCAAAGAGATAAATGGCGCTGTTCAGAGTGAGACAACAGGGTGTGGTTAGGGCTGATGAAGCAAGAGAGTGAATGAGCTGATTGATGTTTTTCCCTAGAAAGATCATCCCTAAAGTGAGATGGGTGACTCACGTTCTCTTAGCTTAAGGTCATTAAATATTCCATAGACATTATTGTCCAGGATAACAAAAAGCTAGTTGCACAAATTTAAAATATCCCTGTCGCTGGGACAATGATTTTGCATCGCAATTTGACCTTCTGCTTTTAAAAATCAGACTCATAAACTAGGTTAATGTAAGTCCATTCCTGAAAGATGGATTCACTCCTGATATACAGAGAAATCAGGTTTCTAAGCCTGATTTACTATACATAGCAGCCTGTGAGCTCCCTTGGGAGACACAATATATCCTTGCTTTGTGAACATAAAGCATACATCATTTCCTTGTGGACGACAAATATGTTTTTCTTATTTGTTATATGCTGACGATTTTAAAATTTGTCTGTGGAGGTCACAACTCTCATTAGTCAAAAATTTAAAAACCTGTACCAGGCTTGCTGTAAAAATTAGATGATTTAAGGTAGTTTGTTAAACATTTTTTATTGCATTAAACTTTTAGGAAATTTTAAGAATAACTGTGAGAGATTCAGTAGATATATAGGTAAAGGACACAAGCATGTAATCTACAATAGAGGAACTACAAATGTCTAGCAAATACTTGAAAAAACATTTGGCCCCCACAATTATGCCAGCTATGCAGTATTTCTATCTCAATCTCAGGCCACTCCCCCAAGCTCCATATTCAAATGTCCAATTGCTCATCTGAGATCACTTAGAAGCCTACTGGCATCTCAATTCAACATGTCCAAAACAGAATCTTTGCTTCACTCTCCTTTTTCCCATATACCTGATCTTCTCCTACCTCAATTAATTGCATTACTTTGTTCATCAGGCAAAATATACAGGAATCATGCTTACTTTTTTCTCCTTCCCAGTTCTTCCATACAAAGTCTGTCACTGAGCTGGAACTGGTGATGTCCTGGACTCTTGGGTGCTGCCTGGACCCACCCAAATGCCAGAACAGGAGTGACTTGATTAAGTTCCTCAGGGAGCTAGATTAAGCAGATACCCTTTCTCTTGTTTCACACACAAAAAAAATTCTTGCCCTCCTAGAAGTTCACCTCTCAAAACAACATCAGCCAAGCAGAAGAGGAAAAGAAGAGCAAGTGTCTAGAGGCCCTGATTTGCCTGGTGATTTGGGGTGGCCAACTTGAAACAGCTTTTTCTCCTCCAAGCCATTTTCTCCTGTTCTCAGCCAGCTTCCTGCAACCATGAGGTCAAAAAGAAAAACAAATTATCTTTGTGCTTTGACATTTGTGATGGGCAAGGTACTCTAAAATGCAGGGTTCAGGGCAGAGGCCCCTTTCTTCTGAGTTCAAGAAAGGCACTGAGTCTTTTTTTTTTTTTTTTTTAAGACAAGGTCTTGCTCTGTCACCCAGGCTGAAGTGAAGTGGCAGGAACGTGGTTCACTGCAGCCAGTCTCAGTCTCCTGGGCTCAAGAAATCCTGCCACCGCAGCTTCCCAAGTTGCTGGGACTACAAGCACATGCCACAGTGGCCTGCTAACTTTTTTTTGTTATTATTGTAGAGACAAGTTCTCACTGTTGCCCAGGCTGATTTCAAACTCCTGGGCTCAAGCAGTCCTCCCACCTCAGCTTCCCTAAGTGCTGGGATTACAAGCAAGATGCACCACTGTACCTAGCTTTAAATCATTTTCTCATTCATCTTTATTGCTTTCATTGCACATGCTGTTAACTTCTTATGAACTCTTTGTTCTAATAAATAAACACATCAAGGTTTTTAATAAATAAATCAGGAGTCTATAAATTCTTACTAGTTTCAATAGAAACATTGCCGCTAAAATGGTGTATTCTAGCTGTGTGAGCTTTTGGAAAATGTTTTCATTTTCTTTATGTTTGAATGTTCTTCCAAGTCTTTGAAAATACACATTCTGAGTTGAAAAGCTTTATAATAGGTAAAACTCATTAACCCATATACTTTCAATGCTGGGCACAGCAGGTGTGGTAGGTAGAAATATAAGATGACTCCCAAGATTTTTGCACCCTGACATACACATATCTTTTTCCAGTTGTTGAAACACTAATTTAGGTGCTGCTGTGAAGAGATTTTGTAGATGTGAACAATGAAAATCAGTTGACTTTAAGATAGAAAGATGATCCTAGGTAGGCCAGATCTATCAGCTGAGTCCTTAAAGGGAACACTACCCTTCCTGAGAAAGAGATTCAAAGCACGAAGGATTAAAATTGAGGGAGATTCTCTATTGCCAGCTCTGGAAATACAGTAGGTCATGTGGCAAGTTGTTCAAGTGGCCTCTAGTTGCTGAGAGCAACTCCAAGGTAAGAGCCAACAAGGAAATAATGACTGCAAGGAGATGAATCTGGCCACACTATGTGAGCCTGGAAAGGAACTCTGAGTGCCAGAAGAGGATGCAACCAAGCCAACACCTTGAGTTTAGTCTTACGAGATCCTGAGTAGAGAATCCAGTGACACCATGCCCGGATTTACCACAACCCTAGAGGCTAAAGGCAACACTCCCTTATTATCTCACAATGCTGTATTGTCTTTAGCCTCTAAGGTTATTTAGTAATTTAGTAACAAAAAGCAAATCCAGTAGAACATGCTAATATTAAGATACAACCTCTATATCATATGATGCAGTGTGAATCAGCACAGTAGAGATTGCAGTATCTCTGGAAGCCATTTCTATACTGGATAACTCTTTGCAATAATTCAACTACACATGTAAGTGATCAAATTAATATATCTTACAAAACTAAATGTATCTTCAACAATACTCTTCCTTAATCAGTACAAAAAAACAAACAAAAAAAAAACCTGTAGATAATCTCTAACACCTCTCAATACAAGGGAAAGTGTCATAGATGGAAGTGAAGACTAAAGAGAAATAGAATTCACTGATTAAGGTTTAAATATCTTACTTTTGTGACTTTTTATTTGCAAAAACAGAAAATTGATCATGTGAACACATTTGTGTTAAAAGATGTTCCTGCAAATTAGGGGCCCTGAAATTAAGCTTCATTAGGTTCATGGTAAGTCTACCTCTCTCTTTATCCACAGCATTTGGCAGAGGGCCTGGCATCTGAATGACAGGTCTCAAATATTCTTTCTCATATGATTACATGAAATAAATCATTACATTGTTATTTACTTAAATAACTTTACATTTTTCTTGAGTGAATTAACACTACTTGAAGGATCCCTGTAAACTGAGTCCACTTGCAATTTCCTATCTACTGGGTCATTTATAATAAAACATGTTACATGTATACTTCATCTCTGCTTATTTCTAAGAAAGAAAAGGTAAGTAATTTAGTTTTTGTATTTCAATTAGTAATTCAATAACCTGTCTGGTTTTTGTTTTTTAAAAGCAAAATAGCTTATCTCAGAGTTCAGATCAGACAATCTCACCACTGGTGTTTGGATTCAGTGTCTTTTGAGGTGAAGTGAAAGAAGAACCTTTCAGAAATGCATGCAGTTAATTCAAAGAGAGGAAGAAGGATCTAGTTCTAAAGAGGTTTTTGTCTATAATTGATTTTTCTAATGGAAAAATCAACAAAAAGTATAGTGTATCGATGCTGAATACTCCACTCTTTCAAACAGACACTTTCGTATTATAATTTGTATCAGATACAGTATCAAGAAAATTAAAATGCCCATTTACGAAGAGCAAAAAATGTTCTTCAGTAAGTCTGGTAATAAAAACTGCAAGGTAAGGTTTCAAAATTACATAAGCCTGCAGTTCTTCTAACAAAGATTACTAAACTGTAGTATCAGAAAAGGTACTTTTGGGGAATAAAATGATAGTGAAGCTTCCCTCCTGGTTTATACCTTAAACTTGCTTAGCTAAAGGCAGTGCTTCCTACCACCCCCATTTAGTGTAAATTTTGTTAGCCTGAAACTTAAAATGCAAAATGCTGCATAACATACAATGTTATTCATAATAATAATAGCTGCTATAGTATTTGGATATAAGTTTTCACAGGCAGGAAAACATTCAGTTTCTAAAAAATGATTCAAAGTTCATGAAAAAGTATAAATAAATGGTTTACTCTGTTGTTCACATGAATCCCTAAGGACGTGGAATGGAAACAAACAGCATTTATTCTTAAAAAAAATCCTTTTTAGGAGCTACTTTGTCTTTGTATTCTAGCCTCAAAACAATTGCTTTGCATGTAACTTTTTTTAAAACCTGAAAAAAATATGCTTTATCTTCCTTTTCTGACTACACAATTATTTGTTTCTTTTTTTAATCAGAAACTCATTGCTTGCTAATGACTACACAATTATTGTTGCTGTTGTTGTTTAGAGACAGGGTCTCACTCTGCCACCCCAGCTACAATGCAGTGACACAATCATAGCTCACTGTAGCCTCAAACCCCTGGCCTCAAGTGATCCTTCCAAGTAGCTAAGGCTACATGCCGCTGTGCCTGGCTAATTTATTTTTATTTTTTTATAGATGGGGTCTTGCTATGTTGCTCAGGCTGGTCTGGGATTCCTGGCCTCCAGCAGTCCTCCTGTGTAGCTGGGATTACAGGCTTGAGCCACAGTACTAGCCTAAAATAATTATTTTTCAGTTCCTTATTTAAAATATTCTTAGCAGGCTGGGCACAGTGGCTCATGCCTGTAATCCCAGCGCTTTGGGAGTCTGAGGCAAGCAGATCACTTGAGGTCAGGAGTTTGAGACCAGCCTGGCCAACACGGTGACACCCCGTCTCTACTAAAAATACGAAAAGATTAGCCAGCATAGTGGCACTTGCCTGTAATCCCAGCTACCAGTGGGGCTGAGGCAGGAGAATCGCTTGAACCTGGGAGGCAGAGGTTACAGTGAGCCAAGATTGCACCACTGTACTCCAGACTGAGTGATACAGTGGGACTCCATCTCAAAAAAAATAAAATACAATATTTCTAGTAGTATATAAAACCAAAATCACAACAAACTTCTTTATAGGCTAATCTGTTTATAATAAAATTATATTTAGATAGATTACACGAAAGTGATTTGACTCAAAATGTATCTGACTTCAGACGATATTTATTAGATTATGTTTTTATTTCTTTTATCTATTCAGGTTTGTGGCAGCCAGCTACCAACGTGGCTCCCAATGACCTTTGCCTCTGGCATAAATGCCCATGTGTAGTCCCTTCCTACATTTTATCACAGCAGGTCTGTGGGACTAACAGAATACACCAGAAGTGATGATATGCAACTTCTAAGGCTAGGTCATACAAAGACATTGAGGTTTTTGCCTTGTTATATGTCAGATCACCCTCTCTGGAAGAAATCAACTGCCTTGTCATGAGGATACTCACATAGTCTTACAAAGAAGTCCGTGTGGCAAAGAACTGAGGTCTCCTGCCAACAGCTGGGTGAGTGAGTCATCTGGGATGAAAATCCTCCAGCCTCAGTCAAGCCTTCAAATGACTGCAGCCCTGGCTGAAAAATTAAGTGCAACATATGAGAGACCTTAAGGCAGAATCAGCCAGGTAAGTTGCTGCTAGATTTCTGATGCACAAAAATTGTGTGAGAGATCAAATGTTTATTGTTGTTTCAAGGTTGTGCAGTATTTTCTCGTAATCTGAACATTTGTAGAGGTTTCTGAGAATTGATCTCCAGATTCCATAAATTGGGAAATTTAAAAGAGCAGTGGAAGTACAGCAATTATTCTTGCCACAAACCTGAATTAACCTTACAGATTTTTTAATATGAGTCCTGAGATATAATTTTACTTTTTGGAGAACAGACTTATCCTTTTAATAGCTTAACTTTTCTTTTTTAAAATAAAAATGTTTGGAAAACTAGATTCCTATTTTCTCCATATTAGAAATGAAATTTGATCCCGTGGTGGCAATTTTTCTCTCTCTCATTACATATGTTGGAAATTCTGATAACGAGAATGTTAGAAGCAGAGATAAAGATTATATAAAAGAGGGAGGAGACAGAAAAGGGGGTGAAATGTAATCTCACAATTCCCTGCACCACTTATTTATTTCCTAAGATCTTGTCTCACACAAAAGACATCAGAGACAGAAAGTTTTCTCTGTCCACATCTCTCATAGGGACATAGATAGCTTACCATTTCTTGGAAAATAAAGAAAAAATGAATTTTTCTTTATCAAAATTTAAACACCAATTAGGGATAGAGGTTAAAATTAATTGAGACATCTCTAAGAGTAACAAGTACCACTACTCTGGGCACATTGCCCATGGGGTAGCCCTGCTCCACAAGAAGCAGTAAAGCCAAAACAAACAAACAAAAAACAAAGAGTAAGTGTATTTTCAATATCTCATTCCCATTCCAATCCCAAATTTTCCAAAGCAAAGAACATCTACTATTTAACATAAAACATATGACATATTAAAGACAAATGAAGAGTAGGGTTTGAAACCATTGCAAGATCTGGTCTCCACTAACAAAAAAAAAAAAAAATTCAACAATGCAGATGATAAAATACTACTGATGTTAACTGCTTCTGTAGGAATTGTTCTCTTAATATACTTGGATTCACTTGTAGAAAATAATCCACCTGCAACCTGGTATATATATTCTCTCCTAGCAATAATGTACTTTTCAGAGTATCTTCACATCTATTACTAGAAATGCTATTATGTAAGTAACCAGAATTATTCTCTCTTTTGAACAGATGATGAAAGTCTGAAGAGGACTTTCTCAAGGACAGCTAGTGAGTGGCAAGGAAGAGACTGTAATTCAGACTTTCTGGAATCCAAAACGGAGCCTTTCTCCTGACTATTTTCTCTGTTGAATGCACTAAGCAAATCTCTAGGATTTAGAAAAAATAATTAATTTAAGAGTATTATTCTAGTTTTTAATTCACTTTTAAGTTCTATATTAATTATTAATTCAATATATATTATATAGTGTTTTTTTTTTTAAGATGGGGTCTCACTCTATTGCCCAGGCTGGAGTGCAGTGGGAGTGCAGTGGTACAATCATCACTTACTGCAGCCTCAAACTCCTAGGCTCAAGGGATCCTCCCACCCTAGCCTCCCTAGTAGCTGGGAATGCAGGTATGAGCCACTGTGCCCAGCTTATATAGTAATTTTTTTAAATAGTTAAAAACAATTTTTAAGGCACAGTGGCTTACACTTGTAATCTCAGCACTTTGGGAGGCCAAGGTGGGAGGACCACTTGAGTTCAGGAGTTTGAGACTAGCCTCAGCAATACAGCAAAACCCCATCTGCACAAATAATTTTTTTTTTTTTTTTTTTTTTTTTTTGAGACAGAGTCTTGCCCTGTCGCCGAGGCTGGAGTGTAGCGGCACCATCTCGACTCACTGCAACCTCCACCTCCCGCTTCAAGCGATTCTCCGGCCTCAGCTTTCCAAGTAGCTGGGACTACAGGCACATGCCACCACACCCAGCTAATTTTTGTATTTTTAGTAGAGATGGGATTTCACCATGTTAGCTAGGCTGGTCTTGAACTCTTGATCTCAAGTGATCCACCCACCTCGGCCTCCCAAATTGCTGCTATACCAGGTATGAGCCACCGTGCCCGGCTATACAAATAATTTTTTTAACGTTAGCCAGGTGTGGTGGTGTGTGCCTATTGTCCCAGGTACTTACAAGGCTGAGGTGGGAGGATCACTTGAGCCCAGGAGGATGAGGTTGCAGTGAGCATGATTGCACCACTGCATTTCAGCCTGAGCGACAGAAACCTCATCTCAAAAAATGAACGTATTTTTTATACAGACAGGGTCTCACTATTTTGCCCAGGCTGGTATTGAATTCCTGGGCTTACGTGATTCTCTCACCTCAGCCTCCCAAAGCGCTGGGGTTACAGGTGTGAGCCAGCATGCCTGGCCATATAGTTATATTTTCAATGCACTATTTTATAAAATTAGCTTATTATTATCCCAATATTCATTGTTTCTGTTCCATACACTTATGTCAGTCCTTTCCATTACTAATGATCAGTCCATTGGTACAAAGAATAGCCTACATATAAAAGAAACTTTTTTCTCCTACCTACACATACTTTGACTGAGGATGTGAATTTGCTGTCACCAATTTTTGACTCGTCAGGTAGCTTTCTGAAGGAAGAGCAGAACGGAATGGAAAAGAGAAAACAGTCACTTCTGGCTTCAACATGGAACCAGATGATGGAACCAGATGATTGAACAATGAATATTGGGATAACAAGCTAACCAGAAATAGGTCATGAATGGAAAAGCAAAACAAGAAATATTACTAAGAATGTTATCCAATTAGACTAGAAATGGCATATCAAGTAGATGAGAAAAACAAAGCACAATAAGGAGGGTTGTTGAAGCACCTGGAATGACTAGGCTAAGGCAATAGCTATAAAAGATAATGCCCTTGAAGACCCAGCTTGAGACTCTCCCTCTACAAAATCTACCCTCATTTCCCCCCCCAAAAATTGTACTCTCTAAAATAATAGAGCACCTTTCTGTAGCCTTCATCAGGCCAAAGCTATTTATGACTTAGCACAAGAAGACTCTAATCTCCTTTAAGGCAGGGTCCTTGTTGGGCTCATTTAACTCCTATGGTTTTTGTCTGTCTGTTTTTGGAGACTGAGTCTTGTTCTGTCATCCAGGCTGGAGTGCAGTAGTGCAATCTCGGCTCACTGCAACTGCCCCCTCCTGAGTTCAGATGATTCTTCTGCCTCAGCCTCCCGAGTAGCTGGGACTACAGGTGCGTGCCACCACACCGAGCTAATTCTTGCATTTTTAGTAGAGATGGGGTTTCGCCATGTTGGCCAGGCTGGTCTCGAACTCCTGACTTCAGGTGATGCACCCATCTCAGCCTCCCAAAGCGCTGGGATTACAGGTGTGAGCTGCTGCGCCCAGCCTCCTGTGGTTTTTTGTTATTGCCAGTTGGGTGAGCTGGGGTAGAGGGAGAGATGTATTTCCTTCACAGCTACAGTTCTTATTAACAGGTTGAAGGTGGAAGACGACAAGGAGGAGAGGAAAGGAAGGGGGAAACAACCTCAATGTTTCAGAAGTGTCCTCTGTGTGCTTGACATAGTACTCGACATTTTATATATGTCATCTCAGAGGGGAAACTAAGACTTAGAGCATTTAGTAATCTATCCAAGATCACTCAACTGATGTTGAGTGGTAAAGTCAGGATTTGAATCTAATTATTTCTTCTTCCAAAACTGGTACTGAGTTTGGGTGTGTTGGTTCACACCTGTAATCCCAGCACTTTGGGAGGCCAAGGCAGGTGGATCACTTGAGGCCAGGAGTTCAAGACCAGTCCGGTCAACATGGCAAAACCCTAACTCTACTAAAAATACAAAAATTAGTCGGGTATGGTGGTGTGTGCCTACAGTCCCAGCTACTTGGGAGGCTGAGGCACGAGAATTGCTTGAACTCGGGAGGTGGAGGTTGCAGTGAGCTGAAACTGCACCACCGGACTCTAGCCTGGGTGACAGAGCAAGACTTTTTTCTCAAAAAAACAAAACAACAACAACAAAAAACTGGTAACGAGTTTAAGTATTTGCTGGAAAATTGGTTCTGTTACGGTATTTGGAGAGGGCTGACGGAAGGCATTTCACAATTGTTCTTATTTCCGGGTCATGGAAGAATCTCTCCCATAAAAGTGTACATGTGCAAATATATACATCACTATCAGTTTTGCATACCATTTCAGAAGGATTGGCTAAGGAACCATGGAAACGAAGGCAAAAGCCTCAAGATTACAGTATTCCCAACCACCTTCTCCCATTCGACTCCACCCTATCCCTCTTCCCAAAGCCTGAGAGTAATTAAAACCAGAGAAAATACAAACATGAAAGTTTGGATGGCAGAAGCAAATGCAAACTTCTAACATAGCATTGTACTCGAAAATGTCATGGAGAATTTGATTAGGAGACACTGAAGAATGTAGTGTTACAATTTTGAAATTCCACAGTTATGACATTCAGACCACATATGATGTAAGGCAGAGTTATCACAATACATCCTAAGAGAGAGATTGAAAATAGCCAAAAATCAAACTGAATGGAAAATTCCAGGAAGTATACTATATTTAATGGAAGAGAGGTTTATTTCTCTTATTTTGTCTAGGGAACTTTTCTTGAAAAATGTTTGGATTTTATGGGCTAAAGAACATGTTTTAAATGAGGTTTATGTGATTTTTATTTATACCCTGTATTTTTTCCAAGAGGATTTAAAACAGATTATAGGTTTATAGAAAATATAACAAAATATTATGAGTCATACATAGGGAAAAAAGGTAGAGACATAAAATAGAGCCAGGAACGACGCTAATTTTAAACCATGAATTTATATAGTGATTAGGCCTTTACTTCCTCTGGGTAATTTCTTTTTTCCTTTTAAATTTTCTATAGAGACAGGATCTCACCATGTAACCCATGCAGATCTTGAACTCCTAGGCTCAACGGATCCTCCAGCCTTTGCCTCCCGAAGTGTTGGAATTACCTGCATGAGCCACCGCACTCAGTCCCTCAAGGTAATTTCTAAAAATTATGCAGCACAAAGAGTTTTATGTATTAGGTATACATTTTTCATAATTTACATGGTATTTTCACATACATTATCTTAGTTGATACTAAATGGACTTTGTGAAGCAGTTATTATCCACATTTTCCAAATAAGGAAACTGAAGCCCAGAAAAGAACTTGAAAATCCTGTCCTTCAGGTGGGAGACTTGCTTGAGGCCAGTAGTTCAAGACCAGCCTGGGTAACACAGGGAGTCTCCATCTCTCCAAAAAATAATAATTATAAATGATCAGGGCGTGGTGGCATGTGCCTGTGGTCCCACCTACTCAAGAGGCTGAGGCAGGACAATCACCTGAGCCCAGGAGGTCAAGATGGCAGTAAGCCATGATTGGGTCACTGTACTCCAGCCTAGATGACAGAGCGAGACCTCCTCTCAATCAATCAATCAGAACAATATGCATTTGACATCTATGGCCCTTGCATTTTCACAAGAGGATTACTACCTTTTTTACAGATGGCTTTAGATTTGGAGGCTGGTTAAGCAGAAAATTAAGACTTCATGCTTGGAATAGCCCTTTTAAGAAACACTTAACTCCTTTACTTTATAGACAAGTGCACTGAACCACTCATAAGTTTTTTAAAATTATTTTTTAAATAATTATTTTATTCATTAAGACACAGGGTCTCAACCTATAGCCCAAGCTGGAGTGCAGCGGCACCATCCTAGCTCACTGCAGCCTCAACTCCCAAGCTATCCTCCCTCTGCAGCCTCCCAAGTAGCTGGGACTGCAGGCACAAACTGTCGCAACCTGTGCTCTGAAGCTTTAAGAGGCTAAACGATTCCTCACATTAATCCAATCAGTTACAGGTACAGCCAAGACCAGAAGCCAGGTTTCCTAAGTTATTTTCCTTATAACATATTACCTCTATAGCTTTATATCCATTTCTATGATTTCTGCTACATACCCAGTTCTGACCCTGTTTCCTGTCACAATTTCCCTTGTGTCTACTGGGTAAAGTTCTAAATGCATGGTGACATAACATACAAGGCCCTGCATAACCTGGCACAAGAGACCTCTCCAGGTACTCTCCTCCTCTAACAATGCAAGAATACTCCTGACTCCTAGGATGCCAGGCATTTGTGTGACATCCTGACAGCGTTGTCCAGTTGAGGCTGTTGGTGAAGGAAGGCCATGTCCCTCTATCTTGTGAGAGTGAAGACTTGAGTTTCTCCTCTATCACCCAGGAAGACGTGGGTGAAGGCACTCAAGTGGGAGGGACAAAATGACATCTGAAACCTGGAGGCCTTGGGCAGGGACCTCCCCTTCCTCAAACTAAAGGTGAATGAACCAAATTTTGCGATTCCAGGTAGCTTTTCATGTCAAATTCTTCCATGCCATCCCTCCTCACCCTTTAGTAAAATGCCTTCCAAATATTCCAGAAAAACCTTGTGAGTTCATATTTGGCAAGGCCAACCAAAGCACACAGCAACTCTCCACATCTACCCAGCATGATGGTGTCAGTACTAATTATATAATGAGAGGCCCCAAAGAGAAGAGTATTAGGCAAAAGGAACCAGGGCCACTAAATCCCAATCACTTTTCCCCAGCAATGATTCTCCTTCCATATGAGGTTATGGGTTATGAGGATATGAGTTAGTCAATTAGATTCCTTCCGCAACTTCAAATTCTCTCAACAGATCCGGGAATTTTGCACATTCTGTTCCTTGCCCATAAACTTTGGTTCCCTTCCCCAAACTGCTGTTCTTTTGAGAAACTCTATACATCATTCATATTTCTGGCTCAGAAATCATAATCTCTAAGTAATCTTTCCTGACACTCTATTCTCCACCTCCTCTTCCATAACCTGTGCTCTTTTTGAACAGAGTGGTGACATTTTGGGCTGGATGATTTAAAAAGGAAAGTAGAAAAACAGAACATAGAAATGCAGGGCCTCTAGTTGCTATGCCTGGCAGTACACGAAACATAGTATTCAATAACTATTACTCGAATGCATAGTCATTTTGTTTTTTCCTTTAACAGTATTTCTTAATAGGTAACTCATGAACACTGCAAAAAGCATCAAACTGCACAAAAAAATTCAGGGAAAAGTACATTTTTCCCCCCAATTCCATTCCCTCCTTTCTCTTAATACCAGTTACCTTTCCTTTCAGATTGATTATGCATATATAGGAATGTAAATGTTTTCCCACTATTTGTCACACATAAAAATTGTATACAATTCATATATTACATATGGTGCATGTTATATACACACACATACACAGACTGTCTCGGTTTTGCTTAACCTAAATCAGGCTTTTTTTTTTTTTGAGCAACCCTCAAAACCAGGACAGATCCAGAGGCTTTATTCATTTTTATTTACTATTATTATTTTGAGACAGAGTCCCGCTCTGTAGCCCAGGCTGGAGTGCAGTGGTGCAATCTCGGCTCACTACAACCTCCACCTCCCGGGTTCAAGTGATTCTCCTGCCTCAGGCTCCCGAGTAGCTGGGATTACAGGCGAGCGCCACCACGCCCGGCTAATTTTTGTATTTTTAGAAGAGACGCGGTTTCGCCATGTTGGCCAAGTTGGTCTCGAACTCCTGACCTCAGGAGAGAGCAACGTAGTACTCCACTGTATGCGCATACCATGATTTACTTCGCAGTCCCAGATTTACGGTTTCCCATTTATAAATACTGCCATTTTTCACCTTCAAGCCCCGATGCCAAACACAGAAATAACACCCCACCCCCTCGCCGTGTGCCTCCCACATTTTCACACACATTTTCAGCAGCCCAGGGCGGGGCCCTGCACCGAACACCGCCTCTGCCGTCCCCCCACGTGCCCCGCGCCCCCACCGCAGGGCGGAAGGCGACAGAACCTAGCCTCTGCATCCCCACCAGTCCCGTTCCCGGCGTCTCCTGGCCGCCGGGCTCGCCCGCTCAAACGTCGCGGAAAGACCAGAGCCCGGACTCGCCTTGCCTAGGGACAGAGCGGACCAAGTAACTCCTGCTCGGTGCGGGGCGGTGCTGCGGCCGCCGGGGCGCGGCCAGCGTGCGGGGCTCCTCCCCTTCCTCCGGCGGCGCCGGCGGCCGCAGCACTTCCGGGTCGACGCGGAGGCGGGGCGGAGGTGCCGCGGTGGCTGTTATTGTTCGGCTGGGCTCGGTCGGGCGCTGTCTCCTTCGGCTCTGCGGGTGTCAGTTCGTCCGGCTTCCTCACAGCCCCTCACTCCCGGCGGCTGACAGCAGCGGCGGCGGCGGCGGGCGGGGCCTGGCGTTTCGAGGCTGAGCGGCGCCGGGGTTAGGGGCGCGGAGGAGGAGCAGTAGCGGGAGGAGGAGCCGTGTGCCCTGGCACTGAGCGGCCGTGGCCATGGCGTACGCCTATCTCTTCAAGTACATCATAATCGGCGACACAGGTGAGGGCCCCGGGCGCGGTCGGGCGAGTGTCGGCGGCCTCCGGACCTGGACTGAGAGGCAAACGGCGTCTGGCGGTGGCGGGGACGCGGACTCCACCCGGCGCCTCCCTCCCGGCCGCGCCGCTCCATTTCCGCAGTGCTGGAGCTGGTGACGTGGGCACTGCGAGCGGCCGCGGCCTGGCCAGGCCCGGTCTGCGGCCCCCGACCGGGCCAGTCTTGCAGCCGAGGGCCGCGGCAGCCGTTTGCGACACTCGATTCAGGAAGTGTGTGACAGGAGGGGAGGCCTAGCGCAGGGCCGCCGGGGCCCGACTCACATGACTGCACCCCACCCCCAGGGCCCCTCGCGTTAGGTCTCTTCGCGGCCCCAGAAGAAAGAAAAAGGGAATCCTAGGCGAGCAGAAGGTGTTGGGACCCGGGTCTTAGTTCCTGACCAGTAACAACCTTCCTCCACCTGCACGCATCTGTCAAGGCCTGGGCAAGGCGCTTTTTGGTGTGGGACAGGCAGCTGAGAAGGAGAAAAGGAAAGCTTTAAAATATATATAATATATACATATATGTGCTTTTTTTTAACACTTTTAACTCTCAAGGCGGAATAAGTCACGTCTCATTACTTGACGGCTGAAGAATCCCTTTCGGGGTTAGGAAAGCATGAACGAGTTCTGTGCACTTTTGCCACGTGTGAACTGGGGTTATTTAATAGTAATGTAAAGTCGTTCAGTGCTCTGGGTGTGTACTTACGTATGTCTGTTGGGGACGCTGATGTTTTAGATATGTCAGGTTCGGTGTCAACTGCTAATTTTCAGGTGAGCTCATGCCCATTTGAAGCAGAAAGAAATTCAGTTATTCTCACTTAAAATGACATCCTAGTGTATTCCACAGAAACGTAAACAAACTCTTCGTAGATATTTTTAATACCTGTGATTTGGCATTACTTTGAATCTAATAATAAACATAAAGATTGTTTAGATGTTGCAACTATTAATATACCAGAGTCTGATTTCAGTGGTTACTCTTGCACAACTTTGGAGCCTTTGCACAACTTTGGTAATGTAAGCAGCAGTTTGTAGTTGAACTAATGATGTGGCAGGCTCTATACGTAACTAAATGAGCATGTTGGCCGGACGCGGTGGCTCACGCCTGTAATCCTAGCACTTTTGGAGGCCGAGGTGGGGGATCACCTGAGGTGAGGTCAGGAGTTCGAGACCTGCTTGGCCAACATGGTGAAACCTCGTCTCTACTAAAAGTACAAAAGTTAGCCGGGCGTGGTGGCGGGCCCCTGTAATACCAGCCACTTGGGAGGCTGAGGCAGGAGGATCACTTGAGCCCGGGAGGTGGAGGTTGCAGTGAGCCGAGATTGCGCCACTGCACTCCAGGCTGGGCGACACAGAGACTCCGTCTCAAAAAAAAAAAAAGGCATGTTGATTGCTGCCTGAAAGAAAAACTTTCTGCTAGATAAATGAGTTTTCAGCAAGGTTTTCTGGTGTGTGTGTGTGTGTGTGTGTGTGTGTGTGTGTGTTGAAATTGGATTTATAAACTTTAAAAGAAAAATGCTGTGGTGTATTTGGATGAAGGAAGGAGAATTCTAAAGCCTTCTGGCAAAATTTGATTTAGTCTGTAAAAACATGATTGGAGAGGAATGCCACATTAACTGTAATATTACTGGGTTTGAGAAATAGAAGCTTGTGACTATGGCCTTTTGGCTATCTCATTAGTGGTGAAGATTCAAATCAGACTTTGCTGATTGCCATTTTTCAGTTTTTTATTTCAGGCTCTACTGTGGGTAAATAAAGTATTGTGCAGGGAGTAGTGGGGCTACAAATCCTAACAAGTTAATGCTCTGTTCTCTTGGAATTTGCTCTTATCCAAAAGCGCAGTTCGAAGGGAAGACACTTCTTTCTTGTCATTGCTGCTGATACGACCTAGTTCAGGAATGGAATTCTTGACACTGTGTTGTCTGCAGCAGTACTTCTCCCCACTCCAGTTCAGCCAGTGTAGTTTACTGTCCGTTTAGTCTTCCTGAAGCATGAATGTCAAAAGGCTCCCGTTTGCTCACAATTTTTTGTTTGACCTTCAGTGAACTCTGTATTTTAGCCCCTATCTACATTTCTAGCCTTCTTTCCCACTATTCCCCACCTTGCTTCTGCCATTTGAGACCCCGTGGCTGATTTCGGTGTTTTTTTTCCTGGGCCCTGCTACTCTCTATTCTTAGAGTGCTTTCTGGCACAATCTCTCCCTGTGGAAAATCCATCAGTCCTTCAAAGTCTTATCTGAGTTTTCCATAATGCCTTCACAGTCAACATATATTAAGCTCTTATTGTGTGAAGATTTTCACAGTATCCTGGCTGAAAAGTGACTACTCCTTTTTTGAATTTATGTTTCTCACTCTGTGTCATTCTTCTGATATTGATCCCAGACTTTTTTGTTTTATAGATATTTGTATAGGCATCTCTATTATGTAGGCACCATTATATACTTCTTGAAGGCAGAAAAGATGTTATGTATGGCTCTGTGTTTCTTTCAGGAAGAGCCTAGTAAAAGGTAGGCCCTGTATATTTAATTAATAAGAGAGGAGCCAAACAGGCTGCTATATTCCTCTTTGTATAAATAGCTTAACAGAGATTTTTTGTTGTTGTTGTTGTTTTTACCCAGTTCTGCCACTTTCTTGCTTATTAATTTGGGCAAAATCCTTTATCATATTTTTTGAATTCAGAGGATACCCATAGTTGTAAGATACACTCAGTGTGGCCCTCCCCTAGAAAAGATGGCTTTAAAATCAGTAATGTGAGATCCACCTTGATTTTTTAAAAAGTCAGGGTCAAAAACATGCATCTTAGAATGAAGGAAATCACTTAATTTTTCTGTTTCCCTGTTTCCCTAACCTATAACCTTCTCTCAGTATGTGAGATAAAATGAGGATAAATGTGAAAGTACTTTGATTTCTCAAGGGAAAGGAACAATGCACATTTTTCCTTTACAGAGTTCCCTCCTTAGTAGAAGAGGTTTTAAAAACTTTTACATGATCATGATGATACTATTGAGTTGTTTTCTTACTGTAAGACTAAATGCAGTTAAAATGTAGCTTTAAATTGTTTCCTTGTTCCTGTCTTGTTTCTGAGTCATTTAGTAAAATGTGTCATTTAAATCTAGATGTAAAGTGGAAAGTGGTTTTTAATAAGCCGTTATTTATTTAATAAGCAGTTAATTTTCAAGCATAAAAGGAGAGAAAAAATACAAACCTATAGTAATTTTTGCACCTGAAACTCTAGCATCTGCCTAGCATTTTAACCTTATCAATAACCCTCCCTGCCGCTCAATGCTCAGCAAGGTAAACAAAGGCACAAATTTGGTTGCGTTCTTATTTCTGTTAATATCTGAAGCACCCTTTCTTGTTTTTCCCTATCAAAAAAAGTTATGTCAAAGATTTTTGTCACCTGGCCAACTCCTTTTTATCTATTCTTTTGAGATTTTAACAAATCCTACCACTCCCTGTTGCATTTTATGCTGGTCCCCTCCTCTGTTCCCTCATTCTGTTTCGCCTCTCTTCAGTCCCAGTCCCACTTACATTTTATTTTTTATTTATTTTTCTGTCTTATGTATATACCCACCGCTTACATTTTATTTTATTTTACTTTATATTATTTATTTATCTATTGAGACATGATCTCTGTCACCCAGACAGGAGTGCAGTGGCACTATTACGGCTCACTCACTACAGCTTCAGTCTCCTGGGCCCAAGCAATCCTCCCACCCTAAGTCTTCCAAGTAGCTGGGAACACAGGAACATGCCACCACGCCTGGCTAATTTTTAAATTCTTGTAGAGATGGGCTCTCACTGTGTTGCTCAGACTGGTCTCAAACTCCTGGGCTCAAGCCATCCTCCCACTTCAGCCTCCCAAAGTGCCAGATTACAAGCACGAGCCACTGTTGTCAGCCCCACTTGCATTTTAAATAATCTTTTTAGTGGGAAGGTCTTTGGCTTTGTCTTAGATGCAAGGGTACACCACTGAGTGTCAGATTCATTTAATAGATAAGTGGATGGATCCTTGAGGGGAGGCGCTAGGTGATGTTTGAGCTGAAATTGGAATGATGAGTAGGCACTGCCAGAGTGGGCATGGGGGAATGTCTGGTATGTAGTTGAAAGTTTATTTCTGGCTCAGGAGAGAGTAATCTGGGATAGAGATTTGGGAGCTAATAACATAAAATGGAGTCCCTATTACCTGAGAGTTCATTTTCTGAGCTTTTGAAATTACAGGGTTATGTAGGGAAGAAGAATTATCATGACATGAAAATAATTATTAATAAGTTATCACTTTAAAAAATTAATTTCTCAAGCTTACTTCTGATTCCCATCCTCCTGATTGGCTTAGGGGCTTGCTGATCATAATGTAGTTTGAATTAGTTGCAAAGTGAAATTATGTATCATGCCAAAATTGCAAGCATTTGTTTCTTTCTTTTATCTTTTTTTTTTTTTTTTTGAGACAGAGTTTTGCTCTTGTACACAGGCTGGAGTGCAGTGGTGTGATCTCAGTTCACTGCAATGTCCACCTCCTAAGTTCAAGTGATTCTCTTACCCAGTAGCTGGGATTACAGGCATCCCCAGTAGCTGGGATTACAGGCATCTGCCCCCACTCTCAGCTAATTTTTGTATTTTTAGTAGAGATGGGATTTCGCCATGTTGGTCTGACTGGTCTCGAACTCCTTACCTCAAGTGATCCACTCACCTCAGCCTCCTTAAGTGCTGGGATTACAGGTGTGAGCCACCGTGGCAAGGCAGCGTTTGTTTCTTTGATGCAAGTGATTTGGAGCATTGGTTCACATGCAAAACCATTGACAAATGGGGATCTGACAAAGTTGTCCTCCTGGAATGAAGTAGGTGTGATTGTTCATTGAATGCATTGACAGATGAAAGCGTGGATGTAATGGTGGGAAATACTAGTGTTCATGGGGCACATGGGGAAAGTTATCAGCATAGTAGACTAACAAGGAATAATCAAAAAAGCAAGAAAGACCTGGGCAGTACAGTGTCATGGAATAGAGAGGGAGTGGTTACTAGTGTCATGTGCAGTAGAGGTTAGGGACTTTTGGTTGAAATGGTAGGAAGACATTAGTGCTTTGCCACAGTGTTTGATTCAGACATCAATGAGGGGGAGAACTAAGGTGTATTTTCATTTATATTGTTTAAAAAAACTGTGGATTTTTATATGTGTAAATAGAAAAAGTCCCAAGACTACACACTTAACTGTTACTTCTGGGGAGGAGAGTAGAATTATATGCTTATATTGGTTACACTGGAAGAGTTGGTGTTGGTGAAATGGGGCTTTTTATATTGTAGGGTCCTTCTACTTTGTTTTTTTAAAAAAAATTTAAACAATATCACACGTAATATTGGTGCTTTTACCAAAAGAGTTATTGGAAAGTTACAAGTAGAACCATGCATGGGTTATTTTATTGAAGAGTAGATGTGAGTGCGTGTTTGTATTTTAAGATAGGAGAGACTTGAGGTTGAAAGGTTAAATACAAGAGAAGGGGAGGGAAGGAGCAAAGTTCTAGAGGATTTGGGGAAGGAATGGGATTAGATTTTCAGGAGCTCTGGAGAAAAACAGAAGGAAGACCTTTCTGTGGGAGACTCAAATTTGAGATTCTTTAGATTCTTGTGAATCACTGAGGTGTTTGTTAAAAAAAAAAAAAAATTCAGCAACCCAACCCCTAGGGATTTTGATTGACTAAATTTGAGGTGGAGCTGAATGTTGCAAAACCTGTGGCCAGAAATACTAGTCATTTTATTTTATTATATAAGCAGATTTGTTAGAGTTATCTTCAAAAAACAAACTGGGAAGTTCAGAGGTAGAAAAATTCTATAAAAGCTTTTTTATTATGAGATATAGCATGCATATAAAAGAATATATGTAATATATATGCAGTTTAATAGTTTTAAAGAATAATGATAAACACACATGCAAAAGGACTCCACATTCTTGCTTTTTTTTTCCCTTGAGATCGAGTCTCTCTCTGTCGCCCAGGCTGGAGTGCAGTGGCGCAGTCTCAGCTCCCTGCAACCTCCGCCTCCCGGGTTCACGCCATTCTCCTGCCTCAGCCTCCCAAGTAGCTGGGACTACAGGCGCATGCCGCCACACCTGGCTAATTTTTTGTATTTTTAGTAAAGACGGGCTTTCACCATGTTAGCCAGGATGGTCTTGATCTCCCGACCTCGTGATCTGCCCGCCTCTGCCTCCCAAAGTGCTGGGATTACAGGTGTGAGCCACCATGCCCAGCCAAGGACTCCACATTCTTACATACATCTCTTTCTCAACCAGTTTTCCACTAGCCTGAATTTTGTATTAATCCTCCCCTGCTTTTCTTCGTAGTTGTATCACTTACAGATTCCTAAACTATATTATTTAGTTTTGCCCGTTTTTAGATGTGCTTAGCTGTTTCATTTATCAAATGAGAGCTGAAACATCTTTTAACATCATTTGCAATTTAGATGATATACTTTTGTTATCCTTAAATTTTTGTATGTTATTAGTGGTCCTTCAGGATATTTAACTAGCTCTTTGCTGTCTGTTTTCTAACCCAGTTTATTTACTACTTCCTCCACCTAATATTTATACTGTGCCTGAGACTTTATAGTGAATCATAGAGGCCATTGTCCCTGTTGTTCTCATTCCTATTTACCTTTCTTAAACTCCTCTGGTGACTCTCCCTCCTTATCTTCTCAATTGGTATTCTGTCCTTTCTGTCCTATGCCATTCCTGTCCAGCATGAAATTTTCTCTTTTATCACCCCAACTGCTCCCCTCCTTCGTTTTAACTCTTCAGCTGTCCTCCTCTTGCAGTAGCCAGCCAGTTTGATGTTTTATTTGAGCAAGCCCTAATTTTGCCATCTCGGCTGTTTTTCCCTTTCCTTCTGGCCCAGCTGTGCTTACTTCATTTGTTATTCTCTGCTCGTCCTCAGTCTGTGAGACTGTGTCCTTTGGTACAAAAGATGCAGCTATATGCAGACCTCTCTTGTCTCCCTCCTAACTTTACATTTTCTCCAAGAAACTGTCCCATTTGATTTCGTTAGCCTTGATTATTTGCAAGTTTTAAAGTACTCTAGTTTTAGCTGTTACTTGTAAGTAAGAGATGCCTGGCAAAAAGGTTCTAGATTCTTTTCCTGTCATGCACAGATGGAAGCCCCCTTTTAATTTCTGCGGTGTTTCTCAACTCAGACTATTAATATTTGGTTCTCATCCATGGAAATGCTGTTTTAGTCACTCTCCGGGGAGTCCCAGTCATCAGTATTTTTAAAAAATATTGTTTGTAGTGATGGTAGTACTGTAAAATTCCACTGCTGGTTTAGCCATGGGCCTTTTTTGCTTATTTTTCTAAAATTGATTCTTCTTTTTCTGCTGTCAAATTTTCTGCTTTGGGGGATTTTATTTAATCCCTTAGGTGTAGCCAGACTGAATTTGCATGGAATTCTCCATCACATTAGCTTTTGGCACTGTGGTCTGTATAGCAGATTCTCATGAGTAATCTTCCACACTTTTTATAGTTCCTACACCATATCAAAAACTTATTATCTGTTAATTATTCAACAGACATATGAGATTACTGTTTTACAGATGAAGAAACTGAGTTGTGCCATTTGGGGCAAGTTATCTTAGTAGATGGTTGATATGGTTTGGCTCTGTGTCCCACTCAAATCTCATCGCAAGTTTTAATTTCTGTAGTCCCCACGTGTCGAGGGAGGGATCCAGTGGGAGGACTGGATCATAGGGGCGATTCCCCCATGCTGATCTGGTGGTAGTGAGTGCTCTTGAGATCTGGTTGTTTTATAAGTGTTTGACAGTTCCTCATTCATACTCTGTTTTTCTCCTGCTGCCATGTAGTATGTGCCTGCTTCCCCTTCTGCCATGATTATAAGGTTTCTGAGGCCTCCCCAGCCATGCAGAACTGTGAGTCAATTAAGCCTCTTTCCTTTATAAATTACCAGTCTCGGGTAGTGTCTTTATAGCAGTGTGAAAACGAACAAATACAGTGGTAGAACAAAGATCGAGGGGTGTCTGACTCCACGGGCCATTCTCTTGATTACAGGGTGGTCTGGCTCCATTCCCCTTTGTTTGCTCTTTCCTTCCCCATATCTTCTGAATTTTTACTTTTCATAGTCACAATGTAGCTTTAGGTTTCTCCCAGTTCTCACTTTAAAGTATTCTTATTTTCAGGTATAGCTGAGAGTCACTGTGTTTTTAGCCAAATCTAAGGGAGAAAATGAATATCGATAGCTGCATGCTGTAGCCAACTCCTTAAAGGAAGGATGGTGCCTGATACAGAGTTAGAGTTAGTGCTTCAGTAAGTGATGAATGTGTGCCAGGTAGGTTCTGCTGGGTAGGCTGCATGCATTGACCAATTTATTCCTCCTTGTTTCAAAACAGGATTTAAGGGCACTTATATAATTTTTTTTAGTTTTTTAATGTAAATGAGAGAGTAAGGATATATATGTGTATATATATGTGTGTGTGTGTGTGTGTGTGTGTGTATATTAGCTTTCTATTGCTATCATAACAAGCTACCAGAAACTTAGCAACTGAAACAACATGAATTTATCTTATATAGTTCAGAAGTCTAAGATGTCTCACTGGGCTGAAATCCAGGTTTCAATAGGACTGGGTTCCCTTCTAGAGAGTCTTGGCTCATTCAGGTTGTTGGCAGAATACACTTCCATGAAACTGTAGGGCTGAGACCCCATTTCCTTCCTGGCTATCATCTGAGAGCTTTTCCTAGCTTCTAGAGTCCACCCACCTACCCACATCCCTTGGCCCATGGTCCCCTTCCTCCATCTTCACAACCAACAACAGTGGGTCACGTCCTTCTTGTGTCTCATCTTTCTTATTCTTGTTGGGCCATCGCATGTCTCTCTGTTGTAGGAAAGGTTCTTCACTTCTAAGGATGCGTGTGATTAGATTGGGCTTACCTGGATAATCCATGCTAATCTCTCCATCTCAAGGTCTAATCTTAATCAAATCTGCAAAGTTCCCTTGCCGTGTAGGGTAAAATATTCACAGGTTCTGGGGATTAGGATGTTAATATCTTTTGGAGGGCATTATTCTGCCTACCATAAAGGGCTGCATTAATCCATTCTCACACTGCTATAAAGAACTATCTGAGGCTCGGCATGATGGTTCATGCCTGTAATCCTAGCACTTTGGAGGCCAAGGCAGGTGGATTGCCTGCGCTCAGGAGTTCGAGACCAGCCTGGGCAACACGGTGAAACCCCGTCTCTACTAAGATACAAAAAATTAGCCGGGCGTGATGACATGCACCTGTAATCCCAGCTACTCAGGAGGCTGAGACAAGAGCATCGCTTGAACCCGGGTGGCAGAGGTTGCAGTGAGCTGAGATGGCACCATTGCACTCCAGCCTGGGCAACAGTGCAAGACTCCGTCTTAAAAAAAAAAAAAAAAAAAAAAAAAAAAAAAAAAACTACGTGAGACTGGGGAATTTATGAAGAAAAAGAGGTTTAATTAACACACAGTTCCATAGGCTGTACAGGAAGCGTGGCTGGGAGGCCTCAGGAAACTTACAATCATGGGAGAAGGTGAAGGGCAAGCAAGTACATTTTGCCATGTCAGACCAGGAAAGAGAGAGTGAAGGGGGAAGTGCTACCCACTTTTAAGCAACCAGCTCTCGTGAGAACTCACTGTCACTGAGAACAGCAAGTGGGGGAAATCCACCTCTGTGACCCAATCAGCTCCCACCAGGCCCCTCCACCAACATTGGAAATTACAATTTGATGTGAGATTTGGGTAGGGACACAGAGCCAGACAATTTCAAGGGCTAAGGAACAAATGGTAGAAACAGTAAAGTAATATCAGAAAGGACGTGTATTAGTCCATTTTCATACTGCTATAAAGATATGGCACGAGACTAGATAATTTATAAACAAAAGAGGTTTAATTGGCTCACAGTTTGGATAGCTGGAAAGGCCTCAGAAAAATTGCAGTCATGGCAGAAGGCAAAGGGGAAGCAGGTACCTTCTTCACAAGACTGCAGGAGAGAGAACAATGGAGGAAGGGCCATGCCTTATCAAACAACCAGATTAGCCACTCCCCCAGCACGTGGAGATAATAATTCCAGATGAAATTTTCATGGGGACACGAAGCCAAACCATATCAGGACATTTATACTCAAAATCTGTGATACGAGGTTTTGTAGACTTCTTTGAAGTGGACACTGAATTTAGCACTAACCAGTGCAAAAAGACAATCCTGCTAATTTATCCTAATATTAGTATTCATTGTTTTTTTTGAAGTACGTTCATGTATATACTTAGTAACTACTGACATTGTGGGTCTTGAAAGAAGCTTTGCTTCTGATTCCTCTTAAAAATAATACAGTATCGCGAGTATAAATATACAACTGGTTTTATAGGGCATTTTCTCTAGAGGCATAACTCATTGAATCTCTGAGGAAGACACCATTTTATAGGTGAGGAAAGGGACACTTGTTACCACATACAGTCTTCTTGTATACAGCTAGTAATTGACCAATCTGGAACTTGAACCCAGGTTTTTCTGACTCCAAAGTTCATGCTCTCTTCCCCGTATTACAGTTCCTGATTCCCATAAATTTCACATCATACCTCTTCTGTTGGCTTACTGTTTGATCGGTTGAGTTGCTGTGAGAGTACATAGCCTTCAATTCCCTTAAATAGGTAGGACCTCCGTTCATGCATAATAATGCAGAACTATCCTATATAAAAGTAGGATAAAGTACTTTCTCTGCTATTTACCAGCCATGTGACTGTGGGCAACCCATTTGATCTTTCTGAGTCTTGGTGTCCTTATCTATAAAATGGGGATGAATAAATGATATCATACATGTAACAACAACTAGAATAAAAAATGGTTATATCTTTATTTTTTATCCTGCTGCTTTGAATGTTTCTATAATTTCCCCATATGTATTTGAAAAATTCACCCAAATCTGACCAGTGCTGTATAGTGTCTAAGTAATGCTAATAATAGGAAAAACAATTTTTTTTGCCCTCTGTGTTCTAATATGTTGATCCTCCCACTGCCCCCCATTTAGCTTGCTTGTTTTTGGCCAGCTGATACTTGAAGGAGCATGTTATCCTTGTCTCTAATTGTTTTTTTTCCTAGCCTGTGTTGGTGTTTTTATTTGTTTGCATCAAGTTGTTTTATGGCAAGTTTTTTACATTATCAAGACTGTTTATCAAGACTCCTTTTATTTCAGATGTCTATATTTTTGGCAGTTTTGCTTAATTTAGAGTGAATGACCATCCAAGTCCACTTTATGATTTATCTTGTTTAAGAGATGAGGTTTCACTATGTTGCCTAGGCTGGTCTGTCAAACTCCTGGCCTCAAGTGATCCTCCTGCCTCAGCCCTGCGAAGTGCTGGGATTACAGGTGTGAGTTACTGTGCCTGGCTCCTGGTAATGATTTAAAAGACTGGGTAGGATTTTGTTCTGTGAAGGAACAGAAACACACTCGAAATAGCTCAAGAAAAGAGATTTATGATAAGAATTTAAAGAGGACTTACAGGAATCCAAGTAAAACTGTGTAACAGATCTTGAGCAGTTGGCTACTCCGAAGTTTTTGTTTTCTTCTCATGGCTTCTCTCTTGACCCAGTAAGCATGTTTCTTTCTTTTTTTCTTTTGTCTTTTTCTTCTTTTCTTTAAAGAATCTTTTCATTATTGATTTCTGACTTTATTCAACTGAGAGACTGTAGACTATATGTGCTGATTCTTCAGTGTGTGAGACCAATTTTGTAGCCGAGTACTTGATTGGTTTTTGTACATGTTTCATATGTGCTTGAAAAGTATATTCTTGTGTATGTAGTGAGTTCAGGTTTTCATGTCTGTTAGATCAGACTTGATATTAGCGTGGATCGTATCTTCTATATAGTTTTTTGTCTACTTCTTTTTTTTTTTTTTTTTTTTGAGACGGAGTCTCGCTCTGCCGCCCAGGCTGGAGTGCAGTGGCCGGATCTCAGCTCACTGCAAGCTCCGCCTCCCGG
Source organism: Macaca thibetana thibetana (assembly GCF_024542745.1). Classification (NCBI taxonomy): domain Eukaryota; kingdom Metazoa; phylum Chordata; class Mammalia; order Primates; family Cercopithecidae; genus Macaca; species Macaca thibetana. The sequence continues at coordinate 84,178,604 of NC_065585.1, read as the reverse complement.
GTTCACGCCATTCTCCTGCCTCAGCCTCCCGAGTAGTTGGGACTACAGGCGCCCGCCACCGCGCCCGGCTAGTTTTTTGTATTTTTTAGTAGAGACGGGGTTTCACCGTGTTAGCCAGGATGGTCTCGATCTCCTGACCTCGTGATCCGCCCGTCTCGGCCTCCCAAAGTGCTGGGATTACAGGCTTGAGCCACCGCGCCCAGCCTTGTCTACTTCTTTTTGACCTTTGGAGAGAGATGTTAAAATTTCATATTATGACAATGGATTTTTCTTGTTCTTCTGTCAGATTATTTCTCCCCTCCCCGCATGAATTTGGGGGCTAATTTGTAAGGTATTTATGACCCATACATCTTACTGAGAAGTTATTCCTTTGTCATTAGTTTTCCCTTCACTTGTTTCTTAATATGATTTTTTTGAATTCAGGTATTTGATATTAATTTTGCATATTTAGTTCATATGTGCTTTGTTTAGGAAGTAAACATTACACTTGACTCTGAAACTTTTTTGCTCATTACTTTGGGGGTTTGTCTATATTAATACATTTCATTCTATTTTATTGATATTAATTGCTTGATTATGTTCTGTTGTTTGTACTGCAGTTTTCTCCATTCTTATGGACATTTTAAAGTTGTTTATTTTGTTGTAAAAACGATACTGCATACATTATTCTTGTGCCTGCCTCCTTGAGCTGGGTGCTAAGAGTTTTAGAAATATATCTTGCAGCGGATTTGTGGGTGGAAGGTATATACATCTTTGGCTTTACCAGCATATGTAAATCTCTCTCCAAAGTAATTAGTTGACTCATTCTGGTTCTGTGTCACCTTTTTTTTTGAGTTAGGGTCTTGCTCTGTCACCCAGGCTGGAGTGCAATAGCACTATCATGACTCACTGCAGCTTCTGCCTCCTGGGCTCAAGGGATCCTCCCATCTTAGCCTCCCAAGTAGCTGAGATCACAGGCACATGCCACCATACCTGGTTAATTTTTTTTTTTTTTTTGGAGAGAGTCTCGCTCTGTCACCCAGGCTGGAATGCAGTAGCACAGTCTTGGCTCACTGCAACCTCTGCCTCCTGGGTTCAAGCCATTCTGCCTCAGCCTCTTGAGTAGCTGAGATTACAGGCACACACCAACACACCTGGCTACTTTTTGTATTTTTAGTAGAGACAGGGTTTCACCATGTTGGCCAGGCTGGTCTCAAACTCCTGACCTCACGTGATCTGCCTGCCTCAACCTCCCAAAGTGCTGGGATTACTAGTGTGAGCCACTGTGCCTGTCTGCACCTGGCTGATTTTTAAATTTTCTGCAGAAATGGGTCTTGCCATGTTTCCCAGGCTGGTCTCCAACTCCTGGGCTCAAGTGATCCTCCTACCTCAGCCTTCCAAAGTGTTGGAATTACAGTATGAACCACCATGCCTAGTCCTTTATCACCTTTTTTTTTTAAAAAAGGCCTGTTTTTTTATTGTAGCCCATTTCTATATTTTAAAAATGTCAATCTGAGAGGCTGTATTTTAACAGGATAATTTAATGTTTTCATATGTATTGAAATCACTGATGGATTTGGGTTTATTTCTACTATCAAGTACCACCCTGGTTCAGTCATGTAGACAAAGATCAAGGTGTAGATCACAGGCATGCCCACTTGCCATGGGCTTTTGAGTTTAGACGGGCACATGTCCTGCACAGGAAATAATATGGTAGATTTTTCCAAGCATGGATAGGTCACCTATTCCTTGTAGGCCAGTAGAGAGGTTACTGAAGAGAAGATACCTGCCACTAACTTACTAGTGCGCATGAACAATTAATTTAAATTCTGAAATTTTCTGTTTCTAAAACAGGTATAGTATCTGCCTAGTGCGCCCTGTAGAGTTATTCACCAAGGCTCAGGGTTTGGTTTGGTTTTTTACCCCTAGCTTTACAGCTGTCTTTAAAATTTAAGTGTTAGTCATTTGTTTCTTTCATTTATTTACAGTTGATATATCAGTGTCAGTAGTGTATTCATGCTTGCTCTGCTGCCCCTGCATTATTAAAATTGATGGATGACCCGTTTGCATTTGTCTTTCTTTAGAAATAACTACTATGCAGTCCTCTCCGGTTATTTTAGCTTAGACACCACTCTTGAAAGTTTTCCAAGAGCCTGGTATTTGTAATTAGCATATCTCGATCAATGTGGTGTCTGTACTGTTTACTTGTGACCTCAGTAAAAAGTTCATACCCCTTCAGTTTTAGTTTTCTCATCTGGAAAAACCAATAGCAATGCCTGGATTATCTACCTCACAGGATTTTTGTGAGCTTAAAGTAAATAATGTGTGAAGGTGCCTTGTAAGCTACAAAGTGCTTTGTTAATAGTAATACCTTAGAGATAATATTTCCTACCTGTTGAGCATTCTAAAATTTAGTGGAGTTGGTCTTGCCTATAGAAAAAAAGCTGTTCACTCTGCTGATCATGTGTTAACCACAGAATGGCTCTCCTTGATTCTGTTGTCCTCCTTGACTCAATAAAAGAAAAAGTTCTTTTCTATCTCAGGTGTCCTCACGATCCACTTGAGATTGAGAAAAATATCAAGGAGGTACTATTTTTCACTAGTCTTCAAGGAATAGATGGGAAAGCCAGTAGTTGTTTTCTACCTTGAATTTTTTTTTATTTTTTAGACAGATTTTTGCTCTCGTTGCCCAGGCTGTAGTACAATGGTGCGATCTTGGTTCACTGCAACCTCCGCCTCCTGGGTTCAAGTGATTCTCCTGCCACACCCTCCCGAGTAGCTGGGGTTACAGGTGCTGGCTGCCATGCCCAACTAATTTTTTTGTATTTTTAGTCGAGACAGGGTTTCACCATGTTGGTCAAGCTGGCCTTGAACTCCTGACCTGAGGTGATCCACCCGCCTTGGCCTCCTAAAGTACTGTAATTACAGGCATGAGCCACCGTGCCCGGCCTACGTTGATTTCTTCTACACTCACTCTTGGTACTTGTGGTACCACTTGAATGATTTCAGTCAGTTTTGAACCCCTTTGGAAAGAGGTAGTTTTGTAGCTCTATAGAAGTCTTTGATATAAATAAATGTTTGTCAGTGGTTATCTTCTTTCTTTGGATAAAGTATTATTAGTTCAGTTTTAACTATGTCAGAAGGCAAAGTAAAAGTATATGTGTCCCAGATTACTTATGCTCAAGGCTTTACTTGACACAAAAACTAATAAATAGCTAAAAAGTAATAAATTAAAGCAATAATAATGTATGCCTGATGAATTGAGTCACCAGTCCTCTATGTAAAGGTATTTGTTATACTTGCTCAGGATAAACTTGGGTGTGAGGTGAAGAAATTCTACTGGTTTCATAGCTATGTGGATTTTTTTTTTTTTTTTTTCGAGACAGAGTCTTGCTCTGTTGCCCAGGCTGGAGTGCAGTGACACAATCTCAGCTCACTGCAACCTCCGTCTCCCGGGCTCAAGCGATCCTCCCACCTCGGCCTCCTGAGTAGCTGGGACTACAAGTGCATGCCAGCACAGCCGGCTATTTTTGTATTTTTTGTAGAGACAAGGTCTCACTATGTTGCCTAGGCTGGTCTCAAATTCCCGAGCTCAAGCAGTCTGTCCGCCTTGGCCTCCGCAAGTGCTGGGATTGCATACATGAGCCACCACACCCAGCCTGCTACACGGATTTTCATCTGGTTTAAGAACTGTATCCATAAAGGACTGCCATGTCGGCAAGCTGGAAGGAGCATGCTGCTACATGCAGTCCTGAATTTTTTACTTCTGATATTAGCAACAGCTTGGACGCAGTTCAGTTTGGTTGAAAGAGCTAATATATAATTTGGATTTTAACTGACAGAATCCAAAGTGACCTTGGTAGGCAGAATGATTGTCCAAATTGTAGCAAAATTGAATTAAATAAAAATGAAGTTAAAACCCAGTATTTGCTTGTGAAATAATCATACAAATACAAAATGGAGGTCAGCTGGTTCGATATCCACACATGTCTAAAAACTTAGTTTTACATTACTTGATTCATATGAGTCAGATAAGTAATAAAGTGAACCAAAGAATAAATGTGATGCTAGATTAGTAAAAGTATAGTGTACGGATAAGGCAGGTTCTACCCTGTCAGGCCTCAACTGCAATTCAGTTCTGAAAATCTTGTTTTAAAGGAATATCTACAAACAGGAGTCCGTGCTCAGGAGACCAGTAACACTGGTATGAAGGCTATAACATTCATGACATTTTAGGAATTGTTGAGTATCTGAACCATTTTAACATGAAAAAGAAGACTTAAAGGAGAATATAATAATGACTTTCAGATATTTAGGTGACTGACATATAAAAGAGGGACTCATATCAGCACCATGAGTAGAAGACATACAGTTGGACTCTTCATAAAATGGAAAGAGCTTGTTCACTGGTAAGTTAATTTGTGCTGGAGTAGGAGTTTGATTGACACATATGAAGGCTTGGAAGATGGAGTTTATGCAAAGAATAGAGATTCACAGTTGATTATTTTTCTTCTTCTTCTTAAAGAAATTTAACATACTATTGTGGGCAAGGCGTGGTGGCTCTCATCTGTAATCCTAGCATTTTGGGTGGCCAAGGCGGGTGGATTGCTTGAGATCAGGAGTTCAAGACCAGCCTGACCAACATGGCAAAACCCCATCTCTACTAAAATATAAAAATTAGCTGGGCGTGGTGATGGATGCCTAATCCCAGCTACTCGGGAGACTGAGGCAGGAGAATCACTTGAAGGTGGAGGTTGCAGTGAACTGGGATCGCACCACTACACTCCAGCCTGGGCGACAGAGCAAGACTTCTGTCTCAAAAACAAAACAAAACAACAACAACAACAACAACAACAAAAAGATACTATTGGGGGCCCAAAATGGTGGCCAGCTGGTACCGGCCTTTTCTTAAGCTCTGTGAGGAATGGCCAGTGGACGAGACCAAACGGGGCCGGGACTTGGGCGCTTACCTGTGACAGCGGGTAGCACAGGCCTTTCGGGAGGGAGAGAATACCCAGGTTGCAGAGCCTGAGGCCTGTGATCAGATGTACCAGAGCTTAGCGCGACTCCATACAACTACTACAAACACAAGTACCCTCGCCCCAGAGACACCAGCTTCAGTGGCCTGTCGTTGGAAGAGTACAAGGTGATCCTGTCCACAGACACCTTGGAAGAGCTTAAGGAAATGGATAAAAGCATGTGGAAGAAACTGCAGGAGAAGTTTTCCTCCAAGGGTCCGGAGGAGGATCATAAGGCCTGAGCTCAGGCCTTACCTCGCCCACATACCTAGGTGTGGAGTCTTGTACATTGCCATTGTCAATAAAACTGCCCCAGTTTCCCACAGGAAAAAAAAAAAAAAAAAAGATACTATTGTGGGCAGTCCCTGTGCTGGAGTTCAAAAAATGAAGACTGTCCTACCCTACAGGGAAGACCAATTTGCCACAATAACTACCAGAAAATGTAATAAAAATACGTACAAAGTACTAAAGGTATGTGGACAGGGTACTTTCTAACCGTGGAGTGAATGGCTTATAACAGATTTCAGATTGTCAGTAAACCTTTATTGAGCACCCGCTTACTGTATGCTGGTACTATGTTGTGACATTCATATGTGTTCTCACAGTAATCTTAGTAGGTAACTATTAACCCCATTTTCCAAATGAAAAATCAATAACCAGACGTGGTGGAATGTGCATGTAGTCCTAGCTACTTGGAAGACTGAGATAGGAGGATTGCTTGAGGCTAGGAGTTCAGGGCTGCAGTGTACCATGATCATGCCTATGAGTAGCCACTGCCCTCCAGCCTGGGCAGTGTAGTAAAATTCTGTCTCTTTAAAATAAAACATAAATAACAAATGAAAAATCAGGTGATAGGTACAGACTTGGTATAACTTGTTTGAATAATTGTCCACCTAATCAGTAGAATCAGTTTGTGCTTTTACCCCATCTTTATATTATGTGAGAAATACTGGGCTGGGCTCCTCATACTTATTTTGCCAAGAAAGTTTAATGACTTTATACCAGGAGTGATGTACAAAATGTGGCAGTAAAGGATTTTCATCAGGACTGGAGGAAAGGGATATGATGATTAACACTAAGGAATCTTGGGACTATACTGTGAAGACCATTGTGTGTCATAGTTTAAGGGATTGCTTAACCCTCTGGATATCTGCATTAAGGAGCGTTATTCCCTTCCCCATTCTCTAAGTGGAGCAAATTTCTACCCTCAACTCAGATATTTGTACAGTAATAAGCCTCATTCACCATTTAATTTTTTTTTTCTTGCTTGGCCTTGCCCCCCATTCTCTCTGGCTTAAAGTTTCTTTTCTTGGAGAATTTGTAGGAGAAATAGAAAAATCATGTTGGACTTAAGTGTGGCTATGTGAATTTTCAGCCTTAGCCATGAATAAGTCTTACTGAAAAGTACTACTTAGTAGTATTCTTCAGAGATTTTTAGACACAGGGAGGAGAAAGAAATCAAAATTTTCTGTTTCACAGTGCATTATTTTACTTGCAGGCTTTCTTGTAATTTTCTTACCAGATCAACATTTATAGTAGCTATATGTGGTCACACTAGAAGTTTTGCTGGTTATTTAAATGCAGTGACACTATGGAGGTAGTTAGATGAAGTCAGTAAAAGTACTGCTTATATAGTGTTGATGAAAGTTCCTCTTCACACTTTACATATGTAAGCAAGCATGGTAAACATCCTTCCAGAAATTTTCTGTACCTCTCTAAGCCTGTGTATGTGTACATGTGTCCCAATTCTACCAGTGAGATTATACAATCACTGCTGTTCTACAGTTTTATTTTTTTCATTTGAGGGTAAATCTTGAGTGTCTTTCTGTATCACCACATGTAAATCTCTCTCATTTTTTAAAAACTCTAGATAGATGAACCACAATTTATCAGCTTCTGATTTCTGTTAGTCGAGGTCTGTGGTAGCAAATAACAGAAACTAATTCTGGTTAATGTAAACAGAAGATTTTATTGGAAAGATTGGATGGTTCACAGACAGGAAAGCAATAAAATCAAGTTTGAAGATGGGCAAAATGAAGAAAGGCAAGGCACAGCCAAATTGCTGTTGTCAGTACGGCCTGCTTGAGAGGATGCTGGATGCATACCACTGGCCTCCACTGCTCTCATCTCCACTGTAGCCACTATGTATTGTCTGTTGATGGTCCTTGATATTGCAGCACTTTTTCAAGATTCTAAGTTCTAGATAGGAGTATCTGATTGGCTCAGTCTAGGACACATGTCTCCCTGCCCTAGCTGCTAAGGATCTCAAAGAAGAGTGCTCTGATGTTAGGTAGCGAGAAACAGCAAATGTCCACCTACACCTGCTTTGATGAATATCGTTATAGACAATGTTGCCGTTAGCCTTCTTGTGCATTTGTGCAAGAAGTAAAATTTCTGGGTCACTGGTAATTACGTTTTGCATTTTGATAGGTACTGCCAAATTACCTTCCATTAAAAGTATGAATTTAGAAAGAATATTTAATTTTGACTTTGGTATATATTTCAGGTACTTACAATTCAACAGCCTAACCAACATTAATTGTGTATATTAAGTCACATAGGTAACCTAATTGGAACACTATTATTTGGGATAAAGTCAGCATAGTGGAAATAGTGTTCTTTTAAAAACATTTCTCTTTATTAAATTTCTGCAGTGTCAGAATCATTTTACTTATAGAATGTTCCTTTCATCCCTAGTATTGCTAGCTGGAAAGTGAGATAACTTTCTTTTTAGTTAGCAGATTTATTGATTGCAAATAGCAGCATGTATCTGGGAAAGAACAAATTCAGGAGGTTGAGTGGACCAGTGGGCAAAGAAACTATGACTTAGAATCAAAAAAACTTGATTTTGAGTTTCTGCCTCTTATTATTTATGTTAAATTGACAACAAATGATTCAATCAGATTTTTCCTTTGATCTCTGTCCTTGTAAATATCTCTGTCCTCGTAAATATCAATTAAAAGAGAACAGAAGTATCCCAGATTCTTCCCAGTTTGTTTATTTTACTGTCAGTACTAGCAAAAATGTGGATGAGATCTTTTGTTGTATATGAGTTGGATTAGACACTGCACAGTAATTTCTAGGTTTGTTTTTTATAAGCCACAGTATAAAGTATATTTTACATTGCAATCTAGGGTTCATGTGTGTAAATGCATATATATCTCCAAAACAAAAATTTCTAAGTGTGCTTATTCTAATCGTATATGTATTTGTTATTTTGTTATAATTTTTTTTTTTTTTTTTTTTTTTGGAAACAGAGTTTTGTTCTTGTTGCCTGGGCTGGAGTGCAGTGGCATGATCTCAGCTCACTGCAACCTCTGCCTCCCAGGTTCAAGCAATTCTCGTGCCCCAGCCTCCTAAGTAGCTGGGATTGCAGGCATGTGCTGCCACACCCAGCTAATTTTGTATTTTTAGTAGAGACAGGGTTTTTCACCATGTTGGTCAGGCTGGTCTCAAACTCCTAACCTCAGGTAATCCACCCACCTCGGCCTCCCTAAGTGCTGGGATTACAGGTGTGAGTCACCGCACTTGGCCCATCTAATCCTTTTTTAATGCTAGTTCCAATCCACTAAATTGGTTTCATGACCTGACCAGTATGGCTGTCTAAAAAACATCACACCAGAGGACCTCTCTAGTTCCGACAAAACTGACATCCTACAATTCTAAAAGGTATTTATAACTGTTTTCTTTTTTATTTTATTTGTTTATTTTCAGGCAGAGTCTCACTCTGTTGCCCAGTGGGAGTGCAGTGGCATGATCATGGCTCACTGCAGCCTTGACCTCCCTGGTTCAAGCAATCCTCCCACCTCAGCCTCCTGAGTAGTTGGGACTGCAGGTGCACACCACCGCGGCTGGCTAATTTTTGATTTTTTATAGAGACAGGATCTCACTGTGTTGCCCAGACTGGTCTCAAACTCCTGGCCTCAAGCATTCCTCCCACCTCAGCCTCCCAGTACTGGGATTACAAGCGTGAGCCACCATGCTTGGCCATATAGCCCAGTTTTATTCTTCCTGATTTTTCTTAAACATTCTAGCCATTTTCCACTATTAAGATAAACTAGTGAGGAAAGTTCCACGAGTTGGGAGGAAGAAAGGAATAGGGATGCCATTTTCGCCACATTCTTACTTGCTATCAGGTTTAATACCTCTGTAACGTATTCCCTAATAAAATTATTGAATGCTCTGTTTTCCAGTTTTTTAAGATTTAAATCATATCTAGCTTTGTATTTGCAAAAATACTGCACTTAAAGACAAACTATGTCTTTCCTAAGAAAATTTAAATTCTACCGATATTCAAATACCCTCAACTTTACCAAATTAAATTTGGCTTATCTAATGCAGGATATTATTATTCATGCTAGTTGTATCATTTAGAGTTCAATTAGGAAACCGAAACTACACAGGAATTTGAACAGAGAAAGTCTAATGTAAACAATCCTTAACTGTAACGTAGGATTAGAGTAATGGGGGAATTGGCTGAGAGGTAGAGAGAACTCTGAAGACTATAGTAACAGCAGTTAGGGTAGTAGTCACTACCACTAAGGCTATGCAGAGCACGGAAGGAAGGAACAGATCTGACATTCAGACTTCATTGGAGGGGCACAGCTGAGGCCTACTGGATGTCAGAGACATTAAGGGACTGAAATGAGCTGGACAGCTGCCCTCTTCATGCTTGGGGAAGCCTTCCATGGTGTGTGTGTAGCCTGAGAACTCCATGGAAAGCAACCTGAAGAAGTGCTGGGGGCAGATGGCCATAGAGGGGTGCTGAGTGCTGATGAAGCTGTCATGCCCTGTGCCCTACCAAGGTAGGAAGGTTTCAGTCTCACTTGAAGGACAGTGAAGGGTGGATTTGGAGCAAGGAGGCAGTCAATTGATAACTGGCACATGGCTGTACTCACTACCTTTTCAAAGGAAAATAACACTTAAGTTAGGGGCAGATAATAATACAGATACAACTCTAATTTAATGCAGTCGTGTTTTCATTCTCTAGCATCATTTTCCCATCTGAAAAATCCACTATTGAATTTTTTTTTTTTTTTTTTTTTTTTTAGAAATTGGTAGTTTTTTTTCTTGAGATGTAGACTAGAGTTGTTTGATAGAATAGTCTATTACTTTGTGATCTTTCCAGTGAGCATGAGATGCATTAATTCATTCCCTGAGCATCTGCTTTTAAGCCAGTTCACTGTGCAAGGTCGTTTTCAAAATACAAAAAGGCGAATGTGACTGCTCCTGAGGAGTGAATCTAGATATGTAAACTGATAATAAAAGTACCATATGATAAGTGCTTAATCAAGTATGTACGTTTAGAGCAATTTGGCCTTAGCAGATAAAGTGAGCTTGTCTTTAGGTATTTGGAAAGGAAAAAGAAGTGATTTTTCCTAGATGCATTATCTCTTTTGCTACATATTATCTTTTATTTCTCACAATAACTAATGAATAAGATGTAGTATAATTACCATTACACAAATAAGCAAACAAGACCTAGGGACCTGAAGCAACTTTTTCAGTGTCATACACAGGATTCAAATCTAGTCCAGTGAGTATTTGTTGTCTCTTAAATTCGTCATGTATTTTGAAATGAAAAAGGTGTAAGTTCACCAAATATAAAACGTAGGACTAAGTACAATTGTGAAGGATTTAAAAAGTAGATTTGATGTGTCCTTGCCCTTAAGAGGTTTATAGTCTAGCTGTGCTTGTAGAATATGATAAGGACTCTGACTGAGGAACTGCAAGAAAGTATGGCATTTTGTAAGAAGGGGAATGCCTTTTTCCTCCTTGGAAAATAGGGTACAATAACATTTGAACTGGTTCTGACAAGTAGAAATGGTAAAAAATCAAAATATAGAAATAGGAGTAAACAGGAAGGCAGTTGTCTGCTAAGTTCCACACCTTGTACTGTCCTTGATATGAATGGTCCAGTTTGACTTTAGTATGGACCCTGTATCAGGCTGTTAGGAGAAATAAGGCTGGAAAGATAAATCCATTAAACATGGTAGACCTAGGGAGGTACATGTGACAGGTTAAGGTAGAGTTTGAACTCTATTCTGTAGACAGTGGAATGCACTGAAATTTTTAAAAGAAAGATTATACAACTAGAATTATAATTAACTTTAAAACCAAATACTGTATATATTCATATTGTAATATAGTGGCATAGACATACTAGATGTTAAATGTAATCCTTTTCTTCTGACTCATCCATTCTTTTTTTCTCATCCATTCCTGGTGCAGTCACATGTAAGATAGATTAAAAGGGTACGGGTATATAGTTAGATGGTAATTAAAATGTTCCAGAGAAGAGGTTCCTAGAGGCCTAGTCTAAGGCAGTGGTAATGAAAATAAAAGGAGGTTATAGATGAGAGCTAGACTTATCAGGATTTAGTGAAGGATATCATAGGGAGTGAAAAGTGTTAAAAATGAAGATAATTTTCAGGCACTTTTCCATTTCTGAAAAGTGTATACCTCAAATACTGCCTTCCTGCCTGCCCCCCTCCCTCCCTCCCTTCTTCTTTTTGAGACAGATTCCCTCTCTCGCTCAGGCTGAAGTGCAGTGGTGCAATCTTGGCTCACCACAACTTCCGTCTCACAGGTTCAAGCGATTCCCGTGCCTCAGCCTTTCAGGTAGCTGGGATTACAGGTGTGTGCCACTATGCCTGGCTAATTTTGTTGTATTTTCAGTAGAGATGGGGTTTCCCCATGTTGGCCAGGCTGGTCTGGAACTTCTGACCGCAAGTTATCTGCCCATCTCAGCCTCCCAAAGTGCTGGAATTACAGGTGTGAGCCACCATGCCTGGCCCATTTTTTTAATGTAAAAGTAATGCCTACATATGGTAATGTTAAAACAATGTGGAAAGGCAGAAGATTGGATATGGTGATGAGAGGTGACATTATGTAAGACACAATGGGGAGAAAACTTTTCCCTATGTGAAAACTCTGGGACAGAAGTCAAGTCTTCTAGTGTGGGCTGTGCATAGTAACTTCCTTCCCAAGAATACAGTATAGAAAAGAGGGGGAAAGTTCCTTTGCATTGGGGAAGCCTGACAGACTACCTTAGCCAGGTTATAAAGGTTAAAATCAACAGTGATCAGTTACATTGATAGTATGTACCCTTGATATGATGTGATGAAAATGGTAATCTTTCTCTGTCATCTTCCTCCCAAACACTTATAATCCCAGTCTAATCATGAAAAATTTAGACAAATTTCAACACAGGGCATGTTACAAAATACCTAATCAGTACTCCTCAAAACTGCCAAGAACATCAAAAAAAGGAAAGCATGAGAAACTGTTAAAACCAAGAGGAACCTTAAGAAGGCCTGACAGTTAAATGTAATATGGTTTCTTAGATGTGATCCTGAGACAACAAAAGGACATTAGGTGAAAATTAAGGGAAAAAATTAGAACTTTAAGGGAGTTAAAGGTAAAGAGATTTTGGGCCGGGCACGGTGGCTCACGCTTGTAATCCCAGCACTTTGGGAGGCTGAGGCGGGTGGATCTTGAGGTCAGGGGTTCGAGACCAGCCTGACCACCATGGTGAAACCCCGTCTCTACTAAAAATACAAAAATTAACTGGGCGTGGTGGCGCACACCTGTAATCCCAGCTACTCAGGAGGCTGAGGCAGGAGAATTGCTTGAACCCGGTAGGCGGAGGTTGCAGTGAGCAGAGATTGCACCACTGCACTCCAGCCTGGGCGACAGAACGAGACTCCGTCTCAAAAAAAAAAAAAAAAAAAAAAAACAGGTAAAGATTTCATAAAGAGTGCAGGATAAAGAATAATCCCAGCGCTTTGGGAGGCGGTCAGATCACCTGAAGTCAGGAGTTCCAGATCAGCCTGGCCAACGTGATGAAACCCCGTCTCTACTAAAAATACAAAAATTAGCTGGGCGTGGTGGCAGGCACCTGTAATCCCAGCTACTCAGCAGGCTGAAGCAGGAGAATTGCTCGAACCCAGGAGGCGGAGGTTGCAATGAGCTAAGATCGAACCATTGCACTCCAGCCTGGGCGACAAGAACAGAACTCCATTAACCATTGTGTATCCATTTAAGGTGCTTAGTAAGTAGTTTCTGAATACATCATATGCTTACAGTTCTTCAAAGTCTGTTTTTAAAGTGTAGGCCTTCAGTGAGGCCTACTTCATCTAGTGATTGAAACACAGGTCTAGATTTGGTTTCCTGGAGTCCACGTCACACCCAAGCTGAGCGAGATAATCACAGAAACTTGTCAGTGTTCTTTCTCTTCTGGCATTGACAGCAGAGGCTGTTGTGTTTTTCCCCTGAAACCAGACAGTTAAATAAATTATTTTATACATTCACAGCCAGATAATTTTCATCTTTGAAAAAATCAGATGTGGCCTGCAGCAGCACCCCCCCACCACCACCACCAAAAATAAATAAAAATCAGGAGAAAAAAAAATTTTAATAAAAATCAGGAGAATACAAAGGAAGATACTTCTACCTTTGTAAGGAGAGGTGTGTGTTATGGAAAGCCTCCTCGAGGATATGACACTTGAGTTAAATCTTAAAGATGAGTAGCTGTAGACAAAAGAAGTCGCTGGTTATTATTAGAGAAAGAACACTGAATAGGCTGGGTGTGGTGGCTCACGCCTATAATCCCAGCCCTTTGGGAGGCCGAGGCAGGCAGATCATGAGGTTGGGAGATCGAGACCATTGTGGCTCACACGGTGAAACCCCATCGCTACTAAAAATACAAAAAAATTAGCTGGGCGTAGTGGCATGTGCCTGTAGTCCTAGCTACTCGGGAGGCTGAGGCAGGAGAATTGCTTGAACGCGGGAGGCAGAGGCTGCAGTGAGCCGAGATCGTGCCACTGCACTTCAGCCTGGGCAACAGAGCGAGACTCCGTCAAAAAAAAGGAAAAGAAAGAACACTGAATAAATGTATGCAGAGGCCCAATGTTTAAGAGATACTGACATATAGGAACATAGGCTTTCAGCTGAGTTTATGTGTCATTTACTCATTTTTGTAATTTTGGTCTCATCCCAGAAGTGTTTTAATATTGGGTGTACTTTAATACTGTAAAAGAAAGAAACAAATAGTAGTAGATGATTGTATCAAGGGAAAGAGGATAGAAGGTTAGTTCTTCAATATTGTCTATTTCTTTTTTTAATTGATACTTTAGCAACTCTCAGTTTTGTTAGCATACTTTTTTCTACACTTTGCAGTTTCCAGGAGAAAGATGTTTTACGTTCTTAAAGCTACATCTTCTTGGGAACTTTATTTTTATTACCAAGCTTGATGCCTGAAATATAGTAGGCATGATGCATTCAATTAATATTCTTTGAATAACTGTTTCTTCTCTTCCCTCCTAGCTTTCGCTAGACAGCCTTCTCAAATAAATGTTCCGTATTCCCAATTTCCTTTTCCCACACCACTCAATATTTCTTGTGTTTGAGTAACTTACTGATTGCAGTAGGAATTATTATAGACAGAATCGACAAGACTGGGAAACTAACAACGTGAGAGTCTTAGGAATGAAAGATGACTCTTGATTAGTGTATTAGGTTTTTAGGGCTGCTCTAACAACTTATGAGCTTGGTGGCTTAAAATCACAGAAATTTGTTCTCTCCCAGTTCTTGAGGCCAGACACCTGATGTTAGATGCGTTCTCTCAGAAGGCTCCAGGGAGAATCCTGCCTTGTCTCTTCCAGCTTGTGGTGGCTCGAAGCGTTCCTTGGCTTCTGGCAGCAGAACTGTACTCTCTATCCTTGTCTTCATTCACTTTGCTTTCTCCCCTGTGTCTTTGTCTCCTGCCTTTCTCTTAGAAGGACCCTTGTCATTTGGATTTAGGCTCCACCCTAAATCCAGGATGAGCTCATCTAGAGATCCTTAATTATATCTGCAGAGATCCTTTTTCCAAATAAAGTCACATTCATGGTTCTAGGGTCAGGACTTGGACATATCTTTTGGGGGGGCCATTATCCAGTTTACTACAGTAAACCGCCAGAGAGTATACAGCTGATGAAATGAAAATTATTCTCTTGGATGCAAGGGGATAATATATGGCAAACCAACAACATGAAAACAATCCCGAAATCATTCTGTTTAAAAAGACAGTGATGGCTGGGCATGGTGGCTCACGCCTGTAATCCCAGCACTTTGGGAGGCTGAGGCAGGTGGATCACTTGAAGTCATGAGTTCAGTTGAAGACCAGCCTGTCCAATATGGTGAAACCCCGTCTCTATTAAAAATACGAAAATTAGCTGGGTATGTTGGCGGGTGCCTGTAATCCCAGTTACTCGGGAGGCTGAGGCAGGAGAATCGCTTGAACTCGGGGGGCAGAGGTTGCAGTGAGCTGAGATCGCACTACTGCGCTCCAGCCTGGGCGACAGAGTGAGATGCCTTCTCAAAAACAAAAAAGTGATAAAATTGCAGATATTTCCTTCAATTCTTTTTTTTCTTTTTTTCTTGTTTCTCACTCTGTTGCCCAGGCTGAAGTGTAGTGGCATGATCTCCACTTACTGCAGCCTCCACCTCACAGATTCAAGCTATTTTGGCTGATGTTTATATTTTCAGTAGAGACAGGGTTTCACCATATTAGCCAGGCTGGTCTCAAACTCCTGACCTCAAATGATCTGCCTGCCTCATCCTCCCAAAGTGCTAGGATTACAGGCGTGAGCCACCATGCCCAGCCCAATTCATTTAAGTTTTTTAATGTGGTCAGGTGAGTTTAGTTGGAGATAATGCTCTCTTAGCTGTACTCGTCTTGAAGAATCCTCAGTTTAACATTTGTATTAAAACTTTGAATTTGCAAAATACTACTACATTTTATCACTTGAGCCTCATGCATTCCTCTGAAATAGGAATGCTGTATTTTCTTTTCTTTTTTTTTTTTTCCCCTAGTGCCTTTTTTTTTCTTTTTGTTTTTTAAATAGAGATGGGGTCTCAGTATGTTGCCCAGCCTGGTTTTTAAACTCCTTGCCTCAAGTGATTCTACCACCTTCGTCTCCCAAAGTGCTGGGATTATAGGTGTGAGCCCCGGCCTGTATTTTCATTTTGCAATTTTATAGATGTGGAAGTAGAGCTCAGTTTCCGTAACTAACTTGCCTGAGGTCACAGGTTATGAAATTATCCAGATGGATTTGAACACTGGTGTTACAACTGTAAAGCCTGTTGTTTATTAATACTCTGAAAAGGGCAGACTTTATTTTTTCATGTTTCATGGTTTTTCAGTTTGTAATATAATTACAAAATGTCTAGTTTTTTTGTGTTTTTGGTAGACACGGGGTTTCACCATATTGCCCAGACTGGTTTTGAACTCGTGAGCTCAAGCAGTCTGCCCAGCACAGCCTCCCAAAGTACTGGGATTACAGGCGTGAGCCACCATGCCTGACCTCGTTTTCACATATTTTAAATTAAAGCTGTTTGGCTTCTGATTGTAAAAATAGAATCATCACTAATATTGACAAATCTGGCAATTAGTGGGAAGTTGGTTTAGGACAAGGAAAATGAACTTCAGTAGAATACCCAGCACCTACTCGTAAGGACTCTTTGCCTTAAAATGACCAGAGGACTTAATTAGTTCTTGGGCCCCACCAAAGACATACTAAATCTCTGAGATGGGGCTTCAGGAATCTGTCTTTTTTTTTTTTTAATTTTTATTTTTGCCGGGCGCGGTGGCTCAAGCCTGTAATCCCAGCACTTTGGGAGGCCGAGACGGGCGGATCACGAGGTCAGGAGATCGAGACCATCCTGGCTAAAACGGTGAAACCCCGTCTCTACTAAAAAATACAAAAAACTAGCCGGGTGAGGCAGCGGGCGCCTGTAGTCCCAGCTACTCCTACTCGGGAGGCTGAGGCAGGAGAATGGCCTGAACCCGGGAGGCGGAGCTTGCAGTGAGCTGAAATCCGGCCACTGCACTCCAGCCTGGGCAACAGAGCAAGACTCCGTCTCAAAAAAAAGAAAAAAAAAAAATTTTTATTTTTGGAGACAAGGTTTCACACTTTGTCACCCAGGCTGTAGTGCAGTGGGACGATAATGTCTCAGCCTCCTGAACGCAGGTGATCCTTCCACCTCATCCTCCAAGTAGCTGAGACTACTGCCATGCACCACCACACCCAGCTTATTTTTTGTAGAGGTGCCATGTTGCCCAGGCTGGTCACAAACTCCTGGGCTCAAGCATTCAGTCCTCCTGCCTTGGCCTCCTGAAGCACTGGGGTTATAGGTGTGAACCCATCACACCCGGCCAGGAATCTGATTTTTAATGAGTACTACTCATAATTGTTATCTCATTGACTTGATGTTTAATATTCAGCTCTCACAATGGTGTCCTACTGAGGGACAGTGACTCCGACCCTGAGTAGAGGAAGAAGGTAAGGTATGGTACCAACTCTAATAGCAGCATTAATAAGTGTAGTGATTTGTATTAATTACAGAGTGGTGATGATCTGTGTATATCCAAGATATCGACATCAGGCCTTAAAAAACAATGTTTTGCACATCTGCTTTTTATTCATTGAACAAATAATTCATCAATACTAGCTGAACAGATCATTCTAGGTGCTTTGGAGAATGAAAAGATGAATAGGAATACAGATCTTGCCCTAAAGGAACTTTGTTTATAAATGTTGTAAAAACAGGCATTTAAATAACTGTAGTGTAAGATAAAAGTTAGTACATAATAATTATCGTATCAGAGATAAAGTGTTCTGAAGTCCATTAAGGGAAAGATCACATCCAGAGGAATACTAGAAGAGGTGGAGGGTGCGCATGGCTTTCTGTTTGTTTAGGAAAACAAATAAATAACCTTTGTCATGTGTACACGTACTCTCCAAAATCTCAGGGTAATTCTTTGTGTTGGACTTTTTCTTTTTTCTTAAGCCTTCTCAAACCTTCTATCAGGTTTAAGATTCTAGTTAGTGATATTTCCTATTTGTGATAGCTGAGAGAATTTGATGTACAAGACTTGACCAATCTTCTCTTGAGTGTGTTCGAGGATGGGAGACTTGAATGCATGTGTCAGAAGATTTCCATGGAGAAGCAGGTAATAAAGATGCAAGAAAAACAGGTTGCTAGATCTCCAAACAGGGAGAGAGGGCTGAGATCTAGTTTTGAATGGTAAAGGAATATAGTACTTCTCTAGGATGTAAAGGAAAGATAAACTACATGGACATCTAGAGGAAGCTTCAAGTGAAGAGGTAATCCTTGTTGGATTTTTGTCTTTGTTTGTTTAATTAAATAATAATACTGGTAAGTTATTACATAGTGCTTCCTACATGTTTTCAGTGCTTTATATATGTTAACTGGTTTAATTCTCACAACTCTTGTTGTGAAGTATGTACTGTTCTTATCCTCATTTTTGAAAGTGATGCATGCAAAGGCCAAGTAGTTTATCCAAGATCACCCAGGTAGTGCTTTTAACGACTACACAATTCAGTCAGAATCTCTGGAGGTGTGAGGCCTGAGCATCAGCTTGGGTTGCTTTTGTTTGTTTGTTTTTGTTTTTTGGGTCTTTTTTTTTTTTTTTTTTTTTTTTTTTGGTGTGGATTGAAAACTACCAATGGATAGAAAATGATTGGGGATTGGAGTTACTTCACTGGAATGACAAAGGACAGCATCTGTAATGTGGAATGTCTGTCTACGTGGAGAGAAAGGGAGAGGATGTGCACAGGCCTTGTTCTTGGTGCAGAATGAAAGCCATTGGCAGGAGATAGTTTTTTCTCCCCATTTCAAATTGGGTTTTTATCAGAGATCCCAGCATAACTTTTTTTAAAAGACTAGATAGTTGCTTTTTCTTTAATTTTCCATTTCTATTAGAAAAGTAACAAAAACAACTGTTTATAGGGGATTCCTTTCCAGAAGTTTTGTTGTTGTTGTTGTTGTTGTTGTTAAAGATTTAAATACAGGCTTTCTATTTGTCCTCCTTTTAAAAAAAAAAGGGGGGGGGGGTTTTGGAATTTGCCAGCCTTCACTCAAAATCCATTTTTGTTTGTTCTCATTCTGTTTAATTCTGTGATTAAATAACAAACATGGGCTATGTCTGTCTTTTTTATTATTATTATTATTTTGCTGATTCCTCTTTACATGTGGCTTATCTTCATCCTGAACGTCTTTCTTGAAATCTGTACTCACATATTGAGTTGTCTACTCAGCTTTGTCTCTTGGATGACTAATAGACATCTCAACTCAAAATAACCAAACTGGAACTGATGATCTGTCCACTCTCAATCTGCTCTACCTACATCTCCCATCTCATTGAACTCACTGTTTGATCAGGCAAAAACATTGGAATCATTCATAACTCACTTCTCTTTCTCAAAAAATTCACACTGTCAACACATTCTCTTGGCTCTGCCTCACGAATTCAGTCACTTTGAGCTACCCCCAGTGTAACCACCCTGGTCCAAGTCACCATTTCTTGTCTTATTGAGAAAGCTCCTTACTGGTTCATGGTTTTTTTTGTTTTGTTTTGTTTTGTTTTTAAGTCAAGGTCTCACTCCATCATCCAGGCTGGAGTGCAGTGGCGCGATCTTGGCTCACTGCATCCTCTACCTCCCAGGTTCAAGTGATCCTCCCACCTCAGCCCCCCAAGTAACTGGGACTAAGGTGTGCACCACCATGCCTGGCTAAGTTTTTTGTATTTTTTTGTAGAGACAGGGTCTCACCATGTAGTCCAGGCTGGTCTTGAACTCCTGGGCTCAAGCAGTCCACCTGCCTTGGCCTCCCGTAGTGCTAGGGAAAGCGTGAGCCACCACACCTGCCTTCTTTGCTTCTGCTTTCATCTGCTTCTACTTATGTTTGTTCTCATTGTAGCAGCCAGTAGGCCTTTCAGAATTTAAGTAAAATTATTTTACTCCTCTGCTGAAAACTCTCCAGTGAATCCCCTATTTTGTCTCAATAAACACAGAGTTCTTTAGGTTCTGTGTGATTAGGCCCCTGTCATTCCTATATCCTAGTTCCTAGGGGCATGACTCTCCCCGCCTCCTGTGCTTTAACCGCATTGGCCTTATTGCAGTTTCTCTAAAATGTGCCACCTTAGAACTTTTCTTCTAAACTGTTTCCTTGGTGTGGAATAATACTCTTCTCTCAGTGATCCACTGGCCTATTTCCTCATCTCCTTTAAACCTTCATTTAAGTCTCACCTTCTCCATGAGAGGCTACCTGGTTTAGTAACATACCTTCCTCCTTCCCCCTACCCCAGCATTTCAGGTCCTACATCCTTGCCCTGCTCTGCTTTTTCTTTGTACCATAGCATGTAATACCCTGCAACTGATTCTGTTTCTCTCCCTCTCCTGTATACACATACACGTTTGTGCACACATGTTGGGAAAAAAACAAGTTTATAGTCTTTCACCCCATTCCGCAAGTTTGTGAGCCTTTGTCTTTGCACTGGAGATACATGTGGCTAATGCTGAAGATGAATAGATCATGGTTCATGCTTTTAGGGAGCCTAAAGTGTAAACAGACATAGTAATAGTGGTTTACTATTGATGGTAGCAACAAACATTTGTTTAATTCTTTTTTGAAACTTTACTATGTGCCAGACACTATTTTAAGACTTAGAATGGATTAACTTATTTAATGTTCTCAATTATCCTATTAAATAGGTGTTATTAACCTACTTCTTACAGATTAGGAAACTGAGGCACTAAAAAGATAACTACAGATGGTCTCTGTCTTATGATGGTTTGACTTAGCAATTTTTCAACTTTGCAGTGGTGCAAAAGTGACATTCAGTAGAAGCTGTACATCTTTTATTTTTACTATTTTTATTCTATGTTGGAGACAAGGTGTTGCTTGTCACTCTGGCTGGAATGCAATGGCTCAGTCATAGCTCACTGCAACCTCAAACTCCTAGGCTCAAGCAGTCGTCCCTCCTTAGCCTCCTGAGTAGCTAGGACCACAGATGTGCTACCACGCCTTGCTATTTTATTTTTATTTTTATTTTTTTGAGACAGAATCTTGCTATGTTGCCCAGGCTGGAGTGCAGTGGCACAGTCTTGGCTCACTGCAGCTTCCACTTCCCAGGTTTAAGCGATTCTGATGCCTCAGCCTCTTGAGTAGCTGGGATTTTGTTTTTGTTTTGTTTTGTTTTTTTAAAGACGGAGTTTCGCTCTTGTTGCCCAGGCTGGCGTGCAGTGGCGCAGTTTCGGCTCACTGCAGCCTCTGCCTACCAGGTTCAAGCGATTCTCCTGCCTCAGCCTCCCTAGTTGCTGGGATTACAGGTGCCTGCCACCACACCCGGCTAATTTTTGTATTTTTAGTAGAGACGGGGTTTCACCATGTTGGCCAGTCTGGTGTTGAACTCCTGACCTCATGATCTACCCACCTCAGCCTCCCAAAGTGCTGGGATTACAGGAATGGGCCACCACACCCAGCCTAATTTTTAAATACCTATGGGGTCTTGCTATGTTACCCAGGCTGGACTAGAACTCATGGTCTCAAGTGATCCTCCTGCCTCAGCCTCCCAAAGTACTGGGATTACAGGTGTGAGCCACCATGCTCAGTGACCTATCACTCTTATAAGTTGTAGGGAAAAGAGTTCTCTATGTTCTCTTCGTATTAGTATACTTTGTGACGTGATGGATTCATTGTTTTCCATTTCTATTTAAACAGATACTCAGATGTTAACTTTATCCATGAGAAGAAAATGTTACTAAATTTTAAAGCTCTAAGTAATAAATCATCAGGGCCAGTTAGTAGAGTTAGAAAGAAACTTGATGATTGTCTGGCTCAATTCTCTGATTCTCTGTACGTATAGTAAAATTATGTCCAAAAAGATGAAATGATATATGGAAAGTTACACAGTTGGTTAAACCCCTCCCATCTTCTAGAGGTAGTAAGGAAAATTCAGAATTAGCTGTATGTGCAAATTTTCTCTCTGTTATCAGTCAACAACTTAGACAAGTTTTCTAGTAAAAAAGGTATGAGGACAGATAGAGGCTTGCTTTGTACCTGCTGTGTGCTAGGGACACACTCTTGCAAGTGATTTCTGTCCTAATAGAGCTCATATACTATGTGACTTGGGGGGTCACGTTCTGTTATAGGAGAGCCTATAAAGCATGATACAATTAATAAAAATAATAGCTTTATTTGAGGGCTTTCTGTTCTACACACTGTGCTTTTTGAGTGGTGACGGTTGTTTGTAAGATTCAGTATCTGGGATAATAAAGATAGGGGTTGAAAAAAGAAAAAGTGAAAAAAAGTCGATGTCCAACTGGAGAAGCAGAACCAGTAGGATATATGTGTGCATGTGATTAGATAGATAGAGATGGGAGTTGAAATTGAAATTGATTGGTTTATTTGGTTTATGTGATTGTGGGGGCTAGACAAACAAGTCTGAAATCCTCAGGACAGGCTGTAACCCACAGGTATGGCTAAAGTTGCTGTCCATGGGCGGAATTATTTCTTCTCTCTGGGAAGCCCCCGTCGCACTTAAAGTCAGCCGATTATGGATTTTTATTACATGTATGATGCCTTCACAGCAACACCTGGATTAGTGTTTGACTGCATAACTAGGGTAGGGCCTAGCCAAATTGATGCATCAAAAAGACCGTCATTTTGTTGTTTTCATTTTTATTGAAGTATATTAGGCACACAGAAAAATGCATGTATCCTAAGTGTATAGCTCAAATAATTGTTATAAACAGGACACACTCAGGTTACCAGTACTGTACAGGGTCCCTTTTATATCTATATATTTCATTTGCTTCTTACAACAGTTCATTGAGGGTAGAGATTTCCTCCATTTTATAGACAAGAATTCTGAGGCTCAGAAAGGTCAAGTACCCTATGTTACAGCTAATAAGTGACAGAGCTGGAATTCTAATCAGGGTTTTGAGGCATGTATATAGTATTATGGGAACCCAAGGCTGAAATTGATTGATTCATTGGCGTATATGATTGTCGGGGCTAAACCATTCGTTCTGCTTGGGGATTGGTAGAATCTTTGGAACAAGAATGTTCTACCAAAGAGGACATATAAAACTTTGAGTTAAGTCTTAAAGCATGAATTTAAATTTGCCAGGAAGTGAAAATTTCCTTTGTAAAAGGTACCAGCAAAAAAATATGATATCATTTCAGGGGACAAGAGATGGTTTGTTGTTGCTAACTATAGAGTCTTTGGACTGTGTTGTCTTAGTATTAATCTCTTAGAGTAATAATTTTCAGCTCAAAAAGGACTTTGTGTACTATTTTGAAGATCTTGAACTTTTATATTTTAGTCAGCATAACATGAGAGTGAGTTAACTGTATCTGCATTTTAGCAAACATTTTCACAGTGATTTACAAAATAGATTAGAAAGGCTGAAGGAAGAAAGATCTGGTTCTTAGTGAGAACCAGAACTAGAGCACTGATGATTCAGAGGAGGGTAGAGCATGGAATTTATGAAGACTTTCAGAGAGAATTGATGAGATGGATGAACCACTAGAGCTGGATGATGAAAGAAGAGGAATAATTAAGGATGATTCCAAGTTTCTTTTAAGTATGATCCATTGGGAAACAATTCCAGAGATTAGGAAATACTGAAGGAGAAGCTGTGTTTTGGTCTCTTCTGTCATGGGTAGGGTGAATCACAGGTTGATTGGGAGGATGATGAATAAGAGAATGAAAAAGAATGAAATCGGTTCCAGAAGTCTGAGTTTTGCAGCTGAAGGTATTGAAGTGTAAATGTTTAGTAGGCAGTTGGAAATAATTGGAGTGAAGTTAAGGTGGTGGATTTGATAATCACTGACTAATTTATAGAAGTAGGTTGAGGACCAGCCTGGCAACATGATGAAACCCCGTTTCTACTAAAATACAAAAAATTAGCTGGGCATGGCGGCGTGCGCCGGTAGTCCCAGCTACTCAGGAGGTTGAGGCAGGAGAATTGCTTGAACCCGGAAGGCGGAGGTTGCAGTGACCTGAGATGGCGCCACTGCACTCCAGGCTGGGCAACAGAACGAGACTCCATCTCAAAATAAAAAAAAGAAAAAGAACATAGGTTGAGGCCACAGGTCTGGATTCGTGCTCTGAAGTGACAACAAAAGGTAGAGTGCAGAGGCTTAAGGAAGACCTCCAGTATTTTCAGGGTTACGTGGAAGAAGAGGAGTTGGTTGTCATAGAATTAAGACATCAAAGAGATAGTTGTAGCCTGACAAAGCCAGAAGAGATTATTTTCAAGGAGGTTGTAGGCTGATACATTATATAGATATAGTTTATGGGCACGAATATATTTATCTTCAATAAATTGTGCTGGGAAAACTAGATAGCCATGTGCAGGAATAAATTAGACCCCTGTCTCTCACCATATACAAAAATCAGCTCAAAATGGGTGAAATACTTTGGTCTTTCAAAACTAGACCCAAAACTATAAAACTACTAGAAGAAAATGCTGGGAAAATGCTTCGGGACACTGATCCAGGCAAAGATATTATGGATAAGACTTCAAAAGCACAAGAAGCAAACAAAAAGGCAACAAAAGCAAAAAGAGACCAATGGGATTATATCAAACTAAACTCCTTCACAGCAAAGGAAACAATAGAATGAAAACACAACTTTTAGAATGGGATAAAATATTTGCAAACTGTCTTACAAGGGATTCATATCTAGCATATACAAGGAACTCAACAGTAAAAAAAAAAATGATTTAAAAATGAGGGAAGGATCTGAATGGACATTTCTCAAAAGAAGGCACACAAATGGCCATCAAGTATATGAAAAATACTCAGCATCACTAATCATCAGGGAAATGCAAACCAAAACCACAGTGAGATAACATCTCATCCTAGTTAGACTGGCTGTTATCAAAAAGACAAAAAATTAACATGCTGGTGAGGATTCAGAGAAAAGATAATTCTTATATGCTGCTGGTGGGAATTTAAATTATAGTCGCTAAGAGAAACAATATCAAGATTCCTCCAAGAACTAAAAATAAAACTACCATATGATCCAGTAATCCCACTACTGGGTATTTATCCGAAGGAATATAAATCATTATATCAAAGTAGTGTTAATATCTGCACTCCCATGTTTGTTGCAGCACTATTCACAATAGCCAAGATGTAGAATCAACCTAAGTGTCCACCAGTAGATGAATGGATAATGAAAATGTGGTAAATATACGCGATGGAATACTATTCGTCATAAAAAAGGATGAAATCCTGTCATTTGTGGCAACATGGATGAGACTGGAGGACATTATGTAAAGTGAAATAAGTCAGGTATAGAAAAGTAAATACTGCATGTTCTCATATCCACAATAAGTAATAGCTTAAAAAGTTGAGCTCATAAAGGCAGAAAGTAGAATTGTGGGTATTAGAGGCTGGGAAGGGTAGGGGAAAGGTGAGGATAGGGAGTGGTTAGGTTAACAGGTACAAAATTATAGCAGGAATAAGTTCTCCTGTTCTATAGTACTATAGGGTGACTATGATTAATAACTTCTTGTATATTTTCAAATAGCTGTAAGAGAGGATTTTTGAATGTTACCAATGTACATAAAAAAATGATGAATGTTTGAGGTGAACAGATACTCTGATTACCCTGATCGATCATTACACATTGTAGACATATATGGAAATATCACTGTCTCATAAATAAGTACAATTATGTGTCAATTAAAATTTTTAAAAAATTTTTTAAGAACACGGAAACTTAGGTGTAGATGTAGTGACACATAACCTATAGTCCCAGCTCCTTGAGAGTCTAAGGTGGTAGGATCTCTTGAGGTCAAGAGTTTGTGGCCAGCCTGAGCTGGAATATGGAATCCTGAAAATGAGGAACCAAAGAAATAAGCATTTTCTGTATTTAACCAGCACTTAGTCAGAATAAGATTAGTATTACTAGAGTGATACATATTCTCTTGTGAGGTGGGAAAGGGTTTTCTGGTTCTTCTATCACTTAAATGATTACCAAACTCTTAGATGATTCTTGAAGTCCCTCAAGAAAACTTGTGATTTCTAACTATATATATTTTTTCTATACCACATGAAAAAATTGGGGATGTTAAGTAATTGCTCACCTATTTTGAACTTTCACATCTTTTAAAAGATAATATTCTTTCATGCTAGGTTTTGGATATAGAGTAAATTCTTTTGGTGTACTTGATAACTAACTCTTTTAACTTAAAAAAAACTGTTCTTTTGTCTTCTGTCCTACACCTGAAAGTCTGTTCAAAAGAGTTAAAAATTGGATAAAATGAGTTTGACTTTGGGCCTTGTGTAATACAACAGAGAAGAAAACTAAAGATCACATGTTTTGAAATTCCAGTTTCTTTTCACTGTCATTTCTTCAGAAAGGTTTTCTCTATCCCAGCCAGGCATGGTGGCTCACACCTGTAATCCCAGCACTTTGGGACGCCAAGGGGGATGGATCACCTGAGGTCAGGAGTTTGAGACCAGCCTGACCAACATAGTGAAACCTGTCTCTACTAAAGATAACAAAAGTTAATCAGGCTTGGGGGTGTGTGCCTGTAATGCCAGCTACTTGGGAGGCTGAGGCAGGAGAATTGCTTGAACTTGGGAGGCAGAGGTTGCAGTGAGCTGAGATCATGCCACTGCATTCCAGCCTGGGTGAAAGAGCAAAACTCCATCTCCAAAAAAAAAAAAGATTTTCTTCATTCCTTTTGTCTAAATTAAGTATCATTTGTTTGTTTTTTGAGACAGAGTCTCACTCTGTTACCTACCCTGGAGGGCAGTGGTGTGATCATAGCAGCCTTCAACTCCTGGTCTCAGACTATCCTCCCACTTCAGCCTCTCGAGTAACTGAAACTACACATGCGCACCACCACACCCATCTTTTTTTTTTTTTTGGTCTTTTTTTGTTTTAAAAGACTGTCTCCCTCTGTTGCCCAGGCTGGTCTTGAACTCCTGGGCTTAAGGCCTACCTTGGCCTCCCAAAATGCTGGGATTACAGGCTTGAGCCACTGCACTAAGTTTGTTACCCTTTCTCATAGCACTTTATTCTCTTTCAGATCAGTCATTATAATTATTTCAAATTATTCATATACAGTATATTATTTCGGTATTCATTTTGTTTAATTTCTCTACCTGTAACTAGACTGTAACTCCATACACAGGAACCATGTTGGTTTTCTACATTACTGTATTTTAAAGTCCTAGTGTAGTGATACTTAGCTTTCAGTAAAGACTTTGAGTAAGTGAGTGAGTGAATGAATGAATGAATGAATGGTGACTGCTTTTAGTATTTTGTAGAAGTGCAGGATGCTATCAATTAAGCAGCCTTTGTCTAGCATGAGGATGAGGAAAGTGTTTCTTAGAGGACTTGAAAATGAGTAAGAAGGGGGTATGGTATTCAGTATCCAGTTTTCCTTAGAGGACAAGTAGGATGAATATAGAAAATTTTCCTTTGAATTTAGAAATGTGGAAGTTATATTCATGACCTTAATGGGGTCAATTTTAATAGAGTGAAAGAATGCAATTCAGATTCCATTTGCTCGTGAAATGAATTAGCGAGAAAACAGAGCAAGGAACTTTTCCCAGAAAAGTAGATCTCAGACACTTATTGCTAGCTTATTTATTTGTTTGTTCATAGGGGAGTATGATAAAATGAACTATTACTATGCTTTAAATATTTTCACTGTTACACAAAGAACAAAAGTGCACAAAAACACTACCGTAGTAGAGGCTACCAGGAGGACCTGGTTAGTTGTCGTCTACGAGTTTAGCTGCCACATTTATCTTTCACATTGAAATATTGAATGTATAAGAAAGAAATGTACTTTAGATTGTAAGAAATGAACTTTAGACTGTAAGAAAGAAAATGTACTTTAGATTGGTTTATAGCTTCCACCTAAATCATTAGTCTTCTTATTTTGCAAGAAATTAGAGTACTGAGGAAATCATGGTAGATTATTCACAATGCACCAGAAGCCCTGGCTGCCTCTTTTCCATATCCTTTTTGTAAAGTGTCTTAATTTCTGTGAATTTTGTCTCTTATTTATTTTTTGTTTAACTTTCAGGTGTTGGTAAATCATGCTTATTGCTACAGTTTACAGACAAGAGGTTTCAGCCAGTGCATGACCTTACTATTGGTAAGTTTTATAAAAGGGATGAGAAGCATTAAAAGTTTTGGGTAGTTTAAATGGAAAATGCTAGAAGGTCCAGTCTACTAGTGATGATGCTAAAATCTGTGAAACTGGATTTGTTGTTATGCAGTTTTGTCTCTGTCACTTTTTAAAAATATGTGTAGTAAAAATAAATATTACCCAGCTTTGTAGAACTGGTTAGCATGCTGAAAGACAGTAGTTTTTAAGATTTCAATTGTAATTAACGATGAAACAATTAAGACAGTATCCAAGCAAGGTAAGAGCAGAAACTTTGACTCAGCTTGCTGGAAGTTGAATCAAGTCTGTGCTACTAACTTGCTATGCAAGTCACTTCCCTGTTTCATGTCTCAGTTTCTCTTTCTGTTCAATGAGAATAGTAGTAGTACCAATCACATGAAGTTACTGTGAGCAGTGAGTTAGTAAATGTAAAGCATTAAAGTGCCTGGCAATGTGAAAGTGCTTTAGACTTTCCTATAATTATTAACTGAGAAAAAGTACCACTGGGCATTTTGTATTTTCCTCAGTTATAAAGAGTAAATGAAATAGTTACTGGTAAGAAATAGTCAACAAATATTAGCTGTTATTATTTAAAATAATGATTTTCCATTTTATTAATATGCAAAGGAAAAAGTTAAGATGAGTGAAAAGCTAAAAACTTTAGGTAATCTTACTATTTAGGATTTTTATTTGTTTAAAAATTATATTTTATATTCTGAAAGCTGAAGAATCTAGCTGGATTATTCTTTTGTGGCTGTAGCCCATTAACTGTAAATTAGTCCAATATGAAGAAACAGATCATTGGAAATCTAGTCATTCTTTACAACGAACTGCTTAATGAATCTTTTTAGCTACTGACTGCTCATTTTCTGTTGACATTATTAATTTACCATTTATAGCATGTTGATCCTTATGTTCTGTGTGTTTTTAAAATACCAAATCAAAGATAGAGCTCATGAATAACATTATTAACTAATAGTTTTCAACTAAGCTACAGGTATAATACTTTGTGGATATATTGAAATCTTTTGTTAGCAACTACTGTCATTAAGACTATCCATATTCTATTTTAATTTTGATAGTTTTAAGTGTATACAATAATGATGGGTGAAACAGGTAACTCATGCTGGTCCTAATAACTGTAATATTTTGTTTTATTTTTTGAGACAGGGTCTCATTTTGTAGACTAGGCTGGAGTGCAGTGATGCAATCACAGCTCACTGCAGCCCCCAGATCCCTGGCTCCAGTGATGTTCCCACCTCAACCTCCCAGGTAGCTAGGACTACAGGCATGCGCTACCACGCCTGGCTAATTTTTCGTGTTTTGGTAGAGTCAGGGTTTTGCCTTGTTGCCCAAGCTGGTTTCAAACTCCTGGGCTCAGGCAATCTGCCAGCCTCAGCCTCCCAAAGTGCTGGGATTACAGGTGTGAGCCACTGCACTGGCCTGTTTAATGAACTCTCTTCCCCACCTCCTGTAGAGGCAAATTTGCTCTTTGCTTAATAAGTTTGAAACTAGCCAACTTTAGGCATGACTCAGTTCTAAGATAACTAGCAAAACAGTTGTTTTTAGTATAGGATACTAAACAACAGGGTTCTTCCTTTTCTTTGACTCTTATGTATAAAGTTCTAAGTTAGTATGGCACACCAAGTGGAGAAGATGGACCTGAGCCTGCTGTCAGAAGTTAACATAGGCCAAGCTTGTCCAACCCATGACCTGCATGTAGCCCAGGACAGTTTTGAATGAGGCCCAACACAGATTCATATATTTTCTTAAAACACTATAAGATTTTTTTGCTTTTTTTTTTTTTTTGGCTCATCACCTGTCAGTGTTAGTATATTTTATGTGTGGCCCAAGACAGTTATTCTTCTTCCAGTGTTGCCCAGAGAAGCCAGAAGATTGGACACCTCTGCCATAGGCTGTACTTGTGGGGAGAGATAGAGGAGTAGACCCGAGAGTTGTTTGGGAAACTATAACTCGTATAAACTGCCAGCTGGCTTCACACTAGGTTTGCTAATGGCAGGCACCAGGAAGTAGGAGGCTGAAAGAGAAGAAAAACCAAGGATCTTTTTCTCCTTGGGTTGACTGTGTGTTCTCCATTCCTCTGGCTCCAGCCCCTGCCTGGCAGGCCCAAGTGGTCTGGTTCCTCAGCTCTGATAACCTTTTTCCCTCTTGTCTTTCTAGCCTAGGGGTGGTAGCAGCTTCCTGCTGTTTGTAATCTCTGGGCTTATTCCCCATCTCTTCTTTGGGTTTTTGGGGGCTCTTTGTTTACTATAACCAAGTCCCTACATTAAATTCCCTATACCCTATGTACTTAAAGTGTAGTTTCTGTTTTTCTGATTGCACCGACTGGCATACCATTTTTTTTCTAACTTTTACAGTTGGTTGTAAATGACAAAAATTTACCTAGATGGGTTTAAACAAAAGGGCAATTTATTATTTTAATATTCAGGTATGTCTCAACATGAGGGCAGGGAGCCAGCTGGGTCAGCCTGGAACCAGAGCTCAGAGCTTTTAAGGAGGGAACACAGGAAATTCTGTTTCGCAGTCTTCCATCCTTCCCTCATTGTCTCCCATTCTCTTCTCATGCCGGTTTCATTTTTCTGTCTCCCTTTTGACCATTGTTTTTGATTTCCCTATCTCCATGATGGGAAATGGCCATTGTCAATAGCTCCAAAGTTCATATACCATTCAGGAGAGCAGAGATTCTTTTTAACTCAGTTCTAAGTTTCCTAGGCAAGAGAGTTCATTGGTTCAATTTGGTTCAGGCCCACTTATCTCTTGTTCTGTCCACTCTCTTCATGGGCCCAGAATCACTTTTATACAACATGGTTTCCAAATTGGTAGTCGTAGGAGCAATCTGGGTGAGTAGTCATACATAGCCACCACCAGAATACCCTCACACCTAGCTATTCTAGCTAGTCACCATGTCCTTATCTTTTGTCCCCTGTAATGATCAATTCTCTACTCTGTTTATAAACCATTGACTCCTGAGCTCATGATTCTTCTCAGTCTGCCTCTCTTGCTTTCTCTCCTACTTTTCTCTAACACGTGTAGACACTATGTGCCATCAAGTCTTTGCTGCTTGCTCCTGCCTGAACACTTAGTACTTTTTCATACCCTCAGTCTTTCTCTTCTCAGAGGATGCCATTGCTTGACATATTTGCTTATTACAGTTCTTTTCTGAACAACTGTCCATATCCCAAACTATAGCTCCCATTTAAAGGAAGTAAGATTTATATACCCACACTTATGGAGAAACATTGTTAACAGGAAAGGAACAACTACTGTATAGGCACAGTTTCAATATAATGCTCAGCACCAATATGGATTCCTAGTAGCTCATGCGTTAGAAATTCATTATTCATAATCAGGATCAGTCCTCCTAAAAAGGCAAAGTAAATTTTATGGAGGATGTATGTAGGAAGTCCCGTCTTTTTACCTGCTGTGTGTTAAGGGAAATTACACCCCGTACACATTCATAAAATGGATTGTTTTTTGTTGGGGTCATAGTCCAACCATGGCTTTAGCAACAGTCTGTTATTACAGAACGAAGATGGTAGCTATCATGAACTATTTTTTTAAGTTGAAATCTTATTTTAGATCCTATAAAGTGAACATAAATGTACTCTATACATTCACTCTGCAGAGTCTCAATATTTAAGATGTTTCAGGATATTTGAGGTAATGATACTTTAAAAAATTATCTGAAGCAAACAGAACATTTAGGATCATAAAACTGTTCTCAGAATGCTGATAGGTGCTTAATGTTCGTTGTTGATAATGATAATTGCATTGTTTTCACTGAAAGTCATTTTTTAAAGTAAAAGCCAACTCTGGAAGAGGAAGAGTAAAGGGGTGCTTCTTGCCACTACAACTTATGTAGAGTTGCATACATACATTAAAAGGGTATTCAGTACCACCATTCCTTCAGTCAAGCTAAATACAGGCCAGTAGAAGCAGTATTGTTAAGACATGTTTTTGCCTTCATTGGCCCAAGACCTCCTTAACATTTTTGACACCCATCACAGCAATATATTTTTCAGACATAAAAAAAGTTAGCAGTTATTGTCACATATTTTTAAAAAGAACATTAGAATTTTTGGTAAAATAAGTAGTAAGACAGTATCTTTACTCTGCTGCATACTTGCCTTTGCTGGATGAATAAATGAGGGTGGAAAAATTTAAGGTTGGTTTGTGACTAAGAAGGTATTAAATGATAGAAAAGAGAAAATAAAAGACCATGAAAGTTTTTAAAAGGCTGTGTACAAATATTCTTTAACCTTTGACTGTCTCTCTCAGTGAGAATTGTTAAGAAATGAATCATAGAAGCAGTTTATAAATAGCTTCATGGACACAATTCAGAAGGTTCAGACTAGAGCCTTGCTCCTCAAAAGATGGTTCGTGTGCTGTTGCGCTGGACCAGCAGCAGCATCAGTATCGTGTGGGAGCTTGTTAAAGAACTTACTGAATCATAATTTGCATTTTAACAGGATCTCCAAGTGACTCATATGGGCACTGAAGGTTAAAAAACATTGGAGAAATGACTTTTAAATATTGATTACCCAGCTGGAAATACATTTTATGTTCTTTGCCTGGTGCACACATCCTAGCCTCTCAGTGGCTTTATTTTTCTCCCCCTGTCCCCAGTGATCTTGGTTCCACCCTGCTTCAGCTACTCCCTCCCATAGTTACTCTCAGGACTCATCATTACCAGTATCTGGAACCACTTCAGAATTTAGTTTCATGCATTGACTATTTGACTTTCTATCCTGTCCTTCCTGCTCACTTTCTTTAGTCCCTAATGCTAACAATTTTTTCACCTCATCAAAATTATGCCATTGATTCTACCATCTTTTCACTCTCATCTCTCTTGTGTTCCTACTTTCCTCCTTAATCATTCCTGCATATACCCACAGTTTTCTTGTCCCTCTCATGCTGTATCATAGTCTTGTGGCTAAACCATAGATTAAATCCAATCATCTATTCCTAACATGTACAGCTAGACATGTCTGGAGAAAAGTACAGAGCCATACTAACTAGTCTCATTTTAATTTCTTGGACACTCACGTCAAGTAAACCCTTAGTACTACCTGACAATTGTACTTTTATTTCCATTATATGCACCCTTTAGTTTCCTGTAGAATGATATCAGACTTTCTTGCTCTTTAAACAAGATATCTTTGCTATCTTTACTCTCAGCTGATAACCCGGTTTCGGTTTCACTCAGAAAATAGAGGCAAGTAGAAGAGGGTTTTCACAGGTTTCCACCACTGCATTGACCCACCTACCTGCATTGTGCCCATAAACTAAGCCTTTCCCTTGGTGCTGTGGGTAAACTTAAGTTCTTAGCCAGGGCCTACTGAAGGACACTGCTTTAGTAGTTCTTTTTGGTTTCAGGCATCATTAATTTTTCCCTTTTTGATGGTTATTTTTCATGGCTCTCTTTTCCAGCTTTTAATCTGTATACCTATATACACATATTCATACCCATCCTCCCACCTAGATTTATTGTTCTCCTTAACGTTTTATACAAGTAAATATAAGTAAATAGATTTTACCCCACCAATAAAAAGTAAGGTCCATGACAGCAGATGGTTCTCTGTTTTGTTTATTGCTGTATCTGCACCTGGTACATACTAGGGATTCTAAAAATATTTGCTAAATATTCTACCTACTTAGTGGAGGAACACTTCATAAAGCTGTACTTGCCATTGCAGGGCTTAATGCTTGCATTCCTTTATGTTATACTGTTCAGTTATGTTGCTTACAAATAATGCATAGCCTGCTAATACCCACTACATTTATTTCACTACCTACAAATGGACAGTTTGACAAATGTTAGTCTAGTGGCTAGGCCATTTATATGTTGATTTCACCTTCTTACCTATCTCCCCGACTTCCTTAAACCAGTCAACCTATAAGAAATGATTGCTGGGCTCATGCCTATAATCCCAACACTTTAGGAGGCAGAGGCAAGAGGATCACTTGATGCCAGATGTTTGAGACCAGCCAGGGCAACAGAGTGAGATCCCATCTCTACAAAAAGTTTAAAAACTAGTC
Source organism: Macaca thibetana thibetana (assembly GCF_024542745.1). NCBI lineage: Eukaryota > Metazoa > Chordata > Mammalia > Primates > Cercopithecidae > Macaca > Macaca thibetana. The sequence continues at coordinate 84,144,553 of NC_065585.1, read as the reverse complement.
AGGCGTGGTGGCACACACCTGTAGCCCCAGCTACTTGGTAGACTGAGGTGGGAGGATTGCTTGAGCTCAAGAGTTTAAGGCTGCAGTGAGCCATGATAGCTGCAGTGAGCCATGATAGCACCACTGCACTCCAGCCTGGGCAACAGAGCAAGACCCTGCCTCACAAAAAAAAAGAGAGAAAAAAAAAAAGAAAGGAATGATTGGTGGAAATGAAAGTATACTTTTAGGACAAAGTAATAGAATTGAAGCGTGATTGCTTCCATCAGGCTCACCACAGGAAATCAGTTTTAAAATACACCTCATTTATTTGAGGTTCAGTTTTCTAGTAACTTGAATTGCCTAGAACAACATTGCCAAGAAGTTAGAATAATAGTTTAAAAGACCTCTCGAACTTCTCATTAAGCTCTCAAAAAGTCTCTGTAGCTGAAAAATAATTTTTTTGAGACCGAGTCTCGCTTTATCGCCCAAGCTGGAGTGCAGTGGCACCATCCTGGCTCACCGCAACCTCCACCTCCCAGGTTCAAGCGATTCTCCTGCCTCAGCCACTCAAGTAGCTGGGGCTACAGGCACGTACCACCATGCCTGGATAATTTTTTGTATTTTTTTTTTTTTTAGTAGAGATGGGTTTTCACGGTGTTAGCCGGAATGGTCTTGATCTTCTGACCTCGTGATCCGCCTGCCTCGGCCTCCCAAAGTGCTGGGATTACAGACATGAGCCGCCGTGCCTGGCCCTCTGTAGCTGATTTTTAAAATGTGGAAGTATTTTCCTCTCAGAGTGTGATCATTGTGAAAATGTTGTAAGAATCTGGAGAGAGTTAAATTGCCTATATAACTTTGGCCCTCCAGCAACCACTGAGTGGTGTGTGTTAGTGCCTTCTGAAGCTTTTAAATGTATTCCTAAACACACACACACAAAGCTGTTCTAATTTGCACTCTCCCTGCTGATGTATCAAAGTGCCCATTCCTTCTCATCCTTCCTTCTACTGCAGCTCATTCAGTTTTTAATATTTGTAAATTAGAGACAACAAAGTTTTGTTTTTTTTTTTTTACTTTTTCATTCTTTTTTAGTGAGGCTGAGCATTTTTCCTATGTTTAAGAACTATTTATCTTCTCTTTGATTTTACTTGTCATTTATCTTTGTCTTTTTTTTTTTTTTTTTTTTTGCTACTTTGAATTATTAAGGGATAACTAGTTGTTTTTGTTTTTTGTTTTTAACTCAAATCTATTGTGGCTTCCTAGCCTTGCTCTATGCAAAAATTACATATAATGTCTTAAATATTCTTCTGTAACTTTAAATTTGCATTCTATTTGGTATGTGGTCATGTAGATCACTTTCTTTTTTTAAATTTTATTTTAGATATGGGGGTGCATGCGCATGTTTGTTACATGGGTATACTGTGTACTGGTGGGTACTGGGCTTCTGGCATACCCATTACCCAAATAGTGAATATTGTACTCAATAGGTAATTTTTCATCCTTCACCCCCTTCCCAAACTCCACTTTTTTGGAGTCCCCAGTGTTTATTATTTCCATCTTTATGTCTGTGTGTACCCATTGTTTAGCTCCTACTTTATAAGCAAGAACATGCAGTATTTGATTTTTTGAGTTAGTTCACTGAGGATAATGGCCTTCACCTCCATCCCTGCTGCTGCAAAAGACACGATTTCATTCTTTTTTATGGCTGCTATCATTTTCTTTAATCCCTATATAGCTCGTGGCCTCACACCATTAAATAAGCCATTCATTCTTGTCCTATTACCTTTGTAATATGTTAAATCCCTGTGTGTAAGCAAGCCTGTTTGAGGGTGCCAAAATATGTTTTGTTCATCTTTCTTTTCTTTTTTTTTTTTTTTTTTTTGAGACAGAGTCTCATTTAGTTGCCAGGCTGGAGTGCAGTGGTGCGATCTCTGCTCACTGCAACCTCCACCTCTTGGATTCAAGTAATTCTCATGCCCCAGCCTCCCGAGTAGCTGGAATTACAGGCACGTGCCACCACACCCAACTAATTTTTGTAATTTTAGTAGAGGCGGGGTTTCACCATGTTGGCCAAGATGGTCTCGATCTCGCGACCTTGTGATCCACCTGCCTTGGCCTCCCACGTCTTTTTTTCTATTTCATGAGGCAATATCATACTGTGGTAGTTGTTGTAACTTTGTAGTGTACTTCATGCCAGTTGGTGTTCTTTCTTTCCTTTCTAGGTTTTCTTGATTATTCTTGTGCATTTGTTCTTCCAGATGGAACTTTGCCAAGTTGCAAGACTTTTAGTGAGGCTTTTAAATTTGAAAAGAATTTTGTTCAATTTATGAGCTAATTTGGAGATAATTTATGTTTTTACAGCATTGATTACCTGTTTATACACATAATATATATTTTCATTTATTCAGACTTTCTTAAATGTTGTTCAGTAAAATTTTACAGTTTTGTTCATATAGGCCTTATGCTTTTCTAAGTTTGTTTTGAGATTTTGTAGATTTGTTGCTATTGTAAGTAAATTTTTTCATCACTGTTGTTAAATTATTTTGCATGTTCTAGGTAGACTGTTTAGTCCTATCTATAAGTTATGATTTTTTCCTAAGCCAACATCTGTTTCTCTTAATTTTGTTACTCTAATTTTTGACCAAAGTCTCTAGAATATTTTCCAAATTGAAAATAACTGTAATATTTTTCTCAGTATAATTTGAATTATTCTAGGGTTTTGCCATTAAGTGTGGTGTTTGCTGTTTTGTTTTACATAGAAAATTGAGGACATTGCTTTTTGTATCTAGTTTTCCTTTGTTTCTAGAATTAGGAAAAATCAGGCCCCAAGTCTCATTTTGAACAAGTCTTCCCACAAGTCTTCCATTTTCAACTTCTGCAGTGTCTAGGTTTCAGGAACAGGAATAGGGGATAGGAGTCCATATGTTACCATGCTGGTAAGGAAGGCTGTTTGCTCTATACCTAGCTGTGCTCTCTGCTTAGCACCCCACCTAGTACCCCAGCAGCCTGGAAGTTCTGGCCTTGACATTACAAGGAGGCCTGAATGGGCACGCCCCAGCCTTACCTAGGTAAGGAGCCACATTCTGCCTCTGCACATATCTGTACCAGTGACTACCTGTCTCTGACAGATGGCCCTTTCTCACAGGGGCTGTCATCATTAGTCATGTGGATGGTAGTTTAGACATTCTAGTGCATAATATGGAATAATAATAATTATACCTGACATATTAAATACTTACTATGTGCCAGACACTGTTCTATTTCATATGTAATCATCTTTTAATCTTAAAAAAACTCATGAGGTAGGTATTATGAATACCATTTTACAGATTAGAAAACTAAGACAAAGAAGGGGCTTAATAACTTGCCCAGGGTCACACAACCTAGTAGATATTGATTATGAATGCTCAGTAAATGATGCAAGGATGATAATGATTGGAGACAATTAAAAAGTGTACCTATTCAGAGTATTTGATTCTGGAAGCTTGTAAGTGAATAACGTATCTGAGAAAATAAGCATTACACCCTGACAATGTCAGGTAGATGAGGTCTTGACTTTGACTTCACAGAAATTTATCTAGCAGCCAAATTGGCTGTTAATTGAAAATGGATCTGGGAAGAGGGCCTCAAAGGCATAGAGAATAACAATTTATCACATAAAAAAAAGAGAAGGAAACCTTTCTAAATGGAATTCTTAAGCATGTATACATCCAAGGAAAAGGATTTTAAAATGTTAATATTCCAGAAAAGAAGTCAAGTTTTTGGTTTCTGTATTTGTTTCTGAGGCTTCCAAGAGACTAGGATTCAGTGTTTTCATTTGTCACATAGAATTAAAGGGTAAAACCTACATTGAACCCAGTTATGGGAAGGTAAATGGGAAAGAGCTATATTTCTGAAGCTGAAATTAAAGTGTGTTTTTGCTTCATTTGATAGGAAAACAGAAATCATAGTTTTTCAGTAATCAACAACAGTTGTCAGTTTTTCTTTTTGAGATGTGTATTTTTTTCCCACCACCATTTTTTAACCTCATGCCTAAATATAATACAATAGCCTTTTAACTGGTCTCTTTGCTTCTTGTGTTTTGTTGTTGTTGTTGTTGTTTTGTTTTTCTTTATCCATCCTGACCTGGTTGATAAGTGAAGTTAAAATGTCTATTGTATTATGACATATCCCTGGTTTAAAAACATTCTTGATGTTCACTTAACAGGTTTATTTAAAATTGGATGTATTTTTGGAGGCAAAATCATTGTTTAAAGATTTTAAGCTTCATGACTTCTTCCTGCTTACTTTATTAATTGTTTTTGTTTTTGTTTTTGTTTTTTGAGACAAAGTCTCACTGTGTTGCCCAGGCTGGAAAGCAGTGGCACAATCATGGCTCACTGCAACCTGGAGTTCCTAGGCTCTAGTGATCCTTCCCCGCTTCAGCCTCCCAAGTAGCTGGGACCACAGGCACATGCCACCATACCTGGCTCATTTTTTAATTTTTCATGGAGACTGGGTCTCCCTATGTTGCCCAGGCTAGTCTCCAATTCCTGGGCTCAAGCAATCCTCCTGTCTCAGCCTCTCAAAGTGTGGGATTACAGGCCATACTGAGCCACTGGGTCCAGGTGATCTGCTTAATTTGAGTAAAGAGACGAACATACTAAAACCCAATTCTAGCTAGGGTAAGCAAAGGAAATATTCTAGAATATCTGTAGTTATATACGGAACCTCCAGTAAGTTGGAAACTTTGTCTTGGAATTGGGCAGGAACAAAGCATCTTGGAGGTCAGGAAGCAGAAACTGTTAATAGCTCTCCTGCAGCAGGAGCAGTTGTGTTAGCTTCTCATCTGCTCGGATGGAATGATCAGAAGTCAGTTTCCATATCTTTAGCCCTCTGCTCAAGATACCAGCTCCAGAGAGGGAGCATCTGCTTGCTTTTGCTAGCCTTGCCTTCCTTACCTGCTCACCCTTGGTACCAGGAGCATTCATGGGTTGGTCTGTTTCTAGTCTGTAGTTGTTTTTTGTTAAATTTGACATTATGAGCAATGTAGATAGTTTTGGATTGTGCTTAAAAGCCAGCCCATCCCTGACAGTGGAAGGAAAAATAAAAATAAATTTTTCTCTCTCTCTGTCTCATTTGTACGTAGAAACAATAGATTCATGAAAAAGCCTCTACTCTGTCTGATATCTCGCTGACATGCAGAATTTTGTGCTTCAATATATTCATTTTCAATACGGAGTATTTCAAAGAACATCTGTATCTTACTTAGCAACTGGTTTCTTCCCCCAACTAATTTCATTTTTCATGTCATTAATGGGTTTTGTGTATGACTCCACCCTGTGGCATAGAACAGATAAGAATATATATATTCACATAGATATGTCATGAATCTATATGCATATGTAGGTGCATATATATGTAAACACTGTAATGGTTTTATGTGGCATAATTTGTCAATTTTTCATTTTTCGGTCTGATACATCATGACCCCTGAATCTCTTTTCTCTAGCTTTCTTGTATTTCTGGGCCTGAGAAACATAAACATCATTTTTAGTTTCTTGGTATTCATCAGGCCTGTGCGATGGAATAACTATTATAATGTAGAGTAAAAGCTCATCAGGTTTTATGTCATGGGACAAATTCCCTTTGTTTCTCACCCTTCTAATCACAGTTGGGGAGTTATGGGAGGTGCTGAATTGGAATTCCGACATTGGGCAGTGTGTTCTTCTCTGGGAAACTAGAAGTTGTTTTTCTGCCAGGATAACATTTGGTTTCTGGGTACCATGTGTATCCTCCCTTCACCCTGACTCTGATCTAAATACTGATTGAACATACTCTAGGTAGTAATGATTTGGTATAAGAGATATACTACTTTCAGAGTTGTCTTCACAACTATTTGCCCTTCTAAAATTATCCCCTATTTTTCTACTGTTTTGATGACTGAATGAGTACTTTCCAAAGATGATAAATGCAAGTTAAAAGCCAAAGTAGTAAACTTGTGGGTGTGAAGTCTGTGTTCCTTCTGACCTGTAATCCGATTTCTTATAATTTGCCTAAAATTATAGTAAGTTGAAAAATGTATGCAGAAAGTTCATTTTAGCATTCATTATTTAGTGAAAATAGGAGAACAACCTAAATCTGTAGCAATAAAGTATCAAGTTAGTAAATTATCTGTACACAAAAGAATATTATGCAGACATCAAAAATAATGGCATAGTTTTATGTTTATTGATTTGCAAGGATGTTTGTGATACAGAATAATGTCTGTGATGTATTATTAAATAAATAAAAAGCAAATTGTAGAGCAGAATTTTTATGTTCCCATTTATGCAGAATTATATACTTATTTCTGCATGTGTATTCATGGAGCACTGTCTGGGAAGTATGTTAAAACGTTGGTTATAGCTAATGGCAGATTTGGAGATTTCTTTCCTTGCTAATTACTCATGCTTGGAACCAATACTATGATATTGAAATGTATCTGTCCCTTTTTGGTGATTTTTATACCATATTAATGTAATTTTTAAGAAATTTTAATATTTAACATTTGTGATTAATAATTATGGCTCTTGGATGATCTCTTTTTTAATTTTTATGTTACTGAGCCTGCAAAACATGAAGATCACAGTTGGTTTCTTAATATTGACTCTGCCACATTTCAGTATCTTAGTATTTTAATTATGTCCTTAGCTTATGTCTTATTAGCACCTCTTCCTTAGCTTATATATTTTCTAAGTATAGGAGCTGCATTTGTTAAAGTCTATCTGTATATTACCTAGCATAGCATGTCTTGGAAGTAAACATTCTGTTTTGAATCCTCAAAAGTGAGATATATTCCCACTAATTTTGTAACAAATCATTTTGTACTCCATTTAGGTGTAGAGTTCGGTGCTCGAATGATAACTATTGACGGGAAACAGATAAAACTTCAGATATGGGATACGGTAAGTATAGGAAAAATGCACTGTGTGATCTCAGTAAAGTTGCTTTATGAAAGTACATTGTACATTTGTTTTAATGTTATTATATGCCTGTTATGGTTTGTTAGACACTAACTTCCTGCAGCCTTGAGGTGAAATGTGGTGCTGGAGTAGATTGGTTTTTCTTATGCGCTGTTTTCAATAGATGGGCCCCGGGTGTTGGTGTTAGTGAGCGTATCTGAGTGAATGCTCATGTTATGTGGTCTAAATTGAAATGCTCTAGAAACTGTATTTTTAAGAAAAACAATCAGCGCGTCTCAAGTACACGTAGGAAGTAAAATAACAATATCAATATTATACAATAACTTATTCTTCAAGCTTATTATTTTAAATATTTTGGTCCTAACAACTTGAAGTCATGTTGCTCTTAATCCATTATCCTAATTCTGTCATACCCTTGTTCATTGAGTACCTATTATATGCCATACAATATTGTTTTTAATCGTGATTCCTCATCTGAACCATAATATACAGAAAATGATTTGAGTGACTGTTTTCTCTATTCTCCCATTTTAGATGTATAAAAGTGAAGTGACTGTATATATGCATTGGGTGGCTTAAAGTAGCAATTTTCAAACCATTTTGTTTCAGAACTGCTTTATACTTTTAAAAATTAATGAAGACCCCCAAAGGGCTCTAGCTTATATGGCTTAAAGGTATTAGTATTTACCATATTAGAAATTGAAAATGGGAAACGTATCAAATATTCAATCATTAATTCATTTTAAATTAATAAATCACTTGTTAGGGTAAATAATACAATTGTAATGGAAACTATATTTTCCAAAACAAACAACTACATTTTTCTAGTGAGACTAGTGATATCTGTCTGCCTAATAGAAGACACTGGATTCTCATATCTGCTTCTGCACTGAGCCTTACATATGTTGTTTAATTGAAGTATGTTAAGAAAATCCAGCCTCACACAAATAGTCAGTTGGGAAATGGAGGACCACATGGACCCTTAAAGAGTCTGAGGAATTCCCAGAATCCTCGGATCACACTTTGAGAACCACTGCTTTAGGGCATTAGGAGATAATTCTTCACAGAACTCCAGTTAAGAAAACCTGAAAGGTCTGTTGTGTCAAAGACCATATTCTCTAAACCAGTAAATGAGATATAAATCATCATATACCTGTGGCCTATTTTTCTTCAGTCACTCAGTCTTAGTTTCTCACTTGTCATGTGTAGTAGCCATTGAAAGAAGGAACCTTAGAGAACATCCAGTCTCACAGACTGGATTCCCTAGACCAAGCAAGTTACTGAAGGCTGCTGTGGGACCTGGGTTTCCTGATCTTCCTATGTGTCACAGTTGTCCCCTAAATGATAACCCTACATGTCTGTCTTGTCCTGTCCTTGAATTGTCCACTCAACTCTTGGTTCTTGTGCTTTTTTGCCTCTTCTTCCTCAGTGAAGATTCACACTTTTACTATTTCTTAGGGATTTCCCATGTGAGCCTAAAGCATCTCAAAACTTTTGATTTGCATTCTCTCAGGCAACATCTCAAAACTGTGTGGAAAAGAGGAAAATAAAATACACAAAGTCCCTTTTTTCCTAGAAATTTAAAATTAATAATCTCCAACCAAAAAGAAGTATATTCTACTTCTGTATTAAAAGAGTTTCTCTCTTCTTGTTTTTGAGACAGGGTGTCTGTCACCCAGGCTGTAGTGCAGTGGCGCAATCATAGCTCGCTGCAGCCTCGAACTCCTGGGCTCAAGTAGTCCTCCCACTTCAGTCTCCTGAATAGCTGGGACTACAGGCGTGCACCACCACACCCGGCTGAGTTTCTGTCTCTTATTCAGAACTGATTTACATAAACTAAGTTACTCTTTTTAGCTTATAACCTTGTGTAACACACATCTTTGCACTGTGTAGTGTGAACCAGACTACTGTTATTCTTCAATAAACATATTTTTCATTTCTTATATTTTTGCATAAATACTTGCATTGCTTGAAGTGCCTTTTTTTTTCTTTTCCATTTAAGGCAACTAAGATATCAGCTCTTTTTGAAGCCTTTTTGACCCTCATGGGAATAACTTATTCTTCCCGTAGTATTTTGTGCATATATCTCTTGTAGTTCTGGTCCCATTGTCATAGCTTTTTGTTCACATTAGCTACCCTTCTCAGAATAAGCATTATGAGGGAAGGATCCACCTATATCTTAGGCAGCTTTGTATCCTGCATTCTTAGCTTGGTGACTGATACATACAGCATTTGGTAAATTTTAATGAATGAATAGAGAATCTCATTCTGTCTAAGCAACTTGTAGGGTCACTGGATGTGTTCAGGAGATGTCATCTACTAAATTAAAGTACATAGTTTTGAAAAGGAAAGGTTAATATAGTAATGATAATTATGTGATATTTTGGGCATAAACCACTTCATTGTCTGTAGGTTATTTTATTCACTTGTTCTTCTATTCTTAAAGTAGTCCCTTAAATAATCTTTGTTTTTTGAAACTTGAGTAAGCCATTCATTTCCTAGTTGTCTGTTTTGTAGATTAACTCATCATGCATTCTTTTGATAGAAGCCTGGTTTTTTGTGGGTGTTTTTTTGTTTTTGTTTTTGCTTGAGTTGATTTCTTTGCACAACAATAAACTTACAAAAGAAATCTAAAATAATTTCTTTTGCTGGACAGTATGAGAAGGGAATAGAAGAAAAACCCGTGTTTGTGTTCCTCTAGGAGGGCAGAGGGCTCGTTTTCTTTCCTCTATTTCTGAGAGAGACTGTGGTCCCTTTAAAGACATCATAACGCCCAAGAAAGAATTCGACCACTTCCAACTTCTACATGGAGAGCTCCCGAACGAATGGCCTGATCCAGATTTAAAGGACTGTTTAAAATAATTTTTTTTTTTTTTTTTTTTTTTTTTTTTTTTTTTTTTTTTTTTTTTGAGACGGAGTCTCACGCTGTTGCCCAGGCTGGAGTGCAGTGGCGCGATCTCGGCTCACTGCAAGCTCCGCCTCCCGGGTTCCCGCCATTCTCCTGCCTCAGCCTCCTGAGTAGCTGGGACTACAGGCGCCCGCCACCGCGCCCGGCTAATTTTTTGTATTTTTAGTAGAGACGGGGTTTCACTGTGGTCTCGATCTCCTGACCTTGTGATCCGCCCGCCTCGGCCTCCCAAAGTGCTGGGATTACAGGCTTGAGCCACCGCGCCCCCGGCCTGTTTAAAATAATTTAACTTATTTCTTTTGGAGGTTGTTTCTTGAGTCTTTGTCTTTCTTACAAGTTTTCCTCTTTTGTTGGGTTTTTTTCTTTGTTTTTGGTTTTGGTTTTGAGACGTCTTACTCTGCTGCCCAGGCTTGAGTGTAGCGGCAGATCACAGCTCACTGCAGCCTCAAACGCCTGGCCTCAAGCAATCCTCCCACCTCAGCCTCTTGAGTAGCTGGGACTACATGTGCATCCCACCATGTGCAGCTAATTTTTTAAATTTTTTGTAGAGATGGAATCTCGTTATGTTTCCCAGGCTGGTCAGGCTTTTCTCTTATTTTCATTGACTTTATTCTTACTTTCATACCCAACTTCCAAAACTTTTTAATAAATGTAATCTAATACACATTAAGATTGGTCTCACACTTAGTTTATATCTGAGTGAAACAGGATTTTCCATACCATTAATGTGTGTCTATACATTTGGATAGCCATTTGCATTTTTGGTAGCAAGGGTTACGTCTGTTCATGGCCCAAGATGTTTACAAAACCATCCTAGAGTCCTTCAGGGGAAAATTAGCCAAATGTTGTTATTTGTTTCATCAGCCTTATAGAACTGAAGTTTTCTTAGTATCTTAGTCTTTTTTTTTTTTTTTTTTAGACGATGTTTTACTCTTGTTGCCCAGGCTGGAGTCCAATGGTGCAATCTCAGCTCACTGCAACCTCTGCCTCCTGGGTTCAAGTGATTCTCCTGCCTCAGTCTCCCAAGTAGCTGGGATTACAGGCCTGGCTAATTTTGTATTTTTAGTAGAGACAGGGTTTCTCCATGTTGATTAGGCTGGTCCCGAACTCCTGACCTCAGGTGATCCACTTGCCTCGGCCTCCCAAAGTGCTAGGATTACAGGCGTGAGCCACTGCACCTGGCCTACAGGATGTTTGTCATTTTTATCTTCAAAAAATTTAAGGAGTTTTCCTTGCAAAATTTTCACATCCACCACCTTTGCTTTCTTTTGCAAATAGTTAGGATAGCTGACAGCAGATACTCCTTGGAGGCCTTAAGGCCGTCAATCAATTTCACAGCTGGAAGCAGTGATAAGAGTCTATCAGTGTGGCTCACGCCTGTAATCCCAGCACTTTGGGAGGCCGAGGCAGACGAATCACGAGGTCAGTAGATCGAGACCATCCTGGCTAACACGGTGAAACCCCGTCTCTACTAAAAATACAAAAAATTAGCCGGGCGAGGTGGCAGGTGCCTGTAGTCCCAGCTACTCGGGAGGCTGAGGCAGGAGAATGGCATGAACCCTGGAGGTGGAACTTGCAGTGAGTCAAGATCATGCCACTGCACTCCAGCCTGGGCAACAGAGCAAGACTCGGTCTCAAAAAAAAAGTCTATCAGTGCCTCCCTTAAAGCACTGACACTTGGCCCTGTACTGAGTTACTTTTTTTTCATTTATTAAAAGCCAAAGCCAAACTGTAAATATTCTTCTTCTGCCAGGGGAATTCAGAGAAAAAACATATGTTGCCCCCGGTTCTGTTCATTGGCAGAAAAAAGGCAGAGGTGTGTTCTCACTGTTAGACCCAAGCCATTACTGCCTCATCCTGCTCTTGTTCTTTTTCTCTTACTTTTTCTCTTGCCTTCTATCACTCTTTCAGTTGCCTTTCAGCATATCCAAATACATTTGATTTCCCAGCCCCTCCAAAAAAATTTGTAATATGAATGTTTTAGTTCAGTTCATTTATCTACTCAGCTTCCCTGGAAATATTTGTTTTACATATCTTATATCAAGTAAGAGTTAGTGAGACTTTTGACAAAATTATATGAAAACTAACATGCTAAAAGTTTCTTCTCAGCAAATCACATTTTTTTCTCCTTTGAAAAAAAAGTGTTACTTTATACTCTTGACATATTGTTTCTAAAAATTGAATATTGTTTTGTTTCAATGCATCAGTAAGGATGGATGACCAGATGCAGTGAGCCAGGGAGAGGACCTGGAATCCTGAAGGCTGGAAACAATCCTGCCTCCACTTCTGCCTTTCCTCTCTGTTCCCATTACTGTCACTTCCTTCCTCTCCCCCATCATCCTCACAGCTAGGAGTTGAGTGGCTTAGAGCTCCAACTGTTGTGCCTCCTTAGGCAGCAATTCATCGACATTTTCTTGAAGAACTACAGGGACAGGAAACTGTCTTAGACATTTCGTTGTACTTTAGCTATTACCTCCCACCTGTGGTCTCCAGTTTTTCTTACATGGCAGCACTAAAAGAATTCGGACATCGGTGATCATATCCTATTTTCTTTTTTTTTTCTTTTTTTTTTTTTTTTTTTTTTTTTTTTTTGAGACAGGATCTTGCTGTGTTGCCCAGGCTGGAGTGCGGTGGTATGATCACAGCTCACCACAGCCTCCACCTCCTGAGCTCAAGTGATCCTCTCACCTCAGCTTCCCCATTACCTGGGACTACAGGCACACGCCACCACTCCCAGCTAATTTTTTTTTAATTTTGTAGAGATGGGATTTTGCCATGTTCCCAAGGCTGGTCAGAAACTCCAGGGCTCAAGCAATCTGCCCACCTTGGCCTTCCAAAGTTCTGGGATTACAGCGTGAGCCACTGCGCCCAGCTAAGCCTTTTTTCCAAAGTAAATATCCTCAAATTTTTTAAAGCATTCAACTTCTGCTGTTTTTTCTAGGTATTTCCACCCATTGTTACTTTTCTCAGGATCCCACGGCTAAATAGTGCAGGTTGACTTTTTCACCACCCTTGCTGTGGACACTAAGACAGCCTAAAAATCACTTTGATTCTTACTGATCTTACTGTCACCCAGAATAGAAGTTTTGGACATGCATGTAGATTTCAAAATCTTTCCTCTCAATGATAGCAGTTCCTTGGTAGAGGTCTGAATTTTTAAGTTGAGTCTTTTAAGTAAAGTACCGGAGATTTAATGCTTGGGCAAGGGACAGTTTATTTGGCTGTTTAGAAATCCTTCTTTCCTTCTTTTGGTTCTCATCTGTGTTCTACATAGCTGGAGTTGTTTGATAAATAACTAGCAATGCAAGTAAGAGAAGTATTACTCTAACACTGATTCTCACAAATCTTAATTTTCTCACTTTATTGGCTCTTTGGGATCAATCCAGGTAACATATTTGAGTGCCTACTATAAATATACTTTAGTACTCTGAGTTAAGCTATCCCTCAAGGATAACTGAAGAGGAAAAAAGATAAGCTTTGAATAGTATGTTCATTGTGTCTAATCAATAGTATTAGAACCAAATGACCACATGAAAGTGCTTTTGGATTTGTGAGGAGAAAAGGATAACTATGGGCTGTGGTAGACAAGCTTTCCCAGCTTTGTGAAAGAATTAGGGACTTGAGCTGGTCCTCAAAGGAAATGGAAATTGGATAGGTGGAGAGAGGAGAAAATAGTTTTTCAGGCAAGGAGTTAAGCAGAGGCACAAAAGCAGGAATTTTCAGACTATAGACAAGATATCAGTAGAAAAAAATGGACTTGTATGAATAAGACTTTGATTGAATAAGAAAAAATTCATGTGAGATAAATAGAGATCTGATTCTCAAGAGCTTAGGACTTTAATTCAGGGTAGTTAGAGATTTTTGAACTATAGCTTAATATGTATAAAGTTATATTTTATAGGAGTAGAAGAGGAAGAAGAGGTAAAGATGACTACTAGTTGCCAGCATGGTTACTACAAATACTGCTATTCACCAAAAGATTTAGATGCATGGAAAAGCCAATTTGGGGGATTCTTTATCTGGCAGTTAGAAATAAGTTTTAAAATTATGATGCAAAGGATCAATTTTGATTTGGCAATCCTCACATGAAAGATGAAGGTGTAAGACTTCTTTTGCACAGATGTTCCATGACTCTGATTTAATATTAAGCATCACTAAAAATGAGCATGTTCTTTATCTCTTAGGCAGACTTGTTCTGCTTTACTTTTTTGTATGTCTGAGTATTTTGTGAATTGTTTTGTTTTGTTTTGTTCTGGAGACAGAGTCCAGCTCTGTCGCCCAGGCTAGAGTGCCGTGGCGCAATCTCAGCTCACTGCAGCCTCCGCCTCCTGGGTTGAAGTGATTCTCCTGCCTCAGCCTCCAGAATAGCTGGGATTGTAGGCACATGCCACCACGCCTGGCTAATTTTGTATTTTTTGTAGAGACGGGGTTTCACCATGTTGGCCAGGCTGGTCTCGAGCTCCTGACCTCAGGTGATCCATCCGCCTTGGCCTCCCAAAGTGCTGGGATTATAGGCATGAGCCACCACACCTAGCTAATCTTGCGGATTTTTAAGTAAATCTAACAGTTATGTTGTGAGCCAAGAGAACTTACTGTCCACTCTGGCCATTCCACCCCAAGTTTGTTTTGTGGTGCTGTTCACTTAGGCATCATTCCTGTTTGATTAAATGTGTTTTTCTTTACACTCTAAGCTACTATCAGGAATCTGACTATTACATACAAAGAATTTTGTATCCTGTTTGGTTTCAAGCTTCCAAAATCCCCTTTAACCAACAGTTTATAGTGATATAGTGAAGAGGATCAAACACAACATTCACAATTCCTAAGTTAACTTTTTTTTTTTTTTTTTTTTGAGACGGAGTCTCGCTCTCTCACCCGGGCTGGAGTGCAGTGGCACAATCTCGGCTCACTGCAAGCTCCGCCTCCCGGGTTCACGCCATTCTCCTGCCTCAGCCTCCCGAGTAGCTGGGGCTACAGGCGCCCACCGCCACGCCCGCCTAATTTTTTGTATTTTTAGCAGAGACGGGGTTTCACCGTGTTAGCCAGGGTGGTCTCAATCTCCTGACCTCATGATCTGCCCGCCTTGGCCTCCCAAAGTGCTGGGATTATAGGCATGAGCCACCACGCCCAGCCCTAAGTTAACAAAAAGTTTCACTTAAAACAATGTAGGTCAGGCCGAGTTTGGATAGTTATATATTAAAGTACTTTTTTTTCCCCCTCCAAGACACAGCGTCGCTCTGTTGCCTAGGCTGGAGTGCAATGGCATGATCTTGGCTCACTGCAGTCTCCGCCTCCTGGCTTCAAGTGATTCTCCTGCCCCAGCCTCCCGAGTAGGAGTAGCTAGGATTACAGGTGTGCACCACCACACCTAGCTAATTTTTGTATTTTTTAGTAGAGAGAGGTTTTTACCAGTTGGTCAGGCTGGTCTCCAACTCCTGACCTTGTGATCTGCCCGTCTCGGCCTCCCAAAGTGCTGGGATTACAGGTGTGAGCCACCGTGCCCAGCCTAAGGTACTTTTTAAAAATCAGATTACTTTGCTTTAATACGTCAAGGTAGTTAACCTTTGGGCTAACTTTATTCAGTTAGTTGTTTTATAACAGTTTGTTTATAGTTAGAGAAGCCATAAGAGAATAGGCCAGAGTTGTGATAGTTTTCAGATAAGTAAGTTCTCAAGAATTTGTAAACTCTTCTGAATATTCATCTTTATTTATTATAAAATAACCATAGATCTTAAGATGCATAGCTACAGTCATAGTCTTCAGTGGGAATTGTGTTTTTTTTATTTACTCGAGTTTTTGTTTAATTTTGTAATGAACAGAAGTGTAGATTATTGTGTAAGTTATTTCCGTATTGGAACATGTTTTGTTCTTTGCAAAACAGTTCAGAAGGAATGAGAATGGTTATGAAAGTTTGCCTTTCTCCTTTTCCTAAATTTATTTTGTCTTTTACTCTTTTATCTAGGCTCTAAACTGGAAATTTTAGATCTTATAGTAGTGCTTTTCTAGCAATGTGTTCATTTTAATTCATCGCACAGAATGTCCCTGGAGAGATTGTTTTAAAGGACTTTACCTTTGCTTAATGATCAGCCATGGGCGATATTTGAGCTGTAAACCTGATTTTTATTTTGAACTAACAAAATACGTATCTTTTTTTATTACAGTAGTTCCTCCTTATCCATGAAGAATAGATGCTAACACCCCCAGAAGATGCCTGAAATTGCAGATAGTGCTGAACTCTATATATACTAGTTTTTCGATCCCATAACAGAGACAGCTGCAGTTTAAGCACCGTAATTTGAAAATCCCAAACCTCTTGAGCTTTCACATGACCCTCAGAGGAGATGCTCTTTGGTGCATTTTGAATTTTCGTTTTCAGATTAGGGATGCTCAACTGATAAGTGTAATGCAAATATTCTAAAATCGGAAACACTTCTGGTTCAAAGCATTTTGGATAAGGAGTGCTCAGCCTGTACTAAGTGACTACCAGGCAGGTAGTGTAGTGTATACAGTGACGATAGGCTGGACAAAGGGATGGTTCACATCCCCAGGAGCACAGAGCAGCAGGACAGTGGGAGACTTTTATCACACTACTCAGAAGAGTGTACAATTTAAAACTTAGGAATTATTATTTCTGGACTTTTCCATTTAATATTTTCAGACTGCAGTTGACCACCAATAACTGAAACCTCAGAAAGCAAAACCTCAAATAAGGGGGGAACTACTGTACCTAACACAGAATCCTTTCTTGATACATAGGATTTACAGTGAAATTAATCCCTAAAGATCTAGTCCTTAGTTTTCCTGTGCTAAGCAGTGAAAGAAGATATTTCCTGCCAGTGTGCCTTCAGAACAGTGAATTTGGCCTGAAACAGTGGCTCACACCTGTAACCCCAGCACTTTTAGGAGACCGAGGCAGGTTGATTGCTTAAAGTCCAGTAGTTTGAGACCACCCTGGGCAACATGGTAAAACCTGGTCTCTATAAAAAAAATTCTGTAAAAAATAAAAAATAAAAAATAAATTTTAAAAAACAATGAATTTAAAATAAAAACATGGTATCTTCTAGTTTTTTGGGGTTTTGTTGTTGTTGTTGTTGTTGTTGTTGTTTTTCTTTTTTTTTTTTTTTAAGAGACAGGGTCTCATCTGTTGCCCAGGCTGGAGTGCAGTGGTGTGATTATAGCTCACTGTAGCCTTGAACTCCTAGGCTCAAGTGATCCTCCTGCTTCAGCCTCCCAAGTGGCTGGGACTGCATGTGTGAGCCACAACACCCAGCTAATTCTGAAAATTTTTCTGTAGGGATGGGGACTCGCCATGTTAGCTAGGCTGGTTTTGAACTCCTGGCCTCAAGCAATACTCCTGCCTCAGCCTCCCAAAGTGACATGAGCCACTATACCCAGCTGTCTTCAGTTTAACCTAAGCTCTGTGAAATGATTTGGCTATTTTTATAAAGCCCTTTTATGTGATGGCTCTCTCACTATCTAATTTAGCATGATATTATTCTAACTACCAAAATTGCCTAGCCAAGAGAGGGTCTAATTGTTAGTTTCCACATGGGAGAAGTTATTTGTATTGAATCTTAGCATGTTAGGATTTACAGATGTCCACTCAGCTACATGGGATGGAGTACTGATTATTTTATGCGTATAACTAAGACATTAGGATTTCTTCTTTCACTTTTTTGTTGGTTTTTTGTTTTTGTTTTTGTTTTTGGAGACCAGGTGTTGCTCTGTTAGCAAGGCTGGAGTACAGTGGTGCAGTTACATCTCACGGCAACCTTCTCACCTGGGCTCAGAAGATCCTCCTCCCTCAGCCTCCCAAGTAGCTTGGCGTGCCACCACACTGGGCTAATTTTTGTATTTTTAGTAGAGACAGGGTTTTGCCATGTTGCCCAGGCTGGTCTTAACCCATTTATGCAGGAGGTTGCAAATTTTTTTTGTGAAAAATCAGACCTTGTCAGTGACCTTGAGCAGTAGGATATAAATAACTCCCACAAGCTTAGCATTCCAATAATGGAAGACTAGGCATAAATGGGTTAAACTCCCAGGCTCAAGCGATCCACCAGCCATGGCCTCCCAAAGTGCTGGGATTACATGCATGAGCCACCATGCCCGGCCTGTGTTTCCATTTTTTCACTCAACAGGCTTTCTCTGAATGCCTGCTATGTGCCAGACCCAGTGCCTAGCACACACTTAGCCACATGCAGGGGGTCAGGGAGGGAGGGAGTGTAGAAGAAGGGCCAAGAAGAGCAAGGTATTGTAGAATGTTGAGTGTTAAACATGCGCATTCTGAGGGTGGGAAGGGCTAAATACTTCCATTGCAAGATCAGAACTCAGAATGTGTAAACGTCAATATTTTTCAAGTTAGGGGATTTTGAATATAAAAATCGTTAAAATTGGCTTTACGTTTACTTAATTAGCGTGAGACTCCGTCTCAAAAAAAAAAAAAAAAAAAAATGCTTACATTTTTGCAAAAATAGAAAAAGAAGGGATTAAAAATGAAAAATAACTTCTTATAAGAGCTGTCCAGTTTTAAACTCAGAGACAACAGTCACATTCCTCCCCAGCAATTCTTAAAAAAACAGAAATTAGTACCACGAGTAAAAGAGAAATCACCTAGCTTTGCATAATCTCTTGTGTCTGTTTCACAAGTGGATGTAAAGATGACTTTTACATCCTGTTGCCTTTTGACAAGCGTTATGTATCAAATACAGAGAAAATTGATTAAGTGTGGAGAAAAAACTTATATAAATTAAATTCAGAACCATTTTGTTTTTCATAATAAAATGATTGCTCAAAGAATTCCATTTGATGACTGTTGAAAGCTCACTGCAGTTTATGATATAACTGATAAAATCTGCATCCTTGGCCTTCCAACAACCTTTACACCAGCAGATGGTGGGCGTAAAGATGTCATTCATCATTTATTTACAATGGGCTTTATTTATTCTAGTGTCAACAGCTGCCCCAGGGAGTGGGTTATTGAATTCAAATGTGAGGCTCTGGGTTATTTGCTTCCTTTCAAATTTGTCTTCAGAGCTTAGTTGCTAGGAGTCCATTCTGTCCTTTAATAATGATTCATGTATTGTGAAGCCATTCAGTAAATTGGGTTGTCAGGGATTGCCAAAAAGGGTTTAGAGGTCTTGCGGGGTGGAGAGGTTGCAGGAGCGACTGTGTGTGCACTACATGTGCGTCTGGTTGACTTGAGCAATCTTGAGCAATAGTGGTATTTTGTAACTTTTTCCTAAGACTGATGAAGTTAAGTTTTCTTCTCTCCCTTTATGCACTCCTTCCCTACCTGCCTGTATTCTGTATATGAATAATATAAAAATATAGAGGACATTGTATTAAAGGAAACTCTCCAACCTTTTCTTTCGTCACAGGCAGGGCAAGAATCCTTTCGTTCCATCACAAGGTCGTATTACAGAGGTGCAGCAGGAGCTTTACTAGTTTACGATATTACACGGTGAGAACTTGAAAACTTTGCAATTCAGTAGTCGATACAGAGAATTTTTCTAAATAAATGTGGTTAACAGTGATGAAAGAACAGCTTAGCCTTTCTGCCCTGTCTACTCACCTTTAAAACTGCGTCTTGAGTCCAATTTAAATTTACTACAGAAACCTGCACCTGAATTGTTTTTATTTGAATTAGCACCTTCAAATTGAAATTGGCAATATTATTTATTCATTGGAATTTTCTGAAGTGTGATTACATTAAATTTATAAACTGAAATGTAATCAGTGAACTCTAAACGCAGATATGGTGCTTAAAACTACTTCTCGTTACATAAGTGGATGTGGCTAAAAATGGTTCTCTTTTAATAATGTGTATATTGTTCGTTGTATACTGAGGGAAATGCTTTGAACATAGTAATTAAATTATTATTTATGTTTAGGAGAGATACATTCAACCACTTGACAACCTGGTTAGAAGATGCCCGCCAGCATTCCAATTCCAACATGGTCATTATGCTTATTGGAAATAAAAGGTAAAAAGGCTAATTTAGAGTTTACATTGCATTAGTGATGAAGACTGTACTGTTTATTTGACTACTTTCCTTAACATGTGTTCAACTGTGAGTTACCAGCCTCTTAAGTTATAAAATTTCAGAAATTCTAAGGTGTTTCTTTTGATTTTTAAAATGATGATAATAAACTTTCTTGGAAATTATTACTGTTATTATTTGAAATAGTTTTTGTGTAAAGAAGTACTTTAAAAAGTAATCTGAAGGAGTTTTATCAGATTCCTGATGTAAAGTTAAAACCTACTGATTATTTGAGCAGGTGGATTGAACATCTTTGTGCTGTCCATTTAAAATATGAGAAAACCTTCTTGCTTGACCAGTTTCCATAAACTTCCAAGAGTATGGGAAAGTTTTCACTAATTTTTGTAGAAACTTACAGTGGTAAGAAAATATTAGTATTTTCAAAATGCTAGGCACCATTCTTTTTGTTTTATTTTGTTTTGTTTCTTTTGTTTGAGACAGGATCTCTATTACCCAGGCTGGAGTGCAGTGGTGTGATCATGGCTTACTGCAGCTCGGCCTCCTGGGCTCAAGGGAATCCTCCTGCCTCAGCCTCCCAAGTAGCTGAGACTATAGGCATGCATGACCACCCCCAGTTAGTCTTTTTATTTCTTATAAAGTAAGGGTCTCACTTTGTGCCCAAGCTGGTCTCAGGCTCCTAACCTCAAGTGATTCTCCCACCTGGGCCTCCAAAAGTAGTGGGGTTACAGGTATAAGCCACCATACCCAGCCCATTCCTTCTTTAGGGTTATATTAATATTAGATAGGCAAAATCATGACTTATGTGATAATGAGGACATCTAGAAACTTTTATCTCATTAATTAACAAGATAAGGAAACTGGTAAGATATTTCAACCAGTTCAGAAGGGAACTCAAAGTACCACACATTTATAATCAAATAAGGAATACTGAAATGCATTTACAAGATGGATGCAAAACTGAACAATATTAACAGGGTATTAATTTTATTCCACAGGACACAGTCTGCGTTTCCATGGACAGGAATTATTTGCATTTATTCCCACAAGTTAACTTTTCTCTCTGCAATCTTTGAAAATGTGTGAGATGCAATTAAAATAGTACTATTAAGAAAATATTTAAATGAACAGCCTAGGCCAGGTACAGTGGCTCACACCTGTGATCCCAACAGTTTGGGAGGCCCAGGTGGAGGATTGCTTGATCCCAGGAGTTCAAGATCAGCCTGGGCAACACAGGGAGACTCAATCTCTACAAAAAATTATAAAATTTAGCCAGACATGATGGTGCATTCCTGTGGTTCCAGATACTCGGGAGGCTGAGGTGGGATAATCACTTGAGCCCAGTTGAGGCTGCAGTGAACTCTGTTCATGCCACTGTACTCCTCCAGCCTGGGCAACTGAGCAAGACTTTGTCTCAAAAAAAAAAACAAAGAAAATAGCATAATTTTTTTGCCTTAAGAAACTGGAATAAGAGCAAATCAAACTCAAGGAAAGCCTCCTGCCCGTGAAAAAAAAGAGAAAGAGAAAACCAATGAAACCAAAAGCTAGTTCTTCAGAAGATAAAATAAAATAGATACTGATCAGGGAAAAAGACAAACATTAGCAATATCAGGAAAGAAAGGTTGACATCACTATAAATAAAAAGATAAAGAGAATATTGTAAACAGACTAAATAAATAAAGAGATATAACCATGTTCATGGATTGTAAGACTAAATATAAGATGTCTTCTCAAATTTATGTAAAAATTCATTGAAGGCCAGGTACAGTGGTTCACATCTGTAATCCCAGCACTTTGAGAGGCCAAGGCAGGAGGATCACATGAGGCAAGGAGTTCAAGACAAACCTGGGAATGTAGCAAGATCTTGTCTGTACAAAAAATAAAATAATAATTTAAAAAAAAAAACTAGCTAGGCTTGCTGGTACACGCCTTTAGCTCTACTTAGAAAACAGAGGTGAGAGGATTGCTTGAATCCAGGAGCTCAAGGTTGCAGTGAGCTATGATTGCGCCAACTGCACTCCAGCTTGGGCAAAAAAGCGAGACTGTCTCCAAGGGGAAAAAAAAAGTTTCATTGTAACCCTAATCAAACTATCAAATGTTGGCAGACTTTTTTTCGGAGTGTAGATATTGACAAGCTTACTTTAAAGTTCTATGAAAATGCAAAGTCCACCGAATAGCCAAATCAGCTTTGACAAAGAGGCACAATATTGAAGAGAATTTACTATTCTACAAATTTTAAGATTTATTATACTATAATCAATTTAATATTGTTTGGCATAAGCAGACATACATAGATCAGCAGAGCTGAATAAGAAATTCCAGAAGTAGATTCATGATATATTAATGATATATATGATATATTAATTTTTTGACAGAGATGCTAACTTAGTTGAAGAAGGGGTAATCTTTTCATCAAATGGTGCTGAATCAGTTAATAGTCGTGTGTACAAATATGAACCTCAACCCTTACATTATACCATATACAAAAATTAACTGGAAGTGGATCATAGACCTAAGTGTAAGAGCTAAAACTACTTAAAATTTCTAAAGAAAACAAATTTTAGTGACCCTATTTTGGCAAACATTTCTTAAATGGGACAGAAAAAAGCATGAACTTTAAACAGAAAAAAATCAATAAATTGCTGTTTAACTGAATTTAAAACTTTGTTCTTCAAAAGACAGTTACACTATTATACAACATCGTGACATGGTTAATGGTGATATAGTGCATTCTGGAAAAATGCTGAAAGAGTGGATGTGAAGTGTTCTCACCACAAAAAATAACTGTGAAATAATGCAAATTAGCTAGATTTAGCCATTCTGCAGTGTATATATACTTCAAAACAATATGTTCTGCATGATAAATATATGCAATTTTATCTATCAATTTAAATAAATAAATTTGAGGAAAAACAGTTACAAAAATGAAGAGGCAAGCTACAGACTGAGAGGAAATATTTGTGAAACATATAACTGACAAAGGATTTATGTCTAGAATATATGAAGAATGCTTATAATTCATTAATAAGAAGACATCCAGTTTTTAAAAATGAACAAAAGATTTGAACCAGCAGTTCACTACAGAAGATATACTACTGATGGGAACATAAAATGATACAATCACTTTGGAAAACAATTTGGTAGTTTCTTTAGAAATTAGCAGGCCGAGGCGGGAGGATCACTTGAGCCTAGTAGTTTGACACCAGCCTGGGCAATGTAGGGAGACTTCGTCTATACAAAAATAATAAATTTTTAAAATAAGTAGCAGAACATGGTGGTGCATACTTAAAGTCCCAGCTACTACTCCAGAGGCTGAGGGGGTAGGATCACTTAAGCCTGAGAGGTCAAGGCTGCAGAGAACCGTGATCACGCCACTGTATTCCAGGCTAGGCCACAAAGCAAGACCCTGTCTCAAAAAAAGAAATTAAACACACATCTGTATTTCCTAGCCATTTTACTCCCAGATGTTTACACAACATAAATATGTCTTCATATGTCCACAGAATTATGTACAAATACTCATACCAGCTTTATTTGTAATAGCCCCAAACTGGAAACAACTCAAATATCAATTAACAGATGAATGGAAAAATAGTGATATAGCCTTACCACAGACTACGGCTCAGCTATAAAGAGGAATGAACTATTGATACATGCAGCAAAATGGATGATTCTCAAAATAATTACAGAGTAAAAAACTCAGACCAAAAATACCATGTGATTACGTTTATATAAAAATCCTAGTAAATGCGGACTAATCTGTAGTGGCAGAGAGCGGATCATCAGCTGCCTAGGATGCAGTGGCAAGAAGGGATGGATTACAGTGGAGTCTGAGGAAACGTTTGGGAGACGGATGGCTTCACAGGCATACATATCTTAAAACTAAACAAATTTTGCTTTTAAGTACAACTTCTTTTATGTCTATTACACCTCAAAAAAGCTGTAAAACTATAATGTAAAACATCATTACACTGTATAGATTTTAGAGTGTTCTTTTAATAGAAAGTGAGATTTGCTGTTAAGAGAAAATATTTACTTAAGTGATATTTACATTATAAAAAGGTAAACATTGCTTGTTTGTGTAGAGAAGAAACCATTATATTCTCTGAAGGCCTTTCTTGGGTATTCTTTTCCACATTTAAATCATCTCACTAAATCTTTTTAAGGTTATGAAGCTATTGGAGGGAAGCTTTAGTCTTTCTGTGATGGAAATAGTTACTCTGCCATTCAAGGTATGAAATAATAAGAGGAAAATACTTTGAGAATAAAGATAATTTTTAATCCTTTTATTTTACCGATTTTTTCCTTGTGTCTGAAACATGATGAGCATGAGTGACAGGTGGCTTAAATTTGGTTGCCGACCACTAGGAGCTGATAGTTCAAATGTGAGAAGAAATAAACAAAGCATAGTATGTAAACAAGAGATGTTTCTGATGATCGTAGGTGGGTGACCTTTAAAATCAGGAGTATAATGAACAAGAAGGAACAGAAATAAATGAGATGATTATTTTTAGATGAATTGAATTGTGGGTAGACATCAAAGCAGGGAATAAGCAATTTTTGAATTAGAGGCATTAAGCAGTAGGGAGCCAGTGAAGGGCAGTGACCTAGTCAGAGTGACAGATGACACAGATTTTTCTTACTATGGCATTGTATTAATAAATTGGTTATATAAGAAATAGGAAGCAGACGTTTAAAATATGAAAGTTTTTTAATAGTATAAGGATTACAATGCAAACCCTAAACAAAAAGGGGGCATAAATTAAAAAGAAAGATACTTAAGTAACCTAAGCAACTTAAGTGGGATTCAGAGGGAGTGAACTAAGACAACAATATGATGTAATGCCTGGAAAACTGAGGTATTTTTAAAACTTTGCACTAACTATATAGTCAAGTACTATGGCTTTTGAGTTTTTGACTTGACCTATGGTAAGAAATATATTTTACATCATGACCTAGTAAATAAATTGTGTATATACCTACACATAAAACGAAATATTCATAAATTATACCTTTATACATAAGTTCCATGAAACAGTACATGCAGTGGCATGATCTCTGCTCACTGCAGCCTCCGCCTCCCAGGTTCAAGCAATTCTCCCGCCTCATCCTCCTGAGTAGCTGGGATTACAGGCACCCGCCCTCATACCCAGCTAATTTTTGTATTTTGTAGAGAAGGGATTTCACCATGTTGGCCAGGCTGGTTTTGAACTCCTAACCTGAGGTGACCCTCCCGCCTCAGCCTCCCAAAGTGCAGGGATTACAGGTGTGAGCCACTGCACCTGGCCTATTGTTTCTTTTTTTAAAAAAATTCTGATTATTTCCTACTGAGTGATTTTTACGATTCATTGAGTCATGACACAGTTTGAAAAATCCTACCCAGGCTTAGCACAGTGGCTCAGTCCTGTAATCCTAGCAATTGGGAAGGCCAAAGTGGGAGGATCACTTGAGTCCAGGAGTTCAAGACCAGTCTGAGCCACATAGAGAGACTTTGTCTCTGAAAAAATTTTTAAAAACTGCCCTGGAAAAGCCTTGGCACATGTATACACAAAAAAATATATATATAAAATGCTTATTGTAACATTGTTTGTAATAATGAAAAATTTTAAACAACTTTGTCTCATAGAGAATTTAAGTTGTATTGCATTCATTCAGTAGACTATAATACACCAGTTAAAAAATAAACTAGATCTACATGTGTTATATGCATAAATTTGAAAAACATAACGTTGACCAAAGTTAACAAGTTGTAAAACAGTAGCTACATCTGAATTTTTAAAGACATGAAAAAGAAATACCATTTATGGTTATAAACATGAGTATAAATGCAAAAACATGCATGAGAATGAAAACACCAAATTCAGGTAATGGTTACCTTTAGGGTAAGAGGGAGGAGAGTGGGATCAGAGACACACAGGTGATGATTCTGCTGATTTTATTTCTTAAGGGGAAAGAAACCTGAATCTAGCAAATAATATGTCAAGACTAGCTGGAAGTATGTGGATATTATCATACATCTTTTTTCATGTATAAACATGTAATAGTAAATACTATGTAAAAAGAAATAAATAGTAAAGTTTTTTAACTTTTAAAATAAAACATGCTTTAAAAGCGACTGCTACTTCCCCCCCGCCACCTCACTAATACAGTTCTAGTATGATAAAAATGAATACCCTGCTTTCATCGGAAATTTCTAGCTTATACTTTCTCTCTCTCTCCCTTTCTCCTTTTCTCTCTCTAGTCCTTCATCCCTCCTTCTCCCTCTCTGTCTATATCAATTTTGCTTTAAGAAGAAACTGGGAATTAAACAAACTGGGATCAATGATGTAATGTATCTTTAGTACTTTGGATTTTACTAATTTCCTATAGTTTCTGAGAGTTATATTTTAATCACATTCATAGAAACTCAGTCAGTCTGGCCAATGGAGGAGGATAGTATAGTCCTGCTCTTTCAAATTATGTCGAGCAAAATGGCTTTCTTCTCTGGAAACGCACTGTACTCAAAGATACAAGGTATTAGACTAGAGGGTCCCTTAAGTTACAGCTAGTTCTAACATTCTAGAACTCTAACACAGACTCTTTCTTCTGTTGGATTGTTCTTAAGAAACTAGACAGTGTTCTAAATACTAACCCTCATAATACCCTAAATAATACAGTTAGTATGTTAAAAATTAATTAAAAGAATGGTCATCACAACTTTGAATTCCATGGTACACTTTCCACAGATGCTTCTATTTGTACCATGTTGATTAATAATGTGACCCTTTCTTTCCCATATTTAGTGATTTAGAATCTAGAAGAGAAGTAAAAAAAGAAGAAGGTGAAGCTTTTGCACGAGAACATGGACTTATCTTCATGGAAACGTCTGCTAAGACTGCTTCCAATGTAGAAGAGGTAAGTAAGAGGCCCTTTAAAATGTTCATCTTTATAATTAATAGAAATGTTTTACATATCTTCATTTTATTATTTATTTTAAGTTTTTAGTCAGATGGCCTTTGAACATCATAAAGTAGGAAAATTTCTTCCCTTTGAAATGCCTTGAAACATTTACCTTCTGTCAGACTCTTAAATCATATTGAGCCTTCTCTTAAAGCCTGAATGCTTTCTTACATCTTTGTACATATTTTCCCTCCCTCCATTTTTCTAAACAATTTCCTATAGTTTCTGAGAGTTATATTTTAATCACATTCATATAAAGTCAGTCTGGCCAATGGAGGAGGATAGTGTAGTTCTGTTCTTTCAAATTATGTTGAGCAAAATGGCTTTCTTCTCTGGGAACCCACTGTACTCACAGATATAAGGTATTGGAGTTCTTTGGGTTGCATGGTAGGGAAATCTTTTTTGTGTTGCATGGGAGGGAAATAAAGAACACGCTAATGAAATTTGGAAATGTTTCAAGACACCAGAACATTTGTAGCTGTTTATATCCACTTCTGCTTATTTTTTTAATTTTATTTATTTTTTTAACTGTCAATATATTATCACATCACCACTTCTGCTTAAAGTATTATAGTATTGCTGTGTAATATTTTACAAAGCATAAGAATTCTGTTTCATCTATTGATGAAATTTGTATTATTTCAATTATTTCCATTGATCAACCTGAACTGTTGGAACTTTTCTGAACACAGTGTATTCTTTTATGCTGTATGTGTTTGGAGGCAGTGTGTTTATACATATTATAAATAGATGATTACATAGCTGATCCTTTCTAAGGTAAATGTATTACGCTTATTTTATAAAAAGAGGTAATGAAGCTAAGAAAAGTCGTAGTTTATCCAAAGTAATGCTTAGTTCCCGATTTCTGGATAAGAACAGTTTATAAGAGCAACTAGAGAAAGTAGTTCTGAAAAATGATTTAAGAATCACTGTTGTAAGGATAACAGAGGTCAGGGTCTTGGGAAACAGCTAGCATGTGCCTTCAACATAGTAAGCAGTCAGTAAATATTTATTAAGTCAGGAAACAACAGGTGCTGGAGAGGATGTGGAGAAATAGGAACACTTTTACACTGTTGGTGGGATTGTAAACTAGTTCAACCATTATGGAAAACAGTATGGCGATTCCTCAAGGATCTAGAACTAGATGTACCATATGACCCAGCCATCCCATTACTGGGTATATACCCAAAGGATTATAAATCATGCTGCTATAAAGACACATGCACACGTATGTTTATTGCGGCACTATTCACAATAGCGAAGACTTGGAATCAACCCAAACGTCCATCAGTGACAGACTGAATTAAGAAAATGTGGCCCATATACACCATGGAATACTATGCAGTCATAAAAAAGGATGAGTTTGTGTCCTTTGTAGGGACATGGATGCAGCTGGAAACCATCATTCTTAGCAAACCATCGCAAGAACAGAATACCAAACACCGCATGTTCTCACTCATAGGTGGGAACTGAACAATGAGATCACTTAGACTCGGGAAGGGGGACATCACACACCGGGGCCTATCATGGGGAGGGGGGAAGGATTGCACTGGGAGTTATACCTGATGTAAATGACGAGTTGATGGGTGCTGACGAGTTGAGGGGGGCAGCACACCAACATGGCACAAGTATACATATGTAACAAACCTGCACGTTATGCACATGTACCCTAGAACTTAAAGTATAATAATAATAATAATAAAGAAAGAAAGAAAAAAAAAAAAAAAAGAATGATACTTGGAGCTCTTCTGATTAACCCTTGAACATAGAAATTGACCACAGTAATTCTACAGCATTGATATTTTCACTGAAGAATTCTTTCTTAGGTAAAATATTATACAGTCATGCGTTGCTTGACAACAGGGATACATTCTGAGAAATATGTCACCAGGTGATTTCATTGTCATGTGAGCATCATAGAGTGTACTTACATAAGCCTAGATGGTATAGCCTACTACACACCAGCTATAGAACTTGGTGCCAGAGGAATGACATAGTGATGATTTCCCTTAGTTTTCTTTTTGCCACATACCCAAGACTGGGTGCTAGAGAAACAGGCAACCTAGAAAGGTCGACAGGCGCAGAAAAAAAGTTTTCTAGCCAGAGAACCAGGAAATAGGCAGGTCAGAACAGTGTTCACAAGTCAGAACACTCTTAGAAAGTAACCATTCTGTAGCCAAACATCAGAGAAAAAATTGTGGCTCTGCTTCCACCATCCCCAGGCAATAATGAAGTAGCACCCTACCACCACCATTTCCCTTTTTGGAGTGGAGTCAGAGGAAGCCAACTAAAGCAGTGGTTTAAATAAGACCCAGAGTCTCATAAAATAGTATCTAAAATACCCATGTTTCAATAGAAAATCATTCATCATACCTAGAACCAGGAAGATCTTAAATTGAATGAAAAAAAAAAAAGGTAATAGGTGCCAGCAGTGAAATGGCAGTGATGTTTGAATTATCTTACAAAGATTTCAATACAGCAATCATGAAAATGCCTCAACAAACAAGGAACATGCTTGAAACAAAAGAGTCTTAGCAAACAAACAATTTGAGCAAAAGGAATGCAAAATGTAAAAAAGGAACCAAATAGGAATTTTAAAACTGAAAAAATACAGTAATTGAGGAATTTTAAAACTCTTTCAAAGCTCTTTGTACACTGGAAAAAAAAACTTAGTGAATGGGCTCAACAGCAGAATGGAGATAAAGGAAAGAAATAGTGAACTGGATAATAGAACAATAGTAGTAACCACTTAGTCTAAACTGCAGAGAGAAAATTGAGGAAACAAATGAACACTGCCTCAGGGACCTATAGGACTATAACAAAAGCTGATGTTATACTTTTGTTATAACTATGTTATATTCATCATAAGTCCTAGAAGGAGAGGAAAAAGGAATGGCTGTGAAAAATACTCAAAGAAGTAATGGCTGAAAAATTCTTAAATGTGGCAAAAAGTATATAAACCTACAGATTGAAAACAGCCCCAAAGAGGTTAAACCCAAACAAATCCACGTGATGACAAACCTCTGTATGGTCAAATGTCTGAACGTGAAAGACAGAAAAAAAATCTTGAAAGCAGCAAAAAAATGGCACCCTACCTATAGGGGAAAAACAGTTCTAATGATAGCAGATTTATCATCAGAAACCATGGAGGACAGAGAAAATAGCACAGTGGTTTTTGTTTGTTTGTTTGTTTTTATTATACTTTTAAGTTCTAGGGTACATGTGCACAACGTGCAGGTTTGTTACATAGGAATACATGTGCCATGTTGGTTTGCTGCACCCATCAACTAGTCATTTATATTAGGTATTTCTCCTAATGCTATCCCTCCCCAGCACCCCCACCCCCAACAGGCCTGGGTGTGCGATGTTCCCCACCCTGTGTCCAAGTGTTCTCATTGTTCATTTCCCACCTATGAGTGAGAACATCCTTGTGATAGTTTGCTGACAATTAAAATTTCCAGCTTCATCCATATCTCTGCAAAGGACATGAACTCATCCTTTTTTATGGCTGCATAGTATTCCATGGTGTATATGTGCCACATTTTCTTATTCCAGTCTACCATTGATGGACATTTGGGTTGGTTCCAAGTCTTTGCTATTGTGAATAGTGCCGTAATAAACATACGTAGCACAGTGTTTTTCAAGAGCTGAAAGAAAAGAACTATCAGCCCAGAATCCTTTACCAAGCAAAGAAAAAAAAATTCGAAATGAAGGTGCAATCAAGACATTCTTAGAGAAGGAAAAACCAAGACTTTGTTAGTAGCAGAGTATTTGCATAAAAGAATGGCTAAAGGAAGTTTTCTAATAGAAGTGAAATGATTGAAGAAAGAATCTTAGAAAACCATAAAAGAAGAAAAATAAGAAATAAAAATATGGATAAATATGATAGACTTTTTTCTTCAAGTCTTGCAAATTATGTTTGATGTTTGAAGTAAACAAACACTGTCTGATGTGATTATCAGTGTATTCCAGAAATAATATAAGCCATGGGAATAAAGGAATGCCAAGGGATTTGATTAGCCTACAGGAAGGCAGGAGAAAGAAAATAGAAAAAAAGTAAAATGGCAGATGTAAGCCCTCATATATCAGTAACTAAATGTTGGTGGTCAAAATACACAAATCAAAAGGGATTGGCAGAGAGAATTTTAAAAACAATGGCTCAGCTATATGGTATCTGTAAGAAACTCACTTCAAATATAATAGTACAGTTAGGTTGAAAATGATAGGTAGCTACATTAATATCACATAAAGTAAACTTAAGAGCAAAAAAAAAAAATTATCAGAGTGGGACATTATATAATGATAAAAGAATCAGTCCTCCAGAAAGATGTAACAATGTTAAACGTGCATGTACCAGATATGTGAAGCAAACACTGATAGACTGCGAGGAGAAATAGAGAAATTCACAATTATGGTTGGAGACTTCAGCATCCCTTAGATGCCCACAGAATATGTACCAAGATATAGACCATGTCCTGGGCCATAAAATGAACCTCAATAGATTTTGAAGTATTGAAATCATACAGAATGTATTCTCCAAACAGAATGGAATTAAACTAGAAATGAGTTTAACAGAAAATAGCAAAATCTACAAATACTTGGAAACTAAACAGTATGCTTCTGTGTGTCAGTGAGCAAGTCTTGAATTACAAAAAATACATTGAACTGAATGAAAATGAAAATACAACATACCAATTTGTGGAAAACAGCTAAAACAGTGTTACAAGAGGGAAATTTATACCATTAAATGCACACAATAGAAAAGAAGAAGTCTTTCTTATACCTTATACAAAAACTAACTCAAGATGGATTAAAGACTTAAACATAAGACCTAAAACCATAAAAACTCTGGAAGAAAACCTAGACGATACCATTCAGGACATAGGTATGGGCAAAGACTTCATGATTAAAACACCAAAAGCAATGGCAACAAAAGCCAAAATTGACAAATGGGATCTAATTAAACTGAACTTCTGCACACCAAAAGAAACTATCATCAGAGTGAACAGGCAGCCTACAGAATGGGAGAAAAATTTTGCAATCTATCCATCTGACAAAGGGCTAATATCAAGAATCTACAAAGAACTTAAACAAATTTACAAGAAAAACACCCCATCAAAAAGTGAGCAAAGGATATAACAGACACTTCTCAAAAGACATTTATGTGGCCAACAAACGTGAAAAAAGCTCATCATTACTGTCATTAGAGAAATGCAAATCAAAACCACAATGAGATCCCATCTCATGCCAGTTAGAATGGCAGTCATTAAAACGTGAGGAAACGGCCAGGTGTGGTGGCTCACGCCTGTAATCCCAGCACTTTGGGAGGCTGAGGTGGGTGGATCACGAGGTCAGGAGATTGAGACCATCCTGGCTAACAGGGTGAAACCCCATCTCTATAAAAATACAAAAAATTAGTTGGGCATGGTGGCAGGCTCCTGTAGTCCCAGCTACCCGGAAGGCTGAGGCAGGAGAATGGCGTGAACCCGGGAGGCGGAGCTTGCAGTGAGCCGAGATTGCGCCACTGCACTCCAGCCTGGGTGACAAAGCAAGACTTCGTCTGAAAAAAAAATGAAAAAAAGTGAGGAAACAACAGATGCTGGAGAGGATGTGGAGAAATAGGAACACTTTTACATTGTTGGCGGGAGGGTGATTTAGTTCAACCATTGTAGAAGACAGTGTGGCAATTCCTCAAGGATCTAGAACCAGAAATACATTTGACCCAGCAATCCCATTACTGGGCATATACCCAAAGGATTATAAATCATTCTATAGAATTACATGCACACATATGTTTATTGCAGCACTGTTCACAGTAGCAAAGTCTTGGAACCAACCCAAATGCCCATCAATGGTAGACTGAATAAAGAAAATGTGGCACATATACACCATGGAATACTATGCAGCCATAAAAAAGGATCCATTCATGTCCTTTGCAGGGATGTGGATGAAGCTGGAAACCATCACTCTCAGCAAACTGACACAGAAATAGAAAACCAGACACCGCATGTTCTCACTCATAAGTGGGAGTTGAATAATGAGAACACATGGACACAGGATGGGTAACATCACACACCGGGGGCTAGGGGAGGGATAGCATTAGAAGAAATACATAATGTGAATGACAGATTGATGGGTGCAGCAAACCACCATGGCACGTATATACCTTTGTAACAAATCTGCACATTCTACACATGTATCCCAGAACTTAAAGTGTAATAAAAAAGAAAAGAAGTCTGAAAATAATTTTAACTCCTACTTCAAGAACCCAAAGCAAAATAAACCCCAAAAAAGAAAAACCCAAAATAAATTGAAGGGAGGAAATGTTAAAGATAAGAGCAGGGATCAATTAAGTTGAAAACAAAAATCAGTGAACCTTAGAGCTGGATTTTTTAAAAACTTCAGTAAAATTGACAGACCTCTAGCAAAACTGACAGAAAAGGTGCAAGTTACCGATGTCAGTAACAAAACAGAAGCTATTACTACAGATTCTCCAGATATAAAAGAGGTAATTAGGGAATGCTGTGAATAGCTCTACCCACATAAATATGACAACTTAGATGAAATAGACCAGTTTATCCAAAAACATAAATTGCCACACCCAGCCAGTATGAAAAAGTTAATTTGAGCCTGGCCAACATGGTGAAACCCTGTCTCTACTGAAAATACAAAAATTAGCTGGGCATGGTAGCAGGAGCCTGTAATCCCAGCTACTCGGGAGGCTGAGGCAGGAGAATTGCTTGAACCCAGGAGGCAAAGGTTGCAGTGAGCCAAGATGTACCGTTGCACTCCAGCCTGGGCGACAAGAGCAAAACTACATCTCAAAAAAAAGAAAAAAATTGCATAGCCCTATAAACTTTAATGGAAATTGAATTCATAGTTTTAAAACTCCCATAAAAGAAATCTCTAGGTCCAAATGGTTTCACTGGAGAATTCTACCAGACATTTAAAAAAGGGATGAACACCAATTCTAGACCATCTTTTCCAGAAAATAGATGTAACACTTCCCTATTTACTTTATGAAACTGATACTACTCCGACACTAAAACCAAAGACAATACAAAAAAAGGAAAAGTACAAACCAATAGCGTTTATAAATATATAAGCAAAAATCCTCAACAAGATACCAGAAAATAGAATTTCAACAATATGTGAAATTGTGTGTATGTATGTGTATAAAGTGTATACGTCATGGCCAAATGGGGTTTACTCCAGGGATGCAAGGCTTGCTCTGTATTCAGAAACCAAATCAGTGTACTCCACCATTTAGTAAGATAAAGAAGAGAAACCACGTGATTATAGCAGTTGATGCAGAAAAACCATTTGACAGAATTCAACACCCATCCATGTTTAAAAACTCTCCAAAAAATAGGAATTGAAGAGGGCTTCCTCAACTTGTTAAAGAGCACGTAAACATACACCGAAAAAAAAACCCACAACTAATGTTATACGTAAGGGCAAAAGGTTGAAGGCTTTGTTCCTCAGATTAGGAACAAAGCAGGAATGTCTGTTCTCACCATTAATCAACATATTGATGGAAGTTCTAGCCGGTGCAGTAAAGCAAAAAAAAAGAAAAAAAAAGAAAAGGCATACAACTGAGAAAGGAAGAAATAAAAACTGTTCTATTTGTGGATGATGTAATTGTCTCCGTAGGAAATCTCAAGGGATTTACAACAAAAAAATGAACTAATAAGTGAGTTCAGCAAGGTTGCAGGATACAAGGTAGACATAAAAATCAGTCATATTTCTATATTTTAGCAATGAAAACATGAATGCCAAAACTCAAAATATATCATTTTTAAGCACACAAAAAATGAAATACTTAGGTGTGAATCTAAAAACAGCATGTGCAGGCCATACACTCTGAAAACTGCAGAACTAGTTACAGTGATTAAAGAAGTAGAAGATCTAAATAAATGGAGAGGCATACTATGCCTACTGTTTGGAATATTCAATCTTGTAGAATGTCACTTATTCACAAATTGATATAAATGTTTAACACAATTCATATCAAATTTCCAGTATGATGTTTTATAGATATAGACAATATTATTATAAAATATATATGGAAAGGCGAAAGAACTAATGTAGCTGACACAACTTAGAAAAGGAGAATAAAATGGGATGAATCCATCCATTGATTTCAAGTTTTGCATAGCTAATCATCAGGACTGTGTGATACTAGTAAAGGGATAGACACATAGATCAATGGAACAGAATAAATAACCTGGAAACATGCATGCAAATAGGCACAACTAATTTTTAACAAAGATTCAGAAATAGTTAAATGGAAGAAGATAGCCTTTTCAACAAATGGAACTCTAGCAGTTAGAAATCCATAGGCAAAATAAATGAACTTCATCCTAAGTCTCACACCTTAAAAAAACTAACACAAAATGAATCCTGGAGTTAAATGTAAAATATTGACGTATTTATCTTTTAGGGGAGAAAAAAACCCCAAAAATTTCAGTATCTGAGCATTGGCATACGTGTCACCAGAAGGATGATTCATAAAAGGAAAAAGTGATAAATTCGCCTTCAAAAACTTTTGCCCTGTTAAAGACTCTGTATAAGTAGATGGAAAGACAAATCTTCAGACTGGGAGAAAACACTTACATACCAAGTACCCAACAAAAGACTAGTGGCTAGAAGTAAAAATTCTCATAAGTATTGAGTAATTTTACCCAGTAGTAAAAAACAATGCAATTACAAAATGGGCAAGAGAGATATGAGCAGATATTTCATTGAAAAGGATCTACAAATGGCAGATAAGCACTAGAAAAGATCTTTGAAATCACTAGCCGTTAGGGAAGTGGAAATTAAGACCTCAGTGAGCCAGGCCTGGTAGGTGTAAGCCGGTAATCCCAGCTACTGGGGAGTCTGAGGCAGCAGGAGGATCACTTGCACCCAGGAATTTGAGACTAGACTGGGCAACACAGACCCTGTCTCAAAAAAGAAAGAAAAACACCCAATGAGCTATCACCACATACCTGTCAGAATGTCAGAAAGGCTAAAATGAAAAATACTGAGAACACCAAATGCTGAAGAGAATGTGGAGAAACCAGATCACTCTCACGTTGCATGTGGGAATGTAAAATAACATAGCCAGTCTGGAAAAAGGGCAGTTTCTTTAAACACTAAACATGCAACTACCATACATCCTAGCAGTTGCACCCCTGGACACTTATCCCAGAGAAATGAAGACTTAGGTTGACTCAAAAACCTGTACACAAATGTTCACAGTAGTTTTATTCAGAATGGCCAAAAACTGGAAACAGACCAGAGACATTGGGTTAAACGACACTTCAGTGGCTGTGTGGTTACAGTGTGGTCCCTCTATACCATGGAATACTACTCAACAATAAGAAGAGGGAAAGTACAGATACTATACAGCAATCTGGATAAATCTGGAGAGAACCGTGCTTAATGAATCAAGCCATTCTCAAAAGGTTGATCCTGTATTATCCCATCTATGTAACTTTCTTGAAATGATAAAATTTTTTTGTAACAATGTATTAATACTATAGTTTTATATGAAGTCACCACTGGGGGAAACTACATAAATGTTACACAGGATTCTTCTGTATTATTTCTTACACCTGCATGTGAATCTATAATTACCTTAAAAAGTTTAATCAAAAAATAACTGTGTACATCCAACTTAAACTAATTAAATTCAGTCCTTTAACACCATGATGACAATTTTAAAAATGAAAATTCATCAGGAAGAAGCCTCCCAACCACAATAAAATACTAATGTTAGAATATGGAATATGGCTATAGGAGCTTGTTGGTATTTTTATGAATTCTTGAGAAATACAGATTTTCTTTTTCAAATTATTAAATTTTTGCTGATATGACTTTTTCACAAGAGCTCTTTATGTCGCATTTCTGCACAGGGCAAATTTTTATACAAATAGTTCCCTCCATATATGTTTAGCACATGCCTAACAAATAATAATTTTTATTGTGCATAGACTTTATTGTCTGTTTTGGTTTTTTTTCTTTTTGAGATGGAGTGTTGCTCTCACCCAGGCGGGATTGCATTGGCACGATCTCAACTCACTGCAGTCTCCACCTCCCAGGTTCAAGTGCTTCTCCCACCTCAGCCTCCTGAGTAGCTGGGACTACAGGCATGCACCACCACGCCTGGTTAATTTTTTGTACTTTTAGTAGAAACGGGGTTTCACTATGTTGCCCAGGCTGGTCTCAAACTCCTAAGTGATCCACCTGCGTTGGCCTCCCCAAGTGCTGGGGTTACAGGCATGAGCTGCCACGCCCAGCATATTATGCATAGACTTTCTTAATTAACATTTCTCAGAAGTAGCCAAAGATGAAATTGTGCTAATATGAAATAAGAAAGTCCTGGTTAGAAGATAAACAAAACAAGCCACATTCATTCACAATGTCTGCGTGTCAGATTTTTAAGTAGAAGGCATTTTTTGGACAATACACTTTTATTCTTTAGCTTATTTTTCTACATCATATATATCAAAGCATTTTGGTAGGCTCAAAATGAAGTTGATAGAACTGTTGTTAAGCCTTGTTTTATTTTGTTTTTTTTGAGATGGGGTCTCGCTTTATTACCCAGGCTGGGGTACAGTGGTTTGAACTGTAGCCTCAACCTCTTGGGCTCAAGTGATCCTCCTGCTTCAGCCTCCCAAGTAGCTGGGATGACAGGTGTGTGCCACCATGCCCAGCTAATTTTTTTGTGTTTTTGTAGAGGCAAAGTCTTGCCATGTTGCCCAGGCTGATCTCAGACTTCTGGGTTCAGGATATCCTCCCATCGTAGCCTCCCAAAGTCCTGGGATTACAGGCTCAAGCCACTGTGCCTGGAAAGGCTGCTGTTTCAAATTAACATAATCAGTACTCTCACTTAAAAAGCTAAACCTTTATAGACATCATCTAGTTTTAGAGGTTATCACCATGTAGACAGTTTGAGTCTTATATCCCATCTGTTGAGCAAATGCCAGAAATATTTTTACCTATAAATATTTCAGTATAAGTAATTTTTAAAAATATAATACAATACCATTATAATATATAACTAAGCAGTAATTGCTTAATATCTAATATAAAGTCTTAGTGTCATCCCTTTTATTTCATTCAACAAGTAATGTTGGAAAACAAGTATTTAGTTTCTTTATTTGGGATCAAGGAAGATTAACAAAAGGATTTCTTTCTCCTTAGAGAAGTAGGAAAGAGGAGAACTAAACCAGTACTTACTTGGTATCTGCCTTTTGATAGGCATTCACCCTCAGTTCCTATGACAGGAGAGCCAAGACCACTATGCAGCTGACATATTACAATATACTAACTCAGAGATTTAAGCAAGAATTATCCTGCAGAATTAGATCCAAGGAGGTAAATGTTAGGCATGCATGGCCCATTGATTCTTGATCAGGTTGACCCTTGGACTTGGAAAAAACAGCAATTATAGTAATTATGGGGAAGTTTTTCTAAGTGCTATGCCTTACGTTTTTGCTTTTCAAGGACTCAGATTTGCCTAACTGTGCCATCCTTTTGTTCCTTAGGAAAATAAGCAGAGCTGTATGGGAGAGGCAGTTTAGCACAGTGGGTAGAAACTGATATGGGCTCAGACAGGATCTATCCTCAGCTTGCTCTCTGGAGGACTCTCTTCTGTGAGAGCCGATCATGTGATGGGTTAAGAATAAGGCAGGTATTCTAATGACACATTCCCGTTTTCTAGTGACAGTGGTGGTTGGCGTTTGGACTTTTCAGGGAAGGTCATCATCCTCTTTTTTATAATCTGTTGAGAATTATTCACATCCCAGCTGATCCTTGGCAACCATGTGTAGAGAAATTTTAATGCACAGGGAACTCTCTTAAAATATTTTTTAGACTATTATTATTTGTTAAGGTTAAATATAAATGGCACATTGATGATGTTTAGAATTGGATCTGTTTCCTTTTGATGTTGTGCTGTAGTCTATTTATACATTTTAACCAAGACCCAGTTACTGTAATACAAGTAGACACCATGAAGTTTAACTGTTACTGTTCCCAAAAAGAACTGGATAATTTACAGCACAAGATAACAACAGCTTTGTTCCAGCACTAGCTGTGTTGTTGCTGGAAATAAGTTTACTATTAATCTATAGATTTCCTATTAATCAGCTTTATGATTTCATCCAAGAAGGATCTGTTGAGGGGGAAAAGAGGCAACCTGGTAAATGAATGCAAAGGATAGCTCCTCATAACACAGAATTATCTGGTCCAAAATGTCAGCAGTATTGAGATTGAGAAATACTGAATTAGAATAATAAAACACAGTTCAACTCAAGGAAATGAAGCACCCACTCAGCATAATATATGAATCCCCTTTATTCACTTAGTAATAGGAGGGATGATGCTATGATATTAATATTAAAAATGACTCAAAATGCCATGGCTTATGCCTGTAATCCTGGTACTTTGGGAGGCTGAGGCAGGAAGATTGCTTGACACCAGGAGTTCCAGACCAGCCTAGCCAACATAGCAAGACCGTGTCTCTATTTAAAAAGAGAGAAAGAGAGGGAGAGGGAAGAGAAGAAAGAAAAGAAAGGAAAAGAAGAAAGAAAATAGATGATTGATTGATAACAGACAGACAGATAGGGTTTGGATCTGTGTCCCTGCCCAAATCTCATATCGAATTCTAATCCCCATTGTTGGAGGTGGGGCCTGGTGGGAGGTGATTAGATCATGGGGGCAGTTTCTTATGAATGGTTTAACACCATACTGCTTGGTGCAGTTCTCATGATAGTGAGTTCTCACGAGATCTGATTGCTTAAAAGCATGTAGTGCCTCCCGCCTCTTTCTCTTTCTCCTGCTCTGGTCATGTGAAGTGCCTTGCTCCCCGTTTGCCTTGTGGCGTGATTGTAAGTTTCCTGAGGCCTCCCCAGAAGCTGAGCAGATACCAGCATCATGCTTCCTGTACAGCCTGCAGAACCATGAGACAATTAAACCTCTTTTCTTTATAAATTACCCAGTCTCAGGTATTTCTTTATAGCAGTGTAAGAAAGGACTAATACAGAAAATTGGTACTGAGAAGTGGGGGTTTGCTATAAAGATACCTCAAAATGTGGAAATGACTTTGGAACTGGGTAATGGGACGAGGTTGGAAGAGTGTGGAGGGCTCAGAAGATGAGGAAAAATTTGGAACTTCCTAGAGACTGCTTGAACTGTGAGCAAAATGCTGATAATGATCTGGACAATGAAGTCCAGGCTGAGGAGGTCTCAAATGGAGAAGAGAAAATTACTGGGGACTGGAGCAAAGGTCACTTTTGTTATGCTTTAGCAAAGAACCTGGCTGCATTGTGCTCCTGCCCTAGGGACCTGTGGAACTTGGAACTTGAGAATGATGATTTCAGGTGTCTGGCAGAAAAATTTTCTAGGCGACAAAGCATTCAAGATGCGACCTGGCTGCTTCTAATAGCCTGTCTTATATGTGTGAGCAGAGAAGTGACCTGAAACTAGAACTTAGACTTGAAAGGGAAGCATAGCATAAAGGTGATAAATTTGTAGACTGGCCACGTGGTAGAAAAGAAAAGCCCATTTCAGAGGAGAAACTCAGATAGGCTGCAGAAATTTGCATAAGTAAAAAGGAACCAAATGCTAATAGCCATGACAATGGGGGAAGGCATTTATCAGAGACTTCACAGGAGCCCCTACCTCACAGGCCCAGAGGCCTAGGAAGGAGGAATGGCTTTGTAGGTCAGGGCCAGGGTCAGGACCCCACCACCCTGCACAGCCTCGGGACACTACTCCCTGCATCCCAGTCACTTTAGTTCCAGCTGTGGCTCAGAGGGGCCCAGGTACAGTTCAGGTCACTGTTTCAGAGGGTGCTAGCCACAAGCCTTGGTGGCTTCCATGTGGTGGGAAGCCTGTGGGTGCACAGAGTCCAAGAGTTGAGGCTTGGGAACCTCTGCCTAGATTTCAGAGAATGTATGGAAAACCTTGAATGTTCAGGCAGAAGCCTGCTGCAGGGGTGGAGCCCTCACAGAGAACCTCTTCTAGGGCAGTGCAGAGGGAAAATGTAGGCTTGGTGCTCCACATAGAGTCCCCACTGGGGCACCACCTAGTGGAGCCATGAGAAGATGACCACGTCCTCCAGACCCCACAATGGTAGATACACCAACAGTTTGCACCCATCGCTTGGAAAAGCCGCAGGTACTCAGTGCCAGCCAGTGAGAGCAGCAGTGGGGTCTGAACCCTGCAAAGCCACAGTGGTGGAGCTGCCCAAGGCCTTGGGAACACACCCCTCACACCACTGTGCCCTGGACGTAGGACATGGAGTCAAAAGATCATTTTGGAGCTCTAAGATTTGGTGACTGCCCTTCTGGGTTTGAACTTGTATAGCACCTGTATGTAGCCCCTTTCTTTTGGCCAATTTTTCTTTTTTGGAATGGGAGTATTTACCCAATGCCTGTGTCACCATTGTATCTTGAAAGTAACTAGCTGTTTATTTTACAGGCTCATAGGCAAAAGGGACTAATACATATATATAAAAAATGCTTCGTTTCAAGCTGGGGGTGGTAGCTCACGCTTATAATCCCAGCACTTTGGGAAGCCAAGGCAGGCAGATCACCTGAGGTCCGGAGTTCAAGACCAGCTTGACCAATATGGCGAAACCCCATCTCTACTAAAAATACAAAAATTAGCCAGGCGTGGTTGCTTGTGCCTGTAGTCCCAGCTACTCAGGAGGCTGAGACAGGAGAATTACGTGAACCAGGGAGGTGGAAGTTGCAGTGAGCTCAAATCGCACCACTGCACTCCAGCCTGGGCGACAGAGATTCCGTCTTAGAAAACAAACAAACAAACAAAATGCTTCATTTCAGTGACGCCCTGAGCTGGGAAGGAGTAAAGACTCATAGGTGAAAGAAACTAATACATGTATATAAAACGCTTCTTTTCAGTGATGCCCTGAGCAAGGAGAAAGTAAAGACTAAGAAGTACTAATCTTTGGAGCTGCCTCTGACCTGCAAATCCTGCAGTGAATACTCTTAAATGTTTTAGTATCTGTCCAGATGATACTGGTACCCAGATCCTTTAATTATACCTCTGATATTCCAACTGTTTTGCTCTTACCTGGATTTATGCTGCCTATCTTGAACTAGTATCTTAAATGTAAAATGGCACCCAAGGCAACACTTTGAAGTTTATTTCCAAAGAACATAAAAATAAAATGCCCTAGTCTTCCTAAACTAGGTATTACTTAGAGGGAAGAATTTCTTAAGACAGGATCATAGAGAGAGTACTATCACATACTACATTCATAACACTAATATATAACCACATAGATATTTATTGTATACACAAATAATACTTGGGAAATCTGGATTTTAAAAAGTCAGCAAATTTTTCTAACAGTTGCCCAAGCTATACCTGGGCTCTATTGAGCTGCAGCTGGAGCTGGAATGGCTAGGATACACAAGCGGTGTCCTGAGGCAACACAGGGTGGTGGGGCCCTGGCCTGACCTACAAAACTATTCTTCCCTCTTAGGCCTCCAGGCCTGTGATGGGAAGAGCTCCTGTAAAGTCTCTGAAATGCCTAAAATTGGAATCTGTGGGGGATGCATAACACCTCTTAACATACCATGGACTGATGTCTGTGTTATTTTGCTTACTCTCTTATTTCATGGTCACATATATTTTGTGGTGGGTGCATGGAGACTACTTTTTTTTTAAACTAAACTAAGAATGCCTCATAAGATTTTCCTTTTTTTCAGGTCAGTTGTCTTTTTTATTTATTTATTTATTTATTAAGATTTTTTTTTTTTGTAGAGACAGTGTCTCTCTATATTGCCCAGGCTTGTCTCAAACTCTTTGGTTCAAGCAATTCTCCCACCTCAGCCTCCCAAAGTGCTGGGATTATGGCATGAGCCACCATGCCCAACCTACCTAAGTCAGTTGTCTTTTTGACCAGAGCGTCACAAAATATTAATGTACATACAGATCACCTAAGAATTCTGTTAAAATGCAGATTCTGCTTCAGTAGATCTGTGCTGTGGCCTGGGAGCTTGCATTTGTAACCAGCCCTCAACTAATGTAGATCCTGCTGATCCAGGGGTCACACTCTGAGGAGATACAGAAGCTGTAGAGGAATCCAGTCTGTTCTGTCACAGGAGGATCAGGCGGAGTGCTGTCTCCTCCCATTTTCTCAGAGATGTTATTGCTTCAAGCCATCTCATTATCTTCACCCTTTCCTTCTCTATTGATTCTTGGCTCCCAGCATGTAATTAAGTTTCAGCCATCTTATAAAATACTTTCACTCCATTTCTCCTGAATGTTTTTCCTTCTGGCTTCTATTAAGAGCTGTCTCCATTTCCTTGTTCTTTTTCACACTTCTCTTCATAGTCTGACTTCTTCCACCATGGCCAGAGTCATCCTGGTCTTCCTAAAAGCCACACGTAACAAATACTTTTCTGGGTTTGTTTGGTTTTTATTTTTACTTTTAGAAAAAGTTTATTATAAAAAAGTAATTGCATGAAAGAAAACTTGCAAAATAGAT
This sequence comes from Macaca thibetana thibetana, assembly GCF_024542745.1. Classification (NCBI taxonomy): domain Eukaryota; kingdom Metazoa; phylum Chordata; class Mammalia; order Primates; family Cercopithecidae; genus Macaca; species Macaca thibetana. Next base: position 84,101,278 of record NC_065585.1, on the reverse strand, counting down.
AATAAGTAAAAGAATAATAAAAACATATTCATAATATGTAAAGGCTAGAAGAAAATGTAACAGCAATGACTGTATAGGCACTCAAAAAGCAAGAATTATAGCTTTTTTTTTCTTCTGCTTTTCTGTTTTTAGCTTAAACAGTCCTTTGGGAATATTTGATACTTTTGACTACTCTTCAGTAAACTTTCTTAGCTCCATGACACCATTTTCTCTCTCTCGCTTCCTCCCCCTTCCCCTCTCTCTCTCTCCCTCTGTCCCTCTGTCCCTCTGTCCCTCTACCCCTACCCCCACCCCCACCTCACTGGCCTTCCCCAGATATTCTTTACCAGTTCTTTTTTCCACTTTGAGATATCACCTAAGTCTGTTACTTCAGGTACCCTTTTAGGCTGTATGTTCAGCTCCGCCCTGACAGCTGCTGCCTAGACAGTTGTGCTGAGTGATCTTCACACCTTTCCAATTTAACACATCCAACTGAACTGACAGCCCTTCGCTATTCTAGTCTGCAAATCTTCTGTATTCTATAGTGTTCTTTCTCTTACCCCTTCACATTGATTTATTCAGTTAATACGTATCACTTTTCACCTGTTATTGTTTCTTCCTATTAAATTGTCCTCTGTCATAATTGTATCCTAATTGGACTTCCTGTCTTCATTTTTCAGTCCTTTTACACTGTGACCTCTGGGATCTTGTTAAAAATGAAGATTGAATGTCTCTCTCCAATTTTATTAACCATGCAGTGGTTCCCCACAGCTTCAGCATCAAACTCCTTAGCTTGGCATACAGGATGCTTTGATTGCCAACCCTTCACACCATATGCTCTCCTTGGTAAACTAAGAGTCGATCAGCTTTACAGTGTTCTCTCTCCTTCTCCACAAAAAAAGTATTCTGTGCACTTGAAATGCCCTTCCTTCCGACTTGATCCTCCAAGGATATGGTCAAGTCTGATCCCTTCTCTGGAGTGTGTTCCATGACACCAGCGTGTCTTCCTTCCACCACCAGCCACCATACACGGCATCTGAACTGATAGACTTTTTCTTCTACTCATTCCTGTGTCATCCTGGGCATGAATTCACCTTGGCATGATATCATTGCACTTGTTTGTCATGTCAGCCCACCATAAGGATTGAGTTCTTTAAAGACACAGACTCTTGTCATTTCTGCAACCCCCACATGTTAGATAACAAAAGTTTGGATGAGTAAGTATATATTTGCTTCAACGATGTTCTTCTTCCTTTAGTCTTTCATTCTGATTATGCTTTGGTCCCATTTGTTACATGTAGGTGGAATTCTGTCCTAAACCTTATCTTTGCCCAAGCATTTTAAAACATGAGATTTTAGAAACTCCAGATGAGGCTGGGCATGGTAGCTCACACCTATACTCTCAGCACTTAGGGAGGCCAAGGTGGGCAGATCACTTGAGGCCGGGAGTTTGAGACCAGCCTGGCCCGCATGGCAAAACCCCGTCTCTACAAAAAAATAAAAAATTAGCCAGGCATGGTGGGACACGCCTGCTGTCCTCCCAGCTATGAGGTAGGAGGATCACTTGAGCCCAGGAGGGAAAGGCTTCAGTGAACTGAAATCATGCCCCTGCACTCCAGCTGGCTCAACAAAGGGAGACACCCTGTGTCTCCAAAAAAAAAAAAATCCAGATGAGCAAATTGGCCTCTAATCAGGTGCTTCTTCCTTCAGTAGCTGCCTGGAATCTTTGTGGGTTGAAAAGGCCTTTTCAGATGGAGAGATGTTAATGTCATAATGGCAGGCCAGGTAAACCCCCACCCTTCCCAGAAGCCTTATGCTTAGGCTGCTGAAGTACTAGATGCCATCAAGACAATAGCTGAAAATACAACCAGCTAACCCTAAGACAGGTTGCACTAACCCACCAAGCCACCTAAATTGACAGGATAGATGAATTTTAATGTCCAGAGAGAACACGTGACTTACTAAGACATTAGTAACTAGGAAGACTACCAATTTCAAGGCCCCTTGCTAATACTTGCATTCTGTCTCAGTACTTGAAAGTCTGTAGACCTCATTTGCATTGAGGGACCATCTTGTCTTGGGCTTTGTTGTAAGTGGTGGAATGAGTATTTTTATATAGCTGTAATGAGGTTGTAAACTGAAGGCTTTGTTGCACCCTTAAACCGATTCTGAGTGTTAAGCTCATGAATGCGTACCACAGGACTTCACTGGAAATCTGACCTGGCCTTCCTCAGCAGTTTTCCAGTATCCCTTGAGGATAGCTTAGTTTAATAAATATTTACCACTCTCCTCCACATTTTGGTAGACTTGGCTGACTGGCATCAGCTTCTTCACCTCTAATTTGGCCATCATCCCCGGAACTTCGTAGATGATCCAAACTCTGACTTTGAAAGTTGCATCCATTTTCTGTACTTCTAAACCAGGGTGGCTAAACATTACCCAAGAAAATTATGCTAATAAATGCATGTCATACACTTACACACTCACATATTTCTGTAGCTTATATCCCCATATAGGTGCACAATTACATAGATCGCCATCTACCAAGACTTTCCCATGTGTACAACGTATTAGAATTCCATATGTCTAAAAGACATTTTTAATTCCTTCCTTGAAAACTGATTTCCTTCCTTTTTAATTTATCTCAATTCATGGTATACCCTTTTATCTCATCACTTAAACCAAAAGCGGAGTCATCCATAAACATATCACCATTTTACCCTGTCACTTACCAAGTCCTGTTAATTTCTTCACAACGGATATTAGGTTTGAGCTGTGCCATTCATTCTCGTTGCCACCATCTGAATTGGTCAGGCCCTCATTTGTTTCTTGGATTATTGCTCTGGACTCCTCAGTCTCCCTGTGGCCAGCGTCGCCCCCTTGTGATTCATTCTCCAAACTCCTCTCATTTTGCCTGCTTGCTACCTTTTCAGGGTTCCTCTGCCTATAGGGCCACATCTCAAACTTTGTCTCACATTCCTGGCTATCCCCAGCTTCCAACAGAATTGAACTTAAAATCTTCTCCTCTGTCCAGAATGCCCTTCTTCCCCTCAATTTTCCTAAGGAATGAGTTGGAGTTTACCTTTCAGGACTTCCCTTGAAGGACTTTCCTCTCTCAGAAGTGGTCACGCCACCTTACTCATCTAAGCAACTGAAGGTTTTTCTTCTACGTTCCCGTATTGGATTCATATCTATCCTATATACCACATCCTTGAGATTTAAGGTATTCATACTTACCTGAGTGTCCTCAGTGCCTGGTACAAATCAAGCACTCAGTAAATGCTTATTAAATGGAAGAACTAAATTGCTAAGGAATCAAACATTTTTACGTTACCTCTGACAGAAAGTAGGAACAGGAAATTCTTTTTTTTAATTGAAAATATTTTAATATTTACTTTTGAATATAGATAAGCATTCTAAGAATAACTTGGAGTGAAATTTTTCTTCATGAGCTAAGTTTAAGTCCATCACTTGAATTACAAAATGTTAATCGTTAGTTTAGTATACTCAGTACTGAAGAGTAAAATGCTGCAATAATTACGATTTTTAAAACTATTAAGTTTACATAGAAAACCAATTACTCATCTGCATTGCTCAGCTTTTGCTATATTATGCTGCAGCAACAAACCCTAAAATAAACAACTATTTTTTTTTTGAGTTCCGGGATACATGTGCTGAACATACAGGTTTGTTACATAGGTATACATGTGCCATGATGGTTTGCTGCACCTATCAACCTGTCATCTAGATTTTAAGCCCCGCATGCATTAGGTATTTGTCCTAATGCTCTCTCTCCTCTTTTCTTCAACCTCCCGACAGGTCCCGGTGTGTGATGTTCCCCTCCCTGTGTCCATGTGTTCTCATTGTGCAACTCCCACTTGTGAGTGAGAACATGTGGTATTTGGTTTTCTAGGAACAGCAAATTCTTAAATGCCATATTCCCCAAACCTTTCTAATCAAATAGTTCTAGTTGCTTCCCCTCTTTATTTCCCTGCTAAAATTAAGATGTGTTTAGGCTCCCTACTTTCCTTTAGTTAACATTGATACTAGTGATATTAATTTTTGTAAAGGGTAGGAAAGAGACAAAAGATGTAAATAATACAAATTTTATATACTTCCAAAAATAATCCTAGAAATCCAATATAATTTCTAGCTAAAAGGGTTTTAAAGGATGTAGGAAGTGTGTGCTTTTTATGTTCAATTTTAACTGCAACATAAAACAAATGAAAATTCCTTTGACTTGTATTAAAGATAACTGACTATAATAAAGGAAAGATATATGTAGTGAGAAGAATATTAGATTCTAATCCTGCTTCTGCTATAATTTTGTGTGGTCTTGGGCAAGTCGTTTCTCCTTTTGCCGCTCAGTCATGTCTACAAAATGAGAAAATTATAGATTGTAGATTTAGCAATGGCCCTTTTCCTTCTAGTGAAACACAAAGAAACTGTATGAGAGAAGTAACAGCACAACAGCTCTACTTTGGAACTAGTGATGCTATAGAAAGAGGTGGGGAAGAGGCAGAGGTTCTCCCTCCACAGGGCTGTCCCTACTCCCATCTCATTCCAAAAGGTGGCCCCTGCAGAATTGCCTTGAAATATGATTTAAAAGCCACTATTGGATGATGTGTGAGTTTTTCTTCACTCACCCTAAATCAGATAGAATCACAGAATTTGAAGAAGTCACAGAATTTGAAGAAGTTTCTTATTTAAACTCCCTAATATGAAATTCTAGTCTGCTGTCCTTTTCACCGGATTCTCCTATTTTTGCCCAATATCTAAGTCTTATTAAATTTATTTTGGGGGGCTCAGTGTGTACATTATATGTTGCCAATTCACTTTTTTAAGGTTTCGCTCTATTTAATCAAGATATTTGAATTGACTGTAGAGCATTGATCACCATTTCTCTCCTTAAATCTGTAGTGTCTGCAGGGCACATACACATTTAGCACCCGTACTCCCTTCTCCTGTTGTTCCCCATGTGTCTTTGCATCCAAACGTTCATGCCAACAGCTGACACACCTATTGAGTGCTTACTACATGTCAAGCATGGTTTTCAATGCTTTACATTAACCCTTCTAACAATCCTATGAAGTAGGCTACATTTATCTTTCCTTTATTAGGACCACTTACCTTTAATACAAGTCAAAGGAATTTTCATTTGTTTTGTTTATGTTGCAGTTGTAATTGAACATAAAAAAAAGCACATACTTCCCACATTATCATCCTCATTTTACAGAGAGGCTAAGCACTGGTTCCAGAGCAACACAGCTGGTAAGAAGTGGCACTGGGGTTTGGTCCTGGAGAGCCTGGTTCTAGAGCTCTCAGTAATTCTGCTCATTTTAAAGGTCTAACTTCATCCCACAACTATAGATTTTCTTGAAAGCAAAAGAAAGTTAACATTAATTTTCTTATTTGTTTACATACTTAGAATTTCTTTTAAGAAATAATGAAAACCTTTATAAATCAGTATAGTGACTGTCCCATAGTAAGTACTTAGTATATATTATTATTAACTTAGGCAAATGGATACCTGTAATGTTCATAGCATTGACTTTTAGCAGTTGAGAAGAAAATTAAACGACATATTAGTTACCTCATATTTCTCAGTTCTAAGAACTAAAAGTCACTTGTTTACAAGATACCCTGCTATGTAGCATCTGTTCAAGATAATTAAACTGTCCAAAATACCGGTCTTAACCTAATTTTTATCTTGCCACCAGGTGGCAGCATGTTACGTAAGGAAGTAATTTAAATATTCTGTTGAAGCCCATTTATTTTCAATATTTTGCCTTAAAAACTGTCCAACCATAATAAAAATAAAATGGTATCTTATGTTCTCCTTTGCCTCCATTCTCTCCAGTCTATTTTAAAGGTCCTGTTAGCACAATATCCGTGAGACCTGCCTTAATCCTGCCCTGCATTCTCCTATCAGTGCAGAAAGTTTTTTTCTTCCATCTTTATGGAGATTTGAGCCGTTGGGCTTAGAATTCTGCCAACTAAATGGTTTTATTCCTACCTAAATGGTTCCTGTTGTTCAGCAACAATAGTTCTCCTCATCTTTGTATCTTCCATGGTACCTACAGAAGTTCTGAATATGTAGCAACAATTTTTTTCTTAATAGAGACAGGGGTCTTAACTACATTGTCCAGGCTGGTCTCAAACTCCCAACCTCAAGCAGTCTTCTTGCCTAGGCCTTCCAGAGTGCTGGGATTACAGGTGTGAGCCTGGCCAGTGACAACAGTTTAATAGGTGCCCTTGGCTAAATGTCAGTGATATGCAAGATACACATTAACATGTGTATTTACTGAATGTTTATTTGAATTACAACACATTTATAGCCCTTTGTGGTTACGTTTGTTTCAACTGTGCTATTGAAGTCCCTGTAATTTTGCCATAAGTTTAGGTATTACCAGTATCATTCAGATTAAATGCTGCCAAACACTGAAAGATTAGTGTTTGAGGTGGAAAGCAAGAGAATGAATGGCTAATGAAGAAAAGGAAGGTAAAGGACTGAACGTGCCAGTTAAAGCCTGGGGAAAATGAAGGGCTAGTGATAAAATGAGAGAGGCAGGCTTCTGATACTGCAACAGAGCACCTGCCACATGGGGAAGCAGGAGGAGCACCAAATTCAGTTGGCTGCAGAGAAATCTGTTTACACTTCATAATCGTGGATCTGCCTAGACATTGTTTGTTTCATGGTGCAAACAATGAAATCATTGAAACAAATGAAGTCATTTGACATCAGTTCGTCAACAAATATTTTTTCCTATTCTAAAACCTACTAGTTTTGCCTCCTGCTTGTCCCTTAATGAAGTCTTAAAAGAACTTGCCCCCAAAGAGATGCACATAAGCAAAAAGAAACCAGCAATTTCATGTAAGCCTACCTTACCCTGTAGGTATTTCCTTGCTAAGGGTAATTGAGTTTAACAAAGGCAGTTTAAGTACCTATGCTATTTTAGGTATTGTGCCAGAGATTCAAAACTACAATATGTTTAATATCTATAGATAAGGTATTTTTAAGGGAATAGCTTAACCATTCAAATTAAACTAATTCTGTGAAGAACATTAGTACTGCCTTGAGGTATTTACCAAGCAATACTTAAAATGTATTTTTGTACTTTATATATATATATGGAATGCAGTGATCTGAAGATGGATTAGAAACATCCATACCTTAAAAAGTTTTTATTTGGGATTGATATTTAATGAATACAGTGAAATGATCAATTTTTTAAAATCCCAGCCAATGTATTGTATACATATATATTTCTCATCTTTTTGGAAATGTTTTGCATCTTAAGTGGAGGAGATTTTGTCTGTGATACCCAAGGCTCTTACCTTAGAACTTTTATTTGACCTCATAAGCCTTGATAGTATTTGGTTAATGTTCATTATATTTAGGAACTCAGCAGTTTCAAAGTCCATAGCCACGTATTTTATTTTTTGTATGTTTGTGCAAAGCCTAGTGTTATTACAAATAGCCACATACTTTTAAAACAGGTATATTAATGTCTACATTTGTCAGGCTGGGTTTCAAACGCCAAGGACTCATTAAAATTAGTCATTAATCACTTAGTAATATATATTAAATATTAATGTTTGTCATGAGGTATGTAAAACCCATTTGTATTGTATCCTCTATAATATGCTTAGGAGGTAGAAAATATTTGATTTTACTGTCTGTAATGTGTAATCAGAGATTGAACGACCAAGTAATGTAGCATTATCCAAAGATTATTTGTTATTATTTGTTGTATTTCAGTTATAATGAAGTTAATTGCATGCCTTTCAGATAAAAAATACTGTATGTACATCCTCAGTTCATCTGGTACAACTATGCTTAAAAGTGCTTAATAAAGTATTCATTACTATTTAGGTAATAAAATTAGTAGTGACTTATGAAATTTTATATAGCATCACTTTCTTAAGCCCGTTTTTAAAGTGATTTATTACCAGATGGGCAAAAATGCAATTTTTATGTAAATTGACACATTTAATAATAACTTTTGTAGTATAAAAGTGCTTGTTTGTATGAAGTATAACTCACTTATGGGGCCTTGTAGTTCTATGTAATGTTGTAGTGAAATGTGCACATGTGGGTGCTCCTGGAAGCACCTCCAGCCCTGTGAATTTATGTATCTGTTGACTTCAGTATTTAGTTAGCTTGATTTCTAAAGCCATCACAGTAATTGACGTGTTATTGGAAATAAAGTTAAGTTTTTCCTTATTTATAGGGATAACCTCAATTTTGAAGAATGTGAATCAATTCATACTTGGCTGAAAGCCAGTTCTCTCTTCAGTTTAGCTCCAGCACATACATGAAAAGCGCACTTGCATCCTAAGTGCCTTGTGAATCTGTAGTGATTAATTCTTCTCATTATTTTGCTGCAAATTCTCATGACCCTCTGTGATGATTCGATCAGCCACTTAGAGTTTATGCATATTCATATCTCTGTGCTCCTGCCGCAGACGTTCAAATCTCCTTCACTGACTGGTGTGTGCTTGGTGCAGTAATTGAGCTGCAGTAGATTGATTACTCTGGGGAGCTGTAAGGCCTTTAAAGGTGAAAACATATCAGTCCTGTTAATTAGGAAACAAAAGCTCTGATGGCAAGTTCAGCAGTCAAATGTTTCCAGTGTAGAAAAGATGAAAGGTATGATTTGTTCCTCTCCATGAATCCTGTTTACTTTTTAAACTTTGAATTAGGTCTGTATCAGTGGTAATGGAGTATAGCTTTCTTTTGTGAATTTTTATAGAATGCTAATTGAAGAGGACTTTACTATATTGATTGGTACTGTTATCTGTGATCTGTCAAATCTGATAGTTTAGAGCCTATTCAGAGTTTGTATATGCCTTCTATAGCATTGGTAATATTTATATAGAATTTCTAAATATTTTACATAGAGAATGCTTGTGTATGAATTTTGGTATTTATAGGCTTAATTTGATCTACAGTATTCCAACACTAGTTTTTTATTTTGACAATTTAATGGCAAAGAAGTTGAGCTGCCTTTTATCTCTTTATCAGAAGCATCCTTTGATTTTGCTCTCTTAAACTATATACTAAATAATGTATTATCATGGCAAAAAAGGCCCTGTGTGGAACTGTATTCTCCAAAAGTAAGCTAGTTTTTACATGGAGGATTATGCAGTTTACATATGTGTTTTTCTCTGTGTGCTATTCTCATATTCCAATATTCTTTTTTCCTCTCATGGTCATGATGTTTTATTTTGAGATATAATTCACATACCATAAAATTGATCCTTTTAAAATATACAATTCATAAGCTGGGTGTGGCAGCACACACCTGTGTCCCAGCTACTCAGGAGGCTGAAGCAGGAGGATCTCTTTAACTGGGAGGTGGTGGTTACAGTGAGCCGAGATCACGTCACTGCACTCCATCCTAGGTGACAGAGTGAGACTCTGTCTCAAAAATAAATAAATAAATAAATAAACAAACAATTCCATGGTTTTTAGTCTAGTCACAAAGTTATGCAACTATCACCACTATCTAATACCAGAACATTTTAGTTACCCCAAAAAGAAACCTCATACTCATTAGCATTCTCTCCCCATTTTCCCTTCCATCTAGCTTCTGGCAACCAGTAATCTACTTTCTGTCTCCATGGATTTGCCTATTCTAGACATTTCATATAAATGGAGTTGTAGTATTGTTGCCTTTTGTGTCTGCCTTCTTTCATTTAGCACAGTTTTTCAAGGTTCATCCACATTGTAGCATGAATGAGTACTTCATTCCTTTTTATGGCCAAATAATATTCTAATTGAATATCCCAATTTTTTTTTTATTGACTAATGAACATTTCTGTTGTTTGCACTTGTTGGTTATTGTGAATAATGCTGTTTGTAATTCTAATTAGCATGTGCATACATCCTTTGTTCTTAATCTTAGGGGGAAGGCTTTCAGCCTTCATTTTTGAATATGATGTTAGGTATAGTTTTTCTTAGATGCCATTCTTTAGATCAGGTTGAGGAGTTCCCTTCTATTTCTAGTTGAGTTTATCATGAAATGTTGGATTTTGTCAAATGCTTTCTCTGTATCTATTGATGATCATGTGGGCTTGTTCTTTATTAATATAATGTATTACATTGATTGTTCTTTATTAATATGTTATATTAATATGATCTTTATTCTTTATGAATATGTCACAACTGACTTTCATATGTTGAACATTATGATATTCTATAGAGCATATATAATGTTATTTTATTGCTTTGGTTTTATATAATATGAACCAATTTCTCTATATTTCAGGCATTTATTAATACAGCAAAAGAAATTTATGAAAAAATTCAAGAAGGAGTCTTTGACATTAATAATGAGGTATATACATATAAATATTGTTGGTCAATATTAATTTAGAATTCACTTCATTGTTTTATAATTTTTTTAATCCTAAAATCAATCATGATAATCAGTTAACACCATTGGTTTACAGTCATCCAACTGAAAAATTGGTATATGTGGTATAGTAGTTAAATATGTTCTAGTAGAACAACACTTTATCTATGGAAATGGATTAAAGTAAGTGACCCTATCCATTCATTGCAAGCAATGCAAAATAATATAAATCCCCCAAAGAGAAAAGAAAATCCACTTTTATCCACATGACCATATGGTGTCATCTGCTTTGGGAATAATGATCTGGTATATAAATGCATGTACTATGTACTAATGAAAGATGCTTTCTCTGTTATCTGGTATGAAAGAGGGAAATACCAAATTTGGAAATTACTCCCAATATAGCATAGCATGTTTTCAGGAGACTAAATATATATATCTGTGTGTGTGTGTGTGTGTGTGTGTGTGTGTGTGTGTGTCTGTGTGTGTGTGTATATATATGTATATAATTGGCATTTGGCATAGGGTTTTTTGTAATGTTATTTTCATACTGTTTTGGTCAACATGATTAGGATAAAATGTAAAGCTTTGAAGCATCTATTTCAGTGTTCACCAAAGATCATCACTTGACCCACATCCCCACTCTGCATTTATCTGTTTTTATTTCAAAATGTTTATGTGGATGTAGCATACTTATTTTCACATAAATATTTTTGCCATTCTGTATTAAGATTTCTGGCTTCTGAAAGAAAAGCCCTGGTTTCTCCCCAGTTGCACTTAGAAAAGCATTGTGTTAGAAAGCCATTATGTATGTCTGTCTCATCCTATACATTAATGAGGCTCTCTGTTACTTCAGTAGTCTCTGCTAAAACAAACAGCAGTTTGCCTAAGGTTTCCAAAAAGTACATGATTTTTTCATTGTTTAATTTGGAGTAATATAGTTTCTCAATCCTATCTTCTGCGCTTATATGATAGTACTTCTCGAGTTAGTTTAAAGGTGACACCATTCAGAGACTAATGCCATATAAATTGAACAGTAATTGGGCCTCTATCTGAAAGAGTACATTCATTGTTTCTGTCTGGTTTCATATAGTAGCTGACTGCTTTACCGTGCCTTATGCAGCTTTGATTGTAATGTGCTGTCAGGAGCCAACAGGCCGTGCTATTTATTTGGCCTAATGCCAAGGCTGACTCCTTGACTCCTCAAGAAGTTGCTACCAGCCCAGAGGGGGCAAAACCAATGAGCCATAGGGCATGCTTTTTATTAAAGAGGAGTCAAAAGAGCGAAAAGAAACCACATCAGCTGCTGTCAATACTGAGCTAGTGCCAGAAACCCCAAGGCTACTACTGTTGCAGAACAACTGCCAAGCACTATAAATCTGAGATTTACTGTGACGTAAAGTTTCCTTAAGAGCTTAATTTCTGAAGCTACTGTATTACTTTTCTCAAAGTGTTGTATTTTTAGGTAAAATCCACTTGAGGGAGTGAGGGTTAAGACATAAGTGTGAGTTTGATGAATGAAAGAACTACTCTGTGTGTGGGTTCTTGGCAAGCTGCCATGTCTTTGGGGATCATAGAAATTATTGATGACACAGAACACTCATATGCCCTTAGCCTGTACAGCTGATTCAACATGGAACAGAAACACTGTCTAGTGAAAAGATTTTACCTTGTATTAAAGCAGCATGGACTTTGGATATTTTTATGCTTTAAAGATTACTTGCAATAATTATTTTAAACAATTTCTGCATTACGAGAATTTCCTGAAAAGCAGCATTATCCAATATCTGTTTACCCCGAACCTGGTATGATAAAGAATTACTTTCAGGAACATTTCCACAGTGTTTTTAAAAGGAAGGAACAGCCCTTAAGAGAGATTGTTTTAATTCTTGCTAAAATCTACTTACTGTATTTTTCTCAGTTGTTTGATAAAATTGTATTATAAAGAATTAAATGAGTTTTTTAAGAATCTAGTTAAACTGTATCGTCTGGTTGTGTCTGGTCATATTTATTGTTCTGTTCTCTTTTATTTCAGGCAAATGGCATTAAAATTGGCCCTCAGCATGCTGCTACTAATGCAACACATGCAGGCAATCAGGGAGGACAGCAGGCTGGGGGCGGCTGCTGTTGAGTCTGTTTTTACTGTCTAGCTGCCCAACGGGGCCTACTCACTTATTCTTTCACCCCCTCTCCTCCTGCTCAGCTGAGACATGAAACTATTTGAAATGGCTTTATGTCACAGAAGACTTTAATCCTTCAAATTCTTGTATAACTTTGAATAAATGGTTAATGTTCACTTAAAAGACAGATTTTGGAGATTGTATTCATATCTATTTGCATTTGATTTCTAGGTCAATTGATGTGATTATTTTTGTTAAATGTTGTCTTGTGCCCTTAACTACGAACTGAATTGTATTAAACACTACAAAGTCATCTTGAGTATTTTAAATCGGTTTGTGTAGTTAGGTTTCCCAACACCTGTGGTTACCTAATGTTTAATATTATAGAACTGTCCTCAAAAACTTTGTCAATTTTCAAGGCTATAAGGAACAGAAGGACTCTTTTAATTCTGTATTTATCATTTACTTTCTGTATATATAGTTTAATAACCTGCTTGGGTGTAATTTGCCAAGCTTGAATTCTTTAATGCATTTGCATAAATTCTATACTGTTTAGAGCTTAAAGCTACAGAAGCATTGTTAGGAATTGCTTGGACACTGAATTTTAAACTTTTTGACATTGTTAACAAGCATGTTCATCTTTTCTTGTCACTAGTCCAAGAGAAATATGCTTAATGTATATTACTAAAGGCTTTGTATATGTTAACCTGTTTTAATGCCAAAAGTTTGCTTTGTCCACAATTTCCTTAAGACCTCTTCAGAAAAGGATTTGTTTGCCTTAACGAATATTGTTGGAGAAAAACACAGTATAATGAGTGAAAAGGGCAGAAGCAAGAAATTCCTACATCTTAGCGACTCCAAGAAGAATGAGTATCCACATTTAGATGGCACATTATGAGGACTTTAATCTTTCCTTAAACACAATAATGTTTTCTTTTTTCTTTTATTCACATGATTTCTAAGTATATTTTTCATGCAGGACAGTTTTTCAACCTTGATGTACAGTGACTGTGTAAAATTTTTCTTTCGGTGGCAACCTCTATAATCTTTAAATATGGTAAGCATCTTGTCTGTTTTGAAGGGGATATGACAATAAATCTATCAGATGGAAAAATACTGTTACAAAGTAGAAAAGCTTTAGTAATTTACTCAGTGTGGTGGTTTTATCCTTTTTTTCTTTTTCTCCCTTGGTCTATAATGAAATTGTTATAGCAGTGCAAAATAAAATCCTATGTATAAAAGTGTTCTTTTTTTTTTTTATTATGACCACCTCTTTTTTAATGTATTTTTAGTCCCCTTACAGCTTTTACATGTGTTGAAGCATGTTTTTTAAAAGGGTCAGAATGTTTTAACACTCAACCCTTTTTAAAAATTTTGCTAAAATGTGACAAATCTCACTATATTGAAATTCTTTTTGTTGATGGTATAAGCAATGTAAGCAAGTGTTTTCTACTCTTGAACCAGCACAAAAGCACTTATGCCTGAAAAAAAGCATAAAGAAGTTCTAATTCTGAAACTACTTTCATTTCACTCACGGCCTTCAACTTTCTACAGGTCTTCCCTGAAGATTCAGCAATACTCTGTTAAAAGTTTGACAGTACTTCTGTGGGAAATCACCAAATGCTATCATAGTTTTGTTTTAACTATCTCCTTGAGGGCAGAGGGAAAGGTGAGAGAAGATCTATTTTGGTGGGTATTTGTAGTACAGCCTTTTTCTTTCAAGTGGCCATATCAAATACACTGGTCTTACTAATCACTCTCTTTACCAATGAGTAGAAAAAGTTAAGGCAGCTAGGAGAGGTTCTGCTCTATACCAAGAAGAGAATGATTCTTTGGAAATTGTTATTTTTAAGCTTCTGTTAACTTTTCCAGAAGTTTAATGTGTTTCTTTTCCATGCTTTCTCCCCCAATTCTTTTATTTGAAGAAGAGAAATTAATGACAAAAACAACAAACCAGGACATGTATTTTAATACCCTAAGGAAAAGTGGAACCCTCAAATACAACTCCTCCCACAAGCACCCTAATGTGCCTCAGTCTGGTGCAGCAGGTGGACTTCTCAATAGTTCATTTCCACATTCTCTACAAATCGCATCTACCATTAAGGAATATGTTATGAATCCTTTCTGTGAATTGAGAAAGCAGTGTTATTGTCTATGATTTCCACTCTTTGCTCATTTTATTATCCCTGTCAAATAATGTAATATTGGTACCTGCAGTTGAATTTGTAATACTGTAATTGAATTTTTAGTTGGTCTTTGATCAACTTTTATAGCATCTATGGACATAGAAAATCAGCCACTGAAAAAATAAACGCAGCTTTCAGCGTCTCACTCAACATGTAATATTTCAAAATTGTGATCTTCGCAAAGATACTGTTACCATTCGTCTTCCAAATTTAAGACAACCGAATGAAAAGCCAATTTTTTGAAAGAATGTGGCATATAATTAGATATACAACTGAAACAGGATATACAACTGCATACAATTTGTTTTTAATGATATTTTAAAATAGCCTGTTAACAGGAAAATAGTCCCTATTTATCTGCTAATGGTCAAAAAGGATTGGGATATAAATCGTACCAAAATGTTTCCAATCACTCAGAAAAACTGACTCACATCTGGCTTTGGAACACCTTGAACATTTATTCTCTCATACATAGTAAAGCCGCATCTCAGTTTATTTAGTCCTGAGGTTGGCAGCATGAGGTTTGATTATATGAGTAAAAGATACACAAAGAGATAAAGCTGTTTAATAATAAACAGGAATTGACTGTACAAATAGGTAAACCAGAGTGTCTACCTGTGTTTCTCAAGAGTTTAGGTGTGCTTTATGTTTACATTAAAATGAAGCCTAACACCACGGTAGATCATCTCATCCTCTGTTGGGATGGACCAGGTATTATTACTTTCTTGGTTGAAGTCATGATAGAGAACTTCATTTTATTTATTTTGTTTATTTTATTTTGGGAGACAGAGTCACTCTAGTCCCCCAGGCTGGAGTGCAGTGGTGCCATCTTGGCTCACTGTGACCTCCATCTCCCCAGGTTCAAGTGAGTCTCCTGCCTCAACCTCCCAAGTAGCTGGGATTACAGGCACCTGCCACCACACCCTGCTACTTTTCGTATTTTTAGTAGAAATGAGGTTTTGCTGTGTTGACCAGGCTGGTCTCCAACTCCTGTCTCAGGTCATCTGCCCGCCTCAGCCTCCCAAAGTGCTGGGATTACAGGCGTGAGCCACCGCGCCTGGCCAAAAACTAAATGTCAGTCTATGTATTAGTATGAATTAGTTTTACAAAATTATGAGGCCAATTCTTAAACATTGAAGAACAAAGTGCCAAACTCCTGATAGAAAAATGGAGGAAAATGAGCAATTTACAAGAAAAGATATAAAATGTCCCTAAAATGCATTTTTAATTCAAACATAATGTAAGTGATGGATACATTAATTTGCTTCACTCTAGTAACCTTCTTCTATTTATGTGTATCCCATAACATGTTGTGTACTTTTAAACACAATAAAATTTATTTTTAAAAATTCAAACATGCAAATTAAAGCTAAGATGCCATTTCTCACCTATGAGACTGGAAGAAATGTCAAATACAATGCCACCTTGTATTGGTGAGGCACCTTTGTGTGTTGCTGGTAGAAGTGCAAACTGGAACTACCTTTCTGGAGGGGAACTGGACAATACCTAATAAAATTACATATACACTTGCTGTTAGCCCAGAAATCCCACTTGTAGGAATCTGCCCAGGTGATAATTCTCCAATAAAGCAAAAGCTCCATATGCACAAGGTGACTTTCTGCAGCATTGGTTGTAATTAGAAATTACTGGAAATGAGTTACATGTCATTTCCACTTACAGTGATTCAGTAAACTATAGTGATTCAATGAACTATGTCCATCCACACAGTGGAGTCCTACACAGCTATAAAGAAGGATGAGGAAGAAGATCTCTAGAATACACTAGAAACTAGTTACAAACACTGGGTGGGTACAGGGTGAAAAGTAACAGGGCTGGGAATAGGATGGTTGGGACAAGAGAATGTTGCTTCTCTCAGGGTACATTTTTTGTATGGCTCTGACTCAACTATGGTTATGTTTCACATAACCCAAACATAATTAAAAACCATGAAGTGCAGGAACTCGGTAAAATACAAACTATTAATGAACTTGTCAAATGAGTAACACCACACTGAAGGGGTAGGGAAGAAAACCAACATATATAACTTTGAAAAATAGTATTATCACTGTTTACTGTAAGACTGAAGACAAAATGAACGATCACAAAGGCTGTAGCTAGTAAAGGGGATGGGTTAGCAATGCAAAGCTACCTTTCACATAGACTGAGCAAATAAGTAAATACATTGTGGATAATGAGAGCAAAGTTCCTCATCAAAAATGCATTGCAAATAAGTTGAGAAAGGCTAGAGTGAACCTTGTGGTGGTAGGTTGCAATTGAGGAGATCATGAACTCGTGGGTTTTATATGTACAGATGCACCGTGAGTAAACATGTTTCTTCACCTTTGCTGAGAGGGCCCAGTAGCAATGAGCATAATGCCTACTGCCCATTACTGGTTTCTAAATAGCATTCTCTAATAAAGGAAACTAGGGTTCATTAGAAAAATGATTGATTTCCTGGGTTGGGGCAGTGAAATTAGAAAATGAGCCTGGAATATCCTGCGATACCAGAGAAAAGTAAGGAATTGTTCGTAAAATGATGGGGCAGAGGGGAGTCAGGCCAAAGGACACTAACTAACGTGCTAGTAGTGGATCGTAAACCGGGGAGTGAGATAAATATCCATAAGTTTATATTAATATGAATGATTAAGTAGATGGGAAAGACGCAGCTCTTCCTTACATTAGCGACCAGTTAGTAAAGATAAAAGGGATGATGTAAACAGAAAATCTACAACACAGTCATTGTTAAAGGCAGGAATCAATACTAAAATTCGTGGGCAAAAGCCTGACAAAGGCTATGCATACAGTCTGAGTATCTCCTCACAAAATATTATTGCAAAAGAAGAAATACAACAGTGGAGAGACCTGGCAGACACCATGGCTTATCAAGTGATTAGGAAGATGTGAGGATGCCACGTACTTCCCAATGGGATGCCCTGAGAAAAACACTATTCCATGGCGAAAAATGGGTCACCTCAACCCAGTCATGAGGAAACCTGTCACCCAAATTTAGCAACATTCTACAAAGTATCCAACACTTCACAACTGGGCATCATGAAAGTTAAAGAAAGAACGAGGAACCGTCAGAGATTAGAGGAGATAGGGAGCCATGGCAACTAAATGCAGTTTGGGATGCTGGATCCAGGAAAGGGCATTAGTGGGAAAACCGGTGAAACAGGAATAGTGTCTGCTGATTCATTAGCAGCATTTTAATCAGTGTTAATTTCCTGGTTCTGATCATTGTTCTATGGTTATGTAAGAGGCTAATATTGGCTGGGCACGGTGGGTCATACCTATAATCCCAGCACTTTGGGAGGCCGAGGCAGGTGGATCACAAGGTCAAGAGATTGAGACCATCCTGGCCAACATGGTTGAAACCCTGTCTCTACTAAAAATACAAAACTTAGTTGGGTGTGGTGGCGTGCACCTGTAGTCCCAGCTATTTGGGAGGCTGAGGCAGGAGAATTGCTTGAACCCAGGAGGCGGAAGTTGCAGTGAGCCAAGATTGTGCCACTACTGCACTCCAGCCTGGTGACAGAGCGAGACTCCATCTAAAATAAAAAATAAAAAAAAAAAAGCTAATATTAGGGGAGGTGCATGACAAGTATATGGAAACTTGGCGTAGTTTGAGACCAACCTGGGAAACACAGGGAGACCCCATCTCTACAAACAAAAAAACTAGCGTGTGTGGTGGTGTGCACTCATGGTCCCAGCTACTCAGGAGGCGGAGGTGGGAGGATTTCTTGAACCTGGGAGGTTGAGGCTGCAGTAAGCCGTGATAACAGCATTGCACTCCAGCTTTGGTGACAGAACAAGACACCATCTTAATAATTTTGCAACGTGGTTATCTATATTTCTAAATATATATAATTTTTTTAAAGCTCACAGTGAAAGAGTTATAATCCATGGGCTGGCAAAATGTAAAAGTCTGACATCAAATGTTTGGATGTTGGCAAGGTTGTAAAGCAAAGGAAATGCTCATATCATATACTACTGGAAGGAAAGCAAATGTGTGCAACCACTTTAGAAAATAGCCTGCAAACCCTTCTCTCAGAACATGCCCTAGAGAAATTCATCCACATGTGCACCAGGATCCTTCTGCCAGAATATTCAGTGTCATAAGTAATAGTCCCTGGGAACAACCTTGATGTGCATCAATAGAAGGGATGAACCATAGTATATTCATATAGTGGGATAACATACAGCAATGAAAATGAGTTGAACTGCAACCATTTAGCAACATGAATGATATTTTTAAATTAGTAACCCTTATTTTACTTAAACGAATGAATTTTGCTAGTGAAAATATTATACAGAAAAGAATACATATAGCATCATTTCATCAACTTTAAAGTTAAGCAAGGAAATTATTATCACAAAAGTCAGGATATTGGTTACCTCTAGCAGGATAGGAGGGGCACAAGGAGATTATCTGGGACTAGCTATGTTCTGTTTCATGATCTGAATAAGACTTACATGGATATTTGCTTTATATGTCTATAAACTATACCTATGTGTTTTTTTTTTGGTTTTTTTTTTTTTTTTTTTTTTTTTTTTGAGACGGAGTTTCGCTCTGTCGCCCAGGCTGGAGTGCAGTGGCCGGATCTCAGCTCACTGCAAGCTCCGCCTCCTGGGTTCACGCCATTCTCCTGCCTCAGCCTCCCGAGTAGCTGGGACTACAGGCGCCCGCCACCTCGCCCGGCTAATTTTTTGTATTTTTTAGTAGAGATGGGGTTTCACCGTGTTAGCCAGCATGGTCTCGATCTCCTGACCTCATGATCCGCCCATCTCGGCCTCCCAAAGTGCTGGGATTACAGGCTTGAGCCACCGCGCCCGGCCTACCTATGTGTTTTATGCACTTCCCTATAAATAAGATTTTGTGTCCATTCAACAAACAAAAATGCTGCCTTATAAGTTGCCCTCAAAACTAAAAAGCATGAAGTTTGTAGCATGCCCCTCTTATGGGTTGCATTGTGTCTACAATGCAAAGATAGGTTGAATACAAAAGATGATAGGTTGAAATCCTAACTTGGCTCATGCCTGTAATCCCAGCACTTTGGGAGGCTGAGGCAGGAGGATCTCTTGAGGCCAGGAGTTTGAGACCATCCCTAACAACATAGCAAGACCCTGTCTCTATCAATGATAACAACAACAAAAAAGAAATGAAATGATATCTAACCACCCAGTAGTTCAGAATCTGACCGTATTTGGAAATAGGAACATGGAAGATGCAATTAATGAAAACGAAGTCCTACTGGAGTAGGGTGGGCCCCCAATCCAACGTAACTGCTTCCTTATAAGAAGATGGCCCGGTGAAGACAGACACACAAGGAGAACGCCAGGTGAGGCCAACACAGAGACTGGAGTTAGGCAGCTGCATGCCAAGGAACGCTGAAGATTGCTGGCTGCCAGCCACAAGTTGGGGTGAGGCAAGGAAGGATTTCCCCAGGTTTCACAGGGAGCATGGCCCTGCAGATACCTTGACTTCTGGCCTCCAAAATGGTAAAAGAATAAATTTCTGTTGGTTTAAGCCGAAGAGTCTCTTTGTTATGGCAGTCATAGAAACGAATACATCCCTTATACCCTGCAAACAAAGACATTTGTTCTGCTGGGCTGTCTGCATACCTGCAGTGAAACGGCACGTCACGGCCAGGGGCTATGGGAGGCTAAAGCTGCTGCACTGCCTGGCATGTGTAGAACTCAACTTGGCAGAAGCAAAGTGAATATCTAGGAGTATTATATTTACATCTTCCAGCCTCACAATAATCTGTATACCAAGAGGCTATTGAGAATATCAAATATCAGTACATAAGAGATTCCATAAAAAATCATATGTACCACATAGGACTTTATTGCTATAATATTAGAGACACATTTTCTAATGTGACTTATGCCCAGAATTCAGTCTAAATTTCAAGCAGGGGTCAAATGTACACAAGTGTCATCTTACGATGATTATGATGATGACAGTGACAATGGAGAAATAACACAGATTCCAGAAATGGTTCCCTTCCTATTGTAGAAATAAGCAAGTAAGAACAAATCCTAGAATGGGTGTGAGCTGACCAGGAGGTGTTGCGTTTTATGTGTGAGATCCTGAAGTCATTTGTGATCATTTGAATATTGCTAACAAGGTAGGGAGCATCGATGACAAGAGCGAAGATGACTTGCTGGAGGGTGAGGTAATCACTCGGGAGAAGGCCGCTGCAGTCTTATATTTGACAATTAATTTTGCATTAAAATGGCCACATTACAGTCCCCAGGAGATGCTGCTGCCGCACAGAATTCACATTTACTGAACGTGGTAAATGACCACCGCGCCAGCCCCGTGCCGCCTCTTTGCCTGTGTGTGTGTGCTGTGTTGGGAGCTGCCCAGGTGTGAGTTATCCATGCTTCATGTCATACCTTTTCCTCAAGCAGGTGGTGGTTTCTGTTAAAGCACTGATACTCAACATCCTCTTTGCAGTTAGTAGTATAAAAGCATTTACTAATGACTGTAATCATCGATGGTTCCGTTAGAGCCTGTAGCCAAAAAATTATTTATCCCTAGGATCTATCCTATAAAAATTTATTATCTAAAATGATCATGAGTTTATTTCACAAGATTACCCAATACAAGATCAGTGAGGTATTTGTACAGGTAATATGCATTTGAAGGTTGAAGAGCAGGGATTATTATACAGTGTAGTATTGCTTGGCTAGGGCAGCCATAACAAAGTACAACAGACTCGGGGAGTTTAGCAGCAGAAATGTATGGTCTCACAGTTTTGGAGGCTGCAAGTCCAAGATTAAGGTGTTGAAGGATTGGTTCCCTCTAAGGCCTCTCTCCTTGGCTTGTAGATGGCCATTTTGTCTCTGTCCAGTTACATTATCTTCCCTTTGTGTGGGTCCCTATGTTCAAATGCCCCCTTCTTATAAGGACACCAGTCATACTGCAGTTGGGCCTGCCCTGGTCACCTCATTTTAACTTGACTGCACTGTAGAGGCCTCATCTCCAAATACTGTCACATTTTCTGGTACTGGGGTTTAGAAGTTTAACATATGAATTGGGCTGGAGCACAATTCCACTCATAAAAAATGTGACTGTAGATTATGAGCTTTAGAGGGTTAAAAAGGGAAGCCCTCAGCTCCTTCCTCAGCCCAGGGAGTCTTTATGATGAAGCTGGGATTTAGGGAACACTATGTGTGACACAAACAGGCAAAGTATAAAGAGATTCTGAAGAATGCTTCCTCCGTGTTCCTTGTTTTCATCTGTGTCTGCTGAATCTAGAGAAAAGCTCAGCACGTGGAATAATCAATCCCCTTCCTAACTGTGGGTGTCTTACCACCTGTTCAACACTCATTAGGCATGTGAGCCCTTCACTCCTTGAGCCTCCGTGATTTCACGAGGCTGGCATGCACGTCTCCACTGTGTCGCCTGGTCCGAGGGCCATATGTCATCCTGCGAGGCAGAATCACTGGTCTGCCCAGTAACGTTCTTGAAAACATGGCAAGTGCAGTAGTGTCCAGCATTCCTAATTCTTCTTGCCTTCCCACTTAGTTGTCTTCCTTCCTTCCTTCCTTCCTTCCTTCCTTCCTTCCTTCCTTCCTTCCTCCCTCCCTCCCTCCCTCCCTCCCTCCCTCCCTCCCTCCCTCTTTCTCTCTCTCTCTCTCTCTCTCTCTCTCTTTCTTTCTTTCTTTCTTTCTTTCTTTCTTTCTTTCTTTCTTTCTTTCTTTCTTTCTTCCTTCCTTCCTTCCTTCCTTCCTTCCTTCCTTTCCCTCTCTCTTTCTTTCTTTCTTCTTTCTCTTTCTTTCTTTCCTTTTTTCGACAGGGTCTCACTATGTCATCCAGGCTGGAGTGCAGTGACACAATCTCAGCTCACTGCAGCCTCAACCTCATGGGCTCAATCAATCCTCCTGCCTCAGCCTTCTGAGTAGCTGGGACTACAGGCACACCCCATCACATGCAGCTAATTTTTGTATTTTTTGTAGAGATGGGGTTTTGCCATGTTGCCCAGGCTGGTCTCGAATCCCTGAGCTGAAGCCATCCGCCCGCCTCAGCCTCCAAAGTGCTGGGATTACAGGCATGAGCTACCGCGCATAGTCCTTTATCAGTCTTGAATGCTTTTTTGTCCCCTTCTTTCTTTTCAAACTGAGGCGAAAGTCACAAAATGTAAAATTAGCCATTTTAAAGTGGACAATTCAGTGGCATTTAGTACATGCACAATGTGTGCAACCACCACCTCTGTCTGGTTTCAAAGGGGATCCCATTCCAGAAGTTACGCCCCAGTACCCTCCACCCAGCCCCAGGCAACCGCCATCTGCATTCTGTCTCTATGGAGCTACCTGTTCCGGATGCTTCATATAAATAAAATCTTATGATAGGTGACATTTTGTGCCTGGCTCCTTTCATTTTGCATATTTCCAGGCTTCATCCACACTGTAGCTGTACGAGTACTTCATTCCTTTTTACAACTGAATTTTATACTACAAGTTGCTTATGCATTTTTCCACCAATGGACATATGGGCAATTTCCACCTTTTGGCTGTTGTGACCAGCGCTGCCATAGACATTGTGCCTGTGTGTCCATCTGAGGATTAAATAGCACTTGTCTGATTTTTCTAAATTGAAATAAAAACATTCCTTCAATATTTTATTTTAAAATGAACATTATACAAGCACACAGTTTTTTTAGAAGCCAGATAGTATTACAAGTCTTATAATAAGAAAGCAACCCCTCCTCATTTTGTACCCACCTCGCAATTCCCTCCCCAGAGCTCTCAGCCCTGTTTCTTACCCACTCCTTCCTTGGCACTGGGCATCCCTTGTCCGAAGCCAATGGCACCCGAACTCAATCTCCATCTCCCGTGTGAGGAAGGATGGAGGCTGAATCTCTGGCTGTGTGGTGTTTGGAGGAGACACAGAGGCAGCCCCACACCTTGGCTCACCTTCCCTCATGACTGCAACTCTGTTCACCGACATTTTGCTCTGCTAAGTCAAATATTTGTTGGCATTTCTTGTACACTGCTATCTCTTCTCCTATTCTCTTTGCCCTGTGTATTTGTATATTTTATTTCCTTGATGGCATTTTCTGCAGTCTTGTGAAGGAGATAAATGCATGTGTTCAATCCACCTTGTTTAACTAGAAATCCAGTAAATGCCTTTTTAACAATAACTTCGTCTTCCTTTTAACTTGTTAAAATGCAACATGCTTGCTGGAAAAACAAACAAACAAACAAACAAACAAAAACCTGAAGAAAGGAGAACATTTAAAAACTACTCACCAAGTCTGGATTCTCCACAAAGCCAACGCTGAGATGATTTGTGTGCCAATATGTTTGCCGGGAGGTGATCCCAGGAAGCACAGCGAAAGAAAGCAGAAATGAGATGGGAGAGGAACAGATAAAGCTCACGAAGGTGCTGTCACTGCTATAAATGTTACTGCTATGGGTCCCTGGTGCTCATTCTCCTGGGGACCCTCTGAGACAGTGGGAAGGACACAGCCAGGAAAGGGGACCTTCTGTCATCTGTAGGGGGTACTCCTGGGACATCAGCTCCTCAGCAGTCTGGTCTGCCCTGGGCACTGGCCAGAGATGCCCTTGGGCAGAGAGACCAGGAAACTCCTGGCCTGTAATAAGGGCACTCAAGGTGGTGACACGAGGGTGGGCCAGGGTACCAACAGCCTCTGCTCAAAAGACTGAGAATCCCACCCCCCAGAGAAAACACTCAGCATCTTTCTGGATTTCATTCTGATTTCCTTCTATGATTATATATACATTATATACATGCCTTCTTTCTTTTTTTTTTTTTTTTTTTTTTTGAGACGGAGTCTTGCTCTGTCGCCCAGGCTGGAGTGCAGTGGCCAGATCTCTGCTCACTGCAAGCTCTGCCTCCCGGGTTTACGCCATTCTCCTGCCTCAGACTCCCGAGTAGCTGGGACTACAGGCGCCTGCCACCTCGCCCAGCCAGTTTTTTGTATTTTTTAGTAGAGACGGGGTTTCACCGTGTTAGCCACGATGGTCTCGATCTCCTGACCTCGTGATCCGCCCGTCTCGGCCTCCCAAAGTGCTGGGATTACAGGCTTGAGCCACCACGCCCGGCCATATGCATGCCTTCTTTCACCAAAATCAGGTCACACTGAGCACACTGCCTCCTTCCCCACTTATGTTGCATAAAATCTTTCAACGTTGTTACATAGTTGTAATGATTAGGAGTGTTCAAATTCGGGCTCTACCACTTACTAGCAAGGAGTTGCACCCCCTCATTGGGTTCCTCAGCTATAATATGAAAGTAATCATCGCCCGGCCTCATACAGATGTGTGCGGAGGGTGAAACACATTGTTGCACGTCAAGTTCTTAGAAATCTGCTTGGCAAATGCTAAGCACTGGACAGATGTTAGCTCACTGTCATGCTATATAATTTTGATGGCTGCACAGTGACGGTGTTCACTGAGTGAAGGTTTCATTGTGAGGGTGTTCGATAATTTATTTAATCATGTCTTCCTATTGACTATTTAGATTGACAATTTACGCAAAACAATCAACACTCAGTTATTATCTTCAGAGATACGTCTTTGGACACATCAACAACTCTTTCACATGAGCCCAGGAGTTCCAGACTGCAGTGAGCTATGATCGTGCCACTGTACCCCAGTCTGAGTGAGAGAGTGAGACCCCATCTCTAAAAGTAAAAAATAAAATAAAATAAAATACTAGATTTCCTTAGAACGCATTCTTAGAAATTGAATTACTGGTTCATAAAGTATAGACATTGTTGAAGATTTTATATCTGTATAATTTCCCACCGGAAATGTGCCGATTTATACTCCTATCAGACCATGAGAATGTTCTGTTTCCTGCACTCTATTACCAATAGTGGAAATTTTTATTTGAAAAATATATTTTTGGCAACTTGATGAGCTTATGTTTTGTTTTAATATCATTTATTAAGCAGTTAATCCTTTCCTCAGTACATTTAAATGCTTTAATTTCAGGCAACTTTTATATGCATATTTGAACCTGCTTCTCAAGTTTTTATTGTGTCATAGATTCTGTATTTCTATGCTAGTGCCACCACTTGAGACCCTCATAGTTCTCTTGGGATTTTAGAAAGTTGAGGTAAATGTATGGTTTAATTTGGGGAAAATTGATATTGTTATAATAGCAAGTGTTCTCATCCAGGAGCAAGATACGCCTCCATGCAACAAGGACTTTTAAAAAATATTTAGAGATAATCACATTTATTCCAGAAACACTTCTGTTTTAATGATCTCTGTTTTCAAAATCTAAAATTTGTTTTGCTTCTACATTTTCAAAATTTTGTTCATTTTAGGAAGGAAATTCTTGCCTGTTTTTATTTTTTGTTTGACCAAATCTAAGATGTTCCATAATTTCTACTAACTCTGATTTTCATCAGTTCTTATCTATTTTTATTTTCAATTTCTTGCTTTCTATACATCTCTTAGCTTATTATCTTAAAAAATAGCCTTTCTTGGCCAGGCACATCGGCTCACACCTGTAATCCCAGCACTTTGGGAGGCCGAGGTGGGCGGATCAGCAGCTCAAGAGATCGAGACCATCCTGAACATGGTGAAGCCCCGTCTCTACTAAAAATACAAAAATTAGCCGGGCATGGTGGCAGGCGCCTGTAGTCCCAGCTACTTGGGAGACTGAGGCAGGAGAATTGCTTGAACCCGGGAGGTGGAGGTTGCAATGACCCGAGATCTCACCACTGCACTCCAGCCTGGGTGACAGAGCGAGACCCTGTCTCAAAAAACAAACAAAAAAACAAACAAACAAAAATTAACTTAACCTTTTCATACCTCAGTTTTCTTAATCAAATGAATACCTGTTCTATGGGATAGTTATGATGATGGTAGTGTGCAACCTGTGATTCCAGCTACTTGGGAAGCTGAGGCAAGAGAATCGCTTGAACCCAGGAGGCGGAGGTTGCAGTGAGCTGAGATTACACCACTGCACTCCAGCCTGAGTGACAGAGTGAGACTCTGTCTCCAAAAAAAGTAAAAATATATAAAAATACAAATAGTATTTATCTTATTTTAGCTATAAAATGTCATCCAGGAAGAAAGAGCAAATATTCACTCCATATGCATATGAATCAATTCAATATAAATGAAAATTCTCAAATGCTAAGTAAATATAGCAAATTCACCAGGTAAATATATCAAATCATATTTACGTGTTATTTGATAATGTAATAACACGTAAATATGATATAATATTCTTTCATACATATCATCCAAATCATTGAGAAATAATGACTATTAGAATCATAGCTTGTGGCTCAATAAAGCAACTTTTCCACATTGAAACCCTGCCCAGCAAGCTGGCCCTTATTGACTTACTTTAACCTTGTTCTCAAGATAAATTGTCCTTGATTGGCTCCATGGTCTGTTCTTTCTGCTCCTGGATGCTGTGAGAATGTGTTCTTTCTGCAGGCCACCTGCATACCACACTTCAGAAAGAAGGCTTTCAGCTGTTCTTTCTTCTACCCGTGTTGGTGCTTCTGACCTTCTCAGTCCCCCTGAACCTGACTCCCTGCTCCTCTCCAGGCTGCTTGCTGGTTCCCTGGGATGTGCACTGCAGCACCATGCGAAACCGCAGGAAACTAGAAACAGCATGAACTTATCAATAAGGTAATTTTAAAGTAAAATTTCAATTGATTCTGCAACTTACCAGCATGTGATTTTGAGCAAGGTACTTAACCTTTTCATACCTCAGTTTTCTTAATCAAATGAATACCTGTTCTATGGGATGGTTATGATGATTAAATGGGCTAATACTTATAAAGCACTACAAGAACGCCTTATCCACCCGCAATATGTATGTGTTGATTAAAAAGAAAGGAAACAAAAGAGAGAAAAATCTAATGATGTTCTGGTCATTTCTGGCTATATAACAAAAATACATCTTAAAAAACAAACATTTATTTCTCACAATTCTGCAGGCCGAGAAGTCCTAAATCAAGGTATTGGCATATCTGGTGTCTGGAGACAGCTTCT
This sequence comes from Macaca thibetana thibetana, assembly GCF_024542745.1. Taxonomy (NCBI): domain Eukaryota; kingdom Metazoa; phylum Chordata; class Mammalia; order Primates; family Cercopithecidae; genus Macaca; species Macaca thibetana. Next base: position 84,073,633 of record NC_065585.1, on the reverse strand, counting down.
TTTTCACTGTACCTTCAGATGGCCAAGAACTCGAGCTCTAGCTTCTTTGTTTTCTTAAAAGGACGTTAATCCCATCATGGGAGCTCCAACCCTCAGGACTCCATCCAAACCTAACTTCTCAAAGACCCCATCTCCTAATACCATCTCACTTCGGGGTTGGGTTTCAACAGATGAATTTGGGGGTGGGACACAAACATTCAGTCTATACCACATGGAATACTAAAGGATGGTTTAAAAATCAGGGTTCTCCAAAGCCGGGCACGGTGGCTAAGCCCGTAATCCCAGCACTTTGGGAGGTCGAGGTGGGCAGGTCATCTGAGGTCAGGAATTTGAGGCCAGCCTGGCCAACATGATGAAACCCTGTATCTACTACAAACAAAAAACTAGCCAGGTGTGGTGGTGGGTGCCTGTAATCCCAGCTACTCAGGAGACTGAGGCAAGATAATCGCTCGAACCCTGGGGAAGGAGGTTGCAGTGAGCCGAGATGGCGCCGTTGCACTCTAGCCTGGGCGACAGAGCAAGACTCCATCTCAAAAAAATAAATAAAATAAAATAAAATAAAATAAAATAAAATAATTTGGAAAAAAAAAAACCTTGGTCAGGCACAGTGGCTCATGCCTGTAAATCCCAGCACTTTGGGAGGCTGAGGCGAGCAGATCACCTCAGGTCAGGAGTTTGAGACCAGCCTAGCCAACATGGTGAAACCCCATCTTTACTAAAAATACAAAAAAAAAAAAAATTAGCTGGTGTGGTGATGGGCGCCTGTAGTCCCAGCTGCTCGGGAGCCTGAGGCAGGAGAATCGCTTCAACCCAGGAGGCAGAGGTTGCAGTGAGCGGAGATTGCTTCACTGCACTCCAGCCTGGGTGACAGAGCCAAACTCTGTCTCAAAAATAAATAAATAAATAAAAATAAATCACGGTTCTCTATGTACGACATATTGTTAAGTAAAACAATTTATATATAAATCTATTAAGTTCAAAAAGCATGATGCAGGATAATAGATTTTTATGATCATAGTTACACACATACACATGTCTGTATACATGTATGTATGTATCACATATGCAGAAAAAAACTTTATAGGTGAATACATCCCAAATTTTGACTAGAGTAGCTGATCTCTGGATACAGAATTTTTACATTTTAATTCTATACTCTTCTGTGCTGTTCAAATCTTTTTAAAAATTATTTCTTATTTTTTAAGAGATGGCGTCTCCCTCTGTCATCCAGATTAGAGTGCAGTGGCACAATCGTAACACACTGTAACCTCAACTCCTGGGCTCAAGCAATCCTCGTACCTTCGCCTCCTGAGTAGCTGGGACTATGGGCATGCACCACCACACTCACCTAATTTTTCATTTTTACTTTTTATAGAGATGAGGTCTCACAATGTTGCCCAGTCTGGTCTCCAACTCCTGATGTCAAGTGATGCTTCCACTGTAGCTTCCCAGCACGCTGGGATCACAGACATGAGCCACTGCACCTGGCCCTGTTTGAAATTGTATAAGGACATTACATTAATATATTACTTGTATTATATGAATTGTTGTATATTACTTGTGGAAATTATTTTAAAAGAAAAATAGGTGAAAAGCATGAACAGAGACAATTTCAGAAGAAAGAAATTCAAATGATTTCCAAGCATATGAAAAGATGTTCAAGATCAGTAAAATATAACTTGAAATAATGAGATTCCAATTTTTGCCTTTGAAGGTGGCAAAAAATACCATCCAGCATGTAGAGATTTACTTATGTTGCTGGAACTTATAGAGAACCATTTAAATCGATGAGAGTGTGTGTGCATGTGTGTGCATGTGTGTGCGTGTGTGTGTCTGTGTGTGTATGAAATGAGCCAATAATCCCAATTCTATACTTCTGCCTCGTCTTACAGAAATTTTAGCACAAATGCATAAAGATGTGTGTATAGAATGTTTACTTAAGCATGATTGGGAATAACAAAATTACTTATATCTCTATCATAGGGTAATGGATTGTGGAATACTATGCAATCATTATGCACTCAGCTGGAAAGTTCATACAGACAATTTCCAACTTACGATGGTTTGACCTAATGATTTTTTTTACTGTACAATGGTGTCAAAAGCAATATGCATTTAGTAGAAACCATACTTCAAGTACCCAAGCAATCATTCTGTTTTTTATTTTCAATATAGAATTCAATAAATTAAATGAGATATGCAACACTTTATTATAAAATAGGCTGTGTTTGATAATTTTGCTCAACTGTAGGCTGATGTAAGTGTCCTGAGCAGATTAAGGCAGGGTAGGCTAAGCTATGATGCTTGGTAGGCTAGGTGTATTAAGTGAATTTTTAACATGATATTTTCAACTTATAATGACATTTTTTACTTTATTTTATTTTCTGAGGTCTTAACAATTATTGGATAGCTTATGATGAGTTTATCAGGACACAATTCTATCATAAATTAAAAAGCATCTGTACTGTATTTAAAGAAAAAAAATTTGCAGAACAATATTTATGGTAGAATCCCATTTTTGTAAAAATAATAACACAAATGAAACTGCCAGTGAACTGAGAAAAAAAATAACAAAAAACCCTTAACTTCACTTTTGAAGCACAGAAAAGTTACGTCTGTAAGTTTACACATTGTATTGAGTAGTGACCAAGGCAAGGGGGTGGGAGTGAGAAAGAAGGAGAAATTATATTTTTGTTTGTTTTTGCGACAAAGTTGGCCTCTGTCGCCTAGGCTGGAGTGCAGTGGAGCAGTCTCGGCTCAGTACAACCTCCACCTCCCGGGCTCAAGTGATTCTCCCACCTCAGCCTCCTAGTATCTGGGACTGCAGGTGCACGCCACCATGTCTGGCTAATTTTTGTAATTTTTGGAGAGATGGGGTTTTACCATGTTGCCCAGGCTGGTCTCAAACTCCTGACCTCAAGTGATCTGCCTGCCTCAGCCTCCCAAAGTGCTGGGATTGCATGCATGAGCCACCACGCCCGGCCAGAACTGACGGTTACATTCGTCAGGTCTGCTTTGCTTGTACTTGTTTCTGTGTGCTTCTATTGCATTTGAATTTTAAAAGTTGTGAAGTTTTGCTCTTTTTTAAAGTCAACATTTTCATTAGCCAAACCACATGCAACTATATTTTCATAAATGATAGACTGTAAAAATGTAGGTGCTAGGCCAGACGCAGTGGCTCATGCCTGTAATCCCAGCAGTTTGGCAGACTGAAGTGGATGGATCACTTGAGGTCAGGAGTTCAAGTCTAGCTTGGCCAACATGGTGAAACCCTGTCTCTACTAAAAATACAAAAGCTAGCCAGGTGTGGTGGCACACACCTGTAATCCTATCTAGTAGGGAGGCTGAGGCAAGAGAATCACTTGAACCCAGGAGACAGAGGTTGCAGTGAGCTGAGATTATGCCACTGCACTCCAGTCTAGACAACAGTGACACTCTGTCTCAAAAAAAAAAAAAAAAAAAAAAAGGTGCTAGGGGCATACGGGCAACCTCTGTACTTTATGCTTAATTTTGCTATGAAACTAAAATTTCTCTCAAAAACAAAGTCTAATTTTAAAAAACCAAATGTCCCAAATATTGTTTTGGACATTAAAGTGTTTAGCTTTGGGTGGCAAATTCCTAAACTGGCAAACTCCTGTCAAAAAAGAAATTGCATGCAACATATTGTTTTAAAATAAAATGTTATGGTACATTTTCTGCATTAAACACTTTACATAAAAGTTTGTTTGCAAAAACAAGCGTAAAGGTTCAACATATTCTTATCAAATGATTCTGCAACAACGTTTCTTGGTATTACCCACATGAGTTGAAAACTTATGTTCACACAAAAGCCTGCACATGAATATCTACAGCAGCTTTATTCATAATTGCCAAAACTTGGAAGCAACCCGAATGTCCTTCAATAGATAAATGGATAAAAAACGGTGGTACATCCCTACTATGAAATGTTATTCAGCAATAAAAAGAAACGAGCTATTGGGCACAAAACGAAACGAAGGGATCTTACACACATATTGCTGGGTGAAAGACACCCATCTGAAAAGGCTCTCCACTGTACGATTCCAGCTATATGACATTCTGGAAAAGGCAAAACTAAAAAGACAGTCAAAAAAGCAATAATTACTCGGGGTTTTGGGGAGATGAGAAGAGATGAATAGGTGGAACACAGAGGATTTTTAGGGCAGTGAAACTATTCTTTTGATACTGCAGTGATGGATACATGTCATTTTGCAATTATCAAAACCCATAAAGGGGCAGGGCATGGTAGCTCATGCCTGTAATCCCAGCACTTTTAGAGACTGAGGCGGGTGGAACGCTTGAGCAGTGGCGTGATCTCCACTAACTGCAACCTCTGCCTCCCAGGTTCAAGCAATTCTCCTGCCTCAGCCTCCTGAGTAGCTGGGACTACAGGCACCCACCACCACGCCCAGCTAATATTTGTATTTTTAGTAGAGATTTGGTGTTGCCATGTTGCCCAGGCTGGTCTTGAACTCCTGACCTCAAGAGATCCGCCCGTCTCGGCCTCCCAAAGTGCTGGGAATATAGGCATGAGCTTAAAACTACTGATTTCAGTAAGTAATAATGTATCAATACACACTCACCAATTACAACAAATTACCACATGAATGCAAGATGTTAATAATAGGGGAAATGAGGGTGGCAGAGGAGGTACATGGAAACTTTTCTATAAACCTAAAACTGCAAAAAACAAAACAAAACTAAACTAATCTAGGCCAGGCGCGGTGGCTCACGCCTGTAATCCTAACACTTTGGGAGGCCAAGGCAGGTGGATCACTTGAGGTCAGGAATTAGAAACCAGCCTAGCCGACGTGGTGAAACCCCGTCTCTACTAAGTACAAAACTTAGCTGGTCATGGTGGCGCATGCCTGTAATCCTAGCTACTCACGAGGCTGAGGCAAGAGAGTTGCTTGAACCCAGGAAGTGGAGGTTGCAGTGAACCGAGATCGTGCCACTGCACTCCAGCCTGGGCAACAGAGCAAGACTCCATCTCAAAAAAGAAAAAAAAGTAATCTATTCATTCAAAAAACAATCAAAAGAATACTCTATTCATTTGTGTAAAGGTTTAAAGCTGTGGCTCACCCTTCCCAACAGATCTCCAGATGGGAGAGCCGTGGGCAGAGCTGTAACTCAGTGCAGCTCAATTGCCGCTTGGAATCAGAGGCAAGGCCAGATGCTTGAAAGATGAACGGAGAAGCATGCAAACGGCAGGCGGATTCAGCTGCTTTCTTTGCATAAATAGAAACCCCCTCATCAAAAAAAAAAAAAAAACGACTATCCTTTTAGTGCTTTAGTATTCCCGCCTCACCTTGCATTAGTACTCAAGCCAAGAGCAAGCCCTATTGTCAGACTCTGTTTCCCGAGTCCAGTTCAGACCTACACAAGACGTTCAACTAGTTGTCCTACTGGCCCTATCTGACCAGTCGTGGACAAGGCAGGTGGTCAATTTCTTTTTCTTTATTTTTATTTTTAATTGAGACAGAGTCTTGCTCTGTTGCCCAGGCTGGAGTTCAGTGGCGCGATCTCGGCTCACTGCAAGCTCCGCCTCCCGGGTTCATGCCATTCTCCTGCCTCAGCCTCCCGAGTAGTTGGGACTACAGGCACCCACCACCACGCCCAGCTAATTTTTTGTATTTTTAGTAGAGACGGGGTTTCACCGTGTTAGCCAGGATGGTCTCGAACCTGACGTCAGGTGATCCGCCCGCCTCGGCCTCCCAAAGTGCTGGGATTACAGACGCGAGCCACCACATCCGGCCAGGCAGGTGGTCAATTTCTAAACGTGTGCTCATTTTTGTATCTAAGTACCTGGAATAAACCCAGCTCACTCTTGGCCCGGGTAGTTGTTCTCTTCCTTGGCTTCTGTTGGGATTCCCCATTTGCTCACATGTGCCTCCACGAGGTGTCCCAGTTTCTGATCCAACTCCCAAAAGAACTTCAACTCCAAGAAGGCAGGCTATGGGTTTTTCACTGCTTTGTTCTCTGGTTCCTGCATCTGAAATCACGCCTCATTCATAGGGGTATAAAAAAAATCATTGGTAAATGAATAAGTGAATGAATAAAGAAAGGAAAAATATATAAGCATAGTTTTCCCAACTGTTCTTTTTGTGGAAAAAAAACTCTTTTTCTCTAAGATTATGTTTTTCCAAGTTGTTTATATTAAAATGGCTTTTTTTTTCTAGTATAATAATAGAGGTTGCCTCTGTGCAAGGGACATTTACTTTCCACCACCATCCTTTGTACCTGAGCAAAGTGAAACTATTCTGTATGAAACTGTAGTGGTGGATACATGTCATTTTGCAGGTATCAAAACCCATAGAATGTACACAAAGAATGATCCCTTATGTAAATTCCTAACTTTAGTTAGTAATAATGTATCCGCATTCACCAATTATAACAAATTATCACACTAACGCAAGATATTAATAATAGGTGGGTAAGACGGTACATGGAAACTTTTCTATAAGCTGCTAAAAAAAATAGCCTGTTAATTTAAAAAATAAAAATACTCTATTAATTTGTTTAATAGATTTTTTTTTTTAAGGCAGAGTTGCACTCTGTCACCCAGGCTGGAGTGCAGTGGCTCAATCTCAGCTCACTGCAACCTCCACCTCCCGAGTTCAAGCGATTCTCCTACATCAGCCTTCTGAGTAGCCGGGACTATAGGTGCACGCCACCATATCCGGCTAATTTTGTGTTTTTAGTAGAAATGGGGTTTTGCCATGTTGGGCAGGCTGGTCTTGAACTCCTAACCTCAAGTGAACCACCCACCCTGGCCTCCCAAAGTCCTGTGATAACAGGCATGAGCCACACCCACACCCAGCCTGTTTAATAGACTCTTGAATACTAACCTATTTAAAAATAAATTAATACAAATAAAAAATAAAATAACAATGAAAAAGTCTTTTATGATGGCACTTTCAAAAAATCTCCATACTTAGCATAATAAAAATTTTAAACGTGCAATTCTATATCAATCTCCTAAATTTATGTAATTTGCTTAAAAAAGAACTACGGCAAAATTCTCAAATCTCAAAGCACTGAATATAGTGCCTTGCATATATTTGGCACTCCAATATTTGATAAGTGAATGAACCATCTCTAGTTCACAAGGCTTGGGGTTAGTGTATGGACTTCACAACAATGAAAGTGTTCATGACACTGTTGAGGGCCTTTGTCACCTGTCACTATACTCTCACAGCAAACTCCTAATTGCTTTCCCTGGAACTGGGCTCCTCCAGCTCGGATCCATTATTCTCACACTTCTCCCAATTGTTCATGTACGTGCACACTTGGGGTGCACTCCGGGCAGGGCATGGGTGTGGGCTGCAGAACGCTGGGGAGACCTCCCCAGTATCCTGATGCCGTGGGGTGGGTTGCAAGTGAGGCTGTCTCCCTGCATCAGAGTCACTTGGGACTTGTTACAAACACAGGCTCCAGGACGCAGAGTCCGAAGGGAGTCGCCTGAAGTCTGGTTATAAAGTCGCTCCAAGAGACATTCCCAAGCTGCTGTGTCCCTCTCTGCTCTGTGCCCTCTTCCCCTGTAGCTGCAAGCCAAAGAATGCCAATTGCAGGAACCCTGGAAGCTAGGCTGAGCCAGGAAGGTTTCTAGCCAGCAGCTCCGAAGAAGCACAGTGCTGCCTGTAGCTGGATTTCCCACTCTTGTCTAGAACTGTGAGAGAATACAGTTCCATTGCTTCACGCCACCCAGTCCGTGATACTTTTACAGCAGCCCTAAGAAACAAACACAGATTTAAATGTAATGCTTACACGCTGAATGACAATCCCCCACCACCATTTGTTTTTTGGTTTTACCTTGGCGATGATATAATTTGAATTTGAACCACAGGGTGTTTTTGTTTTTGTTTTTTGGTTTGTTTTTGTTGTTTTGAGATAGAGTCTCACTCTGTCACCCAGTCTGGAGTGCCATGGCTCGATCTCGGCTCACAGCAACCTCCGCCTCCTGAGTTCAAGCTATTCTCGTGCCTCAGCCTCCCGAGTAGCTGGGATTACAGGCACGTACCACCATGCCCGGCTTTTTTTTTTTTTTTTTTTTTTTTTTGTACTTTTAGTAGAGATGAAGTTTTGCCATGTTGTTCAGGCTGGTCTCGAACTTCTGGTCTCAAACCATCTGCCCGCCTCAGCCTTCCACAGTGTTGGGATTACAGGCATGAGCCACTGCGCCTGGCCAGAACCACAGTATTGATGGACCTGTGTGAGGTGCATACTCCTTTTCATTCTACTGCAAATCCTTCCACTTTCTGGAAACCTGCAAAATGGCGTACAAAATACACAAAGGGGTTCCCATTGCGAGAGCTATGGGGGCTTCTGGTTGGTCTCGTTTGGGGTCTGCTCTCAGCCCGGCTTTTCCTGTGATGGGGGGTGCATGTGAGTCCCCTGAAGATGTCTTTAGATCTGGGTCAGACGATCCCAGTACAACCACGAGGATGCTGCTGGCCTTGAAACCACACTTGTGACAAGGCTTTTTGTTCACAACCCATCCAGGTCCGGGGAAAACTGGGCTCATTTAGGAGTGCAAGGGACAGATTTAGGGAAAGGACGAAAGTTTCCCAAACATGGTGTGAATCCTGCTGGCTCTGGGATGCATGCTCTAACAGCAACACAGAGGACCACATTTCACCAGAATTATTGCTTTTATCGCCAAGGTCTTAGGTCTTTTGGACTCCAGTTTACTGATGAAGAAACAATTAAAATGCCTTGCATGAAATCAAAGAGATTTTGTTATCAGCTCCCCAGTTACCTGCTTGGCAGCTGCCTCTCATCTCTCTCTGGGATTTTAAAGCTCTTCCTAAGTCCAGATGCCCTGAACACTTAAAGATGCTTTAATAATAATAATAATAATGTTAAATAATAATTATAAAGGAAGTCCAATTATTTTCACTTGTCAAACATCTAATTATTAAAGCAGAGAAATTTATTGTTGGGACACATTAATCGCTGTATTAGGGGTGATGGTGGGGTGGGATGAAATATAAGTAGGTGTTGCTTTTTTATGTTAATATTTGACAGTGTGAGGAATGGATTTCAGCAGATTAACAGCAGCATTAATGATATATCAGAAGGATCAGCTCTCATTCGTCCTAGGCTACAGCATTACATGTAACCATAACCATCCACTTACATCACTGCAGAGAAGTGCTAGACATTGAGATGGCCACACTGTACTGGGAGTGCCTTCAACACAGTCCTGTGACTGCCTCTGGGCCGACAACTCCCCCCGCTGCACAAGCCATCGATGGCATTTCTTCACTGGGCTTTATTACTGTGAAGAAAACCTTTTTATTTCTTCACGTGATTTGACACTAGGAATTATTAAAAAGAACTTAACAAAACCAAAGCCATGACAAAAAAAAAAAAAAAAAAGAAACCCACACCAATATGTTGTGAATGTATCAATTTTATTCTTGGGACTGGTTTTATTATTTTTGGAACTATTACAAGACTTCTGTTAAACATGTTGAATGTTAAGAGGAAACAGACTCTCAGCAAATGTTGAAAACCAATTACAGAAACGTCCCTGCTAGAACTAGAGAAACACAGGGAGAGACCGAGGAGAAGTTTGTCCTCCCCTTCTCCCACTGCCCAAAACACACAGATGGTGGAATTCCCATGAAGAAAAATATGATGATTACACTGTGGCTCTTATTCTTCTGTTCACAGGCAAAAAAACACTAAAACGATACTTCTGAGTCAAACCTATTTATAATGAGTTCAACATAGGATTATTTAAGGCAAATCTGATACAGGAAAAAGTCATATAACTTACAGAATGATTCTTTACTATCCACAAAGAAATCTTCACTAATAAATCAAATTACATTTAAAAACACTTAAATTTCAAATATTAATCTATGGAACTTTCAGGAGCACATCTGCTGTAAACAGTATTGTAAAAGCATGCTATCATGTACACATTGATTAAAGTACATAATTTCATGTACATAAATACTGACAAGATTGAAATTTTTTAAATTTCAATTTTGAAACTCTAAAAACTGATTTAGGAAAAGGATCAACAGAAGAAAGAAACTTATTTTCAGTTATTATTCAGCTATTACTTTCCCATGTTCTACCATAAGTGAGGCTTTGTGCTAAGCACCAAAAAGGTACAGATATGTAAGACACCATCTTTGACCTCAATGAACTTCCCGTTCTGGAAAGGCAAGGCAGCAGTTACAATTCAATATGGTAGCCAGGCATTTGCAGTCCCAGCTACTTGGGAGGCTGAGCTGGGAGGATCACTTGAGCCCAGGAGTTTGAGGTTGCCGTGAGCTACGATTGTGCCACTGCACTCCTGCATGGGTGACAAAGCAAGACACCATCTCTAAAAAAATAAAAATTAAAGACATGTAAAAATAATTTTAAAATGCAATGCGCTAACGGCAATAATAGAGGCAGCCCACGTGGAAGGGGCTCTAGGAAGTCTTCGTATTCTTGGCAGAAGAACAGCATATGCAAGGTTGAGAGTGGTGGGTGGGTTAGGGCAGCAGTCTGATGCGTCAGAAGCAAGGATGCAGAAAGCAAAGACCACAGTGTAGACTGGAGGTGAAGGAGGGGCTGGACCATGATGGGTGTCTGAATCGGGCACCATCTGAGGAGGTCATCAAAGGCATATTCCTTAGGGGGTTTTGTAAAGACTTTTAAGAAGTGTGGGCAGAGTTAAGGGAATCAACACGGCAAGGCTCCCAGGGCCCAGTAGCAGTGGGAAGCCAGGCCCTCCCTTAGACTGAGAGGAGAAGATGGCACAGCCAGAGGCGGGCCGTGCGCTAGAGGCAAGGAAGAGTGGCCACCTGTTGAGCCCTAAGAAATACTAGAAAAAAGATCTGGAAAACTAGGTGCTTGTTATCAGATTTAAAATATTTTTAAATATTTGTAATATGTTTTAATATCTGGGTTTGAGAAATACCACATGGTAAAAGCTTAATTATGGAACTCCAGAAAAAAAAAAAAAAAAAAGACATACCCATTAGCTAATAAGAGGCCAGGTGGCTCTCTTTAGTAGGGCCTGAAGAGGTGTCTCCACTGCCCCTGGGGCACCTCGGGTGTTAAGACACTGGGCACAGCCATGCCTGTCACCCCCTGATGGCAGAGTGACTCGATGGGTCGGGCTTGCCAGCTGCTGTCCCTTCCTCCATGCTGTTCCCTAGATGTCACTTTACTGTACAGGAGCTAGAGAACCAGTTGTTGGCCAAAGATAAAGAGAGCTAAGTGATAAGTGGGAGGATGTGTGCATACAATCTTTTTCTCCCTCTCAGCCCGAACATCAAATCCTCACACTGATCCTTAATCACAAAAGTTAAACAGACTTAGCCAACTCAATTTTCAGTGATAATGAGCATCGAAAATCACATGGATTAATAAGTCACAAATGATCCCCTTCAGAATAATTTTATTTCTAACTTCTTAACCCACCTTATAGATGCTGTAAACAAGCAACAAGTGGGATTGATCTGAGACTGACTACACTCTTTTTTTCTCCTGTCTTCAGCAGAGCTACAGATGAGCGCTCTAATGGTCAAAAACTACAGAACCAGAGCCTAGAGAGAGAGCACAGGAACTGTAAGGGGTAGCAACCCATCAGCCTCGATTGCCATTAGTGATGTGCCAGGTCTTAGCCAAAGGTACAGACTGAAGAAGAGAGGCAAAAGAAAATTTTAAATACACAGTCCTTCCTCTCAGCCATGCTAATGAACCTCCAACATTCCTGTCTCTTGCTCTCTCGGTTCCTCCTCCCTTCTCCATCTTCTGAAGGTTTGGGTGACTTGTAGGCATTCAGCCAACAACTAAGTGACTGAGTATGCTAACACCTCTTCCGGGACTGACACATTAGATGCCATAACCACAGCCAATAGGCATAGAGTTCTATGGAGCAATAGGTCTGAAGGAAGAAAAAGAGGGGGAAAGGGAACAGAGAGACAGGAAGTGGAAAGACTTACCCAGGCACCACTATCCATGCCAAGGGTCTGTTTAAAAGAGCACAGAAGGCTGGGTGTGGTGGCTCATGCCTGTAATCCCAACACATTGGGAGGCCAAGGCGGGAGGATCACTTGAGCCCAGGAGTTCAACACTAAGCCTGGGCAACATGAAAAGGCCCTATCTTTAAAAAAGTGAATAAATTAGCTGGGTGTAGTGGTGTGTGCCTGTAGTCCCAGTTACTTGGGAGGCTGATGCAGGAGGATCAACTGAGCCTGAGAGGTCCAGGCTGCAGTGAGCTGTGATCACGACACTGCACTCCAGCCTGGGATGAGAGAGCAAGACCCTGTCTCAATCAATCCATCAATCAGTAAGACAGGATAGAAGAAGAAAATTCGAGGGGATAATACTGTTAAAAATTACACAGGTGCTTGACTTAACAGATGGCCATCTTATACTCACACAGCCACCTGAAATATAAATGAATGAAAAGGCTAATGCAAAAATGTTTAAATTAGTAAACTGTCCAAGAGGTCTGATCAAAATGAATTAATAATCTCTAAGTTGAAAAATAAATACTCATATCTATAGTTATAAGTCTGTTTAGTGAGTGATTGAAAATACACAGCCACAGGGCTTTGAGCAATCAGTTAGGCTGGAATCCCAGTTCTATATCCACCGACCGTCAGACCTTGGGCAAGTTACTTAACCTCTAGAGCATCAGTTTCCAAATCTTTAAAATGGGATAATTGTACCTGCCTCCTAAAATCTTTGTGAAGATTAAATAAAATACTTAGATTGGTGTTTGGCATATACCAAGTGTTCCATAAATATTATCACTCTATATAAAGTTACATATTGAATACCAAAGCAAAAATCCTAAGGAAAACACATGCTGGGAAAGTCTCAAACTTATTTTTTTGAGGCATTTTGTAACTGATAGCCTATACATATTGCCTAATGTTTGGGTTTATTATAAACAACTTATTTCACTGAGCTTAATTTCTAAATTTTAATCACTCAGTACCTTTTAAGTAAAACCAGTTTAATTATAAAAATTAAGAATGTAAGCGCTAGGAGTTTAAATAAAACTAAATCTGCTTCACTCACACAACTATTTATGGTTCACTTCCAGGGACAGCTATCAGAAATCACGCTATTTCTGCTTTTTTTATTCCTGTATTATGAGGGATGAGGGTGAGGCGTCTAGTAAACTATCATTTGAGGAAGCTGTAACTTTTTACAATTTTCCTTATATCTCTTCTCTTTTCCATACCAAAAAAAAAAAAAAAAAAAAAAAGACATATTGCATTACTATAAATTTGAGGAAAGTCTGTAAATTTAATTAACATCAAATCTGGTTTAGTGGAAATCACTCTAATAAGAAATGAGGTCATGTCTCTTGCAATGAATCATGTCATTAAATTTATCTTCTTTCTGAAGTCTTTCCTTCGTTTGTCATTTCTAAGTCCTTAATTGTTGTTGATTATTCAAATAAAATCAGTTTGTTTTAGTTTTGAAAAGATATTAAACTGATGCTAAAAAATCTCTCTCTCTACACGTCTGCTTTTAACTTTACAGTATTTTTTTCTAACCAGTTTTTTTAAAGCAAATACCAAGTTTACTTTATTCAAAATTCTCATTTATCATGTGTATCTCTTATTTCGCGGGTGTCTTCACATATTCCTCTACTGTTTTAATTTCCCTTTTTTTTTTTTTTTTTTAAAGAGACAGGGGTTTAACTATGTTGTCCAGGCTGGACTCAAACTCCAGGGCTCAAGTGAACCTCCCAAGTAGTTGGGACTACAGCATTGTGCCCAGCCTAATTTTCATTTACTCCACAATTACACTCTATAAGATTACAACCTCACTTAAATAACACCCAGGTATTTTCAAAGATAATCTTGGGAGAACTATCATCACCTCAAGGGCTCTTTCAAAGGTCTCATCTACTCCAAGGCCTTGAGATACGATTCAATCCATAGGACATATCAAGATTTCAACTCTAGTCAGAATCAGTATTTTAACAATGGAAGCAAACTGGGAAAGCTAACCAGTCTCACGTCTTTACACACATGGAAACTAAGACCATACATATTATAGTTACTTTTGCTTAACATTTTACAAAGGACATTCAGATGACTTATCACAGGTCCTAATTAAAGGAATCCTGAAGACAAAACCAAGTCACTTTCATAACACTTGACCCTTTTCAACTACCTTAATATTTTTCATCTTAGTTTAAAGGAAACCTTTATGTCAAATCCAACTATTTTATCTCCTTGTTAAAGCTGAGCTTGTATTTTAAATCAGCACCTTTATGCCAGTCTCAGAATCTCAAAAAAGTTACACTTTCCCCTACGGTGTTCCCACCACTGAATGGCCCCCAGGCGGGGCTTTCCCAGACCCTCGCTCCGCACCCATTTTGATCCAGGGAGGGGCGGCCGGGCAGGGACTGAGACGGCCGCGACCAGACAATGTCCTGCATTCACCGTGGCCTCGGCCAATCACAGGCCGGCGCCTCCCTGCCCCGCGCGGCGCCACCGGCCACCGCTCCGGCCGGAGGAAAACCTGGCTTCAGTCGGCCATCTGCGGCCAACCCAGTCAGAGCGCGCGGCGCTCCCACTGCGCCCGGCCCGGGGAAAGGGTCTGGGCGGCGGGCGCCGCGGCGTCCCCCGGGGCAGGGTCGCGCACGGAGGGCAGGACGCGCCGCCCCCTCCGCCCGAACGCGGCGCTGTCCCTTTAAGACGATCCTCCTCCCGGGGCCGAGCAGCGCGTTGGCGGCCCCGCCGCAGCGGGCAGCGACATCCGGGCTACCGGGCGGGCGACGGCGGCGGCCCCTCGGGCAGCTCTCAGTCCCCGCGGGACGCCCGGCGCGCCGCCGCCGGACAACAGGAGACCTCTAGGCCAAAAAATTTCCCCAAGCCCAGGGTCACACCGCGGCGGCCGCGGCATCTGCCGCCACCCGCCGCAGCCTCGCAGACTCCGGGATCGGGACGCCGGGGCCAGCACGCGGGTCACGAACGCTCAGCCCGCGGGGCCGCGCGGCGCGCGCTCCTCAGGCCCGCCCCACCTCCTGCGCGTGCCCAGGGGGCGGGGCGCCGCTGATCAGCCAATCAGCGCCAGATGTCCCGGGACCGCCCCTGAAGTCCTCTTAGGGGGAGGCACGGGAGGGAGAACTTCGTGGGGGGCACGGCGGCTGGTGGCGGGTGTGGAAAACTGGGAGCGCCAGAGGGGCTGGGAAGGTGGGCGCGAAGGCACTCACCCCGACTTCTAAGCTGTGCGGAAGTGAAAGGGGCGGGAGCGGCGGGGAAGGGCGCTGGCCGCTCGTGAGAACCGGCGCGGGCGGGCCGGGGGCGGGGAGGCGCCGGGAGCAGGTGGTGCAGCCCGAGGCGGGCGGGAGGGGCTGGCGTGTCCTGGAGACGGGAAAAGCGGGGATGGATGTGCTGAGCTAATAAGCGTACAGCCAGAGCTGTCAAGGTTTATTTATGCAGGACAGAGAACTTAGAGAAGTTATGCACTGACTGGTGGACACACGTTCTAAGATTTTCCTCCGTTCGGTTTAAGAGAAAAGTGCTTACATATTTCTGATGCCTGGTGATATTTAAAATTGAAAGTTGGTCACTTGATATTTTATTATGGGATTGGGAGAAAGAGGAACAAAAGGCATTTATAAAGCAAAAGCCATTTCTGTGATGCATTCTACCAAAAATTTGAGAACGAATGTGTTTCAACAATCGGATGCACGGAATTTGTAGGAGGGTAGAGTGGGGCTTGTATTGCCTGGGAGATTCACTGCCAGGTGGTCATGCATAAGCCCCTACTCCAAGCTCTCATTTTCCCTACCTGCAAAATTAGACCAATGAACACCCCTCCTGTCTCACCGCATGTTTTGAGATTCCGCGTGTATGAGGGAGGGAGGGAGGGCTGGAGCGCGGGCCGGCGCGGAGTGGGGGTCCCTGGGCGCCGTCTGGGCCGCCCTCTCTCCCGGGCGTGCTCTGGACCGTCTCGTCCCCTCCCGGCGCGTTATCCTGCTTCCGGAACCCCCGTGTCCTGAAGTCCAGGCATATTTAACTTGGATGCCACAGAAATCTCAAAATCTAGGCGTTCTCAGCGGAGCTCGGCACCTTCCCTACAAGCCTCGCGTGTTTCCCGACTCAGCAAAGACAACACTACAGTCTGGTCATTATCCTTCTACCCCAATTCACCTAGCCCCGGGATCCGCTTTGCGTCTGCACTTCAGGCCGCCTGGTTGTCGCTGCTGCCGCTCTCATGCCTCGGTGCGGGGCGCGGCGTCTCCCACCTGGACCTCCGGCGACCGCTCTCCGCTCTCTCTGCCTCCGCCCTTGCCCCTCCCCCGTCTCGACAGAGCAGCCAGTCAGATGCTTTATTTTAATGTAAATCCGATCGTGTCACTCCTGTTTACAATCTTTAATGGGCTCTCTGTTGCTCTTGGGCTAAAGTCCTATCTCCTTAAATTCGCTTAATAGGGCCCTCCTAATCCAGTTTCCGCTTTCGTCTGGCCTGGATCTTTTTACCTTGGGCCGCTCCTCCAGCCCTTCTTCGTGTTCCTCCCAACCTGGACTGCTTTCACTTCTCTCAGCTTGCCGACTCAAGCTGCTGCAGCACTTCTCCGTCTCCTCCCCGCTTCCTTCGTTTCCTGCACCTCCTTCCCCAGCGTGAGCGTTAAGGGCGCCCGTGGAACCCCTTCCTTTGCAGCGCACCCGTAGCCTTGCACTGCCGTGGGCAGCCGTCCGACCGGGGGCGCATCCCACGCCAGCCCTTTGGAGCGTGGGCTGCATTGTTCCCATTTCCTAGGACGGTCCTGACAATACTGGCAGAGCCCAAGAGCACTTTTAGGATACACAGTGATGGGCGCAGAAAACCAAACAAGTAGCCTGAGATCTTTGTTGATTGATTCATTTTATATTGCTGTATTTTTCAGTTTTAAAATTTTCCAGTTTATAAGAATAGCATGTTTTTTAAATATATATGTATATATAAATTTAAAACTGATAGGACGTTTTACACCACAAACAATTACAAATCTCTTTTAGCAGAAAGTGTGTGGGTTTATGAAATGAAATCAGGAACAGAGGCTCGATGTTCAATGCACATGGGCAGAAATGTTCACTTTAAGCTCAGATGCTGAAACTTTAAAACAGCTGAAACTCATACCCCAATAATGATTACAGGAAGGACCAGAAGAAAAGAGCAGTAAGCTGGGCTTATTATTAATTTGTAGGCTAGTAATTATCGATAGGTTAAGAAATTGCTTTTGAAACAATTCCTGGTACTGTTAATATTTCTATTGTTTATATGAGATGTCAGTGTAACAAATTGAAATTCTCATTTTCCCAGTGCTCCCTCCCAGCTAGCAATGATAACGTATGTGCCTTTGGATCTGTAGTATTTCTAAACATGGTTCTGCTACACACTTTCCAATAAAGTTAAACAAGAATTCTTTGTTGAGCTATGTAATATTTAGAAGGGAGGATAGGGGAATAAATCTTAACTACTGCAAATTGTTTCCCTTCAGCCTAACTCTGAAGGAGATCCTTGTTGGTTTTTTCATTACTGTACTACTAGGTTGTTTACTTTGTTACACTTTGTGGAAGGGAGCAGAACTTAGTAAATAATAAAAAATAAAAAATGAGTGGGGAGAGTTTAATAAAATAAGCAAAAAATAAATGAAATATAGAAATAAAGTAATAATGCACTTTGAGTTAGAAAAATTTGTTTCTATGCTCTGTGCTATAATTAACATAAGATCTTATATTGCTCAATTTATCTAATGAAAACAATATTTCAAGCAGAAGAAATAGGCATTATAGTTATTTACTGTTTCTATAGAAAAATATTCTCCAAACATGCATTTTATCTGTTTATAGGACCTGTCAAATAACTATTATAAACAAATGATAAGAGAAAAATAAATGCTGGAGAAATGGCTTTTCTTTTGGAGGTAGACTTGAATAATTTTGAATTTAGAAAACATTTTAGATACTCTAATTTGGTAAAAGTCCTAAGATTATACTTCACTTACATTTCAGCTAACTGCATTTTTCACTTTTTAAACCTGTTAAAAAATTTTATTTCCAAACTTGATGGAATGGTAAAGGATTTTTAAAAAGTGTTTATAATGAAACATTTTTAATAGCTAGTTTTAAGAGTATATCTATAATGGAAACACAGTACATTTCAGGCTTATTTATAAGCATGCCAAACCTGATTAGGTGACTACTTGAAAGAAACATACTGAAAATGAGATCTATTGCCATTTGCTGCATTTGTTGGTTTAGCAGAAATTTCCCATTAATTGGGCATTGAAAAGGCACTGCCAGTCTAGTAGAGATAGGCAGATATGATGACTAGAGAAAGGGAGAGTAGAAACAGGGTGAGATGTGGGACTAAAAGACTGAGGACTAAGTCAGCGAGCTTTACCTTCTGCAAATTATGTCTGAGACTTAGTTTCCACATTTACAAATTGGGCAACTCTTTGCCATCTTGACCACCTCACAGTACTCATACGAGGATCAAAGGAGAGTAATGTACTCCGTAAACCTTAAGACACTGGTCAAATAGTAGTTACAGATACTGTTGTACACATTCTACTTTGGACTTGGAGACATTTGGTTTTCATGAAAATCACAATAATAACCATATATATCTCTCATATATAATACAAGAAGTATAAAGAAATCTGAAAGGGAAATAAGTTGCCTTTTCAC
This sequence comes from Macaca thibetana thibetana, assembly GCF_024542745.1. Classification (NCBI taxonomy): domain Eukaryota; kingdom Metazoa; phylum Chordata; class Mammalia; order Primates; family Cercopithecidae; genus Macaca; species Macaca thibetana. Next base: position 84,054,953 of record NC_065585.1, on the reverse strand, counting down.
AACTCTGATTCTCTAAGGGGGATTCATATGTACTTGCATTTGCTCATGGGTGATAGATGATTACTAAAGACAAAACAGAGTTCATTATTAGAGACAAAAAAAGATTGTAGTATTTGCAGAGGAATCTGGTACAGTCTAGATTTTGTTATGCTTTAAGTATTATAAAAGCAAGGTGACATTTATATATAAAGAAGAAACTAAAAAAATAAATAAACAAAATAGGGCAAGTATTTAATGAAGGATATCATGTTCAATACTGTCAAAGATTGAGAAAGAAGAAAAATATTCTTCATTGATTATATTTATGTGCTATTATTGACCCATGATAAATCTGAGGGATCAAGTAGCAATGAAAGCAATTCTTCTATATTATCCTGACATCTTCATCCAAGTTTGATATATTTGGCCAGCAGTTAGTCATCCTAATAGGTTTGACTGATAACTTACTATGTGCAGAGTGCTTTAGTGTACACTGCATGAATGGTAAAATAAATATAAGATGCATTTTTTTTTCTCAAGGGGGCTAAAATTGGCTTCTGAAAAGTCAAACAAAACCAACCCTAGTCCATTTTTGAGTGAGCCTCCATTCTTCACAAGGGAAGGAGAGCTGGGTGGGTAGTTCCCCCAGCTGCTCATCTTTGCACCCTTCTAACATGCTCTCCCAGCAAGGAGCGGAGGACTCAGGCCTGAATCCATCACCCTCATGCTCTGCCATTCTACCATTATAGCTGATTCTTTTGGACCCTAAAGTTTTCGATTTTCTAAAGTTGCCCCTTAAAATGTGAATCTCTCTAGGAGGGGTATAGATAGTACTTTGATACCTAGATAATCTTTTACCTGCTCAGCAGAGATTGCTCTTATCCTGCAGAGAGCAAGAAAAGGAACAAGATGGAACTGTCAGAGAAGGGAAAGTAAGCAGCAAAGACAGAGATGCAGAAAGGATCAATGACCAAGTGAGGTGAGCTCAAAGAAGCTTTGATGGCTTTGCCTTGGAATAGTGTCTCTCTAGTTCTGTTTCTGAGCTGCTCTGGCATCATGGCCTGGGGTTCCAGCCTCTGCTCTTAGGGTTCTGGGGTCTGCTTCTCTGGCCCTACCCATATTCCTTGCCTGTCATGGAGTTCAGCTGAGTTCCAACCAGTTTGATGGTAAACTAGAAGGAAAAGCAGTCCCAACGTTGGAAGACTTGAGTTCTCTGTGACTTTGAGTCATTCAGGCTTTTTCCAACTTCCATTTCCACATTTGTACAAAGAGACAGTGTATTACTTCCCTCTTTCACTCTGGGTTTCTCCCTTTCTCTGTGAAATCTCCCTTTCCCCTCAGTCCTTTCACTATAATTAAGCCTGTACCACAGGTGGTCAAAATCCTAGCTGCCCCCAGACCAGGCGCGGTGGCTCACACCTGTAATCCCAGCACTTTGGGAGGCCGAGGCGAGCAGATCACGAGGTCAGAAGATCAAGACCATCCCTGCTAACACGGTAAAACCCCATCTCTACTAAAAATACAAAAAATTAGCCAGGTGTGGTGGCAGGCACCTGTAGTCCCAACTACTCGGGAGGCTAAGGCAGGAGAATGGCGTGAACCTGGGAGGCGGAGCTTGCAATAAGCAGAGAGATCACACCACTGCCACTGCACTCCAGCCTGGGTGACAGAGCGAGACCCAAATAAATAAATAAATAAATAAATAAATAAATAAATAAATAAATCCTAGCTGCCCCCAAAATGTGGAAACAACCCGAATGTCCATTGATGGATTAATAAATAAACAAAATGTGGTATAGACACACAGTAAAATATTATTCAGCCTTAAAAGGAAGGAAATTCTGACACGTGCTACACAATAGATGAACTTTGAGGATGTTATGCTAAGTGAAATAAGCCAGATGCAAAAGTCATACAAATATTGTATGACTTCACTCATATGAGGTACTTAGAATAGGCAAAATTCATAGAAACAGAAAGTAGAATAAAGGTTGCCAGGGGGACCGGGTGCTGTGGCTCACGCCTGTAATCCCAGCACTTTGGGAGGCCGAGGCGGGCAGATCACGAGGTCAGGAGATTGAGACCATCCTGGCTAATGCAGTGAAACCCCGTCTCTACTAAAAATACAAAAAAATAGCCGGGCGTAGTGGTGGCTGCCTGTAATCCCAGCTACTCAGTAGGCTGAGGCAGGAGAATGGTGTGAACCCGGGAGGCGGAGCTTGCAGTGAGCCGAGATCGTGCCACTGCACTCCAGCCTGGGCGACAGAGCGAGACTCCATCTCAAAATAAATAAATAATAAAAAAAAATTTTTAATGGCTACCAGGGGATGGGGGAGAGGCGGGAGTGGGGAGTTAGTGTTTAATGGGTACAAAGTTTCAGTTTGGGATGATGGATACGTTCTGGAAATGGATAGTGGTGATAGTTACACAACAATGGGAATATAATTAATACCACTGAACTATACAATTTAAAAGGGTAAATGTTATGTATATTTTACCACAGTAAAAAGATATATTAAACCATGGTAGGAACCCTGGCTGAAGACATGTTTTGAGTGATTTGCCTAATCCTTTGCACCTGATTTTTCTGTGTAGCTGTTTGAGTTGTGACCCAGCCTCAGTCTCTCCCTGAAAGACAGGACCTCCTCTGTACTCCTCTCCAGGCAATGCTCCCCGTTCTCCCTCAAATACACACTCCCGGACCTGGTCTAATATCCATAGTCCCCTACCTCTCATCTAGCAAAACTCTGCCACAGCTTCTTCCCACCACCCTCAAGCTGCTGTCCCATCCCCAAGTCTCAATCTCCCATGTTCACTGGGGACATCACTGGAACTGCTCCAATTCTGAAGTACATCCATGTGCTGCCTGTAATCACAGCTTCCCATCCTTCCTGCCTGACTGATTTTATTTCACCTGCTTGAACCTCATGGAGGCCCCCATTATTTCAGCTTCTCCCCAAGTACCTGCCCCATCCTGATGCCTCACTGTGTACTCCTCTCCTCTTCATCTATCCTGTCTTCTGCATGAGCTCATGAATGCTGCTGGGGGGTTACCCAGTTATGTCTACTGGGACCCCTGCCTATTGCTTTATTGTCTGCAACCCAAAGTGAGGTTTATCAGTCCTTTTCTACCAGTCCATTGGTGACTTATTCTTCTAACCTTTAAAACTTCACTCTTTAAGCTTCATTCCACAACACTTTAGTTGGCTACTAATGCTGTGTAGGAGAGCACTGTTTTGTCATGTTTTGTTCTGCATGAACAAGTGCTACGCTCCCTCTGTCCCAAGTATCTGCTCCAACAAATCCCACTGCCTAGAATACTGCTTCTCTTAATTATTGATATTCTTAAATATCAAGTCATTACCTTTTGCATTATCTTTTTCTTCCCGTTGACTAGTTTAATACTTAGTATATCAGTTAGAATTAGGTTTGCAAGTACAGAAAATTGCCAAATAACATTAGCATAAACAAAATAGAAATTTTAGGTTGGGTGTGGTGGCTCATGCCTGTAATCCCAGTACTTTGGGAGGCTGAGGTGGGAGGATAACTTGAGGCAGGAGTTTCAGACCAGCTTGGGTAACATATTGAAACCCCACCTCTACATAAACATTAAAAAATGAGCAGGAGTGGTAGTGTGCATCTGTAGTTGTAGATAATCAGGAGGCTGAAGCAGGAGGATTGCTTGAACCCAGGAGTTTGAGGCTGTAGTGAGCTATCATCATACCACTGAACTCCAGTCTGACAACAGAGTGAGACCCTGTCTCTATAAAAAAAAGAAAAAAATGAAAGTTTTATCCTAATCCTGTACAACTTCAAGGACAGACAGTGCTGGTCTGATATGTGTTCACTGCAAGTCTTATGGATCAATTCTCTTTCAGTTTTGCTTCCCCATCCTGAGGCTGTGCCACTATCTTTGTGTCCAAGATGGGGACTAGACTTAAATTCCAGGCAGCAGGGTAGAGGAAGGAATAAAAAAAGGGTAGAAGGCTCACACCAACTGTCTTTCTAGAAAGCTCCCCAGGAGCTTGCAAACAATATTTTGTTTATATCCTGTCGGGCCAACTTAATCACACCTAGCTGCAAGGGAGGCTGAGATACACAGTCTTTCTTTTGGGAAACCAAATTTCCAGCTAAAAATTCTATAGTGTGAGAGAAGAGGAGCAGTGAATATTGGAGGACAAAAAGAGAGTTAGGCCATATGTATCTACATTTAAAAGGATATCTAACTATGGCATCATAATCCAGATGAATCTAGATTTCAAAGGTATTCCTACCCAATCTTAATCTCCTTTGTTGTAAGGTCTGACATTTAGACTCAGTAGTTCTTACTCCAAGCAAGTCACTGCATTTCCAGGGGTTATCAGGTAGTGTAAGAATCCAGCGCTGTGATCTTGTTGGGATGAGGCATAGATGTGAGCTGAAAGGGAGTGGAGATAAAGGTATAAGTAGAGTGAAAGGCTCAGTAATTATATACAAAGAAAGGATTTTACATGTTGACATTTTTGATTATGACCCCTGAGCCTCACTGGCTGGATTTGCTTTTCCCTGGACTTTCAGGGGAGTGTGCTCCGCTCTCTACCAGGCACCTGCAGTTCCACCCCGGGCAGCTGGAGGGCTCTGTTCCACCACGGGCCACTGTGAACGCACATTTATTACCCGGTGTCAGTTGACGCCCTTCTCCAATCGCCCAAGAGAAGATGGCTTCACAGGCCACAAACAATCTCCACGACAGGACAGAGTGCTGGCTGCCGCTGCGTGGGAGCCAGGCCTGCACCCCATAGAGTCTGCTTTGGTTTAGAGCCAGCCCGTCCACCCTTGCCACCTTCAGCCGCTAGCCCAAATCTCAACGCTTTTCTCGCCCATTTCCAAACATCTCTGCGCTTCTCCCTTCCCCATCCGATCATTTCTGTTTCCATTATTTTTTTTTCTTCGCAGTTCCTTCCACGGTGTCTTCGGAAATGCTGATTCCTCTGTTGGCTTTGTGCTGTTTCTATTCGCCAAACCTATTCCGTTGTAAACCGACTTCTCTGAATCTCCTCCTCACAACAGGACCAGCCCTCCTTCTCTCTTCCTTGGCTGAGGGTGCACCGCTCCTGCCTCAGCATCTTCTGGTGCTCTGTAAGCCGCTTTCTTTCTTCCTGCAGACTTGCAAGAGCTTCCTTACTTTGAAAGGAGTCTTTGCTGCTCTGTTCCTTTCTCTGCTTTCATCACCAAATAAGGACATTCACAGTACCCGCTGCTCCCATGGCTTCCCACCACTCCTAGCTTAATTTTTTGTCACCTAGTTGTACTCGACACATCTCTATGAAATGAACACCATGATATCATCAGTAAACTTCGAATTATCTAATTCTCTATTTTACCTAATCTGGTAAAGGCATCAGACTATTTGATTGTAACATGGCACCATTGCCATTGCCCATTCATCAAAATTTTATATTGTGGCTGGCGCAGTGGCTCATGCCTGTAATCCCAGCACTTTAGGAGGCTTAGGCAGGCAGATCACTTGAGCCCACGAGTTCGAGACCGGCCTCGGCAACATGGGGAGACCCTATCACTACAAGAATACAAAAATTAGCCAGGTGTGGTGGCACACGCCTGTAGTTCCAGCTACTCATGAGGCTGAGGTGGGAGGATTGCTTGAACCCAGGAGGTTGAGGCTGCAGTGAGCCATGATTGCACCACTGCCATCCAGTCTGGGTGACAGAGCATGACTCTGTCTCAAAAAAATTTTTTTAAATCTTGCTTTCTGTCAAACTACCTATTATGGTTCTTTCCTTACCTTTTATGATCATTGTATTCGGTAATAAAATAATAATATAGCAAACATTTAATGAACACTTATTTTGTGACAGGTAGAATATAAGGTGCTGTATACACATGTTTCATTTAAACTCAAAATAACTCTATGAGGTAGATGAAATTATTATCCCTACTTTACAGATAAGAAAACAGAATTGGTGGCTTACAGAGGTTAAGTGATGTGCTTAAGACGACAGATCTAGTAAGAGTGAGAGGTGGAATCAAACCCAGGCTGACTGAATTCCAAAGCACTGATTTTTGCCAGCAGAGCGCATTGCTACTATTCTGGAAACCTGTAGTTCCTCTTTTCCTAATTTCACTTTAAATATGAAACTTTCCCAGGACTCAGTTTGGGATACCTGCTTACCTGTCTATAGACATTCACTTTCACAGGGAAGTGTTGACTTTCATGGGGTGAACTCTCTCCTTTACTTACTTTAAAAACTTGTCACTATGGAAAAAATTTAAACATACACAAAAATAGGAAGAACTGTATAATGACAACCCCCTTCCCCAGGTACTATCACCCAAGTCCAACAATCATCAATTTCTGGCCACTCTTGTTTCCTCTATACCCCACCTGTCCCCATCTCCCACCCTCATTGGGTTGTTTGTTTATTTATTTACTTTTGAGACAAGGGTCTTGCTCTGTTTCACACACTGGTGTGCAGTGGTGCCATCACAGCTTACCGCAGTCCTGACCTGGAGGTTGAGGGGCTCAAGTCTCTCCTACCTCAGCCTCCCGAGCAGCTGGGACTACAGGTACATGCCACCACACCCGATTAATTTTTGTATTTTTCGTAGAGATAGGGTTTTGCCATGTTGCCCAGACTGGTTTCAAACTCCTGGGCTCAAGGGATCCACCTGCCTTAGCATCCTAAAGTGCTGGGATTACAGGCATGAGCCAACGCGCCTGGCCTATCCCACTGGATTATTTAAGGCAAATGCCAAAAATCATATCAGTTCATCTGTAAAGATTTCAGTATATATCTTACAAATATAAAGACTCATTTAAAAAAAACTGTAACCGCAATTATGAAAATATATCTAAATATTAAAAAGAATTTCTTAATGTCAGTAAATATTCAGTGACATCAAATTTCCTCAGTTGTGTAGTACTTTTTTTTTTTTTTTTTTTTCTAAGAGCTGCTTTATTAGATCAGGATTCAAATAAGGCCAATAAGTCATACTTGGTTGCTGTGGCTCTTTAAGTGCCTTTTAATCTTTAGATTCTCTTTCCCTCTTTTTTACTTTTTTCTTGAAATTTATTTGTTGAAAATGTCGGATCAGTAGTTCTGTGTAATATCCCACATTCTGGGTTTTGTTGATTGATTTCCCATTTTGTTAACACGTTTGTCTCACCCAAATTTGCAGTGAATTGGTAGTTAGATTTAGAGGCTTGAGCTGATTCAAGTTCATTTTTTGGGCAAGATTTCATAGGTAATACTAGGTACTGCCATTAGAAATCCTGTTTACCAGCCGGAAGCAGTGGCTCATACCTGTAATCGCAGCACTTTGGGAGGCTGAGGCAGGTGGATCACCTGAGGTCAGGAGTTCAAGACCAGCCTGGCCAACATGGTGAAACCCCCATCTATTAAAAATACAAAAATTGGCCAGGAGTGGTGGCTCATGCCTATAATCCCAGCACTTTGGGAGGCCGAGGTGGGCGGATCACCTGAGGTCAGGAGTTTGAGACCAGCCTGGCCAACATAGTGAAACCCCATCTCTACAAAAAATACAAAAATTAGCCAGGCATGGTGGCGCTTGCCTGTAATCCCAGCTACTTGGGAGGCTGAGGCAGGAGAATCACTTGAACTCAGGAGGCAGAGGTTGCGGTGAGCCGAGATCACACCATTGCACTCCAGCCTGGGTGACAGAACAAGACTCTGTCTAGAAAAAAGAAAAATCCTGTTTACCAAGTCAGACACAGAAAGAAAAATATTGCATGTTCCCACTCATAAGTGGGAGCTAAATAATGTGTATACATGGGCATAGGGTGTGGAAGTATAGACACTGGAGACTGGAGGGTGAGATGGGTGGATGATGAGAAATCACTTAATAGGTACAATGTATGCTACTCAGGTGATGGATATACCCTGATTTCACCACTGGGGAAGCTATGCATGTTACAAAATTGCACTTGTACCCCATAAATTTATACAAAAAAATAAGAAATTACACTTGCTTAGTTGGTATTCGGTTGATTCTTTTACCTTCAGCTAATGCTGCATCATTTCACTTGGATATTCTGCCATCTTTCAAAATTAACATGTGTAAAAGCAAATTTATCTTCCTTCCACACAAGCTTTCCCTCCTGACACCTTCTCTGCTTCTGCTATCATTTCTATTGTTTTTGGGGTCCAGATCTCAGTCATCTTCCCCTTTTCCCTCAACTCCCACATTCAGTCATAAAGACCTGCCAGTTCTCCTTCTAGAGTATTCAAACCCTCTCCTTTTGATTCTACCATCCACTACCCTAATACAGGCTCTAAATGTATTATAATTGCCTGTGACTTATGCCTGTAATCTCAGCACTTTGGGAGACTGAGGTAGAAGGATCACTTGAGCTCAGGAGTTCAAGACCAGCTTGGGCAACATAGCAAGACCCTGTCTCTACAAAATTAAATTAAATTAAAAAGTATTACAATTACCTCCCACTGGTCTCTTTTCCCTCAATTCCATCCCATATACTGCCACTTGACAAATCACCCATTGCATTAGCGGCATCTTCTTCTGTGCTTCCTTATTCACAAACCTTCAATAGTGACCCATTACCCATTAAATAAAGTGTAAACTACTGAGAGTAGTTCAACATAGTCTGGTCCTAATCTACATTTCCAGCCTACCACACAATTCATATTGCTTAGCATTAGACATTTATTCCACAGTCATGGAAATTGACAGACTTGAACATGCTTAGGTCAATGTCATATTTGATATTCTCTCTTAGCATTGAATACTGGAGTCAACAGTGACTCAAGTGCTGGAGTAAGGCAAAGTTTCTCTCTGAGGATAATGCTGGATGTGTCTCGGGAGACACCAGGGGATGGGAAAGTTGTCTGTCACCCTGGTAAAATACTGGTTGCTACTTTCTTTTCTTATTATTCTTTCATAATAAGATGTGTACACTTCTACCTGTTTGTCTGATTCTTAAAACATGGGACTTGTCATGGACCTGTGATGCAGAATGCCAGCCACCTAGGCTCTGCCCTCGTATCGCCTGCTCTCTGTCTCTCATTACAAACCCAACACACAAACACGCAACAACACAAAGAATTCTCAGCTACTCTTCCAAGAACTCTGGTAAAGTAGACCAGTAGACACCTGCATCCTGAAAGGCCTTCAGCCAAGACACTCTTGAGCATTCTCCTGGATCACATTGATCCCTCCCAGTGCCACAACGCACTGTCTTCTATGTGAATTCCCACGTGACATTTATAAAATTTCGTTACAGAAAGAAGTAGTATCGAAAGAGCTGGTACACCGTCTTTCTGTCCATAGTAAAAGTTATGTTATAAACTTTTTTTTCCCTACTTTTAGGGTCTCACTCTGTTGCCCAGGCTGGAGTGCGGTGGTGTGATGATGGCTTACTGTAGCCTTGAACTCCTGAGCTCAAATGATCCTCCTGCCTCAGCCTCCTGAGTAGCTATGACTACAGACACCCACCACCACACACAGCTAATGTTTTAAGATTCTTTCTGTAGAGATAAGGTCTCACTATGTTAGCCGGCTAGTCTCAAATTCCTGGCCTCAAGTGATCCTCCCGCATCAGTCTCCCAAAGATCTTGGATTATAGGCGTGAGCTACCTTGCCAGCTGCTTTATAAGCTTCTTAATATGCATTTGGGAATGAACTGGTGTATACATTAAATGAATAAAATACCACCACATTCCTTTGCCTCAGGCAAAGGTCAATTGTTCACCTAAGACTATGTTTGCATATTTTGTTTTCTAATTAGACTGGTGTCCCACCCTGCTCTCCTACCACTCCTCTCTGTCCCTAAATTCTAGCCATCCTGTAGAGCTCATTTGAAAACCCCTCCTCTTCTGTGAACTGCTTGCCTGCCCTAGCCAATAGCAAGCCTTCCTTCCTCTGAGAGCCTCTCATGTTGTCTTATGCTATTCATTTGCCGCTTACCACAGTCTTTTATCGTTAGTTTTATAAACTTTGTTTAAATTTGAAAGTAATATGTGCACACAGAAAATTTAAACTATACAAAAGAGGAGCCCAGGAAAAAAGTCTTTTTGCATCCACAATTCTTCACCCTAGAGGCAACCACTATTGCTAGTTCTTTGTGTATAATTTTAGACATAGACTACGCATTTGCAAACAAAATACACATATATGTACATATGTACAAATATATGTGTATATGCATGTACATTTGTAAATCCTTTCTTTTTTCCCCATGGTTATGATCAAACCATATAACACTCTTCTGAGCCTAGACTTTTTTGTTGTTTTTTGTATAACAGCATAGCTTGAAGATTACAACACATCAGCACGTAAATATCTACCTCATCCTTTCTAATGCCTGCATAGTTCCTATCATAAAGATAAACCATAGTTTATTTGATTAGGTATGTCATCATGGTTTGTATCTCTGATTCAATATACTCTTTCTGAGAGCAGTGGAGAAAATACGTGTGTTTCGTATATTCTTCCATGAATCCAGTACAGTACCTTCTGCATAGGAAAAGCTTAATAAATAAATACTTGTCAGTTTTCATTAGTGAATAGTCAAGTAACAAGTAATTATATTTTATAATAATATTTAGAAATAACTTGAGAGGCTGGGTGCAGTGGCTCATGCCTATAATCCCAGCATTTTGGGAAGCCAAGGGAGGAGGATTGCTGGAGCCCAGAAGTTGAGACCAGCCTGGGCAAAATAGTGAGACTCTATCTCTACAAAAAATTTTAAAAATTAGCTGTACATGGTGGCATGCACGTGTAGTCCCAGCTACTCAGGAGCCTGAGGTGGGAGGAATGCTTGAGCCTGGGAGGACAAGGCTGCAATGGACCAAGATTGTGCCACTGTACTCCAGGCTGGGAGATAGAGCAAGACTCTGTCTCAAAGAAATAAATAACTTGAGAAAGTCTGATAGCATTATCCAATCACCATATGTGTCCTTCACTGATATTTTTTATGGGCCTTTGTTATTATCTACAGCACAGTTTGGAAAGGCTTGACCTTGAGGTATACTAAGTTTCAGCACCTCAGCTCATGAAGAGCAAGGGCTAGGCTGAGGGGGCCTGATGCCACTGCAGTGGCTCCAGCCTAGATCCCATGTCCAAAGACAAAAGCTGGGAATCTGCAGGTGCAAGAGGGCCACTCCAAGGACACAGCACAGCAGTGCACTAGGAAGCCGGCCTCAGTTCCCCTCCCAAGAGGAAAGACCAGGAGTGGACAAAGAGATGAGGGGATCTGGCATGAACTGGTCTGGGGAAAGGAGGAGTTATAAAGTAGCAGGATCTTGGCTGGGCACCGTGGCTCACGCCTGTAATCCCAGCACTTTAGGAGACCAAGGCGGGCAGATCACCTGAGATTGGGAGTTTGAGACCACCCTGTCGTGGAGAAACTCTGTCTCTACTAAAAATACAAAATTAGCCAGGTGTGGTGGCACACGCCTGTAATCCCAGCTACTCAGGAGGCTGAGGCAGGAGAATCACTTGAACCAGGAGGCGGAGGTTGCGGTGAGCTGGAGATCGCGCCATTGCACTCCATCCTGGGCGACAAGAGTGAAACTCCATCCCAAACAAACAAACACCCAAAGTAGCAGGATCTCACTTGGACAGGTCCCAATCTTAAAACGACACGAGGCTACATCTGTGTTCATAGCAGCATTCCTCACAATAGCTAACAGGTGGAGGCAGGCCAGTGTCTGCGGACATATGAATGGATAAACAAAATGTACCATATACATCCAACAGACTATTACTCAGCCTTAATAAGGAAGGACATTCTGACACATGCTACAACATGGATGAAGATTCAGAACATGTTAAGTGAATAAGCTAAGGACAAAAGATCATATACTGTGTGATTCCATTGGTATGAGGTACCTAAAGTGGGCAAATTCATAGAGACAAGAAGTAGAATGGTGGTTGCCAATGGCTGGGAAGTGGGGAAATTTAGTTATTTTTCATGGGTACACAGTGTCTGTTGGGGAAGATGAAAAGGCTCTGGAGACGGGCGGTAGCAATGGTAGCACAATGATGTGAACGTACTTAACGCCAGTGACGTGCACACTTAAAAATGGTTGAAATGTAATATACTTTACGTTATGTATATTTTACCACAAAAAAAGGCATGAGGGAGGAAACATACAATTAGAATATGGTATTGTTTATTGAAATTCAGTCATTTTTATTCTAATCCCTTGATTTTTGCCATCTCTGAATCCACTGTTTTACCCCCTGTGAGTAGGGCCTCACAATATTACATTTTCTTTTCCTGAGAGAGGTAATAAATGAATCGGCTGTCGGGGAAACATGTGAAGCAGTACTTAATCGACTTTAGGCCCAGGCGACTTAGAAGTGACCCAAGGGCAATGGCTTTTGAGGGCCCCACAACAGCGGCTGTGGGAAAAGGAATGGGCTAAAAAGGGTGGAGGGTTTGCAGTTCTGCAGCCAAGTCAGCTTCTGTCTTTTTGACCTCACGGGGCTCTAGCATATGAACTGAGAGCAGCAGCATGCATGACATACCTGGAGAGTCTCCAGAGGGGAGCTTAGAAATGGCCTAGTAAGAATTCTTGCTAGATTTCTAGATGAAAAGCCTCAGTATAGCAGCTCAATCATGTAAACACATTATAAACATATTAAAAAGTAATTACTCCGGAGGAAGTTAACTATATTAAAATACAAATTAAGATAAAATTAGGAATGTTTCTGCTTTCAGAGTCAAGTACACAGAATATTTTTTAAAATGATGTTTGCCTTTCTGTATGCAGTCATCCCAAGACCTTCACGCTACATTTACTAGTATTTGTGCAGTGTCACCTGTGTGTCAGACTCTGTGCTAGGTGTTGGCTGAACTAACCTCTTACAAATCTGAGAAATGTGTTGAGCATGTGGGTACCCATGACTGCTGTATTTCAGTGTGAAGCAGTTAGCCAGAGAACAGTCAGTGTTTCTACCCAAGAGAAGGAATTAATCACAAATGGCTACATAATTCGCAAGTCAGTCTTATCTAGAGTTGCAGCCTATGGCAACATCTTGTGGCAATCACAGTGCAGACTTGCCCATCATATGTGACTTTTCCCCTTTCACAACAGAGGAAAGTATAAACAATTGGAAGTAAACGAGCTCAGCTCAAAGTGGATCACCAGAAAGGCAAGCCGTCTTCTGGCAGTTATTAGATTTCCATTTGGGGAAAAGCATTGATCAGGGGGTTAGAAGATCTGGGTTTGGATCCCATCTTTGTCTTTCACAGCAGGGTGACCTTGGGCAACCTCTCTGAGCCTCCCATCCCTCTCCTGTAAAATGAGAGTTGTATGTACATAATCTGCGAAGACCAAGTTCAAGTTATTGGAAAATATCTAAACCAGAGTTAAATGAGGAGTGTTCTGAGGTCTGCACACAAGATAGGATATTAGGCAACTTTAAATTATGACCTATTCTCACTTAACGTATTAAAGTACAACTTTAAGTTTGGCATAGGTTGGTCTACAATTATCCAAAAACTTGCAGTGATAATATTAATTTCCCACTATAAATATAGGCACTACCAAGATCATCAGAGCAAAAACAGTTGTTGGCCTGATTAACACCAGCCATTCAGGGACTTAATGGAATAGAAGAAAGAGGAGACATGTTTAGTTATTTGTTGTTGCTAACACATTTATTTCCAAAAAAAGGATTTGAGATGACCAGGAATCCCTACCTATCTTACATATATTCATATACAACTCATGTTATATATTTTAACAAAGGACCATGATAATGGCAGCTTCATAGCTCCAAGTAACAATTCAAGCTGATCTTACCTGGTCCCCAGAAACTCTACCCTGGCATTGGCTTTGTGACCAACCATCCCTCTGGGTCTCTCTCTGAAGAAGGGAATGACTCCTTGGGTGAATCTGCTAATTCGCTGTGTATACTCCTCCCCCGCAGGGGTGAACCACACCTAAGAAAGTTGCATAACAACTTGTTGCTGCTACAATCTCAGCTCAGGACTCAAGAAGAGACTTTTTACTTTCTTCCTGTAACTTCTTTCTTCCCTGTAGTGGCTACTGCAAAACTTGAACACTCTCCTCATGTCTCTTGACCACCTGTGAACATTATAATCTCAGCAGGTGATTAACCACTGAATTGGCAAGAAAAATAGAAGATATTATAAATGAATTTGCTAAGCATTCTTCCACCTGTCTGCACTCCAACCTATAAACTTACCACCATTTTAACCAATCTTTCTTTGATTTCAGAAAAACAGGTATAACTGCTCCCATCAACCCTGAACTTGATCTCCTCTCCTGGCCCCCAAAACCTTACTCTCCTATGTAGTTGTTCTCTCCCTACCCCTGGCTCCTGTCTCTTAGTCTAGAAGAATGCTTATCACTTTGATATTAAAACAACAAAACAAAAACAAAAAGCTACTAGCCTCGCTTTAATGTAAGTTCTTTCTATATACTATCCCAGGTCTCTTCATTTTATAACCAAGCTTCTAATAAAAGAGCTGTCTATGTCCTCAACTCCCACTAACTTCTCACCCCTTTGCAATCTACCTTCTACTCTCAATACTTGAAACTGAAAAGGTTAACAACAACCAAATCCAATGGAGGCTTTTCATTTGTTTCCTACCTGATCTCTCCATGACCTTTGACACAATTGCTCCTTTCCTTCTAGAAGCACTTTTACCTGGAGGTCTCACTTTTCCTTTCAGACTGATCTCTGTAATTTTTCTTCATTGGCTTATCTTTTTATGTCGTCTTTTATTAGTTTTTCTGCCTATAAGCAGTGTTCCCCAATGAATGTCACCTCTAGGGATTTCCTATTCCTTTCCACATTGATTCTGGGCTTGACCGTGGGATTGCTTTGGCCAGTAGAACATCAGCAAACCCGAAGCAGGCAAAGGACTGATAAGTGCTTGTGTACTGGAGCTTGCCTTATTGGAACAGAGACTGCTATGTCATCAGGATGACCAAGATGAAAAAGCAAGTGGAGAGAGACAGAGATAGAGATAGGCAGAGAGAGAGAGAGAGGCTCAACTACTCCCACTTTTTCAATTGAGTGCAACCCCCAGGTAACCCACCAGATAAATCATAATTTGTTTTAAGCCAGTAAATTTTGGAGTGGTTCTATATACAAAAATAGAAAATAAAAACGATCCCTGTCATCAGCCTGATTTCCTCACCTGTCACATGAGTTCCCCCTCAATCCCATCCATTTCAGTGGACTTAAGTACTGTTCATACCTCATAATTCTTACACCTATATCTCCAGGCCAGATTAACCTTCTAAGTTCCCATTTTTTACTTAACAGACATCCCTATTTGAATATTCCACAAACCGCCTCTAAAGGAATTCCCACACCAAAGCTCTGTGTTTTTCCACAAGCTGCTCTCGCCTCCATTTCTTATCTTGGTTAGTGATGCAAGGCAGGTGGAACCCTAAAAGGGAATCTTCACCCTTCCCTTTCATTCACTTCCCAACTTCAGCCATTCATCAAATCTTACCAAACACATCACCTAAACATCTCTCACATCTATTCCTTGATCTCTCCCACCTCAAATGCTGCCCTGGTCTAGGGCCCCATCACGTGCTGGGCATGTCACTGATGTTTACTCACCCTCAACCTACCCTGTGGTTTGATTCTCTGTTCCCATCGTTTTCCTGCTCACTATCTTTTTGTGCCTCCTCATGACCTAGAGGATAAGGTAAACATTTCTTCATATGCTACAAACCCTTTCTAACTTGTCCCTTCAATCTTCACTTTTTCCCCCTGTGTGTGCTGTGCTCTAACTGAGCCAAATTACTTGCAGTGCTGACACTACCTGGTGCTGTCCCATCTGTCCCATGCATGTCTCTGCTGGCTTTCCTGCCTGGTGGGCCTCCCCACACTCTGCCATCTGCAGAGTCCGGACAGGCTCGGCTCAGTTTAAATGTCATCTCCTCTGTTGAAGCCTCTCCTGCTCAGACTTAGTCATCCCATCTTCTGAGCTATCACTGTACCCAATAATACCACAATTGCACACATTTTAGTTGTAAAGACATGCTTAAATTCCTGCCCCCCCAATAGATGCACAGAGCCCCCTCCAGGGTGGGGTTTGCTTCATTATTGTGTTTACAGCACCCAGCACAGTGTACAATGCACAGTAAGTGCCAATAACCATTGGTGAATCATACACTATACTTTTTCAGTTTAAATGCTTTGTAAAAATATTTCATAATTAGTTAAGTTAGCAGTAGAAATGTCCACTTATTAGACTAGAAATGGACACAATGAGTGGCCCAATATTACTTAGATTAAGGTGGGTAACAGCAAGTTATAGAATACTGGAACTGGCAACTGAGGGGAGAAGAGCCAAAGGGGTACAGTCCAGGTTGGAGGCAGTGCCACTTTAGAACTGTTGCCCCTAGAGCTCCCTATCACTGCTCCCTCTAGACAGAGCACTGCCGTCCTCTACCACAGGGCAGAGCGGGCCTTTGCTTCTGTTTTCTCTTCGCTCATCAGAAGTCAGCCCACACGACACGCAGTTAGTAACAATCTTGAGTCTAGACAGTGCAAAGAAATAGGCAGTAGCTTTTATATCTTCCCTTTTCTTGTCTTAGAAGGTCTTCCTCACTTTTCTCCCTGCTTCCAGTCTAGTTCTCCACATCCTTCACCCTACCAGAGAGATATTTCGAAGTACAGATCTGACCTGTTACTCTCACATGAAGACTCTCCAATGGCTGTCCATAACCTTTGGGGAGAAGTCTAGAGCTCTCCTTGGACCTTTCTACTTATCTAGTCTAATCTACTACCTCCTTACCCCTGCCACTTAAACAAATGTGTAAGCGTTTACTGAGTTCCTTCTACATGGAAGGCTCTATGGGACCTGGGGGTACTAAAAGACAGGGCACAGTCATTGTTCCCCAGAAGCTTACAGACCAATGGTAAGATAGAATAAGAATTAACTATAATTCAACATAAGTGTGTATCGATGGAGATGGGCATCCTTGGGAGAACAAAGGAAGAACAGCCAACCCATCCTGAGAGGATCAGAGAACATTGTGGAGGAAGATTGGCTCAACCTCCATGTTCCACTCCCAATAGATCCACTTGCAGTGGCCTGGACTCATTGGGCTATGAAACCACTGTTGTCTTCTTGGGAATCCCTCTTCCCCTGCTTGTTCTGATGAACCTCCCTATTCTGATGAGTTATTGTGCTTACTGAAGACACAATGTAAGGCTCTCATCTTCTAGGAAGCTGTCCCTGATGTCCCAGGTAGCAAAAATCACTTCCTGTTTTTTTTGTTTTTTCTGATGCAGGAGATGAATCTGGAATCTTCTAAAAATGAGTATATATATATATTTTAGAGACCCACAGGCTGGCCTCAAACTCCTGCACTCAGGAATGCAGGTCCTCCCACCTCAGCTTTCCAGTAGCTGGGACTACAGGCACATGCCACCACCACGCCCAGCCTCACTTATTACTTTATGCTGCCACACAGCATGAGCTCCTTGAGGACAGGACCTTACCATGTCTCCAATGCTATTTTAGAGTCTGGCACACTGTAAGCATTCAACAAATGTTTGCTGAAAGAATGGCTCAAACTCAGCTGAACACGTTATGTTTAGGAGCCAACAACGGCCAAGTTCTAGCCATAGTGGTTTTCTTTTCACCTGATATGTTGACCTTACCAACCTTGACCATTGCCAGCAAAAGCTCCTAGCAGTGTTCTGGGCTAATAGAGATAAAATGGGAATTGTAGCTAATAGTTTTTCAATCAATATACTATCTGCTTAATTAAAAGATACTATACTATGGGCCAATTACTAAAAAGTTTTACAACATATATACCCAATAAATAAAATAGTCCAGGAAGATACTACAAGTATAGTATAAGAAAATATTTTGAAAAATAATGGAATCGATTCATACTCATATACTCTCTATGTTGAAAACCTGGGAGCAGAAATCTAACAAAGAAATGTTTTTTTGTTTTTTTTTTTTAAGAGGAACCAAAGCCAGGTACACTTCAATTAGCACAAGAGGAAATAAATAGAAACTTTAAAGCAGTACAACTAATAAGGAAAAGGCAACATCACATAGGCAACTATAATTTTAGACTATATGAAATTATAGACTTTTTTGTTTTTTTTAAGATGGAGTATCGCTCTGTCACCCAGGCTGGAGTGTAGTGGTGTGATCTTGGCTCACTGCAGACTCAACCTCCTGGGTTCAGGTGATCCTCCTGCCTCAACTTCCCAGGTAGCTGGGACTACACCCGGAATGGGCCACCACACTTAGCTAATTTTTAATTTTTTATAGAGGCGAGGTCTCACTATGTTGCCCAGGCTGGTCTCAAACTCCTGAGCTCAAGCGACCCTTCCACCTTGGCCTCCCAGAGTGCTGGGATTACAGTTGTGAGCCACTGTGTCTGGCCTCATAATAGAACTTTTAAATGAAAAGGTAAGTGACCAATTTTCTAACAAATACAGCAGCACTTATATATCTAACTAGCTTCTTTCTTATTTTTATTTATTATTACTACTTTTTGAGACAGAGTTTCGCTCTCGTTGCCCTGGCTGGAGTGCAATGGTGTGATCTTGGCTCACTGCAACCTCCACCTTCCAGTTCAAGCGATTCTCCTGCCTCAGCCTCTAGATTAGCTGGCATTACAGGCAACTGCCACCACACCCAGCTAACTTCTTTGTGTTTTTAGTGAGGTAGGTTTTCACCATGTGGGCTAGGCTGGTCTCAAACTCCTGACTTCAAGTGATCCACCCAGTTCAGCTCCCGAAGTGCTGGGATTACAGGCATGAGCCACCGCGCCTGGCCAGCTTCTTCATGAAAAAATTACAGGTCGGGCGTGGTGGCTCACGCCTGTAATCCTAGCACTTTGGGAGGCCGAGATGGGTGGATCATGAGGTCAGGAGATGGAGACCATTCTGGCTAACATGGTGAAACCCCGTCTCTTCTAAAAATACAAGAATACAAAAAAAAAAAAAAAAAAAAAAAAATTATCCTGGTGTGGTGGCAGGTGCCTGTGGTCCCAGCTACTTGGGAGGCTGAGGCAGGAGAATCACGTGAACCCGGGAGATGGAGCTTGCAGTGAGCCGAGATTGTGCCACTGCACTCCAGCCTGGGCGACAGAGCGAGACTCCATCTCAAAAAAAAAAAAAAAAAAAAGAAAAATTACAGAGGAGGATTATGCCATTATCCCAGTGAAGCAGAAAAATTTTTTTAGACTTTTCTTTTTGCTGCTTTCTTCAGCATTTATACTCCTCCCTATATCTATATTTTAATTTTTTATGTATCTTCAATGGCAGTAAACCTTCATCATTTAGAGGCAAAATATATTGTTTGGAGCTAGCCAAAGTCATTTGGATGTAAATTTGGTGAACGAAGAAGAATAATAGTTTTTAGAGCGGGAAAAATATATGGTGGTAAAGAGAGTTATTTTCCAGTACTTGCAAATTGGTTCTGAACACAACTTCAAAAGATGAGTTCCAAAAATGTATTGAAGGATGCCCTCAACACTGGAATTAGTGTAATTTACATAATATTTTAAAGTTGGAAACATTTAATATAGATAGGACTTGACTTTTAAGTGTTTGAGAAGTTGGAGTGTTTTTTCAGTTATTTTAGATGCGCACATTACCTCCCCCACACCAAGTATTATAGGTGGATACATTCTGGGCTATTTTTCCAGAGATATTTATTTGTCTGTGGAATTCAGTATTAAGTCTGAGCTCTTCAAATAGACTACTTCTATTCATGTCCTAGGGCCTAGACAACCTTTTTGTAGTAGGTCATGTTTTCTTTGGAATTTTTCTCAATTGCTTTCTGCTTGGCCCACTCCATTCTTCAATGCCCTCCTTCCCAGGTCCTTGGTACCTTTCCACTGCCCTCTGGCTACAAGGAACTCAGGCCTGTCCTATTCCTCCACGGCTCAGACTCCAAAATTACCATTCTCTTATCACCAAATCAAAACTACCAATCCACTAGATTGTAAACTCTACGAGGGCAGGACATATTGTCTGTTTTGTTCACTACTATATCTCCAGTACCTAGAACCAATCCTGGAACCTCTTAGGCACTCGAAGTTGAATGAATGGCTAAGTCTCTAAATTTGTTAGCCTGGCTAGGTGTTGGGAGGAAAGCAACCCATTGAACCAATTTACAATCATCTGTGAAAGACCAGTAGCCCCTTATCTCACCCTAAGGTATTTGCATACTTAAAGGGAAAGCTTGTGAATTCAAATTACTCTCATTGGGAAAACTTCAATAGTGAAGCAAATGGAGAAAAAACATCTCAGCCTAAAGGGGAATGCGGGGGGGGGGGGGGGGGGGGGGGGGGGGGAGGGGGGTGCGGAGGTGATGGTGGTGGTGTGGTGAGAAGTATGATTTAGGTAGGCCAGATCTGCCTAGGAGTTTGCCCCTGAGGGCTTCTACTTTTTAAGGCCCCTTACGTTCCACACCACCACAACATCTAAAAGCTTAGAGACTTCATGATGGCTCAGGGCAGTGATCAGGATAAGTAGACTATAGACTATAAGTCAGAGGACTTACATTCTGTAGGACTGTTTTTACATTGGCACTGGTATATTTTAAAAGGAAGTTTCCTAGCTTTCGAGTTAAATGTACAAGAGCACAGGGAATCTCCTCATAGGCACTATTTGTTGATAACAAGTTATTTGTAATATTGTAATTTCACTATATGTAGATGTCACGTTTTTTTCTCCTGTGAATTGCCTTGAAATAAATGCACATCTGCCATGGAGCTGTGGCACACTGTAAAAGATAAGACATAATTTTTTTATGGCACATTATTTTAAAAATGTATTCTAATATAGTCAAGTACTAGTGATTTTTTTCTAGACATTGTGTCCTGTTTTTAACCCCCCGCCCCATACACCCCTAAAGCACCTTTCATATGCTTTCATTGGGAAATATAAACTTAATGGAAACAGTAGTCTAACCTCAGAATTGTGATTCTTTGTTTGTGATACCCGGTTTAAAACAGATGGAAGTTGATTTTAGTGTTTTCAACTTTTTAAATGTCAGAATTCTTTCTGTACTGTCTTCTATCTTCTTTTTGATTATCTATAAGCTCCTTAAACATTAAAACATTTCTTTTAGAACAAAACTCAAGTATATGATGAAAGCAAGCTAAAAGCAGTGCATTTAACAAACTACAATACAATGTGACATTTATAAAATTATTACTAAAATCAGAAAATAAATGTCTTAGTGATTAAGTCTAGGATAATCAAACTTACTGAATAGTTGTAGTAGTTACATAATGAGATAGTTTTGATTAATCTTTTGTCCAAATGACAATATTGTGATTACAGGCTTAGCACTACAGGTAGTGTAACCATCAAACAGTGAGTGAGATTAGTACATTTTACACAGTTTTGCTATTTTCTCAGTTTATTTTGGAGTCCAGTAATAACTATTCAGTCTGTACCTGCCATAGGACAATCTTTGGTTGATATGAGTTCCTTTCTTGATTTAAAAATAAGTGCAATCTTTAACCTAATAAAATTATCTTAAAGTTTACAATTGATGGTTTAAACACATAGCTCCGTATTTTGCAGATAGAAGAGGCTTAATCCATGTTTGTAAATCTGTCTCCTAAAATAAAAATTAATAAAAAATGTTTTTTTCTTCAGGTTTAATATTCATTTTGTACCGGGAAGAGAAATGGAATAAGAGGCTCGGATTTTTAAGACTATGCAATCATATACAAGTGCCATTTTGGCCAAAGAATGAGTAAAACATTCTAGTCCCGACACGTTTAATAATGAGCATGCATCCTATTTCTTTGTTTCATAATCATTGCGCTCTCTGCTTTCCCTCTTTTTTGGTATGGTAACAAATTTGACAAAATCAATGCCATCTAGTTAAACTTTTTGATTAAGTAGTGGATCCAGTGTCCTATCCACGAAGAGATGGGAAAAGCGATGTGGAGAAGCAGGCACGAACCCATCTGGAATGGAACGTGTCCATTCCGAATAATTTCATGTGGGAAAATAATTTCAAGTTGAAGGATAATTACTGCAGAGACCGCCAGACACCTCCGGCCGCCGCCGGCCGCGCAGCGTTGGAAACCCTTCGCCGCGGCCAGGAGGGTCGCAGCCGGCGAGGAGCCCCGCTTCCTGCCCCGGGGCTGCGCACCCGGCTCCGGGAAGGTGCTGCGCGGGAGACGTGGCAGCAGCCCCTCCTGCCCGCGCCTGGGCTCCGCGGCCGAGCGCTCCGAGCAGCTGGGCAAGGAAGGCTGCGGGGCAGCGGCGCACCGGCCGGCGGACCCGCCTGCAGCGCCGGCGCCCGCCCGGGGACGGGAAGTGGCGCCCGGCCCGCCCTTGCGGCCCGCGGCCCTGCAGCTCCGCGCCGCCCCCTTTCTCTCGGCCTCTCCCTCGGCCTCCGCCACCCCGGCCGAATTCTTGCATAAATTATGCCAGGCGCGCCTGACGTCAGGTGGCGGCGCGCGGGCGCGCGGCGCGGCGCGGCGCGGCCCGGCCCGGAGGGAGCCGGCGGCGGGCGCGCGCGGCCCCGCGGTCTCGGGTGCGCGCGGCGTGCCGGACGCGCGCAGGCGCTGGCGTGCTGGGGCCGCGGCGGCGGCGGCGGCGGCAGCGGCGGCGGCAGCGGCGGCGGCGCGGGGGTTGAGCCGTGGTGGTGCGGACGCGCTCGTGCTCGGGAACTATCGGATTAAACTTGAATCGAGTGAAATTACACAAAGGAGCGCCGCGGAGGAGGCGGCCCGGGGACCCGGAGACCCTGAAACTCACCAGAGCCCCGTTCGCCCCCGGCCAACTCCGTGCCCGTGGATTCAGCCCCCTGGCCGCAGCTGCCGAGCCAACTCCGGAGCCCGCTCTGCGTTTTGTTTTCCCCTCGGCACTAGGCAGCGGAGGAGCCCGACCGACCCGGTAAGCGCGAGAGTTCACCCTGCGCCCCCGGGAGGGGCGGCGGCGGCGGCGGCAGGAAATCGCTCCGGGCCGGGGCCGGGGCCGCGCGAGGAGTTGGGATCGAGGAGTTGGGCGTGTGCGGGGCGAGGGGCGAGGGGCGAGGGCGGGAGGGGGCCGGGGCCAGCGCAGGAGCGCAGCGCCGCCCGCGCGGTGTCGCCGGCGTCGCCGCCCGCGGGGCCCGAACCCGCGCCCCGAGCGCCGCCCGGCGCCCCAACTTTTGCCTGCGTCCGCGGGGCCGGCGGCGGCGGGGGCGCGCGGTGTGGCCGAGGGTCACTTCCTCGCATGTAAATGGCTTTTTGTTGTGCTGCCGGCGTGGGGGGGGGTACGGGGGACAGGAGGGAGCGTGTCTGCGCGCGGGGGAGCGCGAGCGCGTTTCCTCCCGCCGGCGCCGAGCACGAGTTGCCGGCTCCATTCGAGAGAAAAAGGAAGGAGGAAAAGTTGGGCTCCAACTCAAGTGCGAGCGGGCGATGGGCGCGCGGGCGCGGGGCGGCTGAGCAGCGGCGGCGGCGGCTCGGGGACGGCGGCGACCCCCGCCTCCCG
The DNA here is from genome assembly GCF_024542745.1 of Macaca thibetana thibetana. NCBI lineage: Eukaryota > Metazoa > Chordata > Mammalia > Primates > Cercopithecidae > Macaca > Macaca thibetana. Next base: position 84,031,517 of record NC_065585.1, on the reverse strand, counting down.
CCCCCGCCCCCCGCTCCGGACCGACCACGCCGCGCTTGCCGGGAGCGGCGGCCGCACCGGCGCGAACAAAGTGCGTCCCTCCCGGCGCGGCGGCGCCAGCCCGCGCGGGGACCGCCACCGACCGTGGTGGGTCGGCGGCGGGGAAAGTGCGCGGGGCGCCGCGTGGGGCGGGGGCAGCGCGAACACGCGGCGCGGGAGGCGTCCCGAGCCCAGCCAGTGCCGGGCGCGGGCGCGGAGTTGCGAGCCCGGAGTTGGGGGCTTTTGGGGCTCCCCGGCGGCTCCTAAGTGCGCGAGGAGGAGAAGAAAGGGAGCGGGGCCGGGGCGAGCGCCGGGAGGCGCGGCAAGGAGGGGACCCCACCTTGCCGAGCTGGCCGGGCCGCCGGCGGCGGCAGCTGCATAATAGCGACTTTAACCTCCAACGCAACTCGGCTCCCCCGCCCCCCAGCCCGCCGGGGGTCAGCGCCGGTGGGGGGGGTCACCAGGTGGCCCCCGAGGTGACCCGGGTGCGCTCTGCCCTCGCGGAGAGCCGCGGCTTGGAGCGTGAACGGCCGAGGTGGCTGGAGGCCAAGCGGTCAGCGGGGAGAGGAAAGGAGGGCGGTGGGGAACGCGTTGTTTGTTTGGTTCGCACCGGGGATTGGGCTCGCTGGGGGCGCGGGGCTCGGGCGGGGGCGCGGGCACCGGCTGGGCTGCGGTGCTGGGCGGGCGCGGCGGCGCGGGGCTGGCGAGGTCGCGGGGGAGGGGGGTGGCGGCGGATCCCGGGCGGGGGTGGGGGCGCTGGTCGGGAGGCTCTGGGGAAGGAGCCGCCGGCCCCGAGCAGCCATCATTACCGAGCCGCCTTTCTCCGGATGGCTCTGCCTCGAGGAGCCCGGAGCCGTGGGAGCGCACCCCAAACTCCCGGCCGGCCGCCCGCTTTGTGAGCGCCCCCGTGGAGCGAGCGGCGCGGAGAGTGCTCCTGCTATGGGTCGGACTCTTTTCCTGGAGGTCACTTTTAGAGACTGTTCACGCCTTGGTTTAAACTAGTTTTTTTCCCCCTCTTCTGAACAGACAATGGACAAAAGAAAAGTAGCAACCCACATGGAGAGAGTTTCCTTTTGAATTGCTAGAATTAGATACACTATCCAGCGCTCCACTTGCTAAGTATACTTTTTAGTTTCCCATTGTATATTATCTAGCAATCGATTTAAATAAGTTATCTTAAAAAGTGTCTCTTTTGGGGGCTTAATTTCTGGAATACATTACATGTCTTAATTTATTTTTAAAGGATTTCGTGAGGCCCTAATTTTTTATTTTCTAAAAATTTTAATTTAAGCCGTCTTTGCAGTGGGCGATACCTTTCTAAAGGGTTGAGTGTTATTTCACCCCAATTCTCTTTCGGTAAGGGAGGGAGTACTCAGTATACGTAGCAAAGAGGAAACAAAATACATGTCTTCATTTCTTCACTGATCTTGTCTAACGATGTCAAAAAATATCTTAGTGACTGTGACCTTAGCAGCATTGGTACCTGATTTATCCCAGTTATAATTACGTTTAGATTGCAGTAATGTCTAAGTACTAGGTAATTCCTATTTCAGAAATAACTTGAGCAGTGATTTTACGAAGTTGAATGCTTCTCCCAGCCCCCAGAGTACATCTGTCGCGCAGTGTTTTTGTCTTGCTGTTGCACAACAGAAGCCCTCCAGTCTTTACCCTAAAATGGCAGCTTTCATTTGACTGGGGCCCATTCATTGACAATGATAATAAAGAGGCTGAAAGCTAGATGCTTGGGGCATGGAGTAGGACTTGGTTTGCCTTTCTAGGTGATAAGTAGGAGACATTTTATGTCTTCCAGTTTGCTCAGGAAAAGTTTATTTTCCCTGAAAAATCTGTCTTGTGGAAAAAAGTTATAAAGTAAAATAATTTGGAAATGGGTAAGGGCTTGAGCTGCTAGCAAATTTCGGAAGGTAAATTTTCTTATTTTGCCCAATAGTGGAAATCTGGCATTTTCTCTTTTTTGGTAATCTGCTAATAAAAGGACATAATGAATTTTTGTCAGGCTTGTAACAGGTGAATTTCCTCATCTTGGCACTCAAGAATTGGGATTGTTTTCTAGCACTGTGGGTTTTATTCTCTTTATATTTTCTAATTTTTTCTCCTGTGCGAGTCACTAAATTGAACCATGATGAATTGTATCCTGGGTTTATGCTTTCGAGATTCAAATGAGTTTTCAGATAAGAAATAAATTATACTTTTAAAAGACTGGTATATGAATTTTAAATTGTTATATTCATTTAATCAATGGCCTTAGTTTTAAATTAGTTTTTTTAAAAAAATTACTTTCTTTTGTATGTCTTAACATAGAAGGCAGAATAGAGGAATGATGGAATGGTTGTAGAGGTGATATTTAAAAACCCAAATATTATTTTCCTCTTTCGAGGAAATAATTAACTTTTTTTCCCAAGTTGAAAATACAGAAGTCAAATTTATAACAATGTATTCAGTAACTTAGTTTTAAAATAGTACTTTCATAGATTCGCCAGTATTTGGTCTAGTTTTTCATCAGTTCAACTTACAGAAACATTTCCCAAACTTTTTTCATAATGAGTCTTTTAGGTTAGCCTTACTTTTATTGAGTTAAAATGAATACCATGAAGAGTTCCTTTATAATACAGTAACATCAAGGAAATATTACAACCGTTTCTTCATACAGATGCGAAGTCAGTAACGTTATAGTTTTTAAGCAGTTAGGTCAAAATAGCAGGAATATTTTGTTATGAGAGAATACACTGTAAATGCTTCTGCGTGCCTGCTGTGTAACCCATAAAAGCAATGTAAGTGCCGAGTTAGTGTAGTTCTCTCAAACCTAATATTACAGCATTGTGTTCCACATGCTTGAAAAAGTTTGCTTGCCACACAGTCACTATGCCTTTAGTTAATTTTGATTCAGCAAACCTTGGCAAGCTTTCCATGGTTAAAACAATAAAAGGCAGTACTTTCCCTCAGGGAGTGTACTGTCTCTCATAGAGAGTTCTATAGGTAAACAAATATTCACATTTGATTTTTAAGAAAAACTTATAAGTAATAGATATCTTTCATCTTTCATTAACTAAATACAACCTTTTGGGTTTGATAGCAGACACCATGGCCATCTTAGAAACATCTAATATAAATATGGCATTACAAGAATAAAAATGTTTAGTCAGGTCTGAGCAAATGGCTCTTAAAACTTCAACTTTGTAAGACAGTGATTCTTTTTCAGCAAATGATTTCTACATATAAGTAGTAAGCACATAGTCACATAGCTAAATTCACCGAAAAGGGTGGAGAAGGAACATCTTAGGTGATACTAAGATGATGTCAGGAATATATTGGCTCTATGGGACCCTTTCAGTTGTCTTGGTCACCCATGTGGTCATATTTGTGTATCTTAAAAAAAATACATTCTTTTCATGCGATTGGAAATTCAGAATTTGGCATTTTTCTAGACAGGTTTCCAGAACCACTATAGTTTCATTAGTTCAGGAGATACAATTTTCCCCTTTATCTATAAAACTTTATTTAGTCTTAAAAAAATTGTTGACATTCAAAGGTGAATGATTTTAAAATAGAAAAGAAATTGAAAATCAATAATCACTTGGTTTTTCTACAAAAAATACAAAGACAGAATGATTTATTTCAATTTGGGTATCACTCAGGTTGCAGTGATGGCAGAAGTCCATAGCTGATTATGGTGGTTGTTAAGAACTGGGAAGGTAATTTAAAACACTGACTATGTGTCCGTATTTTACTTTTATCAATATATTAAAAATTTGAAATGAAATCACATCTGCATGATAAAAAAGAAATAGAAACAGGAAGTTGTAATGATATTGTCAAATAAAAATTCATTTTATACTCATTAGAGAATCATTGGATATTTAGAGTATGAGGACCTTAGAGAGCTAGTTGAACTTTCTCATTTTACAGATGAAGGAAGTAAAGCCCAGAGAGATTAATTAAATGAACTGCCTCTGACTGGCCACCTACCGTTGCAGAGCTTATCTCAGTTACAGTTGTCTTCCTAGTGCCTAGCATGGTGCCGGTGCAGGAGGGATGCTGGCCTTGTCTTTGTTGGCTCTGTAAGAGTGCAGCTCTTGCTCATGTTCTGACTCAAAGGTACCTTCTGGCTTTAGAATCCTACAGCATAGGACAACATAGCTCTTAAAGGTGTTCCTAAACCAACAATAATTTGCTTCTGTTTTTGGAGGTTTTATTTTTTAAACTATGATTATCCAGTTAGAAAAATGCAGAGATAATTACTTCAAGATTTGGTAACTGTTTTCACTTTAGATGCATGTATTGATCACCATAACTAGATTCCTGTTGCTTTTTAACTAATGTTAGGTGACTGACTGCAAACGTGATTGTTTTTTCAGAGGAGGATTTTTTGGGGGTTTCTGTTCTGCTTTTACTTTGAAACTTAGAAATGTCTTTTTAAAAGTAAAAAATAATGTAGATATTTATGAGGAAACATAACTTGGCAGTAAAGGCTGGTTCACTCTCAGGCTTGTTTGTTTATGCTAATGTGGAATCTAAGGCACTTTTTAAAGTGACCCTTTGAGCCTTGCTTCCTCTGTGCACGTCAGGATTGGCTTTCATGGCCACAGAATCTGGACTGTGATTAGTCTTCCTGTTTAATCTGTGGTTTTGCTCATTGATTCAGCTGTTTGTTGGGTACCTGCTACCTGAAAGATGCAATGCTATGAATTGGCAATATAGTGATGACATGAGAGGACATGGTAAACTCACACAAAAACGGGCTACCTTAAGGTCGTAAGTGTGATACAGTGGGTGCCAGGAGGAATGAGAGCTTGGGACTTGGGGATTCGGTCAGTTGGGTGGGGTATTACCTCTTAGGAAGTGGCTTTAGCATTGCCATCTGAATGATGGTAGAAGAAGGGGTGAGGGCACTTCAGGCAGTGCCCCTCACCTGCAGGGAGGCTGTGTGTTTGAGGCACTCAGAGAACTGCAAGATGAGACTCGAGGTAGGCAGTATCCAACTTGGTCAGGGCTTTCAGGATATCGAATTTGGGATTTTTGAAAAAAGCAGTAGGAACCACTGATGAATGTTAAGCAGTGTTTGACACAAGCAGAGTTGTGTTTTGAAGAAGATTGAATTGGTGGGTGCAGAGAGGACAATAGGTTGGAGACAATGTCCTGCCTGCTTTTGTTGTGGTCTGTGGGATGAGGAAATGACAATGATTTGGACTACATTGGTGGTGGCCATGGGAATGGAGAGAAATGGACAGATTTGAGAGATGTTTAACAGTTTGAATGAACAGGACTTGGGGATAGATGCGCTTTCAAGAGGGAGATCTCAGGGCATATAGGTTTCTAGCGTGTTCCCTGCTTGGCTGGTTGGCTGCTGATGCTATTCACAGAGGCAGGAATCAGCTTTGCTGAAGATTTGAGAAGGAAGCTCATGAGTTCTTGTAGCATATGATTGTGGTAGCTGATAATGGACCATGATAACATTATTTTATCCTTTGCATTGCTAGTGACATTCCAGAACTTAAAAAAAAAATAATCTGCTAGCTTTAACCAAAAGATATTGGCATGTGGGGAGTCCATCAAGGAATGTGAATGGGTTCAGTGAAATGGGAGACGGGAGGGAAGCTTTACTTGCTGAACACATAGCACTTTGCTTGTTACTTGCCTGATACATAGCACTTTGTAGGAGTTTGCTCATTCCAGGTTAAGCATAGAATCCTGTGGTAACCAGACCTTGGCACATTTTCTTCTTCTATATCTCCGCTTATGGAGGCTGCTTTCTGTTGCTAGTCACATATTAGGGCAAGGTCTTTGGGTTCCCGATATGTGGCTGGCAGGTCCCCCATGTTCTCAGGGCTGCAGTCTCCCTCGGAGAGAGTTGTATTTTAGAAGATGGTTGTAGTCATACAGAGGCAAGGTAGGAGTGAATACATTATTTAAATAAATGTGGAGAAGAATACCAGTGTTGATCAGAATACTTACCTGGTTTTTAGTGGAGTATATGTATAAACCAGTTTAATAAGTAAATTACCTTCAAAGTTACTTTGTTCAATTATTATAAAAAGTAGATTGTACAGCATGGTTACTGGTGGCAAATGAGCGATGCTGTTACACCCAGAAAAGCTTCTGTATTGCTGACTTTAATATTATATAAGATAAATTATGAAAATCTGGAACATTAATTTTGAAGCTTTTTTTAGGGAAGTATTTGTAGTTTTGTGTTTGCCAGCTAATATGGGTGATAATGTTATCTGTTTTGTTATAGATCAGATTTTGTTCTTGTATGCATAACGATAACCTTCCTGGGACTCAGTGTCTTTAATTAGGGATCTGTTTCAAAGATACTTTTATTGTCATTGTGTGTTCCTCATGGGCCTTTTTGGTGGCCATTGTGACTCAGTCAAGTCCTCTGGGTTCCTTTCTGTCTTGCCTTGGTTGTAGGGACATGCTTCATGTGAAAGTTTGCCTTCACCTGCAGGAGTTTTGAGTGATTATTTGAATACGTTTAAATTCAGGAGAAGTAATGTTTCCATGTGTGGAATGGCAGGAAAACTTGGTGCACTAACTTTAGCTTCAGATGGGCTTGTGCTAACTACTCTGTGGCAATTTATATCTAGTACTATTTGTTCAACTTGCAATTAAAAAAAAAAAAAAAACCTTTAAAACACATTCTGTCATTAGGTCCGGCCAGCAGTGTGTTCTTAGGGTGTAAGAGATTGTTTCTAAGAGGTGTAGACATTGAATGGAAAGGCGCACACAGGCTCCTGTGGATGTGGCTTTGATGGAGGAATAGAGGGGAAGCTTTTTTGGGGCCTGCCTTCTCTCCTGGCATCTGCAGTGGCCGAGGAGGCAGCAGAGGTCATGTGGTGGATTTGAGTTTTCCACGATATATTTTATCAGGATGAGGTTGGGCAAATAGCCACCTGCTGCTGAGCAGGAACCGTATGCGACCTGGGTTTCCACACCCAGCCTTTGTGTAGGGAAAGGCATGGAATTAGACATGTGTTAGTTTGGACACATCACCTACTTCCCTAGTATGCTCAATGGAAAACAGTCAGGTTTCTATACCATATTTGCAGTATGTCTAAAAAAGCATACATGGGACCTTAGTGGTTAATTTTCCCTCTAGTTCTGCAGCAAGTTTGGGGAACTATTTTAACTTATTAGAGGCCGCTGTCTCCTCTTTTCATCATTTTGAAAGAAACCACAAACATTTTGTTTATTATCCATTTTTGTTTTGTTTCGGTTTCGAGATGGAGTCTCACAATATTGTCCAGGCTGGATTCTAATTCCTGAGTTCAAAGGCTGTTCCTGCCTCAGCCTCCCAAGTAGCTGGGATTACTGGCATGCACCGTTGTGCCCTGTTACATAAACATTTTAGAAATCTGTTCTGTTGATATTTAAAACATAATTAGCAAATGTGCATATTATTTCAACACACCTAAAAACTATTAAACATGTTTAACATAATACTAAGCAGTCAAATAGTGAGAAGTCCCTTGAAGAATTAAAAGCATGCCTTTAGTTTCCAAGGCAGTGCTTGCTAGCATACTAAGTGAATAATAAAATCAGTTTGAGCACAGGAATATGATAAAAAAAAAACCTCAGTTGGTGATGTATTTTGAAGTGTATAAGCCTAGCAATTATTTATGGTTAGAACTGGCACTATATTGAAATTGTTAAGCCCACGTCCTTAAATAATTTTTTAAAAGTCTCTGTTAAAGTGTTTTATGTTCATGTATACTTGGCCTTGTTTGTGCTTGAAATTTTGCTTTCACTAATTGCAAGTGTACCAATCTTGCAAGAAAAGTTGTATATACTCATCTTGAGAATTTCAAAATCTTGATTAACAGTGTACCCCACCCTTAAGTATGTGTTGGGCCAATCAAGTAAAATAGTGCAGAAATAATGAAACAATATTAAAAATAACAGTAATAACCATAATGACCGGCTGTTATTTCCAGTTGGGTACTCAGCTGAGTGTTGTCATGGATCATTTCATTTCCTCATCAGAGCAACTCTAAGTAATAGGTAGAATTATTATTCCCATTTTACAGATAAGGAGACTAAAAGGGATGAGAACTTAAATTACCCGGGCCATACATTTCTAGCACGTGGTGGAGGAGGAATTTGAATACAGATTAGCTAGACTCCACAGTCTGAGTGCATAACCATCGTGCTGCTCTTGCCACCTAGACCAGCTCGGGAGCTTGCATTGTTGCCGTCTTAATAGACAAAGGTGTGTTAAAAATACCCATGCCATGCTGTGATGCTGCCTATTGCTATGTTTTACCAGCCCAGGCTATTTTTTTCTGTACTTCCTTTGTTGGTGCCTGCTGTAGTTGTGGGGCCATATGTCATGAGATGTCTTCGTACCTAAAGTGACCAGGTCCTTGCCTTTCGCACTTAAGGCCCTTCTTCTCACATGGAGAAGAGAAGAGTTGTTCTTGTGGAGGTTTCCTTCTGAGGTGGCTGAGAATTTGAGTTTTGATGTCAGATCAGGGTGTGAATCATAAAAATGGATATAATAAATTCTCCCAACTGCCCAGAGTTATGGTGAAGATTGAGATACTCTACCTAACACATTTGGTATAGCATATGGCATATTTATTGAGTAGTTACTATTTTTATTAGTTCAGTTTAATCATTGAACTTATCAAATCATATGTATTGATTTTACTTTTGGTTTAAAAAGTCCTTCAAATCATAATCTTACAGATGACCGGACAAGAATGAGTGGCCCAAGACGGTGACTGGCTACACAGTTTTCATTTTTCTTCAGGAGAAGACATTTTAAAATAACATCGTTATGTACCTTTGTCCATCAGTGCAACCAGATGTTACTTTCCTAATTCTCTTGTTGATTATATATATAGAGTTGACTCAGATATCCCAGGTACTAAAAGTGACAGGTTTGAGGGAGCGCTTGTTCATCTCGTCTTGAAGATGTTCATCTCCTACCAGAGTTATGGCTGTCCTTCTAGTGAAACAGTCATTTCTTTTTTGTCCCAAATCTACAATTCTCCAAACATGGTGGCTAGATGATCAGTGGTGTGGGCATGTTTGATCAGCTCTTTGATATTATGTTTTTCTGATTTAGACCAGAGGCCATGGGGTGTTCTCAAAATCTATAGAAACTCCAGATTCTCAAATCTCAGAACCTTTGATTCCTCAGCTCCTTCCCCCCAAGTTCTCTTTACCATGTAAAGAGGAGACAAGATGGTATCTGAAATGGGAGTAGGTTTGGGTTGGGGGCAGGGATGTGAGTAGCAACTAGAACATAAGAATGTTTCGTAGGAAAGGGAAGGCTCTGAGGTAGCCTACTTAGAATCTTACTGCTACCCAGATTGGCAGGGAAATGGAAGAGATGGAGTATAGACGATTTTCATTTTATTCTATTCTATGTCTTTACTTGAAAATGACTTGGGATAACAAAATAAATGACACAAAAAGTAAATAACTGATAAGTGTGGATTTATGGGAGATCCTTGTACTATTCTAACTTTACTGCAAGTTTGCAACTGTATCAATATCAAAAGTTTTAAAAGAACGGTGACTCCAAGGGGTTGATGTCAGTAGCTAACATTTGTGAAGCATAGAGTTTGTGTCAGCATTTTGCTAAACTATTTACATGAACTATTTTTACTGAATCCTAAAGTAGGATGAGTCAAAATGCTGAGGTAGGAACAATAATTGCTATTTTACAGGTGAGGAGGTTGTTTAATAAATTTGTCTAAGATCATAGCTTTTAATGAGTGGTGTTGGGACTCAAAGCAAGACAGGCTCATTTAACAGCCTGTAGCATTAACTGCTCTGCAGAAATTACTTTGGATAGTCCCATCAAAATAACCTAGGTCTTAGAAGGATAGGAACGACAAATGTCATGATCTTACACACCTGCACTTTCTAGCGCCAGCTCCTGGAGAAGAATCGAGAGGCTGAACGGTGTCTGTTAACAGATTATAGTCAGTGAGGCCTCTTTCCTCAGATGTTGTATCTTATCAATGGCAGACACTTTCAACCTGAAAGACACATGCTCGTTAAAAGACTTACTAGTGCTCCAACCCTGTTTTCACTTATCAGTCTAAGACGTAGCCGACATCAGAGTATTCAGCTTATTACAGAATTGACTTCCTCAAAGTTTCTCTCAATGTTTATCCAAGATGTAGTTCACTTAGCATCTTTATCTCACTGCACAGGACTAGAGTTGCCTTCGAAAAAACTCAGGATACTACTTGGCTCTAGATCACAGTACTTGTTATTTGTATTTGCGTTAACTTATGTGAATATGCAGCCTCCATGAAATGTTTGCATACTGCTTCTGTGAACACACAGGACAACAGACTGTCTTCCACAGTCATACGCTCAGTCATATTCTCAAATAGGTATAGAGTTCAAATATAAATCAGTAGTCTTGTAGGGTGGATGGATATTCCTTTGCCAAGGGATTAACAAAAATCCCATGTCTTAATACTGCTTTCTCCCATACGAATAGTCTGTGATGGTATATTTTTGGATTTTGTATGTTTATACTTTTTTTCTTTTCACAATTGAATAAACTGTAGACTAGCTTCAGTATAAGCCTCCACCTAAAATGTAAATTTTGCTATTTTTGGTGCACCTAATATTTTAATATATGTCTTAATTGTGTTAATTTTCAGAGCTGTGTTTATCACCAGATTTAGTATGTTAACTTTTCAATGTTCCCACTTATTAAAAAACAAAAATAAAAATAAACATCTGGGCTGGTGTATGAAGCAAACCTCCAGTTTTATAGGGAACTTTGTGGCTACGCTGGGGTGCTGAGAGCCTTCCATTTAGCTGCTGAAGGCCGGCAGGATAAGCAGAACTGTCTTATATGCTGTCAAATACATTAATAAGGACACAATTCAAGGACACAAGTAATTTCCCCACACTGTGGAGCGCACAGGTGGTGATACTGCTGTAGCTGAATTGCTGGCTGGCAGGCAGTACTGCCGTAGCACCACAATGTTCATTTGTGTTGTTGGTTTACTGTTGTCTCAGTGTGGTGAATGGTTGGGCTATAGGAGTGGCGCAATACCCAGGCTGTACCTAGCAGAATGGTTGACAGTCGATGACTCCCTGTCACTTTCTGCAGCTCAGTATTTCCAGGACTCAGGGAGCTGCCCATGTCATTGGCATCATTCTTCTTCTTCTTCTTCTTCTTCTTTTTTTTTTTTTTTTTTTTGTGAGATGGAGTGTTGCTCTGTCTCCCAGGCTGGAGTGCAGTGACGTGATCTCGGCTCACTGCCACCTCCACCTCCTGGTGTGCCTCAGCCTCCCGAGTAGCTGGGATTACAGGTTGTGCCACCACTCCTGGCTCATTTTTATATTTTTAGTAGAGATGGGGTTTCGCTATGTTGGCCAGGCTGGTCTTGAACTCCTCACCTCAGCTGATCCACCCGCCTCGGCCTTTCACAGTGCTGGGATTGAGAAGGTACAGAGTCGTTTTGCAGAAATAATGCATCCATTGGTCTTTAAGGAAGATTAGAATGGTGAGCTGGACTGAGGTAACTTTCTTACCTGTTTTCTCCAAGAAACCCATAAAATGGGTTTGTTTTAGATTGTTTTAAAGGCCATGTGGAATTTGTAAAAAGTTTATCTGGTAAGCTTAGAATGACTGAAAAAATAGATATTTATTGGGAGTTAGAATTACACAGTCACTTAGAGTGCTTGTTAAAAATGTAGATTCCTCAATTCCAGACCAGATTTATTGAATTAAATCTCCCTGGGTCATCTAGAATCTGAATTTTTATCAAGGTACGTCTGATGTACTCTGAAACTTACGAAGCAATGTGCTTAGACCAATGTGTTATGTAAGGAACGTACTTCGGAAATACGAAAAATTTAGAAAATGGCAAGGAATATATGTTTGTCCGTCATTCATGTTATAAGAATTGCAAAAATTCTTACAATGTATTTTGGAGTATTGAAAGTAATGTTATTCTCTTACACGTAATTGAATGAATGTGGCTGCTGTTTGACACACCAGTTACTGTAAAGGTGAAGATGGATGACCGATTAAGAGTTTGAAATCGTAGTCTTTAAAGGTGGCGCTAAAAGGGTAGAAGATAGATTGCTTTGTATTTATTTGTTAAATTTTATTTTCATTTCTACCACTGAGTAATTAAAAGCTTGTTCTGTGTATAGTTCTGGTTTAAATGGTAGATGTCTGCAAAACTGATAGATTTGTTAAGCTACAGTAACTATTTTGGGGCAACCATTTCAAGCCAGTGTTATTTCCACGGGCATATAATACATTTAAAATGAGAATCATCTTAAAACGTAATTTAGTGAGTGGGTTAGTGTTTTCTTGGAGGACTTGTTAGCATAATTTCGTGTAAGACAGGATGCTTATATGAAAGGCATAAAGGAAGCACATAAAGCAGCTTTTTTCCTGGCCCTTCCCCCCATTCCCCTCCCTTTTGGATAGAGGCCATACTGACCACTCCTCTTCCTGACGCCTCAGGTTGTCCTGGACCGTGGCTGAAGGCATCATTAGGGTCCTGAGCTTTCCCTTCCATGCTGCCTCAGTTCCTTATTCCTTTTCTTCCTACCCCCTACATATAGCCTGTTCTCAGGGGTTTGATCCTGGCATCCTCTGGGTCTAGTTCAGGCCCACAGCAGCCTCATTTTCTACTAACTTCTACGTCTGTATTCTTATTTCTTATGTCTCCCCCAAACTGCTATCCTTAATGTTCCCAATCTGTTTAAAACCGATGTCATCGTAACAACTTCTTCCTGCAAAAGCACGAAACAAAAGTATGAAACTTCAAGCCCAGCCCTTTCTCTTGAACTTAGGCTCTGCACTGCGAGTCTGCGAGTCTGCTCTGGTGGTATCAGGTCCTGGTGGCCCAGCTGATGGGCTGCTTCGGACTCCACTTCCTGTGTCCTGGACTGTTGGCATCCTTGTTCCTTCCATTATGTTGTGCCCTCCCCAACACCCCCTTGGTGGTCAGAGTGCAGTCCTAGGCCTACTAGGCCATTATGGTCACTGTAAACTTGCATAGGTGGGGAGAGTACAGCAAAGGCCCATGTTAGGGAGAGCCTTTCCTTGCTTCCTTCCTGCTCCCCTGTGGAACAAGTCCCTGTCTGTGTGCTGCGCCCTTCAGACCTGACCACCCCATTGCTCCTGCCGCTCAGCCCTCCTTGGGGCACCTGCAGAGAGAGGGTCCCCCCTCCAACTCTGCTCCTCTGGCAGTGCTTGTGGGGTGCCTTCCACAGGCAATGCCTCTGTTGCTGCTGAGCCCCAACGGTTTAGTGTCCAGGTTCCCTGTCTTTGGCAGGGCAAGGTTGCTCTGTGCCTGTGGCCTGTTCTTCCTTGGCCTCCTCTGCGACAGAGGTGCTGGCCCCTGCTTGGCGCTCTCCTAGCTGGATTAGAATGTGGGTGGGAAGAGGAGGTGAGTTATTCTGACCTCCTCAAACCCATTACCACATTCCTGGCATCTGATTGGAACACATTTTCCCATGGTAGTGTTATTATGGTTAGGCACTGGTGGGACACCGTGGGTTAGCCCAGTACTGTTGTAGGTTAGCACAACAATGTCAATAGTATAATGTTATATCCGAGGGAAAGTGATTCAACTAGCAGCTGAAGGCCTTTTGGGGAGGAGCTGCTTGCTCCTGTGAGCCCCCTGGGGAACTGTCCTGTAGAGTGTCATACCAGCACCATGGGTGGCATGACATTTGGTGGCACATTTGGTGGCGCAAGCATCAGAGCAGTCACCTGCTTTGCCAGTGGGCCCTCCGGTGGGTTTCAGAAAACTGGGCCTATCCAAACTCATAAGCGTGAACTTTTACATAAGAACCATGACCATGGCAATTCTAAGGACTTTAATGAATGCAAAAGCATGGCCACTAACGACAAGGAAAGAATTCGATAATGTTTTCAGATTTACATCTCTAAAGAGCAAATGGCAATTTTGGTGTGAGACTTATTACAAAATCTTTTTGGCTTTTGGAAGTGTAGATGTGCCTGGTGAAAAATGTTATTTTATTAACTTTTTTCGAAGATAAATAAGGACTATGAACAGGCACATCTTTAGGCTGTTGCTACTAACTTGTCGGTATAACTTTAATGTTTGTGAAGGTGTGCAGATGTGAGATTATGGCTTTGTTAAGCTCTGTGGGAGATACTAAAAATGTTACTCCTAGCTAGGTAGAGCAGGTTAACACACTTATGACCCTGTGGAACAGGACAGCACAGTCTGTAATTAAGTGCTAAGAAGGTGTGATGTGGTATAGTCATTGTATAGTGGAGAAAGAAATCAGGAAGCGTGACTTGCCCTCTCCTTTGATAAGTTAGAGGAACTGAGTGATAATGTGAAAACAATCATGGAGAGGCTGTCAGCCCAGGGTCCTGGCAGGGAGCAGGTGGCCAGTCCAGAACATCCTTCAAGGACCAGGGCAGGAGCCCTTTGTCGCTGGTGTCCTCCTGGGAGGGCAGCTTTGCAGGAGCTATGGCCCCCAGGGAGAGCAGCACAGCCACTGCCACCTTCTGTCCCCTCCCCACCTCAACGTTCAATTCAAGGACCAGTCTTCTGGGACTCAAGGAAGATCAGTTAGCCTGCCCTGAGAAGAGGGGCAGCAGGTTGGATAGGTAGGGAGAGGTTGAGCAATGGTGAAATTGGAAGCTTAGACTGAGTGAGATTCTGACTTATATTATGTGATGGAAATGGAGTTGAAAGGTTAGTTTGGCAACATGTGATGGATTGCAGTTGAAGAGAAACTAGAGGCAAAAAGTCAGAGGCTGTTGAAATAGCCCAACCAGGAGGTGGCAGAGCTTTGGCTAGCCAGGGAAAATGGACTGAGAGAGGAAAAGATGCAGCTATGGACATTCAGGGTGTAGGGAACAGGGACAAGGAGCTGCTCCACAAGGCCTGGCATGGAGCGAAGAATAGCTTAGAAAGCCTCCTTTCAAGAGAAGTAAGGTTGACATTTGAAACTTAGATTTGATCCAAAATAGGAAACATTTGAGCAGGGAGAGATGTATAAAAAGATCACCTTAGACAGGTTTAGAAATAAAGCTACTCCACTGGTAAACGTCTGCAACTTACAGGTCAAGAAAATAGGTATCTAACAATTAAAAACAAGTTTTAAAATAAACTTCTTATAAAAATGATTTTGAAGCATATAATTTGACATTGTTTTTATAAATATCCTTATAACATTGGGTACAGTCAGAATAATATGTCAATTTGATATTAGTATTATACTTTCAGAATCAAAATAGTACAATGATAATAGCCCAAGAGGGCTACAGAAATGCAGGTACTAGAAATTGAAGTTTATCATTTTAGCATACTTGACCTTTCTTTGGGATGTGTGTGTTGCAACGTTGGGAAGCATTGTCTCATGTTTTATGCTTAAACAACTCTAATACTTGTGTATGGGTCTATTAAAAAGGCACATCAACATGTTCTGTGAGAGAATACAACAGAGAAACAATTGCAGTCTGAAAGAAAAGCAGCCAAGGATATAAGTAGGTAATGTATAGAAAGAGAATGTAATTGTCAATAACCACAAACATTTCCAAATTATGGAATAATTTAAAAATGCAAATTAAATTAAAATGATAAACTTCTCCCCCTTATTAAATTAGCCAAGACTTTAAAATATTTTTTATGCTGCTAGAATATGGTGAGACCTGCACACTCACTGTTGCCTGAAGTTTCATAAGTATAAACTTTTTTTTTTTTGTAAAGAAAGTAGAGACTGTGTGTATAAAGATCTTTACAAATGGCCATTCCTGTTGTATCAGTCATCTATCCCAAGGAAAAATGTAAAATCCAGTCAACTGTTATAAGCCAAAGCATTTCTTTTTGACATTGAAAAACTGAGAATGGTTAAATTTATGTTATAGTCATGCTGGAATATCATGCAGGCACTGAAAATCATGTTTTTGAAAAATACGAAGCTTAAAAGAATACAAAAGAACATATTAACTGTATCATGAATAGTTTTATACAAATTACATTTTTACTTTTTAATTTTTTAAATATTTCTATGACCAGGTGTCTACAACAATACAAGTTAAATTATAAACATAAGAAAAGACTAGGGGAAATATATCAATTTAAAAATTATTAGTTTCAGGGATTGGCAGTTTCACTTAGTTAAAAGCTACGATTCCACAGTTAAACAGATGTGGTTTGAATCTTCCTGACCACTTAACTGTGTGACCTTGGATAGTGACTTATTAGTTCTATATGACTTACTAGCTCCAAGACCACAGGCCAATTACTTTATTGATCTAAGACTCAGTTTCTTCAACTGTGACATGGGAGCAGTAACAGTCCAATAAGTACAGTAATGCTCCAGCAGTGCTTGTTGCATCATTAGCCCACAACTAATGTTAATTATTTGGATTGCAGGTAGTTTTTTTTTTAAACTTCAGTCTTTCCACTTTTTAAATATTCTAAATTTTATACTGAAAGGATTGTAAAACTCAGACTCTCTGATACTGTATATGGAAGGAAGGACTCTGACAGTTTTTCAGTAATTTTGTGGTATAGGCAGAGAAATCTTTTTTTTAGGTACCATAATTTTCCATAATTTTAACCAGTGATACATCTGAAACAATACTTTCAAATTTTGTGGTTTTTTTTTTTTTTTTTTCCTTTTCTAGATTGCTTGGCAGTTTTGGCTTCTTTTTTTAATCCCAAAGAAGTTTTGTTTTACAGTAAGTTAAGTTTAATTGGAACCTCCCCCACTTTTTTTTTTTTTTTAAGTTTCCTGAAATCAAGGAACGTAAGAATAAGTTTTAAACATTTTCTGTAGGTGAAATCTGAATTTGATTAATATTAGCTGCATATTTAGCACTCAGATTTCAGACCTATTTAGTGGTAACTTCTGTGCATCTCACCTAATTGTTTAAATATGTGAGCATGATTTTGATATTTGGGAGGTTGAAGAGAAGCCTCTTGAGACTTTTGAACTGAAGTTAAACAGCTTATTCTGTCTTGGAGTTAGTTGGTGTAGGTTAGTAGGAAGACTTTAACATCTGGGCTCTTTCACCTTGGAATTGTATCTTTCTCATAGAAGAAACACATTTGAGCTGCAGACAGCCTGGAAAAGCTTTCAGGCTATATTTTCTTCACAGGAGGGCAATAGCTTTGCACTTATAATAAAATAGCTTCAAAGTTTTTGTCTCCTTGAAGTTATGTTACCTTTAATTTACACTCAAACATTATTATATCTTCTATAGCAAACAGAGGAGGATAAGAAAAGGAAAAACAGAGACAAATTGTTAACAGTGTTCCCAAAATTATTAATAAATGGGTTGTTGGTAACATAAGACTTGAAAACCATAGAATCCAGAATATATGCAACTTCATTTTATTACTGTATTGCATTAAATTTAAGATGGTGTCAGTTGTAAGATGTGTTCTATTTCTGATACATTGAAATACCAAAAAAAAGGTCATGGAATTGATGAAATCTGGTAGTTAAAAAAAACACAAAAATGTCAGTTTGCAGTCACTTATATTTTTCAATTTGGTGTATGGAACAAAAAGGAAACTCACCTGAATGCATCTGAAATTGGACTTTAATCTTTAGCAAAAAGATGTCCCAGCTATGTATGCCACTTTAATCACACGTGGTGCCACCTCTGATCTTGCTCCTTATGTTGTGCACAGCAGGTAGAGTACAGCATAGGTGCACTCATGAGTTAGGTGTTTGAACATGACCCTCCTCAGCTACTGGGCCGAATGTAAACAGTGGTCAACTTTTTATAGTGTTAATCTGCCAGACTGCTGTCAACACACTGGGTACCATTAAACAGTGTCACCAAGACTGTTCCACAGGAGTGATGCCAAAAATCTATTAAAACACGGTAAAATAAGAAATGTACTGCTAACCACTTACAGCCTGACTTGACAATTATCAAGTATTTGAGTATACATTCTAAGCTTCACTTACCTTGTACATAAGCAAAAGTCGGAAAATGAATGGTTCCTGTTTGTCAGAAATTTAAAATCAAATTACTCAGCAATTCAAAGCAGGGAAAGACCCCCTTTACCTTTCTGTATCGAGGATAATTTGAGAGGATTTTTGCATCAGTTAGGGTGAGGCCAATACAGGAAGAATATAGGGTAGGTGGACCAATTATAATGATGTCAGAGATTCCTCCTCCACCAGCCATAGGAAAGAATAATTTCATATAAAATGATGGCAATTTAAAGATTTCTCAAATATATAATTAGAGGTTGGAGGAGGTAATACGGCGTAAAGGTTAGAGGCAAGGGCTCTGGAGTTAGACTGCCTGGGTTCAAAGTACTCTCTGCCTTTGGGATCTTGGGCAGATAATCTGTTCCTGTTTTCTTGCTTATAAATAAGGTAGCTGATAGTCCCTTCCTCAATGCCTGGCATATTTTATACCAAACATTCACTGAATTGAACTAGAGTTAATATTGTTAAGGCTTGCTTTGTTTCTTACTAAAGAGAACATGGAAGTGAGCCGTGTAAAGATTTGCAGAGCCTTGGTGTCTAGTAGTATGACTTGACTTCTCATTTCTTCTTTCTTTTTCTTTTCTTTCTTTTTGAGGCAGGGTCTTGGTCTGTCTCACAGGCTGGAGTGCAGTGGCACAATCACAGCTCACTGCAACCTCCACCTCCTGGGCTCAAGTCATCCTTCCACCTCAGCCTCCAGAGTAGCTGGGACTATCCGCACATACCACCATGCCTGGCTAGTTTGTATATTTGGAGAGATGGGGTTTCACCATGTGGCTCAGGTGATCCTCCTAAAGAGGCGGGATTACAGGTGTGGGCCACTGCCCCGGCCGACTATGAAGCATTCAACATGGTACATAACACATTTCTTGGTGTTATAGTGAACGGTATGCAACTTGAGAGCAATTAGATATTAGCATATTTAAAATAAAATATTGTGAAAGTATGATTGTGGCAACTACCTATAGAACATTTTGCTGGTGGTATCTTGGTCAGAGTTTTCTAGATTTCCCCATGTGTCATGTGGTTAAATATGGAGTGGTTTTAACATGGCAGCGTGGATTTAAGATATAATGAAGTGTAGGAGCTATGCTTTGTATGAGATGACAATGGCATATCTATTTTGTTCCATAGATTTATTCGTCTTAGGTGATATAACCCAATATCTTAATGTCACCAACAAATTATGTGATCATCCAGAAGAAGTGAAATGATTTCAAACACTGATGATTTAACTGTTTTGTTTCTAATCACCTAGAGGGAGCCAGGATAATGTGATAGGTCCTATTTATTACATTTCACTTAAAAATGTCTTTTTTTTTTTTAAATCCTGGAGTAGCCTGTTTCAGAGCCAGCTCATTGTCTGTCCCATTGCTATGGAATATACTGTAGCTGCTCTATTTCCTTCCCTAGAGCCTGTCGGTACTCTTGCATGAGGTGGGAGAAGCTGTAGAAAATTATAATAAATAGGGCAAGACCTTAAGGAGTTTGTAGTCCATCTACATTTCTACCCCATGCTCCCTGACTTCACGTGTCATCCGTCACATTCTGCTCTCACCTGCATAACGGATTAGATGGCATTGTTTTTTCTTGTTTGTTGTTTGATGACTTGAAATCTTTCTTTCTTTCTTTCTTTCTTTCTTTCTTTCTTCGTTCGTTCGTTCGTTCGTTCGTTCGTTCGTTCTTCGTTCTTTCTTTCTTTCTCTTCTCTCTTTCTCTTTCTCTTTCTCTTTCTTTCTCTTTCTTTTTCTTTCTTTTTCTTTCTCTCTCTCTTTCTCTTTCTCTCTCTCTCTCTCTCTCTCTCTCCCTCCCTCCCTCCGCCCCTTTCTTTCTCTTTCTTTCTTTTTCGAGATGGAGTTTTGCTTTTGTTGCCCAGGCTGGAGTGCAATGGCGAGATCTCGGCTCACCACACCCTCCCGAGTTCAAGTGATTCTCTTGCCTCAGCCTCCCAAGTAGCTGGGAGTAAAGGCATGCGCCACCATGCCTGGCTAATTTTGTATTTTTAGTAGGAATGGGGTTTCTCCATGTTGGTTAGGCTGCTAGGCTGCTCTCGAACTCCCGACCTCAGGTAATCTGCCCACCTTGGCCTCCCAAAGTACTGGGATTATAAGCGTGAGCCCCTGTGCCTGGCAACTTGAGATTCTTTCTATGGAAATATTTTAAATTCCAAACAGCCAAATTTTAGAAGATCATTATGAATGAAACTAAATACTAAATTAGTACTTGGTGATTGCTTGCCTTAGGCTCTTTCTAACCATATTGGCAGCTTTTTACTTTCACAAAATGTCTGGGACATTTCTAGAAGCTTACCATCTTAGAATAATTATAACTGCCGGTGATTGTTCTGGAGTAGGTGTATGTTACTTAACAGGTTGTGGAGCTTGTCAGCTGATGCTATGTTGAGAGTGTACTGACCTCACAAGAACTAAGATTTCATCCATATCTCAGTCCAAACTAGAAGATAAAGACAATATTAAGCCCCAAGGCATCAGCACCATAGAAGATTACTGCATTTGGCCTAACACAATGAGATGATGCCATGTCAGGTGACTGAATAGTTGGTAGCAACTATGATGTTGCTCATTTTAGGTAGCAACCTAAAAGTCCTGCCTGGTTGGGTGCCGGCTGGTGCCCATTTAGCCAGTCACATGGTCTATCAGCATGCAGCTTTCTAATGCCAGATCTGCTGTTGGCAGCCATTGGAGGCAGTATAACCTAACAATTAAGAGTGGGTCCTGCAGTTAGAACCTGGTTCTAATTTAGACTCCTCACTGTACCATAGTATCTTGGGAAAGCGACTTAAGTTCTGAAGAGGGCCCAGTGCCGGACACACACACTGTAAGTGCAACAAGGACAGTGATGGCAGTGAGGCATCAGGGGTACAGCTTTGGCAGGTTGTCACTGCCTCAGAGCACGGTGCTTCTCACAAGTGGCACGCTGCTCACAGAGCACAGGCTGCTCATTTGAATTCTGTCTCAGGTTTTGAGCTGAGTGAGGTTGTGATAACATTATGTTTGAGTTGGAAAGTAATCTGAAGGAAAGGGAATACAAGATACATGCTGACTTATACTTGACGCGATTCAGAATCTGTTATGTGAAAGTAACAGGTAGCAACAATCTGACCAACTCAGCAGACTATAGGTACAGTTTTTAAAAAAAGATTCACAACTGATACATCTTGGTGAGCAGCAGCCACAGTTCAGTCTCTGTTTCCAAGAGAGAGCTGTGTGTAAAATGTTCCCAGGTTGTGTAGTACCGAGTTTGCAGTAAAGTCCTCAGTAAATGGTCATCATGGTAGAAGAGATCCTGGCACAGATCACCAGTCTTTTCAGTCACATGGATTCATTCATTTGTGGAAAGTCTATAATCAGTATCTTTATTTGTGGACTATCCCTTTTGTTTCCCAAAATAAGTGTAAGTCCTTAAGGTTAGGTGGATTATTTTTGCCTCTGTTTTTCTAGATAGTTATACTTGGATGTTTGGTTAGGACAGATGGGATTCGCTAGTTTTAATGGAAAGGGCATTCCTTACCTGAACGTTAATTGTGGCTTCTCCACACATAGTCATTACAGTGTGGATTACTTTATCGCATCATAGTTCTTCCTTTTGTGTAACTGTCTACCTTATATAATGGAAATATTTCCTGATATTCTTTTGTTGGACACCTTTTTATCAGGCAGTTACAATTTTTAAAGAGTGAATTTTATTTAGAAAGGTAGGCTTGGGTAAGGAAAAAACACTGTTGGTTTGAAAGGTATCTGGTTTAGTAACAGTTCCATGTGAACCTATTAAATATTTTTAACCTTCCTAGAGATCTTGAAAAGTTTATCCTGCACTCTTTTTGGTGAGAGGAAGGCATCATCATTGTGGCTTGTTTAATTTTTCTGTAGGGCACATGTGTCTTGATGTACGGTTGTTTTCTGCACCCAGTGCCAGTCCTTAAGTTCTGGCGTTGTGCTCTGCGCAGTCGTGAGGAGTGGAGGCTGTGCCTCCCTGCAGTGATGTTTTCTGGAGGCATGATAGAACAAAATAGAGAAAAAACATGCACCTTAAAAGCAGTGGGACCTAGAATCAAATACCAGCTCCTCCACTCACTAGTTTTGTGATTTGGGAAGAGTCACTTAATTGCTTTTGGTTTCCTCATTTACAAAATATAGGCAGCTAATATTCAGGCATAGTTGTGAGGGTTATAGGGGGGCAGGTGGTGTGTGGGTGGGTGAGAGGGTGTATGATGCAAAGCCCCTAGTGCAGTGCCTTTTCCATAGGGAGCACTTACTAAATGTTAATTACTTTTTCTTCTGCTTTAATACTAATTTTCTTTTTTTTTTTGAGACGGAGTCTTGCTCTGTCGCCCAGGCTGGAGTGCAGTGGCCGGATCTCAGCTCACTGCAAGCTCCGCCTCCCGAGTTTATGCCATTCTCCTGCCTCAGCCTCCCGAGTAGCTGGGACTACAGGTGCCCGCCACCTCGCCTGGCTAGTTTTTTTGTATTTTTTAGTAGAGACGGGGTTTCACCATGTTAGCCAGGATGGTCTCGATCTCCTGACCTCGTGATCCGCCCGTCTCGGCCTCCCAAAGTGCTGGGATTACAGGCTTGAGCCACCGCGCCCGGCCAATACTAATTTTCTCTATGTGGTGTGTATATAATCTGGAAAATATAGGATATTCTTATTTTAGATATTCTTTCTTTTTAGACTAGGTATCCCTCCTAATTTTTACTTCGGTGTAAATGTAGTTATTGTATTCATACCACAAGTTGTGTCTTATAGCTCTTGTTTTGGTTTTCTCTGACTGTCCTTTCCGACTTTACAGAACAACTGGAATCTATGTAGTCTCTTAAGTAAATAAAGCTTTTAATGCCAAGACCATTAAGCAATAAAGTGAGAAGGTGGAGACTGTGATCTTGGTTGTAAACTTAAAAGCAAAATCTCTTACACCAGTCTCTTCCCTGTTACAGCTTTCCAGTTGCTGGTGAATAAAATGCAAAAGTGACAAAGAATTTGCATATATTCTTAGGGACGTATAGCCTCATTCTCTTAGTGAATCTTATTAGTTATCTTTTGCTGTGTAACAAACTACCCTGAAACTTGGTGGCTTAAAAGAGAAGCCATCTATTTAGCACATACTTTTTTTGTGGGTTGGCAGTTTGGATTAGTTTCAGCTGGACTCACCCCTGCATCTGTGGTCAGCTGGTGGCTGATAGTTAGCTGGGGCCGTATGTTTGCCTGTGAGAGTGAGTGAGCAAGCGAGAGCGCGCCACACATTCCAGCAGATTGGCCTAGGCTTATTGACATGGTGGCAGAAAAGAAGGCAACTCTGGTGCTCAAGCACTCTTCAGGTCTGTTTGCCTGAAGTTTGCTATTGTCTCTCTGGCCAAAGCAAGTTACATGGCCAGGCAGTGTGAGAGGGAATACTCCAGGGAAGCCCAACGTATTGGGCCACCACTGCAACCATCTTCTGCAGAGAATGTGCGTCTCTCTCTCTTTCTCCTCCCCCTTCCTTTTTCTTACTGCGGTAAAATACACATCTTAACCATTTTTAAGTGTACAGTTCAGTGATACTAAATGCATATTCATAATGTTATGCATCCATCACCAGCATCATCTCCATATCTCTTATAAAACTGAAATTTTATACCCATTTCACTTCCCCACGTGCATATCTCTTAATTCTTCTGTAAAATGCCTTTGACCAGTGATTGGTCATGGCACCAGAATGAAAGGCCTGGGTAAGAACATGTTAAAATTCATTGCTTTCTCTTCCTCTTATTGGTCAAGGTAGGGTTATGGATAGGAAATGAAAATGAAAGAAAAAAACAAAAGAAAAACAGAAGACTACTTGTGCTTTCATTTTCTACTGTCCTCCCACCACCCAATCGAAAACCAAATTCGTGATACTTCAGTAACTGGAACCATGAAACTCTCTCATTTTGTTTAGCCACATTGTAAAATTAATGTTAATTTCTGTCTGTGAATACAAGCGGATCCATGATCTTGTCCCACCCCTTTATGGAAGGACTGTCCTGCCAACAAATAGCCCTCCCATCCTGGGATCATCTTGGCTGCTGCTTTGGATTTTAATTGCCTAAACTGCCCACCTTCCCTTCATCGAGCCAGTTACCAAGCCTGGTCTGTTCTGCTGCTGCATCTCTGAAACAGCTCATAAACTCCTACCTCTCCCTGAGTGAAGTCAGATACAACTTCGCTCTGCCAGGTGAATCTCGATTTAACCATGCCTCAGTTCCTGGATCCACAGTGTAAAACTTTCTCTTAATCTTTCAAGGCCCTCTGCTTGCACCCTTTCTTTCGTCCAGTTATTTTGTTCCTCTCCAGTGTGGCCCAGCTCCACTTGTGCCATTCTCTGACTTATGCCATCTTAGGGCTTTCTTCCCTTGATGCTCCCCCTGCCCCTTTAAAAGAACATTCCTGTTGTTAAACCTACTCACAGAAAAATTTCTCCCTTGTTTGAGTTTCCTCAGTACTCATGTCATATATTTTGTCTTACTCTTCCCAAGGTATTAGCTATAGAATTTATTGTTTTGTATTTTATTTATTAATCCAAAAAAGTATTCATGTATACCTGTAGGCTGGGCACCATGATGAGTGTTGGGGATGCAGGGGGGAACACAGTTATACCAGGCGCCCAAGGCTGGGGGACAGTGGGCCAAATAACCACACAAACCTGTGAAAGTACAGCTGTAATAATTGCTTGAAAAAAAGGAACAGTAGGTGATGTCATGGAGTGGGTAACAGAGACATTTAACTTAGTTCAGAAGATGTAGAAAGACTCACCTGAGGAAGGCAAGCTTGGGCTGGGGTCTTCTTGCCCAAAGGTTCTTCGGCTACACTGGGAGAGCTTGGTCTGTACCCCAAGAGCAATGGGAAGGAGTTACTCTGGTTGCACCATGTGCATCGATTGGAAGGCCTGGAAGGGGAAGACCGTTGCATAGTCCAGGTGAGAGGTGGTAGTGATTTGATCTAGTGTGGTGTGGTCCGGCTGTAAGCAGAATTGGGTGGGTCTGAGAAAGATTTAGCAGGTAAAATAAAAAAGATCTGATTATGAGTTGGGTATGGGAAACCACAGGGGCAGAATGTGTCCTGGGTGACACATGGATTGCTGCTTTGCCTAAATGGCTGATGTTCATGGGGCCACCCCTAACCCATATGGTGCCTTTGCAACTTAACAAGAGGTACCCTTTCTCTGGAGCACATGGCTTGGCTAGTGGAATACTGGCTGGAATTTTATACTCACTTGCTTCCTGTAGTAGTCCCTTGTGTAGTGAAGGGACTATTCAGTCACATGCCTTACTCCAGCAGCCCCTGGCCAGTCACCGACATGTAGGCTTTCTAGCTTTCTTTCTCACCTGGTTAGGATAGGAATCTCATCTGTTTAGGAGCTCTGAGTGTGATATAAAATCTGATCCAATTGAGAGGTGAGCTATAAAGGACTATATAGTAGGGAGAGAGTAAAGGGTAATTGATGGTTTAAGAGTCCTGAAAGGTAGTTAAGTGTGGAGTCTAAAAGTGAGGGAATAGGTCTCGGCCTGGAAGAGCATAGCTCTCCTGGAAACAAGGAGGCAGGAGGAATGGATGGGTACAGAGATGTTAGTGAGCCTGTGCATTTGACTCTAGGAACCCCCACAGTTAGCTATCAGAGGGGTTCCTATTTTGTCTGCAAAGCAGGAAATGACATTACTTGTTTATGTCTTGCTTCTTTAACCAGAGTATAAATTCATTGAGGACAAAAACGTATGTATGTATAAACATGCTTATTTGTTTTTTCACAGTACAATTTTGATACTTAATGTTGGATTTCATTGAAAATTGGAGTCACTGAAAAATCAGGCTTGTTAGTTAGGGTTAATAAGACATTGCATCTAAAAGATGACTCACCCAGTTTGAAAAAATATTAAACTCGGTAAATAGGTGCCATATTAAATTATTGCTAACTACTTCCTGAATGTTACCAGTTTAATTTATGATTAGATATCCATAAATAAACCTTATTGAATAAAAATGGCAGAATTTGTGCCAACAGTTTGGTGCCTTGGCTTTAGAGAAATGCACACCACCTATACTTTGAGATTTAAAAATAAAGTATAAAGATAATGGTGATGCATGTAGAAGAGAAATGGAGAAAAGTGAACTACCTGGAAAATAGCTCTTTATATCAACTCCTATGAATTGATTAACATTATATAATAAAATGAGTCACATTTGTACTATGTTTTATTGCTTACCAGGCATTTTAATACTTGCTGGCATAGTAATCCACAGTAATCCATATTTTCCATTTTATAAAAGAAACTTTGGATTTTCTCAAGACCATGCATATAGTAGATGGATGAGACATCCTTGATTCTAGGTCTCAGGACCCCAAAGGAAAGTCAAGAGCCTTTCACCCTGGGCATCCTAAAAGGATACTTTTTTTTTTTTTTTTTTTTTTTTTTAATGATCCTGAGCTATGCAGTTACAAAGGACATGGAAAATCTAATGGAAACACACAGACCCTTTTACACCGTGGTGATTACATTCATTGGATCTGATTGCTGTTGAGTGATGTGGCAAGCTTGATGATTCATATGATTTTTTTGTGTGAAATTATTTAAATTTTGAATTTGGGTTAGATAGTTGAACCATTATGGATTGCTTAAGTTGATAATGTTAAGGAAGTAGTAAGGAATAATTTCATATGGCACATCTTGGTAGTATTTAACATTTTTACACAGTTGATAAAAGAGTGAGTTTTGTGATACCACGAAATATTTTTGTGCTTGACTAGAATTTTGCATATAGTTTAATAAAAATAATTTAAACAATATCCTGGAACAATGTCTGAACAGTGTAGGTGATGAAAGAACAAGGGGTAATACTAGACTACTTGTTATATAATTACATATTATGAAACTTCTTTTAAATAGAGGATTTTGCTCTAATTATTGAATACTCAGAAGTAGGAATTAGAGCTGTAGCATATAAAAAGACAAATTTAAGAGTATCACATTTATCTTCAAATTATGAGGACAAAACTACAGTAATTTATGATTTGGTGATTTAAGAAGTTTGAAACCCCTCAGTGGAAATATTTTGCCATTTAAAAAAGTTGACATGTTGAAAGTTAGTTATCATTGACATGTTGAAAGTTAGTTTTCATATATGAAAAAAGGAAGTTATTTTAACTTTGCTTAGTAACCTACAAAGATCTTTTAAAATAACATATTAGTATTAAGATTCTGCATAGGAGCTCTGAATATGATATAAAATCTGATAAATATTAGTAAGAAACACCTTTTGATGCTGTCTGATGTGGTCTTGAAACTTGCTTATTCATGCATCCACAGAGGATGAAATATGCAAATATTGACAAAACTAGATTTATTGATAGTGATTTCAATTACAGTAGTGTGAGCCTCTACATCCAGCAGTCTCCCTTGACTGGCAGCTCTTCTGTGGAAAGGAATTTGCTTGCTTTTCCTGGAGTGCTCTTCTGTGGCCCTGCTGGATTTGGAGGTCATCATTTACTGTCTGACTTAGTTCATGCACATGTTCCCTGTGAACCAACTTAGATGTCTGTCTTAATGTAACTGATAGCTCATTTACTTACTAATGGATTGGATAAATAAAGTTTACAAGTTCCTCTTGTATAAGAATCTACTTTGAGGGATTTTAATAGTAACTGTGAAGAATTGATGACCAGAATTGGGTAACTATTAATCGATGACCAGCACTTACCGACAACCTACTATGGCAAAGCAGGATGCCAGGTACATGCAAGTTTGAATAAAATGCTGTGTATAGTCTGTCAAAGCATGAAGACCTCAAGTGTTTATTATATGTAGCCAGTTAAAGTGTGGGTGAGGGTTCCTGGAGGAATTAGCTTTTGTGCAGGATTTAAAGAATGTACTATAACCAGAGAGAGCGGTGATAAAGGTAGAAGGGCGGTGCGTAAAGCAGCCGAGTTTTGTATTTAGGAACCAGGAAGAATTTGGTCTAGGTGAAATAGAGAAGACGCGAAGATGCCCAAGGAGGACTTTTTGAATGAATCTGGGACTATTTTTACACTGGGAAGGGTGACAGCTGAGCTGTGCTTTGAGTATGAGGTATTTAAAATCACACCTGGCTTTCTCCCCAACCATTCTCCAAGTCACCCAGGAATACAATCGCCATTTCATCTCTGACTTTCTCTCCTGTTGCAATCCTCCATATCCAGAATGTTGGCAAAGTCTGTAGATTTTATCTCCCCACATTGCCTCTCACATCCTGCCTGCCTTTCAGTGTCTACTGCCTTCTCTTCTGGACTTGTGCAGAGACTTCTCAGTCTCTCTGGTGCCTGCATCTTATCGGCTCACACTTCTGGACACCCAGCTTTGCATTTAACCCTTGAAAACAGATTGCCTCCCTTCACCTGGGATGCAGGCCTCCCCTACTGCCTCGCTACATTTCTAACTGTTGGATCTGCTCTTCTTTAAATATAGTCCACAACAGGCCTAACTGGATTATTCATGGTCCCTAAACACTCAGTCATTTCCCTCTTTCATGCCTCTTGCTTTTGCTTCGCCCTATTTCAAGTACCATTTTGTCCACTGAAACCCAGCTTTGCCTGTCGAAATTCTGCTTATTTTCAGGTTCTGTTTCAAATACTACCTCTTCTGTAAAGCCATTTCTGACTCTTTTCAACTGAATGCAACTTCCTTACCTTACATTGTCCTTTCATTCTAGTTATTTGGGGGCACATGTCCCTACGTACCTAGGCTGTGTAGCCAGTAAACACACAAGTGAGGTACAGAGGTAAATAGGGCAGCGTCTTACAACGCACTAGTGGCTCGCCTGTCCCTGTGGAGACTTTGCTGGCCCTTCCTTTCCTGGGGTGACTCATTGCTCTGTTGCTCCTCTCTTTGACTGGGGCTCTTTCCTTTTGCATAATTCCTAAGATTTTATTGCACTTCATTATCTACGTTCCTGTTTTCTTCTTTTACATTACAAGTTCTTTGAAGGCAGCCTAGGGCTGTTTTATTATTTTCCTATTAAAGGGTTAAGATCTGATTTCTAAAATAGGTAGCTTCATTGTAACATTACCTAAGCAATAACCCAGGTGCATTTGTGTAGCTTGTAATATTTTGATAACTTGATAAAATGGTGGATGCCCTTAAAGAAGGAAATCTTGCATATGCTTGACTGGAACTCAGCTTAGTTAGAGGAAGGTGGAGATGATAAACATAGTATAAAAATCACCAACGTTTATTCACTTTATTTTTGTATCCCTGTAGCAGCCAGCATACAGCTTAGAATAGTAGGTTTACAGGTTTTGGTTGAATCGAAAATTAATAAAAACTCTTAGGTAAAAGTTACTTGCAACTGAAATATGCTGA
The DNA here is from genome assembly GCF_024542745.1 of Macaca thibetana thibetana. Taxonomy (NCBI): domain Eukaryota; kingdom Metazoa; phylum Chordata; class Mammalia; order Primates; family Cercopithecidae; genus Macaca; species Macaca thibetana. Next base: position 84,002,172 of record NC_065585.1, on the reverse strand, counting down.
ATGAGTGTCATTGTTACTTTCTTTTTTGCTTTTCTGACTAGATTGAGTTCATGAAGAATTCCTTGTTTACTTTTAATTTATAGCAGCAAGTTCAATCTGACACATCCTATGTATATTTAAGTTTTTAAATAGAAATTTAAACTGTATTTGAGTGTAAAAGAAATCTTTAGTTATAATTTATTCATATCTCAAAAAAGGGAAACTATTTGAGATGATCGATATTTTAATTTGCTGGACTGTATAGTAGCCATTTCACTATAAGTATATGGAAGCATCATGTTGTATCTTAAATACAATTTTCAAAGCCCAATTTAATCTTCAATAGCAATGATAATAGAAAATACCATTTAAAGATAGCAGTTCTCCTACAGAGTTTAAAATGTGTCTTATAGTAATAATTTGTATAAATTTATGTATACCTAATTTGTTAGTAATGGAGTATTTAAGATTGGAGATTGTAAAGATGGGTTACTGGGAATACTTTTCATTATTTTTTTAAATTTCAGATTTTTATTATCTTAGTATTGCTTATAATAGTTGTTCTTGGAGTAATTACAAAAATCCACTCCATTTTGGGGGAAAGAATTCTCCCAGTGTCACTTTTTTCTTTACACTTTGTTTAGATGAAATATTCTCTTCTGTTCACAACAGTGAGAGGAGGCAGTGGGGAAGAGGGTATTCAAGAAAAACATTTTAGATTTCAAAATACATGTTCTTAGTTGATCATAATTCTTGTGCAGACTTTGAAATGAAAACTTTTTTTTGGTCATACTGATGGTGATAGTCCAAGTAGCTGTATTCTTTTTGGCAACACAGAAGTCACTCATGCTGGAAGCACTAGTCAGCCCATAGAGGGCAGGCGCCATGCCTGCAGTGCGCATAGTCATGTACGTCATCGATTCACTCAAGACACCCCATGTAGCTCTGTCTCTGCCTGTGAAAGATGGACATCTTTCCTTCTTCACTGTACCATCTGTGTGCAAGTTGGTAAATTGCCTTTCTAGCGTGCAGTTGATTTCAAGATTCAAAAACTCAGCGTCTTTTCTGTTGTTAAGAACCCAGATTCATTTTTATCTGCTTTCCACTACCCTTTGACATTGTTTTCCATACCCAAATCCTTAATCTTGAGGTATTTTAAATGCAAATATTTGTCATGGATGATTAGCCTGAAGCCTGTTGGATTTAAAAATGGTGCATTTTAAAAGAATAGAATACAGTGTGTACCTCAGAGAGCAGTGTAATTGTAAGAGGGCAACACCAAGACTTCACTTAGGAACAGCTCCAGCTGTGATGGCGATGTATGGCTGTGATGGCCAGCTCTTAGTGTCCTGCGTAAAAAAGAACTGGAAAATGCATACTATGTGCAGACACCCATCTGCACAAGCTCACCTAGGCAGGAAGGGATGCACAGGAAACTATTGAGTTTATTAGCTTTGGAAAGTTACACTAGGCAATGAAAGAGGGTAATAAAATATATTTTTTTGGTTCTTCGTCGTCTTTACTGTTGGGTTTTTGTCCTTTTTTTATATCAAAAGTTACTTTTACACTAAGTAAAATAGACCAGTTGACATATGGTGAGCGTGAGGCTGTGAAAACCTGTGTTCCCTGCAGTTGTGCTCCATGTACAAGTACCTCTAAGATCTTGTGGACAAGGAGGGCTATTAAAAGACTGTGACTGTCCAGCTTTAAAGTGTAAACATCAAATAACTATTTACTTTGTATTTAAGGACTTTTAGTAGTAGGCTTAATTATAGTCCCACGTCACAATTTTAAAGGAAAAAGTGATAACTCCTGGGGAAAGCATCTCTGTGGCCTGCAGAATTCCATTTCCTTGTGGAGGAGATGAGAAGGTTATAATGGAGTCCAGAGCAGTTTCAAAACAAACTGTAGCAGTCTCATCAGATACAGCTTGGCGGCCTAGTGACTTATAATGAGGGTGGCATGTAATTAGAAATTGTCCCTGTCTTTTCTGAGTACTGATGAAAACCATGGCTCAGAGGTTAATTCAAATAATAATTAATATTGGTCTCTGTCAGTACAGGGTGGTAATGAAATCTTTCGTTATTTGATGACTTTGACTTTAAGTGTTGAGCGAGGAATAGAAATGGTGTTATTCCTCTCGCTAATTGTGGGGCACCTCCAACAACTGAACACTCTGTGGTAAAAAATGTGATTCGGAAGATGTCAAGTACAAAATTTCTTTGTAGCCTATAATTGCCTACCATAGAAGTTATAATATGACACAGACATATTAGCGTTATTTTATTTTCTAGAGTGATAATTATTTAGAGTGAGGTATTAGGAAGGCAGTTGATCCTACCATTGTAGATTGAGGATGCTTTTGTTGGTCTCCCATTTTTCCTACTGTATGTGATACATAGTATCCAGAACAAAGTTACCCATTCAACCTTAACAGATTGCGTGTACACATTAATCTGAAAACAAAACCACCAAATGGCTGGTTGATTATAGAGAGCCTTGACTGTCCTTTACAACCTTGAAAGTCACTGATTGTGTAAGTTGGTGCACCACATTTGATGAACATCTTCCATATGCAGAGGTGGGTGTTCCAAATGATGTGGAAGATACATAGTTGATTTAAGAAGGTTATTTGGAAATACATAGGTATATGTTAACACAGATTAACGGCAGCTTTTAAAGCTGCAAATGGCAACTACAGTTGTTTCATTACAATAATTTTGGTGGAAGGAAGACGTTTAGGCAGGACAGTTTTGAAAAAATAATTACAGATGCTTCATTGCATAACTTGCTTTAAAATTAGTTTTTTTTGAAATGTTTGTTGACTGAACTTCTACAGCTTAATCATGGAGGGTGGTGTTTGGTATTATTCTAAGCAACATCATATTTTATAGGGAAAAGTAATAGGAAAAAAGAAGAATTTTTACAATGTTTGAGGACTCTGAGATGCTTCAGATACCCAAACAGCAGAACCTTTCTAACATGTAAAAGTAGACACCAGCAGAATCGGCCCTCCTGCATCCCTCATAAAGTCCATTAACTCAGGCCTACCTTGTTTATTCACATTCTCATTGGTGTTTTCCATGTCCTGTATTATTTAGCAGCAAATCCCAGGTAGCATAGTATTTTATTTTAAAATACTTCAAGTTGTATCAGTAAAAGGGAAGCTGGCTGGGTGCAGTGGCTCATGCCTGCAATGCCAGCACTTTGGGAGGCTGAGGCGGGCAGATCACTTGAGGTCAGGAGTTCGAGACCAGCCTGGCCAACATGGTGAAACCCCATCTCTACTAAATATATAAAAATGGCTGGGTGCGGTGGCTCACGCCTGTATCCCAGCACTTTGGGATATCACCCACGGTCAGGAGTTCGAGACTAGCCTGGCTAATATGGTGAAACTCCTTCTCCACCAAAAATACAAAAAAGTAGCTGGGTGTGGTGGCGTGTGGCTGTGATCCCAAATACCTGGGGGGCTGAGCCAGGAGAATTGCTTGAACCTAGGAGGCGGAGGTTGCCGTGAGCCGAGATCACGCCACTTCTCTCCAGCCTGGGTGACAGAGTAAGACTCCATCTCAAAAAAACCAAAAAGCTGGGCATATTGGCAGGTATGTGTAATTCCAGCCACTGGGGAGGCTGAGGCAGGAGAATTGCTTTTGAACCCGGAGGTGGAGTGCAACGTTGCAGTGAGCCGAGATTGTGCCACTGTACTCCAGCCTGGGCAACAGAGTGACACTCTGTCTCAAAAAAAAAAAAAAAAAAAAAAAGGAAGAACTATTTCCAGATTAAATTGCTATAGAGATTTTTGTGGACATTTTGTTTTTTTGTCGTCGTTGAGACAGTCTCACTCTGTCGCCCTGGCTGGACTCAGTGACGCCATCTCCACTCACTGCAACCTCTGCCTCCTGGGTTCAAGCGATTCTCCTGCCTCAGCCTCACTAGTAGTTGGGATTATAGGCGGACGCCACCACGCCTGGCTAATTTTTGTATTTTTAGTAGAGATGGGGTTTCATCATATTGGCCAGGCTGGTCTCGACTCCTGACCTCGTGACCCGCCTGCCTTGGCCTCCCAAAGTGCTGGGATTACAGGCGTGAGCCACTGCCCCCGGCCAGAAATTTTTTTTTTTTAATTGAAAGGCAGTACTATATTTGAGAAGGGATTCGTAAGCATGCTTTGTTAGCTAGAATATAGAGGGTGATAGGCAATTGTTAGACAGTTAGGATCAGTAGGTTTGATTTGATTTCAGCAGCAATCGTAGAATTCTGAAAAGAGAATGACAGGGTCAAAACATTATTTTATTTACAAAAGGAACGTTCTCTCTAGTGTGTCAGTATTAAGATTGTTTGGCGGCCAGAGGTTTGGAGGAGGTGGTGGGCGTTGATGAGGAGCTCTTCTAGAGCTGTTGCTGCCTAGGGTAAACTAACACGGATTCCAGGAGAAGCCAGGGAAAATGCATCCCACTGGGATCTAAGTGACCTTTCCCACAAGACCAGGTCTTGTCACTTCTCAGCTTAACATCTTAGATCGGCTTCTCATTGCCTGCCTGAATATGAGTGAGGAATTTCGATGTGATTTCTTTCCTTATTTTGCTTCCCCCTCCCACCTCCACTCCCAACCCCCGTTTTCTTTCTTTGTAGAAAGATAGCAGACGTAAATAATATTCAATAAAAAGGCAGTTAAGAAAAAAAGGCATGCCTTCATTCCAAAACCCCAGATTCAGACTCCCAGGGCTGCTTGGGGGGAGGGCTGGGGCAGAGCCAGGCCTCGGCGGGCGGGGTGGGCCGGGCTGGGCCGCGCTTCCGGGATGGGTCAGCGCCCGGAGCCCGCGCCAGGACATGAGGACGGCGAGTGGGCCCCCCGGGGGCGGGGCGTCCCCTGGGGACGCAGGGCGGAGCGGGGTCATCGCTGGCACGCGGAAGGCCCTCGCAAGGCCCTCGCTGCCGGCACCGTGGCCTCCCACCCACTCGGGGCGCTCGTTTCACCTCGTGCCCGCCTCAGTGGCTCAGGCCCCGGAGCTCCGGCCACTTCCTGACCGGAAGGCCGAGCCCCACCTGGCCTGACAACATGGCGGCCGGGAGAAGGCCCCCACACTGCCGGGCCTCCGGACGCTGAGACTGGGCGCGAAGTGGGCAGGAGTCAGCAAGGCCACATCGCGCCCGTGCGCACCGCTGTAGGGTCATCTCCAGCGCTGGCACCTGGCTCAGCCCTCAGCCGTCCTGGCCCCTGGGCTTCTCGAAATGGCCACACTATCCCCCCTTCTCGGCCTGGTTCCGCCCTTTCTTGGCCTCAGGTGCTGCACAGGCCACGCCCTCTGCTCTGAGCCGGAGCCCTGCTTGCCACCTGCCCTCCCTCATGGCTCCCGCTCTTCCTCACTCTGGTCGTCTCGGGAGGCCTTCTCTGGATGGATCCCCGGCTAGGTCCCCGTAACTTGACCTCAGCAGCCTGTTTTGCCTTCGTAGCCCACAGCCCACTTGTAAATCTGTGTTCCAGGTCTGCCCTGGGGAGAAGGGGGTGGTAATGCCTGTTGCTGACATAGCTCTATCAGAAAGGTGCTCGGTGGATGAATGAATGAATGCGGTGGAGCATGAGGGCGCAGGCGCCATAGCGGGGAGGGGCAGGAGGGAATAGTCTGCCGGCAGCCACAAGAATAGGAAAGAGAAATACTCTGTCCGAATGGTTTGTTTTTTGTGTTGGTGGGATTGCTCAATGCATGGCTCTTCTTGATCAGTGAGAAATGTGATCGGAGAAAGACATTAGAGTTTTATAGCTGATGTTAAAAAATAAGAGCAGCCACATTGACACGATTTGCTTCCTGAGACCAATGAGAGTGAAGAGCTAACAGCTTTGGGCTAAACGTTCGAGTGCATTTTTATTAATAAGGCTAGATGAACTATTGCTGGCTTTCCAATTGTATGTATCCCTCATAGAATCAGACACCAACTCAGGGAGGGGCCTTTCCAGCACACAGAGGGCTCTGCCTTTTTTTTGGCGGGGGGAGTCTTGGTCTGTCGCCCAGGCTGGAGTGCAATGGCGGATCTTACCTCACTGCAACCTCCGCCTGCCGAGTTCAAGGGATTCTGCGTCAGCCTCCCGAGTAGCTGGGATTACAGGCACCTGCCACCATGCCCAGCTACTTTTTGTATTTTAGTAGAGACAGATTTTCACCATGTTGGCCAGGCTGGTCTCAAACCCTGACCTCAGGGTATCCGCCCTCCTTGGCCTCCCAAAGTGCTGAGATTACAGGCGTGAGCCACCGTGCCCGGCCCCTTCCTCTTTTTGGCTTCCACTTGGCCACAGGAGCTTCCCTTTGGGGCCGCGACTGAATCATGTTAGCCGCTGGATCAAGGGAGCCATCTGAAACTCCCTGTAGCAGGATTTCTCCAGTATATGGCAACACTCTACCTTAGAAAAACAAAACAAAACGTCTAGCCACATGGTATAATGGAAAAAAACCCCAAACTTGGGCTAGAAAATACAGGCTATTATTTTGTTTCTAATACCACTATGTATATGGACAGAACAGTTAACTCTCCCCACGCCCTGTCTTCCTTCGTGAAAGGTGGTGACACTGCACCTTCACAGCCTACTTCATATGACTTTGGTGCAAAATGAGACAGCAGATGTTAAAGTACTTTCAGAGACGGTTGTTTTCAGAACCTTCATCACATTGTGGTATTTGAAACCTTGGAGTCCTCCTTGACTCTTTCACAGGCTACATTGAATTTGAGCCTCTGGCTCTGCCTTCAGAGTATATGCAGAATCTGATACCTTTTCTCTCCACTTCTTCCACCCGGCTCCGCGGCCTTTTTTCCTTGGCGGTGTTACTGCAGTAGCTCCTCAACTGCTCTCCCTGCTGCTGCCTGTGTTGCCTGCAGTCTGTTTCCAATGTTAGCAGTCAAAGTCATCTCTCAGAGCCAGAGTTGGATCATGTCTCTCCTCTGCTGAAAACACTTCCGTGACCCACCTTCTTCAGGCAAAACCTCAGCCCTCACAGAAGCACCCTCTGCTCCAGCCTCCCCCATCCAGAATCTCATGAGACACCGCATTTTGTCCTTGCTGTCCTTTAGATGCTCAGGTACCGGTTCCCCTCTCAGTCTCCACAGTTGCTCTGACCTCCTCAGACACTGTCAGGGCCTCTTAGGGCCTACTGGGCTGACTCAGTTCCTTCACGATCATACATAACTATCTTCCCTGTGAGGCAACCCCTCACCACCCTATTTAAAATTGCACCCCCTTCCTCCAACCTGTCCGCCTGCTGTGATTTGGTTTTTCTGTCTTACTTTTTAGTTATTTACTTATTTGACTCTCTCCACACTAGAATTTAATTAAGCTACATGAAGGAATCGTTGTCTATAATGTTTACTGATGGATCTCCAGTGCCTAGAACAGTGTTTGACAGATGGTAGGTGCACAATACATATTTGTCACTTAAAATTATATGGGAGCTAATCATTACAGGGAAAAATGTCTTCAGTTCTCTGTAGCACACTTTTTGGCATAGTATACCTGATGAAACTTTGTAAGCAAGATAGCAAATACTGTTATAGTGACTTTCAGAAATTAAAGACAGTGTTTTCTCTTTGAGACAGTCCTAATCAGCAAATTACACATTTTTTTCCCCTCATGTTACATCTACCTTAAGCCTTTTTTTTTTTTTTTTTTTTTTTTTTCCTGGAGTAATGCATGAATGATGATATATCTTCCCTCAGGTCATTGCATCTGGGTACATAATGTTCATTTGTCCCATTTACTGGTGATACTTAGTTTGATCACTTGGTAAAGGTGAGTTATTTCATTTGAAAAGAAAATTATTAGAATAACATTAGTTTACTGTCAAGTTGGAATTATAGTGATTTACTTGCTTGTAAATGAAAGTTTATCATTGTGGTGTTTTCCATTTAGTTACTTGTTTCCTGCAGATAAACACTTTGGTTAGTTATTAGACCTGGCAGTAACTTTGTGTAGAACTTTTCTGAGGGCACAAAGTTATTTCACATTTTTGTTTCAAGAGTATTTCTAGCGCTATGTATTTTGTTTATCTAGAGAGAAAGTAACTGTGGTCTTGATATAGGTCAGGCCTTGTAGTGGCACAGTATGTGACCCTAGCTTCTTTACTGTTACTTTCCTTTTGGTCATGCTGCCACTTAGGTGGTTATGTAGTTAAACCTTACGGGTGTAGGGGAAGGGCAGGTGGCATGAGCTGAAAAGTATAAAGTAACTAGCCCTGAAAGTTGACTGACTGAAGGTTCATTATACGGTCATGTGCCATGTAATGATGTTTTGGTCAGCGATGGGCTACATACACAACAGTGGTCTCATGAGACCGTAATGGAGCTGAAAACTTCTGTTGTCCAGTGACACTGTAGTCATCATAATATAGAGCAACACATTACCCATGGGTTTGTGGTGATGGTGGTATAAACAAACCTACTGTACTGCTAGTCTTATAAAAATACAGCATGTAAAATTATGCACAGTACATAATATTTGATAATAACAGTAAACAACTATGTTACTAGTTCTTGTATTTGCTATACTATACTTTTTATTGTTATTTTGGAGTATACCCCTTTTACCTTTTTTTTTGTTTTTTTTGATTTAACTGTAAAACAGCTTCAGGCAGGTCCTTCGGGGATATTCCAGAAGGCATTGTTATCATTGGAGATGACAGTTCCATGCCTGTTATGGCCTCCGAAGACCTTCCAGTCTTCAGAGTGGGACAGAATGTGGAGGTGGAAGACAGTTATATTGAAGATCCCAGCCTGTGTAGGTCTAGGCTAATGTGTATTTCTGTCTTAGTTTTTAGCAAGAAAGTTTGAAGCCGGGCGTGTTGGCTCGTGCCTGTAATCCCAACACTTTGGGAGGCCAAGCTGGGTTGGATCACCTGAGGTCAGGAGTTGGAGACCAGCCTGGCCAACATAGCGAAACCCCATCTCTACTAAAAAAATAAATTAGCTTGGGTGTGGTGGCAGGCGGTAATCTCAGATACTCGGGAGGCTGAGGCAGGAGAATCTCTTGAACCTGGGAGGTGGAGGTTGCAGTGAGCCAAGATTGTGCCATCGCACTCCAGCCTGGGAGACAGAGTGAGACTCCATCTTAAAAAAAAAAAAAAAGTTTGAAAAGTAAAAAACTAAATTAAACATTTAAAAATAGGAAAAAGCTTTTGGAATAAAGACATAAAGAAAATACTTTTGTATGACTATACAATGTGTTCTTTTTTTAAGTTGTAAAAGAGTCAAAAGGTTAAAGAAAGTCTATAGAATAAAGTTACAGTAACCAGATAAATTTATTGAAGAAAGAATTTTCATAAATTCATTGTAGTCTAGGTATACAATGTTTATAAAGTCTACAGCAGTGTGCAGTAACGTCCTAGGCCTTCATATTCACTCACCCACCACTCACTCACTCACTGACTCTCCCAGGGCAACTTCTAGTTTACAAGCTTCATTCATGGTAAGTGCCCTATACAAGTGTATCGCTTTTAATCTTTTATATTGTATTTTTGCTGTACCTTTTCTATGTTTAGATACCACTGTGTTGCAGTTGCCTACAGTATTCTGCAACATGTTGCACAGGTTTGCAGCCTAGGAGCAGTAGGCTGTATCATATTGCCTAGGTGTGTAGGAGGCTGTACCATCTAGGTTTGTGTAAGTGCACTCTGTGATGTTCGCACAAAGACAAAATCACTTAGCGACACATTTCTCAGACAATATCCTCATCATTAGGTGACACATGACTATGTTTACAGGTAGCCTCTTGCATTCTAAACTAACGCTGGAGTGATGCATGACACTATTTGGATATGGGAAAGGATTTTTGTCACCCACAGTGTAGGAAGCTTTGGAGATTGGCAGACTTCCTTTTTTGATTCAAGTAAGTCTAAATTATGATTTCAGATGAGTAGGCTGAAAATATTTTGTAAAGTTCCAGAGCAGGAATATGGAAAATTTGGACACCTTTCATTTTGAAGTTCCACAATTGTTAGATTTAGGTAGATTCATTGATTTTATGTCTTTAAAATGTTTGGAACATATGAGGGGGATCAAAGATTTATAAACTTTTTTTTTTCAGAATTTTCTTGAAATGGACATCAGTCCCAGACTGACACATTCTTACATTATTAGTATTGATTAAATATGTTAGGAGCTAGTCTGTCTTCTCCATGAATTATTAGTGGATCAAACCTTTGTACTGCACACTCTGGGAGCCCTGGGTAATAAATAAAGCCCTGGGGTAATAAAGGTGTACAAGACACATTCTGCAGCTGCCCTCAGGGAGCTCCAGCACTGGGGGACCCTCCTCAAACGGCAGTCTGTGAAGCCCAGCTCCAGTGAGTCCTGTGAAAGAGCAGAGAGTCCATTGTGAGATAAAATCGGGCAACCAACTTCTCATCCCCACAGGTCTTCCCGCTAACCTGAAAGGAAACTGAGGCCTTGTGAGGGTTATCAGCTAGCAGAACTTGGATGGACACCAGATCTCTTTGACAAAGGCAAAAAAATTATAATTAATTATTTTTCTAACATCTGGCTGATTGTAAGTATGCTTATTCTAAAATATTCAAGCCATAAAACATTCATGAAGTAGAAAGTGAAAGCCCCCACTCCTGATAAATTCAGATACCTTAATTAATCTTTTAGGTTTTTAATGGGAGAAAGGTTGCAGAGTGTGAGCATATTATAGATATGCAGCTCCTTTTTTCCCAAAATACTGTGGCTGATCTTTTCATACTAACACACAGAGCTCTGATTTTTTTCAGCTAGGTCAAATGACTATGTCCTGTTCCATATAATTTCACTTATCTGTCCTCTTTCAATGGCCAGTTGGTTCATTTCAGTGTTTCACTATTGAAAATGGCACGGCTGTAAAGATCATTAGCCTTTTATATACCTCTCTTTGCATATTGAGATAAATTCCTAGAAAGGGGTATTACAGGGTCACAGACCATGTTCATTTTAAATATGGTACATGTTCCTGGATTGACCCCAGAAAGGCCATATCAGTTCACACTCCTTTCATTGGTGTACGAGTTACCCTTTTTGTTTTTTTCTTTGCACTCACCAACTGTGGACCTTAGTGTCTTTTGCCAATTTGATAGGTGCCTTTCTTTGATTACCAGTGAAGTCAAGTATCATTCCATGTGTGTTTTTGACCCTCTGTGTTTCCTTAAAGCCTGTCCTCTGCACCATTGTGCTCTTGAGCCTCCAGCTTCTGTGATCGCCTTCCGTGACTGAATATCATCGCCTCGAGCCTGTGCGCCCTTCTCCATTCTGGTAGAGAGAGAGTAGAGGCTAAGACGGCTGTCTCTGAAAGCAGTCTCAGGGATTATTCCCATTGCTGCTGCTCGCCAGCAGTGGCCCCTTGGCAGGCTACTTAACCTTTGAGCGTTTCAGTTTCCATTCCTCTAATGGGGGTAATAAGGATTAAACGAACGAGTGCATCTGAAGCCTTAGCACAGGGCCTGGCATGTGAGTAAATGTCCAGGAAATGCTTGCCATCGTCAGCAGCAGCACCTGTGTGGGAAATTACTTTCCCTCCTCCTTTTTCTGTGGGAGTCCCTGAGAGCCCTGCTCAGCAACCTGGATCTTCATCAGTGCTGGGATTCTCTTGGCAGCTGCTGCTTTTCCAAGTGGACCCTTTTCTCTTTGTCACTCCATGTTGAGGCCTGTGAAGTGAGGTCCCATCAGCTTTGGCTTGGAGCCTGGGCATTTTCCTTCTGGTTGGTCTTATGGATTGAATTGTGTCACTCTCTCCCACCCAAACTCATATGTTGAAACCCCTAATCCCCAAGGCAATTGTATTTGGAGATAGGGCCTTTAGGGAAGTAATTAAGATTACATGAGGTCATAAGGTGGTCATAAGGTAGGATCATGATCTGATGGGACTGGTGGCCTTATACAAAGAGGAGAAGAGAGAGCTGGCTCTCCCAGTTAACAAAAAAGAGGCCAAGTGCGCACACAGTGAGATGGTGGCTGCCTCTAAGCCAAGAGAAGAGGCCTCAGAATGAATCCTGCCTTGCCAGTACCTTCGTCTTGGACTTCAGTCTCCAGAACTGTGAGAAATAAATTTCTGTTTAAACCACCCAGGCTATGAAGTTTGTTATGGAGCTCTGGCAGACAGATTGTTGGAGAACCACAGTCCTGGTGGTTGGGTGCCTGCCTCAGGCATTATTGTTTCTAGGCCAGTGGTTTGTGCATCAAAATGCTTGGTAAAGCAGACTGCCAGGGCTTACTCCAAGAATTTCAGATTTAGGATTGACATGAGAAGTCACATTTCTAACCAGTTCCCCAGCAGTGCTGATGCTGCTGATTCTGGTCCATGTTTGGAGAACACTGGTTTAGGTGGTGTGTCGGAGAGGCTTCAGGCAAACGCTGGGAGATGGGGTAGGGATAGTGGCTCTCCCACCCAACTAGGAAGTTATTTAAACTCAGAGCCTCAGTTTCATTATCTGTAAAAGGGTGATAGTATTTATTCTACTTATTTCATGGGATTATTGAAGTCAGATGCATAAATGAAAGTTTTTAGGTCCTCCTGCTTTTCATACAGAGTAGTTTCATACAGAATAGGACTGGGGTCAGGGATGTTGCATTCTTTTTGCAAAAAGAGAAGAACAAATGAAATGCTGAAGTATTCTAATAGTAAATTACAAAGCAAAAGTAAGGTATTTCCTTCCTTTTCTTCACCAGATACGGCCTGGTCATCTGATTTGCTGACTGCTTGGACATTGGTCTTTACCCACTTCTCTTCTCTGCAATCCCCACAGCAACTTCTCTTGAAAGCCAGGCAGTTTAGCTAAGAACCCTTTATTACAGTATCTGTGGCTCCTTATTCTGGCCCTGCCTTGTCAAGGATGCCTGTGGCTTTTTTGGTGATTGAGACAGTGGAAATTACTGAGTTTCTAGTTCTACTCCATGGGTACGATTGTGGTCATGCTTTTCATGTCCAGGGTATTGTAGTTGAAAGGTCTTTTTTGGATTTGTTTTGCCGTGCTTAAAATGTTTTGTGTTGTATAAGTTTTAAATATATAATTACTGGCATATTGTATTTTCGACAGTGTTATCAACCCATAATAAGATTGCTAATCATTTAGAGCTATGGTTTTCACATGAGAACCCCAAAGAGCTTTGGTTTATGTTGGTTAGATCTATGGATAATTACTGCATTTGAAATTAAATCTGAGAAGTGTAAAAATATTTAGTTTATTTAAAATCAACATAAATCCAGTGCAAGTTAATATAAATAGTGTAACTTTTGTTTTTTGAAACAAAAGTTTATTGAGAATGAGTGACATTCTTTCCTATTTTTATAAATCTCTTTAATGCCTGGTTTGAGAAAACAGCTAGATTCTCATAGCTGCTTCTACATTCAGTCTTTTATAATATGTTATTTCGGTTGAAGAACATGAAGAAAATCTGGTCTCATGTGGACATGTAATTAAAAAGGGAGGAATTTTTAGCTTTCTTAGATAATTAGACACTACATCAAAACTCTACAAGGGGTAGCTGCTTAAAGGTAGTTTCAATGTGGAATCTGAAAGTGTATGAGTGAAATTTCTGTGCTTGAGTTCATTAAAATCTGTTGGTCTATCTTGCACTTTGAATGGATCTTTTCACCATCTGTGGTTTTATAACATTGTTCATTGGTAATTTGGAAATTATTGGTTTAATGAATTACATAAATCTTTCAAATGCTGGCATATTTTATCATTTTTTAAAAATTGTGTTTGTATTACCACCTATCTAATCAGAAAGCCTTTTAAGTATCAGAAAACTGTCAAATTGTTGGTGGTAGATACAGGTTTTCCAAAATTCCCATTTTATTCGAATACTCATTTTATTTTATCATTGGCAACAAAACTGTCAATTGTTTTCTTGGAAGTAACAGGCTTATTTTGTTCATTTTTGAAATGTTTGCCAAATACTCAAGTCTGTATAACCGTAGTTTTTCAGTTGTTTTTTTCTCCCCTAGGTAAAACTGGTGGTCTTTGAAAAAAGCCTGCACCTCAGTTACACAATCTACTTCTCCTCTCCCTCAAATGGAATGGTTACTGACATTTAACCACCATCTAGAAGGAATGTAGGAATGATGGCATAGAGAGCACATCTCTGTGTATAGACAGGCTACTCAGAGCCATTTGGGGGAAGCAAGTACTCTGCTGGTTAAAAGCAAAAAACCTAACATAGTTGACTTAATATGCCAGAAATTATGTAAATGAATGTTGTTTCCTTCAACATAGTGACCTTGAGACGGGACATCACATTCAGTGATAATGCCAACAGTTAGAACGTTTTTAGAATGCCACCTTGTTTGGAATTGCTTCAAGTTGTGACTTTAAGCTTCCTCCATAGATTGTATTTGGATGTATTGTTTTAAAGTTGTAAGGCCTCAAATGCTTGTTAAGTTTTTCCCAATTATATCTGAATATAGTTGTCTAGTCTGTGAAGACCCTGTTGCATAGTGGAGAAATTGTGGACACATTTTTTAACAATTTAGGATATTTATCACACAGGACCCAGCACCATGCAAGCATAATTCTCAGAGGCAGGCCTGGGTTCTCACCTCTGCTCTGCCACTGACTGGCTGGGTGGCCTTGAACAAAGCATTTGCCTTCTTACTATTTCTCTGTGAGGTTAAGTAGTTGGCTTAGGTCTCAAGTCTTTTAGCCCTCATGTTCAATGATTCAGAGATTCTAGAGGCATGATAGGAGGATTCCCTTCATAATCTGGGAAGGTGGTTCTTCAGGGGGTTTGCTTCACAGCCTTCCTGTCCCTTTTGTCCAGCCTGTTTCTGGCCTAGGAAGACAGCAGGTTTCCTGTGGTTGTGATTTTTTAAAGGCAGTGTTTAATTCTTATTACAGCACAAGAACTTGGGTAACAGCATTTGAGTATTGTAGATTATCAGCTCCTACAGAGATACCCTGTATGTTTGGGGTTAAACTGGGAGCAAGGAAAGTTGGGTGACTAGATTAAGGTTGGTGCAGGATGGCAGGGAGAACAACTGACATTTGCCGACTGCCATATGCAAGGCATTTTGTTAATAGCCACTTGTGACAGTTAAATGAATCGCTTCCAAGTAGCCTTGTGAGGGAGGTGGTGGAGGTGATGGAATGCGAATTTTCATAGATGAGGAAGCTGAAGTTTCTCAAGAGCTACTTTAATTTGCCTGAGGTAAAGAGAGTGTTTGAGCCAGATCTAGCTGGCTTTTTACAACTGGTTCACCCCAAATTTCTCCTTTTTTCCTGCATCCCTTCCCAGCCATTATATTCCTTTTTTTTTTCATTTTTCTCTATGACTGTTTTAAGCTGTTCTAAAGTGTTGGAGAAATGTCACAATTGGACATCATTAATCTTTGAGAAGTGGTGATTTTATAAACTTTAACATTTATAAACTTAATTTTTGATAAAGGTCAATAAAAACTAAAGAAGAGAAAATGCTTATGTTAAGTCATAGGCCTGTGTTGAAATAGATGGCCCAGGGCTATTAGATATGTGAAATTGAGGGCAGATAAGCTTTGGGACAAGCAAGGACAGAATGTGCAAATCTGGCATTCAAGTGTTTCCAATTTGCCTTTCCATATTAAGAACAGAAATTCAAATTTTGGTGGATTATTTGTTTAAAAGAACAATTATCTTTTACTCCTTCAACAAGTGCATTCATGTACCTGCTTTATCCTAGTCACAGCAATAAGTCCTGGGGATAAAGAGGGGCAGGAGCCCATGGCCCAGGGCCTCAGAGCCACAGGGCTCCCAACCAGCAGCTTGAGTTCTTAAATTCCAGATTCCAGATGTGGGGAAATGTACTGATGGCAGGTTGTTAGGGATGAAGATGTCTTAAAGGAATGTTCGGTTATCTCTCCTGAAGGTTTTTAAAAATTGTGGAAGTCAAGATCAAGGGTGAAGATGAAATTTCTTATGGTTTCTTAATGAGATCTCTCTACTATCTGCATACTTAAGAATTCTGAGTAGTATCCCAAAGTGTACCATCAAGACAGATCTAGCAGAGAGTTGAATTTGTATATATTTTTTATATTGCTAAGCATATTTTTTGTTAGGGATTCGAAGTAGTTAAGTCATCCTCACAGCATCCCTGGGGATGACAGTTGACATTAAGCTATTTTATTATTGGAAAAGGAAATTATGGAGGTTGCTTCTCACTCAGATTTTTTCAGCAAATAATTGGGAAATGGAAAGAATATGTTAAGCGTCTGCATTATAGGATGCCCTTGCAGTTACATTCTGAACCCTTGAATTGTTATTTTGATGGAAGGGTTACAGTTGTGTGGCAGAGAGCTTATATTGTTGGTGATTAGGGAGAGATTGTGTGCTGCCAGACCTGTTTAGGAGTAAAGGGTAGTGAGAGGTTTCACTCTTCTGAGAAAATTGCTTCAGCTGACTTACTTGTTTTAGGACCAACACTCCAGGCTTATGGGACTGGGTCTGAGAGGTACCTGAGCCATTTTCCTGGAGGTGGTGCTGGCAGGCGTTCCAGTGCCAACTTCCCTTCCTTTAGGTGGGGAGCAGGGGGATTTCCTCCAGTGAGAACAAGCGAATGTGTTCTGAGAAGTGATGGTTTTATAACAGTTGGCATCAGAAGTATACAGGTTTACTACCAAAACCAGGTTCTAATTTACCTGCAGGGAGGAGCAGTTACTTTCTGATTTCTAATAGTTTCCTGGTAAATATCCCATAAAATGTAATTTTGCATTTAAAACTGAAGCTTCACTGAATCATTTACGTAACATGTGTTTGATTTATTTATATAATTATGTTTTATCCATTATCTGTGCTTCTTGAAATTTGAAATATTTTTCTTTCACCAGAAGTGTGGATTTCAGAAGAGGACAGCTATACTTAGCATATTTCCAATTGTGAAGCTAGTAAAGTTAGTATCTGAGAGTGAAGGGACTTTTGCCATTCTCTTCAGCCTCCTTTCCACTTCCCCATTCTGGAGATACATCAAGAATCAGAGAGGTTAAGTAACTGGATCAAGGCCACATGGCCTAATTTAATATTTTGTGTATTTAAATTTTTCAGGTTAAAACACGAAATGTGTGATCATCTGCACTGAGTGCTAATTATCTACCAACTATTGCGTTAAGTGCATTACATCACACAATCTAATTTGGCCTGATGAATTAAAGGTAGGTGGTATCATATGTATTTTACAAATGAGAAAAGGAATTTATTTGTAGTGCAGGTTCAGTTATAGTTCAGAGTCAGTCTCAGACCTTCATTGGGCCCAGAGTGTTCTGTTGATTCTTTCTTTAACATAAGCACCTCATGACCACTACACCCTGCGTAACTCATTGAGCCAATTGTAGCCATCAGAGTGGAAGCACGTCCACTGCTGATTTCCTTCTGCCATCTGCACCCACCTTCCTGTGTGTCCCAGGGGGTTCTGCCTCTCCCATCTCATCTCTTCGGAGACGTTTCCTTAATTTCCCGCTTTGTGTCTTTGCCCCTTCTTACTCCTCTCTCCCTCCGTGCCTACTTCTGTTAGTGTTTAATTGTATATTTTATGTAGCAAATGCTTACATAGTGCTAAGTGGCAGACATTGTTCTAAGTGCTTTACAAATACTAATGTACTTAATGCTCCTAATAATTCTGAAATAAATACTATTATTATCCCCATTTTATTTTATTATTTATTTATTTATTTTGAGACAGGGTCTTGCTTGTTGCCCAGGCTGTAGTGCAGTGGCTCGATCATGGCTCATTGCAGCCTCGACCTCCCAGGCTCAAGGGATCCTCCCACCTCAGCCTCCCGAGTAGCTGGGATAACAGGCGTGTGCCACCCCTGCCCGGCTAATTTTTGTATTTTTAGTAGAGATGAGGTTTCCCCATGTTGGCCAGGCTGGTCTTGAACTCCTGACCTCAAGTGATCCCCCCGCCTAGGCCTCCCAAAGTGCTGGGATTACAGGCATGAGCCACTGTGCCTAGCCCATAGTAACTACTTTTAACAGAGTTAATATCCAACTTGTTGAATCTGATGGACACTTGTCTTACCTTGCTTCTTTCTCTGTAGCATTTGAACTAGTTGGTCACTTCCTTCTTAAAGCTTTCTCTTGGTGTTTGCCCCTACCTTGTTGGCTGATTCCTCTGCCTGCCCTCTGAGTGTTGATATTCTTCAGGATTCTGTCCTTGCTCTTTTCTCTTGTCATTCTAAATATGCTTTTGGGTTGACCTCATCTGCTGCAACTTTGTCTTCCTTTTGTTTGTCAGTGACTTAAATGGCCATATCTCAGCTCAGCATTCTCTCTTGAGCTCTCTACTTTCATATTGTACTGTCTCCTGGAGAGCTCTGTGTGAATTTTTTTCTATACCTCTCTTCCATACCAAATAAATAAATCCTGCTTCTCTCCTGTTCCCCACATTTCAGTGAATGGTTTTTACCATCTGCTCAGTTACTCAAGTCACAGTCCTCGTTATCATCCCAGACTCTCCTTCATCCAGAAACAAGTCTCTCTCTTGAGTATATCTGTCTCCTTCTTTGTAGCACCATCGTCTTTTACCGAACTCCTGTATGAGCCCTTGAATTTGTCTTCCTGGCTCCAGTCTCATACCTTTCTCTTCCAGTCTGTGCTCCACAGTTAAGTAAAATGCGCAACTCTCTAAAAAAGCATAGCTTAAAAACTGTGGATTCTTTGACCCTGTTGATGGGAAATTTGCCAGACCATGTTACCTTGGAGGTTCTACTCTGAAAGCTGGAACAGGTCTCTACACAAACAAGGAATTGTAAAGCTGGAAAGGTATCATCAGTGTGCAGTTCTTTTGAATGGTATAGTATTAGCGGAGAGATGAAAGATACTTTAATTCCCCACCCCAATCCAAAACCCACCCTCACTTATGTGAATAAAGTCTTAAGAAACCCATATAGTCATTGACTCTTCCATGTTTTTGTGGCAGGAGGAAGGAGTGTTAGTGATATACTGAGATGTTAGGTAATGGCTAATTCCACAGCTATTTTAAGGCACTGTGTCTGGCATTGGGGGTACAAGTGAGAGATATAAAAGGCAAGGTCTTTCTTTTTTTTGAGACAGAGTCTCGCTCTGTCGCCCAGGCTGGAGAGCAATGGCACTATCTCGGCCCACTGCAACGAGCAAGGTCTTGATGTGCCTGCCTACCTGGGGACACTGTGCACATTTATAGAGATATAATGGGGACATTGAAATGTTTTATGATGAAAGAAATATTGAAATATAGTCTATATTTACAGGTTGACCTTTAAACAAGATATCATTTTTTCAAAGAAAAATATGAAAAAATGAAAAAGAATTCTTTCAAAATTAAGATAACAAGGTTTATTTATTTTAACTTTTAAGTTTGGGGGTACATGTGAAGGTTGTTACATAGATAAACTTACAGGGTTTTTTTGTACAGATTATTTCATTACCCAGGAATTAAGCCCAGTACCCAAGAGTTATCTTTTCTGTTCCTCTCCCTCCTCCCACCCACCACCCTCAAGTAGACCCCAGTGTCAATAACAGAAAAATTAGATTTATTCTACAAGTGTTATACATGATTCTGAAAGGTTAAACATTACTAAATAACCAGTTTGTATGTAGCTAGTAAAAGTTATTTGGATATGATGATCTAAGCAGTTTTGAGTACAAAGTGGTATTTAAGAACTTTTGCCATAAGTTATCTCACTGTCTTAGGATGGCAGGATTTTGGGGCTGAGGAAATTTGGCATTTGAACATGGAGAGTTCCAGACAGGTGCCCAACCAAAGCACAGAGCGCTTGTGAGTGTGCTTTTGAAGTAGAAAATTTAGATATGTGGTCTGTCAGAACATTTTTTTTTTTTTTGCCAAACATTTATTTATATTCTTCAGATTTATTTAATGGGATAGTGACATTTCAAATGATTTCTGAGAAATGGGCATAAAGTAGGGAATTTGGTATGTTTGGAGATGCAGCAGGTATGGGGGAGGAAACTTGAAAATGTGGGTAGGTATAGTATGATGCAAGTATTATCCCTGATGATACCTAATTATTTAGATTTCCTTATCTGGATCATAATTTTATTATCAACTGATTTATGGTAGTTAAACTCATTAAGATCATATAGATGAGTGGGTGCAGCAGTCTTAGGCCTTAGTAAACACTGTATTTTAAAACTGAGTAGGTGCCTGCTTCTTTTTGTAATCTTTGATTAAACCAAGTACAAAATTCAAAGCTTCATAGGTAGACTTAAATTATTTTCATCATTCTCATTTTGTAAAACAAATGTCATGTCTGGTAATAGCTTGTCTTCTCACTGCACTTTTTCTTATATTACATTCTCTTTGCTAACTTGATGTGTACTTAAATATTGATCTGTGATCAAAATGGACACAATGTAGAAATTTATGACTACTTAAGTGTGATCTTTTTTCAATCTGAAATCTGAAGTTTACCTACAAGTTAGAATGCTGTCCTAGTATCAAGAGTCTTGTACACTCATATGTATAAACTACTTAGAATTGGTTAGTCAAATGATTTTTAGGGAAAATATGTGAGCCAGAAGCATGTCATTACTGTCAGTGCTCAATGATGTAGAATAGCATGGTGGTGCAAAAAAAGTAATAAAAGAATTTGTTACAAAATGCTTTGTATTATAGTTTTAAAAAACATAGATGTAACTTATGAGTTAATTACTGATAATATTAAAAAGATGTTTCTTGAAGTTAGTTTTCCGCCAGTACACGACTGTCTGGAGGAAGGAAACCCAGATGACTGCTGGGGAATAAGGAGAGAGGCCAGTTTGGGGTTGAACCTTTGTTGAAGATGTAGGAAGATGTTAAGTTAAATATACAGAGTTTGTGGATAAAACTTTGTCTTTTATCATAGGCTAATATGAATGAAGACATTTAATTTGGCCAAAAGATGGCATGTTTCGCTGTATGATATTTATAGTTTTGATTATGGTGGCGTTGTAGAACCTACTTGCATTTATGATAAATGTAGGTACAGTAGACCCCCTGCCCCGCCTCAGTTTCAGCTTTCCATGGTTTCAGTTTCAGCGGTTTCAGTTACCTGCGATCAACTTTGGTATAGAAATATTAAATGGAGGCTGGGCGTGGTGGCTTATGCCTGTAATCCTAGTACTTTGGGAGGCCAAGGCGGGTGGATCACGAGGTCAGGAGATTGAGACCATCCTGGCTAACATGGTGAAACCCTGTCTTTATTAAAAATACAAAAAATTAGCCGGGCATGGTGGTGGGCGCCTGTAATCCCAGCTACTCTGGAGGCTGAGGCAGGAGAATGGCGTGAACCTGGGAGGCGGAGCTTGCAGTGAGCTGAGATGGTGCCACTGTACTCCAGCCTGGGCGACAGAGTGAGACTCTGTCTCAAAAAGAAAGAAAAATGGAAAATTCCAGAAATAAACAACTCCTAAGTTTTTAATTGTGTGCCCCTCTGAAGTAGCATGATGAGGTCTTTCACTGACCTGCATTGTCCCATCCAGGACATAAATTATTCCTCTGTCCAGCATACCCACGCTATAGATGCTACCTGCCCATCAGTCATTTTGTAGCCATCTTATGGTTATCAGGTCAACCGTGACAGTGTCAATGTGCTTGTGTTCCAGTCACCCTTGTTTTACTTCAGAATGGCTCCAGAGTGCAAGAGTAGTAGATTTGGATATGCCATAGATAAACAGGAAAATGCTTCTTTTAAATGGAAAGGTGAAAGCTTGTAAAGAAAGAAAAAAGTTTGTGTATTGAGATATACACCTTATAAATAAATCGCAAGTATTATTTGTGGTAAGAATGAGTCTTCTGTCAAATTGTGGGGAAGGAAAAACAAATTTGTGCTAATTTTGCTGTTGTACCACAAACTGCAAAAGTTACAGCCACAGTGCCTGATAGGTGCTTAGTTAAGATGGAAAATACATTAAATTTGTGGGTGGAAGACATGGATAGAAACGTGTTCCAACTGACAGCAATGGGGTTTGGTACTGTGCATGGTTTTGAGTGTCCACTAGAGGTCTTGGTACATATCCCCAGGATGAAGGGGGACTACTGCGGAGAAAAAATGTTTCCCAAATTTGTTATAAATTGAAATGATTGTGAAATATCAGATGTAAAACTGTTAACTCTGTATTTCAGCCTTAATTCCATCTCCTTTGTCAAATATAACTTGATTTGAAACCAAAATTTAGTATCATAGTCACCGAATAAGTTACATTTGTTTTCTTCATTTTTTTTTTTTTCTTCCTGTAGATTTACCTTTTTGAGATTGGGTGCAGTTTTCCAAAATACTTTTTCTAATACTCTTCCAAAGATCTCAACCTTCCTTTACAGTTTGAACTCCTGTTTGTATTGCTTGCTTCCCTGATAGAAATCTGAATTTTTATAATTCCTGTTATTTCTTTTTTGCATTGCCTTAACAGGCATGGGTCTTTGAAAGCCCTGGAGCGCCTTGTGTGAACCCTGCCATTGGTATGCTGTGATGCTTTGCCTGTCCTGTGCTCAGGTTTATTCGTGATGGATAAGGCTCCCTTCCTATCACATGTGCACTGCTCTAGCAAAGAGAATAGACAGATTCTTTTCAGTTCTGATGTTGTGCAGGGTTTGTTTTGTTTTTTTTTTTCTTTCCCTTTAAGGAAAAGAATGTTGGTGGTGTATATCAGAAAAGATTGTTTACACCCTTTCTATCCCTTTCCTTTCAAACCAGGCAGGATTGAGTACACTTCTAACTCCACTGGAATATGAAAAAAGATCCCTTTTCAGCTTTCCAGAAATTTTTTAAAATGTAAAAGAATGTAGGAAATTGCCAAATCAGTTAGTTAATCAGTGACAACTGCAGTAAGTACACGAAGTGCATGCTTCTTACAAGAGCAGCTGGCTGTTTGCTGCTTTCTCGGCCCCTCTGCATGCTTGCCCTTGCCTCACCTCTGCCTCCTCCTCCAGAGGTTCAGTGTCAGCCTTATAGGAGCTGGTGATTGCCAGGGGGTCCCCAGACAGAGCATGGCCACAGGGCAGCTCCTTCCTTCCCTTCCTTCTGTTCCACCCTCACTTTTTGTAGGCTTCTGTGTGTGTATGTCAAGTCAGTAGCTTGAAATAAGTCTAGAATAAGTGGGAAAATCTTTCCTAATGGTGATTTTTTAAAATCATGCTAATAAACATGGTGTCATTAACCTTTATACACCACCCTGGGCTTTACAAAACTCAGGATATTTTATAATATTAAGCAAGATACATACTAGCAATCAGCAAATTTTGTAAACTGTGCATGACTCTTCCATAAGTCTGCACTGTAAGCATTCTTGCCAGGTGGGTTGAAATATATTTCTGAAATTTAATTTTTTTCCTGTCCAAAATAAGTTACTTTAAAAATTTTCATTTACTTATTTCTAGACCTAGCTCTTCATTTGATTTTCTTCTTTATCATATTACAATTAATTAGGATAACATTCAAAAGATATGAGATCTGGTGCGATGGCTCATACCTGTAACCCCAGCACTTGAAGAGGCCGAGGCAGGAGGATTGCTTGAGCCTAGGAGTTCAAGACTGGTTTGGGCAACATAATGAGACTTTGTTTCCCAAGGAAAAAAAAAAATTTTAGCTGGGTGTGGTGGTACACAACTATAGTCCCAGCTACTTGGGAAGCTGTGGTGGAAGGATCACTTGAGCCCAGGAGTTAGAGACTGCAGTGAGCTGTGATTGTGCCATTGCACTCCAGCCTGAGTGACAGAGTGAGACCCTGTCTCTTAAAAAAAAAAAAAAAAAAAAAAGATATGGGATAGATACACATGTTTTACATAGCTACATATTTGATCTACACCTAGATATGGTATATATGGATACATGTTTGTCGTCATTTCTGTTTTGCCATACAATGTTGAGTGCTTCAGGTGCTATTAGAATGTGTGCCCATATGTTGCTAGGCCATGTTGTGTACATGGAATGAAAACCCTGCTGGACATATTTTCTTGGTGTCTGCACTGGGGCAGCAGGTCAGCTGTCTCCACGTTAGGGTCAAGGTGCTGGCCACCTTCTCAGTGGGCTTAGCTTTTAGGAGTTAGCTTCAGAGAGTGGTATTTGAATTTTGAATTGCAGGGTGTAAAGGCCATTCTCTAAAGGACATAAATTTCCATGATCCTTGTGCTTTTGTGGCATAACTTATGTATGGGGTAATATACTCCTTTTGACCACTTAGGAAAAAGCTAGTGCTGTGGGCATGCACTTAGTATAAGCTGTTAGCCAAGTGCTATTTCATTAGTTGCCTTGAAAGGAAACATATTAGTGTCAATACTGCATGAAGGAACAGAAGAACAACTTTTTTTTTTTTTTTTTATATCATAAAGGCTACTCAGAATATCCAGACTCTTCAAAGTTATGTAGAAATAACTGAAAGATTTCTGCAAGAAACCTGTGAAATAGTATGTTATGTAACATAGCATTAGATATTAATGTTAACTGCATTTTTTTGACTTGCACAAATGATTGGCAAACAGATGGGCATATCTTTAAAATTAACCATCTTTAGATACCCACTCCTTGTAAACTGTTACAGATTAAATTTTTCACTAAGGGCTGTTCATAATTCTTTGAATGAAGTCAGTATTGTTTATTTGTCAGACGCAAATGTCAAGACTACTTTCTTTAAGTGACATATCTTTGTATTACTTTGTAATATTATTTGTAACATGTGTCATTTGTTGTTGATCCATTATATTAACCGAGTGGTCAGTGTGTGCTGTGCTATAGGAGGAGCTCAGAGTCTGAGAGCAGGACTTCCCAAACTTTCACATGCACAGGAATCACCTGGGGCCCTTGTTAATAAAAGGTAGATTCTGGTGCAGGAGGTCTGAGGTGAGCCTGAGACTCTGTGTCTCTTACCAGCTCCCAGGGGTGCCGGGGGTCCTGTCTTTCAGGACTCCACTTCACATGGCCGGGGTCCAGTCTCCAGAAAGAGAGGGAGCTGAACACATAAGGACAGTAGAGTGCTTGGCACTTTTGTAGCTTCTGCTCATGTTGATGTGGTGCTAGTGTCAGTGAGGGCTTTGGAATCAGCCTGAAGAGGGAGGGTTGAGGTCAGGAAGCTTCCAGAGATGGGTTTTAACAAAGGAACTGAGATGAAAAAGAGGCCAGGTTGTACAGTGAGGGGATAAGGAGGCCAGAGAAGAGACCATGGGTGTGAAGGCGAAGAAAGTGTGAGATAGCTGATGGATGGTTGGTAAACTTTCAGTAGTTTGATATACCTAATGGGGGTGTTTGTGAGTGCTTCAGGGGACAGAGGGAAGGGAGTTAAGGGAGTTGAGAATGGACGGGTCAATAAGGATTTGATTATTAATACCTTCAAGCATGCTGGAGCATTTGGAGTGGAACCTGAAAGCTATGGGAGGTCCTTTAAGGATTTTAATCAGGGAGCGGTATGATGTAATCTGTGTTTTATAAGATCATTCAGTTGGTAGCGTGAAAGCGTTGAGACCAGACTTGGGAGAACCGATTAGATTTCTAATTTTTTGTGGTTCACTAAACCATGAAGGCCTGATTACTTCAGAGCTAGTGTAAACAGGGAGGAGGAGGTAGACCCATAAATATCTGGGAGAGAGCATTAGCAGGTTGGGAAATGCACTGAATATGTGGGATGTACTGGGGCATTTATTCAAACTGCGAGCTGCATGAAGATAGGGCCACATCTGTTTCGTTCAACACTGTATACACAGTGTCTGTTAACCTTGAATATTTTTTAAATGAATGATGACAGGAAGGATCTAGGCTTATTTCCCATTTTTTGGCTAGGTCGAAGAGGTAGATGGGGATGATGTTGCTGTCATAGGGAATGCTAACATAAGGCGTAGCGTTGCCCTATATGATGTCAGTGGTTTTCCTTATTGAAAATGTGTCTCTTCTGTTAATACCAGCAAAATGGGAGATAACCTAGTAATATGAATGGAGGTTACCAGTGCAATCCTTATTGCTTTCTATGGTTTTATTTTTAATATGATGCTTGGGGACAAACAGACCTTAGGAGGACTTCACATACTTCTTTTTTTTTTTTTCTTAATCGTTTTCTGAATTTTATATAGCTGAGAATTATTCCTAACAGATTGAAAATTATTTATGAAGAAATGGGAATATATGTTGGGAGATAATACAGAAAGGAGACATAGGTTGTAAGTATAGTTAACATAAAATATGATATATGGAAACATACCATATATTTCATCCCAGAGGGTAAATATGGACCTTTAAAAGAATACTAATCTCCGAAAGAGGAGAAAATATTTTTTTATGAAAGAGGATTGCTGCTATTTAATACGGTCTTCGTTAAAACATGTTACCTCTAAGAAGAAATACATAGGAGTGCTATCCATAGAATTTTCTGCAGTGATGGAAATGTTCATTATGGGCACTATCAAGTAGGTAGCCACCAACCACATGTGGCTTTTGAGAACTTGAATGTGACTTGTACGACTGAGGAACTGAATTTTAAGTTTTATTTAGTTTAAGTAGTTTAAATAGCAACATGTGGCTGGTGGCTGCTGGATTACACAGCACAGTCATAGAGTATTGGCAATGTCCTAGCATACTAATGAGGAAGAAAATGTGGTCTTGACCAGGAAGAAAACATGGTCTTGGCCCCGCTGGCCAACCCAGGGGGTTCAGGAAGGGCATCATTTGACCCATGAAGCAAATACGGAAAATACTTTGTGGTGAACTGATATGCTGGTGTTGGTGACTTGGGGGGCACTTCCTGATTCTTTATCTAGGTTCTTGTCAGTTGGATAGATGTCTTCTTCACCAGCAAGCATTGGCCCTGCTAGATGTTCCCAAGTGGCTGTCGGGGGCTGGGTTGTGGGTGGGGCAGGGGGAGGAGATTGCTGTTAACTGGCTTCAGGATCTAGCTGAAAGGACTTTCACTTTGAGTGGAAACTCAGCAGTGTGAACCCTTTATCTTCGGTCTGTCCACCTACCAGTGTGTGGATTCTTTGCCCCTCTTGATATGTTTTGTAGCCTTGATGATTGAGAGGTGTCTCTATGGGTTATGATGAGGGTTGTGATGTGCTGTTTTTTCATCTGCACGATGCTTCCTTGGAAATTCTGGTTCATGCTCCACCCTCATCCCCAGAATCATTACCACAGCTGTGTTCTATACCTTACGCTCTTTGGAAGTAGAAGAGAGAAATTTGAATAGAACAAATTTCTATTTGAAATTTGTTTGATTTTGAACAAATTCAAACCATAAACAGCAAAATAGTCTTCAGGTTCCAATAGGCAATATTCTATGATTTCACTGTTGCCCACTTGTTGGCTGTTTATCAAAAAAGTTTCCCTTGGATGACATTTTACTTACACAATTGGACGTATAGTGGTTGAGCTATAGGGGATACTTTGCATGCGAAAGATGGTATATATTCGCCTATCTCCTTGCTAGGTTTCTAGCCCATACCTGTAACACAAAAAGGTTCTGTGTCACTACCAAATTAAAACTCAGCTATACAAATACCATTCTACTTTGAGAAGAGTGTAGTAAATAATTGTTTATGTTGTTTTGAAAGGTCAGAAAATCACTATATATAAAATAAATGTAATAAGTAAAAATTTTAAATGAGTTATGATTAACAAATTTTATATATACATATATTTTTTCAAAATATTAATGTTTTCGGTGACATTTCTTTCATCTTGGTTTCTTGCGCACCCATTGCTTTTATCATTGATTCTGTGCTTGGATCTGCCCATTTTTCCTTTGGCTATTTTCCAGTAAAATTTACCAATAGCTCCAATTTGGTGTTGATATATGCTTGTTTCCTAAAAGTAATATATGGTATAATTTAAAAACATTTTTGGAAAGGAAATTCACTTCTATTTGATGATGGCAGCATTGTTTTAGTGATTCTCTGAATAAAACAGACTTGATGTAGGCCTTTAATATTTTGTCCTCGCTAGTAAGCTGCCATTTCAGTCATTCATTTCTTTCATCTTTGGGAACTGTCACTAAAATGTTTTGTAGAAGAAGTTTACTCCTCTCAGTCTATAAAAGGATTTTTTTCATCAGTTAAATGAGGAGGGATTTGGATTAGAAGGTCTTCAGAGTGCTTGCTAACTCTAAAATGTTTGTAATTGGTTTCACAGTGTGCCTCTAATGTTGATGATTCTGTTAGTTGAGTGGTCTCATTGTGACCCCTCCTCACCCCAAAAAACACATGCATCTTCTGAACCGTCCTTTCGTTCACATCTCAGAAAATGCTAGCCAATAGGGCACTGAGTAGAAACTTGAATTACTATGTCTCCATTATATGCATCTGTACCGTTTGCTACATATTCTCACATTTAGTTAGACTATTCCTTATCAGAAGTTACTGAGAAGTATTTTGTAAAATGGTAACTGATGTTTTTAAGAACATAAGCCCTGAATCTTAGTTCTTATTTAGGAGATTCATCATTTACAGATATATAAGCTCCATGAGGACAAGAGGGAATTTTGTTTTATTCACTGATCTCTCTCCAGCTCTTAGACTAGTGCCTGGATCACAGTAGTGCTCAGTAAATATTCAAATACATTTTGAATAAATGATTGTGATTTGAGAGTTAATTTTTATGTAAAGCCAAATAAAACATAAATGCAACTCAAATGTTTATTACCCAGGTGATAATTATGAGACTTAAAAAAATGTCATTGCTAATTTGTTATTTCTGTTTCTTCTTTTTTAAATACTTTATGCTGTCCAGTATGGAAGCCACAGCCCCATATGTACATTTTTTCACTTGAAATGTAGCTAATAGGAATTGAGATATACTGTAAGTATAAATTACATACTGGGTTTCAAAGACTCAATACCAAAATATGTGAACTAGCTTATTCATTTTTTCATATTGATTACCTGTTGAAATGACAGTATTATGCATTTATTGGGTTAAATAGAAATTGATAAAATGGATTTCACTCTTTTGGTCTACTTTTAAAATGTAGCTACTATAAAACTAAAAATTAAATGTAATGGCTCGCATTTGTGGCCCATTGAACAGCGTTCATCTAGACACAGAAAATCTAGATATTGTCTGTAGACAAGGGAGAAGCTTTCAAAATAGGGCTTTGAATGAATATCTTTTATAGAAACACAAAATTATACGTTGCAGCTGCGACTTGGGAAAGTGGGCTTTCAGATGGTCTTGATCAAATTTAAAAAAAGGACCAAAACAAATTAATTAGATTAGCTCAAATCAGAAATATGAAATGCAGCTACCAGATGGATTCCTGGCATAGTTGCCAGCTGGGTCTTGAGGTCAGAAAAGGGGCAGGAAGGCGTTGGTGGCTGTCCCAGTGAGTGGTCACTAATGACAGACTACAAAGCCAGTTTTTGAACTTCTCTGCCTGGACCTTACCTGAGCATGATTGTAGTTGTGGTGAGCGACATGCTTAGTTGATACCATATAATGCTGGCGTTTTTCATGCCTCTGGGAGATGGACACTTAGTAGAAGGGTGTAGGGAACAGGAAGAGGAGTACAGCCAAGGGTCAGTATGGTTACTGTCGGAGGGCTGTTTTTTCCCTACTAATGCCGTTAGGCAACTTGTCCTTCTTCTGAATCTTAAGCTGATAAAAAGTAAGCACCAGCTTCATCGCCACTTCTCCAAGCTTGATCTGGCTCTGCCTCTCTGCCTCTGGGCTCAGTGGGCTTGCAACAGAAGGTCACCAGTGGGCTAAGCCATCCACTCCCTCTCGGATCACTTTTACCTGGAGCTGGCCTGGAGCCCCATCCAGTCAGTAGCATTTCTTCCCGTAACAGTTGGCAGACCCTGGAGGATGAAGCTGCTCCCCAGGACACATGTAGATGTGACTTTCCTTAAGCTAATTTGAAATGTTGTTTTGGTAAGTGGTTGGTCTGCATGGCTGGTTTAAGCTATTACCAAGTCCATTCCAGTATTTATTTCTTTCAAAGTTAAAATGAGCCTTGAATAAATGACAACTGACTGCTTAGCCTTCTTAGGAGTGTATTTAATTTTATGAATATTTGTTGCAACTGGCACTGGAGATGTCTACTTCTCTTTATTTTGGATTTTAAAATAGTTGCATAGTAGAGCAGCGTGTTTTCAGTAAAATGGCTTTCATGTTCACCTTATTTTCACCCATCTGACCTCTGCATTTGGAGAAAGTAGTTCAGAAAATTCATGGCAGTTAGCGGCGGAGTGAAGAGACCTTTGACTTTAGCTGACAGCTGTCACCTGAAAACTACAGACCTGGAGACCCTCTCAGGTGTTATGTCTATAGTTCTGACAGTGAACAGGAATGTTGTTTACATTTTCTGTAAGCAAAATTCTCCCCTTGTTAGGAATGTGTTAGAATAGGGCAGGCAGAAACAGAATTTTTATGTGTCTTACTGGTAAGTTCTCAGGAGTGTTGGTTAGCCCATTGTTCATTCCCATGCTCTTATGGAAGCGTGTCAGTAGAATTTATGAGTGTGCCTGTTTATAGCATCACTTTGGAAATTCTTCAAGATACTGTTTTTTCAAGTGGGCTAGTATCACACAATGCTTAATATCCTTATAAAAGAGAAAAAAATGAGTGAAATTCCAAAGATGTTTGAGATTTCAGTCATTTTCTCTATATGAATTAGTTCTTTATTAGGCCGTTGATTTAATTAGCACTCAACAAAAACACTTTCCTGTTTAGATTGTCAAAGCATTCTTTAAATTAGTTATTTTAATCTGACACAGGGTCGTTAGGAAGACTTTGAATAAAATGCAGCATGTTACATAGTGTATACTGTGCACTGGAAGCACGTAGGGTGCGAACACAAGTGCCTGCCCACTTGTCTCCCTACCTGCTTAGGTCCTGCCTTATCCCAAAAGGACTTAAGGCAATGGTGAAGAGAGCATATTTTGAACTTTATTCTGTTAAAATAATTTTCAGGCCGGGCGCGGTGGCTCACGCCTGTAATCCCAGCACTTTGGGAGGCCGAGGCGGGCGGATCACAAGGTCAGGAGATCGAGACCACGGTGAAAGCCCGTCTCTACTAAAAATACAAAAAATTAGCCGGGCGCGGTTGTGGGCGCCTGTAGTCCCAGCTACTCGGGAGGCTGAGGCAGGAGAATGGCGTGAACCCAGGAGGCGGAGCTTGCAGTGAGCCGAGATCGCGCCACTGCACTCCAGCCTGGGCGACAGAGCGAGACTCCGTCTCAAAAAAAAAATAAAAATAAAAATAAAATAAAATAATTTTCAGTTCTGGAGAAAGTTGTGTTTCTAGTTATGAGAATAGTCATTGTCTACAAAGTATCCACTCAACTAGTTTCCTCTTGAGTGGTCACATGGGATTCTGGTCCACCAGAGCCCAGCGTGCCTGCGGGTGAATAATGAGCCTGGTAATTGGGCTGCTCTGTGTCAGTGCAGACTGGGACCATGGTAGGCTCAGAGCCATGAGTGAAATTGGTCCTCTTGGAGAATGAAAGCTTTTCTTTTAGTCTCCTTCTGAATCTTGTATATTTCTGCCATTAAACATAATGAAATTATGTATGTATTGTCCTGTTCTCAAGGTTGCTTTTCAACATCATTATGAACACTTTCTTGTTAGATGCCTCTGTTGCAGTTACATAGTTGTATGTGGGCTGTAAATATCTAATTCGTATGAAATGACCGATTTTGGTATTTGTATAATCCTCTAGTCAATTTAACTAAGTTGAGCTTTTCACAGCCCTTGGTGCTGCTGTTGCTCATCTGATTACACTGCTCAGGGGAATAAGGTTAAGGGCGGGCTGTTGGTAACCAGAGCATTTCCAGGGCTTTAGTTTAGCAGATGAGCTGCTTGGCTATATTCATACATCTGCTTGCCTGCTGTGGCAGCTGCTGCTGCTTCATGTTGTGTTCTTTTGTTCTGTTCCATTCAAGAATGGAACGCTAGGAAGTGTAGTGAATGGATTAATTTAAGGTTAAGGTTAGTGTTTTGCTTGCTTTCTAAGTAACTGATCATAATGATGCTTCTGGTAGAAACTAATGAGTTTCTCTTAAAGTGAACTAAATTTATAAAATACAGCTCAGTGAGGGAGCTAGATTAGTATTGTTGATGGGGACCAAATTCAGATGTACAAAATACTGGCAGTTTTATCATCGGATCCTAATTCTTTGTTTTCTTCCTTCTTCTCCCCCACCCCCAACTCCCTTCTAGGACCTATATCCAGACTTTGCCTGACACTGCAGGGTCCAAGAGAATTAAAGAAATATGGAATGACATGAAGAAGATTAGTTAAGGATTATAGGCTTTGAGGGCAAACACCTCAGTGAAGTGAAGCACAGGCAAGCTCCTGAGCTGTGGTTTGGAGGAGCCGTGTGTTGGAAGAAGATGGCAGATCCAGGAATGATGAGTCTTTTTGGCGAGGATGGGAATATTTTCAGTGAAGGTCTTGAAGGCCTCGGAGAATGTGGTTACCCGGAAAATCCAGTAAATCCTATGGGTCAGCAAATGCCAATAGACCAAGGCTTTGCCTCTTTACAGCCATCCCTTCATCATCCTTCTACTAATCAAAATCAAACAAAGCTGACACATTTTGATCACTATAATCAGTATGAACAACAAAAGATGCATCTGATGGATCAGCCGAGCAGAATGATGAGCAACACCCCTGGGAACGGACTCGCGTCTCCGCACTCGCAGTATCACACCCCACCCGTTCCTCAGGTGCCCCATGGTGGCAGTGGTGGCGGTCAGATGGGTGTCTACCCTGGCATGCAGAATGAGAGGCATGGGCAATCCTTTGTGGACAGCAGCTCCATGTGGGGCCCCAGGGCTGTTCAGGTACCAGACCAGATACGAGCCCCCTACCAGCAGCAGCAGCCACAACCACAGCCACCGCAGCCAGCTCCGTCAGGGCCCCCTGCACAGGGCCACCCTCAGCACATGCAGCAGATGGGCAGCTATATGGCACGTGGGGATTTTTCCATGCAGCAGCATGGTCAGCCACAGCAGAGGATGAGCCAGTTTTCCCAAGGCCAAGAAGGCCTCAATCAGGGGAATCCTTTTATTGCCACCTCAGGACCCGGCCACTTGTCCCACGTGCCCCAGCAGAATCCCAGCATGGCACCTTCCTTGCGTCACTCGGTGCAGCAGTTCCATCACCACCCCCCTACTGCTCTCCATGGAGAATCAGTTGCCCACAGTCCCAGATTCTCCCCGAATCCTCCCCAACAAGGGGCTGTTAGGCCACAAACCCTTAACTTTAGTTCTCGGAGCCAGACAGTCCCCTCTCCTACTATAAACAACTCAGGGCAGTATTCTCGATATCCTTACAGTAACCTAAATCAGGGATTAGTTAACAATACAGGGATGAATCAAAATTTAGGCCTTACAAATAATACTCCAATGAATCAGTCCGTACCAAGATACCCCAATGCTGTAGGATTCCCATCAAACAGTGGTCAAGGACTAATGCACCAGCAGCCCATCCACCCCAGTGGCTCACTTAACCAAATGAACACACAAACTATGCATCCTTCACAGCCTCAGGGAACTTATGCCTCTCCACCTCCCATGTCACCCATGAAAGCAATGAGTAATCCAGCAGGCACTCCTCCTCCACAAGTCAGGCCGGGAAGTGCTGGGATACCAATGGAAGTTGGCAGTTATCCAAATATGCCCCATCCTCAGCCATCTCACCAGCCCCCTGGTGCCATGGGAATCGGACAGAGGAATATGGGCCCCAGAAACATGCAGCAGTCTCGTCCATTTATAGGCATATCCTCGGCACCAAGGGAGTTGACTGGGCACATGAGGCCAAATGGTTGTCCTGGTGTTGGCCTTGGAGACCCACAAGCAATCCAGGAACGACTGATACCTGGCCAACAACATCCTGGTCAACAGCCGTCTTTTCAGCAGTTGCCAACCTGTCCTCCACTGCAGCCCCACCCGGGCTTGCACCACCAGTCTTCACCCCCACACCCTCATCACCAGCCTTGGGCACAGCTCCACCCATCACCCCAGAACACCCCGCAGAAAGTGCCTGTGCATCAGGTAAGGGGACACAGAGCCTGCCTCTGCATTGCAATGTGAAATTCAACATGGCTAACTTGTGTAATCAAATTTTTCTTTAAGCTATGAAAATATTTTCCATTATGAGTGCCTTAATTTTTATTTGTTATTGGCTTATGCATTTATTTTATTCAGGCAAGAATTCTTGAATCTCCCTGTCCCAGGGATTGTGCTAGATGTTAAGGGTATGTAGATAACTAAGACTGGGTCCCTGCCGACAAGGAGCTAGGTCGCCACTAGCAGGGAGATGGACAGAGACTCAGAATGCTCATGAGACAAATGCTTTTGTTTCCTTCTCTGAATTCTTTTTTATTCTTTTTCTTTCTCTGTGTGTGTGTGTTTTAAAAATACACTGACACTTGGTTTCTAGCAAAGATTTATGTGTGTGTGGTAGTCTCCTCCATCTCTCCTTTTATATTGATATTTTTCTTGGGAAGCTGCAAAATGTATACTTCTGTGACACTTATTTTACTAACTGTTGAATTTGTTAATATGAGTTTAAATTGCAAACTGTAGAAAATCACAGTAAATGATAATTCACAGAAGATGTTTGGTCTCTAAAAGATTTGGGTACCCTGCACTGAAGTAGGGAATCTTCCTTTTTTGTAAGCTGATGTTTTTGTTATCATTTAGAATTTATAAAAGAACAGATTTAAGTTTTAAATTATCATATTCACAAAGACATCTTTCCATTATAAATTTTGCTGTTTATGCCCTAGATCTGTGAAAGATAAATTAATGCCTATGTATACAGATTATTCTTAGTGCTATTCAAAAATATATACTTATTATCTACCAGAATTACAGTTCTGTTTTTGGGGTGCACAGTAGCTGATTTTACTGCTATAAAGCATAGTGATTGTTTTGATGCACTTATTATCAATTTTGGGGAAATAAGACCTCATGTGAAAATACAAAAGAGTGAAAGACCAGGCATGATTATGTGACAAGTGTCCAGAGAGAGGAGATAACCTGTAGTTGAGGGTGCTTGGAATTTGGGTAGGCCTTACCCAGGGAGGTGAACCCAGGTCAGCAGTTCAGATTGAGGGGTGGTTTGCTAAACAAGGGCACAGGAAGTCAAGCTTGCTGCAGGTAATAGGTTGGAAAGTATCAGTCAGGGCCAGATTGTTGTGATCTTGGATTCCTTTTTAAGGAATTTGGACTTAAAAGGAGGGGGGAGCCAGTGATATTGATTAGACAGTCCACAGGACAGATGGAGAAGCAGAAGATGAAGTATGAACCTGTCGTTCCAGGCCTTTGAGGACAGTTTGGACCAGAAGGGTCAAACTGAGAGCAGAAGGGATTGAAAGCAGTGTTGAAAGTAAAAGGGTTTGGTCAGTAAACAAAGCCACTCAGGTCATCTCAGAGCAGCTTTTTTTTTTTTTTAGTGGTGATAATTGTCTTCTATGCTTTTTGTCAGTTCATTTAAAAAAAAAAAAAAAGTATTTTAGGCCGGACACGGTGGCTCATGCTTGTAATCCCAGCACTCTGGGAGGCCGAGGCAGGCAGATCATCTGAGGTCAGGAGTTCAAGGCCAAACTGGCCAACATGGTGAAACCCCATCTCTTTTAAAAAATACAAAAAATTAGCTGGGCATGGTGGTGCACACCTGTAGTCCCAGCTACTCGGGAGGCTGAGGCAGGAGAGACACCTGAACCCGGGAGGTTGATGTTGCAGTGAGCTGAGATCATGCTACTGCACTCCAGCCTGGGCAACAGAGTGAGACTCCATCTCAAAAAAAATTTTTTTGTTTGTTTTTTGTTTTAGTTTCAGCCAGGCATTTAATACAGAGCCTCTGAAGCTTCGTCCTAAGCTGGGCTGGGGGAGTGGAGGTCAGGAAGACTCCTGGGACCACAGGACAAGTAGTGGCTTCAGGAAAGTTGCCCTCAGCCGGTGGGCAGGGCAACTTCCCTGAAGACTTTGGTGATCCTCATATAACCACCCTTGGTGATTCTTACATAACCTCAGGGCAAAACGCCTCTCCTCAGAGCAGACCAAAAGTACTGTCCCTGAGGCCAGCAGATATGGGAGGCTTTTAGGACAGAAATGAATGTGACTTAGTTTTTAGGAATTATTATTCCCTGGAAAGTTTCTTAATAAGCAAGGGATATTTTAGAGCAGTGGTTTCTCAGACTTCTCATTCTGGCATCCTCTGTCTTCACCAGAGGGCGAGCACTGTTTGGAGACCCGCTGTGATTATAATCTGATCTCTGGATGAGAACTGTTGCTGTCCTCCAGCTTTCCTGGGTTTTAAGAGTACAGATACCTCAATGGCTTTTTCAGAGGACATGTGTGAGTCTGTGGCATGTGAGCCCTTGAGCAGTGGAGGCTCCATGCATGCTGTGTCCTGTGCTAGACTTCAGGAGAGCCCACATGCATTCCCTCCTTCTTTGACTATGTCATTATAGGCAAACTCAGGATCTTTACAGGGATGTAAACTAGGACATTTGAGGTATTTTCATTCAAAGTACAATTATGTTTTCCATTTTGCTCATTATTATTTGCTTTCTTATTTCTGCTTAACTTTGCATTCTCTTCAGATTTTGAAACACTCACTTTTGAACATAAGGCTATGGCGGTGTGAAGTCTTAGGCACAGAACATAGACTTTAAAGGTAGAAAGGTATGTGGAGCCCAGCTCTATCATTTATTAACCTGGTGATCTTAGGCAAAGCATTTAACTTCTGTTTACCTCAGAATTTGTATTAGTTAAGCAGGAAAAATAGCACCCACCACAAAGGGTGTTAAATTAAGTGGGCTTAACATAGACGGAGTGCCTAGTATAATGTCCACTCCATGGTATATATGTTAATTCTTTTCTAATTTTAGCTTCTGATCTCCTGAAGTGCAAACCTTGCTACATAATTATGTCATTTCCCATGTAGTTACAGTGTAAAATTAACTTTGTTTATTATTTATTGTTTTTTGAGATGAAGTCTCACTCTGTTGCCAGGCTGGAGTCAGTGGCGCAATCTTGGCTCACTGCAGCCTCCGCCTCCCAGGTTCAAGTGATTCTCCTGCCTCAGCCTCCTGAGTAGCTGGCACTACAGGCGTGCACCACCATGCCCGGCTAATTTTTGTATTTTTAGTGGACACGGGGTTTCATCAAAATTAACTTTATTTTTAAGGATAGGTTAACTATTATGTAATGCAGCCTTAGTTATGAAATAACTAAATTTGATTTGTGCAAATATTATCCCCCTTTTAGCTTGTGTTGCCACATGTGAGGAGGATAATGATATGGGTAATTCAAAATACTATCCTACACCTTTAAAATCTCTGTCTCTGAATGATTGACATTCTACCCTAGGAAATATTTTTATTTAATTATGTTTTACTTTAGAGCTACTAAAATTATTTCAAATTTTATATATGATGGAGTAGTGGCTCAATACTATACCAGGTATCAGGGAAGATACCAGATTAGGTTGAAATGTCCATTTAACTTGATAATGGAATTATCACGTTCAGGTAGACTTAACTCATTCTTGAGTTTTTTGCTTTTTAAAAATAGAAATTATGCTCTTTATGTGTTTCCTGACTTCTGAATGGATATTTCCTAAATTATGAAACACGTGTAAGTATCTTTAAAGATAAGTTTAACTTTATATTGAAAAGTCAACAAAGAAAAAATATTAGAACAAAAAGGCCACAGTTCATCTGATGAAAATGTGAAAAATTACACATTTTGGTGTATGGACACTTCTTTAATGGAAGTGCTAGACTTTCGATTATTTGATAAGATTTACAGGGAAGGGAAAAACCCTAGCTTATATTTCTTTTTCAATAGCTAATTAGAACAGTTTTTCTCAAACCTTTTCATCTCAGACCTCTACACATTCTTAAAAATTGTTGGGGACTCCAAAGAGTGTGTATTAGCTATGTGAGTTATATGTATTGATATTAACTGTCTCAGAACTTTTTAATTTTTTTATTATTTATGTATTTATGTTTTTATTTATTTTTGAGACAGTCTTACTCTTCTGCCCAGGCTAGAGGGCGGTGGCGCATTCTTGGCTCACTGCAACCTCCTCCTCCCAGGTTCAAGCAATTCTCCTGCCTCAGTCTCCCTAGTAGTTGGGATTTCACTACTAGTAGAGATGGGGTTTCACCATGTTGGCCAGGCTGGTCTTGAACTCCTGACCTGAGATGATCCACCCGCCGTGGCCTCCCAAAGTGCTGGGATTACAGGCATGAGCCACCGCGCCCAGCTAAAATATTGATGAAAGTTTAAAATATTGATTTGTTAATTATTTAAAAATAATAAATCGGCTGGGCGCGGTGGCTCAAGCTTGTAATCCCGGCATTTTGGGAGGCCGAGACGGGCGGATCACAAGGTCAGGAGATCGAGATCATCCTGGCTAACATGGTGAAACCCAGTCTCTACAAAAAAATACAAAAAAACTAGCCAGGCGTGGTGGTGGGCGCCTGTAGTCCCAGCTACTTGGGAGGCTGAGGCAGGAGAAAGGCATAAACGTGGGAGGAGGAGCTTGCAGTGAGCCGAGATCCAGCCACTGCACTCCAGCCTGGGTGACAGAGTGAGACTCCGTCTCAAAAATAAATAAATAAATAAATACAAAAAATAAATAAATCATTATGTGTTAACATACAAAATACTTTTTAAATGAAAGATAACTTTTTTTAAAAACGAAAGATAACTTTTCCCAAGACAAAAAATTAGTGGCATTGTTTTATATTTATTAAATATTGATTCTCACATCTGCTTCTGAATGTAGTCTGTGTGCTAGTCATAAGCCTCTGGAAAAGTTTACTGCTCATTTGGAGAAAATGAGGATGAAAAAGCAAATAACATTTCAGGATCATGTGGAAATAGTTTTCTGATCTCACAGACCCTACAGACCCTGGCCCACAATTTTAGAACCACTGGCATGAAGGAAAGAGTACAGGCTTTGGAGTCTGAGCTTTTGAATAGAAGCACCACTGCTTAACATCACCACCTGATGTTAGTAAGGATGTCAGGATGTCATTTCATTATCTCTGAAGTGAGGATTCATATGCCTTCCTGGTTAGAGGCTCAGTGAGATTAGTAGCAATGTCTTTTAAGTGGTTAACAGTGCGGACTCAAAAATGACACATCTAGCAAGTGTTCAGAATTGCCTGTTGCAAAGTTTTAAGAAGAATCTTACGTATTTCAATGTTAAACATTTTCATAGTTGTTTGACTTTATATCTTTGGTTTTAGTGAACACTTATCAAATATTGAGGCTTCCTATGTGCTTTGAGGGAGGGAGAACAATCTTGCTGTGTGAGCAGGAAGATGCAGGCAAGGATATGCCGTGAAAAGCACACTGTAGTGATCAGCACTGATCTTTAAGATCAGTCTTAAAGTGGGTGAGGTGGGGGTCTGGGAGGGCTTTCTGGGGGCAGTGATGTCTTTGCTGAGATGTGAAGGATCAGTCTAAGTTGAGGGAAGGATGGATAAAAGAGGAGGGAAAGGAATTTAAGATTTAGGAAACAATGAGTGCAAAGATCAGAAAGCCCTTTGGGCCTTGAGTGTCCCTCGT
Source organism: Macaca thibetana thibetana (assembly GCF_024542745.1). NCBI lineage: Eukaryota > Metazoa > Chordata > Mammalia > Primates > Cercopithecidae > Macaca > Macaca thibetana. Next base: position 83,962,726 of record NC_065585.1, on the reverse strand, counting down.
ATTGCCGGAATGTAGGTCTGGGGCTTAGTGGACAGAAAGCTGCATGGTCCCGGGCCCATGCCACTGGAGGGCACTAGGAGGTGTTTTCAGCATGGACACAGCACCATGGGGCTCTCTGCAGCACCCAGGAGTATGAAGAGAGTGGAGAGGGGGTGGAACCAAAAATGAAATATTTATCAGTACACTGTGAACATGGATGAGAACAATCTAGAAGGAAGGCACAGAGCAATATTTTGTTCATTTGAAGAGCTTATCTGAAGAAAGACTGGTTAAGTGGATTGTCCTTAAGGTTACAGGCAAATCCCTGAGTTTCTGGATAGAATTTATACTGCACAGTCCATAGACGTATCCCAGATCACGGATTACGCTCTTAAATGGAAAGTTCTAGTTGAATTTTTAGGATCTGCAACAATGTGTCCTTAAAATAAATTTATTTTAGATACATTTGTGACTTTTTCATTAATTTGGTCCTGAAATACAGTCATCATGAAACAGAAGTAGAAAAAAAATTTAAAGGCTACTAAGATTAAGGTGATAAGTAATAATTTCCCATCTCCTCATTTTCCCTTGAGATTAAAAAAATACCTGGAAGAATCAGTGGTACAATTTTTTTTTTCCAAAAAAAAAAAAAAAAAAAAAAACAGCCTTTCTGAGAAAAGCTTTTATTGGTAAATCTAAAGCAGCATCAATCTTATACTGAGACTCTTTAAGTTTACCCAGTAAATAAAGAATTACAAGGCCGGGCATGGTGGCTCATGCCTGTAATCCCAGCACTTTGGGAGGTCGAGGTGGGCGGATCACAAGATCAGGAGCTTGGGACTCTAGCCTGGCCAACATAGTGAAACCCCGTCTCTACTAAAAATACAAAAATTAGCTAGGCGAGGTGGTGCATGCCTGAAATCGCGGCTACTGGGAGGCTGAGGCAGGAGAATCACTTGAACCTGGGAGATGGAGGTTGTGGTGAGCCAAGATCACGCCACTGCATTCCAACCTGGGCAAGAGAGCGAGATTCTATCTCAAAAAAAAAAAAAAAAAAAAAAAAGAATTACAGACATGGGCAGAGTAATTGGCAACTACTAAGTAAATTTATGGAAAAAGGTGGCTATATTTCTTAAGGATTATGTATGCAGGTTGTAAGCAGAAATAGACAAAAATACCTTTTTAATGGAGAGCAGATGTATCTTATCAATACTACCTTTCTCACTTCTAAAGATGTCTGGGGAAGATGGGAAAACAAAATGTCTCTTTAAAAAATTAGCTTTTACCTAAGTGGTATTTAGGGGCTTTTGCAAGTGTACCCACCTTCAGAAAACAGGCACCCAGGCTGGACCTCATTGGAGCAGGTTGCCCCCTCTGGTGCTCACAGACAGAAGGCAGAAGACATCACTGCTTTCCCACTTTCTGTGGCCCACTGCTAGTTCTTCATGAGACCTTTAGTTAAAGCAAACCATCCAGCCTTTACTGGTCTCTCATTCCTGGGCCATAGGGTGCTCTCAACAGACTCGTCGTTTCTCACGAAGACTCAAAGTATTTCTTCTGACTACCTCAATTTGTATATACTACAGCTTATTGAGTAACCTGTCTACGTTTTTCCTCAACATCCAACAAGCTCGTTTATCCCAGAGGTCAGAATTATACCAAGTGTCAAGTTAAAGCACAGGGAAAATTTTGCTCTGTCTGTCCTTTCACCCCATAGTCTGAAAGCATGAATACCTGATAGCCTTGCCCCTTAGATGGCTTTTATTTTGTAAAAGAGTATTGTTTTATGTGACATCAAAAATATTGTAGGTGATAAGAATTTAGTTTGTTAGTTTACCTTTGAAGCCTGGATATTAGGCCTCTGCTAGGTGTCCCAGGTAGCCAATTGATATTCTTAAAAGAAGCCACTTTTGATGCTGCATTTTCATCTTGGTATCTTAGGTATCTTCATGAAAGGCAGTACCGTATGAAAGAAATACTTATTTAGTGCCTGTTATGTGCCAAGGACTGTGTTAAGGAGAGATTGCTGGTATGGTGGAAGGCAGGGAGGAGACAGAGGCCCCCACTGAGGTGAAAAGGGAATTTTGTTATTTAAGTATAACATTCTGGCTGTCCTGTCTTTGCGTACTTACTATGTTCTAGACCAGAACTGTCCAGTTATATGATGGGAGCTACAAATACAATGCGTTTATGTTGATACAGATTTTCTGGTAACCGCATTTTACCATTAAAGAAGCTGGTAAAACTAATTTTAGTAATACATTTAATTAAACCAACATATCCAAGACATTATTTCAACATGTAATCAGTATAAAAAATTGCTTGTGAGATATTTTACACAAGAATTTAAAACCTGATATGTATTTTACACAGATTGCGTGAGCTGCATCTCAGTTGCTCAGTGACCACACATGGCTGGTGGCTGCATATTAAACAGCACAGGCTATACTCTTTCCGTATCAGTTGCTGCATATTCTTTTTAAAAACAAGTCAGAGTATAAATAATTTTATTCACATATAAATAAATGTAAAATTGTTAGTCTAATTATGACAGTCATCCTCCAAGACAGGTGTTACCCACTTTGCTATAAGGTTAAGGAAGTAGTAGCAGTGTTTTTAGGTATCATGAATAAATGCAGTACTGGGGGGTGTGCCTGTGTTAGGGATATTAGTATCAGTTCTTGACAAGATACGTTATTGAAGTTTGATTTCATTTGTTTGAGTTTCAAAGAAGGCTACCTAAATGGTGTTTGTCCTGTGGAAAAAAATAGCGTGTTTCTCTGAAAGGTAGATTACAGACATTTTCAAGGTTTTAGCTTTGTGTGGTGTTTGGATACTTTTGGTAGTTAACTCCTCACCTCTATCCCCCAGCTTTTTGCCTCTCTGTCTTTAATAGAATTGCTTGTTTCTTCATGAAATTGACTCTCCAGGATAAGGGAAAAAGCCTTCATTTTTATTAATATGCATGCTCTCCCCTCCCCATTTCTTTCATTTTTTTCTTTTGTGCTGCTTTTTTCTTCCCTGTTTTAATAATCTTTCAGAAAGGCGGTCTCTGGTACAGCAGAGCAATAGTTAGCTGAGGAAGGAGAACTGGGAAGTGGGTTAGGGAGACAATTAGGGGAACAGCATTGTGAGAACTAATCTGGAGAATTTACCCTACCCTTGACATCTTAATGTTATTTTCCATTCTCTGTAGTTACAGCTGTAAATCTATAGATAATCCCTAAGTAGCCATGCAGAGATGGTCCTGGTATTTCCTTTGTTGCTGAATGCAGCTCTTTTATCAGTGAAGACAGTCAGTAGCAAACTTGTACTTGTCCTTTTGCCTTGTAAAACTTTAGTGGTTCATGGTGTGTCACCAGGAGTGAGGTTTTATTTTGGTTTTTCTTCACTTCGTGTAAAAAATGGAGGAGAACCTTCAAGCCCTAGGACATGACAGCAGAAGTGGTAGTGATGGATAACGTAAAGGAAGCTGGCAAAATGCCAAGAAATTGACAGCATTGCGTTTAAGAAAGTCAACATAGATACAGGACTACCCACATCGTCTTGCTTGGTTTTTATCCTGGACAATTTCCAGGACGATGAGAGCGATGGCCAGGGAAGGCTGCAAGGCATTTCCTTACCTCTTATTTTAAAGATTGGATCAAAAACATGCGTTTTTGATGCTCCTTAATATTAATGAAGACTATAACATTTCTGTTATTCTTTAAAGTGTGTTTGTCCTGTTTTCCTCTACTGCCTTCTGTGTTTAGTTCTAAATCATTCTGTAGGTTTCAGGAGTCCTAGACGTTAACCTTAACTTAATGTTAAGTGTGTAATTTGGCTCACTGTGTGAAAGCAAAAAAACAATTGTTTTAGGGCTTAAGCAAGTGTTATTGATTTTAAGAGTTTTTTTGTTCTGGCCATGGGTATAAAGCGTTGGAGAATATTGAGGAGGTGCAAGCAGTGGTGCTGGGAAACTGTGGAGGCTTTTTCGAATGGCAAGTGTTCTAGCTTAACTTGTGCCTTTCCTGTCTAATCTATTCATAGACTGGCTGAAACAGGTTTGCAATATTAGCATAGGAATTCCACTCTCACCCATTTGGTGGGCTATGAAGTGTTTTGGCCTCTTGCCAGCGGCTGCTCAGTTTAGAGGGTTGGGAGGTTGCAGGGTGCATATCCTTTCTTGTGAACAGGCAAGGAACTTTAGATCATTCTTTTTCTGAAAGCTTTTTGTTTTTTGAAGTTATGTATCTAAGTGTGCTCTTTAATGAAAGGGGAGGGTATAGACTTAAAATTCTTATTGAATATAGAAATACTTGAAATTAGAGTTTAATTTTTAGATCATGTTTCTTGATGGACTCTTGTAACTTGAACATTTTCTTCCATTAAAAAACAATAATAGGAAATTGTGGGATTTTTGAAAGTTGTCATGTGTTTGTTTTCACTGTTATTTTTAAAAACAAGTTTAGCATGAAGAGATACCAAGTTTAACCACTTTGGAGCCTGCTGGAAATAAACTGTGGGGAACTAACTTGGAGAATTTTCCTTGATCTTGACATCTTAATGTTACCCTCCATTCTCTGTAGTTACAGCTGTAAATCTGTAGATAATCTCTAAGTAACCATAGGGAGAAATGGAACTGGGCAATAAATAAGTAGAATATGCTGACTTTGCTTTAAATTGGTCCATTACTAAGCTAACTCTATTTTTGGCTGCTCAAATATGTCAGAGACATTTCCATGAATGAGAGCTGTTGAAATGCATGAAGACATAACTTGAATTAAAGGAGATAAGTCACAGTTTTTTAGGGGAAGTGTTTGATTTAAGTAAGATGCTAAGTAGCATTTCATTTTTGTCATCGATTTCTCTGAATGTTTTTTCTGTTCACTTTAATTATATTTATCCAGAGAGTGGGACATGTCAAGGGAGTAGTCATCTTCATATTGGAATAAGGTGCTGTGGGAACCCTTGTGCTCAGTGCCTAACCTGACCTCTGATGCAACAACGTGTCTTGCTTACTTGAAAACCACGGTAGAAGACCTACATCAAAGAAGGAAATAATTTAGTCTAATTTTGGAAAACTTCTTTCCTTAGATCTGAGCTTAAGGTTTGCAGTTTTATTTTTTGCAAGGAAGTTCAAAACCAATATTCACACATAAATAAGGTCTCTAAGCTAGGATATCATTGATGAAGAAAACAATAAAATGACAACAGTAAGAAACTAACCATTCATAGAATAAAAATGAGCCCAATAATAAGATCAGTTTTTTTGTTTTGTTTTCTTTTGAGATGAAGTCTTTTTGTGTCACTCAGGAGATGGAGTTTGCAGTGGCGCGATCTTGGCTCACTGCAGACTCCATCTCCTGGGCTCAAGTGATCCTCCCACTTCAGCCTCCAGAGTACCTGGGACTACAAGTGCCCACTACTACACCTGGCTGATTTTTGTATTTTTAGCAGAGATGGGGTTTCACCATGTTGGACAGGCTGGTCTCGAACTCCTGACCTTAGGTGATTCACCTGCCTCAGCCTCCCAAAGTGCTGGGATTATATAGGTGTGAGCCACTGCGCCCTGCTGCAAATCATTAAATCAGTTTTAATAAGCTCCCCACATCAAAGAGCCATGTTAGATCCTAGAGTGGTATTTCATACTGAATATAAATTTAATTCCAAAGTAAGTAAATGCAGAGAGACAAGTGTCAGTTTATTTCTTTCATTTAATGTTTTCTCTGTCATTTTTTTAGCTTCTCACCCCTCCACTATTCTGTGTAGTGGTCACACACTAGGTGGAGCTGCCAGGACTCTGCCCCTCACTGCTAGTACAGGTTGCTGGGCAGGCAGGAGCACAGGGTTATGAAGACCACAGGCTTCATATACACCGAGAACTCCATTTGAATGTGGCTCTTCCATTTTTTTCTTAAGTCATCTTAAATACATACTTGCTTAAACCTCAGTTTCCTGATACAATAATTGTACCGATTACACAGAATTATGAGAATTAAATGAGATAATGACTGTAAAGTTTTTAGCACAGCATGTGGCATGTAGTACATGCCCAATAAATGTTAAATATTTTTTATTGTAACTACTGTTGTAGTGGTTATCAAAATGAGCTTTTGGAATTCTTTATTTTTTCACTTTCTACTCTTTCACTTTGAAGTAGACCGACTTTCCTTTATTTTGGAAAACAGGACATCATCTATTAATGCCTTAAAAATCAACTTACTAGAGTCTCCATAAGGCAGACAAAAATTCGTAATGTTTTATAGGGGGGAGCAAAAATTACCATCACACTACTGTATTTCTTTTCAGTTGAATCTCTAGGAAATATTACTATATATAAGATACTAGCTGCTTTCTAAGTGTTTAATTTCTAACTTCAACCAAGGTGAAAACCATCACTTAGTTTTCAGAAACTTCAAATGGCAGGTTAAGTTGACACCCTGTTTCCTATTGCTAGGGATGGTTGCTGGTATTCCCTCTAGCATGCAAGAAGTTCACCCACTGACCTATAATGTATATAGGTCTGCACAGAGAGAGTTCAGTAGTACTAAGTCTTTGTTAAATATAACTTTAATCTTACAAATTCCTTAAATCCAGTGATCCACTTCACCCCCTTGTTGTTACTAGCACCTTACCATGTTTTCATGGTGTGCTCTCCAAAACCCTGAGGTGATATTATACTTTAGTGGATGGGTTCCTGTTGACTGGCACTGAAGGCCCTGTTGTGAACCCAGTTGATTTATGAAGGCTGTCGCACTCAAGATTTTTATAATGCTTCTTTACCCTAATCTATTTGTTTTTCTTAAAAAGTAACTTCATATGTTTTAAAGTATGGAAGACAAAAGAAAATTGAAAGGATGGCTGCAGTGTAATTTAGTACCTAAATTTTTTAAAAAAATAAGGCAGTTCACATTTTTTCAAATAAGTAAGGAAGGTTTACATTTTTGGAGACAGTTTTTATCCATAAAAAAGTTTATGGGCAATACTGTAACACCATTGCCATTGTTTTTTAGAGCGAGAGACTTGTGTAAGAATTGAGCTTGGAGCCAGGCTTTCTCTGCAAGAAAGAGTGGTTATATCTTTGCTCAAATTTAAATATAGGGAGAAGACCGTTTTGTTTATTGTCTTCAAACTTTACACACTATAGCTTTTAAATATTTTAACAATATTTTAATGTATTTTTAAATAAAAATATTGATAAAAATGAGATTGAAAACAGTAAACAGAAAACCTATTTAATGTCCATCAGTTGTAATATGTTTACTAAATAATGTGTATACTGTTTATATGTATTTTATTGAATTGTAATCTATATGAAGTGTTTCCTGAATTTTATACTATAGAGTGGTTGCAATCCAGGCTGTCATATATGTTCAGTGAACTCAAGGATTAAGGAAAGAAAAGCCTTTTAAATATAACCGTGTACTGAAATTTGTCAGAAAGTATCTAGGATTTTCCAAATTATTTTTTAAAGAAAGTTTGCCGTGTACTTTGATATCATGCTAATAATGAATGTTTGTAGAAAATGTATAACTTAGTACTGTCCATGATCTTTCTGTCATGAAAATGTTCTGTATTTGCTCAGTCCAATATGGTAGCCACTAGCCACTAGCCACAAATGGCTACCATACCCTTGAAATGGGGCTAGTGAGGCTGAGGAACTGAAATTTTAATTTTATTTGATTTTAATTTAAGTAGCCATGAGGCTAGTGACTTTCATATAGGAACACTGAAGTATAACCACACAAGCCAAATTATTTCAAGTATCAGAAAATAAGATGTAGAGCACAATTAAACATAGAACGGAGAGTTTTTTGTTGCATATGTAACCAGTGTAAGCTTTGTGTTTCCACTTTTATTCTCTTACCTCTTACTAGGTGGCCCTGAAACCATGGGTATCTCCTGTCTTTGGCCTTGTGATGTAGTGATAGGATATAGTCATCCGTACCTGGTAAATGCTGACATAAGTCACTTCATTATTTTTGGAATAAATTTTTGCTCGGTATTAGCCAATTGTTAAACACAGCATATTGTTTTAACTAATGCAAGTACAGCATCTTGTTTTATGGTATAAGTGATATTTTAGAAAGTTGTTAATCCCAAAGAAGTCCCCATCACAAATGCTTCATATAAAATATTTAAGGCCAGGCACGGTGGTGTGCACCTGTAGCCTAGCTATCTGAGGGCTGAGTCAGGAGGATTGCTTGGGCCCAGGAGTTTGAGGAGGCCACAGTGTGCCATAATTGCGCCTGTGAATAGCCACTGCACTCCAGTCTGGGCAACATAGTGAGACTGTCTCTTACACACACATACACACACACACACACACACACACACTCTCTCTCTCTCTCTCTGTCTCTCTCTCTCTCTCTCTCTCTCAAAATGGATGGGGTGGGTGCATTGCATATCTTAGATAATATCCACTAGATTTTTGGTTTATTAATTAGGTCATGGGTAGGACCTTGATAGAAAATAATTTGTCAAATCCTTTAGGTCATCGAGTCTAAGAGAATATATTAAATGCCATTGAAGTGCTCACTTTAAAATGCTTAATTTTATGTTACATGAATCTCAACTTGATTTTTAAAAAGGGTCTAAGTACTAATTTTATATCTTACTGCTGGAGAGAAGAGCTCCATTCTTTGAAAACCAGAAAAAAGGATCGTAGGATGAATTTTTTTTTTTTTTTTTTTTTGAGACGGAGTCTCACTCTGTCGCCCAGGCTGGAGTGCAGTGGCGCGAGATGAATATTCTATATTGAGTCTCTAACATTTGTCCTCACCTGGATGGAAATTTCCCACATTCTGCTGGGATTAGGGCCTTAAAAAATGACTGTAGTAAATCCAGCCCTTTATTAAGTCAAGATTCCAGAGAGCTCTGTCCAGTGGAATTTTCTGGGATGATAGATGTGTTCTTTTTGGTGTCCAGTATGGTAGCCTGTAGGCACTTGTGATTAGGAAGCACTTGAAATGGGGCTAGTATGAGAGAGGAACTGAATTTTAAATTTTATTTAATTTTAACCAACTTAAAGTCATATTTGGCTACTGACTATTATTGGACAGTGCAATTTTTAAAAACTTTTTAAAAAGAATTTAGAATTTTTAAAAAAATTCTCTTTTTCAGTTTAAATATATGCATTAAAATGTGTTTGCATGACAATTACCTCACTAAACAGGCATTTGTCACCTGGATGAAATGAAGGACTGCCTTCTTGATATTTCTTAACTCTGCTTTGCTGCCAAGTGACTCTTCCTAAAGAGATTGGTGTCCCAGAGGTTTTTATACTCCAGGGCAACACACTGTAATAATATTTGGGATGAGTGAAAGCCGTTTTGGTAAAGAGAAGTGATTGTAAAAAGGAAGGTGGAAAAGGGGACTTTTAGAGAATAGATACCAAAGACGAAAGTGTTAGTTTTGATAGAATGTATTTTGAGCCATTCTGATTTGATACTTAGATACCAGAACTATTTTAGATAATAAAACGAGGCATAAGTAGTATAAGAAAGAACACGTAAACTTTCTGCTACTGAGGCAGGTGGGGGCATTCATCCAGATTATTTAATACATTAGACAAATATGTTCAGGTAACTGCTTATCTGTTTACAATTGTTTTATTTAAAGTAATAGGTCTCAAATGTTTTGGTTTTGGAATCCTGATGCTCTTAAATATTGAGAACTCCAAAGAGCTTTTGTTTATTCTGGTTTTTATCTATTATTATTTACCATATCAGAAATGAGAACTAGGAAATTTTAAAAATACATTTATTCATTTAAAAATAATAATAATCCCCTTATTGTTTCATTGAATTATGCCAATCTTCTGATTTTTGTGTGTATATATATATATATATATATTTTTTTTTTTTTTTTTTTTTTTTTTTGAGATGGTCTCACTCTGTTGCCCAGGCTGGAGTGCAGTGGCATGATCTCGGCTCACTGTGTCCTCTACCTCCCAGGCTCAAGCAATCCTCCTACCTCAGCCTCCTTAGTAGTTGGGACTACCCACTTGGCTAATTTTTTGTATCTTTTGTGGAGATGCAGTTTCACCATGTTGCCCAGGCTAGTCTCAAACTCCTGAGCTCAAGTGATCCACACCCCTTGGCCTCCCTAAGTGCTAGGATTACAGGGGTGAGCCACTGTGCCCAGTATACAATTTTTTTTTAAAATCACATTTGTTGATATTACCATGACTTCTCAGAAGAGTCTTTAAAGATTGAGAAGTTGTTGAGCTCGTGGGTGTTTTCAAAATTCTCACTTGTTTGAGAGCTCATTTTTTATTATTGTAGATAAGCACCATGAGTTACTTTCGTTGAAGTGATTGACTCACTTTATTTCAAGAGAAGTACTGCCAAATACTTGAGTCTGAATATCTGTGGTTTGTCTTTGAGTTAGTCTTTCAAGTAAAAACAATAGTCTTTGAGAAAAAAAAAAAAGGGTGGCCCATTCAACTCACAACTCTAGGCAGTTGCCCAAGTGCTGTTCTTGGTGATAGCCTTCCTTGGTGCTTTGGCGAGCAGCAGATACCCTTGATGTGCACTTCCTGTTTCCTCACAGAAAAGATTAAAAAGGGTCAGGAATAACAAAAATCAAGTTTTACTATTTTGTCAAAGACATCCTTAAATGAGTTGGCTTACTTTTTTTCTTAATGTGAGTTGGTGGCCATGGCAAGAATAACAATTACCAGTGTATTTTTCTGTCACTGCCTTGATTGTACTTGCACCATTGATGTAAATGTCAACACAGTGAAAAGGGCAGCGATGTCTTAGTATATTATGAAAAAGTGCTGATTCTGTGGATGTCCTGAAAGAGTCTCAGGGACCACACTTTGAAGACTGCTTGTTTAAAGGGAAGTTCCAAATAGTAACTTTTTCTTACAAAGTTGAAAACCCATTTTTATCTAGAAAAAAATCTGTGTTTGGGGGTGGGAAGGTAAAGTGCAGCTGGGATGCTGGCCACCACTGCCAGGTCATGTCTTGAGCTGCAATGAGTTGGATGCCTGTGAGAGAAGACAGCGAATGGATTGGTTTTTGTTCTTGAGTGAACCTATTGTTTCTGATACTGTTTGCTTCTCTCTCTCTCTCTCCCTTTCTAACCTTCTGGTGAGAGAGCCTTTATGGCAAACAACTCACTTTAAATGGAGGCCTGGTACTGGGTAATTAGGAGGTGTTCCTGTTGCTCTGCAGAGGTAAGCCCCCCTTCAGTCATGCCTAGACTCTGCTGCCCCAGGAAAGTAGAACCCACCATGCAAGTCTCTTCTTACTCATGTCTCTAGTATGGGATTTAAAAATTCTCTTAGTGAAAATCATGTGTTAAATAATGAGTTTAAGCTACAGTATGAAAAATAAGGTTGTTGAGAATGGAGGACAGCTATGTAGGTGAGACTTGGAGGATGGCTGGGTCTTAGTGAGGTCATTCGTTCATTCATTCATCCATCCATTCATCGGATATTTAGTGACTGCCTAGTATGTGATACACGCCGAGAATATAATGCTAAATGCTATCTTTTTCTTGCTGCCAAGAAGCTCAGCTGTGGCTCCCACTGAGTGGTAAGCATGCATTTGGATTGCTGTGTAATAATGTTGGTGAGAGGGAGCACACGTTTAGTTCAGGGCAGAGGTAGACCATTAAGTTTGGGGTTAGACAAGGCTTCCCAGAGGTTATCAGCTTTGGAAATCTGAAATATATGTACACTCAAGAGTTGATGAGGCACTTTGGGATTGACTCCATAAGATGGTCCTAGGAGCTGGTATCTGAAGACGGTGGAGGCCAGTTAGTGCTTTATAGACCTTAACAATATTTCCAGTTTCACCATTGCCTTTTTCTGCTCTCAGGGTACATGGGAACTCCAATTCATAATCAGACCATGTTTGGTGGGAACAGAGTGGGAGCAAAAGGGGTTTATGTTTCTGAGGTTTATCTAGGATGTTCATCCAGGCTTCCCTGTATCTCTGCCACACAGCAGAGGTCTTTCTGGTAGAAGGATTTCCATAATCCACGTATTTCCTAGAACTTGTTGGCTAAATGGCTAAGTGAATGTTTTTTGGGCTGCTACCAGATCCTGCCCCTCCTGTTAATAAATAGATTAATTAATTAATCAGAAATTTTCTTAATTTTCTTAAAATTTAGACGTACATCTAAGTTGGATAAAGTAGGATCTTCAGGAGCTCTTGGCCAGTGTCAGTATATAGAACATCTGCCTGAGAATTTCTTCTAGAGAACTGGGCTCACTTGGGCTTCCCCTTGGTAAGAGATGCTGAGGTTCTGGCTGGGGTGGTCAGTATCTGATATAAGCACTGTTGTATTCTCTTTACTTCCTTTCCAATTGCCATTAGAGGGGGTCTCTGCCCCACATTTTTAATCAGTCCTTCACCAGACTCTTGAGTTTTAGTCTGTGTCATGTCTTCATGGGCCCTTAGCATCCCCTATCTGTGTAGGTCCTCTCAGTAAAGTCCTTCTTAAAGCACAAATAAACAAAAGCCCCATCTTCCTCTAACTGCTGCTCCAGGCACAGTGAACTGATTTTAGTTCTTCACAACCTTTTCACCCCTGAGCTTCTGGCCCATAACACTCAACCCTAGTTTAGAAATCCTTCTGTCTGCAAAGCCTCTGCTGACACTGCTGAATGTGGGGTCTAGGCTGCTCCTCCACACCAGTCTTGTTGTCTCTGTTACGATTATTGCTTCTCTGCACACCTGGGAAGGCAGCACAGCACAGTGTTGAAGAGCATGGCTCTGGAGTCCCGACTCTGTCACTTAGTGAGCTGTGTGGCCTGGGGTGAATTATATAGCTTCTCTGTGCCTCAGTTTTCTCACCTCTAAAATGGGAATCATACTTGGACCTATTTAACCGTGTTGTTAGAAAGATTGAGATAATACGTGTACTGTGCTTAGAATTGTGCTCGATATATAGTAAATTGTCTATAAATTATTACTGCTATTGATGCCACATTATTACTATTTTTGCTGCTACTAGAAATCTGTTTTTGCTAGTATACTCTGTTGCCCCCACCGTACTCTGAGTTGAGCGAGGTCAGGGTTTCTGCCCCTCATTTTCTCTGTCATAGCTTCAGTATGTCAGCACATACATTCTATAGGTGCTCGTCGAATGTGTGATATGCTAGGACAGAGGAATGGGAGCAAAGAGGGATCTTGCAGGGTGGGGAGACAGTGGCATTCTGAGGCCTCCTGCTGGAGGACATGTCTTCAGGGCTGAGCTATACCTGATGGGCGGAAGCTAGCCAGGACCAAGGATCACATGACAGCAGCACAGAGGTCCCCCGGGTGGTGGTTAGGGGGCAGCCCGAGGTGGGAGAAGATGGGACTGCAGAGGTGAGGCCAGCAAAGAAACTGGGAGTCATGCTGGGCAGGTCGGTCTAGTGGGAGCAGGGTGTGGCCACATGTGCCGTGTAAAATTATCTAGTCACCATGGTAAGAGAGCAAAAAGAAACAAGCGAAATTAACTGTGGTATATTTCATTTAATGCAAGGTATATCCAAAAGATTGTTTCAACATGTAATATTTAAGCATCATTTCAACAAATCATATTTAATAGAGAAATACTGATGAGATATTTTACATTGTTTTTGTACTAAGTCTTTGAGATCTGGTGCTTTTGTACTTATAGCACATCTCAGTTTGGACTGGCCACATTCCAGGTACTCGGTAGCCACACATGTCTGGTGGCTGCCACGTCGGACAGCATGGCTTGGTAGAAGACAGTTGAGAGGTAATGGGTTTTGAGTTAAGACAGTGTCAGTGTGGGTGAGGATAGTAGAACTACCTCTACTGTCAGAGCGGTCAGGGTAGTAGAACTTTACAGGACGACTGCCATGTCTCTTGCTTAGTAGATGAGTGGTGACTTCCCAGTTGATGGAAGAATTTAGGAAAAAAACACAAGGTTTATTTATTTAATATTTTTCAGGAATAAAGGGGCAGGAAGTAAGATGAGTTAAGTTTTAGAGTTTGAGATTTAATTGGGACATTGGACCTTGTGGATATGGAGCGTAGTAGAGAGTTTATGATCTTGAGGCCTGGGAAGAGGAGCAGAAGCTCTTTAAGCCCAGCAAAGACCCCCTGACCTGTCCCTTCCCCTCCTGAGCTGAGCCCACCACTCACTTGGACGTCCTGTCACTGCTCCCATCCTTTCTCTGGCTTGAGGGCTGTCTTCTTGGGCTTCAGTGGAAGATAGATAATCACCACCCACCCCCACCAGTCAGTGGGCTGTGGTCAGAGAGGAAAAGAGAAGCATACATGGGTCTGAGTTCACAAACATGCCTTAACCTTCTTCTGAAGTGACTGAAATATTTCTTTTTTTTTTTTTTTTTTTTGAGACGGAGTCTCGCTCTGTTACCCAGGCTGGAGTGCAGTGGCGCGATCTTGGCTCACTGCAAGCTCTGCGTCCTGGGTTCACGCCATTCTCCTGCCTCAGCCTTCCGAGTAGCTGGGACTACAGGCACCTGCCACCGCGCCCGACTAATTTTTTTTTGTATTTTTAGTAGAGACGGGATTTCACTGTGTTAGCCAGGATGGTCTCGATCTCCTGACCTCGTGATCCGCCCGCCTTGGCTTCCCAAAGTGTTGGGATTACAGGCGTGAGCCACTGCGCCTGGCCTGACTGAAATATTTCATAGTTCATGAGCCATTTGGATTTTAAAGTTTATTTTAAAGTTATGTACAATGAAATCACAAGCCATTTTGGATTGAAAAGAAGTAAGATGGAGGTAGTTCAACTACTACTGGAAAATGTCTGTGCCTTTTTATTTTTGATATCAAATTCTGAGAACTTTTTCTGGGTCTCTTTCTAGCAGTACGTTTGTTTGGCAGTGTCTCTATGGGAATGAGATGAGGGATTGCAATTAGTTCATGGCAGAAAGGGAATGAAGATTTGTTGCTTGTTGACTCTTATTTAGAATATTCAAAGATGAGGTAAGAAGCTCATCCATCTATTCAGCCATTCATTCATTCATTCATTCATTCATTCATTCATTCATTCACCAGTCAACATTGTTGTGCATTTACAATGTGCTGGCTGCTATGTGAGATCCTGAAGAAATAAGCTGTTCTTCCCTTTAAAAATCCCAGTTACCGTGTAATGATGTAACTGCAACGAAGAGATAAATGCAGACTTGTATGGGAGAAGAAATGCAGGGCCAGAAAGGAAGGTGAAGCTTGAGCCAGGTGAAAGGGGTAATGAAGGAGAAACTTATGCAGACATAGTACAGAACATGTAGCTTTTCAGAGAAGAGCAAATGTTGCAATATTGCCTTGGAACAGTCTTCAAAATGTGCCTTCATTTATGTGGGCATTTGTTAGTTCTACAAAAGGTTCAAGGCACTGTATTGAGCGCTCTGGAGGTACAGCTGCTTTAAGGTGTAAATGCACGAGGCAGCATGAGTGCCCTTTTCAAGAGCAGAGAGCACACGAGCAGCTGCGGTACCCAGACTGAGGAGATGTGACATCCACATTAACATTTGAAGGCATCATGGGACTTTGATATTCTACCTGCAGACAATAGGCCTCTGGTGTGTGTCAGTCCCTGCATTAGATGTTGGGGATATGCATAGACACACACACCCCACACACATATGCACACACCTGCACGCACACACACGTATTTATATACATGCATACACACACACCCCCACACACATATGCATGCATGCATGCACACACACATATTAATATACATGCATACACACACACACACATGTAAATGGCAAGAGTATAACATGCTGCTGTCTTTCAGCGCTTCACAGTCCAGAGGACTAGTGGATCTAAAAATAGTCAAGCAACATGATGTTACCTGGCCTTGTGGGAGCATTTGACTCCACCTGGAGAGATCGGGGAAGGCCTTGGGAAGAGGGTATGTTTAAACTGAGTTTTGAAGGTTGAGTAGGAATTAACTTGGAGAAGAGAGTGGGAAAGGACATTCTAGGTAGGAGGACTGATAAATCCACAAGCACTAAGCTGGGAAAGAGCAAAGTGCCTTTGTGTGGCTGCTGCTGCTGAGCTTGGTAGGGCACAGCATGTGTGGTGGAGAGGAGGACATGGGCCAGGAGGGCCTGGGGCAGCCCCACACCAGTGGCGCTGAGGGTTTCGGCTTTCAGTGTGGTTCACAGGGAATCACCAGTCAGTTGTACAGAAGCATGGGCGCTTTACATTTTAGAATGATCTTGCTGAAATCAGAAGATTCGTTGACAAAGATGAGACCAGCAGGAGGAAGACACACCAAGAAGCCCTTTGGTTCGGGCCTGGACTGGAGAAGCACAGGTGGAGGAAACGGCCACTGGGAAGGTTCGTGGGGAGGCAGGTCTTCATTACCAGGTGGACATGGCCAGTGAGGGTGGGGAAGAAACCATGTTTTTCTCTTGGTTGGGTGACTGCATATCACAGCAACATTAACCAAGCTGGGGAAATGGGTGGATGGCAAAAGAAGGTGATTCTGATTTTTGGCAAGCTGATCTTGAGATGCCAGAAGGAAACATCCAGTCTCTGGTGGAAATAAGCATCTGACTGTGCCATGCAGATATGGAATCCTGATGACCACCCAGACTTAAGGGAGAACGTAGAGGAACCAAGTCAGGAACGGATGGAAGAGGGAAGAATCATCAGTGACAAGATATGACAGAGAGTAATGGTGTAGTAGCAAAGGGTTTCCCCAACTTTGGTTTTTGAAAAACTTGAAATCCACAGAAAAATTAAATGAATAATACAGTGCACACCTGCTTATCATTCACCTAGAACTAACAGTTGCTAACACTTTGTCACTTTTGCTTTAATCTGTTACTGCCATTGCCCTCCTGAAGGAAGCAAGGGAGGTGGCCATGGAGATATTTTGGCAAGAACTCTGAGGGCAGAGGTAGCCTGTGCAAAGGCCCTGAGGTAGAAGGATGTGTAGCTTGTTGTCTACCGGTAAGGAATTCATTTGGCTGGAGTGAGAGAAAGGGGGAGAATTATAGGAGAAGTGTTAGGGAGGTGGCAGAGGTCCATATGTTTGAGGGCCTTGCAGGCCATGGTGAGGTGAGGACTTCAGATTTTCCCGTGAAGGAGATGAGAAGGTACTGGAGATCTTTAAGAGAAACGTTATACAATCTGATTTGCATTTTGAAAGAATTGCTCAGACTGTGTAGTGGATTAACCACGGTGGAGGCTTAGCAACAGGAGGTCAGGTAGAGAGGTGACTGCTGTAGTCCAGGCAGGGTCTTGATGTCACCTGAACAAGGATAGTAGCGGGGAGAGGCCACTAGGAGTGTGTCCTTTGTCTACGTTGAAGGAGGAGGCAGCGTGATTTACAGAATGGATTAGAGGTGATTCAAATGTAAGACTAAGTGAAGGGTCAAGGGTGACTCAAGTTTTTGGCTTCTGCTGCTGGTGCAGTAACAGTTTGTGGAGAAACGAAGAACCTGCTTTGGAATGCATTAAATTTGAGGTAGCCGTTGGGATATCTGTGTGGCTGTATGGAGTAGACAGCTGGATAGAGAAGTCTAGAGTTGAAGGAAGTGGTCTGGATTGGAGAAAGGACTTTAAGAATCATTGACATATAGGTAGTATTTAAAGTGATAAGTAGATTCTCTCGTTGTGAGAGAAAAAAAAGCACAGATAGAGTTGAGATCCAAACTCGGAGGCCTGGAGTGCCCCAGAAATTATAGGTCGAGAAGTTGATGAGAAACCAGGAGGAGCGCAGAAGGCAGGAGGAGAGGGCTGTCCTGCATGTCATGCGAAGAAGTGAGGAGTGAGCAGCTGTGACAGGTGCTGCCGATAGGTCAGGTGGGATGAGAGAGGAGAGCCTTGGAGGGCACCTTGGTGAGAGCAACTTTTGTGGAATGTTAGTGTGCAGTCAGAGCAAGTTCAAGAGTGAATGGGAGGAGAGGAAGTGAAAACTGCAAATATTGTTGCTGTTTCAAGGATTCTGCACTAAAGAGGAGCCGAGCTGGAGGAAGATGTGTTGAGAGGCTCTGTAGATGCTTGAAGAAGTGAAGAAGGTGAGGTAGAAGGATGTAGAGCGGGAAGGAAGGTCAGGTAGGAGGCAAATTCAAAAGTAGGTTGGTAGATCACTTTGGAGGAGATAGTTGTTTAAATTAGTCCTTGAGGCAGACTTGTTTTAAACGGCTGTTTGAAAGAATTGTTGCTACAAGGGTGTTCTGTGTTAGAGTGACTGAAAGCCAGCGCAGAGCTTGCCTTGGCTGGTGCTCAGTAGCTGCCGAAGCTCATGGCACTCTGATGGTGGATATCTGTGCTGTCGCAGCCACATGCTCAGCTGTGCTGGGAAGAATTTGGGTCCCTGGAGGCTTCCTGCCCTTAACTCCCTGAAGTCAATGCTGTCCCCCTGCCCGGCAGCTCTGTGTGGGACTCCTCACGGTGCTGGGACTCTGAGTGACTGCTGGTTCTTGTCCTTTCTGCTTTCCCTTTCTTCTCCCCTCTCTCTTTGTGGTTTATTTGCTGTGTATCTAGGACTTCAGAGGTTCACAAACATGAATGAAGTTTTTATACTTAAGCATAATTATTCTGTGCATGGTGAACTGTCTAATAATTATTATTTTATGACATGTATTCAACATAGACTAAAGTTACTGTGAGCAAACCTCACAGATGTTAGTTAGGTATCTGAAATGAGATGGTGTATTATAGGAATGTTGTTCTGCAAATTTTTATATGGGAAAAGTAAATTGTATTTGAAGGTTTGGTTTAGATTTGTAATTCTAGTATATTTTATTTTTTTTCTGGCGTTTCATAGTTTTTCAAATCAATTTTATTTTTCTGTGTGTATCTGAGAAACTTCCTTAATACTCCCCTCTGAAATCATTTTTACTTCCCCCACCCCCTCTTACAAATACTTCATTCCTTACTTCATTTTCATTTTTGAAGTGTGGAGATGGTTATCATTGAAGCAGGACCAGAGCAGAGACCCCCAGATGGTCTGAGAGTTAGAAGAGACTTCATAGAGATCAGTTCATCCACTTCCATTCTAGACGAGGAAGTTGAGGCGTCTTGAGTTGTTTTCCCATTTGTTTGTTATGGTAGGAAACCAAACCTAATATTAAATCCTTCAAGTTTTACTATCCTTCCTTCTAACAACTTCTCTAAAAGGAACCACTCACATGCAGTGGCTGGTGTACTTGGATGGGGTGGCTGCCACCCTGCAATACCATGGGCCGTCCAGTGTTAGGGCCATCTGGGTCAGCGCTGCTCTGACCCTGTCCTCCAGCTTGTATTAGTTTGGTCCTTCCTCATTGAGATAAATTCGTTCTGCATGTTGTTTCCTGTTTGCCAGCTGTCCCTGGGGATGGTGGGGATGGTGATAGATTCAAAAACCTGTGAGATTGCTCCCCAAGTAATTGCTATTTACATTTCTGAATTTGCTGTAGTAGAAACTGAAGAGAAAATCTTTAGGTTCTTGGTCAGCACTGGACTAGATATCAGACCACTATTACATTTTGGTACTACAGAGCTTATTCAAATAATTTTGAACAATAATGTTAAGCTACCATGAAAAAAAAAAAAAAAACTGCACTCCTTTGTTTGCAATAATTCATACATGAATACTGCTAAAACACCCCATCTTATGTGACTAATTGCATTCTTATTCATCACCCCAAATTGTATTTTAAGTGAGAATATCAGAACATTAAGTATTTGTATTTTAGGCTGAAATGAAGATATTCTGTCATAAGTCATCTAAAGTAATATGTTTTCAAAGTAGGGATGATTCTTTGATATAAACAAGTTGAAATAGAAGCAAACCTCAAATACAAATCCTTTTGTAATAGCATCTCTGTAGTATTTTTCAAAGAGTTCAGGTATTTCCAAATAAACACGTGTTTAAGAACTCTAACTAAGGCTGCCGAATAGTTGTTGATGCTGAGGCCAGGCTAAATCACACAGCCGTTTAAACTGAAACAGCTCAGTTCAGAGGGTACTGCTGTTTTATAACCATATTTAAAAATGTGTTCCTCTTTTACTCCTTCAAACTGGGTTCAGGGATATAATGGATCCCATTATAGGTAAAAGGTCTGTGACTCAGCCATCGAGCTACTCAAACTCTTGGCTGTTTTAATTGCCACCATTAAAGCTTTAGTACTTTTATCTCATAAAAATAGATATCATTGATGTAAAATGTGTGCCTATTGAAGATACATGTGTACCTCTGCCCTTATAGTTAGCTAATCAGCCATTTGAGTTTGAAGTTAGTTAGGTTTTATGCAGATGGGAATATGACATAGATCACAAATTTGTTCAGATTTAGTCATTTAATTAAGAAAAAAATTCCATGTAGTAATAAGGGCAATATCTAACTAGAATGTCTTCCAAGATAAAGCTTATTTTGTTTTGGTTTGCCTTTTAACTACATTTAATTGATGGAACGATGGTAGATTTTTACTAATCTCTTTCTTGAAAGAGAATAGTGTTTCTGTGATTTAATACTGTGACTTCAGTGATTCAAGGAAATACTTGAATTACTCTTCTGTCCCTATTCGACACATCTGTTTAAGTGTGGTAATTGGAGATGTTTCTCTGGCTATATTTTGGTGTATACTTATAGACAAAAATAAAGCCCTGCAAAGGGGAAAATATCAAAGTGTGAAGGAAACTCCAAGAACACACTGGAAACTAAATGTTAAGATGTGAAAAGCTAGTTCATTCTGGGTTTTTCCTTCCAGTATTTGAGCATGTCACAGCCATTCATTATTCATATTGTGCTATGCAAACAAGGTGCAATGACTCTAGAAGAGTTCTAAAACGAGTACATCTCAGGACAGCTTAACTGCCTAACCACTGTGTACATACACCTTGCTTTCTCTGTTGTGAAAATAAATTAGCAAATAATTGGTGGGACAGTTTTTTAAGTTATTCTGTTCTGCAGTTGTAATTGCGGGATTGTATTCAGATAAGAGAGAAAATCTGACTGTAAAAGGGTCTCAAATCTGAACAATTCTAAAACTAAAACCTACCCACACAAAACATTTGTGAGCTGATATACATAACCAGGCTTCTATTCTTGCCCAGCTGTGTAGATTCAATTATAATAATTTTCTCAGTTGCACAACACTGCTGTTTGTTTATTATTGCGTTATTAGTTAGTGAATGAACCTCCCTCTTTTTGACCCCTCAGCAGTGTTTATAAAACACTTAATTGCTTTGGTGTCTTCTGTTTTGTGCGTAGTTCCAGCTGGAAGGAGTCATGGGGACACAGTCCCCTCTAAGTGTTAAACTGACTGTAATATGTATCAAACTTTCTTTCCAAGTAAGTATCAGGAACCTTTAATATTGCTTATAACATGGCTGCTTAGAGTTTTTTGCTTGAAAATGAAGAGGTTTTTTTTTTGTTTGTGTGTTTTCTTTTTTAATCTCCCTGTGATGATTTACGTGGTAGTTAACTATCTAACTTGTTAGACTCTAGCTTTTTTTGCTTATCATAGGCACTCCCTTTATCTCACCTGGACTCTTCCTGTCTGAACGGGTCCTACCTCTGCCCAGCTGTTATCTTACACCCAGTTCTCTTTGCCATTACATCTTCCACTTCTTTGGAGAAACTTCAGTAGAATTGTATGAGCTACAGCGATTAGGTAGTTAGGTATCTGAAATGAGGCATAATGGTTGAGAATGTGGGCTTTGCCAGAGGTTGCCTGGTTTGAATCTTGATTCTTCTTATAACCAGCTTTTTGTGATGTGCAGCAAATTTCTTAACCTCTTTGAATGACTTCATTTCCCCATCTGTAAAATGGTGATGACTTCATTGGTTGTCTGGAACAGTGCTGGGCACAGAGGTGCTCAGTGATATCACAGCAGTGGCCTCTTTACAAAGGCTTAATAAAGGAAGTCCTGCTGTGCTGTCTTTATGTGAAAGGATAAATATCTCACTAGGAAAGGGCAATCCTACGTAGAAAAACAATTTCAGATGAGAGTTGCAAAAGATTTTACAGTATACATTAGTTATTTATTGTTATGTGACACTTTACAGGTTGACTATCTCATTCAAAATGCTTGGATTGAGAAGTGTTTTGGATATCAGATTTGTTTCAGATTTTGGAATATTTGTATTATGTTTATTTGTTGATCATCCCTAATTCAAATATCTGAAATTCAAAATGCTCCATTGAGCGTATCCTTTGAGTGGTATTTCAGTACTCAGAAAAGTTTCAGATTTCAGAGCATTTGGATTTCAGATTTTTGGATTAGGGATACTCACTCTGTACCACAAACTTTATGGCTTAAAACAATATCTGTTTCCTCTCTCAGTTTCCATAGATCAGAGCTCGGGCATGGTTTAGCTGAGTCCTCTGCTCACGCCTCACAAGACTGCAGTCAGAAGTCGTTAGGACTGTGTTCTCATCTGGAGTCTTGACTAGGGAGGAATCCACATTCAGGTTCATTCAGGTTGCCCACAGGATTCATTTCCCGTGCTATATGACTTGGACAGGGGGCTTCAGTAACTGCTGGCTGTTGCCTGGGGCCACCTTCAGCTCCTGAAGTTCTGCACCATGTTGGGTTCCCCAGCAATGTAGAGTTCCCACCCTCAAGAAGGGTCTCCACCCTCTTTAAAAGCATCCCCCAGTCAGACCTAGCCAGAAAATTGCCCTTTAAGTAACTCCAAACCAATTGATGTGGAAATCTTGATCACACATGTGAAATCCTTTTACCTTCACTGTATTCTGTTGGCTTGAGGGTCACAGGTCCCTCCACACTCAGAAGATAGAGATAATGGGACCATCTTGGGATTCTGCCTCCCCACAAGATGTACGTGAGTTTTTATAGGACAAGAGTAGTCTGTCATTAAGCAATTATTGAAAACTAAATTTGCTAGACTCTCAGTCTTTGAATCCTGGAGAACTTGCCTAGAGTGTGTAAATTAACTTTATCACTGTGCTACTTGTAAATTGATTTTTTTCCCCTTCAAAAATTGTTCTGTTCCCAATTCTGCACAAACCCCTGGGATTGTTCAGTGTTACAGACACACCTTCGATAGTCTTTGAAGTTTGACTTTTAAAATTCTTAAGAACAGCATAGTAAGTTACTTTTAATATTGACCCTTTTAAGGTAGTAGAAACTTAAATGCAAATTTGGTAAAAATTGCTTTACCAGAACCAAACTCTGCATTTCTTCTTTCCAGTTTAAAGATTAAACCTGCAAAGCATTTTGACCAGCCAGGAAGCACTGTTGTTGTCTTTTGTTTTGCCAAGTTTGATCCTTCGTAAGCTGGGTAGCTTCAGGTATGGGTGTCCACTGCCAAATTCAAACTTCCAGACACCTCTTTGAGAACACTATGGACCTTAGGGCTAACTTGAAATAAACAAGACAGATGCCTTGAGACTGAAATTGGTTCTGTAGAACCAATTCTATATTCATGTATAGTTCTCATTCATGTATAGTTACTAAGGTGAGCCCACTAAGGGAAGGGCAATTTATGCAAGGTGGTGAAGAAAAGAGAGAAGGGAGAGAATGAAATTTACTTTGTTAAGGCCCATGAACATACTATATTTGCCATTTTTACTTCTAGAAAATAATGTCCAGTAGAAGAACATTTGCTGATTTACTGCCCTAAGGAGCTCAGAAATTTAGAACAAGAGGGTGAAAGTATGACTGTGTCTCAGATTCCTCTAATGGGCTCATATTTTGGTTTGCTTGTGATTAGTCAGAGGCACCATGATGTTCACATTGGAGACCCTGCCTTTTCTTGAGTTGTTGCTCTTGTTCTGTCATTTCCATTCGATCATTTATAAAGCAACAACAATATCACCCACTTCACCAACCTCATAGGGTTATTATATGAATCCAAGAGAAGAGGTATATAAAATGTTCAGCAGAGAAAATAGGTGGGCAGGCCTGCTGCCTCAGGGGGCTACCCCTCTGCTTGTGGCCTGGGAGATGTAGGAAGTTACTCACTCTTAACTGCAATAAACTTCGCATTGTGTTGCACTTGTGGTGGTTTTTGTTTCTTCCCTGCCCAGAGAAGTGATGGTTCTGTTGGCCCTCTTTTTTCCCTCAAAATTACTCCAGGGATAGGAGATGTAAGGTCAGGAACACAGTCTAAATACTGGCATACCCTTTTTAGAAGGCTAGCACATGTAAAAACATTCAAGTCTCGTATAAACAAGCTAATTTTTGCAAGCATTTATGAAGCAACAGAGACACATCAAAGCATGTTCAATTTAGCATTAGCTCAACTCTGTGCCCTAGGGGTGTGTGTATAGATAAACAGGCTGTTTCAACTATATGGCCCCTAAATGCAAGCCTGTGACTTCATCTGGTACTTTTCCTAAGAAGTAGCAATGAATCTGTGACAAAGATGGAGAAAAGAACTGGCTGCGTTACAGTCTTTGAAATATAGTAGATGGTGATTTGGGGTGGGGAGAGTTTTCAAGGCAGGGTAAGGAGCGGGCTTATTTTTTTGTGGTTCTTGAGGAATTGGTTCAGTCCCTGGGACAAAGTAGGCCTCAATATTGATTGCATTGAATTATGCCAGTGGAGTGATTTTGAGAATCATAGTGGATAATGTTTGTTGGCTGCAAAACACAGTAAGAATACCAGTTCTCACCTACATCGTTATCTTTGAGTAAAAGGTTAGTGATTCTCTACAGCTTTAGTTTGGAACTAGAGTTCTTCTCCGACCCTTTGAAGGCAAAACCCTCAAATTTGTGTTAAATTTTGTAGCCATCTTAACCTGCAGATTAGGGTTAGGATCTTAAATAGAAGTAAGGCCTTTACGGTTTTGGAGAAGGACAGCAGTCTGCTCCCTAGGCTTGTGCTGCGGCTACAACTAGGGTTGGAGAACTCCACAGCCACCCCCTTTGGCTGAGGACACCACTGTTGGGGGTCCTGGTCACATACCAGGACCTTCTCACAAGAGGCTTGGTAAAGTATGTGGATTTTGTAGCAATAGCTCCTGTGTTAGGATTCCAGTTTTGCCATTTTCTAGCTGTGTAACTTTGGGTAAATTAATCTTAAGATTTCAATTCCATCATTTATAAAGCAGCAACAATATAACTCACCTCACCAGCCTCATAGGGTTATTACAGGAAACTGAAGACAAGAGGTATGTAAAATGCTTAGCAGAGCACATGCTGCATGTAACTATACAAGAGATGATTAAAGGAAACGTCATTCAGTACAGTGTTGCAGGATGGCTTTAGGACTGGTACCTTGGTGCTGTCTCTCTGCTCAGCACCCTCTTCCCATTGCCCTAGGAGGGCCAGGCTGGGGCAGCCTTGCTGGCCCAGCAGCATGACTCTGTGCTTGCAGAGCTGACCCTTGCCCACTGGTACCCCTGGACCTGCAGGGCAGCACCAGGCAAGGGTGGACAACTGGTCAGAATCATGTTGGTGGAGAACAGAGAGACAGGAAAGGGGAGACGGCTGGAAGGGCAGTGGTGGATATGGCAGAGGGTGAAGGAGCTGAGGGCAAACGCCCTGTTCTCCTCCACTTGGGGGGAGCCTTGTTTCAGTTAGAATTTCTCAGATGTTTAGAAAAGGGTTTAGCATTGTCAGAGTTCACTGCTTATGTTATCCCAGTCAATCGGACTATAGAAACACCACAGAGTAGTGTTTTACACATTATAAATGCTGTTGGACAGTTCCTGTGGTATCACTCCACTCCTAAATATGGAGAACATGCTTGGTATTCTGTTTCTGATGTGAAACTTTTCAACATGACTGCTTGGTTCATTATTTCCATTGTTTTGGATGCTACTAATTCAGAATGTGTTTATAATTTAGATGCCATAAAGGTGGCTCATGTTAATTTCTAGCCATTTAAGATTTTGTTTGTATGGTTAATCTATTCTAAGGACAGCTTAAAAACACAAGCAGAAAGCCAAAGGTTCAAAAATGACTTCAGATAATTTTTCAACTAGATATTTCAACAGTAATTTAAAATTTTTATTTATAAAATTTAATGATTCTGAGGTACATGCTAAGATAAATTATTTCATTATGCTATATCAAAATTCATTTTATTTAAGTTTGTAATTATTTTGACTGTGTGTGTAACAAAAGTCATTCTTATATGATTATACTGGTTTATTCCTACCAGTGACTTGAGAATAAAATAAACAGCCAATTCAGCGAGCTGTTTCAGTGCATTTTATATAAAGTTATATTTGTGCATAGTGTAATATGCTATCTTTTAAAACATTTGATAATCAATGTTTTGAGAAAGAAAGATGGACAGATACACATACTTACGTACCCCTGTGCTAGAGAAGGTGATGAATTTGCCATGCTATCGCTGTATCAGTGTAATCAAAAGGATATTTTGATGGACATTTAAAATCTTCATGGAAAGAAGGGAAGCCATGGCTAAACACCCGTAGGACACTCTCTGTACTGTCTCCAGTGCCCCTTTTCCCAGTAATTAAGGGCTTGGAAAGTCCTGCAGTGAAGAAAACTGAATTTTGGTTAGCACAGAATTCTTTTTTTTTTGAAATGGAGTCTTGCTCTGTTGCCTAGGCTGGAGTGCAGTGGTGTGATCTCAGCTTGCTGCAACCTCCACCTCCCGGGTTCAAGCAATTCTTCTGCCTCGGCCTCCCAAGTAACTGGGATTACAGGTGCATACCACCATGCCCGGCTAATTTTTTGTATTTTTAGTACAGATGGGGTTTCACTATGTTGGCCGGGCTGGTCTCCAACTCCTGACCTCAGGTAATCTGCCTACCTCGGCCTCCCAAAGTGCTAGGATTACAGGCGTGAGCCACCGCGCTTAGCCTGTCACAGAATTCTTTAAACTCATGTTACCTGAGACCTGTTTTTATGTGACACATTTGAATATCCTTAACTTGTTCTGTACTCTTTGCCTTCTCAATTAATTCATATAGTCATTCAATATAAATATGTTTTCCTGGAAATTGTTAACAATGAGCTGAATAAAACTAACTGGCATATAAAAAAACTTGAACTCAGGGCCCTGAGTATCATTGATACTGATTTTTAACCAAGCAGAAAATATTTCAGTCCTTGATCCTCTTAAGAATATTTTTGTGCTTTTTATTTTATATCAAATAATTAAAGTTTATTATCCCAATTGACCATTCAAACTGTTATCCGCTCATCTTGATCTCCTCCCTTACAAAGCAGATTTTAAAAGCTTGCTTGTGAAGCCTTTGCATGTCTGCAGTCACCCAGTCTTAGGCAGGATTTGTTGTTCAAGCTGGTTCCTTTGCCTCCCCCTGTCTCTCAGCCTGGGACAGTTTGTAGAAAGCCTCCCTGGTCTCAGCCTGGGTTAGGTGCTCTGCAGTCTTTCCCAGCAGGTACTATGTCTGCCTTGTTTACTGTTAGAGCCTCAAATATTTGTTGAATAAATACATGAATTGGGTACTAGATACCAAATGCATCTTCTTTTTTATCAGCGTCATTGTTACAATCTCAGTAGGACTTGCTGAAACTTTGCTAAGTGTTCTTTTGAATCATTGCACACTCGTCTGGCTGAAGATCAAGTGTCAGTTTTCATACCAGAATTCCTTTTTTGAAGAGTGTAGAAGGGTCAAGAACCTGGGGAATACTGGAAAAAATAAAAATTAAGAATGTTTGTAATAAAAATGTGTCTCCAAAGCCATTTTTAAGATACCAAATAGTACGTTTCAATCTTAAATGACTCCTTGATATTTGTATTTTCATGAGCCATTTAAGCAATAGTTTAGTGTTCTTAAAGCTTGTATTTGTGCTTCTTGGGACTTAATTGGCCTGCCTCTTCTTCACCAGAATCTTATTTTCTCTGAGAGCACAAGTGCCTCCTCCTCATTGCCTCCCTTTAGCTTAATTTGTGGGGAGGCTTTTGTTTTCATAAGTACCGTGTTATTCTGGTCCCCTTGGTACCGTCTTTTCTTTTTCTATAAAGCATTGTTTTGATTTTAGACTTGTTTGTATGTAAATACACATGTAAATAAATACATTTGTCTGTAAATAAAATGTTTATCCTTGGGTGCCCTGTATTACAAAATGTTGGTTTGCAGAGATCATACATGTTGAAAGCATGGCACACACTGTTAACATTGTGTCACTTGCTCATGCTATCCTCAAAATTGCTAACAGGCTGAGGCTTCAGCAGTATAATTAAGGCAAAACATGATAAAATTACATAGCTTTTTAAGCCAGAAAATACTGATGAATTGTGGAAGAAATCACACTGAGATAAATAAAAAGTTGCTTTTTTACATATCTTTTCATTTTCTTTGATGATTCTCCTATCATTTTGGGTTGGATTTGCTTGAAAGAAGCAGAGGGATTGCCCTCACTTCCCCCACTGGGTCTCCTTTGGTTAAATTTGCATCTTGTCCATTCTGCTGTTTTATATATGATAATTTAGTTGTATGTCTTTTCTAATTTATATGTTGTGAACAATGGAGTTAAAGAAACGAATAATTGTCTTTAGCTTATGGTAATTTTTCCAACAAAACACACTCACCTTAGATCGTTTTTATTTATAGTTTAAGTATCAGTTATGCTGTTTCAGTTCCAAAAGTTCATGGCAGTCTTTATATATTCCATAATGTTCCAAATGGCATATGGAATTGTAGTAGAATATATGTCAAGCAGAAAGTTTGACAGGATGTTATTTAAAAATACCTTTGGTATCTAACATTCTCCATGTTTGCTCTAATAAATGAGAGGTTTTAGGAATGCCCTACATGGTAATATCAGATGTTAATGGCATTGATTACCTGTCAGGCAGTGGGAATTGATGGGAAAATGTCTGCTGTAAAATTAAATAGCATTAGAGAAGACTGTACCATGCATCTGGTGGGTGGGGGGTGGAGGGGGGGACATGGCTGGGCCTGAGAGACTTTGTCAGGGTATTACTGGGAGCTCCAGGTTTTTTTCCCCACATGATTAAGGCAGGCCATCTGTTCTTTGTTAAATGTTTACAAAAACAGCTTTTCTCTAAAAGATTTAAGGAGATGTGGGTCTGGTAAACACTATAATATTTCTGAGCACCTTTTTCACCCTATTTCAGATAGTACCAAAACATAATTCTGCTGCATATCAAATGGAATTAATACTTTTTTTGTATTTGATCTTCACTTTTTTCCTCCTTATGCAAGATTAAATTTTTTACTGAGTTATTAATTTATGGCTTCATTTATTACTAAAAGGAGCATCTAACATGATTTGTATGCTAAAGTGTGTAGATAAACTTTAAATCTTTTTGTGTTATGTGTTTTATGCTTTTTCTAATTCATTACTGTGTACCGGGGAATCTCTCATTAGAAGCTGGTGTTCTATTACTGGAGCGAATGCCATGCAGATCAAAGAAAGGTAGACATACCTGGTATTATTTCTCCATTCTAAGTTTTAATCATTGTTTAGACTTTCCTCTTTTCCTCTCTTTCCAGGAACAACTTTTTCTTTCATTTCCTGAAAAATAGCTTGTCCCAAATAAGTTTGATCTCTGTGTCCTGTGCAAAAAATATAGGGCTTTTTCCTTTTTAATTACATTAGGAAATAATATGTACAAACTAACTTGACTTATGCAAACTAAATATAAAACAGTTACATCAAGTCCCCTTGATACTTAGGTAATGATAATTTGGACAGTGCCTCTGTTGATGTGTAAGAGTGTTTGTGAGGAAAGGATAGAGGGGCAGGGGGTAATTTTGGCAGTGTTTAGTTAGCTGTGTTATCCCTACATGGAAATCTGCTCATGTAGATCTACATCTATGTATTCTTCTTCAAACTTTGACCTTGCCTCTGTGTTTCCTATGTATCGTTCCTCTTTTTTCAGCCTCTTTCTCCCTTAGCTGTGACCAGGAAAGGGCAATAAGTACTTTAAGATTTTTTAATGCCACCGGATTTTAGAAGAAACTTTGAAAATCACCTATCAATCACCTAACCCCAAACCGTCATTTTGCAGAAAAAGAAACTAACTCCAGATAGGTGAAGTGATTTTTTTCCCAGATGATATAGCTGATGGTAGGGCCTGTACTTGAATTTTAATCTCTTAACTCAGAGTTCTGGGCTCTTTCTCTTACACCAGGGCAATTGAGTGAAACCTGTGAGCCTTTCCCAGAAAGATGCTGTGTAGAAGATGTTAGGAAGAGGTGGACAGAATCAGAAAGTACTAGAGTTAGGAAACTAGATTCAAATCTTAGCT
Organism: Macaca thibetana thibetana; assembly: GCF_024542745.1. Lineage (NCBI taxonomy): Eukaryota > Metazoa > Chordata > Mammalia > Primates > Cercopithecidae > Macaca > Macaca thibetana. Next base: position 83,932,688 of record NC_065585.1, on the reverse strand, counting down.
CTGTCACTAACTGTGTGACCTGGGGTGGCCACATCACCTTCTTGGACTGTTCCTTTCTGAAAGATGGGGGTAAATTATCACTTTTTTATTGTGAGATTCAGGGGAATTAACACATCTAGCAAACATAACGTAGCTTGGTGCATGGCATCAAATAGCTGCTCAATAAATATTAGATGTATTGGAATTGAATTTACAGTACCTGTATTTTAATGTTTAATTCTAACCTTCCTCCTTTTCTCGTAGTAAGCCTTGGCATGTACAGTAGTCACAAGGCTCTGGAGATGTGGGCCTGGGCTCACCTGCCTGCTCCTCTTCTGTAGGTCATGTACTGAGGAGTGAGGACCCTGGAACTATTGGCTCTGATGTCAGTCTCAGTTCTGTCACTTAACATCTGTACCTCCTCGGGCAAATTACTTCATCTTAGAGTGGCAGTGTCTTCAACTATAAAATTAGAAGAATCACCTAACGCTTAGGGCTGGTGTGAGGATTGAATGGTACCAAGACATAAAGCATATATGCCTGGCACATAGTAGATCGTTTATATTAGTTAGTGTTGCATGCCAGAAGCAGCATATGAAAAAGGCAGGAAATGAGAGACATATGTAGATTTAATATTTTCAAGTATTTTGTTGAAATGTAAATGTTCGTTAGATGTCATAATTTATGGTATAGATGATAATCCAGGCTCTGGTTTGGATGGTGAGCTATGAGGGAGGCTGTTGTGTGCAGGAGTCACTTCCTCCGATCTTGGCTGACCACTAAGAATCCCATCCTAAATGTGGTTAGTTTTCAACTCTATTTAAGATAGTGTCTGGGTGTATCCCTAGTGGATGTCAAAAACCTCCCAAAGGCATGTCACCTTAATTTATTTGGGTTATCTCTCCCTTGGTGAAATTTTGAAATACAAAGCTTAAAGAGGTTAAGAAAAACATGTTCCACCTTTCATGTCAATGCAAGAAATTTCACCAACCCAAAATCATCAAGTTTGGGTATGTGGTTTTAATTTGATATTTTAATGTTGTTTAAACCAGAAATGACTTGTGTAAGATTTATATTATGTTTACACTTTTATTTCAGACTTTCACAGTACTAGAATATCTTGAAATGTTCAGTATACTTGCTCATTTTAAAAATGGCTAAATTATATACCTTTAATTTGAGTTCCCATTCCCACATGGGGCTAGAACTCAACTTAGATGTATTCTTTGTGGCTTAGTTTTGCTGCTGCTTTACCATTCACCATTTTCATGTAGGCTGTTTGAAAAATGGACAGTGTCTTAAGTTGGATTAATTTTTACTTCCCGAACTGATTTTTTTACTGTATTAACTAAAGTGCTATTTTAAAACTTTCTTACTTAAAAGATTGTCTCTTAAAGAAACATATTTTTTTTTTGGATGTGAGAAGATGATAGATTCTACAACTGTATAGTTGGAAAAATATTTTCTACTTAAGTATAGAATAAGTTTCAGAAACATCAGCCACTAACTTTCAGTTCTTTTCTTTACTGTGAAGAATGATAAACTAATTTCAATTGCTATTTGTGTCTCTTAGCATTCTCCGTCGGAGCCCTTTCTAGAGAAACCAGTGCCGGATATGACTCAGGTTAGTGGACCGAATGCTCAGCTAGTGAAGAGTGATGATTACCTGCCATCAATAGAACAGCAGCCACAACAAAAGAAGAAGAAAAAGAAAAACAACCACATTGTAGCAGAGGATCCCAGTAAAGGTTTTGGTAAAGATGACTTCCCTGGTGGGGTAGATAACCAAGAACTAAATAGGAACTCACTGGATGGGTCCCAAGAAGAAAAAAAGAAAAAGAAAAGGTCAAAGGCAAAAAAAGATCCGAAGGAACCGAAAGAACCCAAGGAGAAAAAAGAGCCCAAGGAACCCAAGACCCCGAAAGCCCCTAAGATTCCCAAAGAGCCAAAGGAAAAGAAAGCAAAAACTGCCACGCCAAAACCCAAATCCAGCAAAAAGTCAAGGTAGGCTGTGGGCAGAAACAACAGTTGCAAAACATTGAGAGTACAGCAATTAGCGCCAATAGTTACAGCCTATGAAATGAGGGGTGGGAGGGGACACAATGATTTTTGTCATCATTGAGCTTCTTTCCCTAATATCCAAACTAAAAAGCTAAGACTTTTACGCATTCTGAAAGTTAGGATGTATTGTTGTGAACTGTTGATATACAGATCTTACTAGATACAAATTAAAAATCAATTTTTTATATTTTTGTGAAAACTTACTTAGTAAATGGAATGAAGTTAGCAGTATAATTATTTGTAAGAATAGACTAGCAACCTCATTTTCAGTGATGATATAAAACTGGATAGGAAGGATTATAGAAGAAAGGTCACTATATTTCACTAAGCATTTCAGCCCTTCTTCCCAGAGGTTGAACCAGGATTATTAATTCTCTCTACTTGGCAGAGTAAGCCTTCCAGGAGCAGGGTTGAAATCCTAGTGAGCAGCGCAAGAGAAATCAAATAGTACTTGTCCATGGAATATGAATTCAAGAGTAGCATGAATTTTAGGTTCTAGGGAAGACCCTCTTTCACTCCATACTCCCCCATCAGTTCTCTGACCGCTCCCCCAAAAAGCATATTTATTCAGTAAGAAAAGCTGAGAGGAGAAGACATTGAAGACTAATTTTTTTCATTTGTAGTGAATGTTTCTTACAACTGTTCTGAACCAGTTCCAGACATCTGAATCTGTTTTTCAGAATGTGGCTCATGTTAGAAAATATAGTTTCCAGATGGAACTATGGTCAGCCTTGGTTAATCTGAATCTGTTTGCAAACTCCATTAGAAAACACACCCACCCCATACCCTCATGTGCACGTGTAAATACACACCTGTGTATGCACCAGTCAATTCTGCATTGCCTGTGAACTTTTTGAGATTGCTGCTCTGTGTGTGCATGCCCAAGTACACAAACAGAGGAGATTAATTTTGTGGCTAAAAAGATGTTGCCTTGAAGTGAAAGGACAAACTTGGACTTGCAACTTCCTGCTAAAAATAATCTAAACAACTCCAAATACATTATTATTTGATGTTTTAAAAGTTTGAATCATAGCCATTTAGGAAATTTTGCCCTCAATACCTTTTATGGTGCCAAAGTAACTCAATTACATTCAGTAGCTCAATCTTACAGATAACTTAATATTTGCATTTACTCGTGAATTTTCTTTGATGCCTCAGTGTGTGGTCTCCTAATTGAAAACCATCACTTTTTTTCCCCTCTTTGTGAACATGTTTTTAAACTTAACACATTATAAAATCTGTTTTTATGTAAGAAATATTAAGTGCTTATTATTTGCACTTACTGTTTTAAGCGTTAGGGATATAAGGGTGAGGAAGAAAGACATGGGTAAAATTTTAGTTTGACTTTGTGAGGTAGTTTAAAAAATAAGTAATTAAATCTAAGTATTATGCTTTTGGTAGGAGAAAGCATAAGCCTATTTCTCCCAAGGAGAAAGAAATCGAAGCAAAAATCTCAAAAAGACTATAATCTTTTTCTTTAACTTAAAACATAGGAGTCTGTGTTCTAAAGAAGCTTTTTGGAGCTCAGGAAATACATCATCAGTATCAATCTTAGCATCAAGATATATATCTGATTCCAGTTTTCATCTTAATTTTTAAATTTATCACCTAATGGTAAAAATGGATTAAAAAAAGAAAATAACACTCTGTATTGGATATTGTTACGAATTTCCAAGTATATCCTTTCAAGTTCTGAATCTACATCAGACTGGCTCTATGTTTAAAAACTTACTTAGCATACATACCCTTACCTCTTGTAGAGTCTTTTGGGGCAGATATTAAAATGCTGTATTTAACAATGAAATTTGTTAACATTTTCCTAACAACTGTAAGAAACTGTTTGAAAGTTGGAGCACCAAATCTAGTTAGTCCCAGGCATGCCATGTCTTCTTGGTGCTGATACAGACCCTGTGTTTATCCACTAGAGAAATGTTCAGTGCAAGCCACATAGGCTTGCTATCCACTCTGAAGTATGAATCAGAGTCTGTGCAGAGTAAGTGCTTGGCATTGCTGAATCTGAGTATTGGCTTTGCACTAGAATCACAAGCTTTTGGTAGGAAGAAAAGGGTGTATTTTCTCTGAAAAAGTGTCTAATACCTTCCCCACTCTTGCCCCTTTTGACTAATAGTCTCAGTCAATGCCTGCTATAGGCAACAGTTATTTTACCCTAAGTGGTGTGAAAATAATTGGATGGAACACATCTGGTGAGCCTGTGGATTTACAGGTTAAACGGGAGCTGCTGCAGTGTGGCCCAAAGACTTAGGATGCTACACTGGGGAGCGGGGCATAAAGAGTGTTGGTGGCACCTCTGTTGGCCCTGGTTACTTGATCACTTATAGGGCCACTGTTGATTTACAGTGAAGTGTGGTAAGGACATTCCTGAACTTCCCTGTTGTTGACAGTCAAACAGGGATGGCTGTCCAAGCATACGGTAGTTGAATTGAGGTTTTAAGTAAATTAACAAACCAGACCATTATTTTGTTGAACCTCATTGTTTCTCTTGATCTGATAAATTGAGTATGTTGCGTTGTAGTGTTGTTATACTAAGTGTAGAAAGGAAACAGCATCCCTGGAGCAAGGATAACTAGAGTGCATACAACTACATGTAAATTCTGAATAGCATAGTAGAATAATTATGTAAATTGAATATGCAGTGATGAAGGTAATAGGGGGTTTGGGTTATGTTAGTACTGGATTTGAATTGCCGTAGCAGTTTGCTTTTAAGCACTGGAATACAACAGTGGCAATTTTGTTTTGCAAAATGTTATGTGATACCAGTTATTTCCATCCTTGAATAAGTTAACTTGATGAATTTGTTTATACAGAAAATAATTTTCCTACAGAGAGCTAAAATAGAGGGAATAAACAGAACTGAAACGAAACATTTAGCACAGAACTGCTCACATCTTTACTCTGCAGCCCTGTATGCCATATCATTGCTGTGTTATACAAACAAGTGTGCTGTTCTTTGAGCGGGAGGTAAAGGAAGCGGCCCGAGGGTGTGCTAGCTTTCTCTGTGCTGTGTCACTGTCAGGGAGAGAGCTTGGTCTGCATCACTTAACACTCACCATGGTAAAAGACATGTGAAGGCTGGCTGTTGTCAGGGGCTGATTTTCCTTGCATGTCTCCTCACTGCCTGGCACCCCATCTTGTTCTGTAAAATGGCAGAAGCTTGAATTTGTGACCATTGCCAGAGAACTGGCCTTTTTGACAACTAAAATATGATCATACATGTCTTTCCTCTGCAGGAGGACTTAAAAGAATCTGCCCAGAAACTGTTACATAGAGTGGTGGTGAAACAGGAAAAGAGTTCAGCATCACAGAAAAAGACATGTAAAACCTTGATGAGAAAAATGGGCCACATTCCTCTTCTCTATTCTGGCCGTATCTTTTTTCCCTTTCCCGTTTTATGTTAAATATATATTTTTTCTGTCAATTTTTCTAATGCTCTCCCCAGTTGTCCTTACAGCTTTCAAATATTGGTTGTTAATATTGAAAATAACAGCGAAACCATTTGTGGGTTGGAGAGGATGCCGTTTTGCATATGGAAGGATTCATGGAGCTAGAATATGAGGATTTGCATCCTTTTCAATGCATTTTCTGTTGTGCATGCATGTGCCTTGTGCGATGAGAAAGAATTTAGAGGAAGTGCTTCCTTTGAATGACTCTTGAAGGATTTAATGGTCCATTTAGCTATATAAAGATTCTTTGAATGTACAGAAAGAAGGGAACTTGGCCAAAGATTGTGACTTGACTACTGAAGCTGAAGTTAAATGAAACAACACAGACTTGCTGCTACTGCAGTTTCTAGGAATCCCTTTCGTTCCTTGTTCTGTACTCTGTCCCTAGAATTAAACTTAGTAGAAAACTAAAATGTTACTTTTCAATTAAGAGTGAAGTGTTGTTTTTACATACTACTCTTATTTAAAAAAAAAAAAAACACATACAGTACCAGAAACATGTGAGGGAGCTTTTTGCAAATCATACTATCATTATCATTAATAGTAATAGTATTTATGTAGCAGCTATCTCTGAGGAACTTAGCTTTTCAAATATTGCTTTCTCAGTTATGAGCTTAGAGAGTAGCAACGTTTACCTAGAAATACTTTTATTCAGCCACCAAGTCCAATGGTGGTGTGTTTTTATAAACTAATACGTATTTTATGCTGTACTCTTGTATATATGAAATTTCTTAATAGAGATTAGGCACAAAAGTAACCCATTATGCTAATTTTGCTAGTAAGTACAAAAATCTAGACAGATGTCTTCCCGTCAGGTACATGGGTAATAAAGTAAATTAAACCCTCAGCCTTTCTTTGCTTTTTTTTTTTTTTTTTTTTTTTTGTAGCTGTCCTGATGATTTTTTTATGCTTTATTTTACTCACATGCTATGATTTACTCTTGATGCAAGACATTGGACATTTGAAAAGACAGAACTAAATGTTTTGCACCCTGTGCCTGTGGAAGAGGGTAGAGATTTCTTACATGTGTGATGATAAATGAATCTTTGAGCCCTTTCAGTGTTGGTGCCCATGAACATAGTGTGGCTCTGTCTCCCGACCTGTCCTACCCAGTCTCTGGTTCATTAAATCCAAGCTCGTGCTCCCTTTCCTGCTGTCTCAAAGGCTGTCTTTTCTTCAACAAAAGGACCATAGGATCTTTTAAATCCCGAATCCTTCTTTGCTTTAGGGTAACCACCTCAAGGCCTTCCTTTTGCCAGCCAGCCTCAGTGGCCCCACTGTGGCCCTTCCTCTTTTTGATTTCATCTTAAACTGGCTGAGTAAGCAGGGTGAGAGAGTCATCAGCCGCTTTTAGTACAGAGCCCGGTGTCTTTGACATGTGTGGTTCAGTTCATATCCATCAAGGGAAGAGAATGCCTAATAATACTGACTTTGAAAGCAAGTTTGCCAACTCATTGTCTGTGCCAGATGCAGGGTGGGCTACATTGGGCCTGCTGGAAATTTGTTTTTGCCCATCCAGAGAACTGCAGTGGACTCCAAAGCAGTGGCCTTGTTGCCACTTTGGTTTACATGGAAGCAGGTGGTGTAGATCCCACTTTCAACTCCCACTGCACCTATCAAATGGAAGTTCAGATGTGAGGAGGCCATGAGCCACAGTGGGATATTAAAGGGAGATTTTTCTGGAGGCACATTCCTTGAAAGTCCTAAGTGGAGTTTTCAGGTGGAGTGTATGTTACCATACAGTACATGTGGTTATGATGTTAGGGCTGGCAGGTAAAGAGCAGAAGGAATCATAGGCTGATTTTGTCTTTTATTTAAATAAGTCTATGTATGTGAAAATGAAGTGCTTTTGAAAAATGAAATTCTGTACAAATGCAGTTTGCACCTGATATGTGAAGATCTTTATGTTAGTTGTCTTCTGCCTGGACGAAGGCCCCTTTGAGTCTTCTGGTACTTGTGCAGAGCCACTGTGCAGAGCATCAGTCATCTGAAATGCCAGCCCTCACTTCAGCCACCTTTATGTAGAAGTCTGTGTGACAGCTTTCAGACGTTAAGTAGGAAATGGAGAGTGCAAATCAAGAAAAAAGACACTGTTCTTTTTTGTTGTTGTTGTTTTTAAGTTAGACCACACCCTTAAACTTCCATAGAATACTAATTTTATGTGTAGCCCTGACTTGTATAGGAATAATATAATTTTGTGGGAGTTTGGTTTCTCCTGTTGGGGTGGATGATGGTAGTTTCTTCTTTGTTGTTTTTACCATTTATTTAATCTGCCGAAGTCTCATCTCATCTGTGGTACCTGATTGAAATGTGGGTGGGCAGCATGGCTCATTTGTTGTGTTAGCCTCCCTGGCAGATTAGAGACCATAATGATGAATCTAGGGAGGGGGTTTTGACTGCCAGAGTCCCCCTTCCTACTTCATAGGATTGCTGTGCATGAATAAGAGTGGCATCTTAAAATGTGACACAGGTAGTCAAATGTGTGCCCTATAGTTTGGCACTTGGAAAGATACACTATGATAAAAGGCCATTGAAGGGCCTACTTTTTGCATCAGTTTTGTAGTGTCTAATTGGTTTAATTCTTTATGTTATGTCTAGGAAATGGAGAGTGTGAATCAAGAAAAAAGGCACTTTTTTTTTTTTAAAGTAAGACAACACCCTTAAATTTCCATTAGAATACTAATTTTATTTGTAGCCCTGACTTCTATAGGAACAATATAATTTCGTGGGAGTTTGGCTTCCATTATAATGCCAGATGATGCCACGTAGCCAAAGTGTTAATGTCGGTGTTAAGCTTCTATGATCAGATAGCTCATTAGCTAACTAGACTTCTTTTCCATGTTACTTCTGGCAGATCTGAATTTAATCCATAAAACTTGGTAACTCTTATAGATTTTCTTTCTTTTCTTTTCTTTTTCTTTCTTTTTTTTTTTCTTTTGTTTTTTTTTAAACGGAATCGCTCTGTTGCCCAGGCTGGAGGGCAGTGGCGTGATCTCGGCTCGCTGCAACCTCGGGTTCAAGCGATTCTACTGCCTCAGCCTCCCTAGTAGCTTGGGACTACAGGGGTGCACCACCACGCCCTGCTAATTTTTGTATTTTTAGTAGAGTTGGGGTTTCACCGTGTTGGCCAGGCTGGTCTCAAATGCCTGTCCTCAAGTGATCTGCCTGCCTCGGTCTCCCAAAGTGCTGGGGTTACAGGTGTGAGTCACTGCACCCAGCCCCAGGTGACTTTTTTTTTTTGTTTTTTTTTTTTTTTTTTTTTTTTTTTGAGACAGGGTCTTGCTCTGTCATCTAGGCCAACGTGCAGTAACACAGTCTCAGCTCACTGCAGCCTCAGCCTCCTGGGCTCAAGCAGTCCTCCCTCTTCCCACCTCAGTCTCTCTTTTTTTTTTATTTTTATTTTTTGATTCTTTCAGATCCAGACCTACAGAGACTTTTTTTTTTTTTTTGTATTTTTTATAGAGATGAGATTTTGTTGTGTTACCCAGGCTGGTCTCCAACTCCTGGCCTCAAACGGTCCACCTGCCTTGGCTTCCCAAAGTGCTGGGTTTACATGCTTGAGCCACTGTACCCAGCTGGTGACTAATTTTAAAGAACTTAAGACATTTATTAATTCCTCATTGAACTTGTACATTTGTTGTCCGTAAGTAAAACGGAATTCTTCCCTCTTCCTTTCCTGCTAACAGCTTTCCTCTTTCTTTTTCAACTAGAAGAGTAGGGTAAATAATTTGTGGCTGGGGTTTAGGAGTTGAGGGTGGCGAGGCACCTGCTTGGAGTGAAGCATGTGGGTGCCAGGTCTGGCGCCTGAGAACCGAGGGTGCCTCAGGCTGCTGGGTGCAGAATTGCAGACATCTGGGCAGCGCACTGAGCACTACTGGGGCCTTCGCCAAAAGGATGCTGGATGTCTTGGTGTGAAGTTTTTGACCTCTGGGTTTATTATCTGTCATTCAGAGTTTGATTTGTCCCCTTCCTCATTAGTTTATTCTGTCGCCTACATTTTATTACATTCTAGTTTAGCTATTAAATTTTAGTGTTAGGACTTTCTTTAAGATTTTTATTTTGTGGGGTTGATTTTACTCTATGATGTACCAGATTTTATGCTGCTTTAATTGGCTTTTTAGAACTTCACACTTTATCTTTTTTTAGTTTGCCTTTTTGTCTTTTAATTTTCTTTTTCATTGTCTAAAAAAACTTACCGAATAGTAGACAGGGCTTAAAGGAAATCCTCTGCTCTTAAGTTGAGAGGCTAGATACTCTCCTCTGCCAGCATTGAGCCCTTGGCCTCTAACATCTAGCTGTGTATTTTAGTGTGGCAGCTCAGATCATTTTAGAGTTGTATTTTGCCACAAACACCCTGCATCACATTCTGTGTGGCATCCCATGCCACAAAAACATCTCTTTTACTTCTTATCCATTAGGTTCATTTCTTTATTCAAAGCCTTTTCAGGATATAAAGTGTAAGAATATGCTTTAATACCTTTCACTCTTCAAAAAGATTATAATGTAACATTTTGGAGAAGCTTGAGTCTCTGAAAACAAACCTGATTAATCCTCATGACCTAAGCCTTAAGGTTAAGTTTTCCTAATATGGTGAGAAACTTCACTAACTTATCCCATCTGAAGAGACTGATTGAGAACTCCTTCCCATTTTCCAAACATTCTCATTAGCTGACCATATTCTCATCACATTTGGGTCCACAATCTGGTTCTTTTTCGAGTTTTCTTTCTGTTCAGGACTTAGATCATTAGGCTGACACTAATCAGTGTTTAACTGTGTTCTATTTTGTAATAAATCAGGGCAGCTACCTGGCTTTCCAGTGAGCTATGGCCCTTTGTATCAAGCTTTGTTTAGAAAGCCAACAGAAGGAATTAGTTGTCTATACTGAATCCATCCAACCCCATTTCAGGTAATATGACTAGGCCGTCCTTATGGACTTACAGTTGTAAGCTGAACATGACTCCTTGCATAAAGGTAGATTGCCTAGACTGTCTCTCCATGTGACAAATACTGCTCTCTGAATATAAAGTTTGTGTTCTTCTAATGCCTGCTTCTAAAAGTTTGCATTAAGTTGGTATATGCTTTGGTGCCATTGGGGGTGACTGCAGAACTTAAGACGTTGGTCGCTTAGCTATGGACCCTGAGCACATCCAACTACCTACCAGTGTAACCCAGCTCTCATGATGAAATGTGAAACGTAAGTAAGGCTGGAGGAGGAACAGTGGCCCTTCGAACCTCCAGCAGCATCCTCAGAAAATGTTCTCCATCTGATTACAAGGGCTTGTCTAAAATGAGTAGATGGCTGTATATCTCATTGTCTTGCCTCATGAGTGGATGGCTCTGTGTGTTAGTCTCTAGCCTCAGGAGTGGATGGCTCCGTGTCTCTTTAGCCTCACAAGTGGATGGCTCTACGTCTCTCTAGCCTCATGAGTGAATGGTTCCGCGTCTCTCTAGCCTCACAAATAGATGGCTCCGAGTCTCTCTAGCCTCACGAGTGGATGGCTCTGCGTCTCTCTAGCCTCAGGAGAGGATGGCTCCACGTCTCTCTAGCCTCGTGAGTGGATGACTCCACATCTCTCTGGCCTCATGAGTGGATGGCTCCATGTCTCTCTAGCTTCATGAGTGGATGGCTCTGTGTCTCAGCCTCTAGCCTCAGGAGGGGTGGCCTGGTTTTTGGTCGTTATCAGTAATGATGTGAGATAAGGATCACAAAAGAAGTTTGTGAGTATGAAGGCAAGGTATGTAGATGGTATTCTTTTCTATTGGTTTTTAAAAAAATGCTAGGTTTCACTCTATGTTTTTAAACTTTAGCCCGATTTTACTGAGCTTTATAGGTGTTTCATCAAGGTAGGTGCTATGTGGGGAGTTCTTATATGAGTTAATGAGAAAAATATTTAGAGTAGTGCCTGGTACATACCCAGGGCAATGTATGTTTCCGCTGTTGTTATTGCTATTACTTGTACTGTTGTAACTAGACCAGTTAACAATTATAAGTAACCTACCAGAGTAGGCTCTAGAAATACAAACATAGTAAGACACAGTTCCTTCTCTGCTTGAGCTTATATGATAGTTGGAGAAAGACACACATATAGTACTTTGATTTTAATACATTGCAGTAATGTTACCACCAACTTGTGTGTATTTTACATATCCTTTGTATGGGGTACATCATGTGACACCATCCAGGGTGGAGTGAGGAGATCATATCTGATCCAGACCGTGGTGATTAGAAAATGCTTCTTGAAATGAGTGGTGTCTATGCTGAGTCTTGCAGATGAGTAGATTGGGATAAAAGTATAGGTAGAAGAGATACATGTGTGTTTTGGAGAATAGTTCTGTATGCCTGGAAGCATAAGAGGCAAAGGGTCTGGTACCCCCATATGGAGAATCTCAGACATTATATGTAGAGGTTTGAAGCAGAGGAATGCCCCAGTCAGATTTGCATTTCAGCTGGTTACTCTGAGACTTGAGATGAGTTTTCAGGTGATGTTTTGGTGGCATTACCATGATGCTGAGGTGGGAAATGCAGAAGGCAGAGCAGGTTTAGGAGAGGAATGAGGGCAGACCTGATTTCTTCTGGGCTGGTGCCATTCAGGGATGGAATTTACAGGTGTTCCCTGCACATGGCCTAGTTATTCTTCCCACTCACAGGCTGCCACGTGGCTGTCGGCCTGAGCTAGGCCCATGAGTAGCCATCACTGCAGCTGTTAGAGGAGTCTTATGGTTCTGTATCTGCGTCAGGCAGCAGAGTGGCCTTATCTTCAATATTGCAATGTTGGTTTAAGTGATGTTACTTCTTAAAGACGTTCTCATCCCCCCTACCTAGAACACTGGCCGTTTTTATACATTCCAGCTTCTATTGTAATTTGGAAGAGGAATATATGTCTATGTTTTGGATTTGATGTTATAAAAGACTAGTTTTTACGCTTACAGATGTAAACGATAACTATACATGTGGACTCTCTGTCCTTTCTCCACCAGTCTGATGTTGTATAGCCCTGCACGTGGGGCATGAGGGTGATGAGGCAGTGGGGAGCTGTTGTGATTAATAGCCTGGGCGGGAAATGATATGTGTCTGAACTAAAGCAGTGGTCATGGGCATGGGGAGGAGTGCATTGTGGGTCTGTTTGCTTGCATGTTCTTTTAGCAACTGCTTAGTAATATTGATGAAGGCTCTTCCTTCTATGTATGTTGCTTGAATGAAGTCATCCTTGGTGAAGGTGGGGTCCTGTCTGTAAGTCTCTGCAGCTGAATTGGCCCAAATGGGTCTGAGCCATGACCAGAGAATACTTCCCAGACTCAGCTGCTTGTTTTTCACATGGGTGTGGATGTTAACTGTCTGTGCCATTTTCTCATTTAAACCTCATAATAAATCTTGGAAGACTGTATAAATATTAACCTTATTTTACAGATGAGGAAACTGAGGCTCAAATTAAGTAACTTATCCATGGTCACAGCCTATAAATGACAGTTCGAACTGGAACTAAGGTTTATCTTGACTCAAGTCAATGCTCATATCCACCATTCTAGATTACCTTTGTTTGTTAAAAGAAAAATCTTGACTTGGATATATTTGGGCAAAGCAGTTTTAATACAACACTTAGTTGAAAATCACAATTAGCTTATTGCAGAATAGTAGCAAAGGCAATTTAATTTACATAACTTAATTTTGTCCTTGATGGTAATGTTGTAGGGTGGACACTGAAGATTTTGTTGCTTTTTTTTTACTTCCTAGAGTGTTCTTTGATTTGTATATTGATGCATGGAAATGCTTAGCTGTCCCTTAACAACATGAGTAGTGCAAGGTCTGATGAGTTTAGAAATCTTTCCATACTCAGATCTGGGATAAGTGCTTCCCTTGGCTATAGGCTTTTTGTCTAAACATTTGGAGAGGGCCTGTCTGACTTTCAGCTATCTTGGAGGTTCCATACAGTTCATTCTTTGGAAGGGCAGACGGAAAATCATTAGCACTTCTCTCCTTCAGCAAATTGATGTTTCTTCAAACCTGGGCTCTGGTCGGTTTCCAGATAGTAAGCCTTTTACTCCTGTAGGACCATGCATGCAGGGCCCGGCAGCCCTCTAAATTAAACCGCGTACTTCACTCTGGTATAGAGAGGTCACCGTGAAAAGCATGAGCTGCCAACTCACTTTACCTGGCAGTGGTTCAACTCTTTGACAGGCCTACCTCTGATTTAAACAAATTTGAGAAATATGTAAAGTTTTGGAAGCAGTTTTGCACTGATTTGATAAAAGAAACCACAAAACACTGCAGCGCAGGTGTTGAGAATGTTTGAAAGCTGATTGAGGGAAGCAGATGGCTTTAGTCAGTGGCATCCAGCCAAAAGAGCAGGTGCTGGTCATGTGACCGCTGGTTACCAGGGTAATCTGATTGCTCTTGGCGTGCAGATGAAAGGAAAGGGGCCCAGTGTTCAGCTGTAGTATTGTATAATTTGTGGCAGTTAGAGCGGAAATAAATGCTGGAAATGGAACCTCATAGTAGGGGAGACTTCTGTCCATGTGTAGCGTAAACACTAGGACAGTTGGATGAGGAACGGTTGTATGGATTTTTTTTTTTTTAATTTTAAAAATATTATGCTTTCTGTGGATCTTTTGAAGACAAAGTTTTTAGAGCATTTCCTTTTTCTTTTCTTTTAAATAAAAATAGCTTTTTAAACCTAACTGCCATTTGCTATAATCTTGAATTGCTATTTTCTTATGTAGCTATTTACTATGCTAAAATGTTAACAAAATAAAATAAAACTCTGAGTATTAAGAATAACTAATTTAAGATGATCAGATATTTTATTTAGTTGAAAAAATCCATTTTAGGTGTGTGATGGGTACTTTATTAACAATACTTTTGAAATATTTTACATGACATATGCTTTATTCTGAAAGCCTTATAGATATCTTGGCTTCTTCCTTTTGTAGTAGCCGACGGTAAAAACATGCTGTTTAATGCATTGTGTCAGCACATTTTCCTAAGAACTTACACATTTCAATAAATAAACTTTTTGAAGGTTTTTGAAATACAGCTTTTGTTTTTCACAATTTATTGGAATTTGAGGCTCCCTAGAAATATTTTTGAAAAATATCATTACTGAAGTTGCATTATTTTCAGTGTTGGATAACAAATAGTAATTGGTATTAGAAAATTTGGAGCTGATGGCCAGGCGCAGTGACTCAGGCCTGTAATCTCAGCACTTTGGGAGGCCAAGGCAGGTGGATCACCTGAGGTCAGGAGTTCAAGACCAGTCTGACCAACATGGTGAAAGCCCATCTCTACTAAAAATACAAAATTAGCTGGGTGTGATGGTGCATGCCTGTAATCCAGGCTACTTGAGAGGCTGAGGTAGGAGAATCGCTTGAACCCGGGAGGCGGAAGTTGCAGTGAGCCAAGATCGTGCCATTGCACTCTAACCTGGGCAACAAAAGCGAAACTCTGTCTCAAAAAAAAAAAAAAATTGGAGCTGATTTGGAAATAGAAATGGAAGGTAACACTAAATATACATTCTGAAAGAAAATCAGGTAAAGGTTCTAGAGGTAATGGCAAACTTAAAACATTTTTTTTCTTAAAGTTTATGTCCTTTGTCTTATGTAATATTCAAATTCTGCTAACATTTGTCAGCAGCATACTATGAAACATGCACTTTATTAGGGTTGCTTTACTGTATTTTTATTTTTCAGAGAACTATCTTTCAAAAAAAGGGCTAATTGTGATTATCTCAAAAAACATATAGCACCAAAATAAAGCTTATATTTAATTAAGAACACAACACTAACTAAAATTATGTACAACAGGAAATTGCTATATATTTTGATTATATTCTAAAAGATTATAAGTTGAACAAAAATGTAACTGGATGGTATAAAAGAGGATACCTTCTAGTACTGGTGGAAAGAGTACTTAAATAAGTGTGTAAAACTATCCACAAAAGATACAAAGAGATGATCATGATATCATTTTTCATGACAATTAAAAAAGTGTTGTGTACCTTAAAAACTTGATAGCAAAACTACTTCTTAATCTGATTTTTTATTATGGCTTGATGTTCTGGGGGGCATTTTGCACAAATATACTATGTGTGGTATAAGTTTTTGCATGCAATTTATTTTTAATTAGGTCATATATTTGCTAAAAGTCATTAATATGGAGTTTTGCCAGGAAAACTTAATTGGAAGTTGCATTTAACTGTAAATAGCCAATATGTATGAACTTAACAATTGTCATTGATACTTTTGGGATATTAATGTGGGAAATATAAGAGACATGCAGAGACACATTAAAAGTGAACACTAAGTGATCCACTTTGAATTCTAGTAATAAGAAACCTGACTCAGAAGCAAGTGCTTTGAAGAAAAAGGTCAACAAGGGAAAAACAGAAGGTTCTGAAAATTCAGACTTAGATAAAACACCCCCACCATCTCCTCCTCCTGAAGAAGACGAGGACCCAGGTGTTCAGGTAATATAATTATTGTGATTCCCGAGCCTTGGTCATTTAACATAGGTAACTTTAGCCATGTATGAAGTACACAAGACCTCCGCTGTCTTGTTATAGAGATGCTTTTGAGATGTCTTTATTGTAGTCTGGAACATTATCTCCATAGTGATGTGGGGAGGGGGAGCGGGCGTGGAACAAGAAATTACACTCCTGACGAGAGTGGCTTGATTTTGCTATCTTTGATTCTATAATTAATAAGGCAGAGATTCTTCATTTATTTCTGTAAATGTATATTTTGCTGTCTATGTTATTGTTAACATATTGTTGAACATTTTGTGAATATACAGGCTCATATAAAACTTCATTCACATTTTAAAATTTCTCTAAAGTTTGGTTGATTGTCACTTTTTTTAATTTTGCAGAATTAAAAATCAAGATATAATTTGTAGTAGCTTGTCTAAAGTTTCTGACATCTGACAGTCAAAGTTGAGATATATTCATGTAATGTAACTCATGTAATACTAAAGTTTCTAAGAACAAGCCAGTGACTTTCCAAATGGCAACTCTGCAGAATATTCTCCTGACATTAGGAGAGTTTTATAGGAATGAGTTGAAATGCTAACCCTGAAGTAAACGTGAGGAATGTAGGTTCTTGTGTGTGAAGCATATTGCCTTCACTGATTGGACTGAGAAGGACCCTTACACGTGACAGTTAAAAATTATTTCCTTGTTAGGTTCCCTGGAAGCATGCCAGTGTAGTCCACTGGGATGGCTGGGAATGTAACTTATGTGAATGACATCTAACTTGCCAAGGGGCAGTTCCTGAAGAGTTGTCCTGCAGGAGGAAGCCAGCCTCTAGAAGCTTACTGGACTTTTTCTTATCGTTTAGTACACACTCAGGACTTTCCACCTGTACCCTCACCAGTCAGAAACAAACTATTTGTAGTGTGCAGCTCTATTCCAAAGAATTTCAGATATTTTTGGGTTTGGCTTTTTGTTTGTTAGAGTAGAACTCCCTGATATCTGTAACTTCACAGAATAGCCTTAAGCTGGACCTGAAAGGGAGGGAGAGAGAGAGAGATGGAGTGAATGAATGCGTTTTGGTTTGGTTTGGTTTGGTTGTGTAACTAACATAGTGATACTTTTGGCAGTGTGGGTTATTTTGTGATTTTATTTTATACATCAATGGAAAGATACTGGGAAGGTAAGTAGATATCATTTTTTAATTGCATAGGCTGTTTTACAACTAAAGCGTTTTAATGATTTTTATTTTTTTACTGGGATCTGGTCTTACCGAATCAAATGTTTTAATGATTTTGAGGTGTTTTTTTTTTATCCTTAAGGGTATTTTCTCCTGATTTATGTTTGCTTAAAGTAGGACCTTTATGTCAATAGTATTTGGACAACATTAAGAATTTGTTTACATCAGTAGAGGAAATTCTGTTGTTCTTTCACAAATACTGCTATTGTTTTTTAAAAGTATGTTTGTATTAATTCAGACTCAGATGGACCTTATGAAATGCTGGCTTTAGGGTTTTTTTTTTTTTTTCCTGCTGCATTTCAAATATGGAAAACTGCTAATCAATTCAAGTGAACATTGGTGTATCCTTTCTAATTGACTAGGGCCTAACTGTTACGTGTTCAATAGCTAATATAAGCAACCACACAAGATCTGACTTTGAAAGTTGTGCTTTCTTGATATGTCTGATACAGGAAGTGATGCTGACTTGTTGTTTATTATATTTCTTCCTGTAACACATGCATGAAGGGCTTAGCATTAAAATTCTTGAGTTTTGTGATTGATTTACTAAGGTCCATGTCATGTAATTTTAACTAACTCAAAATTGTGTCACAAGTTACTTCAACAGTGAGGTCATGGAAACATTTAAATGTTCTATTTGTTATACCTGTTTTAAGTATCTTTTCTAAAGCAATCTGAGTTTAAAAAGTCGATCTATTATTTTAGTGTCAATTCAAAAGTTTTGAATTATGGTTTAAAGACAGTTCTTATATTTCATTTTGATTCGCAAAAATCTTTCAGATAATAATAGTTTACCAGATCACAATAGAAACATTGTGTATTAGATAATTTAATTTTACATTGGGGAATTGTGAAAGGAACCTTGATACTCAAAATAAATGTAAGATCAATTATTATTTTAAAAGTAGAGAAGCCATGTAACATTAAAAAATTTGTATAAAATTGAGTTATAATTGTATTTTGGGGTGTTTTTACATATGAAGTGACCTTGTATCCACTGCTAACTAACTCCATCACTATTGCCCAGATTTATATCACAAAGTTGATATGAGGAGGAACTTATATTTTAAAAGTTATACTTACCAACTCATAAATTTCTATTTAAAAAGAAGAAAGCACTCTGTCTTATTGCACTGGATGGAACCCTTCTTTAACGTCAGGGTAGGATTTAGCATAAAGTGGATTTGTCTTAGACCCTATCCAGTTACTTATATGGCACAACACTGTGACAGTGGGGCCTTAAGCAGGGAAACCTGATGAAACATCTGCAGGCAGATCACTAGGAGCCCATTCCTTCTTACTGGAATGGTGTAAAGATGGAAATATAAATGAATCCATTTAAATTGAGTTAAATTGACATATCAAATGAAATACAGCATATGCTAAATTTTGCAGTATTAAAATTGTTCTTGATAATGGCCTTTTATATCTTGAAGAAATTGGTGGTCCAGAAGTGAGGAATGGTAAAGTGGGCATGAGAGCAGGAGTAAGTAGGTCAGCTTTGGAAAGAAAAGGGAAGCTGTACAAGGTAACTGGGCCATTTTTCTTTGGAAAGCTGGAGCTGATTAATGATAACTTTAGTCCTACTAATTACATCTCACATTATTTACCATGTACTGTTCTAAAAGCTTCGAATGAATTCCCTTATGTGATCTTCACAGTATTCATATGAGGTAGTTACTGTCATTAACCCCATTCTACAGACCAGGAGTCGTGGTCCACAAAATTACTTGTCCAAGGTCACATGATAAGAGTCACATGGTAAGAGTCGAGGCCAGTTCAAACAAGAGCTTTTCGTTCTAGGACTTACAAGATCAAATTGCCACCTGAGATATGGGGAAGGATTGCAGATGGCAAAAGACTCTGCTGAAATCTCTATTGCCTCCACCTGGGGTTGATTTGGGCAGTGCCAAAGCTTTGTCCTGTAGAGGAGGGTCCCAGGAGGAACCTCTGGCCCATGTCACTACTCCCTCCATGTAAGCCACAGGGAAGTCTCTTAATAAAGTTTTTCTAGAGTGGTCTCACGTCAGAAAAGTACTTTGCACCTCTGTGGCCACAGCTGTGTGTGGCTTGTAGCTAACAGTCTCTAACAGTCTATTTGATGGTCATATTATACCGAGTTCATATTGTGAACTGTCTCAAATCCCTTTTTAAGAGCAGGGAGAACACAAACTTAATAAGATTTAAATCAATCAGTACCACTCTTTGGGGAAAAGTACTGGGATTGTGTTCATCCTAACTTGAGAGTTGGTAGTGCCTGTCTTGCTTTAGGTGCGCACAATGTATGTTTTGCCTCTCTCTTCCTTACTGTCTCAACTTTAGCATTCATCAGACTCTTTAAAAAGTTTTATTTCATAATTCTTAGAAAAAATTTTGTATAAAAATTTTTCTCAATATTTCTATTTCTTCTGTGTGCTTTGCAAACTCATTCCATAGGTTGTAATATTCTTGAATTCATTAGCAGCTTAAAATTTTACATGTGTCATTTTCAAATTTAGATTTCACATACATATATCAATAAAAAGATTATTTCTCCTTATTTTTAATTAGCTTGCAAAATGAATTATTTGACAAAACAGTTAAATAGTATAGAATTATTATGAACAAAGAGTTCAGAACCTCTTGTTCTGGTCCATTTGCTTCTTTCCCCATCTTTATAACTATTAATAGTCTGTTGTGTGTTTTTTCAGATTCCTTTGTTTAAAGCCATATACATATACATTCATTTTTTAGCAAATACTCATTGAGGCATAGAGAAGTAAACAAGATAGGCAGTCTTTTTGTCTTAAGAAGTTAATATATCAATGAGCTGCACACATCTAAATAGATAACATTTTTTATTTATCTTAAATAGAATCTTAAGCTACTTCTTGTTATGTGGCTTGTTTTTCTTTTTATTTTACAGTTTATCTTGCAGATATTCCCAAACTTCCTGGAAGTGAAGGTAGTGAGTCAAAGAGTCTGCGTGTGTAAGTTTTGATGGATAGGACCACATTGTCCTGCAAGGACTGTATGGGTTGCATTTTGACCACAGGATTGTGAGAATACCCAGTTTGCCAGTAATCCTGCTAATACTGGCTGTTACCAATCTTTTTAATTTTAACCACTATGCTAAAAACATATTTTTAAAAGTAAAATTACTTTTCATAGTCATTCATTATGAATTTTGCCATTTAACCCTTCATCTCTTCAGAAATTTTCAGAGTATTTCTTTTAGGATCAAGATTAAAATACAAAAACCTTTCATTGAAAATGGCCTGAAATATCTTGGGTACCTTGGATAGCATTATAACAATATTTGTATAGAACTTTATAATTTACAGATTATCTTCTAATGCACTGATTTTTTTTGGACTTTTTATATGGGAAAAATGTTAAAATGTACAAAGGTAGAAGGAATAGTATAATGAACCCCTGTAGATTCATTAGCCAGCTCCAGTATTGCTGCCACTTTTGATGGACATACTGACTGAGTGAGGAACCAGATTTGTTGTTATTTCCATTTTCCCAGTTGAAGGGCACGTAGCTGGGAGTGGCAGGGCTACAGCTGTTCCAGGCGTCTGACTCCAGATTTCCACCCATTTCTATTTTATTTGTTACCACTGTGATCTTTTCACATCATTTATAGGATTAACATTATCACCTTTTCCTTAAGATTAATTTTTAAAAAATTCATCCTTCCACTCGGTGCCATTATAAAGAGCATTTTTCTTTTTAATCATTAAGTTCAAGGCCACTGTGTTGGGTTTTTGTTTTAGAAGAGACGGTCCAGCAGACAGGTGAAGAGAAAGCGCTACACTGAAGACCTGGAGTTCAAGATTTCCGATGAGGAGGCAGATGATGCAGATGCTGCTGGGAGGGATTCCCCCTCCAACACCTCGCAGTCAGAACAGCAGGTTAGTGCCAGATTTGTGGGATTTATGGATGCATTTTAAAGATGGACTGGAAATTTCATTGCTGCGATCTGAGAAGTGCAGTGGAAGCATTGTACTTTCAGCAAGGGAACATCCACCTAATGTTGGATAATGTGCTATGGGAAATACGTTGTTTAGCAGTATCTTTTAAAAAGCCCTGTTCACTGCAATTTATTTTTATATAAGCCTGTGATATGTAATTTGACACAATTTTGGAGAATTAATGGTCTATGCTGAGGAAGAGCCAGAGTTAAAATATAAGGAGGCTGAATATACCTCTGAGAATTCAGTGCTGTGGCTTCTGGGACTTTAATAAACCACTCAAGCTTGTCTCCTGCTGTTAGGCACTGTGAGAACCCCTTTATGAAATTACTGCCTTGTAGTACCCAGCAGGGTGTACTTTATTCTCTGTGCAATGTAAATGATGGATAAAACAGTTTGTATAAAATATGGGTAGTGTAGGATTGATCATTATAAAGATCTTTTTTAAAAAAATAATGCTTTTTTCTTACCATTACTGTACTTTAGTTAACAAACTGGTAACCCGTTGAAAAGTGTATTAAATGCACCTTTGCGTTTTATTTGGTAATTTTTTCTATGTTAAGTTGTTACATAATGTTTTATGTGACCTCCATAGATAAAAGATGCCTACTATAGCAGAATGATGAGTATCTTTACCCCATGGGTATAGATGAAGAGAAGTTGTATTTTTGACTGCTAACATGTAGAAATTATTTTGTCTTGGTGGCTAGAATTTCTGATTGCTCTCTAGCTTTAGGGACCTAGGCTGGTCCACATAATTAAACCATATAATCATGAAGTAATAAGCACAAATCTTCCTTTTGCCTTTCAGTAGAGTGAGATTTTTGTTCCTTTCAGTCGTGTGTCTCACTGATAACTTTGTGCCCAGTGACTTAAAAGGTGTGGAGGTGGTAGCAAAAGGGAAAGATTTCTTGCTCTTACAGCTTGAGATGAGATGTTTTCTATTTGAATTGATTCACAGGACTCTTTTTTTTTTTTTTTTTTTTAAGGAATCTGTTGATGCAGAAGGCCCCGTGGTAGAAAAAATTATGAGCAGTCGTTCAATAAAAAAGCAGGTGAGTGCCATTTGGAACGATTAAGATCTGTGAGGTGTGTGCAACTCTTACAGGATTGTTGGCTTTGTAATTTTCTTTTAAAATTCTAATATTGTAAAATAAAACTTCTAGTAATAATTCTAATCCTGTCTAATTTGTTAACCCAATATGAATCTTTGGGATATTTGACCCCAAATGAAATTAAAATATATCAAGCAGTCAGTGCTTTATTACACCATTTAGAGTGAACTAGAAACTCAAAAGTCTCCAAATAAATGTATGGGACTTTCAAAGTTGTAGACTGCCTTTTTCATAAATATTATTCATAAAAATCAAAACATGAATTTACTTCTAATCTCTCTTAGGAAGGTTTTCCCCCCTCTTTCATGTTAGGATGGAAATTCTGTCATTTTAGCAAGTAGGTGTTTTCTCATGTGTATTGTAACATTTTCTCATATACAATTATTCATTTCTTTCTTGCCAGTGCAAAAGTGAAATACAGGTCTATTTTCAGTGTAATTTTAAAAAATAGTTTTGACTTAGTACTTCAGAGTTATTCAAAGTTTCTGTTGATCTGCAAAGGTGAGCTCTAAGTATCTGTCACTAGTCTGATTGCTTTGTCATTGAGGTACTCATATGCTCTTTAACAAAAAATGCCAGTGACACCGTGTTTTCTTTTACTGATGAAAATTCCCTGTTTTAGCCACCTCCCTTCTTACAGCCCACTTTGAGAAAATGCTTTGCTTAGTTTGAATAATTACATAAACCTGCAGGTGCATTAGGTATTACAACATGCAATTTTTCGTGTCTCTAGGAAGTAGTCTGCTTTAGACATAGGTGTCTGTGTTGCAGCTTCAGTCGTTATCGATTCCACACAGTTCTTTCTTTGTGTTTGCTTTCAAGGAGGGTGGAACTACAACTTCATGTTTCAGCATGTAAAACAAACTTCAAAAAATTAACAAATAAAATGTAAAGACATGGTCTAGCTACGAACTCCTGGGCTCAAACAATTCTCCTGCCTTGCTCCCCCAAAGTGCTGGAATTACAGGTGTGAGCCATAGTGCCTAAAGTTGTTTATTTTTAGTAAAATGTATACAAAGTATCTCCCAGTAAGAGAGTTGAGGAATGGAGGATTTACAGGACTCAGTGAGAGTCCTATAATAAAGTGAGATCCCAGGCTTATCAAATAGGAAACCATTACCATTCAAATACTGCTATTGAGTGATCCTTGAACATGTTATTGCACCAGCAGGTAAACTTCTCTTTACTTTCATGTTAATACTGTGTGCTTTGCTATTGTGTGAGTCAAGGTATGAATTTTTATCGAAATATGTATCTCTAGTTTGTAAGAAGAGCAATATGTCAGGGTGTTTTCCAGTTGAGTATAGGGGATACCGTGTGTGGAGTGACTGGCTATCTTGGTAACTTTTTGAATGTGAGGGTTTCCTGATGAATGAAATGATAAAATCTCAGCCAAATTTTCCACCTGCTCAAGTAGAAACAAGCACTATTTAATTCATTAGAAGGTTGCATTTTTGTCCTACTAATGACTCTAGAACTACTAATTTATGAATTGTAGATATATGGTAAAATTTAAATACTTGACATGCTTTGAAGAACAATCCCCTTCACTGAATTGAAGTGACTTGTTTGAGTAAATAGCATGTCGTTTAGATGGGATATATTCATTTTCATTCAATTGATAGTGCTTCAGCAGGCATACTCAGCAGGTTTAGGGGTTGCAAATTATAATTAGCTCTATTATTCAGAGCTACTTAGACTATACATTATGTAGAACACTGCTTTTTCTTTCTGTTTTGCCCACTTTAGGGTTTTTGTTTTCTTTTCCTCTTTAGCTACCCTTTAAAGATAGGTACCCATGGTTTAGGAGTAGGTACTGTTAACCATTTACTGATGATTGGGTTTATCTTATCATAGGAGATTAAAAATCACTGTACAGGAGGGTGGACATTTGTTGAGTTGGTGAATTTGAAGCTGGAGAAAATTAATGGAAAAAATTATTCTGGAAGGGAGATATGCTTTGAGGTATGATTTAAAATAAAGAAGAGATGTGGAGCTCATGGAATTACTTGTCAGTTACTGGTATTTCTTAAAGGGCAATAAAAAAGCGTTAGAAGGTACTAAACATTAACAGGTGCTAACTTTTTAAACTGCTAATATTCTCAAAGGAGGTAGTTTAGTTATCACCTTTAATAACATTGGAAGAAAGTGTTGCGAATAGAAACAAAAGGAAATTTGAGATTTTTTGTGGATTCGATCTGTGCCTGCTGGTCTGTTTCTTATTACCATGAATAATTTAATAATTGGCTGTGAGAAGGTGTCTTTATCTCTGCCAGGCAGCACTGTAGAAACTGGCTATGAGCTCTGCATGGTGTTGACACAGAGTAGAGACTCCATGTTTTTCAAAGTCAGGTGACCTCATCACTATGGCCTGAGAAGCATCATGATCCATTATGATGGAGTTGCGCAAACATAAAACTCACTTGGCAGAGGCACCCTAATTCAGCACCTCATATTAAATAGGGGTAGCTCAAGCATTTATGTTGTTCTAAACCCAGGTTAATGTCTATGACACCTAGTTGCATGAGGTAGTTGGTGCCTATTTGAATTTTGAGGTAGATATATGAGTAGATATTTGGATTGTATAAAGGCTTATTATTTTGTTTTCCTTGTTTAGTCAGCCTGTAGCTATTTCTGCTTTGAGCCATTCATCTTTGGAGAATAATTCAAAGATTCTTTTTTTTTTATATCAGAAGGCCACAAGTAGTTTTAAAAGTGAATTGTGACTGTATTCCCTAAAATTCTTTATTTTTCTTTAACTACAGGCCGTATTTTCAGAGTGTGTGTTTTAATTCTTTAGTTGAGCCTCCTAGAGTGTAAAGAAGGCAAAACTCTTAATCTCATCCATTATTATGTCCTTGTTGTTTCCCTAAGTGAACTGTGATTTGGTGTCTCTAGTAAAGTAATACGGTAGGTTGGGCCAGAAGTAAAAGGGATTCATACCCATGCCTTATTGATAATTTTATTGAGGTGCTTTTTCATTCTTTTGTGTATTATTTAACAAAATTTTCTTTTTTTTTTTTTCTCTGTAGTTTAGTTTCTTGACTATGACTACTTAATTTAGTAGTAGGACGCATAGAAAAGGCCTAAGTTAGGCCTACACTCTGGGTGGCTGTTTAGAATCCAAGTGGCTGGAGAACTCATTTATTGCCTTCTCAACATTTCTGGTTTGTTTGAACAGTGGGACAAGTATGGCTTAGTATGTTTGAAACTTTAAATTTCATATGGATAATAAGGATTTCCATAGACTAATTTTGGAACTAATGAAAAGGTGTATACATTTCTCAGAAAAATTCTGTTTAATTCATAATATTACTGGATTCTCAAATTTAATGGTAGCTGCTCAAGAAATAAATCTGAGTGTTGTGTGTATATGTGTGTGTATGTATGGGAATAGTGCTGTGACTTAGTTATTCGTTGCCTATGCCCATTGTAGAATGGCTTCTGAAAATGGGGCTTAGAGGTGAGAGGTTTTGGGGTGGGGGCTGTTGTAAGCTGTCATCAGAGGCTGGTCAAACTGCCTCCCATTTAGTAAATAATTGAAATGATGTTTCTGAGGGCTTATGAATTCACACACTTTTGTTAAATTGTTTTACTGTTCAGTAAAAGAAAAGAGGTCAGCATGATCATATTTATGTGAAAGAAACAGTGAAAAACAGCTCTATTTATAGTTTTAGGGGCAAGAAGGTGGTGATCCAATATGTGTGGTCCGTTAAACAGAACAAAGTATTATATTCTGAAACATCCTAAAGATAACAAGCCCTGGGACATTCTGTACCAGCTCCAGGTGCTGCTAAATGAAGTTTCAGAACCTAGTTGGTTCCTCCTAGGCAGCCCTAGACTCTCTTGTCAGGCATCTTCACAGCAGGTTCCCAGAGGAATAGCTATCATGACAAGAAAGTGGGTAGTAATGAGAGTTGGGGACAGATGGCTGTAAGAGTCAGAGCTTTCTGGGAACAGACTTGAGACAGAATAAAAACTGTCTTTACTGTTCAAGATTTGATCCTGTATGTTTTGGTGCCCACTTAGAATTATGGGATGATAAGACCATTTAGAATGAGAAGGAAAGGGACAGTATGAGAGAAAAGATCAGATAGAAGAATCAGGAGAAATAATAAGAGCATAGACATGATAAATCTTGTTTATGATTTATAACATATATCAGTTACATAAATGATACATGGTTTTGAAAATGCCTTCAAAATTGAAAAAATATAATTATTATCAGAAGGGCAAAAGCTCAGACCTTTGAGTTCCATTCTTGATTTGAATTTCATGGTAATGCTGTGTGAAGAATCAAAGGATCTAGTTTCATCCTTGCTTCTTGCTTCTCTTTTTCCCTGATCATCTACTATCTTTTTGTCTTTCTGCTGGAATGTCTGGTTCTCTATAAAGATTATATATCTTGAAATGGGAGGCCGGGTGCCGTGGCTCAAGCCTGTAATCCCAGCACTTTGGGAGGCCGAGGCGGGCGGATCAGGAGGTCAGATCAAGACCATCCTGGCAAACACGGTGAAACCTCGTCTCTATTAAAAATACAAAAAAAATTAGCAGGGCATGGTGGCGGGGCCTGTAGTCCCAGCTACTCGGGAGGCTGAGGCAGGAGAATGGTGTGAACCTGGGAGGCGGAGCATGCAGTAAGCCAAGATTGCGCCACTGCACTCCACCCTGGGTAACAGAGAAGAGCAAGACTCCATCTCAAGGAAAAAAAAAAAAAGAAAGAAAGAAAGAAAAAAAAAAAGAAATGGAAGTAGAATGGGGAAATATTAAGACTAGAGAAAAAAGTAGGGTGGGTCTTGGATGGATTGCCACTTGAACTTGATAGTATTTATTTACAAATTAATTCCATGTTCCATTTATGTTGCTGGTTCTTGAAGCCATCCAACAAACATTTATTTTTATTTTGGATAACTAAAAGTCTATGACATAGAAGGCGTTCTGAATACATTAGTTTAAAATAATACTTTATAGTTATCACCTTTCATAGATCCATTAGGGCACAACCAGATATTAATAGATATTGACGACTCCTGCATGTCCAGACTCCTTCTTGATGATTTCTAGACAGGCCAAAACTACTTAAAATACAGGTTTAGCTGGGTGCAGTGGCTCATGCCTGTAATCACATCACTTTGGGAGGCTGAGACGGAGGGATTGCTTGAGCCTAAGAGTTTGAGACCAGCCTGGGCAACATGGTGTAAAACCCAGCCTACAGAAAATACAAAATTAGCTGAGCATGGTGGTGTGTACCTGTAGTCTCAGCTACTTGGGGAGGTGGCAGGGAGGCGCAGGGGTTGCTGAGGCAGGAGGGTTTCTTGAGCCTGGGAGGTTGAGGTTGCAGTGAGCCATGTTTGCACCACTTCACTCAAGCCTGGGTAACAAAGCAAATCCTATCTCGGAAAAGAAAGAAAAAAAATTAGGTTTAACTGTTATAAGTGAGAGTTTCAAAGAAAAGTTTAAGTTCACAATCTTTGAAAATAGTTTGAAGGTTAGAGATTGAGGGGACTAGTACCTTTGAACAGATCTGTGCCCGTCTGTTATCCAGTAGAAGCCTTTGCTCTTTCGTTTGTTCTTTGCCATGTTCCTACTTGCCTTGATTTTCTTCGAAGCATTTTGGAGGTGGCTGAACAGCCATACATGACCCTCAAGGCAGGCTTGGGGTCTCTTGTAAGAGTATAAAAGCAATCCCCAAACATCTGTAGGTGGTGTTTATATTTTAGATCCCTGATTTATCTGATCAAATGTTCCAGAAGGAAATTACATATTATGACTTGCTTAAGAGCCTAAAACCAAAAGGGGAATAAAAAGAGATGCCTAAAATATCATCTGAACATTAACTTCTGCATACACTACAGCAGGTAGGATCAAGGGAGATATTATAGATAATCTTACTACTGAAAACTCTTGATTTGGCTGACATGTATCACAATTTTAACCTTACCTAAATGTAGTATTTGGAGTGTTAATTTTATTTGGCTGCTATGTGTGTGAGACATCTTGTCTGAGAGATTTTAATTGTACCATTGAGTGAAACTATGAATAGTGATGCACTGAAATTATAGCATAAGAACAAGGTTTAGTTTTATATGGTTTCTTGTTTAGAGTTATTAAGTATATGGAGAAATAAATGTCTTTTAAATATTTTAAAACATTACAAAACCCACAATGTAAAGTTGCCATGAGGCAGCCAAAAATAATACATATGGCATTCAGGAGAGCAGTTGCTAATTGGCTGCTGCCTGAGAAAATGGTACACTTGGCGTCTACTTAACACTGTGGGTTTGGCAGAAAGCCAAATTTGGGGTCAGGTTGTTGTGAATGAAGCTGCATGTGGTTAGGGAGGAGTTAAAGTGATTCATGTCTTAGAAGCTCTTGCACGTCGGGCAGAGGTGCGTGCATGGGCCTGAGCGTGGCAGTCTCCGTGGCCCTGGCCGCCTCCCAGCTCACAGCGTGCTCATCTTACGTGAAGGGCCTGTGCTGCTCTTCTCAGTCCTGTTTTGTGCTCATATGGGAGTAAATCGTTACTTTTAAAATATTGTAGTAGATGGTTTTAAGTATGTGCCTGAAATTTTCTTTTGTTGCAGAAGGAATCTGGAGAGGAGGTAGAAATTGAGGAATTCTATGTGAAATACAAAAACTTGTAAGTAAATTGTGATTTTGTTTTTATTGGGGGGCTATATTTTCCAAGTAGTAAGCAACCATTTTTTTTTTTTTAAGTTGGTGAATTAAGAAACTTTGGTATGATTTCTTTAGTCATCATGGCCTGGGATGCCATTTTTTAACTAACTTTTGTATGTTTGATATTTTGTGAATTTTTCTGGAAAATGTGTAATTGGTGTAAAAGTTGACTAACTTCCGTATATAATCAATAAGTATTTTTTTAGAGAGGATAAAAACTTCTACAATAATAGAAAAATGAATAAAGCAGTATTTCCCTGTCCTCTGATCATGAATTCTACCCTGTGGGGCTACACTTCGTCCCTTCACCTGTGCATAGGGTGCAAGGCCCTAGACACAAGAACTCTCCTGTGGAATGAAAGTTCTAGAGAACCATGGCATCACTCAGGTTCTAAAATGCAGTGAGCTATAGGTTTATCTATTTTTGTTTGTTTTTGATATTTATTTAGTAGATTTGAATTCATAACTAAAAATCTGAATTGAAAAACACAGTGAGTTGTTGTCCTTGTAGATTCTGTTGTAAGCAGTACACCTGGCCCAGACAGACATTGCGATGAGCTAGGGTGTTTTCAGAGTCAGTAATCATTCTGCTGAAGAAGACTGAGGCCATTTTGTAACCTAAATAACAATCACAGAACAAGGACAAAATGTTCATTGATAATGTAAACATTAAATTTATTTTTTTACCCCTTTTAAGACAAAGGACTAAACCACCATATTAATACATTCTTAGGGCTTTAAAGAGAGGCTTTTGTGAGTTGCTGTGAAAACAGCCTCAGAAAATTTACCCCACCCTAGAAAATGAAAGCATCAGGTGCCATGGGTTTTCTATCATTCTCTCTTGTTGTAGTTGGCACTGTTAATAGATTGATGCGCTTCTGAAGAAGTTGTGAGTAAAACCTTTTATCAAGTAAAAAGATAAAGAAATCTCTATCAGTTTTATCATGAGAGTTCAATGAAATACAGTCTGACAATTTTAAAAATGCTCGGAAAATGTTAACTGTCGTCATTCTTTTGTCCTCAGAGCATGTCAGTTTACACATGTGGAAATTATGCCTACAACACGATTTCCTATGGTAAGGAGGAGGTAAACTAAGTAAACCAAAGGGAGAGAGTTCCCTTGTAGATTTACCAAATTGAAACAAGAGCATAGGAGTTCAAATATCAATCACCAAAATAATGGTACTACCAGAGAGACCTCCAGATCAGTGTGTGACAGTGAGGCCTGAGCTGCCTCCTTCCAGTCAGCCTGTTAGTGACCCCAGAGATGGGCTCCGAGTTCCTGACCAGGTGGCACTGCCAGACCAGGAGACTCTAGCCCTTCTCAAAAGTCATTTGAGATGAGGTAAAGGGAGTTTTGGAAAAAAAAAAAAAAAAATAGCTTTTCTGACTGTTGTTATTGAGAGCTAAGAGAAGATTTCCATAAAACTATGAGTTTTTGTTAGCCTTATATTTGTACACAATTTCACATTTATAGAAAAATTGTAAAAATAGTACAAAGAATTTCTGTTTTTCTTTTTGTAGTTAATGTGTGTCTTCTGGAAAGGTACTTTAAGACTTAAATATGGTAATGGTTGCGAAGGGATGATTTACTAATTCCATCATTTCTTCTACATTGATTGGTTGGGTTTTACTGTAGGGAAGAGCTTTACCCTCTTGTCCATTTGTTAATTTATAGCTGAGCGGACTTGTGGCTTCTCATTTTATTCAAGGGATTATAACCCTTTACTGTTGTAGTATTTACTTTGCCCACATTATACCAGGTTTGGCCAGTGGGAGCCCCTTCAGACTGGCTCTTCTGTCCTTTTGCCTTGTCTTCATTTTTCTTTGAACACTTTCTTGCTTTCTGGCACCAGAGGATGTTCCAGGCTCGTCTTGTAACTTCCCTGTTTTAGTTATGGAATCAGTTACTTCTCCAAGAAGGCTTGGTGGTTTTCAGTGAACGGGGGGCACTGAGAAACCAAGATTTGGGCTTTAGGTGTTCCTTGTTGCTGAGGAATTATTGCTTCTAGTGCCTCTCAGTGGATGGGACTGGGAGAGTGTACACGTGTGTGTGTGTATGTATGTCTGTGTGTGTGTATATATACATACATATATCGAGTTACACACACACTTATCTGTTTATCATATACACACACATATTTACCTACCTCTCCAACACAACAGCAAAAACAATGCCTATATATTGATGCTTACAGTACTATTTCAGCAGCTCAGAGTTTGTTCTCTCCTTTCCCCTTTAATATTAGTAATTCCCTTCTTCAACCAGAGTAAACCTGGCTCTTTTATTTTTTATATTTGCTTTTTTGTCAGTCCTAACATATATAGGAAGTGATTTCAGAATTACTAGTCCATATTTCTGTGAAAAAGAAGCCTATATTTGCTTAGTTTTTTGTCTTTAGTTTGAGGGCATAGGGACTAAAACTGTATCCAAAATTTCCTTAGGTTGGTTATTCTCCTTTCCTACCCCACCAGTGTGGTTTGTTACTTATTTCAGGCGTGCCCAGTCCCCAGGCCGTGGATCAGTACTGGTCAGTGTCCTGTTAGGAACCTGGCCGTACAGCAGGAGGTGAGCGGCAGGTGACTAACCATTATCACCTGAGCTCTGCCTCTTGTCAGATCAGCACGGCATTAGATTCTCATAGGAACGTGAACCCTATTGTGAACTGTGCATGCGAAGGATCTAGGTTTTCCATGAAACTGGTCCCTAGTGCCAAAAAGGTTGGGGCCTCATGATTTATTTGATACACAGTGTGTTTCCTTAGTTTTGGTTTGTATTTGTATTCCATTTTAGCCCCTGCTTGTTGATTTTTATTGTTTTTCAAGTTTGTGAAATATTAATATGTTACAAAAGTTAGAACTATACAAAAAAGAAGTGTAGTCCTCCCTTCCTTTCCACCCCATTCCTGCTTGCTTCCTTACTAATCCCAGGTTTATCCTTTCTGTAAAATTTGGCCTGAGCATGCAGGTATGATTTCTTCTTCTTTCTTACAAAAAAAGAAATTGGTGTACTGTTAGTATATTTTTGTGCTTTGCTTTTTTTCACATCACATTCTGGAAATCACTCTACCTCAGTTCATAGGGGTCCTCCTCATTCTTTGTTTCAGCTGTATAGTATTCCATTGCATGACTGTGCCATAACCATTCAACCAACCTCCTCTGTATGTGGGTGTGTAAGTGGCTTCTGATGTTTTCCAATTACAGATAATGCTACAATATATATTCTCATACATATCTCTCTATTTTCAAGTTGTTGGAGGCATGGCTTCCAGGTGAATTCCCAGAAGGGGGTTTGCTAGATACAAAAGGCAAACATGTATGTATTTTTGAGAGATACTGCCAAATTCCCTTCCTTCAGATTGTATGAATTTGTGTTCCTGTCAGAAATGTATGCGAATACCTATTTCCCCACAATCTTTCTAATATAATGTGCTGTTTTACTTTTTAATTTTTGTAAGAAATTGTATTTCAGTTGAGGTTTTAATTAGCATTTTCTCTTACTGTGAATAAGAACACCTTTTCATAAGTTTAATGGTCACTTTTTACATCTTGCTTTGTCAGTTGTCTGTGTCTTTTGTTCATTTTCTGTCATGCTCTTAACTTTTAAGAGCTCTTTATATATAAGGGATATTAGTTCTTTATCTGGGTTGCAGCTATCTTTTCTCGGTTTCAATTGTCTTTTGACTTTATGGTGCTTATTACATTGTCCATTAAAATTTTTTGTACAGTCAGATTTATTAGTTTTTTCTTTTATTGTTTCTAGCTTTTGTGTCATAGCTAGAAAGCCTTTCCCTATATCCAGATTACAGAGGAATTTGTCCATGCTTTCCTTGTGGTTTCATTTTATCTCTTTAGGTGCCTGATCCATTTGGTGTTTATTCTTGTGTATTGTGTAAGTCATGGCTCTAAATTAATTTTTTTCAATTGTTATTCTAGCACCATTATTAAAGAGTCAGTTTTTGGCCAGGTGCAGTGGCTCATGCCTGTAATCCCAGCACTTTGGGAGGCCAAGGTGGGCTGATCATGAGGTCGGGAGCTTGAGACCAGCCTGGCCAACATAGTGAAACCCATCTCTACTAAAAATACAAAAAATTAGCCGAGCATGCTGGCAGGCACCTGTAATCCCAGCTACTCGGGAGACTGAGGCAGGAGAGTCACTTGAACCTGGGAGGCAGAGGTTGCAGTGAGCCAAGATTGCACCACTGCACTCCAGCTGGGCGACAGTGTGAGACTCCATCTCAAAAAAAAAGAAAGAAAAAAAAAAAGAGTCAATTTTTGACTCAAGTGATTTGAGATCCAAACTTTATTATGTCCTAAAGTTTTTTTTATTTTATTTATTTTTTAATTTATCTGTACTTTATGCCTTTGAACTGCTTGTCTATTTATAAGCCAATACCATACTGTTTACTTAGGGAGTCTTTAGAGTGTGTTTTAGTATCTGGTAGATCTATTTCCCTAGTAGCTTTTCTCTTTTAATGTTTTCCTGGATATTCTTGCATGTTTATTTTTATATATAAAATTTAGTATTGTTTAGCCCCATATAAATGCCTGTTTGCATTTTATTTATTTACATTGTGTTAAATTTACAACTGTATGATGTATGATGTTGAGTTACACAGTGTGAAAATGATGTCTTTTCAGTGGTCCAGTTCTACTTTTGTGTCTTATAAGAGTTTTAAATATTTTCTTATACAAATTTTACACATTTTTAATTAAATTTATTGCTAAGTATTTTATCTTTGTTGGTATTGTGAAAGAGGTTTTCTGTAACATATCTCCTTATTGGTAATTGT
The DNA here is from genome assembly GCF_024542745.1 of Macaca thibetana thibetana. Lineage (NCBI taxonomy): Eukaryota > Metazoa > Chordata > Mammalia > Primates > Cercopithecidae > Macaca > Macaca thibetana. Next base: position 83,898,944 of record NC_065585.1, on the reverse strand, counting down.
TGTTGTGAATGAAGACAATTTGTTGGCTTCTGTATGCTAATTTTATATTCTGCTACATTGCTGTATTATTTTATTATTTGAATTAGTTTTCTAATTGATTCTCTAGGGTTTTCCAGGTACCTGATCATATAATCTGCAAACAGAGATAGCTTTACTTATTATTTTCTAATTATTATGTCTCTTATTGTTTTGACTTGTCAGTGACATTGGCTAATAACCTCAAATACAATATTGAATAATAGTGGAGATAGTAGGTATCCATGCTTTCTGATTTTTGTGGAAAACTGTGGTGTTTCTTCATTTAGTAAGATCTTGTCTTTAGAACTAAAATCTTCAAATATGTGTTAACAAAATACCTATCAATTCCTGTCTTCCTAAGTTTTAAAAAATCCATTATGGGTGTTAAATTTCATCAAATGTTTTTTCCATGTCAATAGAAATAACTGTGTGATTTTTCTCCTTAGATATATTAATATTGTGTGTTTTTAGTGAATTTCCTAATATTGAACCAACCTTGCATTCCTGAAATAACTACTTGGTCATGACGTATTATTTTCTTAATGTGATGTGGAGTCGTGTTTGTTAATATTTTACTTATATTTATTTATAAATATAAATATTTACTACTTTGCACTGATATGGGTAAGGGATATGCGCTTTCTTTTTTTTTTTTTTTTAAACTGTCAAGATTAGGTGTAAATGTATACCTGTTTCATAGTCATTACATTTTATTTTTAAATGAAATTTTGTTTTCCAAAGTGACCATAAACTTTATTATCTGTAGGGCCTAGTTCAGATTATTTCTTATTAGCTTCATAATATTTTTCTTACATTTACTTCTTCATAACTTTAAAAAAAAATTTAGTTCTAGTTCAATTAGAACTTTCTCTTGCCTTAATCTATTAAGACAAAGCAGTCTATTTTTGACCCTTTATTCTTCCTTCCTCTTCTTCCTGACTAAGCCTCCAGAGTGGGTTATCATCAGGGTCTAGAAAGCAGAGTCCCACTAAAAGTTTCATCCCAGTTTATAGCAGATAAAGCAGGGCTGGAGCCACTTGCATATATGCCTAGGTCCGGTTCAAGGCTACACAGGTGGTGCTTTGAAGGCTTTTGCACCTCAGCCAAGACAAGAATACTGACTGACTGCACTTGTGCCTTTTTCTGTCAAATAATTTGGAGACTAGAGCAGATTATTTTTATAATATGTGTTTCTTTTTGTGTATGTGTGGCAGGGGGAACAGGGTCTCCCTCTGTCGCCCAGGCTTGAATGCAGTGGCATGATCTCAGCTCACTGCAACCTCCACCTCTGGGGTTCAAGCAATTTCCCCGCCTCAGCCTCCTGAGTCACTGGGATTACAGGCACATGCCACCACGGCCTAGCTGATTTTTGTATTTTTTAATAGAGTTGGGGTTTCACCATATTGGTCAGGCTGGTCTCAAACTCCTGGCCTCAGGTGATCTGGCTGCCTCATATAATATGTGTTTCTGATTATGACAGTATTGCATATTATTTATTGGAAATTTGGAAACTACAAGTTGAAAGCAGAAAATAAAATACTTGCAGTCCTAGTACCCAGAAATAATCAATACAGGTTGAGTATCTCTTATCTGGAATGGTTGAGATCAGAAGTGTTTATACTTTAGTAGTTAAACATCCCAAATCTGAAATCCAAAATGCTCCATTGAGCATTTCCTTCAAGTATCATGTTGGTGCTCAAAAAGTTTCGAGTTTTAGAGCATTTTGAATTTTGGATTTTCACATTTGGGATGGTCAACCTGTATTAGCATTTTGATACAGTTTTATCTAGTATATTTTCTGTGTGTGTATATAGCATTTATATCAATTCATAGCTATATAACTCATATGTATTTAAAATCCTATTCTCCCTCAATTATAGAAGGACTAAATGAGTCCTATCTTTGAAAATCGTATTAGACATGGTTATCGGTTATGTGTTACTTAATATCATAAGCATTTCCTTTATCATGAATCATTTTTGAAAAATTTGTAATGGTTGTATAATTTTTTTTTTACTTGTTTTAAACTTCTGACTTCTGTGAACTAATTTCTAAGAGTACTAGTATGTTGATTCTGAAAGAGATATATATATTCAAGCATATAATTTCTTTTTAATGTCATCACCAGAAAGAGAAATAAGAGGCTGTCAAGGCTATTTGAAGGGCAGGGAGAGGGTGATGGGACAAAATAATATTGAAGAACTAAACAAAAGAATGTCAGAGTTGCCATAAAACATTAACTGTGTACCTGTGAGTGTTGGAGAAGAAAAGGGAAGTACAAATGTATTCCAGTTCAGGTGAGGGAAGACACCATACATGCTCAGAGCAGGGGGTGGCGAGGCCGGGGGTGGGGGTTGCCTCGTGCAGGTACAGATGATAGCAAGTGAAACATTCACAGGGGACCAAGGGATATCATTGCAGAACGCCTGGAGGAACACAACCTGGGAGACCAGCAACTGATAAAGAGCTGGTTAGGGGCATGGCCCAGTGTTCCAGGAGCAAACAGTGGTTCTTTCCTCCTAGATTGTTCTAGAAGAACCAGGTTAGGTTTCCCTTTGGGACCAGTATGATAGGCCTTGGATGACTCTAGGGTACCCTACACCTCTTATCTCCAAAGAAACTGCTGTTTTAAATTTGAATTATTTTAACTTGATAAAAACCTATTTCTCAATGGTAGGAGATTCAAAGTATAAATTCAGAATTAAGGCCACCCTGTAGTGCTAATTTTATGTTGAAGTGTAACCCATTCACTTATGGAAATAGATTGTTATTAGGCCATTCTCTCTCTGTCTCTTGTGTCTGTCTGTCTCTCTTTCTCTCTCTCTGTCTCTGTCACTGTCTCTCTCCGTTGGTAGCTGGTAAGAGAGCTGGAGGCTTAGGACAGAAGGCAAATTTTAGGCACTAATACTGAGTTTCTCTTCTTATTCTAAACATTATTGGGTATATTAAATGTTGCTCAGCAGCCTTAATGAGTAATTAAGCAGGTTATTTTAATTATCTGTTTAGTTGACTTTTTTGAATAAGACATAATAACGGATTAATTATATTCTACATATTTCAAGGATATTATTTTGTTCTTTCAGCTCTTATCTTCATTGTCAGTGGGCATCCGTAGAAGACCTGGAAAAAGATAAGAGAATTCAGCAAAAAATTAAACGATTTAAGGCAAAGCAGGGCCAGAACAAGTTCCTTTCAGAGGTACGAAATACCTGCTTACTTTTCCAAAGTATTTACTTTATTAAAATGTTCTAAATTTAAAATTTTAGTTCCGTGAATTAAGAAAAAATAGTCTCATTTGGTGCTGTTACTTGCATATTGGTAACTGGTTCTTGCTAACAAATTTGTAAACAGGAAATTTCTCATTCTTCCTGTTGCTTAGGCTAGAAGATATGGGTCCTTATGATATTATGTGGAAATAGTGGTGATGGTATGATAAAAGTCTTGTAATGAAAGTACAGTTAGTAGGCGATGAAATTAAGTGGACAGAAGTTCTATTGAGATTTAGCAGGTTAAGAACTCTACAGTAAATGTTAAGTACAAGTTCTAAGTAAGATACAAAAGCTTAACTTGTGTTGGGGAAAGTATGTGGCAAATTTATTTTGTTCAAGTCAATGCCTAATCACAGAGAGTTCACTAAACTCATTTTTGCAAATGCTGTGTTGTAGCATAGAAACTGGTAATAATATCTTTGCCTGTGTCCCTTTATCCCAGGTATCAGTCTGGAAATACAGCAATAGTATGTCAGGGAAGAACATCTGCATTTATTAGAAGTGCCAGTTCTGCCCTCTGCCTCCGCAGTATAGTAGTTACATTTTTTTAAAAGTGCTTTCACAAGCTGCTTACTAGGGTCTCTGGACTTTTGATCGTCAATTTGGTTTCACTTAACAGCCTCAAGTAGATAAATGAAAAACCCTAACATTGAAAGATAAGACTTGCTGATTTATTAGTTCCTCTTTTCATAAAAGAGTTGACAGAATGTAGACTTTATGTAAAGAAGCATACAATTTGATGCAAAATAGTATCTGTTTAACAACCTGCTTTGCACTGCCACCCCTTTTTGGAGATGAAGGAAAGTGGGACAGAAGAACACTTAGTACTTTTATGTCATAAAATCCTTATACTATCAGGTAACAAGTCTGTGTTCTTCTGGGTTTTTATTTCCATGATCCCAACTGGCCTATGGTAAAGTCTGCGTTCGATGGGAGATCATGTGGTTGTTCTTTTACTGGACACATGTCTGCATCACTACCCCTGGCACTCTGAGTGTGCAGCATTTTTGGCAGTGCAGTGGTTCGGACTGAGTGGAATGGGGTTACTTGAATGTGACTCAATTCATAGATCTTGGAGAATATTAAGATTCTTCAAAGAACTTGGAGGAAAATTCTTTTGAAGAAAGAATCTTAATATTTGATTTTGAGAACAATGCTATGAGGTTCTATTTTTCATGCCCTTCTTAAGAAATCAGAGTTGAATTTTTGGGACATTGGATGAGCTGAAATCATTAGCCTCCTTTTAGAAGGAGACACCATATGTTCTGCTGACCTTTTCTGTGGGCCAGGGGGAGGGAGACAGGCAGAAGCACAATGGTAGCTTTCCCCCCATCCCTAAATCCTGGTCCTGTTTATTAAGTTTATTTGTATTCTGTCTCCTGTAGTCACACAGTCTTTAGGAAATTGTGCCTAGCCCTAGCTATACATACCAAAGTTGAATGTACATTATTTACCTGGTAACTTGTCAGCTAGAAATCTTAGTTTCTGTCCTGAGTGGGAGTTAGCAGAGAAGGATGGCAATCCCCTTCCTCCCTCTCTTTTACACATGAAAATGCACGTGCCTCCATTTGTTTCATCCCATACATGATCATGGCTTCAAGTGTTCCATGGCTGTTCTGCTTTAAGATTTTCAGTTTCAGCTGCTTTTACTTCTTTGTTTCTACTTAGGCTGCCTTACAAGCCTGCTGCAACTAAAAATCTCTATTCAAAAACATCATTTAGACTGGAAATTTCATCACATGTGTGATGCCGCAGATTACTCACTTAAAGGGTAGAAATGTTTAGGAAAAGTTAAGGATTTTAATTCAGCACTGACTATGAAAGCTCGTGTTTAAGAACAAGTTTTCTTAGAGGGAATTTTTGCTATCAAAACGTGGTTTTGAGAAAGTTTAAGTGTTTCTGCTGTACATGGATAACATGTGTGTTTACCTAAGTCTAGAAGCTTTTGAAAAGCCAGTTTATTAATATACTAATACTTTATATTAATTGAACATTTCAATGGATTTTTTTTTCCTTACTAATCACCTCTGTGTAAAAGCCTGAGGTAGTTGAGACATGTATTTGTGTTTCTGCTTTCTGTTTCATAATTCACAGTTCAAAGCTTCCCAAGTGGGTGTTTTAAGAGGGCCGAGTAGCCAGGGACAGTTTGTTGCTCTTGAGCAGATGATGACTGAACTGCTTATCTTTTCAACCTGCAATTCAAGGGATATGAATGGTGTCTAAGTGACTTCTAGTTTGCCTTTTGCAAAATATTTTAATGCAGTTATATTATTGATAAGTTAATTGAGAGGTACACATAATAAAATGTGTCTTTTGTTTTCTAACATCTGAAACTTGTCTGACCCTAACTTCTTTTGGGTATGGCTTAGTCTATAACTTTTTTTTCTTTTCTTTTTTTTTTTTTTTTTTTTTTTTGTGTTGAGACAAAGTGTCGCTCTGTCACCCGGGATGGAGTGCAGTGGTGCGATCTCGGCTCACTGCAACCTCCGCCTCCCAAGTTCAAGCGATTCTCCTGCCTCAGCCTCCCAAGTAGCTGGGATTACAGGCACCTGCCATCACACCCAGCTAATTTTTTGTATTTTTAGTAGAGACGGGGTTTCACCACTTTGGCCAGGCTGGTCTTGAGCTCCTGACCTCGTGATCCGCCCGCCTTGGCCTCCCAAAGTCCTGAGATTACAGGCATGAGCCACCGCACCCAGCCTATAACTTTTTTTTGAGCCAAATTCTAGTCTTTTATATGAGATGCCTTTGCAAGCAGCAATATTACTTTACTTTTGTAAGATTATTTAATATATTGGTTAAATAAGCCAATTATTTAGGCCTTATTTCTTTATCCTTAATACTTTTACCTAAACACACTATATTCAGTGTAAATCATTAGAAAACTTAGATTAATGATAAGACTGTGGTTCTAAATGAGGTACTAATATTGATTGACAAATACTACCAAACATTGTAAACTCTGATCATGCTAAAATATGAAATTAGCTGGTTTCAGTGTATTTGGCTTTTGAATAACATTTTGTAAATGATGCTAAAAGGCATCGGACAACTCCAGGAGTTATGAGATTCCAAGTAACACTTACTTTGCATGACTCTGATTCGTCATTGCAAACTGTAGTTTCAGGAATGCTAAATGCATCGCATGCCATAAGCTTTTTGGATTGCTCATTAGTGAATTGTAATTTCACACTTCATTTAAAATATTCTTAAACATTCTCTCACAGTAAAAGGTTTCACACGGTAATTAAAAGACCCAGTTAACAAAGTCTGAGAAGTCTGATTTCCTCATGGGGAATGATTTTGCTAAATTGTAGCATTTCAATTAATATAATAGAATTTGGCAAATTTAAGTGTTGTATTGCTATGACCCAAAATATTATTGCTTGGTGAAAAGTGGAATAGTATTTCATCTTGGGAAATAAATAAACCTTTAACTCTTTTTTCCCCTTTGGTGTAGATTGAGGATGAGCTTTTTAATCCAGATTATGTGGAGGTTGACCGGATAATGGACTTTGCACGTAGCACAGATGACCGGGGAGAGGTAACAGGAGATCTTTTGTATTACGAAGTGGTCATTCAGGCAGTCCATACATGTTTATAGAGAAGATGGTAGAATCCTAGACCTGGTCTTGGTCAGAGCCTTGGACTATGACACACTTGGCCTAAATTTAACTGAAATTTAATGATTTGTTATTAGTTTTATGACTTAATAAATAATAGTGCTAAATATGTTTTATGTTTAGTCTGAGAGCTTTTTAAAAAATTGATTTTCAATATGAAAGAAACACATTGACGTTTTGCACAATTCCACAATATGATAAAGAATTCAGTACATTTTGGTATAATTCTGTCATGTAGCACAAAGTATCCTTATATAATTGAATGTCTCTTGTGGCAGAATGGAGTTTAAGGTTATTTAGAATTGGGCATCATTAGTGAAGTTGATGAATTCATTTAATGCAGTGCACAGAGGCTAATGGACGTTATTTCTCTTAAAAGATCCCAGTCTCAACACTCTCATTTTGCTTTGCAAAACTCTGTGAGATTATAAGGGATATTTGATAGGGAAGTAAGAATGAAGACAAGTGTAGTGACTTCTGAGTATTGTGTCTTGATAATGATGTGCCCACCCACCATGAGTTCTGTCTTTCCTGGCTTCTCCATGTAAATTGAATTTTATATATACAGTGTTTGGATCTTGCTTGTCTAGGAAGGGTCTGCAAAGAACTCCCATTTTCTTCTAAACTCTGTGTCATGACACTCTATGATGTTTCCAAGACCATATCTGTAACATGATCTTTACTTTTCTAGTTTTCCTTAGTTATACTTCAAAAAATTGTTTCATAGCATATTTACATTGCACAGCAAATAGTTTTCACATTACGACCAGGTCAGCGTACTTTGGTCCTGAAATGAAGGTCAACAAACCCAAGTGTTTTCTAGAGGAGAGACAAAGGAAATCCTGTTGATCTGCATTACCTGAAATATTTTGCGCTCCACCCTTCTAAAGCTCAAATACGTTATTTTAGTGTGATTGGATACAAACAGTATCACTCTTTTTAAGGAAAAGGTGGAGATCCTAATAAATTTAAGTGTATGTCTCATTTTTAAAGAAACCAGCCAATTATGTAAACATTTAAATATGCTAAGATGATTTACCATGTAAGTCTGAATCAAACTCCTGATGAATGATTTGTGCAGATAAAAAAAAATCTCAAATTCAGCTTTACTGTTTACTAGCTATTTCTTTATACTTCCTGGCTTTCGAACATCACTTACCAATGATTTTGATAAAAGGCTAATTTGTTCTGATAATACCCAGTAATACTGTTTCCAGTTTAGACTTGAGACTCTTAACTAGGAACAGCTGTTTTATGGCCATAGTTTTTAAATTTTTGTCAATTCAGACTTACTCATGCCAGGATAATGTCTATTGATAAATGAAGTAGAGCATGCTTTTCCTTAATGTATATGTAAGTATACATGTATATGTATATATGTATAGGTATAAATGTGTGTGTATATATACACATATATACACACATATATACATATACACACATATATATGTGTGTGTGTATGTATGTGGTCAAATTAATCCAATTCTGATTTATTTAAATCTGGTCCAGCCTGTGACTCACTATCTGGTGAAGTGGTGTTCACTTCCTTATGAAGACAGCACATGGGAGCGGAGGCAGGACATAGATCAAGCAAAGATCGAGGAGTTTGAGAAACTAATGTCCAGGGAGCCGGAAACAGAGCGTGTGGTAAGAATTGGCTGATGGTAGAGAATTTAATTTGAAAATAGCGTAGTGGTGTGGTCTTTGGGAAACCACTAATGGGATTTACTATATTTGAAACAGGAGCGACCTCCTGCTGATGATTGGAAGAAATCGGAGAGTTCCAGGGAGTATAAAAACAATAACAAACTCAGGGAATACCAGTTGGAGGGAGTAAACTGGCTACTTTTCAATTGGTACAACATGTATGTAAAACAAGTTTTTCTTCACTTTTAAATATATCTGTAGTTCCTTTCCTTTAGTTGTTGAAAATAATAAAAAAGAACTTAATGTTTTAACTCTAATAAGAACTTTTTAAAAAAGCATTGAAAATATATGTAACGTTTATTTAACAGATATTAAACAGAGATTGATATAAGTATGTAAAATAATTTTTATTCTTTGAGAATTTTGTTTGAAAATATATTTTGTTGAATCTAAGAGAACATCTAAAGCCTTTGAGTATGCATTTGTGAGTACAATGGTATATATTTTGTGAAATGACAGCAGTGTCTCATATCCATACTCATTAAACTTTTGTACTTTATTTTCCTCCAAAAGGCGAAACTGCATTTTAGCAGATGAAATGGGTTTGGGAAAAACTATCCAGTCCATTACATTTCTCTATGAGATATATTTGAAAGGAATCCATGGCCCTTTTTTAGTAATTGCCCCATTGTCCACAATCCCCAACTGGGAAAGGGAATTCCGAACCTGGACAGAGTTGAACGTGGTTGTGTATCATGGGAGTCAAGCTAGTCGTCGGACCATTCAGTTGTATGAAATGTACTTCAAAGATCCCCAGGTAAACTGTCACAGGTTGTATTCTGTGTGCTTATTCTGTGCATTTTAAGGTGTTAAAAGAAAACAAAGTCTTGGTGACTTGGGAAGGCCTAAATTTTGCCAAATTGAGAAATTTGCTTTAGATATCTGAGTCAATTTACATTTGTATTATCTGTGTCTATAGATAAAAAAAACAGCTCTTTATTTTTATAGCTTTGGTTTTTCTGATTATTAGATTAGAAGGAATGAAATTTTTTGCCTTGGATGATCACTGAAATCTGTTTAATGCTTTGATATGTTAATTAGTTTTATTTCGCAAGCCTAAGAGAAAACTAAACAAAAAATGGTAATATTAAATGTGAATAGAAAGAATATTTTATTATGCTATTGCTAGAAGTGAAAAATAGTAAGATGTAAAAAGTCCTTGAAATATATGACACATTGAATGAAATATATCCCAAGGGAGGAATTTATGCTTTGGCTGTTAGTAGCAATTGCTTTAATTTTTTCTTATTCTAGTTACCTTTATGCCATTAGTGTGTATCAACAGTGAAGCGTTATAAATGACATGATAAGGAAGAATAATATATGCTAAAATAGTTTTATGTTATGGGTAGTAAATGGAAGTCCTGTAATTGCCAATAGGACTTTTGCTATATATATATGTTTTGCTATATATATATATATTTATATATAGAGAGAGAGATAGGTGTGTGTGTGTATTCTAAGTATAAAATCTGACCTACAATTAAATAACTAAAGGAGAAAAAATATTGAAGTCTGTATCTTTAGATTTGGGAAATTATTATAAATTTTGTCATATGTGAATGTGTGACTAGAATGGGTATACTTAGTGGTAAGTGATGCACGTGCTCTATTAGGAGATTAGATCCAAAATTTACTGACAGTTTTGTCATTTGTTTTACAATTCTGTTTTACCATATAGTTTAAAACTGCCAAAATAACTTGAAAACAGATGTATGTCACCTAAAATAAAGAGATCTCCAAAGGGATAAATATATATGTTTATGCTATTTATTCATCCTTAAAGTTATTTATGTAGTCATTAATGCTTAATAATAATTCAGAGTTGTTCTTATAGGGTCGAGTGATAAAGGGGTCCTATAAGTTTCATGCCATCATCACTACATTTGAGATGATTTTGACTGATTGTCCTGAGCTGCGGAATATTCCATGGCGCTGTGTAGTCATTGATGAAGCCCACAGGCTGAAGAACAGGAACTGCAAGCTGTTGGAGGGACTCAAGATGATGGACTTGGTCAGTGATCATATTGGTGACTGCACTGAACCTGAATAGAATTGTTGCTGACTTGATAGTCCCACTGCTCTGAATTTGATGCCTGTAAACAGTATTTGAAAAGCTTGTCAAATATTGTGGTATATTCTCTGGAACTTTCAGTTATTCAAAAGTTGTTGCCTTTTGGATTCTTACATTGTTGGCTAGTGTCTATTATACAGTTGTCTTATAGCAGAGTGTAATCATGATATCTTCACTAAAGTGAGTTTCAAGTTTTTGTTTTACCCTTTGTTCATAAATACAGGTTGATCATACCAAATACAAAAATCCCAGAATCCAAAACTTTTTGAGTACCCACATAATGCTCAAAGGAAATGCTCATTGGAGCATTTCGGATTTTGGATTTTCTCATTTGGGATGTTCAGCCCATAAGTATAAATGCAAAATCTAAAAATATCTGAAACCTGAAACACTTTGGTCCCAAGAATTTTGGATAAGGGATACTTAACTTGTACTGCCATTTCATTAAGTTTTGGGCCAAGCTTTACTTCAGTGATGATAGTCCAGTTATTTTCCATGGCTCATAGGTTTTGTCATACTGTGGCCAGCAGGACTTGTAGATGCAAGTTCTCAATGAGTTGAGTAGGATATCTGGGGTTGGTTTAGTTCGCACAGATGCTTAGAAGTTTGGGGCATTACAATGCCTCAGATTTAATCTGGAGTTTTACACCACGCTTGTCCCATACTTTTCCAGCTTCCCAAGAGATGATCAGGTCTTCCTGAGTAGATTTTCTAGATTTTTTTTCAGTAGGAGCATCATGGAATAGCATATCATAAGAGTAGAAGGATTTGATTTATTTTCTGTCTAATATTGCTGTGTGTATGATTTCCTAGTGGGAATTTCAACATGACCTGTCATCCTCAGGCTTCTTTTCACTCCATAGTTTATATCGTGGTTATGATCACTTATATTTTATTTTTAATGTACATTTTGAAAGCAAAGCTACTGTCGTTTAGCATGCCTTGGATGATTTGATGGGTTTCATGGAAGTACAGAAAGGTTTTTAAAATATTTTTAATGCTAATTTCTATAGGCTAATTTGATCTTTTGTTAACTGAGAGTTTGAGATGAGAAGGAGTGTTCTATGTATTCATGGCCATATATTTTTAGCTGAAGACTGTTATTACCAAAAAACACCTAAAAGCTTTTTGTTGCAGCTGATTCTCTGAAGCAGCTTATTTTATTCTTAAAGAGATTAGATTTGCCAGCTTTGCTTTTAGTTTAAAACAAACAAAATCTAGTTTTGCTTAAAGGAAAAAGTCTGACTGAATTATCCTATTTAGGATGGGATTTCCCATTTTTCTTCCTAATGAATTATTATTAAAGCTATCCTAAGATCTGTCTCAAAGCAGTTGACTGTTATTTGGTGGCCAATCCACAAAACAAGTGAGAGTGCTTAGAAACAGTGAATAGTCTCAGGGACCTTGGTAAGCATATGGAAAAGAGAAACTCTGTGTTTGCATTTATTCACTCCAGGTGATACTTAAGCATTAAAATGAAGTAAACTTGTATTTGCAGGTAAACACTAATGCTTATGATATAATCTAAATATATCTTCTCAGTAGGGATCCACCTTCATAGTTTTCTACTAAGAGACAGTTATGTCACCATTTCCTGAAGGCTTAAACAGTCATCTGACTGAGCTTATCTGAGTTGTGTTCTATTATTAGTTCATGTGTTCCCAGATAGTAGATTCTTACTGTAAAACATTCTTTCATTGGTGAGTACACATTAATTTAACTCTGTCAACATCAAACAATCTGATTGTCACTGGGCTATTTTTTTTTTAATTTAAGTTCTAGGGTGCATGTGCAGAATGTGCCCGTTTGTTACATAGGTGTACATGTGCCATGTTGGTTTGCTGCAACCATCAACTTGTCATTTACATTAGGTATTTCTCCTAATGCTATCCCTCCCACAGCCTCCCACAATCTTTGGGCTAGTTCAAAGAGTTTTCTGTTATTTATACTAACATTTGATTAATGGATTAGAATCTGTTATCCAAATAATTTTCCTATTACATATTGCAGTGTTCTTAAGCTTTTTCACATGATGGCACATACAGAAAATGAATGCCACACTTGGGTAAAAACAGAAGGCTGCCTACTGCCACGGGACACCACCAGTCCTGGGTGTCCTGACCTTCCCCAAGGACTTATAACCTGTACTCATCCTTGGCTCACCAACTGGGAAGCTCTGATTAGCACATGAACAAAATATTTATTTTTCTAATGATCGGGAGTATTTATTTGAGAAGAAATGTTTTCAAGATGGAACACATTGTTGTTCAGAATATAATTGTATTTGTCCAATTCCGAACAGCTCATTGTCTGGTCTTTAAATCCTTACTTAAAAAGTAAGCATCTTGATAACTTAGCCACTTTCTACTTTTTATTCTTTCCTACAATAAGTCACAGTCAAAATAGTGGATAGTAACTATATCCAGCTACGGCACAGGCCATAGGGAACTGCTGTTACCTGCACTAGACTTACTTGCGATGAAAATGCGCTTGATGAGGATTATCTCCAAGTGCATTCCTAGAAAGGAAGACCAATGAGTGTCTTCAGCTCTGCAGGCACCAAGGAAACGTTTGTAAAGATGATACGTTGAGGGGCAGTCACCGTCTTCACAGTCCTCCACAGGAGCTCTGGGAAAACAGCCATCTCGTTGTCCCCCATCCACGAGGAGGGGATGCTGTGGAGGTCATGGTAGTTCTTCATTGATTCTGGTATCTCTTTCATTGTCAGGAAACCTGACACACAGAGTCTGCTTAAAATGAAATTAAATGGACATCACTTCATCGGAGCTAAAAAGAATAGTAAAGTTGTCAAGGCAGAAGCACATCTGCTGGCATAGGTGGAGGTGATAAGGTCCATCGCCTGAGTTTCTTACATGATGTTTTGTGAGACTGTGCATAGTAATTGTGTATTTTTTTTATTGTTACCCACTTTCAAATTGATACCTCGTTTTATTCCACTATTTGTAGGTAACTGTATGAAAGGATTTTGTGTATAATCATTTGGTGTAACTATAATTGAAGGGAAGCTGCCTAAGAAAGGAGTGCTTTCCTTTTTTCAGATAAGTTTATTTTGAAATTAATAAGTTAAAAAGGCTTTGACTTTTAGAATATTTGGTTAGGCAGTCAAGATTTAATTTAATGTAGTAATAAAGGATATGAAAAAACTGGGAGACACGATCTACTGCAGTAACTCTTTCCTGAATATGTGATGGGGCTTAAAAAAAAGTTCTTGCATACAGTAATCCAGGACTTGGGTATGTCAGTGATTGTGGCCCAGGCTATCCACAAGTGTGGTGGTACATTAGAAAAAAATTGATTGATTGCTCCCTACTGTTTTTGAATTTACTGAGTCTGAAGATGATGGTGGTCCACGAAACTGCCTCAGAGACTTTATTCAAAGGGAAGAGGAAGAGGAATACAAGTATATTGAACTCCTTTACCTCACTTTCAAAGAGCTTCATTGACAGATATGACATGGTAGATATTAAGAAAATTAGCATGTTCTTACGTCATTCATCTAGTATCTACTGAGCGTATACTCTGCTTGGCAACCAAGACTTCTCAGGTTCCGAGTTAAGTCAGAATATTTCTTTCTCAACTACTGGGAGGTATAATTACTTTCTGAAATAGTTTTGTTAGCTGTGCTGTGTACCAAATGGCCAGAGAAAGCAGAAAATAATAGGGTTCTTAAGATTAATATCTCACTATTGTTAAGACTGGCCATTGTAAAACAGCTCCTCTGTATTGCATATATAGAAATAGGAGGACAGGGTACAACTGCATGAGGAAAGCTGGGGAAAGAGTTCGTAAACAGGAAGAATTAATTAAAGAAATACCTAAGTTGGTTCAAAGAGACAAATTTATAAATAGCATCTGATTTTAAAAAAAAAAGTGATTGTGGTATTTACAACCAAGTTGACCTCTTTGCTAGTTGGAAATTTTTGCAGAACAAAATAGTTTTTCATAGCTGTTGCATGTGGAACTTCTTTTGTCTCTATGAAGTGAGTCATGCAGGAAGCAGATGGAGAGATGAGAGCACTGTTGATGTAGAGAGCAGAAAGAAGCATGCATGTTTCATCTGAATCTAGGGATTCTAGGAAAAAAACTTAACTGGTGGGGATAAAAGCATTGAGACTTGGGCACTTAAAAAGCCATGGCGCTAAAATACTGACCTATAACTCCAGGAAGAAACAAAATGGCAAGACACATTTAAGGACCCTGTAGAGTTCTGGAGAGGACTGTCCCCAGATCTGTTTACCTGACACAGAAATCGTGTTCTAATATCTCTGTTTTCATGCCTGATTCCTATACTTTTCATAGGATAGATGAGTAGGAGTAGAACAGTGGATATCTAGTGAGAGGCTCTGGTTTTAAGAAAGTGTTTTTGTTACAATTTGATTAGTGGTTTTCCTTGCGTTACCTCAGGAACACAAAGTGCTGCTGACGGGAACCCCACTCCAGAACACTGTGGAAGAACTCTTCAGCTTGCTTCATTTCTTGGAACCAAGTCGCTTCCCTTCAGAAACCACATTTATGCAAGAATTTGGTGATCTAAAAACAGAAGAGCAGGTATTTATCACCTCTACTTTGTATTTCACTCATAAAATTGAAGAGTAGCCCATGAAACAGCAAAATATTAAGTTATTTTAAAGTGTGATTATATTACAGTTTTTCCCACCTAGTACACAGAACCTTAGATACCCTTTCCTTGGACTTTCTAGGTCATCATCGTAAAGGTTTTCTTCTTTGTTTGTTTGCTCTTGTGAAGGACTGTTGAGATTTATAGAGAGGTTACATACCTGTTGATATAATTTTCAGAGATAGTTGTGCTGTGCAGGTTGGTAGTTTTGCTATGTATGTGTAGTTTTGGGGATGATGTCAGATGCCACTGACAGTAATAGAGCTGTTTGCCTACTGCAGTTTTGAGTCTCTGTTCTTTGTGAAGCATCTATACTCAGCCACAATGCTTACTTCTTCAAGCCTACATATTTTCACTTTAGAAACTTAGGGCATAACCACTGCACAGTATTTCTGTGAGAAATAAATGAAGTATTGTGTATGAAAAGTGCTTGGGCCAGGCATGGTGGCTCATGCCTGTAATCCCAGCACTTTGGGAGGCTGAGGCAGGTGGATCATGAGGTCAAGAGTTTGAGACCAGCCTGACCAATATGGTGAAACCCCGTCTCTACTAAAAAAAAAAATACAAAAATTAGCTGGGTGTGGTGGTGGGCGCCTGTAGTCCCAGCTACTGTGGAGACTGAGGCAAGAGACTAGCTTGAACCCGGGAGGCAGAGGTTGCAGTGAGCCAAGATCGCGCCACTGCACTCCAGCCTGGGCGACAGAGTGAGACTTGGTCTCAAAAAAAAAGAAAAAAAAAAAAGTGCTTGGCTATTTTATATGCTGTAAGAGTTATGTGGGTATTAGTTATAATGTGTGTGCTGTATTTGAAATAAATATGGAGATAGATGTGAAATCTTGGTTTTTATGTGCCATCTCCCCTGTCTTACTGTCTAAAATCTCTTAGCTCGGTTCAGAGTAAGGTCTGTTTTGTTTTTCTTTTCTAAAATAAAAACCGTATGGAGTACTCAGTTCTCTTGCCAATCAATAGAAAAGAGAACCAGGGAGAGATGTCTCTACTGGCTCCTTCCTTCAGGGACTAGACTGCTCCTGGCTCACTTCCTCTCATTCTTTAGCTCTGCCTAGAAAGGAAGAGAATAGAAACAGAGCATTGCCATGACACTGTCTTGTCGCTCTTCTCTATCTTCCCTATGGCTTAGAGCAAACAGAAGGGAAAGCTACATGAATATGTTGGATTTTTGCTGGGTACTTTTCAAGCCTTCTGGCTGTTCCGGGCTCCTGGATGGATGAAATAGTTCATTTGACATAGAATCATCCAACCTTCGTGCGCTGCTCTTATGAAAGCTGAAAGATGAGCTCCTTCATTCTCTCACTGGGCTTTGAAAAATGAAAATGGATGGTTAATGAATGAGATAATCCTGATGTTTCATGTTAGAATATGTTTTAACTTACCATCAAATCATGACACAAGTATTTACTTAAGGTCCTTTTTTAGGTGCAAAAACTTCAAGCTATTCTAAAGCCAATGATGTTGAGACGTCTCAAAGAGGATGTAGAAAAGAACTTGGCCCCCAAAGAAGAAACTATTATTGAAGTTGAGCTAACAAATATTCAGAAGAAATATTACCGAGCCATCCTTGAGAAGAATTTCACATTTCTTTCCAAAGGCGGTGGGCAAGCTAACGTACCTAACCTGTTAAACACTATGATGGAATTGCGGAAGTGCTGCAATCATCCGTACCTTATTAATGGTAAGCCTGCTCTGCTCACAAACTTGTTTAAGTGACGGTTGAAGCCCAGAAATCCTTTTCTGCCCCCAGACTGGGGATTTCATGGTATATAGTCATTCCTGTCTCCTGTCCACTCAGCATGGATTTCACCAGCTTCCCACTTTCTGTGATGCCTCCTTCTGTGTTTGCTGAAGGCGAGTGACCATTGCCCCAGCAATCGCTAAAATGGAATCTCACTTTGCCTTTCTCCTACCTCCCTGTGCTTGAAAAGAGGCATTAGTTTTCCATGGCTAGAAGTCATCTGAAGTGCTAACAGCCAAAGAGAAATTAACCCCTAATGGAGGTTTTCTTGGGGTGTGTGTATTTAAATCAGAGATGTTAAAGAGGAACTTAGGTGTGGGCAGACAGCTAACAGCTGTCTCAAGCCTTTGATAGAAAATGTCCTCATCTTCCTCTCAGTCTAGAGTCATCTAGCACCTCTGTCCTCTGAGAACAAAAAGATTAACTTAAAGCTTTGATAATTTATGGGCCTCCTCTTTTCTTAACTAAATTGATAGTGTTATATAACTCATGGCTTAAAACCTTTATTATGCATTTTTGGAAATCATTAAGGTGATAAATATTTCATGCTTATGTTGTATAAGATACTCTGGAGAATACAAAGGTAAATAAGAAGGGAGCATTCGCCACAAGCAGTCTTCAATTAGCTGAGAGATTGAGATTGGGGGAGTCTTTAGAAGGAGATGGCCTTTTAAGGCAAGTCTGCAGGGGTAGAAAGGATTTTCCCAGGAGAGTTAGAAAAAGAAAGGATGTTTAGGCTGAAGTAATGATACAAGCAAAGAGAGGGGATCAGGAAAACAATGAGGAACTTGCCCAAAGTAAAAGGCACACATAAGAAATGCACCTTAGTCATGGCTTGGACCCTACTGCAGAATTCCTTAAAGGCAAGTGCATGGAACCTCCGCTCTCCTCTGCAGGCAGTGAAGAACCACAACTAGTGTTTGAGCTGAGCATTGATAAGAAATATGATTCAGGGTGATGCGTCAGGCAACATTGCATAAAAAGGATGGGAGGAGGAAAGACAGACAAGAAGAAGGACCAGCTCAGAGGCTATTGTATTCTGGGCAGAAGTTAATGTGGGTTAAAGAAAGGTGGTGGCAGGCTAATTTGGGAGACTTGTACACGATGATAGTTGGCCAGCAGTGCAATTAGATGCCTTTCCAAGGAAGAGGGAGCACAACCTGGTCTGTCTTTATCACAGTTTATGAGGTTCAAGGACAGCTAATTTAAAGAATTTCTAATCTTTCCCCTTTTAATAACTTATAACTCATCAGACCCCAGATTCAGAAGTCTCCATTTCTAATGGACAGAGTAGTCCACGCCTGGAAGACAGTCTCAGAGGGTTGCACCTGGGATTGTTGGTGTGGTGCGACGAATCAGTGAATTTCTTTATATATATATATGTGTATGTGTATATATATATATACACACACACACACACACATATATACACATTTTTTTCTCTTGAATAGGGTCTCACTCTGGCACCCAGGCTGTAGTGCAGAGGCATGATCTCAGCTCACTGCAGCCTTGACCTCCCAGGCTCAAGCATCCCTCCCACCTCAGCCTCCCGAGTAGCTGGGACTACAGGCATGTGCCACAACGTGCAGCTAATATTTTTTTTATTTTTTGTAGAGACGGGGTTTCTCCATGTTGCTCAGGCTGGTAGCGAACTCCTGAGCTCAAGTGATCTGCCTACCTCAGCCTCCCAAAGTGCTGGGAATACAGATGTGAGCCACCGTGCCCAGCCAGTGAATTTCTTTTTGTGCTTTTAGTTTTGTCTTCTAAAGAGAGTATCCTGTGTGATGATTATGTATCTGATACTGCCAACCTGCTAATCACAGTATGTTTAGGAGCTTGTACAACTGTTATGGTGAGTGTTAACTAGCCAGGTCGTGAGTTGGCAAGACAGAGCTTAGGGCAACTGATGGAGCGAGATGAGGACACGTGTGTGCATGCACTGTGCACATACACGCGTTTGCATTTAATAGCTGGTACAAAAGAAAAGAAATAATAGGCTCCAAGGGGAAAGAAAAGAAAAGGAGATACAAAAGAGTCTGAATGCTACCAGCAGGATGTGTGTGAAAGGGGAGATCTCAGCAATGGTAGTTAGATTGCCACCCCCAGTTCCAGCAAGTTTACCCTGTTTGGTCATATGTTAATTATATGCATTGAACATTGTGGGTTGTTTTCCCCCAAAACACAGCTGGTGTGTCTCTTCCTCTGCTGATTGCTTTCCAGGGTCATTCTCTATAGCATATTTGTTCGCCAGGAGCCCCTTAGGACTCCCTAAGGCTTGGCATCTGTGGCAGTTGTCCTAATTGGTCACACCTTGAGGTCAGCTTTTCTATCCTGACAAGAAGTGTCTGTTAAGCAGGTGTCCTTGTTCCTAAATTTGGGGAAGTTAGGGTGAAAAAGTATAGATAACCTACAAACTAAGCGCACGCAGTTGCCCAGATAACTTACGTAGACATCGTATTGTGTAGAAGTTGCTCCAGGGCCAGTACTGTTCATTTTCATCCACAGTCTGGAGTAAATACATATATCCAGCATTTAAAAGGAAATTCTTTAATTTGGGAGATTACACTGAAATTTGAATGGGTTGTGGCAGAGCAAAGAAGCCTCAGTCAACATTCAACAAAACACATTTCCAGGATTATGAAAAATAGAAGCAATTTTATATGTATGAGTTGAAAGTAACATAAGCACAGCACAAGGAAAAAAGTTTAGAAGTGTTGGTAGAACACAAACTATATATAAATGAGACAATATTTTTAATGTGACCCTTAATATTTTTACTTCAATGCTTGGAACAGTGTCTGGCACACTCTAGGTCCTCTGCTAGTTGTTTTCTTGCTAAAAAGTTAAGCAAGAAAGTTAAACAAGTGAAGGTAACTAACTGAGTGACATAAATGGAGTTACTATTATTGGCCCAAGCTTTATTTCAATGGAATTTCCAATTTCTTGGTTTTGTAATGTGAAGTTAAGAATAATGTTGAAAACATGTCCAAGGTACCCTGCTGGTTAGAGCTGACTTAAGAGTCATTGCTGGTTATTGTTTGAGGCAGGGGGCGTGTAGAGAAGAGTGGGCAAAAAGAAAACAAGAATGAGGCTTACGTGATGGAGTGAATTTCAGAGAGAAAATAGTAACTTGTTTTTTTCTGGTAATCGTCAAGAACAAAATATTTTCTTGTTTGTTCGTGGCTTTTATATAGCTAGAGGACATTGCAGTTACTGTCCCGACAGTGACCATCTGTTGAAGTGAAAAGACTTCAAGCTGTAAGTGAGTGCACACTTGTTTCAAGTTGTCTTTGATATACACACTTTCCAATGTAGTACCAGCCGTACATTAATTTAGGATGGAACCAACAAAGTGTTTTGGGTTGTCATAACCCATTTCCAGTTAATTTTTGGATTGATGTTTACAAATTGGGTATCAAACGTTAATTGGTAATCTTGAAAATTTAGCTATGATGTCAGAAGGTAGCAGTTGCCTTCCTCCGCAACACTCTTCCCACCCTCTTTCCTTCAATGTTGCGACAATAAAATGTCAAGACAATCGTATAGGAAAGATGTTTGCTGATACTATTTTTGAATGAAATATTATTAGTATAAACTGGCTGCCAGTTGTAAGAACCTGAATTCATAACAAAGAGCTGAATTAATTAATTCAGCAGTAGCTTTTGTCAGGTAAGAAAGAATGGATTTTTTTTTGGACTATTCTTTTTGGTGGTATAAAAAAGGCAAAAATTATTTTTTAATCTCCGAATAAATTTAAAATTAAATTTCTCTGCAAATTTGACCGAATTATTTATATTAAAAAATTTTTAACTGAAACTCAAACATATCTGATGTTTATTTTGTCAAAATGATTATTTTCTTTTTGAAAAATATTCATTGGCCATTAATTTGTTTTAAATGGCTAAAATACTATATTTATATTATTGTGGATTTTAACTTAGTATGGACAAAACATAGTTGACCAGATAACGTAAGAGTAAAATTTATTTCTGAATTTCAGAGCTTATGGTATATTGTACAAGAACACACTCGAAAGAGACCTAATGTAACATGTGCACTTAAATCTGTTTCCCCTGTCTCTTGAGGGGCTTGTCCTGAATCTAGAACCTGGGTTTCTAAATTTCATGTTTTAAAAAATATTTAACTTTATTCAAGAACATTCTTGCTAATGCTCTTAAACAGCATTTTGCTCTTTACTCTTACATTTATTTTCCATAAAGAAAAATTGTGAATATTACCTTTTCATTCACTTTAAAAAAGGTGTGAGGACCAGGCCCCCTTCGTAGGAAGTCAGTGTATTTTGTGGAAGGCCTTAGTGCTTGGGAAGACATTAAGTGACTTTAATCTGTTCTCAGTAAATTATTTGTTGATTAATAATTAACAAGCTGTATTTCTGCATTTGACCGTGCCATAAGGTAATTTCTACATACAACCTTAAAGTACAGATAGGATTGCAGTTTTGTTACATCTGTGCTTGTTGCAGCAGTACCATGTGAGAGGCTGTGGTGGCCTGTCCCACTAACCCAACCTTTAAAGCCTCTGTGAGATTTATATATCCCCATCTTGTGTATAGTTAGTTCACATATTAAAAACTAGTGGTAGGAAGGTAGTTTTAAGTTTCTGGCACAATTAAAGTCCAGGAGACAATCCCATTAAGATGAATATGTGTGTGTGTATTTTTTAAAGAATAGTTGAACACATCCTCCACCCTCAGAGAAAGGAGCTGAACACAACAGCTATGTCCTCATTAACCCCAGAGGCAGGAGGAGGCCAGACCAATGCTGTGTAATTCTAGTTAAGCCACCTAAGCAGTTGAAGGAAGCTTAGCCTGCTGCTTCCTGAATAAGCGTGTGTCAGGCAGGGATGTGGTGGGGCATCTTTCCTTAGGAAGATGTCATCTTCTTGAGGCCTCTTGCCAATGTACCCAAGTCTTTGGACCAGCAAAAATCCATGTGGGGCTATGAGGGAGAAAAGAAGGGTGTAAGCATAGAAGTCTTGTGTCAAACACTTAAAAGTTTATTTGTTTTTAATTTTAAAAGGTTTAGATAGTTCAAGATAGAATTTTGTATCTTAGGAAAAATCACCAGATGAGAATGAATGTGGAGGGAGATTTAGAGATTACAATAGATGTATGCTTAGGTCCCCAACAGATATTCCAAGAAATTATCCTGGAAGTAAATTCCTCTTTTTGTAGTTCCTTTGCCTATATTAATATGCAATTGTAGACCCAAACTACTACTGCTCTTACGCTGTAATTGTTAGGACTCTATTCCTTTGTTTTTTCATTTCGGAACAGATTTTGTTGTTTGTGTTTATGTTCAGCTAGTAAACATTTCTTCATTTCTTTAGCAATTTAGGTTCCAAATTTTTTGTAGGTATCTGGCCCTTGGCTTGTTTCTGCCACTTCTGGCTTGACAGTCTGTTGTTGAAATTCCGTTTTTACAGACAGCAAACATTTGTTTGTTGAAAAATGTGGTTTTCCCCCTAAATGCCTCAATGTGTCATGCTTAAAACTTTTATCCCTTTTGTGCATCCACAGTTTTGTATAGACCCAAGTATGAGTAAGTGGATGGATTCTTGTTCATAAGCAGGAGTTTGGTGTTCTGGTTCCTACAGTTTGCAATGGGTTTTGAAAGCAAGTTCATTGTTTTTAGTAATAAAAACCTTTTACAGTATTCACGTTATGCTGTCCAATCTCTGCAGGTGCTGAAGAGAAAATTTTGGAAGAGTTTAAAGAAACACACAATGCAGAGTCTCCAGATTTTCAGCTCCAGGCAATGATCCAGGCTGCTGGCAAGCTAGTGCTGATTGACAAGCTGCTGCCAAAACTGAAGGCTGGTGGCCACAGGGTGCTTATCTTTTCCCAGATGGTGCGCTGCTTGGACATACTGGAAGACTACCTCATTCAAAGACGGTGAGGGCCACCATATCAGAATAATAAAAAGGAAATCTAAAATTACCTTCACAGGGTTCCAAGCAGTCCACTAAAAGTGGTATCTATGATAAAGGGGATAGAATGGGGAAAATGTATCACATGTCATTTTTAAAACTATAGATGTACATGATTATTTTATATGATGACTACAGGAGGACATTGCATACTTTTTTAGGCAATTTTATTTCCCCATTGCCTTTATTTGAGTAAGGGAGAATATTTCTTACTTAAAATTGAAATTATTTGTTATCTTACTGTTATAGATGTCAGCTGTTTTTAGAATTTAGCTATTTCCCTGGAGAGGAAGTAAAATAAAATTTAATCGTTGATCATTCAATCAATTATATAAAAAACTCCAATAAACCCTGTTTGCTCTGAGATTAGCTCTGTTAAGTCATATTAGTCTTTTAAATATATATTCCATATTGTAATAAAAATTTTAAAAAAGGAGCAAGTATGTTGTCGCTGTGTGTCAGGCCTCCTTGTTCACACTGATGATTTCTAGGTACCCATATGAAAGGATTGACGGCCGAGTAAGAGGCAACCTCCGCCAGGCAGCTATCGACAGATTCTCCAAACCTGATTCTGATAGGTTTGTTTTCCTCCTGTGTACAAGGGCAGGAGGTTTAGGCATTAACCTCACTGCTGCTGATACCTGCATCATCTTTGATTCAGACTGGAATCCCCAAAATGACCTCCAGGTAAATGCACAAGAAAGTCCTGATGCCTTTAAAAAAGAAGTCATTCTGCTTACTATGACAGAGAGTCCCAGTCAGACCCATAAATTAATGTTGCGTTGTCACTCAGGCTGTGTCCTATGACTCAGAGCAAGTAACCAACTAGTAACTTATTGATTAATAATGTGAGAAGAAACTTTTTAGTTTTAACCTTCTTCTAAATGGCACCTCTATTTATTGGCACATAGATAGGGTCTTATAACTGGCAGTTGAGTCTTGTCATTCGTTGGTAGCCGTCTTAGCTCAGGTCTCCTTAACAAAATACCATAAATTGGTTGGCTTAAACAGCAGACATTTATTTCTCACAGTTCTGGAGGTTGGAGGTCCAAGACGAGAGTGCCAGCAGAGTCAGGTTCTTGGTGAGGGCCCTCTTCCTGGTTTACGGACAGTCATCATCTTGCTGTGTCCTCACCCAGCTTAACGAGAGCCAGCTCTCTTGTCTCTTTATATGAACACTAATCCCGTTCGTGAGGACTCCACCCTCATGACCTAATTACTTCCCTAAGGCTCCACCTCCAAATATCATCACAATTGGAATGAGGGTTTCAGCATATGAATTTGGTGGGGAGACACAAACATTCAGTTCATTGCAGTAACTATTAATTTCATTTTTCTTCCAGGCTCAGGCTAGATGTCATAGAATAGGACAGAGCAAATCTGTGAAAATCTACAGGCTGATTACAAGAAATTCCTATGAAAGGGAAATGTTTGACAAGGCTAGTTTGAAGCTGGGGCTGGATAAAGCTGTGCTACAGTCTATGAGTGGAAGAGAAAATGCTACCAATGGGGTAAAACCACCCTTGCCCAAACCATTCATTTATTCTGGCACTTTTCTTTATTTAACTAATTATAAAAAATTACTCAGCTTTTGATTATTTTTCGACCTCAATATTTTAAGTGTATTTTTGTAACACTTTCCTTTGTTATAATTTAGGTTTACTCTCTTTGAGAAAAATGCAGCATTTGTTTAGTCTACAAATCTTTTAATTCTAAATTATTTTGAGTATTTTAAATATTTCTCTAAAACAGGTACAACAGCTTTCCAAGAAAGAAATAGAGGATCTTCTACGAAAAGGGGCCTATGGTGCACTCATGGATGAGGAGGATGAAGGGTCTAAATTCTGTGAAGAAGATATTGATCAGATCCTCCTACGTCGAACCCACACCATTACCATTGAGTCGGAAGGGAAAGGTTCCACGTTTGCTAAGGTGTGAATCGATCTGAAGAGGCCAGGTTTTCCATAGAAACATAACAGAGTTCATGTGAAAAGTACCTTGTAAAAGTGCTTACAAGATGCATTGGGAATTAATCAAATTAATCATTAACTCCCTGTGGAACCCCTGGCACATGAAGCTTTCTTTATGCTTTGGTTTCTCTTCTGTGTACCTGCCACTGGTATTTGCCCTCGCCTTGTCATCCTTGTATCTACTTCCCAGCTCCTGAGGCTAATCCCTCAGTTGTGTTCTTGACTCCATCCTCTCCACTTCTGAGATCCTGCTCCATTGGCATCTTCCTTCTCTCCCCAGATTCTGGTTTCTGAAACAGCCTGTAAGAATGATCAACTCACTCCTTTAAAAACACCTGTCCACTATTTTCCCCTTTAACTCTGTCTCCATACATAAACTCTTTTCAGAGCTAAAATCCACACAAACGTAATCTACTCCAGCTGTCTCTACTGTCTCCCTTTCTACTTATTTTTCAGCTTTTTCAGCTTCCAGCTTGCACCCGTTCCCTGCCTCTCTATCAGAGCTGCTCTGGCCAGGGTCACCACTGAGTACATCCAATGGTTCCACCTGAGAGCCCGTTCTGAGGTTTTGCCTGCATTTTGTTCTAGCCATCTCACTAAGGCCCACTCTGTACTTTTATTTTTAACAGCTTTACTGAAATGTAATTAACTGACTATACAGTTAACCTGTCTTAAGTGTACAATTCAGTGCCTTTACCATATTACAGACGTGAGCACATACTACCACAATCTAAGTTTGAAACATTTCCATTACGCCAGAAAGGTCCTTATGCTCATTAGCAGTCATTCCCTATTCCTATCCGTACTAGTCTCCCATATCTGGAAAGCATGAATCTACTTTATTTTTCTACAGATTTGCCTTCTCTGTACACATAAATGGAATCATATGATGTATGATCTTTTGTGTCTGACTTCATTCACTTAGCATAATGTTTTTCAGGTTCATCCATATTGTAGTATGAATCAGTAATTCATTTTTATTGCTGAACAGTATTCCATTTTATGGGTATACCACATTTATTTGTTGATAATGGACATCTGGGTTGTTTTTACTGTTGGTTATTATGAAGAATGTTGTTATGGATATTTGTGTACAAGTTTTTATATAGACTTGTTTTCATTTTTCTTGAGTATATACCAGGAGTAGAATTGCTGGGTCCTATGTTAACTTCATGTTTGACCCTTTGAGGAACTGCCAGACTGTTTTCTAAAGTGACTGTACTATTTTCTTTCCAAGTCAAATAGTAAGAAGTATAGATGAGGATATGGAGGAAATGGAACTCCATATACTCCCCAATACTTTTTATTATCTGAGTTTTTAGTTTTTGCCGTTCTAATGGGTGTGAGGTCATATCCCACTCTTGTTTTTATTTGCATTTCTCTGATGATATTGAGCATCTTTTCATGTGCTTATTGGCCAGATGTAGATCATCTCTGGAAAAAATTCTATTCAAGTTCTTTGTTCATTTTTTGAGTTTCTTGTTATTAATATTTCAGACTTAAAATATGTTCTGTATGAAAGTTCTGTATTAATATGATTGCAGATATTTTCTCCTACTCTTTTCTTAATAGCGTGTAATTTTAATGAAGCCCAGTTTACCATCTTTTTCTTTTATCGCTTGTGTTTTAGTGCATTGTCAAACCCAAGCTCACAGAGATTTATGTTTTCTACAGATTTGCCTACTCTGGACAGTGGTCAGTTCATATAAATGGAATCATGTGGTATATGATCTTTTGTGTCTGGCTTCATTCAGTTAGCATAATGTTATTCACTAGCGTAACTTAGATTCCAAGATTCGTAGTTTTTAACTCTTACATTTTGGTCTGTGATTCCATTTGAATAGAGTTTTGTGTATGGTATGAGGTAGGGGTCCAACCTTCCTTTTGCATGTGGCTGTCCAGTTATCCCAGCTCCTCCAATCTGGAAAGGCTCTTCTCCTGTGGGCTTTGAGACCCACATCTTCTCCCTTACATCTTTCAGCTTTATGTCAGATTATTTTCTCAGAGCTCACCGCCAAATTTACCATCCCTGTCTCTCCCCCTACCGCCATCTCTGTTTGTCCACCTGACTGACATCATTCAGATGCCTGAAATGGATGCTGAGGTTTTTCCTGGCTTCCTCTTTCATATTTCACATACACCCAGATTCTGACTCTATTAATTTTGCCTTTTTTATTTTTAGGGATGATGTCTCACTGTGTTGCCCAGGCTAGACTTGAACACATGGCTCAAGTCACCTTCCACCTTCGGCTTCCCAAGAATTTTACCTTTTAAAGAATATGTTTCTTTTTTTTTTAATTTTTTTGTTTTTATTTTATTTTATTTTTTGACAGAGTCTTGCTTTGTGGGAGTGCAGTGGGAGTGCAGTGGCGCAATCTCAACTCACTGTAACCTCTTCCTCCTGGGTTCAAGTGATTCTCTTGCCTCAGCTTCCCGAGTACCTGGCATTACAGGCTTGCACCACCATGCCTGGCTAATTTTTGCATTTTTAGTAGAGACAGGGTTTCACCATGTTAGCCAGGATGGTCTCAAACTCCTGACCTCAAACCATCTGCCCACCTTGACCTCCCAAAGTGCTGGGATTATAGGCGTGAGCCACCACGCCTGGCCTAAAGAATATGTTTCTAAACCACCTTCTTTTCTCCATTTTGTTATTTCTTCTGTAAATTATTACAGTGGCCTCTTCTGCTGTGTTCTGACCTCCATGCTCCAAGCATTGGTATGACCTTTCCAACTTGTGACTCTAGATATGATTGTGTCCATAATGAGATTATTCCCAGTTTCAAATAGTCCCTGGTTCCCTCGGGATAGAGTTCAAACTCTGTTAACAACACATGGAAGACACTGCTTCACCTAGCTTCCCTCTCCCTCACCAGCTCGACCTCTGGCTCTTCTTCCCTGACTACCCTTTTCCCCTTTACTCTCCTCTGTGCCATTGCACATGCTCTGCTGTGAACATGTCCACATGCTTTCCTGTTTTATGAATGTTTTAAAATGGTTCAGGCATCATTTTATGGGAGAGCCTTTTCTTCTCAGTTTCCAGCAATGCCCCGCCTGAACCAGGTTAGGGGCCCCTCCTCTGTATATCACTTGCACTGGTCTATACCTTTGCTCCCTGTCATTTATCATGCTGCAGTGTAATTCTTTGGTTTGGTCTCAGCTCCTGGTCAATCAGTTGCCTGAGGGCCCGTCTGTCATTCTAGTCCCATCTACTGTAGTGTCTAGCACAAGTGGAGGAACGCACAATATTGGAGCAAATGAATAAACAAAAGCTGCTTTACATTCTACTTCTGAGAAAAACCTCTCAAAGTAATGTGTTTCTTTTTTCTCTGTAGGCCAGTTTTGTTGCATCTGGAAATAGGACAGATATTTCCTTGGATGATCCAAATTTCTGGCAAAAGTGGGCTAAGAAGGCTGAATTGGATATTGATGCCTTAAATGGGAGGGTGAGTAAGAAGTCCCATTCAAACACCTATCTGATCTAAACCAAGAGCCACTCTTTCAGAAATTTCAAATGTATCTCCTCTTTTGTTAGAACAACCTGGTTATTGATACTCCAAGAGTGAGAAAGCAGACCAGGCTCTACAGTGCAGTGAAGGAAGATGAGCTGATGGAGTTCTCAGACTTGGAAAGTGATTCTGAAGAAAAGCCCTGCGCAAAGCCACGGCGCCCCCAGGATAAGTCACAGGGCTATGCAAGGAGTGAGTGTTTCAGGGTGGAGAAGAATCTGCTTGTCTATGGGTAAGTAGGACTCACTACGTAAGATGGAATTTTGTTCTAACGATAGTTAGAATTCCCAACTGGTATAGAGCTAGATTTGTGTTCGAATTTGTGTGACACCCCTTTGCACAGTCAAATGAATGCTTCTGCAGTAACTTTACAGGGCTTTGGAGCCATTTGGTTGACATAATCTAAGTTGTTCAGATGCTTCTGGATTCAGAGGTCACCTGAAGTTAGGGTGCTTGTGTGTACCTTAAGGAATTATGCCAGATCCAGATTTACATGTTGATTATTAATAAGAACAAAGTGTCAAAATTACAAAATCTTTTCTCACTTTACAAGCTTTGCATAAAATTTGTGACTGTCGTAAGCTTTTAATATTTCTCTTATAAAAAATTGTCAAAGGCAATAATCTCACTTGTTAAATTCTTCCTTGCAACTCATGTGAACCATGAATGGTCATTTGAACTTTGTGAAAATGTTGTATTTTTCCTGCTGGACTACAAGTTTCTGAAAGGCAGGATCCATGTCTAATTTATCTCTGAATCACTGTGACGCCCGAAGCAGTACTTCAAATGGCAGGGTGCTCAGTAAATATCTGAATCGGTCAATAAGAGTTCTCTAACAGATTGTGGGACTATAGGCAACTCCTGTTAAAAAAACAAAACAAAACAAAAAAACTGCTACTAGAGTAACCTTTCTACAGATCTGATGACGTCCTGTCTTGGATGATTTCTTCCAATGGATTACCATTAGTTTCAGAGTAAACACAAACATATGCTGACATGGCATCCAGAGCTCTTCTAGGCCCTTGTCTTCTGTTGGTTCTTTCCCATGGGCAGTACAAGCTTCTGTTAGGACAGACGGCTTCATCTCCTTCAATGTGCCACGCTCCATCTCATCTGTGTCTTTGCACAAGCTCTTCCCACTGCCTAGAGGACCCCCCACGTGCACCTCCACTGGGAGGTGACCTGCCTCCCTTCTGCTCTCTGTGGGTGTCCGATGCAGGCATCAGCTTGTGCTCTGCAACCGAGTCTGGCCTATACTTCCCATCACACTCATCATGTTGTTTACGATTTTTGAGTCACCTCCCTCTTTTGCTAGATTCTGTTTGCAGCTCCTTGAGGATGGAGGCTCCTTCTTTGTGCCCTCAGTGTGTAGTGCAGTGTGAGCAGACACATAGTGCTGATAAATGCTTGTTCATCAGAAGTCCATCCTCATTATCTGTGCAAGCTGGGCATCCTCTCTTGTCTCTTCTTACATGGGGCAGAGACTCACACCCTGCCCCCCAAAAGCCTTTTGCTACCCTCGCCTGCTGCCATGTTTCAGCACAGTCATCCGATTTGAGAGTTCTGTGGGTAACTTTAGGAATGGAACACATAAATAACTCCTACAGCTAAGAAGTGTGCTTAGCACAGATTGTCTTTCAGTCAGGTCCTTCCCTCTTCCCATAGTCGTCACTATGTACTGAACACCTATGTGCTGGTCACTGTCTAGGATCCTCTCAGTCACTTGGGGTGGAGCTCTGAGCAAAACAGTCATGGCTCAGGCAGGCAGGTGAGCAAGCAGAAGTGGTGCAGACTGTGACAAGGAAGCATTCTGCTGTGGAGCATAGAGCCTGTCAGCTCACTGTTAAGACACAGCTCCAGTGTTGTCTCCCTACCTCTGGGGTTAGGAGGAGTGAAAGGAGGAATTCCACAAAAAGTCACACAGCCTGTGACTTGGTGGATATCACAAATCAGCCAGGGTAAGAGGGAGTGCTGGGATTTGGGTAGGGAAGGGAAGTAAGATCCCAGCAGACAGAGCAGTGTGTTCCAAGGCCATCAGTGAGAGCTAGCCTTGTGGTTGGAGAAACTTCAAGAAGTTCACAGGAGCCAGAGAGGACCAGGGAGTGACAAGAGACCAAGTCAGGGTGAGAAGCAGGGCCTGAGGGAGGATGTGAGCTGCTCTCTGCTCCAGACACAACTCTCAGTCTGCAGCGGAGGGGCTGTTCATACCATGAGCACTGCCTTGGTGGCTCAGTCTGCTGTGGCCTGGGAGAAGACATGGCTCAGACAGCACCTACTGCTGCCTGCCCCCGTACCTATTTGTTGTGTGGTCTTACCCCACAGCTCCCAGATGAAACAGCACAGCACTGTTTAGTCTGGGATTATAACACGAAACAGGCAGTCAGGCCCCATGGCATGTTGTCTGTTTGCTTCTGTTTTCTGTCCATAGCCCTTTCTCCCACTTATTTCTCATGAGGATCTGAGGGTTGGCAGAACATCTTGCCTGTGAGGGTTCTTATGCTTGGGGTTATTACTCCCCGTTTCAAAAGGAACCTCAGAACTTTCCAGAACCTTTCACCAGTGACTGTGGCATCCCCTTAGAGGTGGGTCGATGCAGCCATATACTGCTCAGCATCACATCCTTGATTTTGGGGTAGTCACACCTTTTATCTTGAGTTGCCTTTTATCTCAGATGGTTGGTCAACATCAAAATGTACTAATCATGACAGTATGAAGCAAAGTCCGTAATTTGCAGGCCCTCGGTTGAACTCATGTCCTGAAAATTGCACTGTTGCAGCCTGCATGTACCTGGAAAAGCCAAGGTTAGCTTTGTGGGGGTTATTCTTGTGGCAGTTCAACTCCTGTGCTTAGGAGCAGTGAACTGAGGGGCAGCTTGCTGTGTAAGGGAGTATTTTTAACTCTTGCACCCTGGATTGCTTTCCTGTCATCCAGTGTGAATTGTTGCTAGTTTTGACCCAGGATTTCCCAACACTGCTACCTGACTGTTAAAGTAAAGCCGTAAATCAAAACTCACAGAGACCTCTGCATGCTGAATATTTGCTTTGCAGTTGGGGACGGTGGACAGACATTCTTTCCCACGGACGCTATAAACGCCAGCTCACTGAGCAAGATGTCGAAACTATCTGCAGAACCATCCTGGTATACTGTCTTAATCATTACAAAGGCGATGAGAATATCAAAAGCTTCATCTGGGATCTGATCACACCCACAGCGGATGGCCAGACTCGAGCCTTGGTCAACCATTCTGGTAGGTTTCCGCCATGTTGTTTGTGCTACAGGGTCACAAAGCCATCAGGATCCTTCGTGACACACTGTTGATAAAGAGATGTGACATACACCCCATATTTCCCTGCCTCGTGCATTCCCTGCCTCTCTGCCATTGACACTATAATTGGAATGTAAAAGGCTTCTATTATTATTATTATGGTGATTCTAGGTTTATCAGCCCCTGTGCCAAGGGGAAGGAAGGGAAAGAAGGTGAAAGCCCAGAGCACACAGCCGGTGGTGCAGGATGCCGACTGGCTGGCCAGCTGCAACCCAGATGCCCTGTTCCAGGAGGACAGCTACAAGAAACACCTGAAGCATCACTGTAACAAGTATGTTATTAGAGGGTGGACCTGGAGAGTTTAATTCCCTTTTTATTCTTTAAAAAATGCATGCAGTCGGCCCTTCACGTCTGCAGATGCAGAACTCGCAGATTTGGAGGGCCAAATGAGGGACCTGAGCATCTGCGGATCTTGGTGTCTGAGGGGTGTCCTGGAACCATACTCCTGTGGATATGGAGGGACAGCTCTGTTATTAAGACTTTTAAATGGTGTAGTTGTTGCCTTTGCACAGCCTTACCATTTTTCTTGAAATGTGGTGTCAAGTTACAGGAGAGCATACGTTTAGGTGACTGATTATTTTTTAACATGGTAAGATACACAACACAACATTTACCATTTTTACCGTTTATAAGTGATCAATTCGTTGGCATTATTTACACTCAAAATACTGTACCTGAAATGTTTCCATCATCCCAAATGTAAATACTGTATCAATTAAACAGTAACTTGCCTGGCCCCTGGCAATCACCATTCTATTTTCTGTTTCTATTAGTTTGTCTGTCCTATATGTCTCCTAAGGGGAATCACAGATTATTTGTCCTTCTGTGCCTGGCTTACTTCACTTAGTATTTTCAAGGTTCATTTGTGTTACGGTATCAGAATTTCATTCCTGTTTATGGCTGAATAGTATTCCATTGTGTGTATATGCCACGTTTCGTTTGTCCCAGTCATCTGTTGACAGACACTTGGGCTGGTTATGATGGCTGTTGTGAATAATGGTGCTATGAACATTGTAGAGGACTGGTTTTTAACCAGTATCTGTTAGATAATTGTAGTCAGTGTTATATGATCCCACCTTCAACTAACTGCGTACAGTGGAGGGAGGACTGGGGAGTTCATGTATTATTTTTTGCTTAATATTACCTCAGTTGCTGGGTCCATTTTTTCTGCCTATGAGCTTAGAATCATATTTCTTACCTTTATTTCCAAAAACTGATTATAGATAATTGAAGAATATTGAACCTAAATTTATTTCATTGCTTGGAGTTCTGTTAACAGTTCCTATTAAACTAACATCTGCATATGTTGTTTCCTTATTCTGAATATGCGTTTTTCCATATCACTAGTTCAGGCAACAATGCTACTGATCAGCTCTATGTCCTAGCTTCGTGTGACCTTGAGCAAGTTATTCAGCCTCTTGAGGACTCACTTTCCTGGTGAGTCCAGTAGACCTCGGCAGCAAGATCTCAGCTGGATGAGGCAGGATGTAAATAAGTATGCATTTCTCTCTGTAAAAGTAGCAGCAACAAAGTCTGAGCACATAATACTGGCAGCGTGCCAAGCGCTTTGTATGGCTTATCTGTTTGAGTTGTCTAAGATTAGTATGGCTTTTATCCCTATTTAACTGACAAGGAAACTGAGACTAAAGTTGAGTAACCTCCTCAAGGACCCTCAGCCAGTTAAGGGGCAGAACCAGGTTTGAACCCAAGTAGATGAGGGCAGCCTCAGCTCGGAAGTCTTCTCTGCTCCTCAGAGCTGTGGTGAGGCTCCAAGGCATCTTCAGAACCATTACCTCCAACCCTTTTGGTATCTCAGAAAGTTGGTGGTTACTGCTGTGGCATAAAAGTGCTTCCTAAAATCCTACCCCACTCACACTCTTAGAAAATGTCTGTTCAGTATGGCACAGTTAATGTTTAATCTCATGAGTTCACAAGAGAAAAAAAATCTAAAGACATAGAAATGAGTTATCCAAAGTGAGTCTCTTCAGGGATTTACAAGCTCATGCTTGACCTATCCAGAGCCCATGCTGGCCATGAGTAGGCTCGTGGTTGGGGGAAGGCCTATTGGGGAGCATCTGTTGATGTGTGATCGGGAGTTGTCTGTTGTGGTGAATCCTAGTTGTTATTTTGAAGTTTTAGGGACAGTTTCCACACCCTGAAAACAGCGTGGTGTAGTAGAGCCTGAAGACCTAGTTCCAATTGTCCCATGTGCAAGGTAACTCTGTGGCCTTGGATTTGTCACTTATCTTCTGCTACCATCAGTTTTCCCATTTGAAAGTGGAAATTATAACTTGCCCTGCTTCATCATAGGGTTGTTGTGAAGATCAAAAGGGCTAGTGTAAGTGTGAGACATTGGTTGTAAAGTGCTGTACCAGTACATGATGGGATTACTCAGCTGGGGAAATAACATTTGTATTATCATGTACTCATGGCCAAGAAGGCCACGATTCAATTGTCAGTCCCCAATGCACACCAGGGCTGTCCAGCAGGGGATACTAGCTTCGGTAGACACTGGCTTTTGGGGGGACTTACCAGGTGGACTTTCTTGAAAGAATTATGTTTTAGCCATTGAGGAACTCCAAACAGGATTGAAAATCTAGTTCCTAGAATTCCAAGCATTTTAAAAAATCGATTTCTTGAGAATGATTAAGAATGTCAATGAATTGGACACATTTTAATTTTCTAATTTTTTTTTCAAGCTACTACAACTTAAGTTCCCAGGTACAAAAAACTAGAAGGAATAAAAATGTCTAACATAGTATTTCATACAGGAGAAGAGCAAGGACACACCTTCTACCCAACCCTGTCGCCATCTTCTTTTCTCGGAAGCAAAGTTGTATAATCTGAAAAACCTGACATTCCATATTGAGGGTTTATTGTAAGGTAGTAAAACCAGATTTTATATCTCGTTTATTCCTACAACTTCTGATGTGCTTCCAAAAATGGTATTAAGGCAGCAGCTGAGGAAATTTTATGAGATAATGAAGCAGAACAGTTACTGAAAGCCATCTGCTCAGTTGTTTACAAACTTGCTTCAATACTTCAGAGGCAATGGTAGGGTACGTGTCTAAACTTCACAAGCTGCACTAGGTAGAACTAAATGAAGTGCGCCTGGGCTGGGCTGAGCTTGGGCCCTCTCTGTGCAGTGTGAGCGGTTGCCAGGCAGGCCTGTTGGAAGCCAGCAGAAAGCACCACACAGAGGTGATTATGTGCCACCATCTGTCACGCTTCAAGCCTACCATACAGCATGGCTAATCAGCCTTGGCAGGATGATGGATGAACAGCAGCAGCTGCCAAAAGCCACTGTTGGCAAACAGTCCTGAAGTTAAGAACTTTTTCCCCCCTCTGTCTTCCTCTCCAGGGTCCTGCTGCGTGTCCGCATGCTGTACTACCTAAGACAAGAAGTGATAGGAGACCAGGCAGATAAGATCTTAGAGGGTGCTGACTCAAGGTTAGTGCGAGCTCACGTTTGTACTCAACCTCAGTGAGATAATCTGGGTAGCCGGAAAACATCATGGATTGTGTTTCAGAACATTCGTAAACCACTAGTAACCCATCTCCTTTTTTGCATCTTGAATGCGGTATTTGTCCTTCCTGCTTGGGGATGTGATGAGAATCAGGAAAAGGCTGTTTGTATTTATGTTTGTAGTGTAAAGAGGTATGAACTAAAGCACTGGTGTTCTGAGATGACCCTTAAAATGGGATACCATGTGATAAAGTTCTTTCTGGTCATAGCAGAGGGCTACTGACTCATGCCCTTTCTTTTTACCTTTGCTGATACCTCCCCACCATGCTCAGATGTTTATTGTGGGAGAGAGGGCACGTGAGCCGTGTATCACATTCATTACTTGGAATTCTTTTTTAATACTAATATTTCTTATAAATGTTGTCTTTCAGTGAAGCCGATGTGTGGATCCCTGAACCTTTCCATGCTGAAGTTCCTGCAGATTGGTGGGATAAGGAAGCAGACAAATCCCTCTTAATTGGAGTGTTCAAACATGGTAAGTGACGTTTCTGTTTGAATACATCTCGACTGTATGGCTTGGTCTTTATTTAGAACTCTTTACATACTCTTTTCCAAAGTCATAATATTAATGAGGATAGTTCCAAAGGACTCTTGGCGTCTACCATTTTTCTGTACTAAAAATCTAATATGAACTGTAAATATCAGATGCTGTTTTTGAATGTTTGTTGAGCATTTGAGAAGAAAACATTTCTTTCTTGGCTGTAAATAAAACCCAAACCATATTTGTTTTAATAATAGCCAAGTTGTACTATAGCTCTCCCTAAACTTTGCTTCCAGCATGGCTTCCCTTGCTAACTCTGCCAACCAGTGTCAAAGTGGACGGTGGGCTTAACCTCTGCTATTAATCTGTACAAGTGCCTCCTGGGCTTTGTTCCAAGCAATATTTCACAAATGTCAGTGCTGAGAACTCGTGGCTCCCCTGAGTGGGATGCAGCCTTGTTAACTTTGAAAGGCTGGGGATGCAGAACTGGCATGATATATACAGTGAGCGATTCCTGATTATAATCCCAATTCTCTGGAGGTCGTGGAGGTATTCTCAGCAGCCCAGCCTGACTAAAGGGGAGAATGATGGCTTATAAAACCTTTCATGATTACAGTTTGGCTTGCGGCTCTACAGCAGTTAGGAGCAGTGTGTTGTAGTACACATCCTAATTGAATTGTGCTGTTCTGCCTATGTACTGCAGCCGCGTTTTGTGAGCTCAGCCTCAAAATCATTTTCCCGCAGTGCACTGTTGGGATCTGCCATTTTCCATCTAGTCAACTTGGGCAGTCAAAAAGCAGATTGCAGTTTGAAAACCATAGAGGGAACAGTGTCATCTTACTGACATGCATCATCCTAAACCTAATAAGACAGGTTCGCTGGCCTTACGTATATGGGGATTTTTCAGCCAGCCATGCGAGTTCCTGCAGGACTGATGCTATTCACAGGGTGGATGGGGGTGGACTCAGCACACCCCTGCAGAGGTCATAAAGGAACATTGCGAAGCCTTCTAAATGTCAAGCAAAATTAGATCTGGGGGAAAATAGGTTCAGAAATCCTCCCAGGCATCTTGCAGTTATTCTGAACCTGTTTTTCTATTAGTGTTTGTGGTAATTCTGATAATATCCCTGAGGTGTAACTTGGCCCCCAGTACCTTCCCTAGAAGGAGCATTCCATAGTATCCTCTACTAAAACAAGGTCCACTTAGATTCAACATAGATGCTAACCTTGACTGAGAAACAAACTTGTGTTGTGGCAGTGTTGTGATTTTGCCTGTGATGGGGCCTTTCTTTGTTTCTGTGTGTTTTCCGTGCACGGATGGGCACGGCACAGGCTATGAGAAGTACAACTCCATGCGAGCTGACCCCGCACTGTGCTTTCTGGAACGAGTTGGTATGCCTGATGCCAAGGCCATAGCTGCCGAGCAAAGAGGAACAGACATGCTAGCAGATGGTGGTGACGGGTAAGAAGGACATTTTAAAATTTGAATAAACTTTATGTCAGTTTCACATCTATTGGCAGCGCTCAGTTCTTACCCTGCACTACACACTGTATTGTGTCAGATTTGAAGTTCAAGTGCTGTTTACCAGTCTACTCTATTTGTGTGTTGTAATGACTGTTTAAAGGATATACATTATCTTGATAATCTGAAACTTGTTTTTCTTTTCCAAATGTCATTTCCCCCGACCTCTCCAGACCCCCTCCACCACCCTGCCACGGCTGCATGTTTTAAATACTGATAGAGTTGCTTTTGATGTCAAACCCATAATTAAAAGTAGCACTGGATAGATTGTTACTCTTTCCTACCCACCCCCCCTTCCCTCTCTTGCTTATCAGTATCATTCGAACAATTTTTATGTTTGTTTTACATAGGGGAGAATTTGATAGAGAAGATGAAGACCCAGAATATAAACCAACCAGAACACCATTCAAAGATGAAATAGATGTATGAACTTGAGTATATTGGCTTTTATAGCTCCATTAAATATTATATGCCCATATAAGACTTGTTAAACTTTATAGATAATGACCTTTTCTTTAAAAGACAAAGAAAAATGAGACCCCAAATTAAAGTCATTCTGTTTCTTTGCTTTCAAGGAATTTGCAAATTCTCCTCCAGAGGATAAGGAAGAATCCATGGAAATACATGCCACAGGTAAGGCCCCAGAAAAGCTCGTGCAGCTGAGCAGTCATTGTTCATGTGGTAGGGACTGTCCTGCTTCACAATGGCAGTGTCTTAACACCTTGTTTCTTCTACACTGACCTGTTTTGTGAATCATTTTAATTCTTGTTAATGGTTGTGTTTTCATTACATTGAATTTCTTAGCTAGGATAACTGTTTCTTTGATGATAATTAGCTGATTTATATTTTACACTAATTAGTGAAAAATTTTAAGTATCTAAACTATAACTCTTGGGAATAGAGAATTTGCTCTGTATTTACCTAAAATATTTTCAGTTTATTTAGAATATTGACCTTTTACCGAATAAAATCATTACACAACAATTATGCAGTTATTTTTTATACTCAAGATGATTATTGCACATACATTAGAGGAGAGTACCTTATAAGGAAGTTTATGCTGTAAAGTGTGTTTCTTTATGTAGGACTAATAAATAATGTTTTCACCCCCTCTAAGGAATTAAAAAAGAAATAAGTGTATACGTTCCAAGCAAATGTTATTACTTATTTATATTTTTAAAATGAGGGCACTGAGATGCCCTTACCCACACTGTCA
Organism: Macaca thibetana thibetana; assembly: GCF_024542745.1. NCBI lineage: Eukaryota > Metazoa > Chordata > Mammalia > Primates > Cercopithecidae > Macaca > Macaca thibetana. The sequence continues at coordinate 83,860,366 of NC_065585.1, read as the reverse complement.
TTTGAATCTTAACAAGTCATCCTGTTTTGTTGGAATACTCTGTGTGTTGCAAGATTTCAGCTACACATTTCAAAAATGTTTTTCTACTTCCGCAGGCAAGCACAGTGAGAGTAATGCTGAGTTAGGCCAACTTTACTGGCCTAACACTTCAACCCTGACTACACGTCTGCGCCGGCTCATTACTGCCTATCAGCGCAGCTATAAAAGGCAACAGATGAGGCAAGAGGCCCTAATGAAGACTGACCGGCGCAGACGGCGGCCTCGAGAGGAAGTGAGAGCTCTGGAAGCGGAAAGGGAAGCTATTATATCTGAGAAGCGGCAAAAGTGAGTTTCTTCAGGGTTTCACTCAGCTCCTGGTACATTCCCTTCTGCCCTGCTCCTGTAGACCCACAGGAGATGGGACTCATATCAAAGAGTGACCGCCAAAGAAAGGCTCACTCCAGCAAAGCAGTCTGTCTCCCCACCCCCAAATAACTACCATGTATAAAGTCTGGGAGAAAGGGGAAAAGAAACAGTAAATATTAAGTCTTTTCCTGAAGTGTGATGCAAGCTAATATAATCTTTCTAACAGGTGGACAAGAAGAGAAGAGGCTGATTTTTACCGTGTGGTATCTACCTTTGGGGTTATTTTTGACCCTGTGAAACAGCAATTTGACTGGAATCAATTTCGAGCCTTTGCCAGGCTTGACAAAAAGTCTGATGAAAGTTTGGAGAAATACTTCAGTTGTTTTGTGGCCATGTGTAGGCGAGTATGCCGAATGCCTGTCAAGCCAGATGATGGTAGGTACATTTAGCAACAAAGCTCTATGTGAAAAGACCAGTAAAGTGAAACATAAGAAAGTGTACAATGTAGACTGCTTTTGAGTTCTTCCCAAGTAAATATGAGCCCTTCTGTGTTACAGAACCGCCAGACCTCTCCTCCATAATTGAGCCGATCACAGAGGAGCGAGCCTCTCGAACTCTGTACCGCATTGAGCTACTACGGAAGATCCGCGAGCAGGTTCTCCATCACCCCCAGCTGGGAGAGAGGCTTAAGCTCTGCCAGCCAAGCTTGGATCTGCCAGAGTGGTGGGAGTGTGGACGGCATGACCGAGACTTGCTGGTTGGTGCTGCTAAACATGGGGTCAGTCGGACAGATTATCACATCCTCAATGACCCTGAGTTATCCTTCTTGGATGCACATAAAAACTTTGCTCAAAACAGAGGAGCAGGTAATACATCTTCCTTGAACCCACTGGCAGTTGGATTTGGCCAGACTCCTCCAGTCATGTCATCTGCTCACATTCAAGATGAGAAGGTACTGGAACAAGCGGAAGGCAAAGTGGAGGAGTCTGAAAACTCAAGTGCCAAGGAGAAAGGTGAGGGCAAAGACGAGGAAGAAGAAACCGACGGCAGCGGAAAGGAGAGCAAGCGGGAATGTGAGGCGGAGGCCAGCTCTGCGAAAAATGAACTGAAAGGTGTCGAGGTCGGCGTAGATGCTGGGTCCAAATCTATCTCAGAGAAAGGTTCCGAAGAGGATGAAGAGGAAAAGCTGGAGGATGACGATAAGTCGGAAGAGTCTTCCCAGCCTGAAGGTAAGGCCTCACCACTGGCCCCTCTCCCGATCCCACAGCAGCTGGTTGTGAGATATGTTGCTTTCTGGCAGCATGGCACCTGCTCTTTTCTTTTTCACGAGTACTTAGTGTACATTTTCTTCCATGAGGGGATAGTTTCAAGTTTTGCTTATACCTGTGTTTTGCCCTGGCACCTTATAGCACCTAACCATGGTATTTTGAACAACGTAAACTCTTAAGAAGAGTTGCATGGACACATTAGCAACTTTTGGTTTAAGGATGGAAGTTAGCTTGTAGTGACAGTGTATTAAGAATTCTATGTGATTTTAATTTTGACAAATGTGAGGGAAGGTGGCCATTCACTGAGTAAATATTGTTAATCATTTTGAAACAATTGGTGCTGCTTATGTTTTGATTCAGAAGTAAAGAGTAGGAATAGAATCTAAAAATAACCAATTTTTTAAGTCGCAGTAAGGTTGCTGAAACTGGCCCAAAGTAAAAATGAAGCACATACTGTGCTGTAGCTGGAACCTTCAACTTTTGCCAGAAGGTCAGCCCTTTTTTCTGTGAGGAAGAAAATAGGCTCTTGAGTCAATGACTTGGTTGGCTGTCATCCTCCTGTAAGGTTTACTTGCACAGTGCTAGGTGGCTAGTGACTAACCTCTCTCAGCCTCTTGTCATCATCTGCAAGATGGAAATAACACCATCTATGTGAAATGGCTGTTACAAGCTTTAGACAACAATGCCTAATACCATTCTAGCCATGTAGTAGGTACTCAATAAAATGGAGTTGATTAGTATTCACATTTTTAATCGTGTCCTTTCTAAACTTCAGTTTCCCTGATACTGTGGTTGTGAGTAATGCACATTAACTCATTTCTCAGCAGGAGCTGTCTCTAGAGGGAAGAATTTTGATGAAGAAAGCAATGCTTCCATGAGCACTGCTAGAGATGAAACCCGAGATGGATTCTACATGGAGGACGGAGATCCTTCAGTAGCTCAGCTCCTTCATGAAAGAACATTTGCCTTCTCATTTTGGCCTAAGGTTGGCAGGTTTATGTTGCTGTTGTTTGGCTGACCAAAAGGGATTAGGGTAGAGGAAATCTTCCTAACTTGATTTTTCAAATAATTTTAAGGTAAACTTTTGACACAGTATATGAAGACTATAGATTTTTCTTATGCTTTTAAAGAATGATCTGAAAAAGCCCAAAGAAAAAAATTGTAGAACACTTTTCTAATAGGATGAGAAATGTGATGTGAAAGAAAGATAATAAGAAATAGAAGTGTTTATATGGATGGATCTTTGGCTCCATGTGGCTTTTAGGTTACTTACCCCTGTTGTCTAGTATAATCTGTGGATTATTACTGTGTTTTAAAAATTTTTTATGTGAAATAAAGCCTTCAGATTTAAGACAACTTTATATTTTTGGAAACCTACCAGCTTCTTGACTTGGGAGACGGTATACTGTTGACCCATTTGCTCTTAACACATTATGAGATAATTCCAAATGTAGTTATCTGTAACCAAAAGCAAAATGGAAGTTACTTTTTTGGCTAAATAGTATAATTTTATAATAATTCCCCGTATAATTTAGGTCTGTTTTTCGGGGTGAGGAAATAATCATCCTAATCACCATAACAGGGCTGTCTGGTTTAAAACAACACAAAAAATGAGCTTCAGTCAGCCTACCCTCAGGCTGGTCTTTCCCAGTATTATTGTTGTTTAAGAAACAAGGTGAAAATTTTGACCAAAGAATGTACTGTCAAAGATATTTTCTTTCCTCTGTCTGTCCCTTTAGTTCCCCTGTTATGCTAACCTCCTTTATTGAGTGTAGGAGGGAGTTTCCCAGATCAGTCAAAGGTTATAGTAGCAGGCACTTTTAATCTAGGGAAACTCAGTCTAAAGCTGTAATTAGAAATTTTTAGTGTACACGCTTCAATGAAATTTGAAGTGATAATAGGTAGGGAATGCAAATTGACATTCATTAGGTGTTCCTAGGTTGGTGCCCATTTCATAATGCTGAACTTTATTAATAGTGACGCTAATGATGTCCCACTTCCTGGGACTGCAATCCAGCCTGTAGATCTGAAGGGCCTGGGCAGCAAGATGCTAATGCAGGGTTTCCATTGTCATCCACTGACGTCCACCAGCAGAGGTCTGTGGAGCTTGTATAAGAGTTACTTTTTAAATATGAAGATATTTTGAAGGTGGTGATTATTTAGTACATTTTTCTGTTTTACGAAGTTCAGTGTTTGTAATTTAAAAATAGCATGTTTTCTGTGTTGAAGCCACCTAGGACCTTCTGCCAGATCAATGCCATTATAGGAGATTTTGTTTATTTACTTTCTTACTTGGTTTCTTGCCTTTTGTTTTCTTTTACTCTTTGTCCTCCAGTTGACTTTTAAACATTTTATGCTCTTTTGCATCTTGATGGATGTATTTATCTAGTAATTTTAACCAGGGCTTTGTTAAAATTTCTTGTGACTTTTCTTCTCCCTCCAGGATAGAGTAATGATAAACCGATTAGACAACATCTGTGAAGCAGTGTTGAAAAGCAAATGGCCAGTAAATAGGCGCCAGATGTTTGATTTCCAAGGCCTCATCCCAGGTTACACACCCACCACAGTGGACAGCCCCTTGCAGAAGAGGAGCTTTGCTGAGCTCTCCATGGTCGGCCAAGCCAGCATTAGTGGGAGTGAGGACCTCACTACTTCTCCTCAGTTATCAAAAGTAAGTTAGAATGGCTTGTTTCTGCAGCTTAAAAGGGAGCCCTCTAAGCCTTAACTGAGTTTAGGAGCTTATATTTCACTGGTCCTGCTTAGAAATAAGATAGCTGCTGTTTCCTCAGCTCTGTGCACCAGTCGTGAATGCTTAATTCCTTAACCTTCTTGTTCCTTATTTCTAAAACCAGCCCATATAGCTGATACAATTCTGGCTCACTGCAACCCTACTCTGTTGGAATTTTTCAATAGGAAGATGCCCTCAACCTCTCTGTCCCTCGCCAGCGGAGGAGGAGGAGGAGAAAAATCGAAATTGAGGCCGAAAGAGCTGCCAAGAGGCGAAATCTCATGGAGATGGTTGCCCAGCTTCGAGAGTCTCAGGTGGTCTCAGAAAATGGACAAGAAAAAGTTGTAGATTTATCGAAGGCCTCAAGAGAGGCAACAAGCTCTACCTCAAATTTTTCATCTCTTTCTTCAAAGTTTATCTTGCCTAATGTCTCGACACCAGTGTCTGATGCCTTTAAGACTCAAATGGAACTGCTCCAAGCAGGCCTTTCGCGCACACCCACAAGGCATCTCCTTAATGGCTCCCTAGTAGATGGAGAGCCTCCCATGAAGAGGAGGCGGGGAAGGAGGAAAAATGTGGAGGGCCTTGATCTGCTTTTCATGAGCCACAAACGGACGTCATTGAGTGCAGTAAGTCGGGGAGCTTGCCTGCATGGCGATTGCACATGTTGACAGCTGAGGGTCCCGCGATGCTCACGCTGCTGGGCTGTGTTTCTCTCAGCAGCATGGTATGAAAGCCAGCTTCCTCCACTAAAGAAATAGTTTTACAGTGAACAGTCATGATTCTGATCATTGATACAGATCACTTGGCCTGAACGAACTGTAGCTTGAGGATGTATTCTTCCCAAGTTCTGATGTGTAGATTGCTCTCAGAAGAACAGCCCAACCCAGAAACATGTTCTTCTGAGCCTAGAATTGTTATCTCTGAATTCTCGAGGTGAAACAAGTTTCTGCTCTTAAAGCTATTGATATGTTTTAGGCCTGGCATTTATTAGAATTAGTATAAATGTTTCGTTTTGGACCTAAGATTTGTGTTAACATAAAAAGCTAGTGACGGCAAATTCTCCTACCTCCGTAAGTATTTTAAAAATCTGAGCTGCATCTTTACTAGAATAGGTTTGAATAGAACGTATGAACCAATGGATTTTGACTTTCCCTTTCTCAATTCAGAGGAAATAAATGAATGCAGTATAATCAAAATGATTTTCTTTCTTAATCTGCTTCAACTACATCTCACCCAAAAATGTGGTGCCCGACTCACTGATGACCAGAATTTTATCCCAAAGAGCACAGTTACATGCGTTTTTTTAAAAAATGGTTTAGCACTATATATCTTGAACCTATTGACTAGAAGCCCCAGTCACCATAGTGGCTGGAGCTCCTTGTCTGTGTTGTGAAGAGTGGGTGCTCTGGGAAGCCTTCCAGGTACTGGGCCATCCTGGGCCCTTCCTCAAGCAGTGGGACATAGCTTGGGAAATACTGAAATTTGAGATTGAGGGAAGACAGTTGTCTGTTGCAGCATGTTTTTTCTTACTCCATCCCTATTATTATTTGCCCATTTTCTATTTCTTGAACCCAGAGAAAGCTTAATAAGAAGGCAGGATAAGACATGGTTGAGTTGAAGTTCAGAAACGAAAAATAACATTCACTGAAATTTGTTTGCCCTCTGGTGGAGTCTAATTAAAACAGAAGCATTCAGAGTAAATTTTCAAAATTGGACCGGGCACGGTGGCTCACGCCTGTAATCCCAGCACTCTAGGAGGCCGAGGCAGGTAGATCACTTGAGGTCAGGAGTTCAAGACCAGCCTGGCAAAAATGGCAAAACCTTGCCTCTACTCAAATTATAAAAATTAGCCTGGCCTGGTGGCATGTGCCTGTGATCCCAGCTACTCAGGATGCTGAGGCAGGAGAATTGCTTGAACCCGGGAGGTGGAGGTTGCAGTGAGCCACAATCGCGCCACTGTACTCCAGCCTGGGCGACAGAACAAGACTGCGTTTCAAAAAAATAAAAAAAATTTTTTTTCAAAATTGATTACCAATGCACCAGTCATCATAATGGTCACATTTGTTGATGGTATGATTGTTTTCGGAATCCTGTAAAAGTATACTTTGTAATGGACTAGCTGTGACTTATATGTTTTCCGTAAGTTAAAACACCATTTCTAGGGGTATGGCCCTGAAACAGAGTTGTAGCACTAGTGATTAGCCTTTCTGTTTGAAACTACTTCTTTGATAGATTTTGTTGACTGATAAATTCTTTCTCCATAAACTTTAACAAATTAGGAAGTTTCTGCAGCTGACACTTCTTTTTGTTTATTATCATGTTCAATATTTGTAGGGTTTTTTGTGTTTTGAAACAGGGTTTGTTTTTGAGACAGGGTCTCACTCTGTCACCCGGGCTGGAGCACAGTGGCACAATCTTGGCTCACTGCAGCCTTCACCTCCCGGGCTCAAGTGATTCTCCCACCTCAGCCTCCCGAGTAGATGGAACTATAGGCGTGTGTTACCATACTCGGCTAATTGTTTTGTATTTTTGGTGGGGACAGGGTTTCACCATGTTGCCCAGGCTGGTCTCGAACTTCTGGGCTCAAGTAATCCACCCACCTCAGCCGCCTGAAGTACTGGGATTACAGGCAATTATGTTCAATATTTGGATCATGACACAGCTTTATCTCTGGACCAGGTGTTAGGAATTAGTAATGCAACCCAGGTGCTTTCTTCTACACACCCTATTTTAAATGTGAGACTGATTTTATTCATTTCACTATTTTAAGTCTTTAAGAATTTGTTGATATTTTTCTGAAGTCACATTTAGAAAGCCTGAGAAAATTCCTAATTGAAGTTAGAGAATGTGTTTTTAAAACTTTTTTTTTTTAACTGTCACATTTTGAAATGTAGGGATTCCTCATTTGGTGTTGTCGGGGGTGATGTGCATGCACATAAAATACAAGGAAAGCACTGATCGATCTGTAAATAAACCGAGTAGGAAAGAGATGTAAAGGCCAGCAGTGTTACCTGGATGAAAGAGGACAGATCCTAGAATTTAGTATTTTGTCAGCACTCTTAACTGTGCTGCCATGAAAAAGAATGCATTCAGCAACAGTGGACAAGCTGGCACTATTCCCTGTGCCGGCACTGAGAGTCAAAAAACACAGTCCTGACAAGTGCTTGCACTAGAGAATGCAGTGTTTAGGAAGGGGTAACAGATAAATAATAATGTGTCCTGGTTGTGCACGTGTGCCATGACCAAGACATGTCTAGGGTACTTTATGAGCCCAAAGGAAGCCTGGGAGTAGAGGGAAGAGGATATGGGGAGAAACAGATGAAGAAGTTTCCCTATGGATGGCTGTACTTCAGTTAAGTTTTGAAGATCATGCAGGAGTTGGTCATTTTAAAAGGGTTGGCAGAGAACATGTGTAAGAGTAGAGAGTCTCTTGGGTCTGATGAACTGAGGAATTTGCTGAGGAAGTGAGCTTCAGCAGAGATGAGCTTGGAGAGAAAGCAGGATGCAAATCATGGAGGGCTTTGATGCCATTCGGAAGAACTTGGATTTTGTCCTGGAGGTAATAGGAATGCAGTTATTGAAAAAAATAGGAGAGTGATGTGACATAATTTTTTGAACTGGGAAAAGCTGCATTTTAGAAAACTGACTCCAGCATTGTGGTGTGGAGGTTGGATTGAAGACAGGTGGGGTTAGAATCAGGGAGACCATTTAGGAATATTGCAATAACCTGGGTGGGAAGTGACGCAGGCCTGGACCATGGTAGAGCTGTGGGGAAGGAGAAATGGGTGTCTGGAGGTTGAAATAACTGTAGACTTCAGTTAGTGTTGTTCTTTCCAATGTTGCCACACATACCTGAGACAGAATGTCCCACTACCAGCAAAATTATATTGTGCACAGATTGCCAATAAGTTGCATATAAACTGGCTTTTAGAAATTCCTTTAGTATAAATTATCTTCAATTTATTTTGTTAATTAATATCTAAACATTATTAAATAATATCTTTAATTTATTTTGATAAATTAAATTTATCTTTAATTTAATTTGGGGATCTCCAAGAGAGCTTGAGAGGCCGCCCTTCATGCATATCAGCTCAGACTATACTCCCCATATTGTATTCCCAGTGGCTGGCTTAGGGTTTCAAAGCATGGAACCTTAGTGGACTATACATTTTTTACCTTCTTACTATTCTACAGTGTGAAGAATGATATAAAAGTTTCGTCTTCTAACTTTTTTTTTCTTTTTTTTTGAGAAAAAGTCTCACTCTATCGCCTAGGCTGGGGTGCAGTGGCGCAATCTCTGCTCACTGCAACCTCTGCCTCCTGAGTTCAAGTGATTCTCCTGCCCCAGCCTCCCAGGTAACTGGGATTACAGGCAAGCACCACCATGCCTGGCTATTTTTTGTATTTTTTATAACTCCTGACCTCAGGTGATCCATCCACCTCAGTCTCCCAGAGTGCTGGGATTACAAGCGTGAGCCACTGCACCCAGCCTCTTTTTCTGACTTTTAATAGCTGTTCCCAAACTGACATTGTTTCTAGTAACTATTTTCCCTTTTTGATCAAAGATCCATTCTAGGATAGCATTTTCTTGAAATAGGACATTGTCAGAGGCTCTCTCTTTGTGTGAGAATTCATACCATTGTGAACTTTCTGCAGGAGGATGCTGAGGTGACCAAAGCTTTTGAAGAAGATATAGAGACCCCACCAACAAGAAACATTCCTTCTCCCGGACAGCTGGACCCAGACACACGGATCCCTGTTATCAATCTCGAAGATGGGACAAGGCTGGTGGGGGAAGATGCTCCTAAAAATAAGGATTTAGTTGAATGGCTGAAGCTGCACCCTACTTACACTGTTGATATGCCAAGTTATGTACCAGTGAGTATTGCAGAGTTTAGAGTTGGAAGGAATATTGCAGGCCGGTCCACTTCATTCCCTTACAACATAGAAATCCCTGAAAGCTGGTCCCTCTGCCTTTTCCTTGAATGTTTCCTGGTCTCAAACATTTCCCAGGTCTTTGTTGTTGAATCTTCTTCATTTCAGATACTAGCTTTAGGTCTGTCTTACTGAAGGCAGCCTTATGGTTATTTGAAGATGTGCATTATGCATTTCCTTACTGTTTGCTTCTCCCGTCAAACTCATGTGACTTCTTCAGTTATTCTTTCCATGGCATTGTTTCCAGGCGGTCTTAGTATTGGGGTAACACTCTTGAATGCACTTTCTCTAGTCTCCAGACAAGGCTTCGCCATCCCAGAGTGCTATGAAGCCATTACTTCCAGAGATTTGACCAGTTAGTGCAGCCCAAGATTGTATTAGCTGCTTTTACGGCAACTAACGCTGGTGCCTTATATTAAACATTAGACAGTTCATATCTCCAAATGGTTTGTCACACAAACTGTTTGCTGGCTAGCAATGCAAGTCTTTTGCTTTCCAAATTTATGTGATTGATTTTTAAAAACTTAAATGTGGGGTTTTACATTTTATTTTGTTGTGTTATTTTGTTTGTTCAGCCTAGTGTTCTTGCCACTCAGAATGTACCCCTGCCCCCTCACAAGATCTGTCTATTTGCTGGTTAGTTCCCATTACAGACAGTCTCATGTTGTTGATGGGGTATCATCTCTTGTGTTCATTCAAGCCACTAACTAGAAATTAGTAAAAGTACTATAGAAAGCCTCCTTTAAAAATATCACAATTTGGTTAAACATTTAAAGAAAAACTTTAAGTGAGCTTATTGATAGACAAAAGGAAAAGCCAGCACTTACATGTTCCTTAATGGACAGGGGTAAAGAAGGAGTTTTTTCTTTCAAAGAGAAGAATATGGTTTCTAATATTAATAATTAAAATGATTCTTGAAACTTCCATAATAATTGAAGATGATCTGACAGTTTTCTTTGGCATTTATATAGAGAAGACTAAGTACTAAATACCAGTTTTACTAAATATGTTTTTTCTTTTGCAGAAGAATGCAGATGTGCTATTTTCCTCATTTCAGAAACCGAAACAGAAACGACATAGATGTCGAAACCCTAATAAATTGGATATAAACACTTTGACGGGAGAAGAAAGGGTGCCTGTTGTCAATAAACGAAATGGGAAGAAGGTAAACGCTGGGAAAGGGAACTGATCACTATGTGATTTCTTAGCCCAGAAAGAAGTGTTTTATCCTGCCCTCTTCTATAAGGGAAAAGAATCCTGTCTGCCAGATTGTGTGTGTGTGTGTGTGTGTGTGTGTGTGTGTGTGTGTGTGTATTAACAGAGAGGAGAGGGAAGACTGTGTTTTTAATCATTTGTCAAATGCCTCTACCCAGATGGGTGGAGCTATGGCGCCTCGTGTGTGTGTGTGTGTGTGTGTGTGTGTGTGTGTGTGTGTGTGTGTGTGTGTATTAACAGAGAGGAGAGGGAAGACTGTGTTTTTAATCATTTGTCAAATGCCTCTACCCAGATGGGTGGAGCTATGGCGCCTCCGATGAAGGATCTACCCAGGTGGCTAGAAGAAAATCCTGAATTTGCAGTTGCTCCAGACTGGACTGATATAGTTAAGCAATCTGTAAGTACAAACTGCATTTCTGTCAAGAAAGGTAGCTATACAAAACTGTTTTCCCGAGTCTTTCTTGTTTTCTGTTGGGCATTAATTATTCAGTTGTAACTTATTCTTAGCTTAAAAGAATTGACATAATACATCATTTTCATACATCATTTCATACATCATTAATATATCATTTCTTACATCAATACATCATTAATCCAAAGTGAATTCATTTGTCAGCTCCAATTTAAAAGGTTTGTATGGAAACATACATTCACAGTCTTGGAGGTAGACTTCTCCAAGGGGAACTGCCCCAGGTAAGTCTACTTAACAGCTCACCTGTGGAATGGGATGTATGGTGGTTGAGATCATTAAGATTAACTGTGATTTCTGATTTAAGAAAAACAACAAAAAAATACAACAGTTCTACCTAAAAGATTTTGTTATTACTAGCTTTTTAAAAGTTCATTCATGACATGCTGATTATTTGTTTTAATTATACATTAAAACTGACTTTTCTTTCAGTGTAACGTTCTGTCAGTCTTAACACACGTGTGAGTTTGTGAACTGACACCTTAGTCAGAATAGGGTTCCATCCCCCTACCCCCTCAAGTTCCCTCATACTGTCCTTTCCCCTACCCCCAGCCCCTGGCTGCCACTGACCTGTTCTCCATCCCTGTCTTTTTGAGAATGTCATAAAATGTAAGCATGAAGGACATAAGTTTGGAAGAACTGAGCAATTTCTTTTGCTCATCATATGGAAGGTCATCGATGGTCACGTGTCACAGTTCGCTCCTTTCTGTTGCCGAGTAGCTCTCTCCATTGCATAGATGTGACACTGCACGGCTTAGCCCTCACACGCTGAAGGACATCTGGGTTATTTCCTGATTTTTGAAACTATGACTAGAGCTGCTATAAGCAATTGTGTACAGGTTTTGGTGTGAACATAAGTATTCATTTTTCTAGGGTAGATAATAAAATATAATTACATTTTCCATATTTCAAAAATACTTTTTCTCTTACACATATTTGAAATATCCAAAATAACACATTATAGAGGGGATAAAACATCCTGGGTTTATATTATGTTACACTATTTCATAAATTTTCTCCCATACAATATCTTTTTTGTTTGTTTGTTTTTTGAGGCAAGGTCTTTGTCACCCAGACTGGAGTGCAGTGGCAAAATCACAGCTCACTACAGCCTCAACCTCCCAGGCTCAAGCAATCCTCCACCTCAGCCTCCCAAGCAGCTGGGACTACAGGCACACATCACCAAGCTTGGCTAGTTTTTGTATTTTTTGTAGAGAAGGCATTTTGCCACATTGCCCAGGCTGGTCTCGAACTCACCTCAAGCAGTCTGTCTGCCATGACCTCCCAAAGTGCTCAGATTACAGGTGTGAGCCACTGCCCAGCCAAAAAATTTTTTTAATTGACAGATATTTAATTGACAAAAATTAACTGATGAATCAAATATATATTCAAGGTGTACAGCATGGTGTTTTTTTCTTTTAAGAGACAGGGTCTTGCTCTGTCACCCAGGCTGGAGTGCAATGGTGTAATCATAGCTCACTTGGCAGCCTCAAACTCCTGGGCTCAAGCAGTCCTCCCATCTCAGCCTCCTGATTAGCCAAGTAGCTGAGATGACAAGCATATGCCACCACACCTGGATAATTTTTTTTAATTTCATAGAGATAGGGTCTTGCTATGTGCCCCAGGCTGGTCTCAGACTCCTGGGCTCAAGAAATCCTCTCTAATCTTGGCCTCCCAAAGTGTCGGGATTACAAGCATGAGCCACGGCACCTGGCTTCAAGTGATGATTTGATATAATTATACATTATGTACTTTCCTTTATAAAAATGTGTTATGGGTACATAGTAGGTGTATATATAGGGTACATGAGATATTTTTGTACAAGCACACAGTGCATAATAATCACTTTGGGTAGATGAGGTATGCATCACCTCAAGCATTTACCCTTTGTATTACAAACAATGCGATTATACTCTTTTAGTTATTTTAAAACATACAATAAATTATTGTTGACTATGTAGTCACCCTGTTGTTACCGAAAACTAGATCTTACTCATCCTGTCTAACTTTATTTTTGTACCCCATCATGTACTTCCTGATGTATGATTTCTTGAGTTAGTTATGGATGCAGCTAACTTGACATTTACCTCACTGATGAGTAGCCTTGAGCAATTTTTCTGCAGTTCAGCAAGCTAACATAATAATAAAAACAAGTTTTGCTGTCATTAAGTTTTATCATTGAGCTGTTAGAAGGGAAGAACTACTTAGGTCTTTCTATTTGGAATGGCAGGTTCACCACAGAGGCTCACATTGAGATCAAGTTGTCTTCGGCAGCCTTTATAGCCATTGTTTGCCTCCCCTCTCCTCCAGGGTTTTGTTCCCGAGTCGATGTTTGACCGCCTTCTCACTGGGCCTGTGGTGCGGGGAGAGGGAGCGAGCAGAAGAGGAAGAAGGCCCAAAAGTGAGATTGCCAGAGCAGCCGCGGCCGCTGCTGCTGTGGCCTCCACGTCAGGGATCAACCCTTTGCTGGTGAACAGCCTGTTTGCTGGAATGGACCTGACGAGCCTTCAGAATCTCCAGAATCTCCAGTCGCTCCAGCTGGCAGGCCTCATGGGCTTCCCTCCAGGACTGGCAACAGCTGCCACCGCCGGAGGCGATGCGAAGAACCCTGCTGCTGTGCTGCCCCTGATGCTGCCAGGAATGGCGGGCCTGCCCAACGTGTTTGGCTTGGGCGGGCTGTTGAATAACCCTCTGTCAGCTGCTACTGGAAACACCACTACTGCTTCTAGTCAAGGAGAACCGGAAGACAGCACTTCAAAAGGAGAGGAGAAAGGAAATGAGAATGAAGACGAGAACAAAGACTCTGAGAAAAGCACAGATGCTGTTTCGGCTGCTGACTCTGCGAATGGATCTGTTGGTGCTGCTACTGCCCCGGCCGGATTGCCCTCAAACCCACTAGCCTTCAACCCTTTCCTCCTGTCCACCATGGCCCCAGGCCTCTTCTACCCATCCATGTTTCTACCTCCAGGACTGGGGGGATTGACGCTGCCTGGGTTCCCAGCATTGGCAGGACTTCAGAATGCCGTGGGCTCGAGCGAAGAAAAGGCTGCTGCTGACAAGGCCGAGGGAGGACCCTTTAAAGATGGAGAGACCCTTGAAGGCAGCGATGCCGAGGAGAGCCTGGATAAGACTGCAGAGTCCTCCCTCTTAGAAGACGAAATAGCACAGGGTGAAGAGCTAGACTCACTTGATGGGGGGGACGAAATAGAAAACAATGAAAATGATGAATAACCAGTACCAGTTCCAGTTCAAGTGTTTAAAACTTTTGACAAGTGGTAGTCCTACTGTTTACACTCACAGTTAATGTTCATACCTAGTTTTATAAGCTGTTCTGTAACATAGTGTAGCAAAAAAAAAAAAAAGTTCAAGTCATGTTATACAGGTGTGTCAAAAGGTATCTTGGTCATTAAGTATTGTGCAGTGCATTATTTATTATCCCTAGGAGAGATGAAATTTGAGAGGTGATCATGTCTTTTTAAGGAAACTTACATAATGCTCTGCTTTTTTTTTTCTCTTGGTACCATTGGTATTATAATAAAGAGCAATTTGTAACTGAGTGGCACTAATGGAAGAAGGTGCTGCTCAAAGGAAGTATGAAGTTATATATTTAATTTTTTAATTTTAATTTTTAATTTTTTTGCTGTGAAGGTCAAGCTGAAATTTACCATACATATCATCCTTGCTCATTTGTTTCCCTTTTTGACTGTATGGGGTTCCCACACTCGCGCATCCACACACATCCACCCACTCTGACAATCTCCACGCTAGTGTGAACGCCTCTGTCCCGAGGCGCAGCAATAATAAGGCAGCTGTTGAATGTGAAGGGTCCCTTTGGAAAACTCACCTACTGGGAGGGTTCTTGCCAGACAGAACTACAGTTCCATTGTCTTGTGGTCTTGTAATGCACTGGTAAAAACAAAATAAATAGATGAATAAATAAAGAGTGAGAGAAGAGAGAATCAGGTACCTTTTTTAAATTAAAGGACTTTGTTACTTTAGCCACAAAGCTAAAACAGCATTACCTCAGCTCTAAACTAGCCTTGAAGTTTACAGACATGACTTTGTAAATGTATTGTTTTTCTTTGTTGTGATGTCCTTTTATTTTTTTCTTGGAAAACTGCTATCATGTAAGATAAAATGTAAATTGCTGCCAACTGTAGTAATGATGCTTTTAATAAAAGTGACCCATGATATGCAGAGATGTAATTATAGAATGTAGTATATAGGGAAACTGGTGTTCACTCTATTTTTTGTATTCGCAATAGATGCAAATACAGCATTCTGGCTTTTGTAGTTTCTTGATATATCCTCTTATACTAGATTAGCTTTTAGTAATACACTAAACTGTCTCCAAGACTAGACAGGAAAGAAAACCTTGAATTACTCTCACATAATTCCACTCCAGATATCTCAACAGAAATGCATACAAAAAGCTCCTATTACTCCCTCAAAAGGGCATCTGAGACTGAGAATACTTAGAAATGTGTGCAGCGTGTGATAATGTGGTACACTGAAGAACAAAAGGGCAAAAGAAAAATGAGGCTTTAATAGGCACAATATCTAGGTCATTTATCCTTGGTTAATGGGTAGAAAAACACAATGCAGTAGTGTCAGCAAGGGACACAAAGGCACTCTGGTGTCCTGCAGACCAGCGCTCGATGCCAGGAACCAGTGTGTGGAAAAACCCATGTGGAATTGAAACAGACCGACTTAAGCACGCACGCGCGCACGCACGGTCTCAGGAGCTACTGATTTGTGGACCCCTTTTCGACCTTTGATATTTAAAGTAAAATATAATTTGAGATCTACTGTTTTCACCTTTTTATGTCACCTGAACCAACACAAAGCCATATTTTCATCCAGTTAAAAAGCAGAGGAAGGGATGTGGACGAGAGTGTTTTGTGTGTGTTGCCTTCCTCCACACCCTCCCCCCAGGACGTCCGCACACAGTCCACCCCCAGCCAGTGTGCTGCCAGACAGGTGGTCCAAATTCCTCCCAGACAATGAGATTCAGTTCATTTATGCCCCTTAATGATTCTGGGAAAGGAACAACCTGAACCGTCCACCTTACAGATCCTGTGATGGCTTTTATTTATCATCACCGTTGTCTGCTGAAAGTGAATGGGCTGTGCACATTGGAGGAAAGTGCCTTGAAGAGAATATTTTTTGAAAGGGAATTATTCAAACACCGAAAAGTAAAACTAGATCTGCCTAAAGTATAGGGAATTTAAGTATTTGAGTAACAAAGATGTTAGCAGGGAGAATTTGCTTAATAAAATGAGTCATTAAAGGGTGTTTTTTAAAAGTTCTTTGTAGTATTGGAAATTTTCCTATGAGCCTCTGTAAATAGAGAATATAACGTGACACTGTTAGAATAAGATTTGAAGAGCATTGATGATCTTCAAAGCCATCAGTTGCTCATGGCCAGAGGACCCCTGAGTTGATGGGGCTCACTGGCTTGTTATGTGCACCTTCCAGCATCTGTTGACATGGCTTTAACGTCATTCACATTTTCATATTGGAAAATGCATTTTGTTCTTCCAGTGAAATTCATTCTTGGTAGTAGATCTTGAATCTACCTAAGTTAGAAGCATTTTATTTTTGTTGTTTTTAGGCGGAGTCTCACTGTCGCCCAGGCTGGAGTGCAGTGGTGTGATCTCGGCTCACTGCAGGCTCCGTCTCCTGCGTTCACGCCATTCTCCTGTCTCAGCCTCCCTAGTAGCTGGGACTACAGGCGCCTGCCACCATGCTCAGCTAATTTTTTTGTATTTTTAGTAGAGACGGGATTTCACCGTGTTAGCCAGGATGGTCTGGATCTCCTGACCCTTGTGATCCGCCCGCCTCGGCCTCCCAAAGTGCTGGAATTACAGGCATGAGTAAGAAGTATTTTCAATTCAGTGAGATACTAATGGGTGTGATGGTGTGCCTAGCGTGGAGGAAGCACTGAGCTGCCAAGGGTTCTCCTGGCATTGCTCCCTGATGGAAGTGCTGTTCTTCCCTGAGGAGGCTGAGGCCCGGGTGTTGGTATCACTGCCAGCAGTTAAGTGCGGGAGCAGGACTTGAACTCAGGCCGTCTGACTGCAGAAGCCTGTGTATATGCTCCTAAAACACTGCACTTTTAGGTCTCTGAAAGAAAATCATGACATAAGGATGACTGAAAGTTTGCTGTTTTTCCCCCTTCATAACATCTGAAGTTTGAGGTTGGGAATTAAGAGAAAGTCTTGAATTAGAGCCTTAACTCTGGCTAAGGAAATGAATCCCACCTACCTCATTTAAATTTGGATTTATTTTGCCCCACAAATACTTCTATTTTATAAAGAAATCAAGTCTTTAAAAAGAATTTGTCCAAATAAGTTACTGAGATAGTAAATTGCTAGCCTGGTATTTGAACCCTGATTGATCTAACTCCAAAGCCCAGGCTCCTAAGCACTGTGCTAGTGTAATTAACATTCATCAGCAACATTGGGTGCTGTGTGCTAGAGGCTGTGCTGGGAATATAGAAATGAAAGCAAACAGACTAGTCCCCTGCCGTCATGCAGCTTATATCCTAGTACGAAGAGATGGATAACAGAATACAAATAAAATGTTTGCAGAGCAAGGAAGACTTAAATAAGGTGATAGGATGGCCAGGAAAGAGCTCTCTATGGAGGAGACAGCTCACACCTGAGTGATGAGCAGTAGGCAGACTGAGATGTAGTTGGAGAATGGTCCAGACTAAAGGAATGACAAATGCAAAGACCTTGAGTTGGTAATGAGCTTGGAATAAGGAGTGGAGAGGCCATCTGCTTTGAAAACTTGGGAGGCATGGTCAGATTACATAGGGCCTGGATGGCCCTGGTGGAGGATTTGGGTTTCATGCTAAGTGCTGTAGAAAGTCTTCTGAAGGTTTTATGCAGAAAAAATGGTCATTTTCTTGTTTTTGAAAGATCATTATGTCTGCAGTTCAAAAAACTCCCTTGTAAAGGGGAGTCAGGAATTCCAGTTGTGAGATGGCTGTAGCAGCCTTGGGTCAAGGTAGTGGGCAGTAATGGAGAATGAAAGCCGTGGATGGACTTGGGATATGTTTTGAAGAGGTAGACCCTCCAATTTAAATGAACTTCTCAGTGAATAATTTGTATTCTTCAGGACTACTACTAAAAACTAACAGATAAAGAACGTCCACCATGCTGTTTTTTTTAAAATAAGAATGTTGTGATTACTGTTAGAAGATACTGGGAAAAGAAATTTTTCCATCATGTCTATTACAAAATTTTCTTTTTAGTTCAATGAAAATTATTTGTTAATTATCTGTGGGAAGAGTTTTTAGAAATTACTTCTGACAGAGGAGGTGAGAATGAGTGTTGTTGAAGCAATGTGTGTTACAGCAAACATCTCTGTGTCTCTAGGGCCATCAATAAATTTAAATTAGGAAGCAAAACAATGTAAATGACTTCTAACAAGCGCTTAAAAGTTAGAATACATCTTATTCATTCAACTTGGCTCTCTAATGAGCAATTTTATGTTTTCTTAAGCACAGGTAAGATTTACCACAGTTTTACAGATGTAGTAAAATAAGCTACATTTGGCAAAATAGATGAATAAATTACCTTCTGAAATATTTTACCTAATGTAAGACTCTAAGCATTTCATCACTGAGATTTTTGGCAGAGGAGCCGCTTAATTTGAAGATTTTCTGGTAAGGGTTAGGATGATCGTTTTCTAAGTATTGTAAGTTATTTTATGCAGTGCAACATAGCGCCACCGTCCCGATAGATCTATTGGTCTATAAACCTTGTTTTGGATCTACAGATGTAGAGTTGAATTTTAATTTGGATCTCCTTAATCAAATGTGTACTATGTAATTTAAATGAAATTAAAGAATAAGGTAGTGAAAAAATTTCAAATATTTTTACATCTAATATCTTTACTTTCAGAACTATTTACTTTTTTTTTTTTTTTTTTAAATGGTGTCTTGCTCTGTCACCCAGGCTAGAGAGCAGTGGCATGACCTCGGCTCACTGCAACCTTCGCCTTCCGTGTTCAAGATTCTCCTGCTTCAGCCTCCTGAATAGCGGGGCCTATAGGCATCTGCCACCATGCCCGGCTAATTTTTGTATGTTTAGTAGAGATGAGATTTCACCATGTTTGCCAGACTGGTCTCAAACTCCTGACCTCAAATGATCTGCCTGCCTCAGTTCCCAAAGTGCTGGGCTTACAGGCGTGAGCCACCGCGCCCGGCAGAATGATTTACTCTAAAAATGTGTTTAGCTCCTAAGCAGGTTGAAATATTCTTCACTTGAACAAAGATGGCAGAATCCCATTTCACATGTTTGCAGGCATGCTACTTAAGTGTGCTGGTGCCTCTCCACAGTTGGATCCTGCTGTGAGCCTTCCCTTCTCATGAGGTCCTTCCTGGGCTCCAAGACAAATGTCATGATAAATTTGGAGTTGTAGCTAAAGGACAGCCTAATAGTTTTCTAATGTATAATAAATAGTAGCACTAAGTCAAAATACTGCTTAGGAATCACTTTATACTCCAGGTGGCTTCCTCCATTGTCCCCTTGCCGCCTCTGCATTTTGATCTGAAAGCTCGATTTCAAGATTACAAATGAGAGAAACCTGATTCTCTTCTGTGACAGGAGCCAGGTACTGCAATGGTTTGCAATCCAAAACCTCATAATTGTCAGCCTCAGTTCAAGAGACATCAACTTGGTTATAGGCTGGATGACTGAAACCTAAGCAGGCTGTAAATTTAATAGTTTAAGGGAGTGCACATGACAGTTTGGAAAACTCATCCTGTTTGACATGTTTCACCATGTTTCCCTAGGAATTGGGAAGCTCAACATTTCAGAATTCAGCATTTGTGTTTGTTAATAGGCACTGGTGAGTTCATCCACACCACACCCTGGTAAGTTAGGCCAGTCTTGTTGCCACCACCCCTTCACCAGGTGAGGCAGGGTCATTTGCCCAAGGCCGAGTAGTACACAAGTGTGGTGGCCAGAACTAGAATTCAGACTTTTCCAGCGAATGTGGTGGCTAGCTGTGGCCCATCTGTTTTAGGATAAACCCATCATCAATGTTAATTCAGGTCCAGGATCTTAAACAAAAACCTAAAATAGATCAAGCTACAAGGTATTTTAATAAACAACTGATGGTGTGATCTGAAGAACAAATCAGAAAGTTCCAGAATCTCATGCTGCATCACAGAAGTGATTATTGAAGAATGCCTGAAAGATGCTCAAGTAAAAAAAAAAAAAAAAATTAACAAGCAGGCTTTATATCCATGCTGAGTTAATGATATGATCTATGCAACCGACAATCTGAATATTTCTGCACGTTACTGAGGATATTCTCTAGGATTTCTGGATAGTGAATATTGCCCTTTCTTCTACCTTGTATCTGAATGGCCCTAAAAGCCAGCCCCAGCTTGTAGAAATTGAGATGACAAAGTCTGGAACCTATGGTTCCTACAAGGATGGAAAATAGCCCCAGCAGAACAGTGTTGCTTCATCTGTCCCCACCCACGGGGCTTTCCTAGGCTATTGTAGCTCTCACAGCGGATTTGCATATCTGTAGCTGCAGAGCTAATGTTCTCTCTCTAGGCTCAGGGGGCCCTGCAAGGCAGCTCCATGGTCCTTTCCATCTTATTGTGAGAGTTGGTGGAAAATGAGAGGCGGCCATTGTGTCTGACTGCGGAGGCATTGTTCTTCCCCCGAGGAGGCTGGCCTGTTTCTCAGCTCCCGGTTTCTGCTCCTCCAGCCATGGCTAGCTTCTGAGGAACAGCTGGACTGACTCAGAATTGCCCCAAGGGTTACTTAAAACCATGAAAAAAATTTTACTCTCCAAAACATAAAGTTACAAACTGCCCCCCACAAACTCCTTTTCTTGGGAGTCCCAGTTTGCATAGAACCTGTGTGTTCTGTTAGTAACACAGCCGTGGCAACTCAATGACAAAGTGCTGGCTTGCCCATCGGCCCCCAGCCCCTAGTCCCCTTTGCGAAAAGAATTTCATTGACCATCAGAATACGTGGTGATGGCAGTGGGGGATAAAATTAAAGCAGAAAATGTCCCTTTACATTTCAACCATAAAACCATCTGTTGCTGAGGACTGTGCAGGTATCAATTGTTTATGATCATTAAAATCTTGCTGTTGGGGATAGTAACTACAAAAACCTGAATATCGTTTACGATGTCGATGTCGGGGAAACCAAAGCTTTTTGTATTTATGTTGCTTTCTTATGTGTTTGGGGGCAGGCCAAATGAGCAAAACAACAGTGGCCTTCCAAGGTGCATAAGCCTAGGAGAACATGCTGTGAAATATATGCAAGAAGAAGAGCAACTTTGAGAATCACTTGGTGTTTCTTGTATTTGGAGCTCAAATGACTAAATGGCCAAAATGTCATCTCCAGCTGACATGCTTCCAGCATGCCTGTGCTGGTCAGAAAGCTTACCCAAATTAGTTTACAATTTTATTTTGTACTACGATATACCCGCTTCTGGACACGCATCTGCAGATTTTAGGTGCATGCTGATCTGGCACATTTATTCTCATGGATTGTATGTACAGGGCTTGATGTGCTCCCTGCCTTCAAGGAGATGCTGAAATCCACAACAACTTGAAGGGTTAGACAAACTTACTGTTTTAATAGCTGTTACAGGTACAAATTATCCTAGCCACTTGATTGTCAGCTGTGGCTAAATGTGTTGAATAATGAGGAAGGTACTGAGCCCAGAGACCCTGGGAGAGGACATGTGGATTTGATCGGTTGTCCTTGCTCCTTGTAATTTTAGCTTCCTGCACCAGATCACTATCCAGAACAGGAACAGCTTTAAACTAATCTCGTTTTGCTTTAAGTATAAACCATCTAGGCTTCTGAATTATTGCAAAAAAGAAAAAAGTTTAGTAACTTCAGTTAAATTTCTAAGACTCACATCTCTCCTGCATCAACATGATCATGATATTCCCCTTCTCTTAGGTGCTGCCGATGGTGACCTAAAAACGGAGGCAGCAATGCCCTGAGGATGGCTTCCTGTTGCTGGTGTCCACAGGTGATTTCCTTCTGTATCTAGACATTCTTGCTTGATGGACTAAATGCAGCCATGTTTTGCTTTCGGCCTTTCCACATTGAGTCTCCGCTGTCTTAGGGACGAATGTCATGGAGTTTTTTTGTGTATTAAGGACACTTTCTTTTGAAAGCCATGCCAGGGTTATGCTAAACAAAGGGAATAATAGGTAACATTCTCGTCCTTAAGTAGCAACCAATTGGGAAGTATTTAATGTGCAATTGGAGGGGCGTGTTGGAGGGTAAGGGTGAGAGAAAAAGCATATAATCAGGGTTCTTCCAGGGCCTAAGAGTGTTGCTGAGGTAGGTAATATAAACAACAGATCTGCCCGTGCTTTGCAGATTTCAGGGCATTTATCCATGCATTGTCTCAATGGATACAACTTTGAAATAGGCCAGTTGTGACTTTAGAGATTACAGAAATAAGGTTCCGTGATGCAAGGTTAGCAAGTGGTTAGCAAGACCTGCAGGCAGGTCTTTGGACTCCAGATCACATAGTGTGGTTTCTCTACCACATAATGACAGCAACCAGGTACCTCCCGCCACACACACACAGTGGCAGTGCCGTAGAGCAAGTTCGTCTCTGAGTCTCACCTTCCTCATTTGTAAATTTGGAAGCATAATAATGATAATGCCTTCCTTCTAGTGTTGTGTGAGGATTAGAAATCCCGAATATGGCCGGGCGCGGTGGCTCACACCTGTAATCCCAGCACTTTGGGAAGCTGAGGCAGATGGATCACCTGAGGTCAGGAGTTTGAGACCAGCTTGGCCAACTTGATGAAACCCCGTCTCTACTAAAAATACAAAAAATTAGCCAGGCATGGTGGCAGACACTTGTAATCCTAACTACCTGGGAGGCTAAGGTGGAAGAATTGCTTGAACCGGGGAGGTGGAGGCTGCAGTGAGCTGAGATCGTGCCACTGCACTCCAGCCTGAGCAACAGAGCAAGACTCTGTCTTGAAAAAATAAAAAAAGAAAAGAAATCCTGAATATGCAAAGTTCTTAGCGTCTGGCACTGAACTGGCACTCAATAAATGATCACTTTAAAAACTTCGCATCATTTGACAAATTCTAAAGAAGTGGTACAGGAGAGTGAAGCCTAAAAACACTGAGCAAATGGCCGGAGTGGTTTTGGCTTATAAGGAGTGTTCTATAGAAATGAGGCTTCTGCCTATCCTGAAACACAGGCAGTTCTTGGCTGAAGACAGCAGTGCAGACTTGAGCTTGGAGTGGGTGGGAAGAGGTAAGGCTTCTAGAAAGTCAGTTCTCAAACACCAGTGAGCAATACAAGTAGCCCTGGGGCCTCGTACACTTCCAGATTTGGATGAAAATTGTTTTTAAAGCTTCCCAATACTCTTATTCCAATACATTCTAATATTTTCTGTTGTATTCTATTTCATTAGAATAAGTAAATAAGAGATCATTCCCCTCTAAACTGACTTAATGATGCAGTAGTGGTTAGTTGCCTGCACTTTGAAAAATCCTGCTGTAAAACAAGGGTTCTTAACCTGGGTCCGTGGATGGGCTTTGTGGGAGGGGATGTGGATGGCCCTAAATCCCCTGAATTTGGATGCATAGTTATGTGTGCATGTATTTTTCTAGAGAGAGGGTCCCTAAATTTCGTTTGGGCCTCAAAGCACCTGTGACGTCCTTTGTGAGAGGGTAATAAGAGAGCCAGAAAAGCAGCTTTGAGTGATTGGGGATTACTTTTAATGCCACTTCAGAAATGGAAAACTGATGAAAAGCCAATCCCTGAAGAGGAGAAACCACAGGCAAATGGAACATTCCCTGCAAAATGCCTCCTGCCCAGGGGACTCTTTTCCCGCTTGTGTGACAGCCAGCAGTTGGGACAGCCTCCTTTTTCTTCTGCACCAAGTGGGGATGGTAATACCACCTTCCATGCAGGCCAGTTTTGAAGACTGAATGAGATAATGCCTGTAGAACTACTTAGACTGGTACAAAATAAACACGTTCACAATGTCAACTATTGTGCGTGCTGTCCCTGAATGGTGACAGTACCACAGAGAGTGTTGTCCCCATTGTATCTGTCCAGTGCTTTGTGAGTGTGTGTTTGTTTTTAGTGGAATGAATTCTTTTCCTCATTCATGAGCATAGAGGCTGATAGAATTTCTAGGCAATCTGAACTACCTTGAGGTCCCTCCCCTAGGCCCTCACACAAAGCCAGAAGACAGAAATTAGTCCTTTCTCCCTGTCTGGCTTCTGGAAGCTGGCCATAGGGCCTGACTGGCATCCCTGCCAAGCTAACACAGGTTCCTGGGTGGCCAAGGTGTGCCCGCCCCTGCCAGATGGCAAACAGTGCCCATGGCTGCCACGCCCTCAGCCCCAGCACACTCAGGACCACGCTCTTGTTGTTACTCACCCTTCAGTCAAAAAATCAAACAAAACACAACGGGCCCTGGAGAGCTGTCCTCAGCTTTCCTCCTTCCCAGGAGGAAGCAAAGGTGAAAGGAAAAAGGGTTTCTGCATAAGGTGCCCACTTTTGGGGAGTCTGAATTTCTGCCCTCTTATTTTATTAATATCATTTGATGCTATGCTGTTCAGTCGTGAAGGCCAGGGCTCCACACAGCAGTGACGCCTCTGGGTCCGGCGGTGGGTGGAAAGGGCGGACTGCGGCCGCGCTGGGCACAGGTGCGCGATGGATGGGGCTGCACGGTGGGCATGGAGCGCCTCTGCGGGAAACTAGCTCTTCCTTCCCAAACTCAGTTTTAAAGGGCACAGCAAGTGAGGTGCTGCTGGTTTTAACAGCTCGCGTCAGGTAAAGAATGAAGATCTATGCACGTACAGCGACTGAGGCTGTTTGTTTCTAATTGGTGTTTTTGTAAGTAGGGTTCTCACCAGAAGAAGGCACATGTGTGAGGGAGTGGACTGTGTCCTCCCCAGATGAACGCGCTGACACCAGAGCCCCAGCGCCTCAGGATGGGACTGCATTTAGAGACAGAGCCTTTAAGAGGGGATTAATGGAAAATGAGTTCGTATGGATGGGTCCTGCTCCAACCTGACTGGTGTCTATAAGAAGAGGAGATTAGGACACAGGCAGAGACGGAGGGAAGACCTCCTGAGGGCACGGGAAGAAGGCGGCCATCTACAAGCCCAGGAGAGAGGCCCCCAAGAAGCCAACCCTGCTGACCTCTTGATCTTGGACTTCCAGCCTCCAGAACGGTGAGAAAAGAGATGTCTGTTGTTTCAGCCACCCAGTCTGTGGTACCTGGTTATGGCAGCCCCAGCAAACTAATAAACTGTGTCTTTCATGAACTCATATAGCAACAGTTTACAAGCCTGGCCAACCCCATCAGAAAACGAAAAAGAAACCACCAGGTGAAGTGAAAGCAGTTCCGGTGGTGCGGCCGTTCACTCAGCGCTGTGCTGTGATCCACTAGATGGGCTCAGGCTGACGGGAGTCTGGTTGAGTCCTGCTCAGCCAATGGCAGGTTGTGTGCCACAGGCGAGCTACGTCATTTCTCTGGACCTGTTTCCCCAGATGACTGGTCGCAATAATGAGGACGAGGCGGATGGTGGTGGGGATGGATGCTAGAGCCCATTTCAGAAGGCTGCAGTGACGATTCCACCAGTTCACATGCATCAGGCACTGAGCCCTGAACCGCACCTAATAAACACTCTCCCAGCTATCAGTATTACAAACCTGAGAACTGGGGCCACATCAGGGACCCCCTCCTTTCCAGATGTGCGACCTTGATTGAAAGTCACCAGTTCCCTGGGGTTGCTCCAGTTGCACAGTGAGGGCCTCAGTGACACTTGGGGACCCTTTTGGCTCTAACATTTTATCATTCTAATAATTGTTGATATGATGAGCCATTCTTTGCAAGGAGTAGGGCAACATTTTGGTGAGTTGTGAGAAACATAATATTTTGGGGTTTTTTTCTACCCTATGTGTTCATGGTTGACAAACTCAAGTAAATAGGGATGACTTTAGGGAATGTCTGCCAGATAATTCCCCCCTTTAAAAAAAATCTGTACCCTTGGATTCTCTAAGTATTAACAAAAAAGGGAAAAAAAAGGCAAACTTCTACTTTTAAGCAGTGCAAAGTGACTGCAGTAAATCTATTTAGGTATCATCATGTTTGACTTTAAGAAAATGGCTGAGCTATGGGCAAGGTAATTCAAGAAGATATAAATGGCTGCATTATAATAAGCAGACACCTATTTTAAGCATGATCTATGTTTTTGAGAAAATTCATTACAATAAGTCTTACAATACCAACCTCTTCAATGAATTTTTCATGTCTGCATACCAAGATATATATAAAACGATCGTAATCATGTACCTTTGGGGCAATGCTGAGCGCCAGCTGTTTCAGGCATGATTTATAGGTTGCCACGCTCAAGGTTAATAATCAGGAGAAACAGGTTACAGTATGCAATGTATTTGTGTCAGGTTAGAAGTTCAGTTAGTAAGATAGCATGTTATGAGGAAGCACACACTTTTAATTATTTTCTAACTGCCCCCCACCTACATTTTTCTGCAATAAACTAAAAGTAAATTATGTTTTGCATGGGGACACCTCTGGTAAGCGCATCTTCTGGCTACTGTTGGCTTTATTTAAAGGGAAACCACAGCTAGGAATTATTAGCTGTACATATGAAAACACAGCTTGATGGTACTTAAACATCTGTGCAATGGGCCTACGTAGAAGGTATGATGGAGCTTTATAAACATCAAGCTAATTATGCCCTTACTGAATTGCAGCATTTTGCTGCTAGCAGAATTTCTAACAGGATTTTCAGAGATGTGGTATATACAAGCCACAAGCTTATCTCCAAAAGCACTAAAATGGAAGCTGCCTTTCTTTGGAGACAAAATTATTGCATCAGCTTCATTAAAATCTCAGAAATGTTCCCTTTTAAAGTAAGGCAAAAATGCATCCTGTTGACCTAGGAAACTTTTTTTTGTAATAAAGAGAAAATTTTTTTTTGTTCATACAGAGTTTAGTTCATTGTGCTCCTCGCTCATCATTGGTCTGCACGCATGACATCTCTCTCGTGTTTCCTTTGTTTCTTTCTTCTCTCTTACCCCAGGTGTTGTTCCTCAGCACCCACCCACCCAGCCACCCAGAAGCCAGATTTCTAGTGTGTTCATTACATATGTATGCATTTATTTTTGCTAGTATTTTTTCAAAATATGTAGTGTTTGTATGTGTGTGTATATACATATATATTTAATTATGTAAATGGTATCTTGTTACGTATCTCATTCTATTTTTTAAACTTGTGCAAGTTCATGTTAACACTCTGTTGAAGTCTAATTGGCATACATTATACCGACCGGTTTAGATAACTTTTGACACCTGTGAAGCATCACAACAATCAAGATAACGAACATACCTGTCTCCCACTAAGGTTTCCTCATGTTTCTGTTACTGTTACCCTCTACCCTCCCCTACCCCTTATAGCCAGGCAACCACTAATCTGCTTTCAGTGGGTTAGTTTGTATTTTCAAGAATTTTACATAAATGGAATTATATGGTATATGATACTTTTTATCTGACTTCTTTCGCAAAGCATAATTGTTCTTGAGATTCATTCATGTTGTATGCATCATTAGTTCACTTCTTTTTGTGGCTGAGGAGTATTCCATTGTATGAATATACCCATTTATTTATCTAGTCGCCTGTGGATGGACATTTGGGTTATGTCTGATTTCCAGCTCTTATAAATAAGACCACCATGAATGGCCATGTACAAGTATTTTAACAGACATATGCTTTTGTTTCTTTTAGATAAATGTATGAAAGTGGAATGTCTGGATTACATGGTAGGTTTATGTTTAACCTTTTTTTTTTTTTTTTTTTTTTTTTGAGATGGAGTCTCGCTTTGTCACCCAGGCTGGAGTGCAATGGCACGATCTTGGCTCACTGCAACCTCTGCCTCCCAGGTTCAAGTGATTCTCCTGCCTCAGCCTCCCGAGTAACTGGGATTACAGGCACCTGTCATCATGTCCAGCTAATTTTTGTATTTTTGTAGAGATGAGGTTTCACCACATTGGCCAGGCTGGTCTTGAACTCCTGACCTCAGGTGATCCGCCCACTTTGGCTTCCCAAAGTGCTGGGATTACAGGTTTGAGCCACTGTGCCTGACCTATGTTTAACTTTTTAAGAAATTGTCAAACTTTTCTGCCAAAGCGGTTGTAGCCTTATACTTTCCTATCAGAAATGTTTATGTTTTAGTTTCTCCACATACTTGTCAGCAGTTGGTATAGGCAGTTCTTTTAATTTTAGACATTCTAAAAAGCACATAGTGGCTTTTTTCTTTCTTTTCTTTTTTTTTTTTCTTTTTCTTTTTCTTTTTTTTTTTTTTTTTTTTTTTTTTTTTTTTTTTTTTTTTTTTTTCAGTCAGAGTCTTGCTTTGTCACCCAGGCTGGAGTGCAGTGGCACGAACACAGCTCACTGCAGCCTCAGCCTCCTGGGCTCAAGCGATCCTCCTGCCTCAGCCTTCCCAATACCTTGGACTAGAGGTGCATGCTAACTAACCCTCCCTTCCCTTCCCTTCCCTTCCCTTCCCTTCCCTTCCCTTCCCTTCCCTTCCCTTCCCTTCCCTTCCCTGCCCTGCCCTGCCCTGCCCTGCCCTGCCCTGCCCTGCCCTCTTTTTCTTTCTTTCTTTCTTTCTTTCTTTCTTTCTTTCTTTCTTTCTTTTTCTTTCTTTCTTTCTTTCTTTCTTTCTTTCTTTCTCTTTCTTTCTTTCTTTCTTTCTTTCTTTCTTTCTTCTTCTTTCTTTCTCTTTCTTCCTTTCTTTCTTTCCTTCTTTCTTTCTCTCTTTCTCTCTCTTTCTTTCTTTCTTTCTTTCTTTTTCTTTCTTTCTTTCTTTCTTTCTTTCTTTCTTTCTTTCTTTCTTTCTTTCTTTCTTTCTTTCCCTCCTCCTCCTCCTCCTTCTTCTTTTTCTTCTTCTTTTTTTTTCAGAGGTAGGAGCTCGCTATGTTGCCTAGGCTGGTCTTAAACTCCTGAGCTCAAGCAATCTTCCTGCCTCAGCTTCCCAAAGCACTGGGATTACAGGCACGAGCAACTGCACCTGGCCCATGGCATCTTACAATGGTTCTAATTTATATTTGTCTAATGATTAATGAAGTTGAGTATCTTTTCATGTGTTTATTTGCCATTCATCTGTCTTCTTGGTGATGTGTCTGTTCAAAATCTTTTGCCAGTTTGTAGGGCAGAGTGCTTGTTTTCTCATTATCAAGTTTTGGGAGTTATTTTTATCATCTGGATACAAGTGCTTTATCATATATACACTTTAATTTGCAACTATCTTCTCCTACTGTGTGGCTTCTTTTCACTCCCTTTAAAGTCTTTTGAAAAGCAGAAGTTTTGAGTTTTGATAAAGCACATTTTATCAATTTGTTCTTCCATGAATCATATTTTTGGTGTTGCATCTGGACTTTAGAGTTCATTCCCTTGATCTATTAATCTATGTTGATGCCGAATACCACACTATCTTGATTACTGTAGCTTTAGGACAAGTCTTGAAGTCAAGTTATGTAAGTCCTCCAACTTTATTCTTCTTTTTCAAAGTTGTTTTAGCTATTCCAGTTCCTCTGTATTGCCATATAAATGTTAAAATCAACTTGTCAATTTCTGCAAAAAATCCTCCTGAGAGTTTGCTTGAGATTATGTTGAATCTATGTATCAATTTGGGCAGAATGACATCTTAAAAATAATTGAGTTTTCCAACTCACACATCTGATTTTTAAAAAACTTTTTTCTTGTAACATTGACATTTTTAAGATTAATTTGTGTTTCTATGTGTATATACTACATTGCTTCTAACTCTCGCATGAACTCAGCATGTCTTAGTTTACTATTGTTACTATGACAAGTTATCACAAAGTTAATGACTGAAAACAATGCAAATGTATTATCTTACAGTTCTGGAGAAGTCTGAAATTTATTTTACTAGGGTATAGTTAAGGTATCGGCAAGTGATTCCTTCTGAAAGTTCTAAAAGAAGAATCTGCTTCCTTGCCTTTTTCCATTTCTAGTGGTCCCTTGTATTCTTTGGCTGTCACCCCTTCCTCCATCTTCAAAGCCTGTTGCTCCAATCTCTGCTTCAACCATCACCCTGCCTTCTCCCGACTCCTCCCGAGAACTTTTTATAGACTGGTGTGATTACATCAGGCCACCTGGGTGACCCAGGATAATCTCCCCATCTCAAGATTCTTAATTTTATCACATCTGCAAAGTAGCTTTTGCCATATAAAGTAACATTCACAGGTTCTAGGAGTTAGGGCAGGGCATCTCTGGGGATCCTTGTTCAGCCTACTGCACAGCGCCTGTGTCCACGACATTTTAGGCCCACTTTCCCTGTGGCAGGCATTAGGTTGGCCCCAGCTCCTTACCACTACAAAGAATGCTGCAAAGAGCATTCACATTTCATGTCTTTTTATGAACTTGTGTGCAAACTTTCTTTCTTTCTTTTTCTTTTCTTTTTCTTTTTCTTTTTTTTTTGAGATGGAGTCTCGCTTTGTTGCCTAGGCTGGAGTGCAATGGTGCGACCTCGGCTCACTGCAACCTCTGCCTCTCAGATTCAAGCGATTCTCCTGCCTCAGCCTCCCAAGGAGCTGGGATTACAGGCACCCATGACAATGCCTGACTAATTTTTGTGTTTTTAGTAGAGATGGGGCTTCACCAGGTTGGCCAGGCTGGTCTCGAACTCCTGACCTCAGGTGATCTGCCCGCTTCGGCCTCCCAAAATGCTGGGATTACAGGCATGAGCCACCGTGCCCAGCCATGTGCAAACTTTCTTAGGATTTGTGCCCAGAAATGAAATTGCACTGAAGGATCATTGATGCGTGCCTGTGGTGATTATAGCTGGGAAACGACTGTTTGCTCTCCAGAAAGGCTGTGCTGGTCAATCTACCTCACCAGCCGCATATGAACTTTTCTGTCTCCACTTTCTCACCAACATTTCCTATCACTTACCTTCTTGTTGCCAGATCTACGTCCCATGGTTGTGTTTTGCATTTCTCTCATTACCAGTGAGTTTTGTGTATCTCTTCATGTTTGTTAACCTTCTGATTTCATCTTTATAAACTGCCTGTTCAGCCCCTTTGCCATTTTTCTATTGGTGTTAGTTTTCCAAGTTGGTTTTATTTAGGAAGTCAGTCTCTGGCCCTCTATCAGAAAAGACTTATCCTAGGTTTTCTTGACTTTATAGTTTCACCTTTCGCGTTCAGGTTTTCATCTATCTGGTGTCACCTTCATCTTTGTTATCACATCAACATGCAATCTTTTCTCCATAGTGAGAAAATTTTTCCATTACCAGCTACTAAAACCTCTGCCCCTTAATGGTTTGTAGTGCCACTATTATTATATATTAAGTTCCTCTGTGTGTGTGTAATATTCTATTAGTTTCTTTGTTCTTGCATCAATATCACACCTTTTTTATTACTATGGCTTTATGCTATGCTTTATTTTATAGTGTGAAATACCTGCTCGACTATTTTCAAGATGGATTTAGGTGTTTTATTCTTCCATATTCATGGTAATATAAATTTGAGTTCCTCAAAAATTTACTGCCTAGTCATGATTATGATAGTATTGAAATCATGGATTAATTTAAAAACATTTGCATCCTTACAGTAACAAGTTAGCCATCTAAGGGCATGGAATAGCTCCCCATTTTTTCAGATCATCTTTTACGTTTTTAATCAAATTTACTTTTCTCCACAGATAAATTCAGGATTCTTGGCCAGTTCATAGATTTTGGTACCATTATGAATGAAGGATCTTATTTTAAAATTTCTTGTTGGGTATTTTCTGGCATAAAAACTGTTATTCATTTTAGTAGGTTGATCACACTGACAAACTTTCTAAACTCTTGATTAGTTCTAATGGTGTGTTGTTGATCCTTCTTTTTTCTAAATAGATGATAATATTTTCTGAAACCATGCCAGTTTTATTGCTTTAGAAAACATTTTTCCCAGCTGGGCGTGGTGGCTCACACCTGTAATCCCAGCACTTTGGGAGGCCGAGGTGGGCGGATCATGAGGTCAGGAGATCAAGACCATCCTGGCTAACACAGTGAAACCCTGTCTCTACTAAAAATATAAAAAATTAGTGGGGCGTGATGGCTGGCGCCTGTAGTCCCAGCTACCCAGGAGGCTGAGGCAGGAGAATGGGGTGAACCCAGGAGGCGGAGCTTGCAGCAAACCAAGAATGCGCCACTGCACTTCAGCCTGGGCGACAGAGCAAGACTCCATCTAAAAAAAAAAAAAAAAAAAAAAAAAAAAAAAAAAAAAAAAGAAAGAAAATATTTTTCCCATAATCCTGTGAAAGCTTCATTACCTAAATTAAGAGCCTGTCATTCAAGACATCGCTACTTTTTTTGTTAAGTATAATAACATTTGAAAGATACTTAATGATCACTCTCTGTCATTTCAGCATACCTGTGAGAAAGACAAGAATAGGAGAGTTGTAATTTACAAGGATGTAGTCACTGTGCATTATTAAATGTATACTCCCTGCTGGGCCTTTCTCTAGAATGCTTTGTTTAGTCAACACTTTAAAATACACTTAGTTAGAAGAATAAATTTAGTTAGGGGAATAAAATTCAGAAAACCTTAATGAGAATTAAAGATAAAATGTGTAAAGTAATGACATCATATCCCAAGTAATTATCCCTCATTCAACATTCTGAGGGTTGCTAGATCTTTTCCTTTCCCAGGTTATTTGTTTACTCAGTAAATTACTCAGATCTTGCCTATTCTATAAAGGTTGGGTCATTTTTTCCAAGTCAGTTTCACTTCCTGTTTTTTTAAAGGAAACAAATAATAACTTGGAACATTTTTTTGAGCTTTACACATCTAAGAAGTGTGTAGTATCATGGTTTATACTTATATGGTTACCCTAAAGTTGTTCTAAGTATTTTCTATGTCTTAACTCATTAAGGTCTTAACTCAGAAAGGTCTAATCCTTTTGACTGAAATATCTGGGGGGAAATGTCATTGGGTCTGGTGCTGGGGAAAGTTGGGATCTGAATAATTTTTTATTTTATCTGTCACCTATCAACTTCCCCATCACGGGACATACCACAGAGATGTGTTGGTCCAGCAGAAGCACAGCCTTCCCCTTATGCCCTCACATGCTGGAGCTGCAAAAAGCTGGAGGAATCCAACCTATTCAAGTTATGAGAAAGAACCAACTCTCTTCAGCCCACCCAGCTGGTGAGAGGCAGGTACTAACACTCGGGTATGCTTTCTCTCACCCCAGTTCTTCCACCAGCACACAAAATGCCCTTCTTCCCACCTTCGCAAGGGTGAACTGTAGTTAATCATCAAGAACGAGGATGGTGTGGAAGGAAAAAGAAAGGGGCAGATACAGCCTAGATAATAAGTAGCATTGTATAATGTTGGGTATTTTTTTGTTAAGACTCATATCAATTCAAATAAAACATAGATTATAATAGCTAACACTATTAATCCTTGCTATATGCATTTTATATGGATTATCTCATTTAATCCCTACAAAAGCCTATGATATGGATGTTATCATCATTCCTATTTTATAGATGAGAAAACAGGCTTCGAAATGTCAGGTAACTTCCCTATGATGCCACTAGACAGTGGCAGAGAAAGGACTCAAATCAAGAACTCTCTGATACATAAATCCATGTCCTTAACCATCAGCCTATCCGTGGTCAATTTTCTAACCTCCATTTACACCTGGCATAGCCCAGTGTGGCAGAGTTCTTAGATACAAGTTATGGCAACCAACTCTGGTTCACTTACGTAGAAAGAGAGTTGGTTCATTTATGCAGGAAGAGGAAACCTAGCAAAACTCACCAACTCCAGGTTGCAAGAACCTTGCAGTTCTCTGGGGCACCCCAGGGAATCCCCCTGACCCCATCTATGCGCCTATTGTCCACTGCAGAGCAGAACTCCATTTCTTCTTTCTTAGTAGATGGATTACTTCTGTCAAAACCCATATTATCCCCCACCCTCACACACCACACTTCCTTTTTTGTTTTTCTTTCTTTCTTTCTTTCTTTCTTTCTTTCTTTCTTTCTTTCTTTCTTTCTTTCTTTCTTTCTTTCTTTCTGTCTGTCTGTCTGTCTGTCTTTCTTTCTTTCCTTCCTTCCTTTCCTTCCTTCCTTCCTTCCTTCCTTCCTTCCTTCCTTCCTTCCTTCCTTCCTTCCTTCCTTCCTTCCTTCTTTCTTTCTTTCTTTTTTTTCTTTCTTTCTTTCTTTCTTTCTTTCTTTCTTTCTTTCTTTCTTTCTTTCTTTCTTTCTTTCTTTCTTTCTTTTTCTCTTTCTTTCCTTCCTTCTTTCTTTCTTTTTTTTTAGACAGGGTCTCATGCTGGAGTGCAGTGGTGTGATCTCAGCTTACTGCAGCCCTCTGCCTCCTGGGATCAAGCAATTCTCCTGCCTCAGCCTCCTGAGTAACTGGGACTACAGGCACTTACCACCATGCCTGGCTAATTTTTGTATTTTTAGTAGAGACGGGTTTTCACCATGTTGACCAGGCTGGTCTCCAACTCCTGGCCTCAGGTGATCCACCTGCCTCGGCCTACACTGTTTTTTCAATCCAGTGGCAAGAGGACTTTGAAATGTCCAGGTGTGAGTCTCAGCTTCAAATTTACAATGGAACCGTTGCTGCCTCGCCTTATTTCTTATATTCTTCCCTTATTTATGAAGACCTCTAATAAAGCCCAGAGCTAGGGGGTCAGAAAACAAAATAGCTGCAAGTGGTTGTGAGGCTTTACTATTCCTCCAACCATCCCTATTCACAGGAAGGATCAACTGCGTGTGGATCGCTGGTTCCCACTTTCTGTATGTCCCAAACTGTTACATCGAGTGGTATGAACTCACTATTTATGCAGGTCAAAAATGATGATTCACTGGCAATATCATTTAGTTTAAGAGCAAGGATTTCCCCCAACATTTGCTGTTTCTAGAACAGAGTCTTCATTTGGTTATGCTGCTGTTCTATAAGGGCAGCTACTTCTGAGATGTGGGCTACAAGGCAAGCTTGGAGAATCCCATAGACTTCAACCCGTTGCCTGTCTTCTTTCACTCAAAAATAACTGCTTTAGGCCAGGTGTGGTGGCTCACGCCTGTAATCCCAGCACTTTGGGAGGCCAAGGCAAGCTGATCACCTGAGGTCAGGAGATCGAGACCAGCCTGACTAACATGGTGAAACCCTGTCTCTACTAAAAATGCAAACAATAAGCCAGGCAGGTTGGCATGCACCTGTAGTCCCAGCTACTCGGGAGGCTGAGGCAGAAGTATTGTTTGAACCTGGGAGGTAGAGCTTGCAGTGAGCCGAGATTGCACCACTGCACTCCAGCCTGGGCGACAGAGTGAGACTCCATCTCAAAAAAAAAAAAAGTGCTTTAGTGAGAAGCAATTCTATGTGAGTATGAGATACCATCATGATTAATAAGGTGTTCATGAAGGCCATGTGGGCCATGAAGGAAGAAGCTTGTTAGGAAGGAATGTCAATGCAATCCAGGTTCATAATAAGTCTTTATTCCAGTGATGACAAATTGCTACCTCTACAGTTATGGAAAAGATTCAGTGTAATCAACTGGCTACCAGAAGGCAAGCTGCTGCTCCTGATTTTGGTGCCACATTGACATTCAGGGTTTGTCACTGAAGTAGGCAAGTGGGATATGCAGCCAGGTGAGGGCCCGTGCTTGTCTCTGAGCCCTTGCATAGCTTCCTCCCTCCATGGCCTCTCACGTCATGTACCTATTGGGTGGCACTGGGTTTCTGGGGATAGTGGCTGACTGATATCCCGAGAGGATGGTCATGTCCACCTTATTAAAGAGCGCCTTCTTCACTGGGAGGAATTTTGGTGAGTCTTATCATGGCATTATTTGTGCCTGTTCTCAGAGGTCAGTCTACATTCTTTCCCTGATCTGGTCACCAACTCTTAAGTCTTGCTCTTTACTAAGTTTTTACTAGGTGGTCAAACAATTAATCACTGTCCACACAGCCTGACCTCAACTCCTATCTCCTTCTTGGTAAAATACAGAATGAGAAGAACCAATTAGTTATGCTGGGATGATTGCCTTTCTTTACTGTTTTTCAAGAGTCAGTGTCACTCTTTAGCAGTCTACTCCCAGCAAACACCTACACACTGTGCAAAGTCATATACACACAGATTTGTTTTTCCATTTTCAGTCAACTGATCAGGAGGATTCTCCATGAGGCTTAGGTATAGGATGAGGGAAGGGTCATAACATAGTAGGCAATGTACCTGCGAGTGCGAGCCATCTGCCCATACAATTTTCTTATGCTTTCAGGATCTGCACAGCCTAAGTGATGGTGCTTTGGGGAATGCCTGAATTTTGGCTGGGAGGATGAGATAAAACCTACTTCATAATGCAGAGCTCAGGTTCACCTGGTCTTCTATGATTAAATTTGCAGCATCCATCAGGGTCCAGTAGCAATCTTTTCTCAACAGAAAAATAATTCTTGCCAAGTGGTTGTGGCTTTACTCCTAAAACCTAAGGGCCTGGCAGAGTCTTCATATAGTTGCCTCATTTGCAACCTGCACTTTGAACACCCTTGGATCCAGTCTTAAGGCTCAAATGGAAGAGATCTTTCTGCCACAGACTTGTCCAGTTGGAGACTGGTGGGGCCCTCCTTAAAGCTAGTAGCCTTTCAATTACCTGGTGCATGGAGGAGAAAGCACAGCCAAATGTGGCATATGTTGCCTCCAAACTCGAAAGAGGTTCACAAAGTATTGTACTTCTTTCTTACGGGCTGCAAGGTGAGACAATTAGTTCTTTACTTTTCAGAAGATATGCCTTCAGTGCCCCCATGGATCTCCCAGAAAGTTTACTGATGTGTTCTTCATTTTATTTTCATGGGATACCTCTGGCTTATGCTATCTTACCAAGAAATCTATGGCACCTGCTATTTTCTGCTGTCTGAGTCCTATCATACTGATGTTATCAATGTAGTAGACCAATGTGATGTCTTTTGGGAAAGCAAAATGATCAATTTTCCTTTAGCACAGAGCCCTAAAGCAAGAGGATGAAAAGTTTCTGGTGTCCAGCCTGCCAAAAACAATCTTCTTCTGATGTTTTGTAATTATTAGGATGGGAAAAAAGCATTTTTGAGATCAGTACTTGCATGGAAAATACCAGGGGCTGAGTTGGTTTATTTCAGTAGAGAAAGACCACATCTGGGACAGTGGTGGCAATTAGAGCAACCATTTTATTAGCCTTATGATAATCCACTGCCATTCCTTCTCCAGAAACCTTTTATCTTTTGCATCACCCTGAGCTCTGTTGCTTATCACTACTTCTGTTTCCAGTTCCTTTATCAATGAACATCCTTAGTCCGAAGCAACAGAAACTGGCTCTGGCTGATTTCTGTATGGTATAGCCCCTCCATCTTTAAAGTCTTCGGTAAAAGAACTTATCTCTGCGGTTCCCCCAAGGACAGAACATAGTTTTTTACTTATTATTTGCTAGGGAGAGCATGTGTCAAGGACTTCCATTCAGTTCTTCCACCATTGTAGCCTTTACTTCACCTCTAAGGGAGAGTTAAAGTGAGGACTGGACTGATTACTGAGATGACACGTGCAGTCAGTGGGGAAAGGGTTCAGGATTCCACTGAATCTCCTGGGAGAGGGCTTTGGTCAAAACTCTATTTCTTACCTCACTCCCCAAAAGCTCCCTCTTTGATGAGAGGACCACAGTGGTGTTCTGGGTCTCCAGGAGGTGGTGTTTACTAAGAGCATCAGCAATCTGTCCTGTAGAAAACGGGAACCATGATGCCATAAATAACATTAGTCTTCACCTGATCCATGCATCTCTCAATGCTTTGGTGAAGGGAATGTTTTCTTGGGACCCTCTTTGGAGATGTGGTAAGGTTTGAGGGAATGTGTTTCACTTACTTGCTCATGATAAATCTGCTCCCATCCTTTCTCACTCTCCAACCCCCACATCTTTGGAGTCCTTCAACTATATTTTATCAGGTAATGCCTGGCATCTCAATCTCATTCAGCAGGGACTATCATTGAGTACAGGTTTCTGTTGACCAAACAAGTAAACAACTGAATCTGTTCCCAGCTGTCTGGGCTAGCTCAAAGAATCCAGACTCTCTGGAAAATATACCTATACCCATGAAATTCAGTTCAATCTACAAGTGTATACTTCCCACCTTGATGTGGCCCTTCACAATACATCTTCATATGTATTTGTCAGATTTGTGTTAAACTAAATTACTTCTTTGGTGTGCAATTTCTTGGGGGCTAAGATTTGGTATTCTACTTGGCCTTCCAGAATATTCTGGGGCCTGACTCTAGTTAAAAAGCTAATTAGATGTCTAAGAAAGTTGTAGATGTGGGTCATAAGGATAATTTTTGCCCAGATGAAGTAGTTGGGGAGGTTCTTCCACAAGATAGCAATAGCTTTGTTGCAAAAGAGACGATGGACTTCCCTGGTCTGCATGGAGAACTCAGGGGGAGCCAGGGGATCCTCACACTCTGAAGTCCACTGGATCCCCGCAAGTCCCCATTTCAATCACAGGCTTTTACTCATTCCTAACCAATGTGCTACATTTTGCATAAGAGACTAGGAAAGCTGTGAATCCATAAGCATACAGTATCCAACTTTGAGTTTAGTTTTT
Source organism: Macaca thibetana thibetana (assembly GCF_024542745.1). Classification (NCBI taxonomy): domain Eukaryota; kingdom Metazoa; phylum Chordata; class Mammalia; order Primates; family Cercopithecidae; genus Macaca; species Macaca thibetana. The sequence goes on along the minus strand of NC_065585.1, from coordinate 83,821,750 downwards.
GACCTCCTCATATCTAAGGCTGTACGAAATAAGAGTTTGCTATAACAACTCCAAGTTTAAAGACGATGCTTTGAGTCAAGAATTTAGATATTTGAGTATTTTCTTTAAGTTGTCCCCCTCTGTAGAGACAACCACCCCACTCTTAGATCTTGAATTCCTCATAACCTTCATAGCACTGTAGGCAGGGACCCATGTCCCCACTGAAGCTTGCTGTTAGGGAAAGCGTATTTTATTTGAAGGAGGACAGGTCATGATGAACCGTTTTGCCACCATGCCATAAGATCTGACAGAATCACATCCAGCATTTTTTTCCTGCTGTCTGTCCCAACTAAGCATGATAACCGAACCCAGATTCTCCTCATTACCATAAGGTCTGTTTCTGATAACCACTTCTGGTTCCAATTTCCCCATCTGTGGGCATTTTTAGTTTTAAGCAGCAGGAACTTACTGTCCATTTAAACAGAAAAGAAACTCATTAAACAAGATACCATGAATCTCAGAGAATTTCTAGAAGTGTGAGAGAACAAGGAATAATTCCCCCAAATCAGATCACAGAACGTATCCAATGAAGATTATGGCTCTTTTCTCCCACACCTGACACCTTGTTCATGAGACACAAGAACCAACACTACTGGATCTGTTCTCCTGGGATCTTGACTTGCTACAACCATTACTGCACCAGAGAGAACTTCTTGTGGTGCCACCTCTTTGTGCCACACTCTGACTCCTAGTGCAGGGCACGTGAATTTCGTGGTGGAGCTGAGTCATCCCTTTGCCCTAGCAATCAGGGCGGCCAAGGAAACCTGGCATTTTCAGCTCTGATAATGGGAACTGGGCTCTGTTTTTCAAAAAACTTGTGAGGTGGGAATTCCCTAAAACTGGGAAGAGGATTGTCCAAAACTTTGATTCATATATACTACACCATGTCACGGGATACATCAACAATTAAAAAAATTACCATTGAGTACCTATTGCCTTGGGAATAGATAGATGAATAAAATAAAATCCCTAAGATTATAAAGTTTAGGGTCTTATGTGAGAAACTCATCTAAATAAGTATGAGGGCCTGAGAGCGCAGAGGAGGAAATCATTCATTTCAACTTGGATAACTGAGGAAGACTTAGTAGAAGGAATGATATTTGCATTGGGTCTTGAAGGCTAAATAAGGGCCCATTAAAGAAAAGTGAGGGGTAGGATGAGGGACGTGTAAGAAGAGAATTCTAGAGTGTAAATATTTATTAAAGTTGATGACATAGTCAGGGAATGTCGAATAGTCCAAAGTTAGTAGAATAACCTAGCTAAAGGGGGATATAGAGAATAGATTTCAAGATCTTGAAAACTAGGCTGGATATTTATCTTCTAAGGGGAACCAGTAAAGACATTTAAGCAAGCAAGAAAAAAATACAAAACTTCTGTTTTAGAAAGAGAAGCTTGGAAGATGGTTTTAAGTGGGAGGAGGCCACGATCAGGAGGAAAGTTAAGTGAGTTGTTGCCAATGGCGAGAGATTACAAGGGTCAGAAGAAACATGAAGGTCATGACGATGGATGGGATTGGACTGAGAGTATTTTGGAAGCACTATTTATTAATATTAGTGATAAAACGAATATGAAGTACAAAGGAAAGGGAAGAATTAAAGATAACCCTAATGTTTCTGGTTTGAATGTCTGAGCTGGAAAGCCATTGACTGAGGCTGAAATACAGGAAGAAGTGACAGGTGCAGGAAGAAAACATGCTGTTTGGTTATGGACTTTCAGAGTTTGGGGCATTTGAAAGGCATTTGGGTTGGAGAGTTGGATCTACAGACCAGTGGTCTGGCCTGGACATACAGATTTGGGATTCGTAGGCACAAGACGGGCGGTTGCAGGCCTGAGAGTCAACCAGGTTGGCTAGGGATAATGGACAGAACTGCGGACTCCCAGGACCAGCAACACTAAATTTTTAAATAGGAAAGGACTGGAGAAGTGGGTGGAGAGGTAGAGGAAAAGCAGGAGAGAACACATTTTTATAAATAAAAGAGAGGAGAGGGAAGGAAAAGGAGTTACAAGAATCAGGAGTTGCAGTGGGGCACTCAGCTCCTTTTTTGAGCATGTCAGTGGAATACTAGCAGCAGGACCCAAACATCAGTGAGTCTTGGAAGGAAAACAAAGAAGGGGAGCCGATGGGGAGCACGATTTCATGACTAAGAGCTGAGCAGGAGCCAGACTCCTGATATCTAACTCCAGACCCGCACACTCCTCTGGGGCTCCTCAAACACGTTGCTGGCACACAGTCCCTGCTGGCCAATGTTTGCACATGAAAAAAGGGGTCCTGCCAAGAACCAGGTTTGGACTCTAAGTTAAAGAAAGTTGAACATGCTTTTTTACTGCCAAATGCCTCAGGGAATGTAAGAGTGTTTAATGTGCGTTGAGAATCTCTACAAGCTGGAGATGACACAAACTCTCAGAACCTGCGTGTTTGTTGGTCATGAGTTCTCATTTCTTGAAACGGGTGTTTCAAAAGACACCTGTGGAGAACTGTCATTCTGTTTTATCTACTGTACCCAGTTGCTTCCATAAAAGGGTTATATCAGAATGCAGTGTAGACTGAGGGGCCTGAGAACCGCGGGGGCACTAGTTCCACGGCTGGGAGCCTCACAGACTTTTAGCATCAGCAAACTGGCTGAATTTCAACCATTCAGAAAAGTCTCTCCTTTTTTCATATTTTAATATTTCTGAAATCAAGGTGGGCCTTATAATTGATAAATATATTTAATATAGTGCTTTTGGCCAGGCACGGTGGCTCACTCCTGTAATCCCAGCATTTTGGGAGGTCGAGGTGGATAGATCACCTGAGGTCAGGAGTTTGAGACCAGCCTGGCCAACATGGCAAAACCCCATCTCTACTAAAATTACAAAAATTAGCTGAGGGTGGTGGCGTGTGCCTGTAATACCAGCTAGTTGGGAGGCTGAAGCAGGAGGACCCCTTGAGCCAGGGAGGCAGAGGTTCCTACATGCAGTGAGCCAAGATTGCACCACTGCATTCTAGCCTGGGCAACAGAGAGAGACTCTGTCTCAAAAAAAAAAAAAAAATATATATATATATATAAAAATATATATATATATAAAAATATATATATAAAAAATAGATGTATATATACACATATATATGTGTGTGTATATATACATATATATATTTATATATAGAAAAAGCATAGTGCTTTTTTTCTTAATGCCCCATGGTTGTTACTAAACCAATAGTGTAGAACAACTCAGATATTCATATTGCTGCAGGCAATTTTAGTACTGAGGGACAATAAAATTAGTGAGAGAAAGTTTGAAAAGAAACAGGACCTTTACATAGCCTCAGATTATCTCATTTGCTCCCCCCTTCCTTTCTTATTACAAAGGGAGAAGTAATAATGTTACTATGGAGGAACCTGGCAGACTTCACCCTGACCAAGGGACCAAGGTTAACATCAACAGTCATAAGACATATTGGCATCAGGTACCTCATAATATGATACACTGAGAAGACCACATCCCCTCTGTAATATCTTCCCAATAATGTATCACCTTTGTCTGGTCATGAGAAAACATCAGGCACAGCCAAACTGAGGAGCATTTTACACAATACCTGAGCAGCATTTTTCAAAAGACAAGTAAAGACTGAGCTGAGCAACTATCACAGATGGGCGGGGAGCAGGAGACATGACACCTACATGCAAGGTGGGACACTGGATTCGGTCCTGGAACAGAAAAAGGACCTTAATGAAAAAACTGGTGAAATCCAAATGAAAGTCTACAATTTGACTAACAGAATCATACAAGTTTCTTCATTTTATAATTATATTATGGTTACTTAAGGGTTAACAAAGGGGAAGCTGTATGAGGAGCATACAGGAACACTTTGTACTATTTTGGCAACTCATCTTTGCATCTAAAATTATCTCAAAGTAGAAAGTTAAAACTAAAAAACAGAGATTTAGCCCCTTCCCCATGTGATGCCCTGCACAGCCTCTGGACTCTTCAGAGAGTCCCTACAGCAAGAAGGTTCTTACCAGACACATCCCCTTGACCTTAGACTGTCCTGCCTGCAGAACTGTACCCTGAAAGCCACTTTCTTTCCCTTAATGGGACAGAAACAAAGACACGGGGAAGCTGTAGGCCACAGTGACCAGCAGGAAAGTTGAGATGAAGCTGCAGAGTGAAGCTTCTGCTTCCTCAACTCAGTTGAGCAGCATAGGGTGATGGGAGTAGCAGGGACTAGGCAACACTCAACTCACCTAGGACACTTGCCAGGCTTTGGCTCAGGAGGGGCAGAATATGGTGTTTGCCCAATCACTGAAACCAGAAGTTATTGCCTAAACATACTGCCAAAAACTCTCTCTGAAGTCTCTGTTTAAGAGCCATGGAAGATGGGAAAATTAAGTTATTTCTTTTCAAATCCAACTCAAAAGGCACAAAGAGCTGCTTATGCTCATCACTCGTGTGACAGCCAACTTTCCTTTTTTCACCAACCCACACAGGGGCCTCCTCTGGTCAAAGACTGAAAAGTAATATTTCACAGTAATATTTCATTAATAGTAATATTTCACAGTAATATTTCATTAAACAAAACAGCAACAAACACACAAAGAAACGATACTGTGCCCTGTCACTAATGGCACATTTGAATGGAGGGAAAATGCTATGTTCTGTCCTCTCCAGCTGCTGCCTCTCTGAGCTGGTGTATCAGGGATACTGGATGTGGCCCTGGCACTACCTGGACATGACAGGTGGAGGGAGGAGAGAAAGGAGGGGGAGGTGAGGGAGAGAGAGAGTGGGCAACACGGGCGGTGTGCGGGATGGTATTTGTAAACAGGCCTTTGGGATGCCTTAAATTCTGCCAAAAATTTGAGTGTTTGCTTATGGGACTGGCTTTAGAGATCATGATTTATCAACCTGGGATTAGAATGAAGAATATCCTCTGGGAAGGAAGCCAGTCTTGTACCCCTGAGCCAGTCTCTTATTTAGAAATGGGTTTCCTCCTCATCACAGTGCTCTCCAGGAGAAATTTCTGTGATGACAGAAATGTTCTGTGTCTGTGCTCCTCTGTACAGTTGTCACTAGCCACATGTGCCATGGAGCACCTGAAATGCAGCCAGTGTAACGGCAGGACAAGTTTAAATGTAAATAGTCAGTGGCTGCCTATTGGACACAGCTCAAAGGATTAGCTTAACCATATTTTTAAAAATCATGATATGGATCAATATAAGCAAAGAGAAATAATTTCAAAGATGAGTATATATGTAATCAACCACCCAAACCCCAAAGATATGTGGAAATAAGAAGTAGCCAAACAGATACTTTTACAATTGTACCCAGAATCATGGAATTTTAGTGGGCTGGAAAAAACCTTAGAACTCATCTGTTTCAACCCCCCTCATTTACTGCTAAGAAAGTAGGAGACCAGGGGAATATGTGATTTTTCCAGGGTCAAGGGCGAGATAGGGGAAGAAGCAGAGCTAGAACTAGGTCTCCCCAGCCCCATTCCAGGGCTGTGCAGGATTGCACACGGCCTCATACACCTAAATTTGCAACCTCATTCCTGTTAAACCTGCATCGGTACCAATGAGTTATAGATGTACCCCATTTCTCATCTCCAAACTCCCACTGTTCAGCCTCATCAAAATATCCCAAATGGGATGTTTCCAGAACAATTCTTTTTTAATGAAAAGCATCAAAGCTGCTGTCTTTTAGCCACATGGTCTGTCTTCTGGCCCCAAGGGAGGAGAGCTGAAATAATAAATCCTCTAGAGGATACAGAATCAAGGACACCAGAGAGCTTTCTCATAAATTGCCTCTCCATTACAATTTGAGTATATTCACAATGGAGAACTCTAAATAAGATGAGGGAGAGGCTAATTCATTTTATAAACATCGCTTTAAATCTCTTCGTGTACCTGAGCCATGAAATTAATTATGACTGTGATGAAACAGAAAAAAAAAAAAAGAGTTGTTTGAAACGGTAATGAATATTACCTATTACCAGAGCCTACTTTCTTAACCGGTTTACTTTCTAAAAGATAAGCAGATGATTTCATGGATCTAAATCTCCTTATGCAAAACCCAGATGAGAGCAAACCACCATTAATCGGGTATTCAGCAGAAAACATATTCAGCAGACAATCTATGTAGTATTCTTATCGAAAGATGTCTCTTGATTCTTCTAAAACAAGAGCAAGTTCCCTATTGGGGCCAACATTGGGAAAATTCATCCTCAAAGAGAAATATGAAATTCTAAAGATGAGTAACCACTTCTCAACAAGTGTGTGTGCGAGGGAGGCTGTTATGAAGATATTCCAGATGTTTTCCTCCTGGTGTGATTTTGGGGTCTTTGAAAAGACTAGTTCCTTACAAACTCACTCCCGGAATGTAAAAACCAACGCTTCCACCTGCCTATCAAGGGAGGCTGGTCCAAGAAGTCACACATGTCATTTGACTTCATTTGAATAAGAGCCCACTCTGCTGAAGATTAAAATTCACTTATTGACACTGAAGCTTCTTTCTTCCTTTGCTCAAGGTCTTTCCTAAGCAAGACCCAGAAGCCCGTGGTAAAAGACAAATCTAGTATGTGAATTAATTTCTGCTGACTGTAAACACGTACACGATCAAAGTGACATCCTATGCATTCCATACAGCCTTGGCATGCCCAGAGGAGAATGGTGGCTTCTCAATAATCTATACACATGTAAATGATCACAGACACTGCATAAATAATTAAGGACGGTAAAAATACTACAGCAGCGAATATTTACCAAACACTCTCTATGTGCCATTATTTCTTATATTCCTCATGACAATCTCTGAGATATGAAGAATTATTATCACCTTCATTGGCAGGATGAGGAAATTGAAGCAAAGAGAAGTGAAATAACTTGCTTCGAGGCATGCAGCTACCAGGAGACAGAGTCAGGATTTGAATCTACGTTTACCTGACTTAGACCCGAACTCTTAAGAATTATATTAGTCTGCTATATTTTGCAGGGAGGAGGAGTAGAGAGAGACCAGGAGCCAATAAATAATAGGGTCCCATGCCTTCTGGACTATTATTTCTGGCCTGTCAAGAATGTTCCTTGGGGCCAAGGGTGGTATCTCATTCCTGTAATCTCAGCACTTTGGGAGGCCAAGGAAGGAGAATTGCTTGAGCATAGGATTGCAAGGCCGGCTTGGGCAGCAAGGCAAGACCCTGTTTCTTTAAAAAAAAAAAAAAAAAAAAAATCAGCCAGGGCATGGTGGCATATACCTGCAGTCCCGGCTACTTGGGATGCTAAGGCAGGAGGATCCTTGAACCCGTGAGGTTGAGGCTGCAGTGACCTGTGATCATGCCACTGCACTCCAGCCTGGGCAACAGAGCAAGACCCTGTCTCAGAAAAAAAAAAAAAAAAAAAGGGAATATTCTTTGGTTCTACTCATTGCCCCACCCCCTTAATCCTCCCAGGTGCCAGGTGTGGATCCAGTCAATTGGAATATTTGCCTTCAGTGACTTTCACTCTTCATTCCAAGCTCCTTCCTTCCACCTCCAAGCCCTGCCAGTACTCTGTGGTCTCAATTTTTGTAGGTCCTCCTGTGCTCTCTCAAATCATGTCCAATCTTCATCTATTCTGCATTCAGAATGTAATGTGTGTGCTAACTGAATCAAGCTTCTTCCTTTAAGCTAAATCTTTGGTTCTGGGAGGACACAATCAATACCTTTACCTCGTGTGTCCTGGTGGTAAGAATTTTAGCCACATTGTTTCCCCCAGGCAGAGCTCTCACAAAGATGTTCACTTAATAAGGTCAGAGGTGGTCAGGGAGGAAATGGTACGTGTGTTGGTTTTATCATCAACGATTACAGTTTTTTTGGGAAAGCCAAACCTTTGTGTTGCTACACTCTTACACTTTGAAGAATCCAGTAACTGTTTTAGAATTACCACAAAGTTTACCTACGAAAAATGCCACTTTCTTGCTTAACATGCTGGGGGAGAGACAATCCAAGTGTGAGGTTCCTTTCCAGATAGATTTTCCTGGCAGTTAATATTTGGGTGCTGCTCAGTGAACTACACCCCATGAAGAAGGCTAAGCTGGGAGTTGGAAGTCCGTCATCTGCGCCATGGGTCTCTGTTCCCGAGGGCCTCCCACGGTGTGAACTGAGTGACCCTAGCATTGAAAGAGGTGGTTTCTCTACAAGCCTCGACATGGAGACCAACAACTCCAATTGGTGATTTGCTCAAGAAGCAGTGATCTGCCCAGCAGTGAGGAGAATCTGGATATCTTGGACTTTGGAGAATCCCCAGTTTGCAAAGTGGCAGCCTTCTAAGGGGTTTTCAAGGGTAATTTTGGAAATTTGTGACTGTTCTCTGAGAGTGTGAGATATGACACTACTGGGTGATAATAAATGTATCACGTTCTCATAAAAATAACCATCACTGGCTAAGCAGCACCTGTGTTCTGAGCGTCTTTCTTTCAGCAGGCATTGTTTTGGAATTATATACATATGCTAGGAACAAAGGCGGCTGATTCCTTCCTTGCTGTATCCAGTTATGTTGTTGTCCTCAGAAGCAAGTGCCAGGCGATATTCATTCCACTGGCATCCCTTGATAGCACCTCTTGTGTCTGAGCCATCTAGAGGTAGTCCCTCTTTGTGACTCAGCCTTTCTCTTTCCATCACTCAGCTCTGCTTTTCTCTGGGTTGACTTTACTTTGGGACCCACTTTCTCCATGTCAGCTCCTGGCAATTTTAGCTTGCCCACTGCAGCAAAGAGAGTGTTGCTTTGCAGAGAGTTACTGTGGGCATTCTGGAAGCCAGTTCCACTGGCTGTTGCTGCCTTGGTTTGGGTCATATGCTAATCCCAGCACCAGGCCAGGCCACGAAGGTGTGTGTGATGCTCTCATTGGCCAGTCCTGGGCCTGGAGCAGGGAGCTGTGCTGGGTTCAATCCACTTCCTGAAAAAACAAAAGGCCTGAGAGCGGGATGGGGTGGGGGACTCAAGAAGTCCCAGGCTGCTGTGGCCGAAGAAATGGCAATGGATGCTCACAGGCAAAAGCAACCTATGTCAGCTTCTCAGATCCTCTCCGTTCCCACTTCTCCTGCCTCCATGTCTGCAGTCACTACCATACAGTCTCTCTCGCCTCCTTTTCTCTACCTCCTCACTGGACTAGCTCTGCCTTTTACTGCCTCCCAATTTTCATGCCCTCAAGCCTCCTGTTTACTTCCTCTTCTGAGCCTCCTCCTATTTCTGCTTACTCTGCTGTTGTTCCTCTTTTACGGCCTCACATTGAGTTCCCTGGAAGTGTATCTAATTGGGTCTGTTAGCATCTAGGACAGAGTGTCCCTATCAATCAGCAGGGTCATGGGAAGCCAGCTCACAGCCACCAACAAGCCTCCAGATTGCTTCCTTCAGGTCCGATGCCTTTGCCTCGGATGATTGAGCAGGATGATGGAGCCACATCTCATGTTATAAATTAAGGCACTCACATAGAAGGTACGACCATTGGTGACTTTGCTCAGAGTACAACAATCAGAGCTTCATGGCCTAAAGAACACATTTGGTATTTGTCCTAAAGGACCAGCCTTCATGATCTCTGTCTATGCTGTATAAACTTAACATAACACTTGCTGAAAGAAAGATCTTTATAGAGTAGATGCAATGTGCTTTTTCATACTCTAGATGATACCACTGGTGGATGCACAGCTGGATGAAAACTCTAGAAACCAACAACCTCAATGACTGAAGGAAGATGAGTTGGATAAGAAAAAACGAAAAAGGGTAAGAAAAGCTAAAAGGTGACCACGAGACACTTTTAGAAAAACAAAGGTTGGCCAGGCACAGTGGCTCATGCCTGTAATCCTAGCACTTTGGGAGGCAGAGGCAGGCTGATCATCTGAAGTCAGGAGTTTGAGATCAGCCGGGCCAACAAAGTGAAACCCTGTCTCTACTAAAAATACAGAAAAAAAAAAAGAAGTTAGCCAGGCATGGTGGCGGGTGCCTGTAATCCCTGGTACTCAGGAGGCTGAGGCAGGAGAATCGCTTGAACCTGGGAGGCGGAGGTTGCAGTGAGCCGAGATCAAGCCATTGCACTCCAGCCTGGACAACAAGAGTGAAACTCTGTCCCCCAAAAAAAGAAAAACAAAGATTAAAAAAGATGTTGCTCAGCTCTTCCACACCTACAGGGAGCACACAGCATGGCAGATGGGTTTCAAAGGTAGCAAGAAACAATCTTATTAAACTGCAGGCGGGACTAGTAAGAGAAGCTTCTAAAAGCATAGTCTTACACAGGGCCATGGCGTAGATTCGTGACTACTTCAGTGTAATTGAAATTTAGGAGCTTTGTAATTTGAGTTCTAAAATTTAATAGAAATGGGAAGCCCAACAGTTCTTTAATTTGATTTTAATAAAGGAGTCTTCATTTTATCTACCATGCTGTCTTCCTCCCTCCCAACTGTGATTACTGGTAGTCAGAACTAGCACGAGGCTAGCATAAAATTTAAGGAGACCCTCACTCCAGGCGCCAACACTGCATTTGCAGGAGCTCGAAAGTGAAGGCCTCCTTAAATATTGCACCCAGGGCTCCTGACCCTCTGCAATGGAAGTGTGGTGATTTCATTTTCCTAAAAGAAAAACTTTTTGGTGTTTTAGATGAGGTCAATCACTTTATCCTTCTCTTTCTGACCTGGGTTAATAGACTCAAACTAAAAATGAATTTCATTCATATATGTGTGACATAGAGGTGAAAATGCAAATTTTTCTAAATGTAAAAATCAAAAAACAAAAAGACTTGATTTTATGTTATTTCACTTAACATGAATGATCAAAACACTCCTCCTGGCTGGGTTTGTCTGGGGCTGCCAGGTGCCCCCCTCTGCTCTGTGCATTTCTGCATTGGCAATGTGTCCCAGAGTCCAAGTGCTTTCTAGACAGCTCATGTTCATCTGTCTTATTAATAATTGGCTGCAACCTTTCCAATTTTCCCCTCTAATAGGCTTGCAAAGTTTTGTTACTTATCACATTATGAGCTCAATTCTTCTAGATTTTTACATTACTCGTCTAACACCTTCAGGGAAATTGAAGGATCACCTGAGTAACTCTATGCTGATGAGGAAGCCTTTGAGGCAAGCACCAGCCTAGACAGGACCAGGATGTTCTCTGGAAACCTGGGTTAATTGTCTCCAGGCTGCTTGGCATAATCACCTCACTCAACTTTCCTTCTAGCAGTGAAAAAAGTCCTGAGAACAGATATCTCCCCAGAAAACAGTGGGAGCGGTCATCGCTCATTCCCTCACTGAGAGGTACCCTATTCACTCATTCATTTATTCCTTCTTCTACTTCCTAAGAGGTCTTACTCCCCACGTTGAGCATACCTTATAATGATAAGCATGGCATTTCCTTTAATTTTCTTGGAACATATTCCAGGCTTCTTGCTCTATTAAAAATATGTATGTCTATTTAGGAAGATTCTTTCTCAAACATTTATTCCTGGAGGAAAAAAATCCTTAGAAACTTTGACTTAGGGGTGTATCTTTTCAAAATTGTATTGAAAAATAACTGTCTTTTGATGAATAGTAATGAATCGTGTTAAAAAAACATCAGATGTTCGAGTTGCAACTCTGGTATGAGCGTTGTAAAGAAATGATCGTTAACAAGGATTCCTCATGGGTTCTTGTGATGTCCTGAGGTTTCATTTCAGTGTGCTTGTTTGCTTGTTTGTTTGAATTAGAGAGAAGCAAGAGAGGTCATCTAGGGGGCCACTTGGCTGGTCAGACTGGCGTCCCAGGGGCACTACCAAAGTGAGTCTCTAGTCTGGTCCTGGCTTCTCAGGGCAAGAAATGATTTGTTAGGCTACCTGGAGGTGTTTGGCTTAGGACTGCCTGTTGCTTAATCAAAATCACAAGAAACTGACATGTGAAACATAAGTCCAGTTCATGCATATTTAGTGCAAAATATACCAGCCAAATGGTCAAGAATATGTGTAACACTGCTGGCTGCTGGTGTCTGTCCATAAGAGCCTCCTGTATCTTTCTCCATGGCAGGGAGGTCCATCTCAGGGCGCATAATAATTTTAGCCATTGGTCAGGCCATCCTCCTCCCCCTCTGCTCCCCAACAGTATTAGGGAGAGAGTGACAATTTCTGGATTAAATTATCTTTCTAAAAGTCCCCATGTTTATCATTCCAATTTGGAAGAGTCTTTCTTGAGATTGGTTCTTTTCATTCACTGTGACCAGCCCAAGGACCCATTTGGTGACATGATATTGCCTTCCTAGAAATGTATGCTCACCACCCACTGGGCCTGGGGTTCTTAAATTTCTCTAAGCCATGCATTCAGTGACTATTACCCAGAGTCTATCATTTCTGCAGACAGTTGATTGCATCTAGTATACCAAGAGTTTCTGCATGTCAGGGGGCCCTTCCTGAAGGGCCGAATTGGCCCCGCTGGTGCCTCCATGTACAGACAATTTTGACAACGACCACACAAAGCAGAAGAAATGATCGATGTGTCTATGAAACCAAAGCAAACTGAAGGCCTGCTTTGCCTGCCTTTGTTGAACTTCAACCTCGTTTAAGTGTAACAGCAAATAAACGTTGTGTAGAGGTCTCAAGATTCAAAAGCTCCCCTCCCTCAATATACACACTGGTGCTCACGTATATACATTTGAACATATGAAAGAGTAAGCGAACCAGTGACAACAGAGTTTTGTACTTAAAAACACTAAAAATACGTTTAATCTTTCTTGTCTATATTTTCACAATCAAGTTTGTGTGTTACAAAGTTCTAAAAATCTCAGTTTGGTCTGAATATTTATATTTAAAAACCAAACCTAATCTGATGGAAAAGCAGATGACGTCTCATTTATGCTTTAAGTAACACACCGAAAATGCATATCACGCCAGTGTGTGTGGGTAGGTTTTGCCTGTTCAAACTCTCACAATAGGCGGAGATGATTGATAACAAGACCAACTCGAGGTTGCTTCTCTGAAGCCCCACCCTCTCCCCCAACCCCTGCAAGGACAAGTCGGCTTTCTTTCAGTAGCATGAAGATTCAAAGTAAAAAAAAAAAAAAAAAAAAAAAATTGCATTGATTGGTTAGTCAGAATGCTTTCCTGGCTGGAAAGCCACCACCGGAGGGGCCAGGAAATGACCATTTTCAGCCTTCTGTGGTACATGAAGTATAAACCATACACAGTATCATGTGAAACCAGGGAAACTCATCTATTTCAGGAAAATCCCCTTACCCCTCAGGGTTGTTGGTTTTTGTTCTATGTCAATCAAATTCCTGTATTTTCCTACAGAGCAGCTATGGTTCCCGCTGGAAGGAAACGGAAGACTTCAGTTCCCTGGAGGGAGCTTCTCCCGCAGCATACAGGTTCTTGGTGGAATCCTGTTGCATTTCCTCTGTAGGGCACACAGGTTTATCTAAGCTGTGAAAGCAATACAGAGATAAGACCCATGGTGTTTTCCTTGTTACAAAAAAACTGTCTACTTCCTGTCTGGAGAAACCAGGGACACTTGATTTTGAAGGGACTTCAGCAATGTAAGCATAAAATCAGCCCCTTCTCTTTAATTTAAATTCCACCCTTCCCTTGGGTGAGGGCTGTTTCTAAGTTATTTAAAGATTTAGAAAGTAGCTAGAAGGTCACTGGGTTTGTGGTGGCATTGGCTTTTACTCTTGTGCAATAAAACCACATTCTGCTTGTTCCTTTAGGTGAGGGCAGAAATGACTGGACGGAATGCCCACCTGCCCATACAGTTTGAAGAGAACAGTCCAAGTGCTCAAATACTTCAAAACCTTTTAAGAAATCGGAAATAGTAGGAAACATTGCATCTGAAGTCACAGAATATGCTAATGTTAACCCGTGTGGCTGGAATAAATGTGCAAGCTGATGTGTTAATCTCTGATGTATTTGGAGATATTTCCCTTATGTAAATAATTTAAATTGTCCACAAGGTAACTTCATTTTCTACAGAGTCTAATTTGATTTTAACATTATTTTTCAAGATCATGTGAGTTTATCATTTTGTTTTTGGTTTCATTCAATGGTAGCAATCTGAGATAGTCACATGCCCATCCAGGTCCAGTTGTATAACTTTTAACAAGTTATTTAACCTTCTCCTGTCTCGGTTTCCTCATTTATAAAGTGGGAATAATAATAGTATCTACGACCGGGCACGGTGGCTCACGCCTGTAATCCCAGCACTTTGGGAGGCTGAGGCAGGCAGATCCCTTGAGGTCAGGAGTTCGAGAACAACATGGTAAAATCCTGTCTCCACCAAAAATATAAAAAATTAGCCAGATGTGGTGGCACGTGCCTGTAATCACAGCTACTTGGGACGCTGAGGCAGGAGAATTGCTTGAACTTGGGAGGTGGAGGTTGCGGTGAGCCAAGACCATGCCACTGCACTTCAGCCTCAGTGACAGAGCGAGACTCCATCTCAAAATAATAATAATAATTATAATTATAATAGTATCTAACTCTGAGGGTGCTTCTCGATTAATTTAGCAAACATTGTTGCATGGTCCAAAAGTGTTATGCATTAAAGATACATGGAGAGCAATGCCTATCCCTGACTTTCTGGCTCTTAGGGATCAGGGAGAAAAATGGAGATGTAAGGACGCACAATAATAATAATAATAACAACAATGATAAAGATAATTTTACATGGTGTTAAGCTAAGAAGAAAAAGAACAGGTTATGAGGGTGATTTGATTGATTTGAGGGAAGGCCTCCCAGAGGTAGAGACATTTAAATGGAAGAATTTTTTTAAAAATTAGCCAGGTAAGAGCTAGGTATTGCAGGCAGAGGAAGGGGTGCGTGCAAAGGCCCAGAAGCCCAAGCAGGTGGAGGCATGTGCTGTGGGCTGATAGAGTCCACTGGCAGTAGGCAGGTCTAGGTGGCACTGGCTTGTAGGCCCAGAGAAGCAGTTGGAATTTTCCTGAGTTCAGTGGGAAACCACTGGAAGCCTTTAACACAAGGGCAGGACCTGACCTCATTCACAATTTTTTTTTTTTTTTTTTTTTTTGAGACAGAGTCTCACTCTGTACCCTGGCTGGGGTGCAGTGCTGTAATCTTGGCTCACTGCAACCTCCACTTCCTGGGTTCAAGTGATTCTCCTGCCTCAGTCTCCAGCGTAGCTGGGATTACAGGTGCCCACCACTACCGGCTAATTTTTTTTTTTTTTCAATAGAGAAGGGGTTTCACCATGTTAGCCAGGATGGTTTCGATCTCCCGACCTCGGCCTCCCAAAGTGCTGGGATTATAGGTGTCAGCCACTTTGCCAGGCCTCATTCACATTTTTAAAAGAGCTCCTGACAGCTGGTCTTTGCTGGACACTGTGAACTACACAGTCCAAACCTTCTTCACTCCTGCAAACGCTGGCCACCCCGCAACTGTGAGATGCTCAAGGAGGAGTAAGAGGTAGCTGTGCTGGGGGTGCCCTACAACCCTCCTGCCTCAACATCCACCATGATCCACATCTGCAGCGAGACCTCTGTGCCCGACCCTGTCATCCGGTCCCTGTTTAACACCCTCTTTATGAACTCCTGCTGCCTGGGCTTCATAGCATTCGCCTACTCCATGAAGTCTAGGGATAGGAAGATGGTTGGTGACCTGATCAGGGCCCAGGCCTATGCCTCCACTGCCAAGTGCCTGAACATCTGGGCCCTGGTTCTGGACATCCTCATGATCATTCTGTTTATCATCATCCCAGTGTTGATCTTCCAAGTCTATCGATAGAACAGGAAGCAGCATCCAGGCCAGGAGCTCTGACCATGACGTGTCTCCCACGCACTCCACCTTCCATTCCTTGCCCTGTATCAGCCCTTTATCCTCACACACGTTTCTACAACGGCATTCAATAAAGTTCACGTGTTCCTGGAAAAAAAAAAAGAGCTTCCTAGCTAGAGGGTGGAGAGGGGACTAGGGAAGGAGTAGAAGCCAAGGCTTCCATTGTAAGGATTAAATGAGATAATGAATGTATAGCATTTGGTGTCATAACTGACCCATCATCATTTCCCAGTTCATGTTAGTCATTTCTATTAATAGTTATGATCTATATTATTAATAATAGTACTTCCTAGGTATCATAATCTGACGGTATAAACTCAATGTGTACACCAGAAATTAAATGTCCCCTCTGATTTCATTCACTACAATGTCAGAAAAAAAGTTGTTAGAAAAAATTCCCAGTCTGTGACCTGGGGGTTAGGGAACCCCGGGTTTGGAGAAGACTCAAGCCTACTGTGTCTGAGTCAGGAGATGGCAAATGAGTTTACTGGCCTAGATGAAACTCAAGTTAATTTTTATTCCCAAGTTCTTCACCTTATTATGGCCCACATAGTTAGCTGCACGTGCTAAGTGCAACCTTTTTGCCGAGCCAGTTTGTGAAACACTTTTCACTAATTAGTATACCAATCTATAAAAGAAGGCACTTCTTAAAAATACTTTGTTTTCCAGAAATCACAATACAGTACAGTACTCACTTTTGTGCGATTTACTTCTGACCCAGCCAAGGATACATGCAGAGATAATGTGTGTTTGGAGATCTGGCATTCGTGCAAATTTCAGGTTTTGAGAAAGGGATTTACTGGCTATCCAAAACCAAAGGCATGTGCTTCTCAACCTCTAGGCAGTAGGGCAGGATGGTATTCCTGTCTGACCAGTGGGAAATCGGAGGCACAGTAGGCCTGAGTCTTCTCTAGACCAAGGGTTCCCAACCCCTGGGCCATGGACCAGGATTGGCATTTGTAGCCGCTCCCCATTGCTCCCATTACCACCTGAGCCCCACCTCCTGTCAGATCAGTGTTGGCACTAGATTCTCATAGAAGTGCAAACCCTGTTGTGAGCTGTGCATGTGAAGTATCTGGGTTGCATGCTCCTTATGAAAATCTAATGCCTGAAAATCTGTCACTGTCTCCCATCACCCCCAGATGGGACCATTTAGTCGCAGGAAAACAAACTTAGGGCTCTTGCTGAGTCTACATTATGGTGAGTTGTATAATTATTTCCTTATATATTACAGTGTAATAATAATAGGTATAAAATGCACAATAAATGTAATGCACTTGAATCATCCCAAAACCATCCCCCAGCATCTGTGGAAAATTTGTTTTTCACAAAATGGTCCCTGGTGCTGAAAAGGTTGGGGATCACTGCTCTAGACCAAGAAAAAACACTGAGTAAATGTGGGAGCAAAATGCTGAAGAACTTTGCTGACTCTTCTCAAAGCCTCATTTTTCCCATCTATCGAATGGCTGTAATAATCATGCCCTCCTTTTAAGGTTACTGTGAGGATTGAGGGAAATAATTCATAAATGTGTTTCCATTCAGTCTGACACAAAAAGAGCTGGACAGTTGTTAATTGTTGAGGCTATCATTGTTACTCAAAGACCAAAGTACCTGCTCTACTCCATTTGACCCACTTCATTCTAGATTTAAAAAGGATGGTTCTGATAGTCTGAGTAGAACTGCTTTGGAGACCAGAAAATGTTAGTGTGATGACCTTCAGCATCCTATCTATGACCCCAATTTGATCCTTGAGCCAGGATGAAACCTGGAGAAGAGCTCTTGGGCCACTGGCTCCAGCTGTGGGGTCTTCCGAACGTTCCCTTTAGCGTGGCAGACTCACAGCTCTGCGAGAGGTGCCTTTCCCAAAGCTGCTTGAAATTACGCTTGTAACCTGGGAGTTTGATAAGCCAAGGGGTCTGGGGTTTCAATTCCCTCCGTCCTCTGCTTTTCTAACTCGCAGTAATTATCTTTGTAATGCTCTAATGCTGAATAATGATGCTGCTAATGCAGGCTGCACTTCGCGCACAGGTGCCAGCTGTTACCTCGCCGGGCAGCTGACCGCGCGGTGCACACTTAGGCACATTCACTGAGCCCAGCCCCAGCCCACACCAACTAAACAAAGAAAGCCCCAGCCTTCCTACCGATCCACCCCGCCCCTCTCCCTCGGCCTTAAGGAGGCTCTTCTCCCTCCCTTCCCGGCCCACGCTCTCCTCCTCCACCCCTCCCTCACTTCTTCCCCTAACAGCCCTCCCTCCCTTCGGTGGTTTCTTCCTGCAACAGAAATCCAGGAAACCGCCCCCCACATTTCCTTTACCCACGATTTTCTCCAGAGTCTGACTCACACACAATTCAGCTTGATTTGGAGTTCCCTTTTCTCTGCCCCATGAGAAACCCCAGCTCTCCCATTCATTTCTGGGAGTACAGGCTTGCCAGATAAGGTTGCTTATTTTTGAGTCTGATAATTGACCTTTCATCATGGGGGTGGGGGGGAGGCATATTGAAGACAAATTACCAAAGAACAAATGTGAGGCTGTTGGCTTTACGCACACACACATACACACACACACACACACACACGACCCTTTACATATTTGTCCATAGAGCAGCCTTCAGCAGACAACATCTGCAGGATGAGCCGTTTTTCCGTAACTTTAATCTCGTAATTCATTGTTTCTCTGGTGCTGGTTACAGTAGCTAAGAGGGTGGAACGGCAGGCCAATTTGTCACACAAACAAATTTAAATGTGGACCGAGGGGTTTGCCCACCTTATGATGAGTGGTTGACTTGTGGCCAAAAACACAAAACAAAAACAAAAGCAAGAGGTGGGGTTGATGAGGTCTGGGGAGCAAGAGTTGCAGTTTCGAAACAGAGTGGAGGCTCCTTTAATCTTGACAGCCAGAATGCTACAGGGGTCACAGCACATCTGCTCCGGAGGAAAGACAAAGGGCAAGGTGGGGCCACGGTAGCCTGCGCGGGGCTCTTGGCGGGCCGGGGGCGGCGTGCTCCGAGCTGGGCGCGAGTGGAGGGGCCCGTGGCTTTGTGCGCCCCCGCCAGTGCCCGCCTGCAGCCCCGCCGCAGCGTTTAACCTTGACTTCTCCCTCCTCGCTTCTGGCACGGGAGGAAAGTCGGTCCAGATGGGCGTCCTGAGTGTGACGACGTCCCCTCCCGCCCCCGCGCTCTCGCGCAGATGTCGCACGCTGCCCGGGGTCCCGCCACACCGCCCACCAAGGCCGGGGGACCTGCGCGCCGGGGGGTGGCGGGCACGTCCCGCACCCTCTCCACCCGCCCGACCCCGGCGCCTTTCGCATTCCCTTCTTCGGCCTTGGCGCCTCGGACCGGAGCGCCCAGGCCAGCTCAGGGTGTTCCCGCGGGGGTCTTCGGGAACAATGGTGAGCCTGTGCTCTGCTGGCTGGGGGGGTCGTCCCCGCAGCTGGCGCGTCCCTTCCGGCTGAGCGCCCAGAGCCCCCCGCCGCCCTAAGTTGGGCCACCGCTGCGGCCGGGCCGGGCGGGGACATTTGAGGCCCGAGAGACCCGCGCTCATGGACAAGTGTCGCCCGCGCCGGGCAGTGCCGTGGAGACAGACCACGCAGTGACAGGCCGGAGGCGGCTCGAGGGATCCATAATTTATGATGTGTTCTTACCAATCCGGTTTGGGATTTCACAAGCGTTGTCAGTTTCCTTCCCATTTGTTGCTTCCGTCTGTCCTTTTGGAGAAAACTCTTTCCCTCCCCAGGACAGCAGCAGTTGCCCTACTGAATTAATGTGATAAGGAGAAAAAAAATGGGATTGAAGATTAAGGGAATGGGTGAACACAGGTAAGGGGGTGGGGCTGAAAGAGAGGTTGCTTAGTCCTTTGTGTACCTTCCACCAATTTTACCCAGACCATGAAGAAAAAAGTAAGGCCATTTTCAGAGAGATGGGGTGGAGGGTTCGTGCTGAGAGGCAGTGGGAGCAGATCTTCCTTACCACTACCAGCAATCATCCTCCTCAATTACAAATAAGCCCCTTGGCCCTAAGATTTTTCTTCTTTCTTTTTCTTTTCTTTCTTTCTTTCTTCTTTTTCTTTTTTTTTTTTTTTTTTTTTTTTTTTTTTTTTTTTTTTTTTTTTTTTTTTTTTTTTGAGACATAGGCTCTCTCTATCACCTAGGCTGGAGTGCAATGGCGCAATCTCGGCTCACTGTAACCTCCACCTCCCAGGTTCAAGCGATTCTCCTGCCTCAGCCTCTTGAGTAGCTGGGATTACAGGCGCCCACCACTGGCACCCGGTTAATTTTTGTATTTTTAGTAGAGACGGGGTTTCGCCATATTGGCCTGGCTGGTTTCAAACTCCAGACCTCAGGTGATCCACCTGCCTCGGCCTCCCAAAGTGCTGGGATTACAGGCGTGAGCCCCTGCGCCTGGCCAAGATTATTCTTGAAGCGCTGCAGGACGCCCCAAAATGAACTTGGGTCTCCAGAGGGTAAGGGGTTGATTGTTCTTGCATTTCCCAATCTGGGCTGATCCCTGGGAGGGACCTGCATTGAGGCACTGCAGCCTTAGTGCTCCTAATTTAGGATACATTTGGGGACCCTTGGGCAAAAGGATACTCCCGTGTTGAAAATTCCTAAAGTTGCTTTAGTGATTGGGGAAAACTTTAGGGATTTTATCAACTTTTAGTGCAATGAATAAATGTTAGGCACAACAAAGAGCCCTAAACTAGCTGGGGGAAGTTTTTCTCAGGCCACCTTTCCAGTTTTGTTTTGCTTTTTTCTTGAAAAGAAATTTATTCTAGACCCCTTCTTTTTCTCCTTTGGACTTAGTGTTGCTAAATGGAACTCAGGCCAGAGAGCAACTGTTGCAAATGCCTGCTGCGGTTGTCTCTGCAACACAGGCCTGTAAAGACTTGAGTAAGAAGAGGTTTGAAGTGAGTAGCTCCCTCCCAGATGCTGCCAGTGCAGAGGCAAGGGGAGGGTGGTTTCAGCCAGGGGCTGCTCCCATTGCTCCCGTGGGTGAGGAGGGGACAGGCATGGGAAGAGCCGCAAACTCCAGAGCCAGCAGCCCCTGCAGATGGCTGGGTCATTTTGTGGTTTACAAATGACCACGTCAGGCTGAAGCCACAGTCGCTGTGGTTACAGGCACCCGTGATTAGTCACACAGTTAGTGACCCAGTTACGGCACACCCTCTTGTAAAAAGGACATTATTCAACATCTTGCTAGCTTGATTTCAGAAATGGTCCCTGGATATAAGGAAAATAAATCTAGGGTGTGTATTTAGGACTGCCAGGAGTTTGGTTTGCTGAAAAGGAGCACAGGTGGGGTGTGACTTTTGTGGCAAGTAGAATTCCACTGAACTTGAACTAGAGATTGCCTTCCAAGTTCAGGTATGACCCTTTCACAGGGGAGTCTCAAAGGGGTCTGGGAGAGAAAGACAAGGGCCTCCTGAGCTTCGACTTGGCTCATGTGTTTGTGGCCATCTGTGAAATGAAAGTGGGGAGTGAGGAAGGCAGGAAGGGGAAGAAGAACCCTGAATATGGAGGCTTGTGTGGGTTTTTACTTTTTAAAAATAGCATTTCTTTTACCACAATGCTGCAGGAACTTGTAAACATGAATCCCCAGCAATAGTAAACAAATTAGTCTAAGTTCTTTTATGTGAAAAGTAAGTAGAGCAAGTGTCTCTTGGTCTCTGTCTCTCAATCTCTTTCACTCTCTCATTTTTTTTTCCACAAAGAGAAAATGCAAAACAAAAATATCCCCTCCTCTTAAAAGCTTCTTTGCTGGTGAGTGTTTGTCCAGGAACAAATAGTCTTTTATTCGAATGGTGTCCAAAAGTTCATAAGCAAAAAAAGTGCCCAACGTCTGGTTACCCACAATACAGTCTCTGGCTACATAGTGGAGCTTTTCTGTCCTGAATTTGTGATCTGCTATCAGAGTCCTTTAATTTCTCTGAACAGAAGGCTCTTTGGAAGAAGAAAGGATGGGGGTGGGGAGCAACACTGGAATCGGCCTTTTTTTTTTTTTTTTTTTTCTTTTTCTTTTTTGCTGTTTTCTTCCAGTCAGCAAGTAGTGCTTGGATTCTTCTGATCTTTCCCAGCATCTTCCTGAGGTGTGGGCCACGGAAGGGTTAAGGAGGCTTTGGGCAGGTTTCCCTGCAGGGGTGGGGCAGCTGGGCAGGCACCACCCACCCCTGAGGCCCTTTATCTCCTTTGGAGATTTTCCTTTTACAGCGTGTTTAATGCAATCTTCAGTGATGACCGTCTTTTTAAAGCCATAGGTTTCCTTTAACTGTCAGGAGTCTACAGATATTCTCGACATTCCAAATGTAGGATCTGGCGAGATGAAAGAGGCAACCGATTAGGGAGAAGATTGGCTATTGTTTTGAGAGATGGGCAAAAATAATGACTTGAAACTAAATTTTAATTGCTGATAAAGAATCACTTTAAACATTTGGCTGCTTTTTGTGGGTTGAAGCTTCCATTTCAGTGAATTCAATTTGATACACTTCTACAGAGCAGCCTTGATAAAAGCCAGGTGCTCTCCTATGTGCCCCAGATGCAGGTGAGAATAGGGTACCCCAAGGCCATACTCTCATGGAACTTTTATGGGGTGGCAGTGGGGACTAGGAAGTAATTTTAAAAATAACTTTTGGATAGGGATAAGTGCCATGAAGATAATAAAAGAGAATAGAGAGGTTTCTCAGAGGAGTTGATATTTGAGCCAACCATGGTGCCCCTTGGAAGAAATGGTCCAGGCAGAGATCCACATAAAGGCCTGAGGCTGAGATGAGCCGCGTGGAGGCCCCTGTCACTGGGATGGGGAGAACTAGAATGGAGAAGGGGTTCGGAGTCCCTTCACCCAGCGACTCCTCTGTGCTTACCAGAGTTGGTGATTTGCACAACCTCAGGGGTGCTGACATTACTGTGGGCTGCCCATAACCAGCATCTGCGTGACTCAGGTCCAGTTGCAAAGCCAGCAACTCAGCTGAAAGTTCAGACCCCATCCCTTTTATATGTAAATCTCCTTTGCCTTGACTTTAAAGCCAGCCATATTTATTGAAACCAGCAGAAGCAGCAGACAAATAAATGGTGTCTGATGTGTGGGAGGGAGGTGCAAAGGAGTGTGTCTTGGGAGCTGGCAGACTGGTGGGAGGGGCTGGGGTTACAAAGATTTGAGGTGAGAGATCCGTGATCCATCCAATGGAGGACCAGTATTTCTCTCAGGTAAGTTTTGTGCCAACTGGAACAGTCCCCTCTGACGTGGGCATGGCTTCCTTTCTCCTCTTCCTTTGATGCTCCTTGTGCCTGTATGTCCCAGAGGCCTGAAATTCAGTCCTCAAATCTCCTCCACATGTCTTCGTGGAGGCCTGCGGCTCTTCACTCACACTCCCTGGCCTGGGTAGTGAGTCCACAGATTTTATTCTTCTCCCCCCAAAAGGACCAAGTCAACTTGGGGTTCCTGGGAAAAGAGGTTCTCTCTCCTCCCTTCATGCTTCTCTCTTTTTTTCCTTTCTTTTTTTTTTTTAGACAGAGTCTCACTCTGTCACCCAGGCTGGAGTGCAGTGGCGCCAGCTCAGCTCAGTGCAACCTCCGCCTCCCAGGTTCAAGTGATTCTCCTACCTCAGCCTCAGCCTTCCAAGTAGCTAGGATTACAGACGCATGCCACCATGCCCTGCTAATTTTTTTGTATTTTTGGTAGAGAGGGGTTTCACCATATTGGCCAGGCTGGTCTGGAACTCCTGACTTCAAATGATCTGCCTGCCTCGGCCTCCCAAAGTACTGGGATTACAGGTGTGAGCCACCGCGCCGGGTCCCTGCTTCTCTTTTTCCTAAACTTAGGTTCTTGATGGAAAAGGGTTTTCCAGTCCTTGGGAAGAAATATGAGGGAGAGGAAGAAATAAAGGAAGAGTAAATGAGGCAGCAGGAAGAAGAGGAACTAGGGGCTGAGGTGGGGGTGGGAGGACTCTTCCGCCTTCATCCCCAGGTCTCCATGTTGGGGGAAGAATTGTTGTCAGGTGTAAGTAAATTCACGCGTTAAGATTGACTGTTTCTGGCCTCTTTTAAAACGGAGTGCTGTGGACACCCCAGCTGTTTGCCTCAGGCAGGCCCCCTAGTAGGGTCTCTAAATGGGTGGGTCTGTCTACCTCCTGTTCCTCTCAGGGCCTCTGTCTCCTGCCAGGGCTGCAGGGAGCTTTACACACGGGCCCCTGGGAAGTTGATTGGAAGCTAGCTGTTCATCTCTGCACTGCGGGCTCTCAATGGCCCCTTGGCCTGTTGAAAAACACCCAGAATGGCAACCCTGGGGCTGTTTACAGTCAGGAAGCAGAGAAGTCTCTGGAGAAGCCACCGTAGCTCACTCTTTTGGGCAGGAGGCAGCTGCTGGGCAGAGGCAGGGACATGGGTCTAGAGGCCTTGGGCCTCCTTTTCTCCTGGCCTCTAACTGTCGCCCCCTCCTGGCCCCACTCATCAGAAGAGAAGTTAGGCTTCCTATCTTTTTCAACTTCAATTCTCTTCTACAGTAGAGATTTCTACTTTGTTTCATCAAGCTATCTAGAGTCACAGAAAACTGATATTCCCCTTCCCCGATCCCGCCATTCCATCTTTCCCTTGATCTCCCAAGTTCCAGCTCTGAGTTCCAAGACAATGGGTCTGAATCTTAGCTCTGCTGCTTTCTGGCCATCTGACGTCTGTAAGCTGTAGGCTTTCTTGGAGCCTCAGGTAACTCATTTGTAGAGTGAGAATAATAGTGGCACCCATCTCATAGACTTGCTGTGAAAATTAAACAAGGTCATTGATGAAGAGTTCCTCAAAACATGCCTTGCTCATGCAAAGGGCTCAAATACATGCTGGCCATTACAACAATCAGCACTGAATCTTGCAAGCTAGCTTCTCCTTAATCTCTCTCCTCTCTTGGCCTTCATAACTTCATAGTATGCTCTGGGGATGGACTCTAGTCTCTGCTTTCTCACTCATTCCTTGAAGTCCTCCTTCCATCTTCATCTCTGCTCTGCTTGACTTAACTGGAAAGTTCCTGTTGGCCCTATATTTGGCTCACACTGTAGAAGCTCCTTCATTCATTCCTCCACCATCACCTCCAGACAAGTTACCTCCAAATTGTCATCTCTGGCCCTTGCTTCTCTGCAGCTGGAGTCCTGCCACTCTAAGTGTCACTTGGACTTCTTGTGCCATCACAAACCCAATCAGACTCTCACAAAACCAAATTATCATCTTCCTGCTAAACCAGAAACCCTCTCTCAACTTCCAAATGTCTTGGAGTCATACTGGTTCCATCTTCTCCTGAATACTTTTCTTCTCTACCACTGTCCTCATCTATTGAGAATCTGGTCCAAAGCCTCTTTGTTCTTACTGTGTCCTTCTTACAGCTATTTCTTTTCCAAGACCATCATACACACCTAGATCCTGAGCACCTCATGGCTGTGATGCTCTAGTTGCTATATAACCAGGCCCCCAGGTTCCACTTTCTCTTCTCTGATCACCGGATGGGCTCAGCATTGGAGATATAACAGAGCAATGCCCTGCCTGCAGGGAGTTTACAGTCAAACCAGGGAGACAATACAATCAAGTAATTACAATGAAGATTGGCAAGTACTCTGGGTGGTCAGGCACAGAAAGTCACAGGGCCACATACTAGGGATACTTAACCTGAAGTTCAGAAGATCAGGTAAGACTATGTGGAGGGCATGAAATCTAAGCTGAGGCACAAGAGAAGAGTAAGAGCCGCTAAGTAGGGGAGGAGTTCCACATTGAGAGGCACAGGGTACACAAAAGTCCTTCAGGCAGAGAAGCGTGACAAGTTTGAGGAACTGAAAGCAGTTCAGCCTGGGCAGAGTGTGGGCAGGATGCTGAGACATAGGACTGAAGAGGTTACAATGAACAGGGCCCTGGAGACCATGCACATGAGTTTTGATTTTACCCTAAAAGGAAAGCCATGGGAGGGTTTTAAATGCTGCTGCGCACACAAGCACGTGTGTGTGTGTGTGTGTGTGTGTACACTGACCAGACTTGAGTATTGGCTGTTGGAGAGCAGCAAGACCACGGCAGGGAAACCAGCAAGGAGGTTGCTGCCTGCAACATGGTAGGTGGTGGAGCCTGCATTGGGGTGGGGCAGAGAAGCAGAAGGATGGGGTCAGTATTTGAGTGAATTTGAGATAGGTTGGATATAGGAAGCTAATAAGGAAGGGTTGAGGGGAACTCACAGGTCAGAAACCTGGGAGGATATTAGTGGCATTCATTGAGTTTGGAAACACTGGGAGCATGTGGAGGGAAATGGATAGGTTCACTTAGTGAATACTGAGTCTGAGGTTCCTGAGAGATATGCACATGGATATGTGTTTGGGAGCACTGATCATCATTGGCAAAGCCAGGCAGAGACTTGTGACTTGAGATTCTGACGAAGTGTGTGTTTCTTGCTTCTGTAGTTTGAGATCTTCCTTCCTTCCTTCCTTCCTTCCTTCCTTCCTTCCTTCCTTCCTTCCTTCCTTCCTTCCCTCCCTCCCTCCTTCCTCTTTCTTTCTCTTTCTTTCTTTCTTTCTTTCTTTCTTTCTTTCTTTCTTTCTTTCTTTCTTTCTTTCTTTCTTTCTTTCTTTCTTTCTTTCTTTCTTTCGACAAGTTCTCACTCTGTCATTCAAGCTGGAGTGCACTGGTACAATCATAGGTCACTGCAGCCTTGACTTCCCAGGCTCAAGCTATCCTCCCACCGCAAGCCTCCCAAGTAGCTGGAACTACAGATGCACACCACCATGCCTGGCTAATCTTTTAAAATGTAGAGACAGGGGTCCCACTATGTTACCCTGGCTGGTCTCTAACTCCTGGGCTCAAGCCAGCCTCCCACCTTGGCCTCCCCAAGTGCTGGGATTACAGGCATGAGCCACTGCACCTGGCTTGTAGTTTGAGATATTTTTATTGTAAGAGAAGAAATTCACTCAAGCTAGTTCAAACAAAATGTGGTATTGTTCAAATACCTCCATGGGAAACATTGCTCACAGGGAAGCTGTGAGAATGGGAAAAGCTCTTCTGAACTACACAGGAGGACCATGTGGCCTCTTGTTCCTCCGTTTCTGCTTCTCTCCCTGCTTTGTAGGCACGTCTTCTCTGCTTATCCATGAGGCCTCCATCCTCTGTTATCTTTGCTCTCTACAGAGCCAATCCTTTCTACTCCCCCAACTGGCCTAAGATCTGAATTGAAAAGCTTACTCTAGACTTTACCAAAATTTATACATCTCCTTAGGTAAATTATTGAGAAGAGAGGATCTGATTGGTCACTGAGAAGTTAATGGTTCAGCAGCTTTGGGTCAGGTGACCATTCTGGTCCAATCCGTGACAGCAGTGTGTGTGTGTGTAAGGCAGGGCGGTGGATTCTGTGTAAGGGGTGTGGTCAGACCAGTTCTATAGAGCGATTTTTGGTAAGACAGGATGTTACACTTATTTATTTGTCTAACCTATTAAATGTTTCTGTTGCTACGTCTTTCACATAGCAGGAGGAAAGCATAAAACACTGAGTGTGAGTGGCCTCTTTACCAGTGAGATCTTGAGCAACTTACATGCACGCTCAGAGCTTCAATTCCCTGCTCTGTAAAATCAGTGTCTCCTTTACCAGCAGAGGGAATTAAATAAGATAACGCTGTGACATGCCCGACAGATGGTAGGAAGCACTCATGACTGCTCCTTTCCTCTTGTTACTTCTTCTTATGCTTGTTCAAGTCACTGCTTTTTCAGAAAACAGAAATTGTACTTGTCAAGTCACTTTTTTAGAGTGATTCCTATGCATAAGCATTAACCAATATTTATGGAATGATCATGTATTTTATTCCATTGGCAAGTAATTGTAACCACTCAACAACATCTTGGAAAATTAAGATGAGAAAAAATCATTTACTCATAATCTTGCCATCTAAATAAAAACATAAACAATTTGATATCTTTTCAGCTTTTCTTCTAGGCATTTTAAAAAATTTTTACTAATATAATCATAATTTATACATAATAAAATGTGTTTTAAGATGTTTAAACCTAAATTATTTGCAGAATGAAAAACATAATTTGAAAGCATTTGATTTTCATTAATTTAGAATATCAATTGTCAACTTATTTTAATTTCCTCTGTTTCACCCAGAACATCTCAGGATGGGGCAATATTTGGTGAGACCATATTAGATTCTACCAAATTACAAATATGTTCCAGGTAAGAACTATGTCCATTTAACTGCACTTTGAGATGTTAGATTTAATGCAAGGCTAATGAGGCCAAGCCATAGGTTTCATTTTCACAGGAGCCAATTAGCCTTACTACTATATCCACAGATTTTACCCCAATCCTGGTTTCCCACCTTGAAAACAAGTGCCAGGGGTCATAAGGAAGACTGAAAGAGAACATAGGGAGTTCAATGAGAATCCATTGCCATCACTAGACAGTAACTCAACAGCTTCATCTTTGAACCATTAGGTGAACTTCTATTAGGTGAAGTTCCATTAGGTGAAGTTCCATTAGGTGAACCATTAGGTGACGTTCTAGATGCAGCTAGAATACAACTAGTCCAGCTGTTTTCAAGTATGTTATATGTAAAAATCTCTCTATTCACTGAAACAGGTTAAGCAGCTCTAAACAGTGATGAACACTAGAGAGTTCCTTAAGCAGCGAAGTCTTTCCTTAAATAAATACCACTCAACTGGTTGGAGTTAGTAATTCTGAGAGAAGTAAAGTATAGCTGCTGATTGTTCTATGACATGAATAAGCCTTGGAGAAGATCTGGAAAGCACTTGTGAGAGGTTGGAGAAATTTGGAAATACACTGACTGTCTTAGACTGGTCATCCTGCTATAACCAAATCCCATAGACTGAGGGGCTTATCAACAACATACGTTTATTTCTCACAGTTCTGGAGACTAGGAACTCCAAGATCAAGGTGCAGGCAGCTTCAATGTCTGGTGAGGCCCTGGTTCCTGGTTCATAGATGGTGTCTTCTAGCTGCATCATCACATGGAAGGGGCGAGGAGTCTCTTTCAGGCCTCTTTTATAAGGGTCCTAATCTCATGACCTAATTATCTATCGAAGGTCCCACCTCCTACTACAATGGCTTTGGGATATAAGATTTCCACAGAATCTGGGGAGGACACAAGCATTCCGACCATAGTACCCATTATCGCATTTACCTGGGGACATCTTAGAGCAGACAAAAATTTTAAAAATTCTGTTAGAGAAAAATGCATCATGCTCTTGGGGAAATTTTTGCAATGATACCAAATATTTGTCACTGAGCATCTGCACTGATAGCATTTACTTTCTGTGTGCTCTTCTGCTTGCTTTTAAGGATGGCCTTATCACTCACTCACCACTCCCTACAACTCCATGGAGAAGATATAAGCTGTCAAAAATATATTTGTGAGTCTGATGAGCTCTTTTGCCAGGTGACAGGGGTTTCTGCCGTATTAATATTCTTCTTCTTCACCTTTTGTGTTTCAGTGCTGGGCCTGGAGAAGGCAGGGGCCTTGGCTCTTCCACGGTGGCTGTTCATCAGCACTCACACATCCACTACACTGGTGTAGTCACACACTGGAAGGTAAATGTGTACCATGGAAGATATCAGGCTGTTTTTGTAGCATCTGGATTGCCACTGCCCCCTCCCCTCCACTACCCCAAGTCCTCTTTTCTCCTCTTTGGAGAAGACACAGTTCAGGCTAAGAGCTCATGTTTGAGGCCTTGCTGAGTTGCTGTTTGATATTGTTCTTGCTTCTTACCACATTGGTGGCATTGAATGTCCTTATTGATTTTTGTCTGATTGGTCCAACCCGGAACAGGATCAGCTTCATAAATGGGACATCTTGTGGGCTGAAATATGAGATTTGTTTTAACAAACCACTCCTAACCATCATCTCTTTAAGGGAAGCAAGGAAAGGCAATTTCTGAATTTCTTCTTGGCTTTTTCTCTGGTTATCCCTTTCACTCCTCCTACTTTTCCTTTTCTCTTTCAGGCTGCTTTCTCCTGCTACTTACAAAACAAACTAACAAATAAACAACAACAACAAAAACAAAACAATAAAAAAACTCAAAACTAAACCAAAAACAACAAATGCCAAGCAATACTCAAAGAACTACCAAATTATTCCCTGGGCCCCTGAATCAGATGGAGCTGAATCATTTTGGCTGCTAACTGAGTGAAGGGTGTTGGAAAAAGTGCCATTGTGTAAGTTAAGGAAAGGGTCAGAGAACTGAAAAGACTGCAGCTGGATGAAAGGGCTTCTGTGCTGGGATTCTCCTTTTAAGCTATCCAAAGGCACAAATCAAGAACCGCAACCTTGGATATATGACAAATTCCGGTTTTTGGTTTTATTTTAAAATGAAATTCCACTGTTTCCCAAGAATTTGCACTTGAAGCTTTACATATTTTTCATGTCAGCTCCCTTCCTTGCCACCTTTGTTTTCCAGCCTGCCTCCCCTTAACAGCTGGACACATCACCGTTCCATTTTTCTATTGGTTGTGACTGAAGTAGCTTGAGGTCAATTATTTCCCCAGCAATTGACAAAGAATCTTGATGAAGAGGAAAGTGACATTGTCCCTTGAACAACACTGCTCCCTCCTCCCCCTGCCCTCCCGGCTGAGAGGAGAGAGCAGGGCGGACTTTCCTTTTGCAAGGAGCCCAGCGGGGCGGTGGCGGTGGGGTCTGTGGAAGTGCGTGGGTAACATATGGTAAGTGGAGAAAATATTTATATTCATGGTGAAAGAGCAGGAGAAGATCCAAAGAAGGTCATTCCACAGAGATTTCAAGCAAGAGACACTGACTTGATATTGTGTCTTTGACCTGGATACAACAGAGAATTTAAAGAAAGAGTTTTCTTTTGTTGCTTTCCTGCCACCGTTACTCTCAACAATCCGAATTATTGGCAATTTAAAAAAGAAAAGATTCCTCCCACTAAACTTGATACAAGTATCACACTGGCCCTTGCCCGGCCCGGGCCAGGCTGCCACGCCTTCTCCCCTCCTCCTGCGCCTGGCCCCCAAATCCAGAATACGGAGCCGCAGTCTTGGCCTGTGTCTTGGGCCTGTGGGCGGTGTTTGTTGTTGTGACTGGGCGGCTAGGTGAGACAGAGCGCACGGGCAGAGTGGGCATTTGGGACGACTGGTTCTTGGGGGAGGATATAAATAATGAATTGGTGTTAGATTACTTTCTGATGAGACACATGAAACCTCCAGTGCTTTCAGCAGGCATTTTGCATCACAGCTTCCTAAGAAACGTAAAAGGCCCTCTTTCGGTCCCCCAGTGGCAAACTTCGTAGCTGTCGCTCAGTACCACAATCAAATGCGTGCGAGGCTGCGGGACAGAGGCGTCCTCGCCTACCCTCGGACCGACCCACAAGCGGTGGGACCGACAGACACGTGCGCGTCTGGTCGCCCGGACCAGCAGCTGCTTGCGTCCCCTCTCCGGCGCACGGTGGCAGCCCCGCACCAAGACCCGCTGAGGAAACGAAGGGTAGGGTCTTTTCCCATCTTGCCGTCGAAAGTTTAGCCCCTTTCCCGGGTGTGCGGGAAGAGACGGCGCGAGGGTAGGAAGGTGTGAAACTGGGGTTCTGCCAGAGACCCACCGCGGCTCTATATTCACTCTCGTTTGAAAACTGCCAGCGTTCCACTCCCTCTGGATTCCAGTTCCCGAGGGGGAGGTAGTGAGATGGGATACAGGTGCGTCTGGTTCCTCCCTTGGGAGGGGTTCTCCCACTTTGGAACCCCTCGCGGAGCAGCCCATAACCGAGCGGCCTGCTGCACAGAGGCCACGCTTAATGGATTCTTGCAGATAAAAGGGCCTGGCTACCTTTCTTTCCTATAATGGCCCCTGAGGCTAACGTCTTAAAGAGGAAACAAAGGGATTGTTTTACAGCACACAAGGGGGGTGGGGGGAGGAACAGGGAGAGGAGGAGGAGGAAGGGGCACTGGATACGCGGAGGGAGGGGGGTGGCCCCCCGCTTCTTAACCCTTCACCTCCTGCGACCGCCCAGGTCTCCCGAGCTCCGCACCCTCATCCAGGACCCGAAACAGCGGGGAGGAGGCGACAGTGCCTGGAGGGCCCCGCCCTGTGACTCGACCTCCAACTCTCCTCGCCTCCTTCCTCGTCTTTTTAAAGAACTTCTGAAAGGGAGAACGGAAAAGATCAAGGGACCCATATCTCGAGCTGCATTTCGAAAGTCAGTCCTAGAGGGGTCGTCTCTCGCGAGGCCCGGGTGCCCACACAGGATCGACGAGTGGCAGTGCCACCTGGGCCCGGACTCTGGGACTGCGGGAGGCGGGCGCGCCTGGGGCCAGGACCCCGGCGTGCGCTGAGGGCACCCGGTGAAGGCCGGGGAAAGTGGGGCAGCTCCGAAATGCGGCCTGCACGTCGCCCTGGGAGTCGTTCCCGGGCCCCTTTGCAGACACAGCCTTCAGGTGTGAGTTGTGTGTGCGCCGGCCGGGGGCGTCTCTTACAGGAAGTTTGTATTTGCAAACTGGGCTGGTGTCGGGGGCGGGGTGGGGGGTGGGCGGCGGGAGAAAGACGCAGTGGTTTCTGCTTTCTGGCTTTTCTGTTCTGGCTCCAGGAAAAGATCAAAACAATAGTTAAATAGCAATTGAAGACAAGTGATGTAAGAAATAAACAACTTGACAACAAAAATGCCCATAGGGATGGTTTTTGAAACCCTTTATTATGGAAATCAGAGCAGAGGCACAAAAGGAGAGAGAAAGGTATTGTGCAGTGGGTCTAAAATTTGAGCAAGCATCCGGACCGCTGAGCGAAATCCTCTGGAGGGCTTGTTAAAACACAGATTGCTGGGCCCTAGCCCTAGAGGTTTTTGTTGTGTATTTTTAAGTAGATCTGGGGTCAGCTCCCTCCTGAGAATTTGCAACTTGTTAGAGCCCCCAGGTGGTGCTGCTTCTGGTTTGGAAAGGGCACTTTGCCATCCGCTGGTCCAATAAATCTCCTTATACCCTCTCCCACCTTCAATATGTACAACACCTCCCCACTCTGTTCCTTCTACCCCCCCCACCCCCACACAGTTTGTTTGGTTTGCTGGAGAATTATAAAGCAATTCCCAGCCATCCTATCATTTCACCTGTATAAGATGATTTTTGGTTCGGTGGTTACTTAAGCCGAGAGGACTGCAGGCTGGGGGGGTAGGAAGTTGAGGCTTCCTTGAGGTCATTTCACACTGGGGCAGGGTCTGGTACCTCTCTCTGGGAAAGCCATGCCCACATCTTGGTTCTGAGACCACTTAGACCAAAGGAAGTGATAATCAGGAGTTCCTTTCCAGCAAAGATTGTCAGGTGCCCAAACACCAGCACTCGATCTGCTGGCAAGCTGGCCTGGCCTGGTCAGGGCACCACCTGGTCCCCATCTTTCATTTTCAGGTCATTATTCCCAATCTGTCATCATGTATTCCCATGACCATCGTCTCCCCTGAGGTATTTTCCTAACAAGGCATCTTCCCCCAGTATGGAGTTCTGAGTGCCCGGGGATGGGGTGGTACCCACAACAGTGCAAGCCCGTAGGATTCTTTGCATCAGTTAGGTCCAGGACTCACACTCCAAGGGGAGCTTCTCTGGGCTACTTGTCCCTCCTTAGAATTCCTGATTGGAAAAAGGGACATTCCAGGCATAGCTTCTGGGAATGGCCATCTCTGACATCTGTCATAACCTCCCTTGATTGTTGGGCCCTAGCTCAGTCTGTCTATCTGTGTTGCTTCTGTTCCAGAGAGGCGCCGAGTGCTCTCGTAGACTCCACCTGGCTAGTCCTAAGTGTGCAGTCTCTACCTAGTCTCCTTGCCTCTCCTTTGGGCCACTCCAAAACAAGCTTCCCTTCTTTCCCTCCCCTCCCCATCCTGGTTTAGGATACCATCTGCTCCTTCCACAACTTTCTCATCCCAGCCCCTCCCAGTCCTACCCCCACCTCAACCCTCAGAGGTCGCTTGGGTAGTTACAAAGTTTAGACTTTAAAAACAAACAAAGAAACAAAACATTTAGAGATGGGGTCTTACTGTGTCACCCAGGCTGGAGTGCAGTGGTGCGAATTCGGCTCACTGAAGCCTCAACCTCCCAGACTCAAGCGATCCTCCCACCTCAGCCCCTCAAGTAGCTGGAACTACAGTCATGCGCCACATACACCGGTTAATTTTTGTATTTTTTTTTTTTTTTGTAGAGACAGGGTTTTGCCATGTTGCCCAGGCTGGTCTCGAACTCTTGAGCTCAGTCAATCCGCCTGTTTTGGCCTCCCAAAGTGCTGGGATTACAGGCATGAGCCACTATGCCCTACCTAGACTCTTATATTGTTGTTCCCTTTCTTTTCCTGACTCTTCGTGAAGCAAGCATAGTATATGAATTCTTCATTTTTCTATCTGCTGTTAAAGAAAGCCCCAGGGATGGAGTAGGTTCCTCCACCCCAGAGCTCTGTTCCTATTTTCATATTGCTTCATCTTCCTATGTTTTCCTTCCTTCACCAGCCTGGAATCAGCTGTCACTTTCCTATTTTCTCATGAGTCCTACCACTTGCCTTTGCTTTTCTAGCCTTTCTCAAAGAAATGCAAACAACTTGTGTTTGTTCCCCTTGGGTCCTATTGTACCTACTTTTGTTTGATGGTCTCTCTGTCTCCCATGATGCCAGTGAATGTAGCAGTTTCTCCACTTCCACCAGTGCCTGGGGAAAATTTGGTATTGGCAAATTTGAGTTCTGCCTTTTTATAGCTTGCATTGCTGGATTCAACCTTAGGAGCCTCAGTTCCCTATTTATTCAAACGACACACCTGTATGAGGCTTTACTACATGCTAGGCGCTATTCCAGCTGCTGGGGATACAACACTGGGTAAAACAGACATCGTCCTGACTTCATGGAGCTTTTGGAATATGTAATTGTAGACATTATATATTTTATCCTGGGAGACAGACAATAAGGGAAGTTAGATGGCATATCAGAGAGTGATAAACTGCTAAGGTGATACCCAGGGTCAGATGTGTTTACGTAGGGGTTGGTATGGATATTTTGTTTCTGTTTTTGTTTTGAAACAAGGTCTCACTCTGTCACTCAGGCTGTAGTGCAGTGGTGCCATCATAGTTCACTACAGCCTCAACCTCTCAGGTACAAGTGATCCTACTTCCTCAGCCCTCTGAGTAGCTGGGACTACAGGCACATGAGACTGTGCCCAGCTATTAAATTTGTTGTTGTTGTTTTTGTAAAGATGAGGTCTCTCTATTGCCCATGCTGGTCTTGAACTCCTGGGCTCAAGCAGTCCTCCTGCCCTGGCCTCCCAAAGCATTGGGATTACAGGCATGAGCCACTGCACTTGACCAGTGTTGATAGATAGCATAACCAGGGCAAGCTTCCCTGAGAAATTGACACTGGGCAAAGGCCTGATGGAAAGGACCTCCTCTGTTGAATGAGGGTATTAATATTTCACATACTTATGAGTAAGTGGGAAGATGTGTGTGGAAAGCTGCACATAGAGATAGAGCCACTTGCCTTTGTCTTGTCAATGCCTTCTTCTGCAGTTGTGGTCGCTAAAATCGTCGCTGAACAAATAAAAGGTTAGCATTCCTCTGATGGCTTTGGCGGACGTTTTTCCTGTTACACACTTCCTTAGGTCAGCCCTGGCTTGTTGGAGAGTCTCAGTGGGAAGCCTGGCTCATTCTTCCCTAACTCTGCAAAAACATGATGTCATTGGGGAGGTAGGACAAAGTACCCATGGGCAGGGCTAGGCGGGGTGTCACTCTCTCCCTTACATTTTTGTGGCCTCAGTGACAGTGCAAAGGAAGTGATAATGCAGAGGCTGATTTTTAATGAGAGGAGGTAATAGTGGTCAGGGGAGAGTTCCCCATGAGAAAGAGGATGAGTTATCTGGCTGAGGCAAATGCTGAAACTAGGTTGTAACCGCAGCAGCAGCAGCAGCAGCAGCCGGTTGTTACATTCATTACAGTTGCTGTGCCTTTCAGCAATCGTCCTAGCTGTTCTTGCTGGTTGTTTAGTAGACCAGAAATCCTCAGGGGTGTTCATGCCCCATCCTGTTGGTCATGCGGCAGGTGCTTCTCAGCATGCTGTGGTCCAGTGCTTCTCCATACTGCCCACCTTTTGGAGGTCATCCCTGGTGCTGGGCTGTAGCTAAAATGAGCAGCCAGGGCCACGCTCCTTTCAGCCTCCATGCTCTCCTCAGAATGATATAGGGAAGGTGCATTGTTTACCTTCTCAACTCTTGGCGGTTCCTGGCTATACCAACTCCAAATTGAAGAGCCTTGTGACATGTTTTCCTAAAGTAAGACTGCCCGGCTCCCCCTGTTCTCTTTGTCCCTGTTGAAAGCTGTATGGGTCATGACGCAGATGAGTCTCCGTGCAGCTGCCACTCTCTATACCCAGGTCTTTGCCGGGGAAGCTGGTGATTTGAATCCGAAAGCAAACCTTAGTGCTGCTGGGAAGCCCCCCTCCCCATTCCTGGAAGGTAAAGGGGCTGCTCTGGCTACTGCTGGTGAGTCCCTGGAACATTTGTCATCTTAGGGCTGTAGAAATGAGCCATCTGATCCCTGGAGATGCTTACACCCTTCCTGAAGAAAGTGTGAGGGTGTTTCTGGTCTCTGTTTTGGAGAAGTAGATAGACTGTTGGCCAGACCTTCTCAGAGAGAATTCAAGAGGCAGGCTGGGCTGGAAGGACACAGTCCACTTAACCCCTTGTCCCTGGCTCCTCTCAAAGTATCTAGTGAGTGTGGCTGGCTGGCAGGAAGGGAGAAGCAGCTGAAGGCAGAGGATGTGGTTACTTTGCAAGACCCTAGTTCTGTTACAGGATCAAAAAAAATTGTTGCAAAACACATTTATGTTACAATTTAATAGGTGTGTACCTAGTAAAACAGCTCAGCTTGTGTGTGTGTGTGTGTGTATGTGTGTGTAGGTGTGTGCCTTGGTATTATATGGAAGGTCTTGGTCACAAGACACTTCTGTGGTCAATGACTGTTACTGTGATTGGTATAGTTTACCCAGAAAGACAATCATGACCGGGCGAGGTGGCTCAAGCCTGTAATCCTAGCACTTTGGGAGGCCAAGACGGGCGGATCATGAGGTCAGGAGATCGAGACCATCCTGGCTAACATGGTGAAACCCCGTCTCTACAAAAAAAAAAAAAAAAAAACAAAAAAAACAAAAACCTAGCCAGGCAAGGTGGCGGGCGCCTGTAGTCCCAGCTACTCCGGAGGCTGAGGCAGGAGAATGGTGTGAACCCGGGAGGCGGAGCTTGCAGTGAGCTGAGATCCGGCCACTGCACTCCAGCCTGGGCGACAAAGTGAAGACTCTGTCTCAACCAAAAAAAAAAAAAAAAGAAAGACAATCATATCTCACTGGGTTAGTTTGCTGGGGCTGCCGTAACAAAGTAGCGGAGACTAGGTGGCTTAAACAACAGAAAGTTATTTTCTCACAGTGCTGGAGGCTGGAAGTCAGAGATCAAGGCGTCAGCACGGTTGGCTTCTCCAGGGCCTCTCTCCTTTGGCTTGCACATGACTGTCTTCTCCCTGTGTCCTTACATGGTCTTCCTGTGTACACATCTGTCTGTGTCCCAATCTCCTCCTTCCTTAGGGACATCAACCACATTGGATTACTGCCTACTATAGTGGCCCTATTAATACGATTAACTTAGTCACCTCTTTTAAAAACTTTATCACCAAATGCAGTCACATTTTGAAGTACTGGGGTCAGGACATTAACATATAAATTTTGGGGGGACACAATTCGGCCCATACCAGACACATCAAGAGTCACCATAGTGCAGAATAGATCCTTGGAGTTTAGAAGGTACAGGGGCTTAACCACGAAAAAAACTAAAATGTATTAATAATTTTTTTGTTTGTTTTTTTTCTGAAAGAAGAAATGCTTCACCCTGGGAGGTTGAGGCTGCAGTAAGCCAGGATTACGTCACTTCACTCTAGCCTGGGTTATATGGCGACACCCTGTCTTAGGAAAAAAAAAAGAAAGAAAAAACAGAGAAACATTTTAGTGTTTTTCAGAACCAGCTATGCTTTGTTTATCCTGCAGAATAAAGACAGGTAAATATAAAACTAAAGTATTTATGTTAGGGTGGTAGAATTAGGGTCATTAAATTTGTTTCTATTTTATTAATTTTACTGGTATGTGTTACATCACCCTTATTATTAAATTTTGTCAATGCAGAGTAACTAGAGGCATTGCACATTAGAAACTACTTATTTCTACCTCTTCATTTTAGCATAAGAAGTTGAGACACAGAAAGACAGAGTGAGCTGCCAAGGCCATGACCAGGCCCCAACCCCCAGCCCCCATCTGCCCACACTGGGCAGGTGAAACCCCCTGACTGCATGGATGTAGCTGGGTTGGTTCTTAGACTCACATAGGCTGACGGAAATAGACTGGAGTTATTACATGAGATGATCGTCCTCTGATCCGGAGTTGGGACTTTTGCTACTGTTTCAGAGAATACTTTCCTTTGTTTGTTTTTCTGATAAATCTTGAAACCAGTGCAGACTCTTCCGCAGCCTCCACAATACCCAGGTGAGACATGCATTGTCTCATCTCCCTTCTCATCTCTGCCCACAACGCCCACACAAACAAGAGTTGAGACGGGGTGAGTACTAGAGTCCTTCCTGATTCTCTGAACATAGTAGTTTATTCCTTTCTTTGTAAAAACAATGTGAAAGCACCAGATCTGTGTGCTGCTTGTTTCAACAGGAGGCAGGTGTGGCGTGAGCTGGTCCTTCATGGCTTCCCACTGTTCCACCACAGCCCTCCTGGGAAACACTTCCTGCAACACAGGAACTGCCCGTCAGCACACATTTATCATGAGCAGCACCACACTCTCTATTCGGAGTCTGATGGGAATTAACATCTTAGGTTGCGTGAATGTCTCCTGAAGGCCAACTAGTGACTTTCTAAGTCAACTGCTTCCTTATTGCAATTACCATTAGGATGCACAGATGTTTGTTTATAGGTCTGAGGAAGGATACAGTATTGTTTGATATGTGGAAGGGCTAGTGTGTGTGTGTTTTTAAAGTTATTCCCCTGAGTCCTGAGCTAGATGGTTTATTTCTCAATGACATAGAATCCCTCAGCCGTTCCTTGCTGTCAAGACCAAACTTGCCATCTGCTCAGAGACACTCTGGGTCTGTGCCCAGGATTGTCTAGCAGAACTCACGTCCTCCGCCTTTTCTGTTTCTTCCCTCTTCTCGGAATATGCAACTTTCCCCCTCTTGCCCTTACCTGCTTCTCCAAAACATACTCCCAGAACATAATTCCTTATTTCTACCTTTATGCAAGTCTCAAAGTTTTTCTTTTTTCTTTTTTTTAATTTGGGATAGCACAATTCGTCCCAAGTCACTTTTTGGGAGCAATTTTTAAAAATTGTGGTAAAATGTACATAACATAAAAGTCACTATTTTAACCATTTTTTCTTTCATTTTAGGCTCATAAGGTACATGTGCAGGTTTGTTATGTGGGTAAATTACCAGGCTTGGTGTACGAATGATCCCACCACCAAGGTAGTGAGCATAGTGAGCACTGAGTATGTTGCCTTCCCACACACACACTCTGTCACCTGCCAGCCTCAAGAAGTCCTCCGTGTCTATTGTTTCCATCTTTGCGTCCATAAAACCTAGTTTTCTTTTGCCAATTTTTAAAATAGAATTTTAATTAATTAATTCATTCATATTTTTTAAACTTTTAGGTTCAGGGGTACATGTGCAGGTTTGTTACACAGGTACATTGTGTGTCACAGGGATTTGTGTGCAGATTATTTCATCATTCAGCATAGTACATGATAGGTAGTTTTTCAGTCCTCACCCTCCTCCCACCCTTTACCATCAAGTAGGCCCTGTGCCTGCTGTTCCCTTTTTTGTGTCCATGTGGACTCAATATTTAGCTCCCACTTACAAGTGAGAACATGCAGGAAGAAATTGAATCCCTGAACAGGCCAATAATGTGTTCTGAAATTGAATCAGTAATAAAAAGCCTACCAGGCCAGGCACAGTGGCTCATGCCTGTAATCCCAACACTATGGGAGGCCGAGGCAGGTGGATCACCTAAGGTCGGGAGTTCAAGACCAGCCTGGCCAACATGGTGAAACTCTGTCTCTACTAAAAATACAAAAATTAGCC
Source organism: Macaca thibetana thibetana (assembly GCF_024542745.1). NCBI lineage: Eukaryota > Metazoa > Chordata > Mammalia > Primates > Cercopithecidae > Macaca > Macaca thibetana. The sequence continues at coordinate 83,781,874 of NC_065585.1, read as the reverse complement.
AGGCATGGTGGTGCATGTCTGTAATCCCAGCTACTTAGGAGGCTGAGGCAGGAGAAGTGCTTGAACCTGGGAGGCGGAGGGTGCAGTGAGCTAAGATTGTGCCACTATTGTGCCACTACACTCCAGCCTGGGTGACAGGTGAGGCTCTGTCTTAAAAAACAAAAAACAAAAAACAAAAGACCTACCAATCTGAAAAAGCCCAGGACCAGATGGATTCCCAACTGAATTCTACCAGATGTATAAAGAAGAGCTGGTCCCATTCCTACTCAAATGATTCTAAAAAATTGAGAAGGAGGGACTCCTCCCCAACTCATTCTATGAAGCCAACATCATCCTGATACCAAAACCTGACAGAGACACGACACAAAAAGAAAACTTCAGGCCAATATCCTTGATAAACAAAGATGCAAAACTCCTCAACAAAATACTAGCAAACCAAATCCAGCAGCACATCGAAAAGCTAATCTACCATGATCAAGTAGGCTTCATCCCTGGGACGCAGAGTTGGTTCAACACACACATATCAATACATGTGATTCATCACATAAACAGAACTAAAAACAAAAGCCACATGATCATCTCAATAGATGCAGAAAAGGCTTTTGATAAAATTCAACATCCCTTCATGTTAAAAACTCTCAACAAACTAAGCATTGAAGGAATATACCTCAAAATAAGAGCAGTCTGTGACAAACCCACAGCCAACATCATACTGGATGGGCAAAACCTGGAAGCTTTATCCTTCAGAATCAGAACAAGACAAGGATGCCCACTCTCACCACTCTTTTTTTTATTGAGACAGGGTCTTGCTCTGTCGCCCAGGCTGGAGTGCAATGGCGTGATCATGGCTCATTGCAACCTCGATCCCTTGGGCTCAAGCCACCCTCCCACTTCAGCCTCCTGAGCAGCTGGAACTACAGGTATTACACCACCACACCTGGCTAATTTTAAAATTTTTTGGTCGAGATGAGGTTTCACTATGTTGCCCAGTCTGGCCTTGAGCTCCTGTGCTCAAGTGGTCCTCAAACCTCAGCCTCCAAAACTGCTAGGGTTACTGGTGTGAGCCACCAGGCCTGGCCCATTTTAGCCAGTTTTAAGTGTACATTTCAGTAGCATTAGGGACTTTCACAGTGTTGTGCAACTATCATCACCATCCATTTCCACACATTTTCCATCATCCCAAATGGAAACTCTGCATGTTAGACATGAACTCCTCATTTTCCCATCCCCAGTCCTTAGGAGCTTCTATTCTACTATCTGTATGTATGACTGCTTAGTCTAGTTGGCTTATATAAATGGAATCATAAACATTTGTCCTTTTGTGATTGGCTTATTTCACTTAGCATAATGCTTTTAAGGTTTGTTCATATTATATCATGTGTCAGAACTTCATTCCTTTTTAAGGTTGAATAACATTCCATTGTATTTCTATACATTTATGCGTTCATCTGTTGATGGACATTTCTATCAATGATATTGTTTCTATCTTTTAGCTATGTACAATGCTGCCATTAACATTAGTATACAAGTATCTGTTTGAGTCCTTGCATTTAATTCTTTGGGGTATATACTTAGAGGTTGAAATGCTGGATCATATGGTAATTCCATGTTTAACTTTTTGAAGTCTTTACAAAACCAGATTAGAATTAAACACCTCATCATAGTGCATGGTCACCAGCCATAGGGGCATTGTGTACTTATTTGTGAGAGCAGGACCATTTCCTGTTAGAGATAGGACATCAGAGGTCATCAGGTTCAGTTACCTCTCGTGATGGGGTTGAATAGGACAAGGGTTAGGTACTCCTTGGTGCCAGAAAGGCAGGGCTGAATTCCAGCTCCCTTGCTTCTAATCTGTAATCTTGGGTGAGTTACCTAAACCCTCTAAGCAACCATTTCCAACAAGAACAATGACATCTACTTTTAAAAGCTAGCATGATAATTAAATAAGAAAATGTGGTAAAATGTTTGACACAGTTCCCGTTACAGGGAGATCCTCAATAAGTGGTAGCCATTGTTGTTTTTGTGACCACATTTGTAGATGAGGATGCCGAGGCCCAGAAAATATAACAATTCTATGGTTGCTTCATCCCATAGCTGGTTTTGAAATTTTGATATACATTACCGCGATATATAGTTTAAGGTCTAATCCTCCTGTGAATCTTGTTCATCTCCTCTCTGCTTTTCATGGTGGTTGGTGGTTCAATAGTTGGTTGATGATACTGATCCAGCTAAAATATTTCAGGAGGCAGCATGACTTTGCACTATCCCACTTGCTACTTACTAACCATGTGGCCTTCGGCGGGTCACTACATCTGTCTAATCCTTGTGTTCTGCCATAATAGAGGATATCATATCAAATGCATGGAGCTGTGAGTGAAGTTAGGAAAAACAAAAAGTCCCTGTACCAAAGCATTTGCTGAAGGACAATTTCCATAGTCCATCAAAACAAAGACATTAATTGTAAGATGGGCCAACTTGTTATTACACAAGGCTGAGGTGCCGTGGACTGTAAAATGCATCTCCATATCCGAGATGTTAAAAGGTGAAGAATACATGTGCCTTAGAACTGATGAAACATGGTAACTACCATTTGGTGACTTCCTAAGGAAAAGGCCATACAGTGAAAAACAGAAGCTTGGAAACTGCCTCACCTTTTGGAAAAGGAACAAAAGAACTGGAGCAGTTCTGCTTTTCCTGTGATTAAATTGGGACCACATCTGGGTTAGCACTTTTATGTACTCCTATCCAAAGAATTCAAGGGGGAAAAACTCTTGGAAATGCAAACTCAGCCTGGCACACAGAAAGGAAGATGGAATGTTTCTGGGGAAAAAAAAGCTCTGTTATCTTTTTGCTTACCTTGCAGAATGCAAGCAGTGTCATTCTCCCAGCAGTCTTAGCCGGTGGCTGATGAACTGAGCTGGGGGGTGGGGGAGTCCCCTTCAGTCTCTCCAGGTTAGCTAAAGTCCCACTACCCCCACTCTTTTAATCCAGAGTATCTTATACGATCAATCCATCTGATGGTGTCAATTGTAAGAAGGTGACTAATTTCTGAACCTCTGAAACACCGACTTGTTGGGTTTTGATGCAACTTTACAGGTGACCTTAATAATGGCCTTGCCTACAAATCACTCACCTTCCGCTAGCTGGTGGTAGCTCAGGGGGTAGTAGAATCTAGGACTTTCTAATCCCTCCCCAGCATGCACATTGTCTCCCATAATTTTACAAATGAGGTTAACTATCTTGTGAGAATTTGAAGAGGGTTGCTAGTAATATTCCCCAGATTGCTTGGACTCTCAGCTGACTAGATTAACAAAGGTTCTCCTTCCTTTAGTAGAGTTTGTCTCTGATAGCTGCGACCTATTCGAAGTTCTATTGTTAACAGTCTGTACTTCAGATATTCTCTTCACTCCTCAAACTCTTCACTGGCAGTGAGCAAACACTGAGCATTTGCTATGTTTCAGGCACAGCTGGAAAAACTTTTATATTTGAAAAGGCCCTGTAACATTCCCATTTCATAGACATTGATCAAGCACTGGAGAAACTTGTCCACTGTTATGCAGCAAATTTGAGCTCTGACTCCAGAGACTAACTTTGCAATCCAGAGTTTCAGTGCCTCCCTTGATTGACCTAGGACATCCTCCCCAGAACAAACAGAAGCCTGCAGATAAGAACACACTCAATTTCCCTCCCCTAAACTTACAAACCTACCTACATCTGCACCCCATCTTCTTTCTTTGCACTCCTTGCCTGCCTTCTCAGGGACCTCACTCCATGACCATACTTTTTCTCCTATAATTTCAACCTTTTGTTATCTACTAACTCCTTTCCTAAGTTAAGTATCTCTCATATTGAGAAGGAAATGCAATGCCCCACCAAAACCCTTGTGCCTACCTCCCCATATGTGTCTTCTATGCTTACTGAATGGGTTGTGTCAGTTCCTGCATTTGTCTTCCCACCTTGCATCACCACTCCTCAGCAATCTGGCTCCACCACTGCTACCCCTTAAAATCTTGTCTTTCCAAGGTCACAGTAGCCTCCTTGCTGCTAGATGTAGTGAATGCACCTGAGTCCTTATCTCCTTGGTCTAACTGAGCATCTGACAGCATTCCCACTCCTTTCTTATAGAAAACTTCTTTTGGCTTCTCTGATGCTTCTCCAAAGTCAGCATTGTTTTGGGCTACTGTCAGAGGCATTTGAACCAGAGTGACTCCATCTTGAACAGAGGCTGGGTAAAATGAGGCTGAGACTACTGGGCTGCATTCCCAGGAGGTTAGGCATTTTAAGTCAAAGGATGAGCCAGGAACTTAGCACAAGATACAGGTCACAAAGACCTTGCTGATAAAATAGATTGTGGTAAAAAGCCAGCCAAAAGCCATCAAAACCAAGATGGTGAAAAAAGTGACCTGTGGTGTCCTCATTGCTCATTATATGCTAGTTACAATACATTAACATGCCAAAAAACACTTCCACCAGTGCCATGACAGTTTACAAATGCCATGGCGACATCAGGAAGTTACCCTATGTGGTCTAAAAAGGGCAGGAACCCTCAGTTGTGGGAGTTGCCCATGCCTTTTCAAGAAAACTCGTGAATAATGCATCCCTGGTTTAGCACATAACCAGGAAATAACTATAAGTATGCTCAGTTGAGCAGCCCAGGCCACTGCTTTGCCTATGAAGTAGCCATTCTTTCTCATTCCTTTACTCTCTTAATAAACTTGCTTTCACTTTGCTCTATGGACTTGCCTTGAATTCCTTCTCGCATGAGATCCAAGAACCCTCTCTTGGGGTCTGGATCAGGACCTCTTTCCAGTACACTACGGTGATGGTTAATTTTATGTGTCAGCCTGACTGGGCCATGGGGTGCCCAGACATTTGGTTAAACATTATTTCTGGGTGTGTCTGTGAGGGTGTTTCCGGGTGAGAGTAGCACTGGAATCAGTGGACTGAGTAAAGCAGGTCGTCCTCCCCAGTGTGGGTGAGGCTCCTCCAATCCATTGAGGGCCTTCACAGAATAAAAGGCCGAGTAAGGGAGAATTCACTTTCTGTGCCTGTCTTCAAGCTGGGACATCTGTCTTCTGCCTTCAGACTCAGACGTTGTCTGGAATTACAACATTGGCTCTGTCGGGTCTCCAGCTTGCCGACTACAGATCGTGGACTTTTCAGCTTCCATAATCACATAAGCCCATTCCTTACAGTAAACCTCTCTTTCTCTATATATCTATATATCTATGTCTACATCTGGATCTATCCTATTGTTACTATTTCTCTGAGAACCCAGTCTAATACAGCTACTTATCTTCTGATCTTCCTCCTTTAGAAAATCAGCCCCTTTTCCTTTTGGAAACTCCCCCTGCCTTACTGGTGGGACTGTCCATGAAAGCACTGATCTCCCTCACCAATCCACCACTTGCCCTGGACTGGCTCAAATGCCTGGTTAGGGAGGAATGCTTGTTTCTTGCTCTTTGTTTCTTGCTAATTGTTTCCATGTGGAGGGATTTCACTAGAGCACTGGTTTCCAAAGCATGGCCCCTGCACCAGTGGTGTCAGCATTCCTTGGGAATGTGCTAGAAATGAATGTTCTCAGGCCTCACCCAAACTCACTGATGAGAATGATTCCCAAACAGGCTCAGCAATCTGTTTTATCAAGCTCTTCAGGTGACTCTGATGCACATTAAAGTTTGAGAACCAATGTACTACCATAACACTCCTATTTTGTTTTTGTTTTGTTTTAGGTTTATTAAAGTTTAACTTATAAATTATAATATTCACCCTTTTAAGATAGACAATTCTATAAATTTTAACAAATGCATACAGTCATGTAATTGCTATTATTAATGAGCCATCTAATACTTCTATCACCCAGGAAGGTCCCTTCATCCCCCCTTGTATTTAATCTTTCCGTCTACTGTCAGCCCCTGGCAAAGAGTGATCTGAGTTTTGTTCCTATAATTTTGCCATTTCCAGAATGTCATACAGATGCCATCATCCAGCATATAGCCCTTTGAGACTAGCTTCTTTCACTTATCACTATACTTTTGAGATTCATCTACATTGTTGTGTGTATCTGTAATGTTTTCTTTTTATTGCCGAGTAGTATTCCATTGTGTGGATACTAGAGTTTGTTTAATCATTCACCTGTTGATGGGATATTGGATGGTTTTCAGTTTTTGGTGACTATGAATACAACTTTTATAAATGTTCACTTACAGATCTTTGTGTGGACATAGATTTTCATTGCTTTTGGGTAAATACTTAGGAATGGGATTGCTGGGTTATATGGTAAAGTACATTTAACTTCATAAGAAGAGTCTTTCAATGTGACTTTACTATTTTGTGTTCTTATCAGCAATGGATAAGACTTCCAGTTGCTCCATGTCCTCATCAGCACTTGGTATTGTCAGGTTTTAAAATTTAAGCCATTCTAATCAGAGCGTATCTGGGATTCCCCCCGCCTCCATTATTCCCTAGGGGATGGTGGGGAGTGTGTGGGAAGGAGGGTAAAGAGGTAGGTAAATTCAGGAGGAGGCACGTGTGGCTCAGCTTCATTCTCCCACTCTTCTGCCTGAAGAGAAGGTGCATTATGATGAGAAAATACATTAGGATGCCACGTGGCCAGCTTAGCTGGGTAGCCTGTGTTCCCAGGCTGTGCCCCTGCTGGCAGTTGTCCCGTGTGGCCTATGACTTGGGTAACTTTTATTCTTAACATGTAAGTCATGTCTCCACTATAGCTCCCCTCTCCATCACCTTTAAATCTGACATGTGGACTCTGTGGACTCTGCCTGCATTTTACACTTATCTCTCAATTGAGTCTAAAATTGGGATGGGAGAGAGTTGTCCCAGAGTTTTCAGGCTGCTATAACAGAGTACTATAGATTGGGTGACTTATAAGCAATATAATTTATTTCACACAGTTCTGGAGGCTGGGACGATCAAGAACAAGGTGCTGGCAGATTTGGCTTCTGGCAATGGCCCACTTCCTGGTTCATAAACAGTATTTCTGTGTTCTCATATGGAAGAAGGGCCAATGTGGCTCTTTGGAGTCTCTTTTATAAGGGCACTAATCTCATTCATAAGGGCTCCACCCTTGTGACCTAATCACCTCCCAAAGGCCCTACCTCCCAATACCATCATATTAGATATTACATTTCAACATATGAATTTGGAGGACACACAAAAGGAACTCATCTCCCTGGCCCCTACGATTGGTGTAAGGCAAGTAAGCAACAGGCAAGGCTTCTTCCTTGAAGATAATGTCAGGCTGGATGTGCCAGGAGTTGTCTTTGTCAATAGAGCTTGTCTGAGAATAAAGGCAACACTAGGAAAGCTGATCTGAGAAATGGAGAGAGGCAAGGGTGAAGATGGCAAGGGCAGAGGAAAGGATGGCATTGCACCAATTTCCCCAAGTGTACCTGAAACATTATATGTTGTACGTTCCACCCCTCATCTTTTTAGTTATGGTGAACCAGTAAATTCCCTCTCATGGTTAAGTCAGTTTGCACTGGGCTTCTGCTCCTATAACAGAAGGAGTCAAGTTTGCTTAAGTGGGTAAGAACGTGGGCTTTAAGGCAGCCACCTGAATTGCCATTTACTAGCTGCCTGACCTCGGGTAAGTTACTTATCCTCCCTGTACCTCAGTTGCCTTATCTGTAATGAAAGGGTACTAACATAATAGTACTTACCTCAGAGGGGGGCTGTAATGATTAAATGAGTTAACAACTCTTGTCTATTTAGAACAGTACTTGGCACATGGAACATTTTAAGTAAATGTTGGCTATTATGAATATGACTGTATTTCTAGTTTTCCTCCTGTTTCTCTGGGCATTCTTTCTCAGAATCTTTTGAGGCTTCTTATCTACTCATGTTGGTGAGCCCTCTAGTTTCTGTCCTAGACCTTCTCCTTGTCACTGCATGCTCTCCCATGACTTTGGCTACTATCCTTGTGCTAATAATTGCCAATAAACTCCAAGATTGACCTCTGTCTTGAGGTCCAGACCCAATATCCAATTGCTTGTTGGCTCTCTCCAATTAGATGCTGTATTATTTTAGACCAACACATATCTATTATCTTCTGGTGTCCATGGGCCAGGAGTCCAGACATGGCTTGACTGGATCCTCTGCCCCTTCTTACGAGGCTGCAGTTGAGGTGTCAGTTGGGCTGTGTGCTCATCTGAAGGCTTGACTAGGGAAGAATCTGCTTCCAAGCTCACTTAGATTGTTGGTAGAATTAATTTCCTTGTGCCTATATGACCAAGGATCCCAGACTTTTGCTGACTGTCAGCTGGGGCCATCTTCGGGTTCTGGAGGGTACTTACAGCCCCTTGCCCCGTGGCCTTTTCCAATACAGCTTTTGCTTCATAAAGTTCTCAGTAGAGCCTCTAGTTTCAGCAGGCTAAGAAAAAGTCTTACATAACTTAATATAATTATAGGAGTTACATTCTATTGATTATAAAGAAATCATAAGTCCTGCCTACACTCAAGGAAAAGGGATTATCCAAGGAGGTAAACATCAGGAGGATGGACCATGGGGCAACCCAAGAGTCTGAGTGACACAGATGTCCATCATCAATACCCCCCAAGTGGCACTCATCACCTCCTGACCACTCTGCTCTTCTTCCATAAGTCCCTGCAGGAGGGAATGGCATCACCATTCAAACCAAACCCTGATTCCTCTTTTTTTCTTTTCTTTTCTTTTTCTTTTTTTTTTTTAAGACTGTCTTACTCTGTCATCCAGGCTGTGATCTCGGCTCACTGCAACCTCCATCTCCCGGATTCAAGTGATTCTCCTGCCTCAGCCTCCCAAGTAGCTGGGATTACAGGCATGTGCCACCATGCCCCACTAATTTTTGTATTTTTAGTGCAGATGGGGTTTCACCATGTTGGCCTGGCTGGTCTCAAACTACTGACCTCAGGTGATCCACCCGCCTTGGCCTCCTAAAATGCTGGGATTATAGGAGTGAGCCATTGTGCCCTGCTTCCAATTCCTTCTTCTAGCCAGCCCTTCATACAATTAACCATCAAACCCTTATGATTTGCCTCCTAAATGCTTCTTGATTCCTTCATTCTCTCCACTGTGGTTACTACAGCAGCCACCCACTTGCCTTCATTCTTTTCTTCCGACAGCAGCCGGGGACATCTTGCTGAAATGCAATTCTGAGTACATCGTACCCTTGCATTCTACTTAAAGTTCTCTAATAACTTTCCATTGATCTTGGGATGTGACTCAGATTCCTTAACGTGGCCCATGAGATCCTTTGTCATGGGGTTTCCCTCTCCTCGCCAGCCTCTCTCATGCTGGCCTTTACATGTTCTGTCCCTTCTGCCTGGAACACTCTTTCCCTCCCTTTGCTTGTTGTTTGCTTCCCTTTCCTTGTGTTTCCCTGAGTTCTGTGAGCTGCCCCCACCCGTGAGTTAGGCCTCAGCTTCTGTGCTGCTTCCTTCAGGAGGCCCTTCCTGACTGCACACCTACATTACCCACCCCCGGTCCCCATGCTCAGCACCCTGGACTTCCATGTTCCCCACACTCAGCACGCAGTGGATCACCTCTTGTTCACTTGTCCTTATTCTCCTCTAAACCATAAGCTTTGTGAGGCTGGGGGACATCCCCTGTGGCTAGTCCCATGCTTTCAACACTGTAAGTCTGCAAATAATTGTCAAGTGAAGAAAATGACAGATGAAGCCTTGGATCTCAGCCCACCCTTAAAAATATTTCCACCCTTGCCTTGCAGCAACATCCAGGGTTCACTCTTGATGGGCTCTGTTCCAGTTGGCAGATCTTTTTAAGTAGAAAGTAATATATTAATAGAGGCACCTTTGTTTTGGGTAATATTTCCTTCCTATTATGGCCAGTCCAGGTTCAAGACCTTTACTTGCTACTGATATACTCCAGCGACATCAGAGCAGGGACATCATCTATTTCCTCCTTATGCAGCGTTTGTCCTTCTGCTGTGTAATTGGAATTTTGTAAAAATAGCTGACCAACTGCAGTACATATAGTTCTATAAACTTGCTGGGAACAGTCCCCTCTGTCCACCCTATGGAGGGGCCCACAGCTGCTCCCCGGACATTCCAAGAGATGCTCTCATCCACTGAGAACAGAGGGAGCATTTGTTTCCTCAGCCCACTTTGGAGGGACAGCTGAGGCTTGGCCTCATCCAGCCAGGTCGGCCTGCCCTGGGCTTCGGGTCTAGTTTCATGCAACAAGCAATTGAGCTTAATTGACAGGTGTGAAGTGTGTCCTCTCTAACCCATCTCGACTTACTTCTGCCTGTAGGGGTGAGGCAAACTCACTTGGGAGCCCAATTAGCATGTCATGTTGGGGAATGAGTGTATGTGTGTGTGTGTGTCTGTGTGGTGTGTGTGAAAGAGAGACAGAAAGGGAGAGAGAGAAAAAAGGGAGAGAAAAACCTCAGATGCAGAAAAACAGAGAAAGAGAGATGGAGTGAGACACTCAGAGAGAAAGGCGGAGGTAGAGAAACAGAAGGAAACAAAGAGAGAAGCAGAGAGCTGGGAGTAGAGAGATAGACAGATAAGGGGGCTTTGGAGCTGGTGCAGAAGGCACCGCTGGTGGCCTTTTAGTTGGGTTAAGTGCACACAAATGGAAAATGAGATAGTGTAGAATGTCAGTCCCATCTGGAGGACCATGTGTGAAATAATGACAAAATGAGCATCTATATGGTCGTTAGTGTATTCCTAATGGGCCAAGAGTGAATTCTGAGAGGGAGTTGGCCTGGGGTGGGATTAGACTGGGAGATGTGTGTCCATGGCAGGAAACATTACCCTCCATCCCGGTCAGCTCTCGTGCGCACGTGTGAGGCTGAGTAGGTGAGACCACCAAGTCATCATACTGGGGCCAGGATGGCCTCAGATGTGAGAGCCAGTTCTGCACGGAGTGAAATCATTCTCTGGAATGTTTAGGGGTGATGCTAGCATACAGAGAGTCTGGATACCCAAACAGGCAAAGACAAGGTTTTTTTTTTGACAGTTCATTGGCTTCAGAACCCTCTCTAAGTGAGGCAAGGCTCCAAGTGTGCATAAAGCATGCACTATTCTGTGCACTTTTCATTTTTTTTTTCTTTTTTTGAGACAGAGTCTTGCTGTGTCATATAGGCTGGAGTGCAGTGGTGCGGAATTGGTTCAATGCAACCTCTGCTTCCAGGGTTCAAGCAATTCTCCTGCCTCAGCCTCCCAAGTAGCTGGGATTACAGGTGTGTGCCATCATACCCAACTAATTTTTGTATTTTCATTAGAGGGGGGATTTTGACATGTTGGCCAGGCTGATCTTGAACTCCTGACCTCAAGTGATCTGCCGTCTTGGCCTCCCAAAGTGCTGGGATTGTAGGCGTTAGCCACTGTGCCTGACCACTGTGAGCTTTTCATATATTGTCAGTTAGTGCTCACAAAATCCTTATGTGGTAGATACTATTATTGCCTCCACAGGGGAAGCTATGGGCTAGAGAAATTAACCAGCTTGCACAATGCCCCTCTGCTAGTAAGTGGTAGAGCTGGACTTTGAAGCTGGGAAATCTGGGTCCAGAATCAGTGCTCTTCCCACTTTGCTATACTACGCACTGAGATTCAGCTCTCAAACTAAATCCAGTTCTTTGTTCAGTAGTCTTTCCAGAGAGGAAGAAGAGTAGCATGTAGTAGAAAGAACTGACTTCCTGCCTTGATTCTGCTGTCCCTAGCACTGAGATTTTGAGACAGGCTTTCTAAGTTTCAGTGGGGTGCAATGACTAGGTGCATAGACTCTGGAGCCAGACCCAGCTAGCCCACCTGCCACAGCCCTGGCCCTTACCAACAGGGTGCCCTTGATCTTTTACTTAGCCCATTGAGCCACAGATTCTTCCTCTGTAAAAGGAGGACAAAAACAGCTATCCTCATGGGACTGTGAGGGTTAAACAAGGCTGTGTATTTAATGCAGGTAGTAAGCCCTCCATAAATGTTACCTATTGTTATTATCTATTAAATGGTGGCCTTCCTATTTGATATACTTATGGTAGGAATGATATAAGATGATGAATGTGAAGTACTTTGTAAACATTTCTGCATTATTCAAACGATAATATTATTGTTTTTATGCATGTAAGGTACATGTATAAGGTGGATGAATTAATAGCTTTAGCAGATAGCAAATTGAGGAGGCTAGGATGGGCAGGATGGGAGAGGAGCTGGGAGGAGGAGTAGACAAGTAACTGTAATACCACATTGAACACGGAAGGTCCCACCAAAGAATTCCAGCACCATGCTCTGGAGTCCTGTAGAGGAAAGGATCAGAAAAGACTTAATTGAAACAACTAATTTTGGAAAAGGCTGTGAAAATGCATTCATTCAATGCATATTGAGTGTGTACTCCTTGCCAGATATTGTGCTGGCTGCTGGGAATATAGCCACGAATAAGGCATAGTCATGGCACTCAGAAAATGATCTTTGGGATCAGGCTTCAGCTGGGATGGGGATAGTTTGGAAGGTCATTTCAAGATGAGAAAATCGGGTGAGCAAAAACATAAAGAGGAAAAAGATAAGCAAGCTTTATAAAGCATCCAGGAGTCCACTATTGCTGATCTGAAGTTTGTTGAGTAATGGAAGGTGAATCCAGAAAAGGTGTTTGAGGTCATACTTGGGCAGTCTTGAAGGACAGTCTGCAGTGAATGTGAATGGCAATGGGGAGCCACTACAGGGCGGTAGTATGCCTGCAGCCACAAAGGCCACTCTCAACTAGGAATTCATGTTAGCGCAACGTATTTTTACTATTGTAGAGATCATGTCTTAAATATACATGATAGCCTGTCCCAGAAGAGATCTACTCAAAACTTTTTCAGGAAATGAGAATGTACAGTCAGTCTTTGAGAGTGATATTAAGTCAATTGCAATAAACCAGCAACTTGCACTTGTCATAGGTTTAGTACACACACACTCATGCATACATAGTAATAGATCAAATTTTAAAGTCACTTCTGAGTTTGAGGGTATTTACATGTGTCATTTTCTCTTTCAGTTTCAAAATTTAATGTGTCAATATATAAAATTTAAGAATAAATGTATATGGCAGGGTAATTGTTCAAGAATTAAACTATATGCCAACAGAACATTGGCAGGCTTTCTTTTGTGACATTTAGGGATCTTCTCTTTGCAATTTTTCCTTGTGGAAAAAGAGGTAGATTGGAAATCATTGCAAATCAAAGTGATGCTTTCAACCTCTGAAACAAATGCTAGCTTGTCTTTTTCCACTTCTCATACATTTGCATAGATCTGTCAACTGAATCTGAATTCTTTTAAGGGTAATGTGTAGTACAAAGTTATGAACACCCGCGTACCACAAAATTGCTTTGCCCCTCTCTTCTTCAGTTCACAGCCCCATGCCCTTCCCCTCACCCTCTCAAGAGCATGTTCCTCTCAGAAGATTTGGAAAGAGCTTAATGAGATGGAGTCAGAGCCTTAGTAACAAACTATTCACTGCCAAACAGAACAGAACATTTAAGTAGAAGACGACCTCTCCCTGCCACTGTTCCTTGCCTGTGAGTTGTTTTGTTTTGTTTTGTTTCTGAGATAGGGTCTCACTGGCCCAGACTGGAATGCAGTGGTGGGATTTTGGCTCACTGCAGCCTTGACCTCCTGGGCTCAAGCCATCCTCCCACCTTAGACTCCCAGGTAGCTGGTACTACAGGCGTGTGCCACCATGCCTGGCTAAGTTTTATATTTTTTTGTAGACACAGGGTTTGGCCATATTGCTCAGACTGGTCTCGAACTCCTGGGCTCAAGCGATCTGCTGGCCTCAGCCTCCCAAAATGCTAGGATTACAGGGGTGAGCCACCATGCCTGGTCGAGTTTCTGTGTTTAACTGCAGTTCTACAGATAGTCAGAGAACTGTGTTTTCAGATGTTTCCCAGTGAAACAACCAGAAGTATCTCCTGGCCGGATCCCAGTACTCAGGTGTGCATTCCCCTGGGGAAGAAAATCTGCTCTTGGCTTCAGCCGGGTCAAAAGGCCTCAGAAGTGGGAGAATGAAAACCCAACTGGCACATGCCACTAGCCCTTCTCCTTCAACTGTCATTTATGGATCTGCACAGGGATCCAGTGATTCATGTGACTCTGATTGGCTGCCAGCTCTGTTCTAATGTATTGTCAGACACCACACCAGTTTGCAAGAAAGTCAGCTCTGCTTGCATTTGGGTTGCTAACCACAACTGCCAAGGACTTGAAAAGAAACAAAACTCCGGCACAGGCAGGGTCTTGATTCTGTATATGTTTTGTTGTCTGTTATTTTTATTCTAAATTAATAGTGCAGATCAAGCCCACAGTTAAATAACACATCTGCCTGGGGTTTGGGTAGCAATTCGCAATATGTTTTTATTCATTATTGCTTTAATTATGGCTCAGGATTCTTTTGAATCTCTCCCAAGTAACAGGTGGTTTTCTGACCATGATAAATGCTAAATGCTGCTCAGGATAAGGCAGCTCGGCATTGTTTTCCTAGCTGTGGTTACACCTAGGCCCCAGGCAGCTTCTGAATTAGCAGCCTGCAACAGATTGGAATTCCTGGGGGACTTCACTTAACCCTTAGTTCTCCCAAACCTGTTTTCAATGCACTATTGCGTGGGGGCTCCTCGTTGCACCCAGCTGTGCGGCAGATGTGCTTTTTGTATCCTGGGAAGTAGCAGGAGGGTTTGGGGTAGGTCAAAAAGTTAATATGTCAATGTTCTGAAGGGTGATGGGAGTAGAAACTTGGTGATATTAAAGATGATTTGAATTTAGATTCTCAAAAAAAGAATAAAAGCATTCTTTTATATATCTGCAATAGATAACAATTAAATAAGTCACACATGAATCATCAAAATTAGAGTGAGGGCAAAGACCTATTAGATCATCTAGCCAGTTCCCCAGTGAACACAGAATTATTCCCCGCAGTGTTTTCAGGGGTGCTTTGTACATTGTCTTTTGAAAGACTCGAGCAATTGAGGCCTTCAATTATTTCCTTAGGGAGACAGTTTCCCTTATAAAAGGCCATAGTGTTTTCCTCCTTCGCCTGATAGTCAAGCTAAAAAAAATAAATGTCTGTATGGTACATGCAAAATCATTTGCACAGTGACACTGATCAGAGGTAGAAATTATACCTACAGGTCTCCCAGAAAACAGTGAGCAGGCAGTTGGCATTCTTCCCTGCACTCTCATTTCTGGTTTTTACCCTTGAATTTGCATACTTCATGGAGGTGGCAATACTGAAATATCCGCTGCAAACCTCCCTGTTTCCGATACCACTATTGCAAACTGGTTAGAGGTAACATTGCACCTCTTAATTTGAAACTAGGGGGAAAAGCTGTTTTGAATAAATTCTATTCAGACTGTCCATGCTGTCAGGGTAGAGAAGACTCAGTCATCCAGGAAGTAGCAACTGCTTAGAATTCCTCTCTCTTTGGAACAGACTGGTATTGTCTTTCCTGGGTTGTTTGTATTGGAGAGGCCTCCGATTGTGCACACACGTGACAGGGGCTGTAGGACAGACAGCCCCCAGATTTTCAGCCTTTGAAACCTGGAGCTGCAGAGCTGGTGCCCGCAGGTGGGGCGCACACAAGACTTCCTGCCGAGTTGCCATGGCTTGTGTCACAGGGCCCTTAAGGGCAGTTTTCAGTTCAATGAGGTCAGATTTTGCAGAGTTATAGGCAATGAAAAGGACAAATTGTCTCGATTTCCAGAACTCAAGAATCCTGTGACTTGAACACTTCCTATCCTATTCCCCTCTGCCTTCATTAGAGTCCAATGTGCCGGGCAGTGAGTTTGGAAATGGCAAACAAGGAATCAAATTTCCCACATTGGAGGACCTCGCGAGGCAGGCAGGGAGGCGTGGAAATAATTTTGAAGCATCAGAGTAAGGACTATGAGATAGGTATGCAGGGTGGCCACATAGCACAGGGAAATGGCACTCAGGAAATCCGGAGTGTTGGAAACTTCCCAGGGAAGTGAAACCGAAAGGACAGAAGGCAGGAAAAGCAGAGAGAAATGCAAACAAGAAAGGAAGTGACTGAAGCAAGGCAGAGGCATAGGGGGCAGTTCCAGTGGGGTGGGGAGTGGGAGGGTGTGGGAAGGTGGGGCTGAGGTAACGCACCAGGAAGCCTTGCCTGCCATGCCAACTTCAACAGTCTAGAGAGAGGGCTTGCCATCATCATTTTGGAGATGAGGACACTGGTTCAGAGAAGTGAGGTGGCCTCTCCGAGGTCATACAGTCCAGTGAGAGAGCTAGGATTTAAACCATGTCCATCTTAATCCACTGACTGTGCTATATCAGGAGAGAAAGGTATGCTGGAGTGCAAACTTGGAGTGGGCATATTTGTGGCCTCCTGAAGGGAGCAGGTGGCTAGAGGAGCTGCAGAACTCTGCAGGGCTTGAAAGGTGACCATAACCTTCCATTATCCACCTTGACTGGGACAGAAGCATTAGTTCATGGGAGAGCAGAATTTGGTTCCTGCAGAGTTTATCAGTTCTTATAATTTTCCAGAATGACTCATGTTGCAGCCAAACCAAGTACCTTCTGCAGACGGGCCATCCAGACCAGGGTTGAGTCAGCTGCGTCGGTGGGAGCCACATGGGGCTTGTGGCCGTGGTCAAGGCAAATATGTAGCTTTGTGGTCAAGTCCTTCTAGCAGGCATGTGAAATACGGGGAAGTCATGGGAGCACTTCATGCTTCAGAACTAAGGGGAGGGATGAGGAAGACAGAGCAGCAGAAGTAGGAGGTGAGCACTGGGGCACATGCAGAGAGTGTGAGTGTTTGGGGTGCTTGTTTCCATGTGGGCACTACTTCTATTGGAATTATGGTTCCATCTCTTTTCTTATGTCTTGCTCATCCCTTACTCTGTTATTTCTGCCACACCTACTCGAATCTGCTCTTCTAGTGCCAAAACAGCCTAGACTGTATGTATATGAATGAGTACGGCTGTGTTCCAATACATTTTTTATGGTATTGTTTGAGTCCTTTCCAGCTGCTATAACAAAATACCATCAACTGAGTGGCTTATAAACAACCAAAATGTACTGTACCATTCTGGAGGCTGGGAAGCCCAAGGTCAAGGAACAAGCAGGTTCAGTGATGACGGCCTGCTTCCTGGTTCATAGATGGTTGTTTTTTTTCTCGCTGTGTCCTCACATCATGCAACAGGAAAGGCAACCTTCTGGGGCTTCTTTTATTTATTCATTTTGTTTGTTTTCTTTTTTAGAGATAGAGTCTTGTTCTTTCACCCAGGCTGGAGCACAGTGGTGTGATCATCACTCACTGTGGCCTCGAACTACTGGGCTCAAGCAATCCTCCTTCCCCAGTCCCCTGAGTAGCTGGGACTGTAGGTGTGCACCACCTCACCTGGCTTGGGCCTTCTTTTATAAGGGCACTAATCTCATTCATGAGGGCACCACTCTCATGACCTAATCATCTTCCAAAGGCCCTACCTCTTAATACCAACACAGAGGTGATTAGATCTTCAACACGTGAATTTTCAGGCATACAAATATTAAGACCTAGGCCCCAGGCAGCTTCTGAATTAGCAGCCTGCAACAGATTGGAATTCCTGGGGGACTTCACTTAACCCTTAGTTCTCCCAAACCTGTTTTCAAGCACTGTTGCGTGGGCGCTCCTCGTTGCACCCAGCTGTGCGGCAGATATGTTTTTTGTATCCTGGGAAGTAGCAGGAGGGTTTGGGGTAGGTCAAAAAGTTAATATGTCAATGTTCTGAAGGGTGATGGGAGTAGAAACTTGGTGATATTAAAGATGATTTGAATTTAGATTCTTATAAGAAGGATAACAGCATTCTTTTATATATCTGCAATACATAACAAATAAGTCACACATGAATCATCAAAATTAGAGTGAGGGCAATGACCTCTGGGGCTTGAAAGGTGGCCATACCTTCTATTATCTATTCATTACCATAGCAGGACTGAAATTTGAATTTTATCTAATTTTCACTCGTCACAAAATAGTCTTCTTGTGGATTTTTCAACCATTATAAACATATAAAAACAAATCTTAACTCATAGCTGTACAAAAACAGGTGGTAGGCTGGGTTTGGCCACAGGTTGTAGTTTGCTGACCCTTGATTTAGGCAATAGTCAGGTTGCCTCTAGCTAGAAAACTTCTTAGATCATTGATCTCATCAAGTATGTTTTGGTTTTAAATGTAATTATTAGGAACAAACTTATTTCCAATTGGTAGGGTATATTACACTTTGTGGCCTCTCTTTTCCATGCCTCCTTCCCACTATGTAATGGCTATACCCACCTTGTAGTCCTATATACCTTATATGTGATGGCTAAATGACATAACATAGTGCCTGGTGCCTAGTCATATGAGTTTTCATTTCCCTTTTCTTCTAAGGTTGTGCTTGGAATCTGCCATCAGCAATGTTGAGGCCTGGCCTTGGTGGAAATGGAGGTGTTGCTTAACTTTTCTTCCAAAACATAGTCCAACCCTAGTCATCCCAGTTGGTAACAAGATTGCTCCATAATCCAACCTAGTGAGTGATCCTTTTTGCTGATGGTGAGTGGTATGGAGAGAAAAACATGAAAGTGCCCTGTGGAAATAATGCCAGTAGCTCCCACCAGAAATTCCTTAGGCTGTGCCTATTAGAGCTGGGGTACACATCTAGAAAATGCCCCTTTCTTTACCAGTACCCAACATATAAGACCTGTTAACCCTGCTCATGCTTTACATATACATTGAACGTTTATCTGGCTCTTGATGCCATCCCAAGAAAAAGACTCAACACCAGAAAATACTGAAGGGCAATGTATATGATATGGTTTGGCTGTGGCACCATCCAAATCTCATCTTGAATTGTAGCTCCCATAATTCCCATGTGTTGTGGGAGGGACTTGGTGACAGATAATTGAATCATGGGGGCGGTTCCCTCATACTGTTCTTGTGGTAGTGAATAAGTCTCACAAGATCTGCTGATTTTATAAGGGGTTTCCCCTTTCACTTGGTCTTCATTCTGTCTTGCCTGCTGCCATGTAAGACATGACTTTCGCCTTCTGCCATGATTGTGAGGCCTCTCCAGCGACGTGGAACTGTGAGTTCATCAAACCTCTTTTTCTTTATAAATTACCCAGTCTCAGGTATGTCTTTATTAGCAGTGTGAGAACAGACTAATACAATATATTTTACTGAAGATATTGTGAACATCAACAGGAAGAATCCACAATGCATTTCACACTGCAAAAATACAGTAAAACACCCCCATTACACATATTACTTGATTTTCAAAAAGCATTTTTCTTTTCCAGCTTTCTTATCTCCCTCTCTTTTCTTGTTTCAAAATACTCTCTATTCACTGAGCAATTCAGCTCAGTGTTTCTTGTTCTAACGGAGCATTCTGCAAGGATCATGTTCCTTCTTCCACATATTCATCCTTTAGATGTTTCTTTCCTGAGAGGCTATGAGTGGTAAACCATCTCAGTTATTGTTTCACCAAAATGTTTTTATTTTGCTATCATTCTTGAAAGGTAGTATTTCTGAGGACACAGTTCTAGATTGACAGTTATTTTTTTCTGCATTTGATGACATGATTCCACCGTCTTTGTGCTTTATGATTTCTGACAGAGGTCTGCTGTCAAGACTACAGTCATTTTGTAGTAGATGATCTATCTTTCATTTCAGGTGACTTAAACCATTTTCTCTTTTGCTTTGGTGTTTTACAGTTTCACATAATGTGCCTAGTGTGTGTGAATATTATTATTATTATTATTGTTATCATTTTTTTTTTTTTTTTGAGGCGGAGTCTCGCTCTGTCGCCCAGGCTGGAGTGCAGTGGCCGGATCTCAGCTCACTGCAAGCTCCGCCTCCTGGGTTTACGCCATTCTCCTGCCTCAGCCTCCCCAGTAGCTGGGACTACAGGTGCCCGCCACCTCGCCCGGCTAGTTTTTTGTATTTTTAGTAGAGACGGGGTTTCACCGTGTTAGCCAGGATGGTCTCAATCTCCTGACCTCGTGATCTGCCCGTCTCGGCCTCCCAAAGTGCTGGGATTACAGGCTTGAGCCACTGCGCCCGGCCTATTGTTATCATTTTTTGAGATAGGGTCTCACTCTGTCACTCAGGCTGGAGTGCAGTCTCATGATCTAGGCTCACCGCAGCCTTAACCTCCTGGGCTCTAGTGATCCTCCCACCTCAACACCTTGAGTATTTGGGACCACAGGCACATGCTATCACACCTGGCTAGTTTTTAAATTTTTTTTGTAGAGCTGAGATCTCATTATGTTGCCCAGGCTGATCTCAAACTCCTGAGCTCAAGCAATCCTGCTGCCTCAGTCTCCCAAAGTGCTGGGATTACAGGTGTGAGCTGAGGTGCCCAGGCTATATTTGAAAATTTGTCCTGCATTATACTTCCTGTCTCTGAGGATTCATGTCATTCATTAGTTCTAGAATTTCCTTAGTCATTATCTTTTTGGAATGTCTCCCCCATTTTTTCTATTCTTTATTGTGGGACTCTGGGTGTATGTTAGAACTTCTCGTTCTTTCCTCCCTTTTTCTTATTCATTGTATTCTCTCATCTTTTTCTTGCTGCATTCTGAGTGTTTTCTTAAGATCTGTCTTCAGTTCACAAATTCTTTTGTCATTCATGTTTATTTTGCTGCTTCACCTATCTATTAGTTTATCTGTTTATCTTTGCATTCATTCATCTATGTATCTTTCATCTACACATGTACATACATATATATGTAGTTTAATACATATGATTTTAATTAGATATAGTTTTATTTCTATAAATTCTATTTGGCTTTTTGTTAAATCTGATCATTTTTGATAGTCCTCTTTTTCTTATTAATTTGTTCTATCATCTTTTATTTCTTTCAAGCTCTCTCTATATAACCATGATTAAAAACAGAAACACATATATACAAATATATATATACAGATATACACATAAATATATATATACACACAAATATATATACATATATTTGTGTTTAAAAATATATATTTGTGTTTTTATTATGGTAAAATATACATTTGTATTTATACTTATATTTATAAGTGTTGAAAGAATTAAAAAGTGATAGAAAAAAATTGACACAGAAAACATAAGTATATTTGTGTTTTTATTATGGTAAAATATATATGCTATGGTTTGAATGTCTCCACCAAAACTTGGGTTGAAGTTTAACTGCCATTGTAACAGCATTAAGAGGTAGGGCCTTTAAGAGGTGATTAGGTTATGATGGCTGTCTCTCATGAATAGGATTAATGTCATTATTGTGAGAGTAGGTTAATTATGGAAGGACTGGGTTCTGTTAAAAAGAAATTTGGCCTGATTTGTCTCTGTCTTGTGTGCTTGCTTCTGCCTTTCTCCATGGGATGACCCTTGCCAAATGCCAGTGCTCTGCTCTTGGACTTCCCAACCCCCAGACCATGAGCCAGATAACTTTTTAAAAACCAAATTACCCAGTCCATGATATTCTGTTAGAGCAGCAGAAAACAAACTAAGACAATATATAACATAAAATTTAATATGTTAGCCTTTAAGTATATAATTCAGTGGCATTAATTACATTCACATCATACATAGTTATATTCTATATCTCGTAATTCTAATATTTGAAGTTGTTGGAGTTTCAATCACACTTGCTGTTTCTGTTGACTCTCTCTCTTGTAGTCATTGGCTGTCTTGAGGTTTGGTAAAATTTTTCTCTTTTTAAAACATATTTAATTGAACTTAAACTGTTGGGAATCCTCGCGTAACTGTGTAATGAATGCTTTGTTCTGGAGATTTGCACTTCCGTCTGCCAGACATTTATTTTCTCTCTTTGGAGTTTTCAAGATTCACTGGGCAGTAAAAATCTGAACCTGAGAACTATGTAAAAATTGTAACTGGCAGTCTCATGGTTAAAACTTTTCAGGGGAGACCATCATTATTGTTTTTATTATTACTATTACTATTATTAATAATATTTTTTTACTTGAAGCTGTGGTGAAGGTAGATTTCCCTCTGGATTGTTTTACCAAGAGTTTTTTTTTTTTTTTTTTTCTAGTCCTCTTTTTCCCTAGAGAGTGTGTCACTTTGAATATCTAAACTATATGTGAGTCTCGGGTTTCTCCTTTTCTTTGTACAGGCCCAAAAGAATTCATTTCCCTGAACAACTATTAAAAGTTTTCAGAACAGGTAAGGTAGTAAATATTTTAGGCCTGTGGGCCATATGGTCTCTGTTACAACTACTTAACTCTGCTGTTGCGCACAAAAGCAGTCACTGACCATACATAGATGAATGGGCATGGCTATGTGCCAATAAAACTTTATTTACAAAAACAGATGGTTGGCCTGTATGCTGTAGTTTGCCAACCCTGCTCTAGAATCCTGATATTGCCTTTGTTTCCTAAGCAGCCCTGATTCCTGATTTTCTTACTTTTTTGCTCATGGCTTATTTTGTTTTGTTTTACTTTATATTTCTGGGGATTTCCCTTATTATCTTGAGAGTTAACCAATTCACTTAATATTGCAATTTATCCAGCATTTTAGTACTTTGCAATGGAGGGATTTTAAAAACAAATAGTTCTAGTAGCAAAACCCAACAATTTCTTTCTTTCTTTCGGCTTACACACCCTCTGAGCTAAACAAAACCTAACAATTCGCTAAATGACAACCATCTGTTTTTCTTTAAGCATCTTCCCTAGTCCTTTAGCATCCTGTTACACCAATTTATAGCTACTCATCTCTCTGAGAGCTTATGGTCTCAGGGTAGCAAGATTTCAGAATAGAGATACTAAGATTCCGACCTCCCTTCTGTCATGTCAGGGGATGCATAGAAGAGACTTGGGTATTGTGTGTGAATGTGGCCTTCTGAGAGCCTTTTCAGTTGTGTTCATTGAACCTCTTCTACGTATCTCTTGCTGTCCTACAGCCTAGAATTATTCACAGGTGGAAAGAACCGAAAAAAAAAGAAAAACCTGTTCTCTTGGACTTGGTATTTTAATTGAAAGGGACATAAAATAAATACGCCAGGTGCGGTGGCTCACGCCTGTAATCCCAGCACTTTGGGAGGCCGAAGTGGGTGATTCACTTGAGGTTGGGAGTTTGAAACCAGCATGACCAACATGGAGAAACCCATCTCTACTAAAAATACAAAATTAGCTGGGTGTGGTGACACATGCCTGTAATCCTAGCTACTCAGGAGGCTGAGGCAGGAGAATCGCTTGAACCTGGGAGGTGGAGGTTGCAGTGAGCTGATATTGTACCATTGCACTCCAACCTGGGCAACGAGTGAAACTCTGTCTTAAAAAACAAAAACAAAAACAAAAAAAACACAAATAAAATTAGAAAAATATCAGATAATGAGAGTGTTATGTTGAAGATGAAAGAAGTTGTTTTAATAGGGAATGACAAACAGGTTGTTTTTGTTTTTTATTGTTGTTGTTTTAGATGGATAAAGGGCTGGATGAGGAGGCAGCATTTAAACCTGACTTGAATGATATAAAGGAACAAGCTGTGGAAAGATCTGAGGCAGGGGAGGGGAGGGGAACATTTTTGGTATTTTCAGAAGTCAGGGAGAATGTGAGTGTGGCTGAGATATGGCATAGCAGAATTAAAGCAAAAAGGTCTCAAAGAAAAAAGAAAATGAGAATCTGAGAAACAGTGGGACTAGCCTAGGAGTGCAATGAAAAGGAGCCCGGGGATGACAGCTGTGCAGCAGTCTTAGGAAACAATTGGTCCAAATTAGAACAGGAGAGCTGAGGGCCCAAGAATGGGTTGAATGAGAAAGGAGATTACATGGCACACCTGATATAATGAAGAACCTGGGAGATTTTCATGATAAGATGGAGACATACGTCTTCTGTTAATCAGAAAATAGAAAGGTAATGGCAATCATGAGAAAAATAAATATTCAGAATAAATTTATAGTTTAAATGTGAAGTAAGCTGAAATGTGGCATGACAGTAGTTGATTTAATTAAACAGAAAGTATTTGATCTTGATGTATGGTGCTTCTTTCTATAGACAGTACAGGCTTAGTGATATATGATATGGTTACTACATTGAGGTTTTTTTTTAACAGCTTTATTAAGATATTGACATATAAAATTGTATATACTTAAGATGCATGACTTGATGTTTTGATACATGTATACATCATGAAATGATCACCACAATGAAGCCAATTAATGTATCCATTACTTCTAATTGTTACCGTTTGTGTGTGTGTGTTATGCACTGACTTTCTATGAGAAAAAGCATACTCCTAAGCACTGCAGTAGATGATATTTATGCACTAAAGGTAGTATTATACATGTGGTTTCCAAGGTCAAAGTTTTAGAGTCAATCTATGCTAACAAAACAAGAAAGACCCAAATATAGTTATAAACAATACAGCATATGGACAAATATAGTTATAAATACTGATGCTATAGAAGTGAGCATGCAGCTGACCAAGGATGGGAGAATGATGAGCCCTAGGTACAATCATTTTCTTATCTTATGTAGTGGGTCTGAGGGGCAAAGGTTTGAGGGAGAATTTAAATCTTCATTTTTTTGGTATGCTTTAAGACTTTTAAAACTCTTCTCGTATCATTTTTACATCTTTATTTTAGAAAGCATTTTCCTTTAGTTCTTATATTCTACAGTATTTATGGATCATTTTCTACATCCCATATGTCATGTACTGGGAGATAAGAGGAGAACAAGAGAAAAAAATCCTTGTCCTCGTGTAGCTTGTATTCCAGTGGGGGAGAATGTGCCTTTCTATAGCATCAAAAAAATGCAAGTTATTTAAACAATTTCTTCTGAATATTTATTTTTCCCATGATTGCTATTACCTTTCTATTTTCTGATTAACAGAAGACATCAAAAAATGCAAGTTACTAGTGACGCTTTTGTCGCATTAAGTAACAAGGTTCTCATTGAGCAATAAGGTCATTGATGACTCCTAAATCTCTATCTTCAGACCAGATCTTGTTCTTGAGCTTCAGATCTGCACGTCTGAGTGCCTAATGGGCACCTCCAGACCTGATCTTCTTCCAGCATCCTGCAGCTCCATCAGAAAACATCTTTCTCCCTCTTCCACCTTCCTTCTTCTGTGACCCTTCAAGTCCAATCCATGACCACGGCCTGCAGATCCTACTTCCTGCACAGAACTTGACTTCCTGCATTGGTACTGTATTCACCACTCCTTTTCAGTCCTGGCCATCATCCCTCAGTTGAATTATTGCAAACACACCTTTCACTGCTCTCTAACCTATTTTCCACATGGCAGCCAGAGCCATGTTTCAAACTAGTCTGAACATCTTGTTAATGTGCCTAAAGGCCTTCAATGATGTCTTAATCTGTTTTGTGCTCCTATAACAGAATATCTGAGAGTGGGTAATTTGTAGTGAGTAGAAATTTATTTGCTTACAATTCTAGAGGCTGAGAAGTCCAAGATCAAGGTGCTGGCATCTTGTGAGGCCCTTCTTGCTGTGTCAGTTCATGGTGGAAGGGCAAGAGCACAGGAGACTGCACCCACTCCCACAAGCCATTTGTATAATGGCATTAATCTATTCATGACCTAAACACCTCCCTTTATACTCCACCTCCCAACACTGTCACATTGCAAATTAAGTTTCCAACACATGAACTTTGGGAGACACATTCAACCCGTAGCAAATAATTTGCCGTGACCCTTAGGAGAAATTTCAAATTCTTTGGTATGCTTGCAAAATCTCTCTATCTCTCAATCTTATGCACACATGTGTATGCACACTTATGCGCGCACACACACACACACACACACACAATACCCTCCCCATCATCTGGCTCTCCTCTGCCAGGGTCTCCCCTCCCTGCCTGCCTGCCCAGCTGCCTCTGTTGCTTGCAGGGCACCATCCCCATGCATGGCTTTGAGAGTCTACTTTTTTTGTGTCCCTTTGATAGTGTTTGGGGTGGAGTGATTCTGGAGTGCAGGCTCTGGGGTCTCACTCCCTTGGTTCAAATCCTGATTTTATTACTTTCTCAGGCAATTTACTTAACTTCTTGTAAGCTCTATGAGCATCTGTAAAATGGAGATCACAGTGACCTCACCTCACAGAATCGTTATGAGGCGTGTGATGTGCCCTGTAACACATAGCACTGAGAACCCCCTAACCCCTTGTGAATGTTAGCTAGCCTCTCCACTGCTGCTGTGACTCTTACTGTGACTTTCATAATCTGGTTTCAACTTAATGAGGTTTTCTAGTGACCTCCCCATGCCCTCTGCCTTTGTGGCCCCCACATTTCCCCTCCATGACACATGTGCCCCTCTACTGTAAGCATTCCTAGACTGTCTGTTAGCATGTGACCTCCTGTTGTCTACAACATTCCCAGGGTTTTCTACAGTGCTGGGTACATGGTAGTGCTCAGTATAAAAGAAATAAATAAGGAATACATGAGATAGATGCTGAATTTAGTTAATCCAATTTGACCCTGGAAAGAACATTCTGACCTTGAGAAGTACAGGACCCTGGAACCATTGAGCAGGACTGTTCCACCTCCAGAAATGCATCTGTTGTTCTACAGTTTGCTTAGAAGATCTTTAATAAGTGAATTTCTTTATTGATTTTTAAAAATGCTTGTTTCCCAAGCCTGCTTCTAACTTAGAGACTATTAGGAGGTGTGTCTAGATGCTGGAAGGGTGGGCGCACCTCCACTAGGTGAGTGAAGAAAGGTGGAGCGCTACACTTGCAGAGTGCTGTACAGGCCTCAGGTGTCTTTCTGCCTGGGAAAGCTTTTCTTTCATGTGGCTGTGTCATTTATTCATGCACGCCCTCATGCACACCTTCCACGGGGCCAGCCAGTTCTCCTGTTGCAGGAACCTTGCTCTCAACTGAGGCTGGTAGACTGATGTCTGGGTGGGTGTGACATGAGCTTAGGCAGTAATTTGGCTCTTTTGAGAGTGCAGACAGTCTCCTGGAGTCCCATAGCTCCCATCACTCTGCAGCCAGGAGCAGAGTCCAGCTGTCCTCAGGCCCCACGGGGACCTCACTGTGTTTACATGACTCGTCATATGGTAACCTCTTACAGCTCTTGGGCAGGCTGCACTGTTACCTCATCTGCAGTCCAGTGACCTCATTCATGTAGAATGTAGCAAGTGCAAGCTGGGAGCGGAGCGGGCTCAGCCTCTCACTTCGAGCCCAGGAGAAGCTGTCCTCCACGTGGGCTCAGGGAATCCACCAGGTGGAGAGCTGTCCACTTAGTAATTATTCCCAGCCAGGATCCGATTGAGAGCCAAGCAGATGTGTTTTCCAGGGGCTGGGACTGGGAGGTGCCGGTGAGACATGTGTGTGCCCACCCCTGGAAGTCAGTTATCTCTTGTGATTTGTGTCGCCTCCAAGAAGGGCTACTGACCCCCGGTGCGGCAGAGTTGCTGTCCCTCTGAGCCTGTTAGGTAGGCACTTCCAAGGTGGTGGTGTGCAAACAGGCTGTGAAACGCACCACAAAATGGACAAGGAAGGCACACAGTCTCAGAACAGGGGTGGAAGCATCACTAGGTACTGTTTTTACTGTTTATCACTTTCTTTGAATTATATTTGCTCTCCCCCTCCAAAAAATATTGCATGTGATGACTAGGAATATAAAACAAATTACCTTTGCCATAGGCTGCTGAGTTTATTAGCCTCTTTCAAACTCTTCACAATGTAAAGGACAGGCTGACCTACAATGGCCTCCTCCTTCCAATAGGCTATCCCTCTCTCCCCATCACTCCCTCCCTCCCTCTCTCCCCATCACTCCCTCCCTCCCTCCCTCCCCATGACTTCCTCCCTCCCTCTCTCTCCCTCCTCTCTCTCTCTCTCTGTCTGTAACAGGAGCTCTATTTGTGCATTTAACAGCTTAATCTTTTGAGTTACTTCAGAACTCTGTATTTCTTCTAAGATTTCTCTGGGATACAATTAAAATTTTTCCACCTTTATTACGGTATAATTGACAATTAAAATAGTATATATTTACAGTGTACAACATCGTGTTTTGATATATGTATACCTTGTGAAATGATGACCAGAGTCAAGTTAATTAACACACCCATTGCCTCATGTTGTTATCATTTCGTGAGTGTCGGGAGAGAACATTGAAGATCTACCTTCTTAGCAATTTTTAAGTATACAATACGATGTGATTAACTATAGTCATCATGCTGTCCAATAGACCTCCAGAACTTAGTCATCCTGTCTTACTGAAACTTGGTACCCTTTGGTTAGTCATTTTAAATTTTTATGTAGCTGATTTGGCTAATATATGTATATTTAAATTTAGCTACCTTACATATTTATGTTTAGAAAAAAAGCTAAGATTAAAAATCAAGCTTAGGAAACAAAAATGGCAGAAACAACACAAAAGTTAAATAGCTCCAGAGGTCAAGAATTTATTTGGGAGCTGGGCGCAGTGGCTAGTGCCTGTAATCCCAGCACTTTGGGAGGCTGAGGTGGGTGGATCATCTGAGGTCAGGAGTTCAAGACCAGCCTGGCCAACATGGTGAAACCCCGTCTCTACTAAAAATACAAAAGTTAGCCCATCGTCTTGATGGGCACCTGCAGTCCTAGCTACTTGGGAGGCTGAGGCAGGAGAATTGCTTGAACCCAGGAGGTAGAGGTTGCAGTGAGTTGAGATCACTCCACTGCACTCTAGCTTGGACAAGAGAGTGAGACTCCACCTCAAAAAAAAAAAAAAAGTACTCTTGACGGGGATGAAAATACTCCTGAGCGGGAGGATGCTAATTTTAAGGAGCAAATGTTAGTAAACTGACAGAGTCAGAGTCATCCCCCTGACTATGTGGAGTCAGTGAGCAATCTAGGACTTGTTGCTCCTGGTCTGTAAATGTGGAACAAAATCCGTTCTTAAGAGTGGGATCTTAGTCTTCTTGGGGTGAGAGGCAAATGCTTGGCTATAATAAGCAAAAGAGCTGGGGTCATTATTTTGATAGTGTGTTTGCAGTCTACTTTTAGTCATGCACCTGAGACATTCTTTCTTATTAGCAAGCTTGGAGCAGCAGTGGAGTGTTGAAATAATTTCTCCCAAACCTGGGCTCTAGGACAGTCCTCCTGCACACAGATGAATGCCCCTGTGAGCAAATTGCCTTCCCAGCCTGTTCAGAGTCACCTACGCTGCTGGCAAATGGTTTTTCAGAGCAAGGTAAGGACTGCAGAGACCCAGAGGCTGTATATTTAAACAGTTACGGCCTGTGTGTGTCTCAGCCTCCTGCTGCATGCTCCTGAGCAAGATGGTGTAATATGTGCATTTTACATATCAATAGCAGAGGAGGCTGTTTCCAGATGGCTGTACCTATTTCAAAGCCACCTTTTTATGCAGAAGGAAGACTGTGTGACCTCCCTCCAAGTAAATGTGTTTTGTAAGTCCTGGGAATGAATGCTTAAAAAATGGTCCTGGGCTATATTTCATGTCCAGTCCAGTGTGTTGTGTGTGCACAGCTGTTCGGGGCTGGCATGTGGTAGCATATTAAAAGGAAGATTACCATTTCCAATTTTTTCCCCTTCTGAAAGCTTGATATGCATATATGAAACTTGTGGAAAAAAAATAGGCATAATGAGACAGGGATGCTGGGTCTCAAGGCACTAGTCGGTGCACATCTGGAGTTTGTAGCATTCTAGAGATAGTTACTTATTCCCAGGAGCCGCCGCCGGAGTGGGAATGGTAGCCCGGTATCCATGGTGAGCTTCCCTATCTCACCGTGCCAGGTGTGCGTGTGTGTGTTATTTCTTGGAAAGGCTGTCCTCTGAGGGGGTGGGGAGGGAAGAAGACAAGAGAGGAGAGAAGGGAAAAAACAGAAGGGGGGTAATTAGGCGCCACCTTGCCGAATGGAGCCTGCTCAGGCGTCTGAAATCAAGGATGGGGATTGGAAGGGCACTGATGGAGTCTGACGATTCCCCCTGCCTGCCAACTCCACGCTTGTTTCTATGGGTACAAGACCAGGGGAAAGAAACCCTGGGGTCAGAAAAGAGGCATGGATCACAATGCCAAGCAGGATGGGCCTTGCTCCTTGCCTCTTCTGCAGTGTGAGATTAGTCTTGAACTGACAACCTGAATTCATGCTGATTTCTTCCCCCAGTTTAGACACTGGAACTGTTTCAAACTTCGTAGGCTGTTATTTGGAAAAAGCCTTCATGGGATAGCATTTTAACTGGACAGCTGACTGGCTGATTTTATATTCCCACTTAATGGATAGAGAAATTGAGGCATTAGGAACCATATGGACCTGCCTTACTCTAAGAGGGAAATAGGAGCGGGCCTGGGAAGTTTTCCCAGGAAAGAGTTTGTTATAGCTTCATAGATTCACGAGATGCATGATTTTTTTTTTCTTTTTTTTTTTTGAGTTGCAAGACTGTGAGGTTGCAGATGCTCTGTGTAAAACAATGCCCCACAGGGAGGGAAGTGTGAGGTCCGGCCTGAGGCCACCTTTAAAAAGGGCTATAAACAGCAGCTGCTTCTATTGTGCGTGCCAAGTGCTGCCTATTAGTTTAGGTTTCCAAACTCCTTGTTTCCTTCTCTTGAACCAGATGTGACCAAGCAAGAGTTTGTCAATTCAGAGGTGGACCCCAGATGGTGGGAATCAGGGGAGGGAAGTGAGGGGCACAGGGGCCTCTGGGGGCTGAGGCAGGAGATGGCTCTCTGCCTTTCTCAGGTACTCTGTTTTTCTGTCTCGGTGTCTGATCCATCCTTCCTTCTCTGGATTTGGCAGCTGAGGCAGAGTGGGAAAGAGTGTCTTGTGGTGTCTGATCTTCAAGCTCACACATGAGCACGTGGAGGACTCAGGACATAATGGAGGGGATAGATGATGGCGGAAGAGCATTTGGGAGCCCCATTGGCACTCCTGATGGAGGGCAGGGAGGGGACAAGCAAAAGAGCCCCAGGCCGCTGGGCCACACAGAACCTGGATGATGAAACAGGAGGATGAAGTCAGGAAGACAGAGCCACCTCCCTCTGCTGCCCCTGGTGAAGGGGTGCATCTGTTCCCTGGTTGGTGGGGGAGATATGCCAACCCAGAGCGTTATTTCTGATTCATGGTGTGTGGCATTTTTATTTACCGTTTATGAAACTGTGGGTTCAGTTGTGTTTTTTGTTTTTTGTTTTTTTTTTATTTTTGAGACAGAGTCTCACTCTTGTCACCCAGGCTGGAGTGCAATAGCATTATCTCGGCTCACTGCAGCCTCTGCCTCCCAGGTTCAAGTCATCCTCCTACCTCAGCCTCCAAAGTAGCTGGGATTACAGGTACCCACCACCATGCCTGACTAAGTTTTGTATTTTTAGTAGAGATGGGGTTTTGCCATGTTGGCCAGGCTGGTCTCCAACTCCTGACCTCAGGTGATCCACCTGCCTCAGCCTCCCAAAGTGCTGGGATTACAGGCATGAGCCACCGTGCCTGGCCCCAGTGTTCTTAATTAATCCCTTTTATTTCTCTTTCCCTCTTTCTTTCTTCTTCCAAGGTAGAGGACCTTTGGAGATGTGAATGAAAACAGCTGTCTGAACAAGTTGTACCCTAACTAGCGCGTCCGCGAGTCCGAAGCTTGAAATGGGGAATTTGGTCAGCATGGGCGAAGCTACGCAGCCCAGGTGAAGGGACACTCAGGCAGCAGCCTCTGCCTTTTCGTCCTCTCCTTTTCACGGAGATGACAAGAATCATCCCAGGACTTATCTTCTGAGGTGCTCAGCTGTGCTCCCAGAGCTGCTTTGGTCACTGCTATTTTGGAATTACACTGCAGCGAATTCTCACGCACGGAGGGTGGAAGCAGGATGAGTGAAGTCATTCTGGAGAACAATGTAAATTATAGCCAAATTATATATTTGCATATGCCATGACCCAGCATCCCAACATATGTCAGAGAAACTCTTGCACAGATTCATGTGGAAATAAACATAGTAAAGATGTCCTACACATCTTTCTGGTCCCAGGGAGTTGGAGGCAACTTAGGTACCCATCATTTGGGGAATAGAGAACATGTGGTGGGAGCTTATGCTGGAATACCATGCAGCAGCTGAAGTAATGAATGAACACAATTCTTTAGCAAGACTGTTGACTGAACATGTAAGAAACAGGACACTATCTATAGCACGGTGTCATTTAATAATATTAACAGAAGCATACACATACAAACAGTACTGTATTTTTACGTTTCCAGGCACAAAATTTCTTATACATGACATTGGGTGGAGAGAGAAGGAGACCTGTCATGGGGATCGAAGTTAGAGGGAAAAAATTCAAATAAAATTAAAGAATAGAGGGAGTTTAAACTGCCCAGTTATGATAATTAACATGCCATGAACTGAAGAAACAACTCAGTTTTGCACTTGAATTCCTATGTATGGAAACGGAAATTCTCTTTGTCTTTTTCTCATCTATCTACATACCTATAACATACCATAGTTTCTGTGATTAAAAGTATCACAGAAATGCAGAAATGCATATGAAATCTCACTGTCAATAATCAACCATCAAATACTTTTTAAACCTATACTGCGGATAGTCCTGCGCTAGGTCTGATGGAACATGCAAGAGCATAGGGTATTGTCCTTGTTGTTACCATGCAGATTGGAACTTACAAAGGAGACAAGAGCATGCAATTTAAAATAGCATATAATGAATGCCTAAACTGTGTAAGACATACACAATGAGGTGCATGACATTTAAAAACAAAGATGGCTGGTGAGAACAGGAGTGGTCACAGAAAACTCACTGGAGAAAGCAGATCTACACAGGGCGGTGAAGGATGGTGGAACTAGTTTGGCAGAGGGAAGGGGAACGGAAGCCGTATAGAGACATAAATCGTGAAGCTACCAAGGAGACCATGAGCGCAGTAGCCAGACCCCAGCAGAAGGGGCCAGCTTGAGGTGTGGATGAAGCAGGGTGCAGTGCATACTTATCCTGTCGTCTGCGCAACATTCAGCTTCTGGGAACCATGTGTTGCCGCCTCTAGCTCCTTTATCCCCAGGGCTTCTCGGAAGCCATTTGTACAGACGCTTTCAGGCCTCTCCTGCCCACTGCTCAGGGTGTGGGTGCTGAGGGCGGGATTTGGGATTTGGCCAGGAGGAAGCATCTGCCACCACCGGCATCCCTTTTGCTTTCTTTTCCGTCTTATGAGTACTCGGGACTGCCTCCGAGCTTTGCCTAATTGCTCTGTCCACGGACCAATGAGGAGGGGTCACGTTTTAAAGTGACAATCTTACATTGGCAACATTTTCTAGAAAATTCTACACACACCCGTGGACTAATCTTCCAGAGATCGTTTAATTCAATTTTCTTATTTAGAGATAGGGTCTTGTTCTGTCGCCCAGGCTGGAGTGCAGTGGTGTGATCTCCGCTTACTGCAGCGTCAAACTGTCGGGCCCAAGCGATTCTCCCACTTCAGTCCCCCAAGTCGCTGGAACCTGCCCCTGGCGAATTGTTATGTATTTTCTGTGGGATGGTGTCTTACTATATTGCTCAGGCTGGTCTCAAACTCCTGGGGTCAAATGACCTCCCACCTTGGCCTCCCAAATTGCTGGGCTTATAGGTGTGACCCACTGTGCAAGGCCAGGTACGGTGGCTCACGCCTGTAATCCCAGCACTTTGGGAGGCTGAGGTCGGCAGATCACCTGAAGTCGGGAGTTCGAGACCAGCCTGACCCACATGGCGAAACCCTGTCTCTACTAAAATACAAAAAATTAGCTGGGCATGGTGGTGTGTGCCTGTAGTCCTAGCTACTCGGGAGGCTGAGGCAGAAGAATTGCTTGAACCCAGGAGGCAGAAGTTGCAGTGAGCTGACATCACCCCACTGCATTCCAGCCTGGCCACAGAGCAAGACACCGTCTCAAAAAAAAAAAAAAAAAAAAAAAAAAATCAGATTTATAACATGTATGAGTTTAATCAATATTATTAACAACAACTAATATTATTAAGTTTGTTAAGAAAACTAGGTCTGGCATGGTGGTGCACACATATAATCCCAGCACTTTGGGAGACTGAGGTGGGCAGATCACTTGAGGCCAGGGGTTCGACACCAGCCTGGGCAACATGGCGAAACCCCTTCTCTACAAAAAATACAAAAATTAGCTGAGTGTGGGGGCATGTGCCTGTAGTCCCAGCTACTTGGGAGGCTGAGGTGGGAGAATCACTTGAGCCTGGCAGGTTAAGGCTGCAGTGAGCTGCAAGCCTGCCACTGCACTCCAGCCTTGGTGATAGGACAAGACCCTGTTTCAAAAAAAAAAAAAAAAGAAAGAAAAAAAAAAGAAAAAAAGAAAACCAGGAGGCCGGGCATGGTGCTATGGATGTTCACAAAAGGGGTCCTAATGCATGTGTACTGAACAAACATGTACATACGAGCATGGTCACCTTGTGGTGGAGACAACATTGAAGTGTACCGCAATCAGGCTCTATACGTGAAAAGTTGAAGCAGGGACACCAGGGCACTCAGTGTCCAGCCTCTGTAAACCAGCCAGAACCAGTCCATGGTGAGTGGTCTCTTATCAGGAGAAAGTTACTGAAAAAGGGCTCTTGTCCAATCAAAGCTGTAGTTATGGCTGTGGAACAGGGGATAGAGGTTAGTCTGGTGGTGTCTGGTGGCTGGTAAGCTGCAGTTGTTTCAATATTGCTTATCTCAGGGCCACTGCTTGGTTGGCTGCCAGAGAAAAAGAAAAACCCTGTAGCCCTTAGGACATAGTATACTCTTTTAAGTGTAGGGGTGCATGACTTAACCCTTGCCTAGCAAGACCTAGGTTCTGTTTAGAATTCGGTATCTTATTGCCACAAAGAGTCTGTTCTGTCAGCCTTACGATCTCTGTTTTAACATTAATGCTTGTCAGTGGTTGTGTCTAAACCATAAAAGAAAGGGGATATACGCGTTTGACATGCTATCCCATCATGGCCAGGAACTCAGGTTTTAAGGTTTCTGTGGGGTCCCCTTGGCCAAGAGAGGGTCAGTTCAGTCAGTTGGCAGGGGTGGGGGCTGTTAGGATTTTATTTTTAGTTCTTATTGATTTCATGTTGACATATTTTGGATATATTGAGTTAAATATAACACGCAGTCAGCCTTCCCTATCTATGGATTCAGCATCCATGAATTTAACCAACCTAGGATCAAAAATATTCAAGAAAAAAAATAAAACAAATAAAAAAGCAAAACAGTATAACAACTATTTATAGAGCCTTTACATTGCATTAGATATTATAAGTAATCTAGAGATGATTTAAAATATACAACAGGATGTGCATAGGTTCTATGCAGTTACTACACCATTTTATATAAGGGGCTTGAGCATCCATGGATACTGGTATTTGAGGGGGTCCTGGAACAAATCCAACCCCCCATATACCAAGGAGCAACTGTATTATTAAAATGAATTTGAGCTCTTTTAAAAATGTGATTACAAAACATTTAAAATTACACACGGAGCTCACATTCTGGTTCTGCTGGATAGGGCTGCTCTGGATTAAAGTTGTTCTTGGTTTATTTATTTGGTTTTCCATGCACTTTTCAACTCTGATTCTATGCCTGTGATCTGAATCTCCTCTTGAGATGGTGGATTCACATCCGCCATTCTGTCTCCTCATCTTCTGAGAGGTCTGCCCTGGAGCCCTCTGCTGAGCTCTCCTCAGGACCAGCTGCTGGTCATCCTGAGATCCCTCTTCACTAATGTCCTGGGAATTTCCTTTATTGTTCTACGGTGTTGAAGCCTGTTTCCTGGATCTCATTTCTTCCTCCTTGGTTAATTCCTTTGTTTTATGAAACATGCTCTCCAGTTTCCTAAGAAAAGTGTGTGGGAGGCTAATTTTTTGCAACCTTATGTGTCTGAAAATTTGTCTGAAAATCACGTGCCCTTGATGCACAGTTTGGGTAGGTGAGTCCAGGATGCAGATAATTTCTCCGAATTTGGAAGGCATTGCACCCATATCTTCTAGCTCCCTATACTGCTGTTGAGAAGTTCTAAGTCATTTGACTTCTTAACCTCTGTACATGACCTTTCCTTTGAAATATCCACTCCCTCTTGCAGAATCTTCTTTTTCTCACCAATGCTGTGAACTTTCATGATGATGTAACTTGGTATATGTCATGCCATTCAATTCTGGGAAATTTCCTTGAATTATTTTACTGGTGATTTCATCCCCTCTATTTCTTTAGTTCTCTCTCTTTGGAACTCTATTATTTGGATGAAACAGATAATTGTTAGTCTGCACTGGTATTCTAATTTTCTTATCTTTTCTCTTTTATTTTCCATCTCAGTCCTTTGCTCTCCTTTCTAAAAAGTTTCCTCAACTTATGTTCCAACTCTTCTGCTGAGTTATTTATTTATATTATTATATTTTAAATTTCTAACAACTTTTTTTTGGTTCTTTGATTACTTTTCCTTTTTTTTTTTTTTTTTTTTTTGAGACAGAGTCTGACTCTGTCACCCAGGCTGGAGTGCAGTGGCACAATAACAGCTCACTGCAACCTAGACCTCCTTAGCTCAGGTGATCCTCCCACTTCAGCCTTTCGAGTAGCTGGGACTACACGCGCCCACCACCACACCCAGCTAACTTTTCTGTATTTTTTGTAGCGAGGGGGTTTCGCCATGTTGCCAGGCTGGCCTTGAGTTCCTGGGCTCAAGCCATCCCCCTGCCTCAGACTTCCGAAGAGCTGGGATTACAGATGAGAACCACTGTGTCTGGCCTACTTTTCTTTTTTAATAGCATCCTGCTCTTCTTTGTTTTGCAGGTGCAGTATCTTCTACATCTTTGTCCCCAAGGACAGTAACGCTCACTTTGATTTTAATTCTTCTCTTGCCTGCATAGTGTCTGTTTCTTCCAAATCCCCTTTTTTTCCCGTGTATTTGGTCTTTCTCTTTCATGATAAAGGTTTCCTCAGGTGCAGAATAAACCTGGGTGGTTTACATATGTTTATTGGCATGGGGGCTGCCTGCCTATAGCTGGGGTCCTGTGCAAATGAGCTTCTCAGCAGGGCGGCTGTGAGGGATCCCTGAGTGAGTTGCTTTAGGTCTTCTAGAGCTGTTCCTATTTCCCAGAGGAGAATTTGCCAGTCTCCTGCCCAGAGGGTAATATCTTGGCTGCCAGCATTCTGAGAGCTGAATCGAGAAGACAGTTTGGGATTTCAACATTCAGGAAGTATACATCTGCCCCACCCCCCATTCCCCTGTTTCTCTTTAAGATACCCCAGCCTGCTATTGGCTGCCTCTGTCAGTTTTCTATTTTCGTGTAACAAACTACCCCCAAACATTATGGCTTGTGAGCAATTGTATTTGCTCATGATTCTTGGGGTCAGGAATTTGGTAAGCTCGGCTGGGTGGTGGCTCTGATCACAAGGCCTCAGCTGGTGCAGCTGGGATGGAGGGTTCACTTCTATGCTGGCTTTGTCATTCTCATGGCTGGTGTGCCTTGGCCTCTCTGTCTTGTCTTTGTATCTGTCTTTTTCTGTCTCTATGCTGTCTCACCCATTAGGACCTCTCTGTGTGACTTGGGCTTCTCACAGCATAGTGGTCTCAGTGTGGTCATGAAACTGCCTTGGCAAAAATCATAACAGTGAAAAAATTATGACAGTGAAGGAGATCTGACCTAACCAACGCCATCTTGCCTTTAACCTCCAAAGTACCCATGGTCATTCCTGGGCATGGGCCAAACTAACTTTGGGAAAAATTCACTGTATAGTTTAAATAATAATAGCCCTCTCCAAAAGAAACTTAAAAACTTAAAATTAACAAGTTTATTAATTTTAAAACTCATGAAAAGACACCAGGTTAGGAGGATGAGAGGGGCCTGAATTCCCTTAAGATGTAGGTATAGTTAAGCGATTACCAGCCATTATTCTGGAGGTCACTTCCCCAATTATTCCTGTAAATAACATCATTACTGTAGAACCTAAGGTTGGCCTTTTGAGATGTCTTTTCAGGCTTTTGCATTTTTGATGACCAGATGGCCCTACCTGGACCAGCAACTCCTTTGTGGCCCCCACCCATAAGTGGACTCAGTGCAGGAGGACCGTTTTCCACACCAGTACGATTGCATCCCCAACCATCAGCATTTCCCCTTCCCTAGCCCACTGCCCATCAAGCTATCCTTCAAAAACTCTAGCCTCCAAAAATTCAGGGAGGCTGATTTGAATAATACTAAAACTCTGGTTTCCCATTTAGCTGGCTTTATGTGTATTAAACTCTCTCTATTGCAATTCCCCGTCTTGATAAATCAGCTGTGTTTGGGTAGTGGGCAAGATGAACCCATTGGGTTCTGACTTCCAGCTGTTGACTTCCAGCGGGCAGGAGGCAAATGCTGCCAGTGCTGGGGTGGTTGAAGGCTATGTCCAGAGCTGGCATAGTGTTGCTTCTGTTGGTCAGAGAAGTCATGCGGGTCTATCCAGACTCAAGGGTATGAGGAAGGAGACTCCTTCTTGTGTTGGAAGAGAAAGGACCCATTGCATATGAGCATATGAGTTGAAAGATTGGCCATCTTTAGGAAATTTAATCTGCCACACTGCCCAAGTTAAAGTTGATTTAAAAATAATATTTAGTGAGCATGATTTTCATTGGGTAGGAATATTTATCAATTGTTTTCTCCTTATACAAAATTGAAGATTGTGTTAAACTTATCTTCTGCTTTTGGAAATAAGTGTATTTCAGAGATCAACATTTGCTATGAGTTTCCAAAATTTTTTCTGTTTGTGTACTTAATCTTTTCATATTGTCATTGATGATGTGTATCTGAGTTACTGGTGGCAAATCTGTATGGGTCTATAGCAACCTCAATTCTTGTCTCCTCAGAAGAAAGAATTCAGCTGAGGGGCATAAGGCAGAAGAAGAGACCAAAGCAAATTTTAGAGCAGGAGTGAACATTTATTAAAAAGCTTTAGAGCAGGAATGAAAAGATAGTAAAGTACACTTGGAAGAGGGCCAAGTGAGCATCTTGGAGGTCAAGTGTGGGGTTTGCCCTTTGACTTGGGGTT
This sequence comes from Macaca thibetana thibetana, assembly GCF_024542745.1. Classification (NCBI taxonomy): domain Eukaryota; kingdom Metazoa; phylum Chordata; class Mammalia; order Primates; family Cercopithecidae; genus Macaca; species Macaca thibetana. Next base: position 83,742,984 of record NC_065585.1, on the reverse strand, counting down.
TTATATGTTGCCATGCTTCTTGTGTCTTGCATCCCTTTTCCCATGGAATGCTGCCAGAAGGTCATATACCAGTGAAACTCTTTTGCCTCATAATGCTCATGTTCAAGCTCACTCGTCCAGCTCCTGTGATCTTACCGGGAAGCTGGTGATCACCAGTTTCAGGTGTTTCCTATCACCTGATGGTCCCCTGACTCTCCTGGGTCAGGAGGTGGGGTGTGGAGGCCCTCTCCTGCCCTGTTCATGTCTGACTAGCTGCCCACTGTAACAAGATGATCTGTGATTTTATTTGTATTCTTTTGATTTGCTTTTGCCTTTGGAAGGAAATCTATATTTATTCAGTTTGGAGACTTGAGATGGTTTTGTCAGTGATTGTGTTGGTTCCTGTTCTCTTACTCCCAAAGGGGAAATTTTATGTTTTTATTTATTTGGCAGTTTGATTTTCCTTGTGTAGGGAAATATATTCAGCTGGGAGAAGTTGTTGGAAGGCAGTTTTCCCTGAGGAATTCACTGCTTTTTCAAATAGTTTTTTTAAGCCTCTGTGGGGAGGTGAGATGGGGGCATTCCCCCAAATACCCCGCCTCCCGGAGGCCAGCAGCTTTGTTTGTGAGGCCCTGGTGAAGCTGCCAAACTGCTCTCATTTGCCACCCTCCAGAGTCCCATCCTCCTCCAGTTCAAGTTTGAGAACTTCCCAGATCTTCGGGGAATCACCTACTTGATTCCCACAGGGTCTTCCTTTGTGAGTATTGAATAGGGTTGTCAGTACTTTGATCCATCCTTTCACAGGCACCAAATTACACAAACATTGACTTCCTCCAAGTTTCTAGCCCATTGATACCATGCTTATTTTACCTTGATGTGATAGAGTTTTCTCCCCACTTAGTATGACTCTCTGATCCTTTCAGTGGAATTTGGGAAGGGAGGGACCCTAAACATGTCCGCTTAAGTGTCATTGGCCACTTTGTTTTTGGTTTTAGTCAACAGGTTTATTAAGAATTGCTCCAAAGACTTGATCATATTTGAAAGACTGAATATTTTATTTTTTATGGCTTAGAAGAGAGACAAGCATCTACAGCAGTAGCTCTCAATCCTGGCTGCACATGAGGATCAGCTGAAGGGGCTTGGATGAACTGGTCATGTCCAGGGCACACCCTCAGAGGTTATGATTTGATTCTCCTGGCTTGGAACCCAGTCATAAGCTTTGAGAAAAGCTCCCTGGATGGTTTGTGTACTCAGAGTGCTGAGAACCATGGATCATAGGGTAATGGGTGCATATCCTAAGCCTGTGAGTACCCTTGGAATGGGGAAAAAGGAGGAGAAGGAAATAGCAGGAGTAAAAACGAAGAAATCATAGATAAGAGAAAAAAGCACAGGATTTAGAATCTGTATCTGATTCCCAGTGCCACAGTTGAATGCCTGCATAATCCTGTATTACTTTTTTGAGCCACATTTCACTCTTTGTAAAAGAGCACTAATGTTATCTACTTCATGGCACTGATGCAAGACAAAATTGCATGTCTGGGAAAGCAAATGTTTGTTATTATTTTTAAAAACTAGGGTTTTGTAGTGGCACTTAAGTATAGGATCTTGAGAGATTATCCTGGTTTTAGGGTGGGTCTAAATCCAACGACTGATATCCCTATCAATCAGAGACTGGAACTGGCAAACAGACACAGACACACAGAGGAACAGGTCAGGTGAAGATGGAGGCAGAGGTTGGAGTTATGCTGTCACAAGACAAAAATTTCCTGGAGCCCCCAGATGCGGGAAGAGGCAAGGCAGTATCTGGAGCTTCAAAGGGACCATGGCCCTGCTGACACCTTAATTTTGGACATCTGGTCTCCAAAACTGTGAAAAAATAATTTCTTGTTTTGAGCTGCCAAGTTCATGTTAATTTGTTATGACAGCTCTAGAAAACTAAGACATCCTTCCCCACCCCCTCTTCCTGCATTATCTTCTTCCTCTTTCACATTAATTATAATATTTAAGAAATAATTCTTGTTCTTAAGAGGGAGCTAGTTGTGATGAAGTAAAGAACCCCATGTCCCAGCAGAACTTAAATGATGTGAAAGTTAAATGGTCAAGGAGGACCATAATATGGAGATGCTGCAAGCCACCAGGAGCCAAGCACTAGGTGAAGAGTGTATACAATAAGTACAGGGAGGTCGGGGGTTTCTCTGCCCTGAGATCCAATGTTTCTCTTGATCAAACTTTCTTTAATTTTGAAAACTAGTTTTCTCTTTTGATTCCCTAAAAGATGTACCTCATTGAGCGACATCACTTTGATCTCTCAATTCTGACCTTCTAGCTTTGAATTTTTTTCCAAGTCAGGTTACCAGCATGTTTCATACTTTTCCTGCCTCCTAAAGGAACTTTTAAAGAATATCTGTGACTTAAAGATGGCAGACAAAAGTCACTGGGTTGTTTAATCCCTGAGGAGAGACTATGAAAAAGTGAAGATCCACATTGAAGAAATGCTTTTTCATGTTTGGGAAAACATGTACTTTGAACTTTGAATTAATAATTACTTTCTCTATCTTCTTTTCTTTTCTTTTCTCTTTTCTTTTCTTTCTTTCTTTTTTTTTTCTTTCTTTCTTTCTTTCTTTCTTTCTTTCTTTCTTTCTTTTTTTCTTTCTTTCTTTCTTTCTTTCCTTTCTTTCCTCTTTCTTTCTTTCTTTTTCTTTTCTTTTCTTCTTTTTTTTTTTTTTTAAGAGACAAGTTCTCACTTTGTTGCCCAGGCTGGAGTGCAGTGGCATAATCTTGGCTCACTGCAGTCTCCACCTCTTGGGCTTAAGCGATTTTCCTGCCTTGGCCTCCTGAGTAGCTGGGACTACAGGTGTTTGCCATCAGCCCTGCTGTCTATCTTGTTTCTAAATCAAAATGAAGCACTACTGGGTAATGTCATGGGAAGATGGTGGAGTAGGAAGCTCTAGGAATTTAGGACTTGAGCATCAGCTAGGAACTGTCTGAAGCAACTATTTTGGAACTCTGAAGTCTAATAGAATAATTGAGCATTCAGGTGAGAGCTTGATAAAGAGGCTGGCAATTTTCAGTGAATTTCAGCCCTTTGTCTAGCAGTGGCTACCACCCTCATCCCCTGGCCCTGCATCTGCTTGCCATGGGGGTGGTGGTATGCATTCCTGATGCGTTTTCTGCCGCCCAGTGGGGCAATAGAAACTTTATCCTCCAAAAATTGGGGTTGTGTGTTTTGATTGCTGATCACTGCTTTTGATTGTGGAGGGACTGGCACAGAGGTTGGCTAGTGTTTCAACCCCCATGGGCTAAAACAGCTCCTGAGGGGATTTGAAGAGACAGGATCTATTCCCTACCTGCTAGTTTCACTCCTCCATCCCCTGAGACACTTTTGGGAGGTAGACAGTCTGGAAATATCTGTCAGTCATTGGCTGACTGCAGAGGCAACAGAACAGAAACTTCTCTGACCACAAAAAACAAGTAATATACAGTTGCAAAATTTGTTTAGAAAACTTCAAAATGGTTGGCCCTAGTCCTCAAAAAGCAAGATTTGGCAATTCCTGAGATGTGGGAGAATTAAATCTCTGGAGTCACCATAACATAACACTCAAAATATCCAGTTGGTAACAACAAAAATACAAAATATACAAAGAAATAGGAAAATATGGTTCATTCACAGGAAAAAAATAATTTGACAGAAATCATCCCTGAGGAATCTGAGACACAGGAATGATTAGTCAAAGACAGTAAGTCGACAGTCTTGAATATGTGAAATCAGTTAAAGAAAACCGTGCCAAAGGAACAAAGGAAATCAGAAAAATAAGGTATGAACAAAATGAGAATATCAATAAAGAGATAGAAATTATAGAAAGGAACCAAATAGAAAAGTTGAGAAGTGCAACAACTGAAATGAAAAACTCATTAGAGGTGCTCAATGGCAGATGTGAGCAGGCAAAATGAACTTGAGACAATTTAAACTATCCAGTCTAAGGAGCAGAAAGAAAAAAGAATGAAGAAAAATGAACTGAGAATGAATGATGTGTTGGGTATCATTAAACACACCAACATACAAATTTAGCATTTCCAGACGCAGAAGAAAGAAATATTTGAATAAATAATGGCTGAAAACTTTACTAATCTGAGGAAATACATGAATGCATAAATCCAAGAATTTCAGTGAACTCCAAGAGGCATACGCTCAAAGAAATCTACACAGAGACACATTATAGTCAAATTCTTGAAACCCAAAGACAAAGAGAGAACTTTGAAAGCAACAAAAGAAAAGCAACTTGTTCTGTACAAGGAATTTTCAATAAGGTTAACAGCCAATTGCTCCTCAGGAATCATGGAGACCAGAATTCCTTATGTAAAGTCCTGGAAGAAAAAACTGGAAACCAAGAACTATATATCTAGCAAAACTATCTTTCAAGAATAAAGGGAAAACTAAATATTGCCAGATAAACAAAACCTGAGGGAGCTCATTAACTGTAGACCTGATACAGAAATGTTAAAGGGAATGTTTCAGGCTGAAAAAAAAGGACAGTAGATATTAATCGTAAATTGAAGCCATAAGAAAAAGAATATTTGTATATTACTGAAATTAAGTTGGTTTGTCAAAACTAGGTTGTAATAAGTTTAAGACGTTAATTGTAATCCCAAGGTAACCACTAAGAAATAACTAAAAAAGCCCGGGTGCAGTGGCTCATGCCTATAATCCCAGCACTTTGGAAGGCCGAGGCAGGCGGATCACCTGAGATTGGGATTTTGAGACCATCCTGACCGACATGGTGAAACCCTGTCTCTACTAAAAATACAAAAAGTAACCAGGGGTGATGGCATGTGCCTGTAATGCCAGCTACTTGGGAGGCTGAGGCAGGAGAATTGCTTGAACCCGGGAGGTGGAGGTTGCAGTGAGCCCAGATCATGCCACTGCACTCCAACCTGGGTAACAGAATGAGACTCCATCTCAAAAACAAAAAACAAAAAACAAAAACCAAAAAAACAAAAACAAAAAAACAGAAAAAAAACTAAAAAACCTAAAAAAATACAGGGAAAGAAAGGAATAAAAATGGTACACTACAACACTATAAAATCAAGCAACCTAAAACCATTCCAGACTGTTTCAGAGTGACTTTTAATGGTTTTACTAGTGGATTCTCACAATCCAGCCTGTGTGAGAGGAGTTACCTACACATTCCAGATTTTGACAACTTGGAAAACTTAGCTGTGAGGTAGCACACTGAGCTAGTTTTACAAGGCCAACTGTAGAGCTTATATCAAAGAAAGAACATAACAGAATGGAGAGAACATTGGACTAGAAGCCAATGCCTCTAGGACTAGGTTCTAGTTGCCTGAGTTGTTCGTGCTAGCAAGCCAGGTGACATTGAACAACTCTGTTTTCTTATCCATAAAGGGGGGTTGTTGAACTAGACAGTCTCAGAGGTCCCTTCCAGACTGAAGATGAGCATCAAGGTTTGCACACAGCTCTCCTCGATGGGGCCTGCCCTCTGAATTGAAGAGCATGTGTAACCAAGACCTCTTTCTACTCATTTACATCACAGATGTGCACTCTCTGAGGCTAATTTTAAAAGAGACAAAAATATCGTATGGCTGGAAGGGACCTTGAGAAATGACTTAGTACAACAGCAACAACATCTGCAGCAATACTGATTCCTTCTGTCTTGTACAGCATTTCAGAATTATCTCTAGAGGCATCCCTCCCAGTATCTGTTTTAAGTCTTGAGTCAGGTAAGGCAGACATTCAACCGAAGTAAACAACTATGTATTGAAGTTTTTGTGTGTGTGCCAGGCAATATGCTCAAATCCGCACACAGAAAAATAAGTGCGAGTCCTGGATTTAAGGAGCCCACATGGTCCATCAGCCCCAGGTGAGGAAGTGGTGCTTGGAAAGACACAGTTTTGTGAATGAAATTACACAAGAAGAATTGTAGCTGGGGTGAGAAGGCAGGTCTGATTTCTAGGGAGAGATTGTCACACTGTCAGCCTGCCTGGATTCAACCCATGCACCCTTTTCATGAGGTCCAGAAGAGGTGATTGTACAATTCTTTTGGAAAATAAACTCTGGTCCAGTGCACCTTACTATGGGTGTTTTGTTCTGATCAGTAGTCTATCAGGTTGAAGTTAACACTTACTTCCTCTTGTTCTATTTAATTGAAAAAGACATGGTCTCTGCCCTTTTTCACTTCTGGTCAGTGGCATAAGTTCCTCATTCAACGCTTTGTAGAAGACATAAATACAACACCCTTGGGGCAGGATGAGAGGCTGTGGAAGGAGAAGTAGAACTGCTGACCCAAGCCTTGTGAGATCTTCAGGGCTCAAGAACTGCACAAGTTCTTATGGCCAGGTTTGCAAAGCATGTATTTTATTAATCTAGAGGCAAACAAACAGGTCTGTGTCCTCTTCTAGGTCTTGGTGAGAACTTATAAGGCTTTGCCTTTTCTTTAACCATTATCTTAATCCTTAACTAATTATTTTAATGAGCTTTGGCATAGACTCATATTTAATTTAATTTGTATCAATCTTGTCACATCTTTGAAAGCATTTTATGTCTCTATGTTATAAGACTCAGGGCTAGAATTGTATGATCAATAAATAATTAAACATAGAAACGGTAGTTTCTATATTTTTCAGTGGTGGTCCCAAAGACATCAGGTTCTAATTCCTGGAACCCATAAATGTTACTTTACTTGGAAAAAGGGGCGGGGTGGGGTGGTTTACGCCCGTAATCCCAGCACTTTGGGAGGCCAAGGCTGGCAGATCACCTGAGGTCGGGATTTTGAGACCAGCTTGGCCAACATGGTGAAACCCAGCCTCCACTAAAAATACAAAAATTAGCTGGTATGGTGGCACATGCCTATAATCCCTGCTACTGGGGAGGTTGAGGCATGAGAAATTGCTGGAACTCAGGAGGCAGAGGTTGCAGTGAGCTGAGATCGTGCCACTGCACTCCAGCCTGGGTGACAGAGCAAGATTCCATCTCAAGAAAAGAAAAAGAGAAAGGGTCTTTGCAGATGTGATTAAGTTAAGGACCTTGAGATGAGATCATCGTTTTGATGGACCTTAAATGCCCATCAAAAAGACTCAAGAAAGCACCCTTATAAGAGGGAGGCAGAGGGAGAGGACACACAGAAGAGGAGGAGGCCATGTGGGCATGGAGGCAGAGACTGGAGTGACACGGCCACAGGGGGAGGGATGCGGAAACCACCAGCAGCTGGAAGAGGCTGGGGATGGCTTCTCTAGAGCCTCCGAATGGAGGAGGGCCCTTGATTTCAGCCCAGTGATGCTGATGTTGAATTTAAGAGAATACATTTCTGTTGTTTGAAGCCACCAAGGTTGTAGTAATATGTTGCAGCAGCCACAGGAAATTAACACAGGAATGAAAAAGCTTAGGTCTCTACTGTTAGAGCCATCTCTACTGTTAGACCCATCTCTACTGTTAGAGCCTATGGATTCCTTCTCAGAACAATAGTTTTAAATCACACGATATAATACATAGGAGTATGCCACGAGCCAAATATATTGAAATACAGATGCTAGAACATAAGAAAATGAATTTGTGTAGCTTTGAGCACATGAATCAAGATGGTGCATTTCCCATAGAGGCAAGTGAAAAGTTATTTTGTTTGTGAAAGATATCAGCATGTTTCAAAACAGGCTGCTGCTCAGCTTGACTCAGCACACAGAACTGTGTGGAGTGGCCTGCAGGAAGAAACGTGGGGATCACGTGTTGTCTACGGAGGGGACTCATACTCGCTGTTGCTTTGCAGGCATGATGACAGTAGACAGTGTTCCAGGATAGTTACAGTAACTGCAAGGTCATTGTGCAAATATCTGGTGTTCCCTTGTGGCTAAGATCTGGGGATTGCTGATGCTCTGTGGTTTGTTCTATATTCATAATTGGAGGAGATGCTAAATTTTAGTTCATGAACCTCTGAGTGGCAGAAAGTACAGAGGAACAGCAGCTTGAGCGGCCAGGATGGGTATGGAGTTGGGTCTGCAGGGAGGCCGAGAATGGCAAGGCTTGGTGTTTGTAAGGATGGAGGCCTGTGCAGGAGCGGGACCCCTCATACGAGCACCCTGTGAAGCAGGAGGTGCAACGAATTAGACGGGGTGTCAGGCTGACTGTGAAATATGACAGATTAACAGCCAAGGCTGGTGGTGTGACCTGCTTTCAGACACTTCATTTAGAAGTTATCATTTTGCTGGATGCTTCCTATAATTTGTGATGATGCTGATTGTGATAAATCATGAGTTTCTGGCAAACTCTGCCAGCCTGCTCCAATGGCTGAACAGAGAAAATGTGTAATTCTGTGGGAACATTCATGCCACGAATGAGAGCAAGGGTCTGGCTGTAACAACAGAATGCTCAGTCAGTGAACAAAGTAATTAAATCAAGCTAATTAAATCACAATAAAAATAATTTTAATTTAATTAATTTCTTTGCACTGATTGAACATTATGTTGAAACCAAGAAGCTTTCTGAACACTAATAGAATTTAGGCGCTGGGACACCAAAGTTGTGGTCACTGGTGTGGTACGTGGGTTATTGTTGAGGGAATGAAATTAAATACATTTAACTAGATGCTGGAATGTTGACTGAAGCACAAATAGAAAATGATTTTGGAATCAAGATAATAGGGTCTCTTCGTTTCTCAGTTTGATTTCTGTACTAACTGGGTCAATAAATGCCAAATTTGTTAATCATTTAAAAGGCCTCTATAAAGTAGATAGTGTGCAATTGCCTCACTGTGCTGGAATTGGTGAGAACCTTTAGGTCAGGATCTTGGTGGTGAGCAGAAGTTCTAAGACACTTGCCTATTGTCGCCACTGCCCCCAGCCCTTGATACCTAATAAAGACCTAGAAGCATTAGAACTGGAATCCTTGACTAAACAAGTGGCAGTGGGGTTTTTAACTGCAGCGTGAAAGATCTAGGTGAGGCATCTAGAAGGACTTCCTGTTTGGGACAGATATTACCCAATAACCAGTTACTACTCCTTGAAAATGGGATGCTGGCCGTGGTGGCTCATGCCTGTAATCCCCAGTGACTCAGGAGGCTGAGGTGGGAGGATGGCTTGAGACCAGGAGTTTAAGGCTGCAGTGAACCACAATTACACCCACTGCACTTAGCCTGGGTGACACAGTAAGAACCTGACTCAAAAAACAAACAAAACCCCCCCAAACTGAATCATGCTCTGCCCACCCCATCCCCAGGGCTAAGCAGAAAGACTTATGCAAGCTGGTACTCATACAATTATTATTAAATTGCATTATTGAGGTCTCTTAAGGAATTTCTTCCCTTAGGGCTTGAAAATTAGGATGGATACTCTGTTTCCGGGGATATTTAAACATCGTACAGTCTATGAGCAGGAGGATGCTCACACAGACACCTCTCAAGGTCACCTCTCTGAGACTAATTTTGTCACATAAGCAACACTGGAATTCTGAGTGTGTGTTAACAGGCGCTCACATAATTACCAACTGCGATTTTAGAGGAGTTCTGTGCTTTGGATCCCAATATTATTTATCATGCACGTTATTTTAATTAATATGTTGTGTGTGTGCCAACATTTGAACCAGACCTCATTATGAGTAGTCGGGGCACTGCATTGTTTGTTGAGTGGAATTGTTTTCCGGGATGCAGCTGGTTTCCCTCTCCGGCAGCCAGGGAGGGCAAGGGAACCAAGGAGCCAGTATTTGCATAAAACCTTTGCTGCCGCAGAGGTTTTCAGTGATCATCTGTCCTAGACACTAACCAGCAAGGAATTATTTCTCCATCCAAAGGATAGGGTGTGAGGTGCCCCCAGGGAGGACTCTGGAAGCTCAGTGAGGTTTTGCGGAGAGAAGGGAGGGAACATCAAGGTTTGTGATGTCTGAGTCCTGCACCCAGCCCCAGGAAAGAAGCATATCCAGGTGCCTTGGAAGAGGGAATTGGCACCTTTGCTGTTGTCTGTTGTTACGTAATTGTCCACACAGTGTGAAATCCATGGAAGTGCAATGCCCATGAACTGCAGCTGGCAGTTCATCTCTGCCTGAACAATAACCAGAGACCCCCACTTCCTCCTACAGCCTGGTAGGACTTTTGGGCAGGTCTTCCTTTTCCTGGTAGAGCTAACCTCCCATAGCCCCCGCCAACACTTGCCCTGCCCTGAGGTTCAGAAGATGAACATTTTCCAGAAGAAGGATTCTCCTTTTTGGAAAGGAGAACTTCTGGCTTGACCTGCATTCCAGCCAGTTGGGTTGGCTGCAGCCCCAGCCTAGCCTGTACCCTGACCCCGCCCCCAGCACCTCCTTGGTCCCTCCCTACCCTGCTCCTTCCTCACCAGTGGGAAAGGGTGGTAAGGATGACCCTGGAGGAATCCCTTTCTCCTTAGAATATCTTTCTCATTCCAGCACCTGCTTTCCACCTGTGTGTAGCTTCTTGTCCCAGTATTTGCTAATGAGAATTAAGACCCAGAGTTCTGCTCTTGTCGCCCAGGCTGGAGTGCAATGGTGGGATCTCAGTTCACTGCAATCTTTGCCTCCCAGGTTCAAGCGATTCTCCGGCCTCAGCCTCCCGAGTAGCTGAGATCTGAGATTACAGGCGCCCACCACCATGCTCGGTTAATTTTTGTATTTTTAGCAGAGATGGGGTTTTGCCATGTTGGCCAGGCTGCTCTCGAACTCCTGACCTCAGGTGATCCGTCCACCTCAGCCTCCCAAAGTGCTAGGATTTCAGGCGTGAGCCACCGTGCCCGGCCCATAAGGTCTAGTTCTATTCATACCATTAAAAATGCTTCAACGAATACTACTTTTCATCCGAAGTCAAATATGTGCCCAGCAACGTGCTAAGCATGGTACCCAGATCATCACGTTTAATTTTCCTGGGACTCTACGAGGTAGGTGCTATTTTTATTTTCTTCTTGTGGATGAGGAAATGGTGGCTTCAGAAGTTAAATAACTTCCCTTAGGTCATAATTAGGAAGTGGAAGAGCTGCTTCTGGAATCGAGGTTTCTTTCTTTTCCAAATCCCTCCTCTGAACCCCCTTGCTGCCTCTGGAATGAGTCAGTGGTGGAGAAATATTCTGTAAGTGTGCTTCAGGCCTCTCAACACAGCACTGCCCACCCATACACATGAGTTCATTTGGACACTTTGTCCAAGCGGAGTCCTCTCCAAATCCTCTTTTCCAACCCTTAAAGCTATTTTGCAGAAGGAAGATTTTGGACCAACTAAGAATGTTAGGGCTATTTTTTCTTCTCTCAGAAAGTCAATTAACTACACACTGTGCATCTATATTGGTCCAAGGATTCTGTCACGGGAGGAAATCTCTTTAAAAGGTTTGACTCGGAGACCTCAGGACACCTCCAACATGGGGTTTTCAATCCACTGTGAGTCCCCAGCCCCTGCGCATGCCCGATGTCCACAGCACACAACTGTGCCAGACCCTGCCGTCGGGATAACTGGTACCAGCCACGGGCAATAGATGACCTCAATCTACCAGCCTGAGAGCTCCACCTTGATCGCCACTGGTCCCCCTCTTTGATCTCTTTCTCTCTTTCTGCTCGTTGTTTCTCTTTTTCCCTCCAAATGGACTTTGTCCACTCTGGTCCCCATCCCCGTGCCAGCCCCTCCCTTTCCTGTCATCTTGACTCTGTGCAGTTGGCTCCACACTATGCTCGTTCAGGTGGCCTTTGCCTGCCTCATAATTCTGTGCTGAAACAGAGTAATAATAAAAAACCCAAGAAAAGAAAATATTTACCAGTTCTGAAATGGCTTGAATTAATGAAATAATGTTTTGGGGCATTTAGATTGAACCCGTGTAATTGTAGGTTGCAACGTATAATAGTAGCTCATGCAGGGATATCATTTTGTGCTATTTTACTTTCAGGTTTTTGTTAATCCAGTGGGTTTGGTGGAATTAGAGGGCTGCTGTGAAAAAAAAAAAAAAAAAGCCTGAGCAACCTGCTGGCGAGAGAACAGATTTGTCAAACTAGCAGGTAGCTGTACGTTTAGCCTTTATCTGGCATACAATAAGGGCAATCACCAGGGCCTGTAGAAAGAGTATTGAACTGTCGACACAGGACATTTTTGTTGAAAGTAGTCCTTTTGATTTCATCTTCCCAGACTAATGTAATAAAAACAGACATTATGGAACACATTCATCTCAGTTTGATAGGGACCATCCTGAATACCCAGCAATGTGTGCAGTCATAAAGGTTATCCAACTGCTGTAAGTGACTTGGAAGACGATTGTAGATGCAAAGGTTATGAACACCTCTTCCTAGATAAGGATGGACAGCTGTCACAGGGGCAGGCCGGTGTGCAGATAGACTTGCCATTTTGTTTCTACTAGAATGTTAAACTTCGAAAACATTCTAAATTTCAGCCACAAGCCCATTTTCTCTAATTAACAAAACCTTGAGTGGTTATCTCCAAGGAAGAAGAAAGGAAAACAAAGTGAAGAATCTTGAACTTAGTTTTGCTGATCGGATGGCTGTTTCTATGGAAACAGAAACAGAGGCAGGAACCAGCCATGAACAGCCAGGGTCAGAGGCCTGGCTTGTGTCAGCTTCTCCCACTCTCTATATTCCCGAATTCCATACTCTTTGACTCTTGGAGTTTATGACCTCAGTGGGGACCATTTGCAAAGCAAAGAGCTTCACATAACTTGAGAACTTAGGATTTTTCTCTTAAACAAAAAGCTCACAGGAATTGAGCCAACTCTGGAACTGCAGAAGATTCGAACTTATGAAACCTTCTGATTTCTTTAGCTACCTGAAGCATTCCAAATTTGCTGTTAACATGGTAAACATTACTCCCAACATTTATATGTATGCTTGCTAAGGTGCTATTTTTCATGCACTCACTAAAGGGCACTGAAAGGAACTGCTTATTCTCCATCAATTATATCCTGCTATAAGCTTATAGGTAACATTGTACTGGGCATTAGAATGAGAACAGGTGGGTAATTGCAGATTGAATTTGAAACAGTATAGTAGTATCATTCCTCAAACTGAATAAGAAGCATGACTTGATATTTCTTTGAGACTAGAAAGGCTTATGTATCTTTGTACTCATCATTGCTGTTGAGTTCACTGTAGTTTAAACTATTCATTTGCTCATGCATTCATTCAGTAAACTGCCATTGAGTAGCCACTGTGCGCTAGGATTCAGGTATCGGATTCTGGGAGTTCAGACAGAAGACACATTCCCTGCTTTCAGGCAAGTGACAGTCCAGAGACATTTCTAAGACAAAGCAGATGGTTACAATGGAACGTGATGAGTGCTGTGATAGGGAGATGCCCAGGGTACTGGAGGAGCCGGGAGGTGAGCCACATACCCAGCTTTGTGTGTGTGCATGCTCATGTGTCTAGAAGTGCATGGTTTAAGAGCGGTTTACTGATGGAAATGATGTCTAAAATAAATCTTGAAGGATAAATAGAAGCTAGACAATGAAATGGAAATGGGTTACGTTGCAGACAAGAGCAAATGACATCCCAAGAACTACCAGTTACTCTGTGAGAGCTACGGTTACTTGAGTTGTGATGGTTGAGTCTGGAGAAATTGGCAGGGCTCTTCAGTTTCATGCTAAGTTGCCTATTTGTTGGAAGAAGGAAGGAAGGAAGGAAAGAAGGAACGACAGCTGGAAGTCACTGAAGAATAGGAAAGAATCTAAGATTTACTTTCTGCTTGGGCCTGGTGATCTAAAAAAATAAATTAAATCTTTCAGTAGTTAACCTCTGAACCTCCGTTTCCTCATTTATGAAAAAAATATATATTTACTTTACAGGGATGTTATGAGGGTTAAATGAAATACTGATATCAGGCACTGAGCACAGTTCCTGACACTTCATTCATGCTCAGTAACAATGGTCATCATTATCATGATAAGTATGGAGGAAAGAGGATGTAATAAAAGTGTCAATGAGAGCCAGTGTAGTGGTTAAGCCTGTAGTCCCAGCTACTCAGAGGCCGAGGCGGGAGGATTGCTTGAGCCAGGAGTTCAAGACTACTGTGAGCCGTGATCGTGCCACTGCACTCCAGCCTGGTGATAGAGCAAGACCAAATCCCTTAAAAAAACTTAACAAATAATAAAAGTGCTGGTGAGAGACGACGGTGGTCTGAAATGGAGTGGGGAGTGAGCCAGGAATCTGAGAGACATCTGGAGAGGTAGGATTTGCAGGGCTGGTGAGTGGCAGATGTGCAGGCGGTGAGGGAGAGGAGAGCCGAGAATGACTTCCGATTCCTGGTTGAGTGTGTGACTGTCCCCTCACTGAGATGGATGCAGAGTGAGCAGAGAATGTTCACAAAGAGAAAGACCATCCAACACCCAAACCCAACTCCATTCTTGATCTGGAGAGCTTTTCAAAAAAGGACCCTGTAGAGATCGGGGAGTGCAGAGACATCTCCATGGGAGTGGTGGGGGGAGAAGTTAGTAGCAACCCAGATGACCTCTCCTCAATGCTGAGAAGAGGAGGTGCAGGTAATCTTCCCAGCCTGCCCGCCTACCAGATACTGGTGCCTGGGCCAGCTTCTCTCCAGCTCCCAGATAACCTGTAAGAATCAAGCTGCTCCCATGGGCCCAGGTTCCTCATTAGGACACATGACCTGTGATGCTGGTGACCTTTGAGCTTCCCTGCACACCAGAACCACAGTCATTCTATGTAAAGCAGCTGCTGGAAAAAAAAAAAAAAGAGTTATGAATTCTACTTCTTAATGTGCTAGCCAGAGCAATAAAATTTATTCTCAATACTAATTCTGCAATTTAAATTTATTATCTTTGTGCTTTACAGTATCCATAGCAGTAAAATCTGTTCTCCAGAGTATGATTACAATTTCCAACTACCTAAGAAGGAATTATTTTTTTGTTTATGTTTTAAAGCCACAGCAATAAAATTTAACACCAACAATACTACTCCAACTTTGTATACCTTAAAACTTGCCATAAATGATAATTGTGAAAAGAATGTAGGGAAACACGTAAATGTTTTTTCCAGGAGAAAGTCGCTTTTTTAGTTTGTCTTATAGTGAGATTCAGATTCTTTTTTTGCAGCAGGGTCTTGCTCTGTCATCCAGGCTGGAGTGCGGTGGCATGATCAAAGTTCACCACAGCCTTGATCTCCCAGCCTGAAATGATCCTCCTGCTTCAGCCTCCCAAGTAGGTGAGACTACAGGTGTGGGCCACCATGCCAGCTAATTAAAAACATTTGTTTTTAAGTAGAGATGGGCATCTCCCTATGTTGCCCAGGCTGGCTTTGCCTGAGCTCAAATGGTCCTCCTGCCTTGGCCTCCCAATGTGTTGGGATTACAGGCATGAGCCACTGCCCTAGCCCCAGATTCTCTTTTTTGTTTTGTTTTGTTTTGAGATGGAGTTTCACTCTTGTTGCCCAGGTGGAGTGCAGTGGTGTGATCTCCGATCACCACAATCTCCACCTCCCAGGTTCAAGCGATTCTCCTACCTCAGCCTCCCAAGTAGCTGGGATTGCAGGCATGTGCCACCACGCCCAGCCAATTTTTTATATTTAGTAGAGACAGAGTTTCACCATGTTAGTCAGGCTGGTCTTGAATTCCTGACCTCAGGCGATCCACCCACCTTGGCCTCTCAAAGTGCAGATTCTTAACAGAGCATTGGAAACACACTCCTTTACACTTAGTCCACAAGTTTTGTTGATTCCACCTCCTAAACATTTCTTGAATTGGCCCATTTCTTTGTCTACGTGGTCCCTGAAGCTACGTGCTATTGCTCTAGTCTAGGGGGCTACTATCTTGTGCCAGGGCAAGTAATATTGGCATTTCAGTGTCCACTCTCCCACTGTATAATCAAATCTCCACAAAGCGGCTAAGAAAAAATGTTCAAAACACAAATCTTGCCAGTTTTCAGGAAAACCTGGGAAATAGAAAACAAGTTATATGATGCTGCAAGAAAGCAATCAGCTAAGTGCGGAATGTGGACCGTGTTCAGGACAGATGACTTGGTTTCTCTACTAAATCCATGGCATAAAAGAGGCAGAGGAGGCCGGGTGTGGTGGTTCATGCCTGTAATACCAGCACTTTGGGAGGCCGAGGTGGGTGGGTCATGAGGTCAGGAGATTGAGACCATCCTGGCTAACGCGGTGAAATCCCATCTCTACTAAAAATACAAAAAATTAGTCAGGAGTGGTGGCATGCACCTGTAGTCCCAGTTACTCTGGAGGCTGAGGCAGGAGAATAGCTTGAACCCAGGAGGTGGAGGTTGCAGTGAGCCAAGATCACACCACTGCACTCCAGCCTGGGCTCAAAATAAATAAATAAATAAATAAATAAATAAAAATAAAAAAGCAGGAGGAGGAAACAATGATGGAATGAGAGAGAACTAAGAACTATGAACGCAATGCTCAGGTATCATTGGTGGATTTGTGTGGCTCCTGCTGATTCCAACAAGCTAACTGTGTGAAGACAGTTCTGCCAAAATCAGGAAGGTCTGATTATGGTTTGGACAATAGATGCTGCTAAAGAACTACTGTTAATTTTGTTGGCACACGTTTATGTTATTGAAACAAAGCCTTTATCCATTAGAGATGCTCGCTTGGGTATTTACAGATAAAATGACATGATGTCTTGCATTTGTACTAAAATACCTCAGTCCTCTTCTTCCCCAGGGTGGATGGGTGGTGGGGATGGGCAAGGATCAAGACCATCAAAATGCAGAGATTTGTTGCAAAATTAAAAGTAAAAAATTTGAGAGAATAGGATAGATGAACCATTTGTTCTTTTTAATAGTAACTGATGTTTTCAACAAAGATGCTTATTCATCACCTATATCAATTAACAATTTTTTTTTTTTTTTTAGACAGAGTCTCATTCTGTTACCCAGACTGGAGTGCAGTGGCATAATCTTGGCTCACTGCAAGCTTCACCTCCCGCATTCAAACGATTCTGCTGTCTCAGCCTCCCGAGTATCTGGGATTACAGGCACCCACCACCATGCTCGGCTACTTTATCTTTGCGTTTTAGTAGAGACGACTTTTCACCATGTTGGCCAGGCTGGTCTTGAACTCCTGACCTCAAGTGATCCACTCGCCTTGGCCTCCAAAGTGCTGAGATTACAGGCATGAGCCGTCGTGCCCAACAAATTAACAGATTTTTTACTGAGTACCTATCTTATGCAAAATTGAGTAAGATGTAGCTTGTGTTTCCCAGAAGCTTACCATCTGGTAGGAAAGGAAAGACCTACACTGGTGAAAAACTAAGTAATAATAATAACAATAATGATACTACCACAAGATGTAAGTCAACAACATACAAAACAGTCAAGAGCTAGCACAAAAAATATTGAAGGGACAGAACACTGTGCATGGTATGCTACTTTTTGAATATGTAAAGAGGAAAAAAGAATCTCTAGTCTTGTTTGCTCTAGTCATATGTGTATAGGCATAAAGAAAGTCAGAAAGGGCACATATGAAATTGAAAAATTGTTATCTATTTAGGAGAGAGGAGAATCAAGCCAGAAAATACTTCATACTGAACAGCTTTTATACTTTCTGGTTTTGGAAAACATGTGAATGTGTTGCATATTAACAAATTTAAAGTGAAAAATACTCTCATCTCCTTCTTCACAGCAGATCCTTATCAGATCCAGATCCTATTACCCTTGGTATATAATCGGATGTCCTTTTCCTGGCTTTTCAGGACAGCCACAATCTGCTTCTGTGTCCTCTTGTCTCGTGTGTGTCAGCCCTTGAGCTCTGAGCTCCCCCATGCTGGACTCTGCAGACTCTCAGCTCTGCCATGCTCCCTCTAATGTGGAATTCAACAAAAAAACAGGACCTCTTCTTGGCTTGTTCTCCTTCACCCTTTGGCCTGATCAAGCCCCACTCTTTCTTTTTTTTTTTTTTTTTTTTTTTGATATGGAGTCTTGTTCTGTTGCCCAGGCTGGAGTGCGGTGGCACGATCTGGGCTCACTGTAATCTCCCAGGTTCAAGAGATTATTTTGCCTCGGCCACCCGAGGAGTTGGGAGTACAGGAGCACGTCACCATGCCCAGCTAATTTTTGTATTTTTAGTAGAGACTTGGTTTCACCATGTTGGCTGAGCTGGTCTTGAATTCCTGACCTCAAGTGATCCACCCACCTTGGCCTCCCAAGGTGGTGGTATTACAGGCATGAACCACCACACCCAGCTTCCTGGCTCCTTCTTTAGGTTCCTATTGAGATGCCACTTCCTCAGAGCAGCCTTCCCATGCCATCCCCTGAGCCCGGTCAGCTCCTTGCTTAAGTCCCTTTACTATATGCTCCCAAAGAACGGTGCATGTCTCTTCTGGTAAGGTAACATGTCCAATTTGTAAGTAATTGTCTGACTTCATCTTTTTTACTCATCTATAAACTCCATGAGAGCACAGCTGTGTCTTTTTTTTTTTTTTTCCTGTGTTCCATCACCTGTTTCCAAGCTTCATATTGAGTGGAGTTTAATATAGAATGCTTAGGCGACGGAGCCACAGTTATAGGAAACAAAGAGAAGATCATTTTGCCTGTGCATAATACATAGACTTCAGGAGGAGATGGAGTTTCCCTGAGAAGCAAAGAAAGAATAAGACTGCTGGAATGATCAGAAAGAGGTGGATGAGGCGTAAGCAAGAGGAGCCATCTGAAGCAGAGGTCTCCCTCGAATCAATGTAATGGAGACAAACATTTGTACTGGAGAGAAAAAACTTTCAGAAGTTTATTCAGAAGGAAAGCGAAGCAACTCGGGTAGGGGTTCTTAGAGAGTGTCCCTGTTTGGGAGGTCAGTGAAGCTCTAGCAACTGCACAAAGACTCCATAGAGGTATCTACAAGCATATTTTTTTCCTGAGGAAACTTGATTGTGTTTTGAGAATTCTGAAAGTCTGGAGATTTAAGAACCAAAGATCTTGTCAGGTTTAGGCAAGCTAAGAAGAGCAAGACATGACCCGTGAGCCAGGGAGAAGTGGGAGGTGAATTTGAGAAGCGTTTCAGAGGAAAGAGCAGCAGTGAAGGAAGGGGAGGTGGTCTGGAGGGCATTAGGGAAGGTCATGGAAGGACAGTGAAACTCAGTGGAGGAGCCCTGTCAGGGCCTGGATTGCCAGCAAGTCATTTGTTTCCTTGAACCTTGCTTTTACTGTGAGGAAGAAGAAAGGGGGCTGGAGCACTAAAAAAACACCTCCTTATCAGCCTCCTGAGGCGGCCGTGAGGGGATGAGAAAGAGCCCTAACACCTGGAAAACAGTGGGGCTTGTTCTTGCTTTAATTTGTTCTGTCTGTCATTTCCACCACGCGTGATGTACGGATGATGACGGTCACCACCAATTGGTGGGGAAGGGCTGTCCTGAGCCCAGCTTGCTCTCTAGATCTCAATACATTTCCGGAACCGTGAAGAGAGACTTCCAGCCTCTCCCCACTCTACACAACCTAGTCTCAGTTAATGTCTATACTGCCAGTGTGGAACGGCTCTATGCTTCATTTCTGTCACATCTCCAGTGTGGAATTTGGCTCTAGCACCCGGCACTCTAGAAGTGGTTTCAGAGAGTGTGAAGGAAACCTGTGGGCCCCCCCACCCGTGCTCTCATCTGTGCTCCTCTTGCTGGCTGGTGTCCCTGAGTCAATCGCTTCACCTCTGTGCCTCAGGCTTCTCATCTATTAGATGGGCATAACAGTCATCCTGAGCCCAGTGGGCTGTGGTGAGGATAATCTGGTTTAATACGCAGGAAGCCCTTAGGGGAGACCTAACCACATAGTCTGCTCTATAGGTGGCCCCTCTGACTGCCTCCCAGTCTGGTGGAAGGGCAGCTCCTCCTGAATAGCTGGGATGGGTCAGCCCTAACGTGGCCCACTGCTCAGCAGCTAGCACCGCCTCTTACCGACATCCTCCATCAACCATTTCTCTAGAGCTACCATCGGGTGGCAGGTTTAAGGTGATGCCTGCCTGTCCCTGGGGCGGGCAAGTTTTTGTCCAGTGCTTCTCCTGTCTTTAGGGAGCTGGGAGATGTCATTTTCTTTTCAAGGCCATGGAGCGAAAGTCAGAAGATGTGTTTTTATTCTTTCTCTGCCACCTTGTGATTTTGGGATCTGAACTAGTTCCTTCCTGTCATGGACCCTTTCTGTCCTTGCTCCTAAACTGAATATATAGGCTGTCGGGAAGTTGCATTAGTCTGCGAGGGCTACCATTACCAAGTGCCATAGACCGGGTGGCCTAAACAGCAGAAATGTGTTTCTTCACAGTTTTGAAGGCTGGAAATTCAAGGTCAAGGTGTCAGCAGCATTGGTGTCTCCTGGGGCCTCTGTCCTTGGCTTGCAGATAGCCATCTTCTCCCTGCGTCTTCACATGGTCCTTCCTCTGTGTATGTCTGTGTCCTAATTTTTGCTTATAAGGACACCGGTTGTGTTGGATGAGGGCCCACCCTAATGACCTTGTTTTAACACAGTTATCTCTTTAAAAGCCCTATCTCCAAATACAGTCACACTCTGAGGGGGTTAGGACTTCAATATATAAATTTGAGGGGGACATAACATAACAGAGGGTTGAAGGAGAAACTGTATGTTAAAACTTGGCATAAAGCAAGCATTTGGTAAACAGCAGTTAAAAATACTGATGCCTGTCCCTGCACTGTATTTTGCTATGCAAACCTGTGGTCTGTGAAGGAGGATGAGGCTGCTACTCTGACTTGGCTGAATTAGCAGTCAGGCCCTATTTTCTTCTGTTTCACGGTGCAGATCTCTTACAACAATGCCTCTCTACCTGATGGGCTACCACTGGCAAGGGGTAAATGAATGACAAGCTGATAACATTAAAAACATTTATTTTTTGGCTGCAATGCTATTGAATGGAAAAATCTACTTGGTAAATCTCCTTATCCTACATATTATTAGGGTTATTACGACGTCATCACTTTTGTCTGGATTTTGCTTTTACCGGTCACATGTCCTGTGTCACTGGAGCACAAGCTCACAGTTGGCATCTTATGAATAAAGGAAAGTCTGCCTCAGCCATTTGGGTTGCATGCGATATCTTTACAAAATGGCTTTTCAGTATCTCTTCAATTAAAACAAAAGCAAGCAAACAGCAGCTATCACAACAACAACAGAATGAAGGCAGTGGGAGAAAGAGCTACTTGGTTCCAGATATAAGAAAAGTGGAAATTTCTCTTTTAGCTGGATCATTCTCTTGGACCCTCCACCACCAGGCCCACCTCGGACAGTTTCAGAACGGTAGCTGCTACTGCTATTGGGCCTCTATTCTCTTTCTTCTTGTTCCCAGGTTCCCAGGTGACGAATGCCACCACCAGTTATGTATTTCTTTGCGTGGTACTCTGGTGGCTTTCTGTCACTCAAAATGTCCCTCTAGCTGAGGTTAATGACTGTGAGCAAGGACTTGCTCATTGGCACCTACCCTTCTTCAGGAGAGAAGCACACAGAGGCTTTCAAGCCCCGCACGATTGCCTGCAACCTCTGACTCTCCAAGGCCTCTACATCCTGACCTTCTCTGCTCTTTCAGTTAATGACAATTATAATGTTCAAGAGGCACACCACTGAGGCAAGAGGCCTCAGCTAATTGGGCTACATGATTAAATGGAGGTAGATTCCTGCCCCCACCCCCGTCCCCACCCTGGTGCACAGCAATGTATATTTCAAGAGTATAAATAATGAAATTTTTAAAAAGATCTGAAACGTAATAGAGGTTTAAAAGAGAAAAAATTTAAATTTGGATTTTGGGAAAAAAAATCCCTGGTTGCAATTTTGGATTTTCTTGATGGATGGATTTGCTTCAGGTGGGGGATGTCAAAGGCTCAGGTGTGTGTGGCGGGGGATGGTGGACTGCAGCTGCAGTGCGGAGAGGCCAGATGGCTTGTAAGGAAGGAGCGAAAACTCAGGGAATTCTAATGATGAGAAGCCCTCAAAGAGCTTTCAGAGAGCGGGCAGACATGCTGGGAATCCTGGGAGCTGTCGCAATTAGCATCTAGAAATGATTGTAGGACATCCTTGCCTAAAATACAGGTTTACAGCACAACACAGCCTCAGCATCTGGAGTGTGTGCTGAGAACAAACATGCAAACCAGCCAACCATATACATATTTAGCATCTCTATGCATGCATATATATTTATAGATCATATACAAATCATATATATATATATGTAAAGGTTGCACATGTTGTTAAATCTATGCTGATTAGAATGGAGTCAAATAGGGGGAGGGTGGCTGACCACAAGGGTTCACAGTCTCCATCTGTCATGAACTCTCCTATGTCGCTATCAGGAATGAGTCCCTGGCTGCCTTTCTGGGAAGGGAATGGCTTCCTGTGGTGATGAACGATGCCAGCCAAGTGCAGGTCGAGGCACGCTCTCCACCCTCCCTAGAAGCTGTGCCACCAACGAAAGGTGAGGCTGCCACCATCACTCAGGCTGTAGTGCAGCTCTCTCTTGAGCTGAGAAGAGCCTAAGACTTTCTCCTTTTAAACAGCACAGGATCACCTTGAATAGCCAATGTTCTAATATTCAAGTAGAGTTCACTGGAAAAGAGCTCATAGCCCTCTTGGGACTCTTTCCAGTCCTTAAGGTGCCTCTCTCTGTGTGTGTGTGTGTGTGTGTGTGTGTGTGTGTGTGTGTGTGTGTTTTGTGGAGGATGGTTGGAAGGTTGGGAACAGGTTAGAAGGAAGGCATCCTCTTCCTCTTTTTAAGAAAAACAGATGCACTGAGTCTGTGATTTGCCCGTTGTCTCTCAGAAGAAAGGACCCCATGCAGTGGACTCATAGTTGAGTGCTCCCTCAAGGAGGATGTAAGACAAAAGGAGAAAAGTGCCTGGTCCCACTCTTTTACCAACAGTGCTGGGGCTGGTAGTTGGCAGCGATCTGAGAGCAGGACACGCAGAGGGAGAGGAGGGTGCTGAGTCAATGCTGGAGGGCTGGCTGGCAAGTCCTTACCCACACCCTACCTACTTCCTGCCTATCCCACTATCATCTGCCACTTCAGCCCCCTCAGTCTTATTCAATGAACTTATTTGACCTTGATTCCACTGCCGCAATGTCATACCGGAATACCCGACTTAAGTTTCATATGAAGTGTTTGCCCTGGTGGTGAGGGGTAAGGGTGGGGGCATCCTGTCTTCTCTGTGGCCACGAGAGCCTGCCTGCCTGCCTGGCTACCGTCACACTTGGTGACACAGGAGGTGGATTAGGGGACAAAAAGAATTCCTGCTGAGCTTGGGGGTACTGTAGGAATTCCATTTACTTCCCCCACCCCCTGCCTCTGGCTAATTTGTGCCTTTTAGAGCAATGCTGCATTTTCTGCTGTTTGGGTTTGTTCTGGGTCTTTGGAGGGGAATAAATATGACCCTGATAGTCTCAGTTTAAAAAGGAAGAATCCACAGCAAAGCAGTGTATTTATATTTGTATTTTTTGCCGCTTTTCCCTGCATCTGTAGTAGAGGCTTGCTGAGCATCTCACCCAGTGTCAGTTGAGTTGCAGGTAAAGTGGCTTGGGTTGCTGGACTCTGCCTGCTGGGATTTTCTTTCTTCTTTTTCTTTTTTCAGCATTGATTTGCCCCCAGGTTGTGCTACAAAACACATTGAGGATGAGGAAAAAAAAAAAAAAAGCACAGAGATGAGCCTCCCAGGTTTTAGAGCCCAGGGTGGTTTGAGAACCCAGGAGACAGTCCTGCCATTGAGGGCCAGTGTCTTGGGGTGTGATGGGCATATGTGGGATCGAGGTGACAGGGGGTGGAGTCCAGGGTGGGAGAGGACTAGTGACAGCATTTGAGATCCAAATCTCACTCTAAAGCCAGCTCAGAGCCAAACCAGGGTGTTTAGCTCTAAGACGGAGCAAGACTTCTAGCTGGTTAATTCCCCTCAGCTTAGTGTGCAGTGCTACTGGCTGGCAGTTACTGTGCAAAGGAACATGGGCAGAGAGCCAAGAGGAAAGGAAGCGACCTGGGTGAAGCTGAACTGAGCAGAGACCTAGGGAGAGGTATGACAGGCCAGAAATCAGAATGAGAACATGGAATAGTATTGATGAGGAAGTGAAACAGTTGGGTATGGTAGAAAGGCATTGCAATCTGGGGGCAGAAGACCTGGCTCTGACCTCTGCACTTTATGAACTGGGAAGCCTTATGAAAGAGATTTACCATCTGTAAAATGGAGCCAGTGATCATCTCCACCCTCCCTACCTCACAAGGATGTTGTGAGAATTAAATGAAAACATTAAAGCCCCACAACCCCAAACCCATGCCAACATACTACCTGACCAACTGTGATCACCTAACAAATTTGGTTGAATAAATAAGTAGTATAAAACAGAAAATAGATAAAAGATGATTAATAAAGCAAGAGGGAGCTAGGTGGAGAAGGTAAGAAAGAACCAAATGGCGATGGTATTGGCAAAGGCATCAGACTCACTCAAAAATGGCGGAGGAGAGTTGTCCAATGGCTGTATAGCAGTACTCTTGCTGTGAACACCTGGAGTACCAGCTACTTTGCTGATGGGTGGGAGGAAGGTACAGGGAGAAGGGTTCACAGGGGAGAAACGACTGGGTGAAAGTGGGTAAGAGAAAGTCTAACAACTTTCTGTTGTCTGTTTTAGGGAGGCTGAAGGGATAGGCAGGAAGTTGCATGATAATTAGACAGATGGAGTTGGCTTGGATGGGTTTGGAAGTGAAGAAGAGCTGCATCTGAAGCCTGAGGCAGGTCACCTTATTTGAAATTTAAGATAGAGGAGTTCTTTATTCAAAATGGCGATCTAAGGAAGAGACTTACAATTTTCTCAGGAGAGACAGTGTTCACTGATTTGCTCTGAATCCAATGATTTGGTTCATACTGGAAGTTAAAGCAAACATAAAAAAGACTAGAGAAAGAGAGTCCCATCTCTAACTGAAGAGAGGGCAAGTCAAGCTTCTGTAATTCAGTGTCGTGAGACGAAAAGGAAAGGATTTCTGGAAGGAGGTGACAACACTGTTTCGCCTTTCAGGAAGGGAGCCAGTGAACATGGAATGATTGTAGTTGATTTAAGGGGTAAAAGTTGAGAGGCAAAGGACAGCTAAGGTTGAAAGGGCTTCTCTGAGTAGTTCTTTTGTTCATGGGCAAGACATTGCTGCTGACGGGTTCAAGGGGAGTGGGAGGGCATGGGAGACGTGGGAGGGATGATGGATTACCGATGAACCTATGAAGAATGAGGCAAAGCAGCATGAAACCATTTGTTTGGGCTTTATAGATTTTCTAATAAAAACGTCAAGGATTTTTCACACCATTTTGAAAATGTCATCAAATGCAAAACAGTTCTCTTCAGGCTTGTGACAAAGGCTGAATTTCCAATGGTAAATTCCAGCTCAAGATGTAATAACAAACCTTGTGGAGTTTTCCTCCAAGTCAAGCCAGGGGTCAGGTTTGGTCCAGGGTCCTTCATTGGGGTGACCTTTGACCCTTCACAGTGACTGAACCCGCCCAGTAGAACCCAGAACTTTCCTAGTTGTGAGGTATTTGGCAAGTGACTGAGAGTTGATGTTAGCCCAGTGGGAGCATCAGGGAGTCCACTTTTGAGCCATACTTGGGGAGTGGAGTTCAAATCTCTGAGCCTCTGACTCAATCAGGTTCTTCCTGTGCAGCCATTGAAAACACCTTACAATGGACTTTCTTGTCTGTAGTCTTGCCAACTTGCAATCCACCTCACACACTCCCTTACAGTTATTATCATTATTATTTTAGAGCATCTCTCATCAAGTGACATCCCAGCTCAGAAACCTTCAATGACTCCCCTGTGGCGCCTTTTGCTATTTCCATTTCATTATATTTTTTGGTCTTATTTTTGACTTAGGGTCTTGCTATATTGCTCAGGCTGGTCTCACTTGAACTCCTGGGCTCAAGTGATCCTCCTGCCTCAGCCTTCTGAGTAGCTGGGAATACAGGTGCACAATACCGTGCGTGGCTCCCATAACATTTTTATTTAACCCAAGAGATCCAGAATGCTATCATTTCAAAACATAATCCACATCAGAATGATGAGTAAGATATTTTCTATCCTTTCTTCATACTGAGTTTCAGCATGCAGTGTGTGTTTCACCAGTTACAGCACAATGTGGAGAATAAATTGGATCAGACACACTTAATCTGTATTTTGCTTTCGTAAGATTTACAGGTGTAAGGGAAGATTCACAAACCAAGTTGTCCAAACACACCTTACAGTTTTCTAATAACTGAATCAAATATTAGTCTTTAGAGCTGAATTAAATTTGAATCAAATGACAAATCCTTGTCTTACTGCAGAGTAGTTTCCCATTGTATGGATGGACCACTCCCCTTTGCCTTTTAAATCAAGTGCAAACTGCTTGGACTGGCTTTCTGCATCCTAATTCCTTTGCAGCCTTATCTTCTGTCATTCCTTGGTATGTATCCCAAGCTCCGACTAAACTCAACCTACTTTTCCCCCAACCCCAGTGCTTTGCCCTTCTGGCTCTGCTCTACTGGGGCATTCTTCCTTTCCTTTATACCATCGTTGCCTATTGAAATCCCACCATTCCTTCAAGATGTGTCTCAGAAGCCACTTTCATGAAGTCTTTTCTGACTCTCTCAATCTGTTGACGGTGATGTTTCCTTTCTTTTGAACCTTCTTTAAACTATGTTGTGGCTTCAATCAACCCACTTTTTTTTTTTTGAGACAGGGTCTTGCTCTGTTGCCCAGGCTGGAATGCAGTGGTGCAATCTTGGTTCACTGCAGCCTCTGTCTCTCGGGCTCAATCAATCCTTCCACCTCACCCTCCTGAATAGCTGGGACTATGGGCACATGTTACCATGCCTGGCTAATTTTCGTATTTTTTGTAGAGATGGGGTTTTGCCATGTTGCTCGGGCTGGTTTTGAACTCCTGGGCTCAAGGGATCCTCTCACCTTGGCCTCCCAAAGTACTGGGATTACAGATAAGAGCAACTGCACCCAGGTGGTCAATCCACTTTAACATGTATGCTAGTTCCTGTATGCTTGTTCTTTTTTTTTTTTTCTTGACAGAATTTTGCTCTTTTGCCAAGGCTAGAGTGAAGTGGTGTGATCTTGGCTCACTGCAGCCTCTGCCCCCGGAGTTCAAGTGATTCTCCTGCCTCAGCCTCCTAAGTAGCTGGGATTACAGGCACCTGCCACCACACCCGGCTAAATTTTTGTATTTTTTAGGAGAGACGAGGTTTCACCATGTTGGCCAGGCTGATCTTAAACCCCTGACCTTGTGATCTGCCTGCCTTGGCCTCCCAAAGTGCTGGGATTACAGGTGTGAGCCACCGCGCCCGGCCCATATGCTTGTTTAATTCAAGATGCTCATCTCCTTGAAGTAGAAAATCATGCCTTACACATTTGTGAGCCCCCTCTACTTACCATCTGCCATAAAGTTTGAGTTGCCTCCTTGTGGGCCACCATGTTTGGGGAAGAGAGAAAGCATTCATCTTACAGTGAGTCTTCTTTTTGAGTTCTTCTTTATTAAGTTTTCCTTGCTAAAAGGATCATATATGGTGGAGGGCCTGGCAGAAAAGGAAATAAGAAGGCAGGGCTGTGGGGTTTTGTATCTTGGTCTAGTCTAGCATATCAAATCTGCTGCCTTACATTTTGCTTTTGCAGGTGTGTCTTTCCTGGGCCCAGAAGCAGAGCCCAAGAGTGGACTTGCAACTATGCTGTCCTCTTCCCTCGCTAGCTCTCTGCAGCTCAGAGGTACACAGTTAAAAGGCAGACAGATAGGTAGATAGAGAGAGCGGTTTCTGAGAAAACTCTGTTATGCTTGAGTAACGTCTAGAGAGGCCTGCTCTGGGCGGTCTCTGGTTGGGTCCTGCTCTAAACATTTCCTCTTGGATCTTCTAAGCATGAGGTTGTCACTGTATGCCCCCCAACACTGGAAGGGGCCACTTTCAAGGATTAGAGAGAACATAGGAATTATCTTTTTTGACTTAAAAGAAAAGGTATGGCTCTGGGGAGGGGATAGAGGGAAGGCAGTAAGGGTTACCATGATTTTTCTCAGAACAACACAGGGATCAACTCAACAGGCTTGTCACCTTTTGCCTGTCAGGAGCCACCAACATGTTGGAAGTCAGGTGAGCAAGGTCTAGGCAAGAGTTTTGTAGCATGCAGGAAGATAACTTTGAGAAGCTTAATAAAGCAGCTCCCAGCCACAATTTCTGGGGTGCAGGAAGCCACTGCAAGGATAACTGGCAATGACTCAGTTTGTTAGTCACAGAATTTGATGGTTTAACTCTAGGTCTACCAGTGCCTTATGGTAGAATCCTGAACTGGTCCGTCTTGTGCCCGGGTTTCCATATCTGGGAGGGATTGTTACCTGTCATTTCTGGCAATTTGACCAAACATTTTGACTGTTTTGGCTTTAAGATGGAAAGACATGCAGCCTTATTTATTCATTCATCCATTCATTCATCCATCCATCCATCCATCCATCCATCCATTCATTCATTCATTCACTTAACAGATATTTGTGACATACCTGCCATGTACCCGGAGAATACAGCAGTGAGCAAAACAGCCGAATTTTCTGACCTCATACACAAACTAGCACAAGTAAATACAGATACACAATACTGGGTGGTGAAAAATTCTCAAAAGAAAGATGAAGACAAGGTAAGGGGACAGAAGGTAATGCAGTACTGTTTCAGACAAAGCAATCTATCTAAAGGAGCCTTATTTGAGGGGGTGGCATTTGAGTAGGGATCTGAATGAGGTAAGAGTGTCCCTGGGGAAGCTCCCAGGTACCTGAAGAGAGAGAGGAGTCGATTCAGACAAATGCATAATAATAAGTTCCGTGAGCCTCAGTTTCCATGGTTTAAAATACAGCTAATAATGCCGACCTGGCAAGGTGCTTCTGTAGATTAAATGCAATAGCACATATAAAGTGCTTTGCACGTGGTAGAAAGCCTCGGGTGAGTGTTTCAATGTTAGTGGATGTTGCTTTATATATCTTGGGTGAGCAGACTGGGAGCTCATTCTGTTCTTCCCCAGGACCACTTCAATCTGCAGTCTCTCCAGGCCTCTTTCTCAGCCTGTAAAGGGAGGAAACAACTCTTGTTCCTTCCTCAAAGGAATGAAGGCAGCCAGGTGAGGAAGCATCCATAAGAATTCATTGAGCCAGCTCTTGGGAGAAAGGTCCCCAGAAAGCCAGAGCCATGTGAGAGGCCAGCCCTGACTGAAGGCTCAGCTCAGACTCCAGGACCAGGCCTGGTCTCTAAAAATGTAAGGCTTAGACTGTGGCAGAGACAGATTTGCTAGTACAAGAGAGAGCTGGGAAGAGAGCCAGTCCCCAGGATAGAGGCTCTGCAGAAGGGCAGGCTCAGTGACCGCCAGGAAGCAACAAAGCAGCCACACAAACAGGAAGCTGGCGACAGGGTGGGGCCTGCGCGGGCCTGGAGGAACGGCTGCGGGGGAGCTGGGATGCACCCGTGATGCACCCTGGGGCAGGAAGGGAGGCCGCTGCCTGGGCCCGCAGTGAGAGTTACCTGCCATTCAAGTACCAAATAAAGCTTCCCCTTTCATTTTTCTTAAAAGGACATCAGAAAGCTGCCTATTTTCTAACCCCCTCCCCAACTCCCATCTCTCACGTCTGTTTTTGTTTTTTTTTTTAAGAAAAAAACACAAAAAACAAAAAATACCCTCCTTTTTACCGATGTACACATCCACCTGGAAATTAATGAAATGCCATTTCATCCCAAGGTCTGTCATTGCACTCTGCTGAGTCCAGAAGCTGGGAATCCATGCCAGCCTTATTATTTAGAAAACTGCCCGATAGGGGCATCTTGCAGATGACTGACTCCCAATGACAACAGGATCTGCATCTAAAATAACCTGAGTAGATTGCGGATTGATTCATGGGATCCAGCACTGAGCAGCCCAAACTCCATCCCTCCAAGTTTCATCTCCGAACTCCTGTCAGTCTTAAAATTGATAGAACAGCCTGAAGCCATTAAACAGAGTTATGTCGGCAATCACCTTTCTCATTCTCTCATATGGGTGCCAATACGTCAAGGGGACCCAGGCAAGGGAACAACAGGGTGGCTTTTTTTTAGCATTTTGACAAGCAAATGCTTGAATACCAAGGAGCACATGAGCTTTACAGCAGCAGGGAAAAAAGAAAAGAAAAGAAAAAAAAAAAGCCCCCACATGGACGCCTGCCTCCAACTCCAGTGGCCCTGCACGGTGTAAAAAGGAGATTGCTAACAAAAAGGTTATTCAGCGCTTCTCCGAATAAACCCAAAGGTAACAAGTATGGACGGAGCAGATGTCAGGAGGCTGAGCTCTAGTTTGGAAAACTGCCGAGATATTTAAAAATAGCGCTTTCTTATTAACCCGAGCATAATGCTGAAAGTCCTTTAAAATAAAACTTCCCAGATGCCACCTGCATCTGACATGGCAATAGGATGAATGCCAGTATGCCCACTGATACTGGAAATGCTCTCAAGAAACAGCCTCGACTGATTGTTCCGGCACAAACAAATCACAAACTAATTTATGTATTCCTGCAGCTGCACCCCAGCCGAGGCGGGGGAGTCGGACCAATTCACAGTTGACTAGTGCTGCCTCATTCTTTGCAGATTTTGGCATTTAACTATAATTAAGATTTATTGTTCACTAGCTTGCAGGTCAGGGCAAGCATGACAATATGGGTGACTTTTCTGTTTACTAGTGAAATGTCTGGTAGGAGGAAGCCTCAAACCTTCCAAGCAGAACTTGACAGAAATAAATAGCGCCTCTTCTCTCCAGGACTAGCACATTACCGATTTTAATCAGATGTGAGGAGTCACTTGAAGGGAGGGCAGGGACAAATCGGAAAGAGCTAGTGAACTGTGCTGTTGCTTTTGCACCAGAAGGGTAATGGCCAGAAGCCAAATCAATTATTGCTGATCTTCAGGATTTGGGAAAGGGATTGTCTGCTTGGTGTGGGAGGGAGGGAGCCCTTGACGCCGACAAAGGTTCTGCAGAGACTGGGACCTGCGGTTTCTTATGGCCTCTCCTTGCCATTGAAAGGAGAACCATTCCTCATCTCTTCTTACTCTCAAGGATGTCGTTGGACCAGATCAGATGGCCCGAGGAGGAGGGAAGCAGGGTTCAGCAGTCAGCGGCCACTCACCTGCCTTTACCGTCTGTCTGCTGCGGTCCTGGGCAGGTGACCCACCACACAGTGGGTGTGAAGGAACAGACAATCCTGAGCAGACAGATGAAGAAGGGCACCCCATCCCCACTGCTTTATTAGAAGGCAGAAATGCTAACGTGCAATGTGCTTCCATTTTCTAGCATCTATAATGATTGTATATCACCGTTTGGGCTCCTGGGGATATTTTTGTCGGTGTCTATATAAAACAGAAAAACATCACTCACAAGGACCAGAGGTTTGGAGCCTGAGCCTGTTCTGTTTCTCTTGTTCCCTGACAGAGGAGGAGGGAAAATCCTTTGCCCTTCTGTAGTGCTGCTAACTACAGAATGTAATTACATATAATGATGTAAAAAACGCCTTTGTATCTCACATTAAACTGTAAAGGATTCAAAATATGGCTTTCAATATCCATACAACACTTTAGGAAACAATTAAAGGTGAAATAAGTGAGTGAGAAAATTGGGTGATTCCTGCATTCTTCTGTTTCATGCTGCCTGTTAACATTAGCGCTACCAGTTCCTGGAAGCTGAAGTTCCTGGTCTGATTCAGTACTGTAGTAATGCAGGGCTTAATTCCAGCACATTTGTTTTTCTCTTTATCAGAAAAGGATCTCGAGATTCTGAGAAGTAAAAGGAAACTTTTGTTTTGACATTAGGAGAAGGTTGTAAAAGCAAGCATTTTCCCCAAAGGTAAAAAGAGTGTGAAATTAATTTTAGTAGTGTTTAGATATGAGATCGGAAAAAGGATTTAAAAGAAAACTTTTCACCTATTTTAGCAAGTGAGGGTGTTTTATAGTAGCAGATACCAGACTGCTAATGCTGTGGAATTCAGTTCAATTAAAGTGTTACTGAACCATGGAAGAGGAAAATAGAATTGTGGGAGGGTGGATTCTAATATTTAGATTTGGCTATTTGTAGTATTTTTAACCACTTAAAAAGTCATGTTCTTGGTTGTACTAAAGTCACTATCGTTAGTTGAATTTTCAGATTTTGCCAGTTAGATCAGCATCACTTTGTCCTAAGGAAACCCGAGACAGGCACAGAAAGATTCCAGTAAGTCTCCCAGAGAGCAAACCTGACCCTAAATGCAAGCCTGGTTTACTGAGCCATGGAACTTTGAACTTGGTGATGCTCTGTAAGGTCATCTCCCGAGAACCGCAAGCAGCCACCACGCCGTTCCCGCATTGCTGATAGAAGCAAATCACATTTATAAACACGGGCATCTGCCACTGTGGACACAAACTGGCACAGAAAAGGACGCACAGGACACAGCAGCCATTTAGTGGACAGGAGGTCGTTGAGCACACCGCCCCTGGGTACAGACTAGGGAAGGGGGAGGGAGGGAGCAGTGTGGCAGGGCCATGCGCTTGGAACAGGTGGGAAGCTGGAGGAAAATCACTTTGCTCTCAGCTGGGGAGGGCTTTGTGGAGGAAGCAGGATTTCAGGAGCTGCTAGAGTGATTGCAGGAGACAGCTTGACGGGATGGGATGGGGCAGGATTCCAAGCACAGGGACTCCTGCCCAGGAACGAAGGAAATCTTGAAGGAGGGAATATGTGCTTAGTTGATGGGGCAGTGGGAAAAATTCCAAGGAAGGAAGAGGAGGAATGGGCCATATATTAGCAGGGCAACTTGGATGCACAGGACGCAGATTGCCATCTACTCAAACCCAGTTGCTGTTTTCCCATCATTCCCGAACACGCAATTACTTTGTTACAGTCCTCCGCATTTAAGCTTTGTTTTTTCAACAATAATATGGCACCCAAATTGGTCACCACACTCATAATGGAATATTAAAAATGAGACATGATTCATCAAGCTGCCTTCAGTAGAGATAAAATGGATGAAAACACAGGCAAAATAACCCCATTGTTAGAAAATTTTTCTAAAAAATGTGTTTTCTAAATTAGAGAAGAGAGGAGTACCACGGAGTAACTGTTATTTCCTGAGACAGTAAGAATTGGGGATTTACTTTTTTTTTTAAGAGATAGGATCTCACTATGTTGGCCAGGCTGGAATGCAGTGGCACAATCATAGCTCAAGGCAGCCTCAAACTCATGGGTTCAAGTGACCCTCCTGCCTCAGCTTCCCCAAGTTGCTGGGACTACAGTCACATGCCACCACAGCAGGCGGGCATTCACTTTTACGAGGAGGAGGATAAACAATAGTTTTGTATCTTCAAGGAAGAAACAGAGATGTCAGAGATTTCAGGTCCTTGTACCTGATATTGCTGAGTTACCTTGAAAAAATGCTGCAGGAATATTTACTGCTACAAAGTTTGTGAGAGACTGGTTATTTCCCCAGATGCCTCCCAGGAATAGAAGTTTTCAGGACTCATGATGTCTTACGCCGAGACAAGTATCTTGGCCTAGTAAAACAAAACTAGTGTCTTGCTTCACTTTGATCTTCCCTGGGTGTGATGGGGAGCATTTATTTAAATCTAAATTTCTATATCTGAATCTATATCTATACCTAATCTCTTTTGACCACTTGCACCTCTTCTGTGAATTGGCTATTCAATCCCTTTGGTCATTTTTTCTGTTAGGCTCTTTGCCATTTACTATTTTATCTAATTTACTTGCGTATTAGGGATACACATGCCATTAGTACAAGAGAGTATAGATTCTATTGTGCCCTTGCCAGCATTCAATAAAATTGACACTCTTAAAAATTTTTTTTTTTCTGAGATACAGTCTCACTCTCTTTTGTAGCTTGGAATGCAGTGCCTCGACCTCCCAGGCTCAAGCAGTTCTCCCACCTCAGCCTCCTGAGTAGCTGGGACCACAGGCACATGCCACCACACCAGGCTAATCTTTTAATTTTTTGTAGATACAGGGTCTCCCTCTGTTGCCCAGGCTGGTCTCGAACTACTGGGCCCAAGTGATCTACCCGCCTCAGCCTCACAAAGTGTTGGGATTACAGGTGTGAGCCACTGTGCCTGGCAAATTGATATTCTTTTTTTTTTTTTTTTTTTTGAGACGGAGTCTCGCTGTCGCCCAGGCTGGAGTGCACTGGCGCAATCTCAGCTCAGTGCAAGCTCCGCCTCCCGGGTTCACACCATTCTCCTGCCTCAGCCTCCCGAGTAGCTGGGACTACAAACGCCCGCCACCACGCCCGGCTAATTTTTTGCAATTTTAGTAGAGACGGGGTTTCACCATGTTAGCCAGGATGGTCTCGATCTCCTGACCTTGTTATCTGCCCGCCCCGGCCTCCCAAAGTGTTGGGATTACAGGCGTGAGCCACCGTGCCCGGCCCAAATTGATATTCTTAATTTGCCAGTTGAAGAGTCTAAAAAGAGTATTTTGATGTTTTTGTTTATATTTACTTGCTTATTAATGAGACTGAACTTTTTTTCATATATTTATTAGAAATTTTTATTTCTTTTGCAAATATCCCCTTGCCCACTTTTGGCAGTTGCCAATTGTGTTTTTCTTATTGGTCTGTAGGACCTCTTTATGGGGCATGAACTTAGTGTCTATTACTTGTTATACATATTTTGTCATGCAAATTTTAAGCACTTTAGGTATCCTATGAGCTATCAGTGAGCTTTTCCACTTGGTTTGCAGAGACACTGTGGATGGGGTAGGAGAAATGTGTGCATTTCAACTCTGGCTTGTGTTCTCTGAAATCAAACATAATTCACTATCTTGAGGATTAACTTCCTGAGGAAAAATACCCCATCTGGTCTATATAAGAAAAGGCTTTGACTATGTACTGTACAACACAGCAACCCTGGCCTTATTGTGCCAAAGTTGCATTTGCTTGATATTACCATTGAGCTGATGAATTCAAATACCTCTCCTTGCTCCCTTGACCACAGGAGCTGGGGCTGGGATGGGAATGGGCGGGGAGTAGGAGATCAGTAAATAGCAGAATCACTAAGGTGTAGGAAGGGCAGGGAAAAGACTTGAACCTGGCCCCAGATGTCGTCTACTCTTGCTCCATTCACCTCTGCTTGTTGCTGACTTCTGACTTCCTCTAATTTTCTCCCTTGGTAGGTTGGCCTTCTTCATGTGACAGAAAATATCTTGCACTGTCCTCCCCTGAGAGAGGCAGACTGGGTTGTCTTTTAATTGCATCCTGCAGAAAGCACTCTCTTGAGGGCCCAGTCCAGGTCATGAGTAAGGCTGATAGATAAAATACAGGACAACTGGATGCATTAGAATTTCACGGAAGCAACTCATCATTTTAAAGTTATAAGTATGCTCCAAAAGTTGCATGGGATACACTTATACTAAAAAGGTATTCATTGTTTAAGTGAAATTCAAATTTAACTGGATGGCCTGTATTTTTATTTGCCAAGTTCGGCAAACCTAGTCTGCTCCTGGACCAATTAACCTAGAGCCAGGGAGCTGAGGTTCTGTCTACCCTCACTTCAATTATAGAGTGGGCCAGATTATGTCCTTACTGTTGCCCATTTGTTGATGGTGGGGATGAGGGGGTGGTTAATTACACTAAATAGGCAATTCTATGAGTATCTACCATACCCGCTCTACTTAAAGCAGCTGGTCTCTGCCCCAAATGGACTTTTTACCAGCTCTCCTGCCCCCAGGTTGGACTGCCTGCATACTGCTTACTCTCTGGCATGGCCCTCGCAGGTTCCGGTCATTGTTTGCCAACTCTCTGGGTCTTTGTTCCCTGTGCCACGATGTAAGCTATGTGAGAAGCAGCGCCCGACCGGGGCTTCTGCAGTGCATCCCCACATTTCATGCAGGGCCCGGCACACATTAGGCGGAAGGACACACTTGGTTCGCACAAAGTCAGCCAAGAGTCCCCCCTATCTGTTACATGCGTTTCCTTCCACACCCGTCCCCAGTCACCACTGTAATGGGAGACCCGACACTTCCATCTGGAGAGACCATGCATGTGCTTGTCCTTTCTACTTCTTCATAGTTTTCGCTTGTGTAGAATAAACGACCCAGCTATTGGGGGAAGCTGAGGCAGGAGGGTCACTTGAATCCACGAGTTTGAGGCTGCAGTGAGCTACGATTGTGCCACTGCATTCCAGCCTGATCAACATAGTGAGACCCTATCTCTTAAAAAGAAGTACATTCCCAACTCTTGCTGTCTCAGGAAATAATAGTTACTCTGTGGTACTCCTCTCTTCTCTAATTTAGAAAACATGTTAAAATTTTTTTCTAATGATGGGGTTATTTTGCCTGTGCTTTGATCCGTTATACCATATTGCAGGCAGCCTGATGCATCATGTCTTTTTTTTTTTTTTTTTTTTTTTTTTTGAGGTGGAGTCTCACTCTGTCACCCAGGCTGGAGTGCAATGGCATGGTCTCGGCTCACTGCAACATCCACCTCCTGGGTTCAAGCGATTCCCCTGCCTTAGCCTCTCGAGTAGCTGGGATTACAGGTACCTGCTACCACACTCGGCTAATTTTTGTATTTTTAGTAGAGACGGGGTTTCACTATTTTGGCCAGGCTGGTCTCGAACGTCTGACCTCGTGACTCACCTGTCTCGGCGTCCCAAAGTGCTGGGATTACAGGCGTGAGCCATCGTGCCCAGCCCATGTCTCAGTTTTTAATATTCCATTATGAGTGTGATGATCAATTTGGGTGCCATATTATTGTTGAAGAAAACAAAGCTTAAATGTAGAAGACTGTAACAGTAATTGCGTGTTGGGGAATGATGGGAAGACAGTGACTGTGTTTGAGTGAATGGTGATCTGCGTCTGTTTACCCTCAGTGTCTTTCATTCCGGCCTGCCTCATCGCTGCCAAACCTCACGCCCATGCAGGGGGCTCAGCTCTGAGTGGAGAAGGCCAGTGCATCAAGGCACACCTTTTAGTCAGGGGAGACAGTGCTAGGGCAGATGCTCACCCAGAATCCGATCACCCAGGGATGCTGGACCCTGCACATCCTGGGAGGCTTATTAGCAGGTGGCTCCAGAGGGCAAAGGTGTCCAGCCTTCCCCTTCCTGTGTTCTCCCCTCTCACTCTTGCATTTCCTCTTCCTCTATCTGGAGTCTCCTCCTCCCCCAGTACCCTTCCCTTTACCTTCCTTCCACCCCACAACCTGTCCTGACCACCTTCTCGCTTACCCAAGTTCTTTTGCACTCTCTCTCTTTCCTCCCATTTAAAGAACATTTGCTACACAGTGGGCACCTTACTACCTTACATACTTTTTGTTTTCATTATATCATTTTTCCCAATGCTATAGTGTAGCAATAGTTATTTCCATTTTGCAAATAAAAAATGGAAACATTAGAACTGTGAAGGAGATCCAGCCAGAGAGTGATGGAGATGGGCTTTGAACCTGGATCTTCTGACAGCAGAGTCTGCACTTGTGAGTGTCCTGTTGTACTGCCGTGTAGCCCTCAGGGGCTGACATTTCAGCGTGCATGACCTGTATATGGGTGGAGTGGGGAGGGCCAATCTTTAGGGGTAGGTGTCCTGTGCAGCACTGCGCGAGTCCTCGTCCAGCTTCATCCATGACCAGGCTTGGTGCTGTGCTACCCCGCTCTTTCCATCTGTGCCAGCTCCCACTGCCTCCATCATCACCTGTCTTCACTCCGCTCCTTTGTTTTTCATTCATTACACTGTGGGCTAGCTTCTTCCTCTCACATCTAGGGAGGCATTATTATTTTGCAAACAAAACATGTCCTGCTTGCCCTAGAAGATGGGTTGTCTGTGGAGATTTCCTGCAGACTGCTGTGCTCATCGTGGCTCAGGATTCTTGTAAACTGCAGTCACAGAGGGTGGCACTTCCTGCCAGAGGGAACCTTGTCCTCTCCCTGACCTCTGCCTTATTATCCCTTGCTGTCCATCTTGGAATCCCTCTCCCGTTTGCACTGAGGCCCTCCTGCTACCAACATCAGGACATCCCAGGCAGGGAAAGAACCGTGTCATTTGGAGATGGCAGGAGACAGACAGACATTGCCAAGTGGGCTGTTTTCCTGCCTCGGTCCTTCCTGGCCATTCGGTGGGTCCACATCCTGACCCTCCCCCACAACCACTGGAGGCCAAGACTTGCAATGTTCCTGAGTCCCAACACGGCCAATTATGCCACAAATAAATACAGACGGAGAGAGCAGGGGGCTCCTTCCCAGCCTCCATATAGAGCCTTCTTTGAATGACATGGCTCTGGTCCCCAGCTGTGGCTGAGAATGTGTTTCAGGGCTCTACCTCAGACAATGCTGGCCCAGTCTCCTTCCCCAGCTCCCAGCTGCATTTTGCCTCTGGCCTGGGAGTCTTTGCATCTCTCGCCTCTCATGCTCTCTTTCTCTCTCTCAGCCCTTTGGTCATTTTCTTTCCAGATTCTAAAAAGGGGAAGGGACTGGGAAACAAATTCAAACCCTGATTTTTGAGTGGGATGAATCCTTCTGCATGAAGAAATAAAAGAACATACATTGATAGCTTGGAAAACAATGGTAATATTTAATTAACCTTTTGAAATGGCTGATCTGCAAATCTGCACGTGTCAGCTCATCTTCAGAACAGAGGCACTGTGTGTGCCGATGCCAAAATCAACATGCTGGTCCATGGATTTCCTCCATGGGGATTTCACAGGGGGAAAAAGTAAGAATGTATTCCGTGACCCCTCCTCCCACCATCAGTTGTGTTACTTTAAAAAATTCATGTGATCCAGCTGCCCTCGCCAAGGTTGGACGCAGCCTGTTGTGCTGCACATCTGAGGACCCCGAGCTGAAGCTTGGCTCTTGTCCCTGTCATTGTAGCAGACAGGCCTCGGGCCTCCTGGGGGACTGAGGGTCAGTTCCGATGACAGCAAGAATCAGCTCGATGCACTTGGAGTTCTCCCAACATGGTGCATATCCACAGGACAAAGGGAATTAGACTCATCTGCAAGTGTCAACTCTCTGACTTTTTTAGTGTCTTTTTTCTTTTTTTTTGCTTGTAAAGGTGGCGTGGTCTCTTAGTTTGAGAAGTCATGTCATCCAGGGAGCATGGAGGTTGGCTCATTAAAATATCACTTGGTTAAAGTAAATCAGTGTTGATGGAATTGTTTAAGGTATTCCCCCTCGTGGAGCTGGTGTGTCACGCTGATCAACTTGTTACTCCCATCACCATGGGCTACGTGGAAACTCCTCCTTTCGGCTCTGCACCCCATACCTGCTTTAATGAGCATGTCTCCAAATGTAATCGGAAACCTAAGTTGATGGGTGGTGACTCATACATTTCATTTCCTTTTATCAAGTGCAGTAGGAGAAAGAATCAGGGAGGGTGATATTTTGCTCTTTGGGACTTCTAGGAATTAAAGGAGTATTGGGCATCAAGAAAATGAATATGAAATAGGTGATTTGTACCTTTCAACTGTACGTACACATCAATCAAGCAACAACATGCACTTTGAAATGTTTAAAGAAATTACTGTAACTTGTGAGAAGCCTTTAGTTGTTTTTATGTGTTTTGACTGATCAGAAAAAAAAGCATGGGGCTTTTAAGAAATGTGTGGCAAAACTGTAAAGCTTTGAATAAGGAAGATTTAAGGCTTATGAAGACTTGATGAAGGTAGGATGATGCACAGTGGGGTAAATGAGGTAATTATTTCATTGCAAAGTCACTTTTTCCTAATTGGAAGGACATAGCATAGTTGGGCAAAACAACTGCAAAATGATCTTATCCCTGTCATTCTGGCAGGCTCAATAGATGTGGGGATCAAGAAATGAGGCTGGAAGGTATGAAGCCTTCCTTAAGGAGAACAGGTGAGTGCCTTTCTAGAAGAAGTAGCTCCTGATGACCTGACCATCAGTGACTCTGTTCACAGGGCAAGGACAAGAAAGCCAATGACCACAATGACTCAGAAGTGTTAGAAATACCAAATCTACCAGTGGCAATTGCTAGGCTGAGACCCAAGGTCTTTTTGGCCCCCAAAAGCATGGAAGGTAACAGGAAATAAGTTTTCCTGGAGGTAGAAAGAACATTTGTGGTTTGCCTATAAGCCTACACATACAGACCACTTGCTACATTCAAGCCTGTAGTAGGTGCTTTACATGCCTTATCTCATTTAATCCTCACAACAAACCTAGGAGGTATTTACTAGTATTAGCCCCACTTTATAGTTGAGGCAATTGAGGGACAGAGAGGCAAATTAATTTGTTCACAGTCACACAGAATATACCGATTCTCAGTAGTAATTGAAGAGTTGAGCTGAAGAGGAATGTTATCTGTTATATCCAACAGTTTGCATTTGTTAAATGGATTTATCTTGTTTTAATGGTGTTTAGTAGTTGGGCTCAGCTGCTCAATGTGACTTGCACAGTGTAGAGTAGTGTTCAGAGGATCCAATGTCAGGCTTTCTTCAGAAGCTGATCCAAACTACCTCATCCACTCTGAGTCACATGGTCTTTCTTCTGGGACAGCAGCAACAGGACAGATCTTAGATTTCTGGAAGAGCTTCATCGTCCTGAACACACGTGGGAGAAAAGTGAGCCAAATTGAGAAAGGAGAGCAGTAGGGTGGGGCAGGGGTTGGACACACAGAAACCATTCCCCTCCCCTACCTTTTCTTCCCTCAAAATGGACCTCTCAGCTTCTGGAGGGATTAGAATATAAGATGGAATGGCCAACCAAAGGAGAGCTTATTGGTAGAAAAGTGTAATGGCTTCCATCTGGCCTTCCACTGCTCCCATCCCAAAGCTTCATCTGACCCCTAAACTGGGCTGAGCATGATTAGACCACCAGAATTAATAAAATATGGTGAGATGCGTGGTTACTCAATAAGGAAATACAGGTTGAGCATGCCTAATTTGAAAATGCCAAATCTGAGATGCTCCAAAATCCAAAACTTTTTGAGTGCCAACATGACATAATGACACCTTTGCTTTCTGATGGCTCAGTGTACACAAACTTTGTTTCAGGCATAAAATTAGTACAAATATTGTATAAAATTACCTTCAGGCTATGATGTATAAGATGTGTATGAACCATAAACATATCTTGTGTTTTGACTTGGGTCTCATCCCCAAGGTATCTCATTCTGTATGTGCAAGTGTTCCAAAATCCCAAAAGCCCGAAATCCAAAGTACTTCTGGTCTCAAGCATTTTGGGTAAGGGGTGCTCAACCTGTAGCACATGGATGTGATGCCATGGAGGTCTCACGATCCAAAGTGTCTCAGGGGTCATAACACAAACAGGCGTAATCCCACTCTTAAGAGGTTTACCTTGGGTGGGGGAGCAGCCCCTTCACCAAGGGCTCTGTCTGACATCATGACTAGAGGCCACCAAAAGACAATGTAAATGACAATGTCACTGATGACTACTGATGGTGGGAACATCCACCAAACCAAGGGACTTTACTCTGATGTCTCATGTATTCATGCCTGTCTAATTCCCTGAGCAGCTAAACTATCACTTTCAGTGATTATCACTCTGGCAAAATCTAAGTGGACTCCCAGGGGGTGGGGGAAGAAAACTGCATGTGCATACATAAGAGTGGAAGCTGCGTAAATGTGTGTGTGCTTGCATTTGTGCATGCAAGTGGTGAGAAGCAGAGGGTCTGAGCAGTTTTCCGAGACTCCCCAGAATACAGAAGGCTTGTGGTGCATATGGGAGAACTGACAAGTATACCAGAAGGTGAGGAAATGGCTGGAAGCAACACTAATGCCACTCCATCTGGAAAGAGGGGTACTGTTTAGTACGTCTGGAAAGCATTATTTCTGCAAATAGCTCAACCTCTATCAACTTTCAGGCAGGGATCCCGATCTGCTGCCAAAATGAGATCTCCCTTACGGCAATGTGGTGGGAGCGGCTGAGCAAATGAACTAATAGCACAAAGCAGGAAATCTGTAGAGATGGCAGCCGGTAAGGTACCACACAGCAAGCACCTGCCTCTTTCCAAAAAGACAGCCGGGGCTTCGCATCACATTAGGCCAGGGCTGCACTGGGGGAGAGCCGAGCCTGGTGGGATTTTTGGGCTCAACAGCCATTTCCAACAATTTCTCACAATTTTTGGGCTCAGAAAAGCCCCAAATATAGTTAGCTTTATTTGGCTTTCCTGCATTGATTTTTATACCCGTGGGTATTTTGAAGGAAATTAAATCCATGTGTTTCTGATTCGGTTGCCATTAGCACATGAAAACGCTGTTTTGTGAGAATTATGGTATGCCGTGGGTGCCTTCGCACCGTGTTGCTAAATGCCATAAAACCGTCTAGCCAGACACGGAGGTGCAAGAAGCCGGGTGCGTTCTGCTATACGCCATTTCCCTGCCTGTCCAGAAGGCAACATGTTTTTGTCATTTGCATCCTTTCTGAATGTAGCACAACATGTTTTCTCGTGCCTGTTAATCATCTATCATTTCCAATTTGAATGAAACTGTATTAGTGTGGATGATGAGAAATTGCCCTTAACCACTAATAGCTGGACAGGGTTCATAGGAAAGCTGCCACAAGGACTGGTGCTGGTCTCCAGGTCCAGGGGCAAAGAGGCCAGCTGAAAAGCATCCCCAGAAAGGCTGTGCAGGCTCCAGTCTGCAACCTTTAGAAGCAGGTGAGCATGCACTGGCCGTGAGAGAGGGTGAGGAACCCTGGTCGGAGATCAGGGGTGGGGGCTCCTCTGGGCCCCACTACTGACCGCCCCTGAACTTCCTCTGTATTGATCACTTGGTTGAATGCCATCAGTTTAGGGCTCTTTCTGGGCCTGACATTCTATGAATTAAAATCTAGTCCTAATACGTCCTTAGTGATCAACTTCACTGCGTGGTTGCATGTATTAAATTCCTACTGTGTTCAATGTTTTATGCTCATGAGGGCAGAAAGATGAAAAACCTGTTTTTGCCTTTGGAGGGAAGATGGAAAAAGGAAGGGGACAGGACCAGTTATTGACCTGAGTCGGGCAGAGTGTAGGGGCTTTATTCATCAATTTCACATCATTGGCAAGAATGTTCTGATGTATGCATTATCACTCCTATTTGATGAATGGAATTTTACTGAGTCAGGAGGGGTGAGTAATTTGCTCTTGGACAAGAGCTTGGAAATGGAGGAGTTGGGATATGGGGTCTTTATCTATGACTCCAAATTTTCAAGTTATTTTCTCTCCTCCTTACTGTTTCTTATAATTTAATGTGATAAGTTTCAAATATACACATATAATCGAATATTTTATATCTAGAATTATAGGGAGGGAGTGCCTAATTCTGCTTTGGGAACATTGGAAGACTTCACTAAGAAAATGACATTTGCTTTGGGTTTTGAAGGATGAGCAGGAGTTGACCCAGTGGAGATGGGAGATGGGTTGGGGATGGCAGAGGGAACAGTGTGTGCAAAGACATAGAGTGAAAAGGAGGGCAAAGTGTTTCAGGAACTGAAATCATGCCATTTACCTCATTTCTGATTAACATATAAACTGCTGAAACATTTCAGGTCACATTTCTACTGTAGACACAATTATATCTTGATTGTACATTTTCTGGAGCTCTAGTCTAGTCTCATCATTCCGTCTACTGGGCTACGGAGGATCATCTTTGAGATAAGGCGGCATCTCAGCAAGTGGCTTGGTTGACTTTGACTTTGTCACCCTTGACCAACTCAGTGGAAAAGGGGTTTTCTACATTTTCTTCCATTCACGTTATTGTCTACAATGTTTTGCTCCTCACTGATGATAGAAGAAGAAAGAAAGTTAGTTGAGAGCACAGCTGGCGGCAATTTTGCTCTGATTTCAGAGGTTGTGGAGCAAACAGGAAATTTCATGCTGCAGCCGTAGTGGAGGCCAAACAGAGCTTTAGTGACTTACATGGTGTGTCCACAACCTGCTTCCCGTGAAATTGCCTATAAGCATGAATGACCTGGGAAGCTGCAGATGAGCTGCTTCTCTAGAAGCCTCTCTGGATTTCATACCTAGGCTCCTTCTAGCACTTAATAAAACTGCACTCCCCTATGCCTTAGATTGACTGAACTTGGCCTGTGCCCTATTTTAGAAGTCAGTTGGGCTTCTAAAGTGCTAGAGTAGGAAGTCCATGGAGAGTCATCTTCTCCCATCGTAAAGATTCAGAAGGTCTCTCAATTCCTGGCTAGGAGTATGCTGTGTTCCTGGCTGAACGAACTCACTTACCTCAGTCTAGAATTTAACCTGAGGCATTACCTTTGGTAATGTTTGTGATTCTAATGAAGTCTAAACTGATCCTCCTGGCTTGATGTCGGCCACTTGTGAGAATCTCACACTCCATTTAGACTCAGGACACCTACTTTTCATCCAGAATAGTTTCCTAAAAAAAATAAACTTCACCCTGTGTCAAATGAAAGGG
Organism: Macaca thibetana thibetana; assembly: GCF_024542745.1. Taxonomy (NCBI): domain Eukaryota; kingdom Metazoa; phylum Chordata; class Mammalia; order Primates; family Cercopithecidae; genus Macaca; species Macaca thibetana. Next base: position 83,698,715 of record NC_065585.1, on the reverse strand, counting down.
TCAAACTCAATAATCACTAAGGTCCTATCGACTCTAGAATTTTCTAATTTCTTTTATTCTAGCTTTGCTGGAAGTGAGACCAGCTGTTTACTCTCATTAAAAGAGAGTCTCACTCTCCCATTATCATTCTAGACTGTTTTAAGGCCCCATATCCTCATCTTAGCTTTCTCTCTTTGCTCCACTAAAGCAAATCTCAATTTATTTGGCCTTTCTCTCAGAAGGACAATTTTCCCAAACATATCATCATCCATGTGGACATGGAACCTTTTGGGATCCTCTCTAAGGTCTTTACATCACCCTCCAATTGCACCTTCCAAGCAGAACACCAATACAAGCTTAACTGGAGTGGGGTGATGTGGTTGGGTATGGATACAGCCAGATTCTGCCTTTGCAAGCCTTGCTTCTGAGAGAGCTAAACAATTTCAGGGAGCTTGCAGCTCACTGTCTTCTGCATTTGGGTTCATTTAGAGTAGAGGCCACATTAGCTGTGTTATAAACATGGCGGCCAACAATTAATGGCCTGGACTCATTCTCCTCTTGGCTTGTGCAGAGAGAGGCCAGTCAGGTGGCTTACAGACATTGTTGGCAGGAACCATCGCTCCCTCTATTTGAGAATGAAGGACCATAAATGGTGGCTGCCTTCCAACCTGCCAATAAATAAGTAAATATAGAGAGTGTTGACATTGGTCTCCCTGCCAAACACCAGTCTGCTTCTATTCTTATTTTGGGGGAGACGAAAGAGAGAAGGGTTATTGAATAGGCTTTTGAGAAGTAGCGTCAGTTCTACTTGGAATCTCTTCTCTTTTTGGAAACATTTCAGTCGGCTTTCTGGCCCTTACTGGAGAGTGGGACAATTCTGTCAAACATGAGGTTATGTTAGCTTATTCATAATAATGATCAGCAATAGGCTGAAATGGAGCCACTTCTAAGGTTGAACTGTTGTCAGAAGATACTTCAGCTATATTTTGGAATAATAGCTTAGCCCCTGAGCGGGAGGGTGTGAATTTCACATGCAGCCAACTCCAAGACAATTGAAGGTGCTGGCCAAGCACGTGGCACTGTAGGAATACTCAGCTTTGGGGCTCAACTTCCTCTCAGCCCACAGATTTATCAGGTTTTTAACCCCTGCCTCCTGAGTTAGAGGGTTTTGTGAATTGATTTAGTCTGAAGTTGGACAACATGGCAGCATGTTTTTCAGCATGGAAGGCATTGAGAAGACATAGCTTGCTAACTTTTTCATGCCTGATGCTTAACGTGGTGTCTGTCACATCACAGCCACTTAATATATACTTGTGGAATGAATGAATGAATTTATAGATGCTTTGCTTCCTCTCTGCTGTTATCAATAATCTCAGACTGTTCCTGTGTTTTGAATTACTCCAGAGCCACACTCTAGGATGTCTGAAGTTTAGGATTTGGCTCTTTCACATGCTTCTATTGCCACCTACTCACGTCCAACTATCTTCTCCTTAACACCCACCCCACCAGCATGCTGGAGGGCTCTCTATAAAGGCTCTCCTAGCCCATACTGCACACACTTTTTCCTGTTCTGAAGCACATCGCTAGAAATTCTACACACTTGCTTCCCCCTTTTAAAAAAATAATTTCACTCCTTTCCTGTTCCTTTTCCCATTTCCCTTGAGAACTTTCAAGAGCCTGCAATAAAAACATCTCTGAGAAAATCTGACTGAGAAACTGAGGAAAGAGAAGGCCAAGGGCTAATGGAGGAGTTGGACACGGTAACTTCCCTTTTCACGAGATTTGGTGGGGTTTTCTCCTTGGATGACTGGTCTCCTGGGCAGAGCCACTAGCCTTAAAGGGTCACACACACTTCAAATTTCCACGGTTGTGTTTTTGTTTGTTTTTTTGTTTGTTTATTTGTTTTTGAGATGGAGTCCCGCCCTGTCGCCCAGGCTGGAGTGCAATGGTGCAATCTCAGCTTACTGCAACCTCTGCCTCCCGGGTTCAAGCGATTCCCTTGCTTCAGCCTCCCAAGTAGCTGAGACTACAGGCACACACCTCCATGACTGGCTAATTTCTTTCTTTTTTTTTTTTGTATTTTTAGTAGAGACAGGGTTTCACCATGTTGACCAGGCTGGTCTCGAACTCCTGACCTCAGGTGATCTGCTTGCCTTGGCCTCTCAAAGTGCTGGGATTACCACGTGAGCACATCTGGCCTCCATGGTTGTTTTGACAGCTGAAGTGCAAAGGAATTAATTTTTTATTTTAATGTTATTTTAAAAATAATTTCTCCTTTTATTTTAGATTCAGGGGTTCATGTATAGGTCTGTTACATGGGTATATAGCATGACACTGAGTTTTGAGGTATGAATAACCCTTTCACCCAAGTAGTGAGTATAGTACCCAATAGTTATTATCATTTTTCAGCCCTTTCTCCTCTTTCTTAATGGCCCCTACCTCCAGTAGTCCCCAGTGTCTACTGTTCCCATCTTTATGGCCATGTGTACCCAATGCTTAGATGCCACTTATAAGTGAGAACATGTGGTATTTTGTTTTCTGTTCCTGTTAGAAATTAACCCTTTAAGTCAAAGTCTTCTATAGTTTAGTTACTGCTTTTCTTCAAAGTGTGATTTATTATTCACCTCTTCAGGCGTGAATGTGAGAGCATATTCACATGCACACACACACTGGATACTACTGGGTTTTTTTTACGAGTTTAGACATTACTGATTTCCCCGCAGATCCTCATGGCATTTGAATAACCCAAGACTTCCTACTAATGGTTTCAAGAGGAGACTTTCAGGTAATTAGGGAGATTCTGTTTTCCAAGAAAAGCTCTTCTTTTCAGAATTCTGGTTCCAAAGAGATGTAGATGATTGGTTCATTTTGGGGGTTGGTATAGTTTAATGGGCAGCTTATGCCACACTGATCTCTAGCATATTTGTATCAACAAGGAGACACAAGTCTGCATGATTGTGGTTTTTTCCCCTAGGTTCCTAATATACCTTTGTTATTTGTATTTTTAGTTGTGTGAAAGTACCTGAAAGCTTAGTGGCAAAGGAAGACAGTTGTAAATAATTGAAGAAATAAATACATTTAAAAAAATCCAAGTTAGTGATATCTGACTTCCTCTATTCATGTTATTGCTACTCTTGTTGCTTTTTGGTTTTTGTTTTGCTTCTTGACTGTTGTTGTTTTCCAGGAAAGCTGTCATTTATCGTGAGAACAAGAGCAGCCATGTGTTGATTTTTCTGGATTCTTTTTGGATACTATCCCAGTGCTAATGAAGGCCCTTCCAAAGTGCTAAAGAGCTGGTGCCAAAATCAGTTACGCTGAAAACAATAGAGAGTGGTACACAGACAGCATATATATATATACCCATATATGTATACGCACGCCTCGATATCTGAATTAATACATGTGTGTGCACCTCCCTCTGTTTATGCAAATATACACACGCATTTGTGCAAACACATAATGTGTGCGCCGGAGCTACACTGAGGAGAATGTGACTGCTGCATTTTAATAAAAGGACTTTTTACAGCTGCTTGCAGAAAATTTTCTTTGATCAAGGGATGAGCACAGTTTCTAGATGTTGCAACGCTCGAATTTGTCAGTTTGGAAGCTACTGAAAATGTACTTTCATCAATTAAAAAATGTAGGGAGGAAAATATGTATTATTATAGATTGTATTTGTTTCACTAGGAGATGAGGAAACTACTACAAGAAGCACCTGGAAAGCGCTTAGCGTAGGCTTGGTTGCTGTGCTTATATTAACAAATTCTTTAACATCGATCTTTGAGTACTTTGGAGGTAGTTTATTAGCTGAAAGAGGGGACATTTTGTAGCTGGGCTCTCTGTGCCCTCAATAGATTCTCCCTGCCTTTCTCCCAATGTGTAATTATTCTGTCCTCAATTTGTTTACATAGCTTGGAGACGGGGACAGAGTTCTCTGGCGACCATGCAGCGGCGTGCAATCGCCCTAAAGAGAAACATTTAGAAGCGATAAAACCTAAATGCCCTGCCATGCACCATTACATCCCACAGTTATTCAAATTTAGTAAGTTAAATTAAATAATGTCAAATAACTTGATTTCGGGGCTTTAAAAATTCATCTCTATGGTGCCCAGTAGTCAATTTCCTTTATTATTATTGTTCATCAAGTAGGATTTATGTTTTTATGAATCAGGATCCTTGCCTGCGCCGTCCGCAGCGCTCGAGGCGGGCCTGGTGAGTCGCAGCTCGGAGCGCCATCTACCGGCTGTTTTCTGCACGGCCGCCGGGAGGCCGCGCGCCGGCCCCAGGGTTGGGGAGAGGACCAGCGAGTCAGGACGGCCCAGCACGCTGGCCCTGAAAACATCAGAGACAGGACAGAGCTCTCAGCCGCTGAGCTCACAGCTTCCTTGGTCTCGGTCATTGGGGGTCCGTCTGAAGTCGCAGGGAGAAGCCGGAGAGACTGGCTGCTGAGGCTGGAGGAGTTTTTCTTCTCCTGCTGGAAAGCTGACACGTGTGGTGGTGTTCCGCGGCTCCCATTCTTCTTTATAAAAGCCCAGACATCCAGTTGAACTGCTGTGTCTCGGCCTATCTGGGAAGCCATTCCTGCATGACTCAAAGCCTATCTCTGCTCGCGCACATTCCTGTTAGAAGAGGACACTGGATGTTTAGGCACAGTGGCTGCTGATGCCAAAAAGTCCCCCAGAGAAAGACAATGATAAATTTTGTCATATATTATGTTTTTAAAAAGTATTTTGCTTCCTGGGAAATCTTTCCCTTTGACATTTCTGAAAAGGAGTTGAATTCTGGTGTGGTGGGGGCAATGGCAAGCCATTGGGTTTCTTAGTGGCAGGTTTTCATTTAGGCTTAATTTGATTGTGGTTTAGCAAATAAACAACCATCAGACAATGGCAGTGTGTGTTGAAGGAAGGAAATCCCTTCAAAGCAAAGTTAAACTATTCCCTAATTCAAACCTCTCTGGCACCTTTGTTTGATCTATCTTGCTTCAGTAAAGTTCCATAAGTGTGACACTTAGAAGTTTGCTCACATTTTCAAGTAATATCATAATCCGAGCATCCCAACAGGGCATCCAAGAAGTTCCTTTTCTTCTCTAAGCTTCTAAACAGAGTGCTCAGCATGGATATGTGTGTGTCTGAAAGTGCCTTCCGATTGATCAGCTGTCTCCTCTCTCCCTCCCTACAGTCAAGTGTTTCAACATAGCAACAGATGGTGTTTTAAGCTTTTTGCTGAGTTTAGTATGGTCTATTTTTTGCCTTCTCAGGAGGACTGTGGTGATAAGTCCACTCTGCCATTAATAAGTTCAAATGAGATGGTACAACTTTCTCTTAGAAATTAAACTGACTTCACTGAGTCCCACGATTTAGTGCTGTTAATGCATTTTTCTTTCTTTCCTTTCTCTCTCTTTCTTTCTTTCTTTTGTTCTTTCTTCTTCTTTTTTTTTAGACAGAGGCTGGAGTGCAGTGGCGTGACTGCTGCTCACTGCAACCTCTGCTTCCAGGGTTCAAGCGATTTTCTTGCCTCAGCCTCCCAAGTAGTTGGGATTACAGGTACGTGACACCACGCCTGGCTAATTTTTTGCATTTTTAGTGGAGATGGGGTTTCACCATGTTGGCCAGGCTGGTCTTGAACTCCTGACCTCAGGTGATCCGCCTGCCTCGGCCTCCAAGTGCTGGGATTACAGTCATGAGCTACCACCCCCCGGACGTTAAAGCATTTTTCAAAAGGAGCTCTCCTTCTCTTTCCTTAAAAGTAAACTCTCTCCCTATGTTATACCATCACTCTATAGTTTTTAGGCATTTTCTTCAGATGCTTGTGCAGAAAGGAAATGTAAGAAAAAAGTTGCCAGACTGGAAGCAAAATCACATATATTTATTTTGCATGCGTCGAAACTAAGTAACATCCTCCATTTGACTGAAGAGGAACAGAGTGAATCATGCTAGAGGGTCTTGTTTCTGAGATTGCATTTACCAAAGAAAATCCCATTCTTAAAGGACCTCCAGAGAGCCTTCCTCCTTGTTGTTTAGTGGTGTGAGGAAAAACCAGAGACTCTTTTGCTAGGTTGTTGAAGTTCAAGGTGGAATCATCTTTTCTTCACTTGTTAACTGAAGGCAAACCCTTCTAAATATCCTGGCCTTGTTGTTCGTGTTGTTTTGGCATTTTTATCATCAGGGTTGCTTTCGTCATAGATTTGTCATGGTGTGGATCAGCCTGCATTCTCTCAAGGTTTGCAAGCCTCCCTGCCAACGTGTTGATCCGGTGCCTGTCCTGGAGTTACCCACCTCATCCTGATCTTTCTCAGCACAATGACCTTCTAGCTCTAGCCTAATACAAGAATTTGTTTGGTGATTTAAAGGAGTTGGCCAAGAAACACAGGCAAGAGATAGCATTCCCAAACTTAATCCTTCATCTGTTTATCTCATTTGTTTATGTAGAAAGCCAGAAACAAAATGACCCTAAGATTGGGCTATCTGAAACCAAAACACCTCCAGGAAGATGTTCCAGACTGAATGTCCCCCACTTCCCTCCCCCTGCCACCCCTCCAATTCACATGTTGAAGTTCTAATGCCCAGTACCTCAGAATGAGGCTGTGTTTGGAGACAGTCTTTATAGAGGTACTCAAGTTAGAATAAGGTTATTTGGGTGGGCGTTATCCAATATGGCAAGTGTTCTTATAAGAGGAGGAAATTTAGATACAGACACAAGCAGAGGGAAGACCCGCTTCACGAGAAGACACAGAAAGAAGACGGCCATCTACAAGCCAAGGAGAGAGGCCTGGAATGGTCTTTCTCTCACAGTTCTCCAAAGGAACCAACCTTGCCTACACCTTGAGTTTGGACTTCCAGCCTTCAGAACTGTGAGACAATAAATGTCTGCTGTTTAAGTCACACAGTCTGTGACACTTTGTTATGGCAGCCCCAGCCCTAGCTGAGGTGAGGGAATTAATTCAGTCATCCATATATTTTGATATTCCAGAATAACTTGGATTATTTAGAAGAGCCTGCAGGCAGGGAGTTGTGGTGTGCTTTGGGAAGTCCTTGATGGTGCACTAAATGAGGCCCTTGGAAGATTCCAACCTGACTCTGCCCAACTTAGCTGCTGAATCCTCCACAAACCATAAGGTAGTACTGAAGTCTGTGGAGCACTACGGTCATGTGTAAACCATGACTAATCATAGAAATAACTTGTGTTCTATTTAGCTTCCTCTATCTGGATACAAAAAGCACTTTCCTGCTGAGAAACTCACACTTTAAGAACATAGGGCTTTATACACCTCTTTTGCAACTCCTTAACTTGATTTGGAACAGAGTTAAGCTCTGTGGACATGCAAATTTAACTCCAGAGGTATTGCCACACCTGTCTATGCCACCCAGACAGAAGGCTCAGGTGAGAGCTTTCTGCTTGTGCACTTAAAAAGTGAGGCCTCATCAACAAATACTCTTCATGAAACTTGCCTGATTAGTCTTTCCATCATTGCAGCTGTTTCCGTCAATGCAGTGTCCCTTTAAGAACCTGCAAGATTACTAATGGATACAGGTCATGGTGACAGACTTAAGTAAACCTTCAGCAATAAACAATCATGTTGAGTTTTCATATGATTACCATCATCTCATGCCTATTCCAATAGGGCGAAGAATGCATGAAGGAAATGAACACGATGGATCATATACATCATACTGTCATCCCCCAAGAGTGAGACAAACAATATCTTGAGGAGGCTCACACTGTCTTCCTGATAAAAGCCAACAAGAATGTGCATTAAAATGGATCCTGTATTTTATGATAAACTATTCTTGCCCTGTGTCATATTGTGTTTTACACATATACACACCCCACCCCTATGGAATAAAAATGAATTCAGTAGACAGAGGCATTTGCTCTGGAGATTTGGGAATTAAATACTGGAGGGCTAGTCAATGTCAAAAATTGGAGTGGAATTAATAAAATTAATAAAATGAGCTGTCTAGTCCAAAATTATATATGTATGTCATCTTCGCTTGGGGTTCATATCTCAAGACCCTGCATAAATTAAGTTTATGGCTTAACCCATTTAAAAATAACTCTCTTTTGCTGTTGAAGTCTTTAAGGTCAAGTTCAAGAAGTGTCAGCGCTACAATGATTTACCACTTCATGTTTCCTTACTGAGTGTTATTCTCTAGCTGGTGTGTTTTGTCTCTCCCCATCCCCATTTGCGTCAGAGAACTGATGGGCTGACTGTTTTCAATATCCAGTGTCTGCTTAGAAGATGACAAACATCTGCATTATTTTTCATTTTTCACTTGTCATCAGGATATTTGAGGCGATATACCAAATATACTCACATGAAGTCACATGACTTAAAAATATCGTTTTCCTCAAGGTAATCTCATTCTAAGGTTCCCATTTAGAAACATGATTTTGTTTATTGGTGAATCGACCACTCTGTGATAAGGTGCATTAAGCAATCAAGAGAATATTTTCATGGTTTAATAGAAAAGATCCTGATGTTTTTCCTATCTGAATGGTCCTTGAGATGAATGTGGTGTAAAAATATGATACATTTCCCTGCTTCAGAAACAGTTCAGAAATCTTTACGTGTAACGACGGGCTAACAGCTACAAACACAAGGTGACATCTTTAAAGATAAGGACACTGAGGTATTGATTAGACAAATCTATTTGGCAAGGCAGCAGTGATGTGTAGATAGTGGAAGGGGATGTTGGGAGAAACCTGTGAATACACATATTAGAAAATACCTTGCACAGTTCATAAATAATAATGATTATAATAAAGGCTCTACCAGTGGTTTAAGGATCCGAGTAATATGAATTGATTGTTAACATTTCACTTTAAAGATAGATTAATTAATGCTGAATCATACGGTAATTCTTATGAAAGTACTGTACATATGACATCGAAATTAATACCAAATGAATTCATTATAAGTGAGATAATTACAATGAATACCCAATAAATTAGCCACGACAGGACATTTAGAATTCTAGGCATTAAAGTATTGAGAGTAGTAGCAAATGCCCTGGCCACTGCTGAGCTGTCAGGTCACCTCAAACTTAATTGGGTAAGTTCCTGGGCCTTTCAATGTGAGTTTCCTTCTGGTTGGGTGTGGGAAGGGCCATGTTGGCTGTGCTGGCTCAGATATGCTGACAGTGGCTCTGGTGGTCACTGGGCCCTTCTATGGGGGTGGGTTGTTGCCACAGTCTCCTTAGCAAACTGTTACCAATGAAATGCTGATGAGCCCAAGCAAAGCACTAGGACTCGGTGAACAAAGAACTTGCAGATTCTCCAGCTGAGGCTCTGCTTGGAGCACAGAGAGCCAGCTCCTTTGGTTGATCTTCTTATCCTTGCCTTGGTGTCTGCTGCCATATTCTTACTGTCTGCTGGAGCTTCCTCTGGCTTACAAGGGCATTTTGTAAAACTCTCTCATTTTGCATAGGTTTATGCTGGAATGCAGAGAAGTCAAGGGACTTCCCCAAGAGCACACATCTGTAAATCCCTAGCCTAGGGTTCCTGTTTCTAAGCAATCTGACTAGGAGACAACAATAAACATAATAGCTAATGTTTATTAAGCACGTAACACAAGCCAAATGTTATGCTGAATGTCTTATGTGTGTCTTCATACAACCCCCTGAGGGAGATGGTATCTCTATTTTGCAAACAGTCCACACAAGTTGAGTAACAAGCACAAGGTAAGGTTACCTAGGAGGTAACCTAGGTGAGAGGAGGGTTGGGGACTCTAACCCAGGTTTATTTGTCACCATCACTTGGCTCTCTGGCAGTGGTGAGGTTCCACCTGGTGTCGGTGAGGCATGGTCTCCTGCCAAAGTCTGGTTTACTGTGAGTTCCCTGCAGCCATCCCAGAAAACTGGGTCAGCTGTGGGAGAAGAACAGAGGGAGGCAGGGCAGAGATGCAGCTTCTGGGATGTGAGCAGGTGAGTAGGAGAGAGGCTGCCCCTTCTCATCAAGGGTTTGAGAATCAGGGCTTCCTTTTCTGCTTCCTTAACCCCTTTCTGCCCAGGGATGGTAGAGCCTTGAGACAAATGGGACCTGCTGATAGCGAGCCCAGGTGATGGGCTGCTTTCCACATGAGAAACAAATTTCTTTTTAAAAAAATTTTTTTTTAAATTATACTTTAAGTTATGGGGTACATGTGCAGAAAGTGCAGTTTGTTACTTAGGCATACACATGTCATGGTGGTTTGCTGCGCCCATCAACCCGTGATCTACATTAGGTATTTCTCCAATGCTATCCCTCCCCTAGGAGAAACAAATTTCAATTGTGTTAAGTCACAGAAACATTGGGGTGTATTAGTTCCCTAAACTAAAATAGGAGGTACACAACAAGGATGCAGGTCTAGGGTGACTTTAATTTCCACTTGGCTCTGTCACGGTGAGTTTATAGCTCCTACATATTGCATTAGGATCTGTGATAGTTTTCTGGGAGGAAAGGCCCTCCTACAGCCATCCCTTATGTAGAAAAGTTGAGGTGTGTTGCATCTAAGGCATCCCCGCAGGAGTCCCAGATGCCACTAGAGGCCTCCGTGAAGCTCTGGCCCAGCTGGCCTCTGCATCCCATGGACTGTTGCCGCCATTTGGCAGCAAGGGGATTAGGCGCACCCCAGTGGGGATGGCCATGTATTGGCCACATGAGCCTTGCTGGTAAGGCTCCGGGAATCAGACCAGAACACTCAATAGAAGTGGGACCAGGGCTTTAAAACATTTAAGTCAGAAATAATTTTAGTGTTAAACAGAAGAACTGTTTCTTTCCATGGAACTTAGATCACTGCAGGGGAGAAGGGAAAGAGAAAGTGGCAGGGGGGGCAGGGAAGCAAATCCTGAATCTGCTGAATCTACCCAAAAATGTTTGAAAAACAAATCTAGACTTGACAAAGTTATGAACTGGCAAGACTAAATTTTCCAACATTAATGGAGATGGGAGCTAGAGAGCTAATTGTTTGGTTATAGGGAAATAAAGGCGACTGCATCTTTGCACACATGGGCATATTCTACACACTCTGTGTTCAGACCCTGCAGTGTAGCACTGGTTAATACTGGGCAAAGCTTCGTCTCCTTCAGGCTTCTATTAATAGATGATTGTGGCATTGTAATACGGGGACAGGAATCTGCCCAGCAATGCAGTTTGTGGCCAAGAAGGTGGCTGTGGACGGGGGGTCATTTATTCATCTGACCAGTATTTATTGAGCCCATATTATGTGCCAGGCATCAGGGTTTCCAAGGTGCTGAGAAAGTCCCTGCTTAAAAGGATGACTTTTTTACTACCTAAAATTCCTTATATTCCTGAGCAACATTGTCTAAATACTTTGCTGAGGTCAGCCACCGTGAGGGAGGCAGGCAGAAGAGGAGAAAGGTGTAGGTTTGGGAGTCAGGCCACTTGGGACCAAATCACAGCTGAGTTTGTAAGTTTGGATGAGTTACGAATTCTCTTAGGGTTTCGTTTTTCTCATCTGTGAAATGAAGACAATTAAAATACCTATTTCATTGTAGCACTGTTGTAAGGATTAAGTGAGATAATTTATTGAACCTCCAGAATATATTAGCTCTGAGTCTATGAAGCTCTGGGCAACCGAGTACATTGAAGCTATGATAGGTGATAGAAAAGAATTTTGGTGAGAGGAAGGAAAGGAAGATTCTGCAAGAAGAACAGAACTGAAGAGAATGCCAGAGCCTGGTGCCTGGGCAGCCTGTCTCTAGGCTGAGGACAAAAGGCTTAGGAAAGGGCGGTTGGGACAGAAGAGTCTTAGGGAAGCAGACTACACATACCTGCTCTGCCTCCCTCAGCACAACACTCAGCATGGCGCCAGGTCATCAGGGAGCCCACCTGCAGCATGGTGTTTGCCGAGTCCTTCGTATGGGCTTCCTGGTGCCATCTTCCCCGGAAGCGAACCGTTCCCCACCCAGGAGCTACCCTGCCTCCGTTCCCCACCTCCAGCTCTGTCTATCTCCACACCAAGACTCGGCCAGAGCAAAATGCTAAAAGGGCAACTTCTGTGGCACTGTAGAAGTGAAAAGCACCAGAGTGATTTACAATGCCCCAATTTTCCTCTGTGCCTTTTAAGAAAAGCATCGTTTTATTCCTTTGGGGTTCACATTGTTCTTCCTTCATTCTTCTCTGTTTGGAGGAGTAAATGAACACAGAACTGCACAGCAGAGGAAATAAACAAATTGCAAAATTCCTGGCCATCAAAAAACTTGAAGCGTAGCAGCGTGAGTGGCATAAATAATTCAATACAGAATGGGGACAAGGTGATTACTGGCCTTTACCAACAACGTCCTCTGTGGACCACGTGGGGTTTCAGGAGCAGCAAAATACAGCATAAGCAAGAAAATACAAATTGGCATATGTTTCAAGTAAAAGGGAAAAACGGGGTGGGAGCAGGGGAGAAGTTGCAAAATTAAGATTTTACAATAAAGAAGATAGAGAACCGAGAATTTTCTGGATTGGATAAAAGGATTCAAGGGAAAAAATAAGATAAAATATGGGGGCAATATAGTGGTGGCAGTTTTGTTTTTCAGACAAAGAAACAGGATCTTCATGTAGGTTCGGAGACATTGAGTGTTAAAGAGATGGGAGTGTGGGAACAGGTTGTACAACCCAGCCAGAAATAGCTGGCCCAGAGGGCAGAGTCCGGGCCTGGGAAGTGTAGCAGCACCAAGGATAACCAAATTCTACTCTTGGAAAGAGCTGCTTCTATCCTGAGAGGAGAGACTGTGCCCTGGGGACAGTCAGGGCACCAGGGGTGACAGGAGCAGGAAAGGGCCTGGGGCTTCGGAACTGAATCTCGTGTTCAAACATTCCTGCCCTTGTGGTCTTCATGATTGGCACACCTCATGCTCTGCTTTCTCACACCCAGTCTAAGCTACACGGCAGAGAACGGACGCACTAACAAGCTGCCGCTTCACTACGGTTTTGCTGCCTTGCCTTTGATAATCTCTATGTGTCAGAGTCCTTTTTGGAAGCAATGCCTATCCTCTGACGCAAGTAATGCATGTAATGCAGCCCAGCCCTCAAATGGTGCTGGCCAGGGGCCTGATGGCCATTGACAGGGCACCTGTATTACCAGTTAGGCCTTGGGGGCTTCAGGGAATATGCAGGCCTCTAAGCTATAAAGAAAAACAGGATCTTGAGTGAAGCCAGAGGACTGCTTCTCTCTCTGTGAAGCGCCTCTTCCATTTAAGCACCCAACACTTGAGATTAAGGTATGGGAGACCACAGAGGAAGAGCAGATAATAGGTAAAATAATATTTATTTCTTCTTCCAGTGCTTTCTGGCTTCAAAATTTCTTCTATTCATAGGTAAAGTTGCAATGAATTTGGTAAAAACAAGCCCCCATGGGAAAATCCAATAGGAAGAATTGGCAAGCTATTACCTCAGCAAACTATCTGTAAAATGTCTCAGAACTCTGGAGTTTGAGACCAGGAGTTTGAGACCAGCCTGGACAACATAGTGAGATCCTGTCTCAAAAAGAAAGAAAGAAAGAAAGAAAGAAAGAAAGAAAGAAAGAAAGAAAGAAAGAAAGAAAGAAAAAGAAAGAAAGAAAGAAAGAAAGGAAGGGAGAGGGAGGGAGGGAGGGAGGGAGGGAGGGAGGGAGGGAGGGAGGGAGGGAGGGAAAGAAGGAAGGAAGGAAGGAAGGAAGGAAGGAAGGAAGGAAGGAAGGAAGGGAGGAAAAATGTAGCCAAGCGTGGTGGTGCACATCTGTGTCTCAAAACGAAACAACAACAAAAAAACCCCAAAAAACCAACAGCCACTGCTTAGCTCTTCTAAGTCTAAGGACCTGCACTCCAGCTGGAAATGGTTCTGGCCTGGTGTCTTCCCCTCCTCCTGGGGTAGCAGGGCAGCCTGGCTTGCTCTTCTCCCAAGGATGGCAGAAGCGCAGGAAAACAAGCAGTCACAAACGCTTTGCTTGCATGAAGTCTGCTGTCATCCCATTATTCAGAGCAAGTCACAGGTCTGGGGAGGGACAGGGCAAAGGTCCAGAGAAACAGCCCCTCACACAGGATCTCTTACTGGGTAAGGAGGGAAACCTGTCTCCCTCAATCAGAGGGGAGTGTGGGTAGGCCCCTCCTCACTCTCCTGCCTCCACGAACTTGTGCCACTCTGGGGGAATTGCCCTCGACTGGCCATGGTCTGGAGCAGCCTGGGAGCTTTTGGGCAGAACAGGTCAGGTGTAACCACCTGGCTGTGGGGTCACTTCTGCCTTTAGAGGGTTCTGTGTTCCTGGCTACTGCTCAAGCAAGGAGCTACCTCAGGCTGCTGAAGGAGAGTCCACGTTTCCTGCTACAAGTCAGGGCTGCACCAACCCTGACAGATGAGTCAAGTCTTAAAACATATACATTGATATTGAAAAGCAAGAGACACTGGTGTTTAGACTCTGGAATGGACAATAATACCCTGCGAATAACCATGGTCTTAGAGACTTGGGCTTGGTCATGACATTGAGAAAAGTCCTTTGCTAGCTCTTCTGGCAGCATTGGCTCTGCCAGGTCTGCTTGATCATCCACAAGTTCGTGGGGAGAGGCCAGGGCCAGGGTCCATCCACAAGTTCAAAGGGAGAGGCCAGGGCCAGGGTCACATCAATTTTCACCTTGGGCCCGCAGCTTCAGGCCTCAGAAGCCAGCAAGTCCTTTTCTAGAGCTTGAGAAACTGGATGTGACTGTCAACACTTGGACACCCATGAGCCACCAACTAACAGGTTAAGAAGCTTTATCTATTTCATTTATTTATTTATTTTTATTGACAAATTATAATTGTATATGTTAATGGAAATGTAAAGTTATATATATACAGTGTAGAATGATTAAATCAAGCTAATTAACATGTCCATCACCTCAAATACTTATCTTTTTTGTGGTGCAAAACTTGAAATTTACCTTTTTTACTATTTTGAAATATACAATACATTATTAACAATAGTTGCCATGCTGTGCAATATGTCTCAAAAAACTCATTTCTTCTGTCTAGCTGAAACTTTGTACCATTTGACCAACAACTCTCCATCCCTCCCCCAGCCTCTGTAATCACCATTCCCCTCTCTGCTTCTGTGCATTCGAGTACTTTACATTCCACATGTAAATGAAATCATGCAGAAGTTTCACCAATTCCCTCAGGATCTCTCTCATGTAATTTGGTGAACTTCCACTTCAGTACTGTCGCAAAAGCCAAGAACAACTTTGAGTAAAACTCAAAGTGAGATTTTATTGGCGGTGAAAATGGTATCCAGTGTTTCCCAAGTGAATGCCAATACAGTGGTTACAAGAAGGAAGCAGAGGACTTGAGAACAGAGAGAGATTACAGGGATCCAGAAAATCCGGATACATCAGATCAAACTATAATAAACAACTTTCCCGTGTTTCCAGGTGTTCTGGATCATAAATATAGTCTCCTTTCTCAGATTCACAACTGGGGCCTAATCCTTTAAGTTTAATCAATACTTCATCTGAAAAGGGCCCTTGAGGGTGAAGAAAAACATTGAGTATATTATTTGATATCTGTATTATTCAAAAATTAGATTATCATATGTTTTCTGATATCCTGAAATTTGTGTTTAGGGTTCAAAATAGAGGTGCAAATTGTATCAAACAAAATAAAACTCTTGAGATTGCTGCTCCTTCCTTCCTTCCTTCCTTCCTTCCTTCCTTCCTTCCTTCCTTCCTTCCTTCCTTCCTTCCTTCCTTCCTTCCTTCCTTCCTTCTTTCTTTCTTTCTTTCTTTCTTTCTTTCTTTCTTTCTTTCTTTCTTTCTTTCTTTCTTTCTTTCTTTCTTTCTTTCTTTCTTTCTTTCTCTTTCTTTCTTTCTTTCTCTCTCTCTCTCTCTCTCTCTCTCTCTCTCCCCCCTCCCTCCCTCCCTCCCTCCCTCTCTCTCTCTCTCTCTCTCTCTGTGCAACTTCTAGTTTTCTACCCTGAGCTCAATACAATTATGGAGATGGTTTGTGGGGAGAGTCTGAAATTTCTCATTCACTAAATCTACATCATTCCTGAGAGCTCAAAGATCATTTTCCAGTCTGATATTCTATGTTTCTGTTTTTGTTTTCACAAAGTTGACTGGTAAAATGATGACAAGACACCAAAGAGTAACTTTAGGATTTTGCAGCCTCAAAGGGTGAGAGAGATTGCCAGCACTTTGAATCTGATCCTAAAGAATAGATGTGCAATGGGCTGGGCTCTTGTGGCCGGCCCCGGGCGTCTGACCTGTCTCACTGTTACAGAGAGCTGGTCTGCATTGTCCGGGCATGGCCAGGATTGAGAGCGGGGAAAAAGGAAGCTCTGTTTAGTGTAATCTAAACACCAGCACAAAGCTGCAGGTGTCTGCCCAGAGAAACACAAGTGCTATTTCTCTTAGACACAGGAAGTCTTCTTCAGACTTGTTTAAAGAAGAAAGACCAGGCAGACACCTCAACAATGATGATATATTATGTCTTAAAGGGAGTAAAGTGCTAGTGAACATAGATCTTCCCCTCCTCAAATCCTTGCTTTTTCCTCTTCAGATTGCTGTTTCTAAACATTATCCTGACTTACAAACTGGTTTAACTTGACATCCATAATAAAAACGTATTTATCTGAATAAATTTCAAATCAATGACACTTTTGCATGCACCTGATGCGTTTTGCTGTGGGTAGGTTGATACTGTTTAGGAACAGCCTCCACAGACTTTCTTTCCTATAGCTTCTTTCTCCACTTCCCTCCTCATTTCCCACCCCTGCCACCACGGCCTCCACCATAGTCCACACCACACTTACATTCTGGCTTCGCTTCTGTAGCATTAAAGCATTTGTAATGGTGTTGTAGGTTATCTTACCACTTTAATTGTAAAGGAGATGGGTGAACTAGAGCAAAGGAGAATGGAAGAGTTGATTTCGTTCCCCTACCTACCAAGGAAAGGGAAAGAATAGCCAGAGGAAATGAGGTCTTCTGAAACTCAAAAATGGGATTCGAGAACAATGCAGCCTTCTGGAAACTGTGGAGTGTTAAGGGAAGTTATGCTCTGTCACAGGAAGGGTGAGTGAGGCACTGTGCCTTGTGAGACCTCTGGCCAGGCTCTGTGGCAGCAACCTGGGAAACAAGAGGCGATTTCACTTGGTAACATTCAGACTTGGATTGAGAAGGATCGGAGGCCCACCACTGAGTTGTTTATATTAAAAGGTGTGCATTAAAGGGGGCCAAATTGTTGACTATGGCTTGACTTTTAAATTTTAAGAAGATGAACTTGAAGCTTATTGTCCTCTCCTCCCCCTCCTCTTCCCTCTCCCTCCTTCATTCCAGAGAACTAGCAGAGTTTATTGGTTAAGAACACAAGATCTGGTTTGCATGCTTGTGCTGACACATCCTAGCTATATGCTTTTTTTTTTTTTTTGAGACGGAGTCTCACTCTGTCACCCAGGCTGGAGTGCAGTGGCCAGATCTCAGCTCACTGCAAGCTTCGCCTCCCGGGTTTATGCCATTCTCCTGCTTCAGCCTCCCGAGTAGCTGGGACTACAGGCGCCCGCCACCTCGCCCGGCTAGTTTTTTGTATTTTTTAGTAGAAACGGGGTTTCACCGTGTTAGCCAGGATGGTCTCGATCTCCTGACCTCGTGATCCGCCCGCCTCGGCCGCCCAAAGTGCTGGGATTACAGGCTTGAGCCACCGTGCCCAGCCACTATGTGCTTTTAAGCAAGACACGGATCCCTCTATGTCTCAATTATCTTTCCTGAAAAATGTGGAGACAATAGTAGTAGCCACCTTGCGAACGTTTGCCATTAAGATTATGATATGACTTTTTAATCTTTGGGAATGCTTCTTTCAGAAGTACAAGAATGTAACACAGCTCACCATTCTGCCTTTCTTCTTGAGGGTTCTCCAGCCATCCATTCAAGGAATATTTTTAAACACCTGTTGTGGGTGAGACATGGGTTGACACGTGGACCTCTCTGACCAGAAAAGAGGAAATATGAAAGCTCCACTGAATTACAGCTAGAACACAAAACTTTCATTTAGTATGTGACACACATTTTCAGTATTTCTATATCAATGTTTATATGCTTACTACCGTGAAAGTAAAAACATTCATTTGTGTGGTAATTAACACTTAATATTATTAAATTTTATTATAAAAAATTGTGCCAAAATAGACATGAAATTTACCATCTTAACCATTTTAAGTGTTCAGCTCAGCTCAATGGTCTTAAGTCCACTTACATTTTTGCACAATTATTGCCACCATCCATCTCCAGAATGCTTTCATCATCCCAAACTGAAACTCTGTACCCATTAAACAACAACTCCTCACTCACTCCTTCCCACAGCTCCTGGGGACTGCCATTCTTTCTTTCCATCTTTATCAGTTCGACCACTCCAGGTACCTGGAATCAGTGGAATCATACATTATTCATCATTTTATGACTGGCTTATTTCGCTTAGCATAATGTCCTCAAGGTTCAGCCATGTTGCAGGAAGTGACTGGATTTCTTTCCATTTTAAGGCCACATAATATTCCCTTGTATTTATGTGTCACATTTTAAAGATCCATTCATGCATTGATGGACATGTGTGTTGTTTCCACCATTCAGCTATTGTGAATAGTGCTGCCATCAACGTGGGTCTACGTAAGCACTTAGGATTTTGGTAATGACAATCTCTTCAAATTTGATAGCAGGACACCTGCTTAATAGTAGGTAACAAGATTTCAATTTTATAAAGAGATCCCATTTACTACTTCAACAAACACTCAGTATCTCCGAGTGCCAGGTGCTGGTGTCCAGGGCAAACCCCAGAGCTGTCAGAGAACTTCAGTCACCAGGGACGCAAATAGGAAACAGGCAAACACACCAGTTGGCATTTATCATTATTCATGGCAGCTAGTGCTGTGAAGGAAACAGCAGGATGCACTAAGTGAGCCCTGGCTGGGTGACCTGGCTTGGGCAGGGTGGTCAGGGAGGGGCTTTCTCACAAGTGGATCTTTGTGCTGAGGCCTGAAGATGAGAAGAAACCAGGGCAGTGCAGAGTGGGAGGTAAGAACTTTCTGGGTGAGGGCACAGCACAGATGAGTTCTGGGTAACACATCTGGACTGTCCCCCTCTCTGTAGATCAGTTCTGACTGTGCTCCTAGTTGCTGAGTGTGACTTGAGCTCCTGACATTCCTGCAGCTCAGTCTTGGTTTATGAATCAAGCATAAAGTTACCTGCTATTGACACATGCTTCGCAACCTTGGAACCGAAGCATCTCAGGAGCGGGTAGAATCATGAATATCCTTCTGCTTCAGTGGCTCCCAACCCAGCCCTGTTTTAGGGTCTGGGTCCCCAGGGAGTTCATAACAAAAAATCCTTGCTGGTGTTTCCCATGCATACAGAGGAAGGAGGGTGCTGTTTCAATATGGAGCATCACCCAGACAGAGCCCTTCCTTGGTGAAATGTGCTTTGAAGCTTACACATTTTCTCCTGCCATATATATATATATATATATATATATATATATATATATATACACACACACACACACACACACACACATAAATATATATGTCATACACACACACACACGTCTCACTCTGGGACAAATATATATATATATATAAAATATATATATGGTGGTTTCTTTCTCAAGGCTCAGTACATGGCAAGGGTTTCCACTGGATAATTGTTGAATCAGGTGACTTAATTTCTTTTTTCTTTTTAATAATTTGAACTTTATTTTTTCAGAGGCAGGGTCTTGGTCTGTCACTCAGGCTGGAGTGCAGTGGCATGATCACAGCTCACTGCAGCCTCCACCACCTGCTCAACTGATCCTCCTGCCTCAGCCTCCTGAGTAGCTGAAACTATAGGCATGCACCACCATGCTTGTCTAATTTTTAATTTTTTGTGGAGACAGGATCCCCCTGTATTGCCCAGGCTCATCTTGAACTCCTGGGTTGAAGCCATCCTCTCACCCGGGCCTCCCAAAGTGCTGAGATTACAGGCATGACCCACTGAGCCTAGCCTAATTTTGACTTTTATTTTAGATTCAGGGGGTACAAGTACAAGTTTGTTACATGGGTATATTGCATGATCCTGAGGTTTCGGGTACAAATAATCCTATCACTCAGGTAGTGAGCATAATATCCAATAGGTGGTTTTTCAGCCCTTGGCCCTCCCCCCGTCACTCCTTTTAGTAGTCCTCAGTGTCAGCTGGTCCCCTTTTTGTGTCCATATGTACCCAAAGTTTAGCTCCCACTTATAAGTGAGAACATGCAGTATTTGGTTTTCAGTTCCTACATTGATTTGTTTAGCGTGATGACCTCCAGCTGCATCCATATTTCTGCAAAGGACATAATTTCATTCTTTTTAATGTCTGTGTAGTATTCCATAGGGTATATGTACCACTTTTTCTTTATTCAGTTCACCATTGATGTGTACCTGGATTGATTCCATGTCTTTGCTATTGTGAATAGTGCTGTGATGAACATATGAATGCATGTGTAGAACAAGTTATTTTCCTTTGGGCATATACCCAGTAATGGGATTACTAGATTAAATGGTAGTTCTGTTTTTAGTTATTTGAGAAATCTCCAAACTGCTTTCCACAGTAACCGAACTAATTTACATCCCTGCCAACAGTGTTACAAGCATTCCCTTTTCTTGCAGTATTGCCAGCAACTGTTATTTTTTATCATTTTAGTAGTAGCCATTCTGACTGGTGTGAGACAGTATCTCATTGTGGCTTTGATTTGCATTTCTCTGACAATTAGTGGAGATGAGCATTTTTTCATGTTTGTTGGCCTTTTGTATGTCTTCTTTTGAGAAGTGTTTGTTCAAGTCCTTTGCCTACTTTTTAATGGGGTCATCTTGTTGAGTTGTTTTAAGTTCCACACAGATTGTGGATATTAGACCACATATCCACATATCCACATATCTCCATGTTGCATGGAGAGTTTGCAAATATTTTCTCCCATTCTCTGGGTTGTCTGCTTACTCTGTTGATAGTTTCTTTCACTGTGCAAAAGCTGTTTAGTTTAATTAAGCCCCTCTTGTCATTATTTTTTGTTGTTGCAATTGCTCTTGAGGACTTACTCATAAATTCTTTGCCAAAGTTGATGTTCAGGATACTATTTCCTAATTTTTTCTGACGGTTTTTGTAATTTGACGTCTGAAATTTAAATCTTTAATCTATCTTGAGTTAATTTTTGTATATGGTGAAAGGTAGGGGTTCAGTTTCATTTTTTTTGCATATGGCTAGTCAGCTATCTCAGCACTATTTATTGAATAGGGAGTCCTTTTCCTATTGCTTATTTTTGTCAACTTTGTTAAAGATCAGTTGGTGTAGGTGTGTGGCTTTATTTCTGGGTTCTCTATTTTGTTCCATTGGTCTATCTGTCTGTTTTTGTACCAGTACCATGCTGTTTTGGTTATTGTAGCCTTATAGTATAATTTCAAGTCAGACAATGTAATGTCTCCAGCTGTGTTGCTTAGGATTGCCTTGTTTATTCAGGCTTTTTTTTTTTTTTTTTTTTTGTTCTAAATGAATATTAGAATAGTTTCTTTTTAATACTGTGAAAAATGATGTTGGTATCTTGATAGGAATAATGTTGAATCTATACCTTGTTTTGAGCAGTATGACCATTTTAATGATATTAATTCTTCCAATTCATAAGCATGGAATGTTTTCCCATTTGTTTATGTCATCGCTGATTTCTTTCAGCAGTGTTTTGTAGTTCTCCTTGTAGAGATCTTTTACCTCCTTGGTTAGCTGTATTCCTGGATATTTTGTTTTTGTGTGTGACTATTGTAAGTGGGATTGTATTCCTGATTTGGCTCTCTGCTTGAATGTATTAGTGTATAGAAATGCTACTCTGTGCTTGCTTCAGCAGCACATAAACTAGAAATGCTGCTCATTTTTGTGCATTGATTTTGTATCCTGACACTTTATTGAAGTCATTTATCAGGTCTAGGAGCCTTTTGGCAGAGTCTTTAGGGTTTTCTAGGTAGAGAATCATGTCATCAGTGAAGAGAGATCATTTGACTTCTTTTTCTATTTGGATATCTTGTATTTCTTTTGCTTGCCTGGATAGGACTTCCTGTTTTTTGTTTTTTGAGAGAAGTTCTGATTGTCATCCAGACTGGGCTGCAGAGACTTAATCTCCTGAGTTTTGAACTCCCTGTCATCGAATTATATGAGAAAAAAATTTTTGGATGTGTACTCTGCAAATTAAGAGTTTTGTCGACTTGGACCTCCTCTTGTCAAAGTTCCAACCAGCTTGAATCCCTTTCTTGTTGTTGATTGCTCCCTAATTTTTTGGTCATAAATAACCTCAAGGAGACAATTCAAACTTTGGCCACTTCTCTAAGAATGAGTTTTCTCATCAACAAAATGAGGAGACCTCTCTCATAAGGTCATGAGGATTAAATAAAATAATTTGAGTAAAGCATTTAGAATACATGGTAATTCCTCAATATTAATCATTATTATTGTTGTCAATTTTACTTTGAAATATGTTAGCCCCTGAGAATCCACAACATTCTCTATCTTCATACTCTTGTATTTCAGCCTGTGATGTTAAGAGAAAGTCATCAAGAGAAGACCTTCTTAGTCCATTCAGGCTGTGAAAACAAATTATCAGAAACTAGGTGGCTTATAAACAATGTATGTGAAATTTGTTTCTCACAATTTTGGAGCCTGGGAAGTTCAAGATCAAGGCAGATTTGGTATCTGGTGAGGGCCCACTCTGGTTAATAGACAATGTCTTTTCACTCTGTTATCATTTGGTGGAAGGTGGATGGTTAGCTTTCAGTAATTTCTTTTAAAAGAGCACGAATTCCATTCATGAAGGCTCTGCCTTCCTGATGTAATCATCTCCCCAAGGCCCACCTCCCAATACTATCACATTGGAGGATTTCATCATATGAATTTTGGGGAGATAGAAACATTCAGATCATAACAAGGTGGGAGAAAAAATTTTCAGGAGGTCAGGGACTGTTTCTTTTTCATCCTTATAGCTATAGCAGCCATTATAGGTTATTGCTTTATAAATATGGCATTGGAAGGGAAAAAGAATGAAGAAGAGAATAGAAGGAAAGATCACAGTGGAAACTCATGATCTGTTGCCTAAATTCCAAACATGAGCCAGTTCTCAGATGCGGAACCTGGTATTTGAGGGTCAAGTCCCAGTAAGGAAGGATTTTGCAACACCAAGACAAATGTATACTGTAGGGATTCCTCAGTTTTCCTTTAAAGGCACCTATGGGTGTTTACTAGGGTAACCCTTGGGAATAGGTTATGTCCAGCTTGTTCAAAAGCTGTTGGTTATAGGCCTGAGTTGATGTTGATTCTTCCCAACCCAAAGCACCATTATCATGTCCCTGTTAGAGGAGGGCTTTATGGGGCAAGTAATCAATGGAGCCAAGGCCCTGAGCCATCATGAGATGGTGGATCTCCCAGGTCCACAGACCAACAGATGGTCACTTCCCAAATTCCTGAATATACTAGGCAAGAACATACTTAGCTTGGCAGAATCCTCATAGTTGTTCCTTGACCTTGGAATAAAAGCTATTGTCATAGGAAAAGCCAAATGGAGGCTCCTGAAACTGCCTTCCCATATCAGGGTAGTTAATCAAAAGCAGCATGGTATCCTGGAAAGAATGGCAGAGGCTAAGTGCTACACTAACTGACACATGATGCAGAGGCAGTGGCTTTCATCTTAATCATCAGTCTGGTTCTTACAAAACCAGATGGATCATGGCAGATGACAATGAACAATAGTTCACTGAACTATTGTTCGTTGTCAAACACCTAAGTAATGGCTCCAATTACAGCTGCTTTGTCAGATGTGTTCTCTTTACTAGGGCAGGTTATCACAGCCTCAAGTTTGGGGGATGCAGTTATTGATCTGGCAAATGCATTCTTTCCCATAAGGTAGGAAGAACAGAAGAAATTAGCATTTAACTGGGATGGACAACAGTACACAGTAATGATCTAGTCCCAGGTATATGTTAATTCTCCTGTACTCTGTCACAAGATAGCCTGAAAGGACCTGGATTAGCTGGGCATTCTGCAGAACATTGATCCACTAATGATAGGTACTCTGGATGCCTTAGTAAGATAAATGCTTCAGAGAGTGGAGGTAAACTTGCCAAAAATTCAGGGATCTGCTACATTAGTGAAGGTTATAGGTGATCCAGGGGTCTGGGGCATGTCAACCAGGCCCTCTAAAGTAAGTAACAAATGCCTTATTCCTAGTAAGGAAGAAAATAAGGAATAAGTGAATTCTTTGCACCCACTTCTACTCAGAAAGAAGCACAATTGTTAGATCTTTTTGGGCTTTGAAGGGAGTATATTCGGTACTTGAGAATATTTCTGATTCGTTTATCACGTGACATGGAAGGATGCTACTTTGGAGTTGGCCCTGAAGCAATAAAATTCCTTGTACTACAGATATTCCTGCTGTTTAGACTATATGATCCAGCAGACACCATGGTCCTAGAGGTATCTGGGTAGAATGGGATGTTGAGTAACAGCTCTAGAAAGCCCCCAAAGGAGTTATAGCACAGACCTTGTGGTTCTGGGACAAGGTCACAATATCTGGGACAGAGTGCTATATGCCATGTGAAAAATATTTCTTGACCTGCTGTTGGGCACTGGTAGAGACAGAACATCGAGACATGGAATATTAACTGACCACATGCCAATCATGAACTGGGTATAATCAGCCCCACCAAGATATGAGGTCAGGTAGGCCCAGCAACAATCTGTTGTAAAATGAAAGTGGCGTATCCTGGATTGGGCTCTAGCAGGTCCAGAGGATACAAATAAGCTACATGAACAGGTGGCCCAGACCTCCACATGATCTACTACTTTGCATTGAGGTCTTTCCCTCAACTCACACCTATTGCCACATAGGGGACATCTTATGAGACCAGCTGAAGGAGGAGAAAAACCAAGCTTGGCACACAGTAGCTGAGCATATTTACATGAGCTGAAAATGGACTATTGCTGCACTATAGCCCCTCTTGTGGTCCTGAAAGGTATTGGGGTGGAGAATCCTTCAACCGGTAGAGCCTCACACCAGTACTGCCTCTGGCCATCCACTTTGTGTAGAAAGAGAAGTGGATTAGGTAAGAATATACGTGGGTTCCGGGGAAGTGACATGTGACTCAACTCATTTTTAAGGGGCATAGAAAAAGAGGAACAAAAAATTCTGAAGAAGAGGTATGTGGACGGACCTATGGGAGTGGTCCTGAAGTGTGATCTTTGGATTGCATGTAAACGCACAGCAAGAGCCACTGCAGCAAAAGTACAAACAACCAAACAGATGGGATGGATTAGCCAGTGGATGCCAGCATCTTTCCTTGGCTACCCCAGGGCATGATCAATGGGCTCATGGGTAGAGCCATCTTGAAGGCAGAAATAGAGGTTATGCATGAGCCCAGCGGCAAGAACTTGCTCTCACCATGGCTGATGAAACTACTGCTGCTGCTAAACGTCAGATTGGTCCGCTCAAAAAAGCTCACGTCCTGAAGCTGATCAGCAAGATGTGTGTGGCAAATTTATTCCAGAAGCTTCTTCTCACCCTGGATAAAACATTGATTCAGTCACTGAGACTGAGACATATTCTGGATATGGCTTTATCTTTCCTGCCCGCAAGACCTTGACCATCTCACTATCCAAGGGCACACAGAGTGTCTGCTTCACCAACAAGGGATCATCTATAACATCTCTTTGGACCAAAGACAAACTTTATGGCAAAGGAGGTGTGGCAGTGTGTGCATGACCATGGTATCTACCTATTCTACCCTACACCACACCATTTAGAAGTTGCCAACCTGAAAGAATAGCGGAAAAGCCTCCTGAAGATGCAGTTGAGTCACCTTCTTGAATACGGCACCCCAAGTGGGTGAGGGACTACTTTAGAATGCACTGAACTTTTAGAACTAATGCTGTTGTAGCTAATATGCCTAGAAGTAGAAAACATGGTTCCAGGAAGTAGAAGGGGCTTTGTTCATCATTTTCATCATCATGACTGACTGAGGAAATTTGTATATTCCCCCCACACAATTTTAGGTAACCTGGTGCTTGGAGGTGGCTGCTTCCACCGAAGAACATAGTCAGGGTCCTAGGGAATGTAAAGACATGGCTGTGCCTCTGGCCACTTTGATCTTTTTGTGCGAATAGACAACCAGGCATAGACAAATGTACTATATTAGAGGAACAATTGATCCTGATCATCATGAGGTGGTTGGACTGCTGCTACACACAGGAACAGGGAGGCACCTATTTGGTGTTTTGATGCACCTCTGTGGTGGTTTTTGGTGCTCTTAGGCTCAGTTTAAATTTCAGTTGGATGAGTACAGTAAACATAGCTGGTCAGGAATGGTAACAAGGGCTCAGATCCTGCATAAAAGTCACCTAGAACCACAGAGGTGCTGACCAAGAGTGAGGGGAACCTAGAATGTGTGGCAGAGCAGGGCACAGTGACTATCAGTGATGGCCTTGGACCAACTGCAGCAGAGGAGCTGAAGTTCATCTCACTGACCGTCCTCTTGTAAGCTCCTTAGGAATCATGACACAGAATCCCGCAGAAGCCATGCCTGCATGGAATGAACTCAGTGTGAGGAGAAAGTGGAAACGAACAGGCAAGGGGTGGGCCGCAGCAGGTACTACTTGAATCCACTTTCCTGGGCTGAATGCCCCGGATGCTGTGTGTGCCAGTAGCTAACAGCTAGCAAGTCTTTCCTTCTCCCCCAAATTTCCCTCAGCTGATGGGAGCAGCTTTGCCCAGCAAATTCAAGCTGCCAGGTTAGGAGGGCCCAAAGGCAATGACTGACTGATATAGGGGTATAGAAGGCAGGACCTCTAGCATCAAGCGGTGGTGGTAGTGGTGGAGAAGATCACTCTGCAGTTCTGTTTATGCTATGAAGCTCCCTTAACCTCCCATCATGGATGAGGACAAGGCTGGACTCTACCTGAGACGGCAGCCTTGCCCTGCTCTCTCCCCTCCCCTGCCATCCTTCCCTCTTCCCCTCCCTCACTGTTTTTTTTTTTCTTTTTCTTTTTTCTGTAAGGCACTCTCTCCATGAATCCTATGCACCTGAATCTTTGACTGAGGCTCTGATATCCTTCTTCCTTTGGTCCTCTGTCCGGGGGAGTAGGCATTCTTTAAATTATCACAATAAGAAATTAATCACCCTGGTGAATGGAGCCACCAGAAGGCTCCAGAATTTTGAGGACTGAAGGGTTCCTTAGAGGACAAAATTTATTCAGGGACATCTCTTACTTTTGCACATTTTATTTAAGCATAATGCGTACACTGAAAGTAAAATGTAATGTAGAGCTTGCTGAATTTTCACGAGGACATTATAGGAAGGGAAGAGATGGGGTTACGGTGGCACACAATTTTCTACAACACAGTCCAGAAACAATCATGGCCCTCTCACTGCCATTTCACAGGCTGGAGCTTGTCATGTGGCCCACCCATAAGAAGAGGGGAGAACTGGACATGGGCAAGATTAGGGATCTCTATAGCAATAAATACAAGTCTGGCCAAATCATTTTTTTCTCCATTGAATTTTCTTGCATATATCAATTTATCTCCCTTTCTCCAGTTTTGGTGGCCAGCTCAAACCGTCTCAACCAATATACAGAAAGAACATATTCAGGGTGTTTGTTCCAATGATGCATTATGGAGAACTTGATCGATTTGATTTGGCTAAATTTAGTATATCAATAAATGATAGGAAAGTCACCTTTACCACAATTTGAGGTCCAGTTGGAAGCAAAATGGTAGTCAAAAAACTTTCTACTGAGACTATCTTCTGCAATTTTTAAGTTTGCAGTGAAATTTTGCACATAGATAGAGGCTGCAAGGACACATGATTACACCAAGAAAGGTGTACAATTTAAAGGATCACTGATGATACTGGGAAAAATGTAAAAATAATTATAGATCCTTTGGTATTAATGCACATTCTCATAATGACCGCCATTACTGGCTTTGGGGCCACCTTCCATAATGAGTCTTTTTTTAGGACTTAGTGTTGCATAGAAGTGCCACTGATATTGTGTTTCTATTAATGAATGTGTAGTTCTAAGCTGCAACAATGGCAATCCTGTATTACTCTGTGAACAAAATTCTGCTGAATTCACAGACAGGTGACATTGTGTGGGCACTAATGTATATGGCGCTGTCTGTTGTAATAAGGCTGCTATTATCTTTAACACAATACTGCTGAATGTGCCCTGGACTTACAGCAGGTGCTGTTAGCTAAGACTGGACTTAACTCTTTGGAGTCTGATTTAAGCACCCTCTTACAACCTTATCAGTGGCTTCCAATCTAAAAAAATCCCATTCGTGCCTTTAATATTTTTTACTGTGTTCATTTTCCCTTTCCCTACCTCCTTGTATGTTTTTATAATGACTCCATTTGCATCCAGATTCTTCGATATGTGGAAATGCATATTTTGTCTGCTTGTCTGAGGAGGTTGTTGACTTGTTGACTCATCTCTTCATTCTTCCTGTCTGGGGGAGATGCACCTTCGTGCTTGGCCTGCGTCTCCCACTCTGTCCCCCAATCTACGAGGACTCTATGCGGTAGTATCATTTCTCTCAAACACTGCATTCTCTAGCAGCAGTGAGTGCTCTGGGCTGGAAAAGACATTAAATATCACCAATGATTTGACTAGGACACAGTGTGCTGGGCCAACCGAGGGCCACACAAGGCAGGAAGAAAGCCCTGGCTCTTGTCCCTGGTCCCTTGGCCACCGGCAGCCCAGGGCCCATGTGCACACGTATCAGACAGTCTCCATGCACAGTGAGGGCTGACCGGGGCACACAGAGGGTCCTCAGGGACATTTCACTCTTCCCTTTTATCTGCCTACAGATGATCCACTTTTGAGATTACCTGGGAGACGGCAGCAGCCGCTGGTCCATCTGGCCTTAGCTTCGTCATTGGTTTCCTTCCTTGCCTTTGGCATCTGTCTGTGGCCTGCAGCCCAGCGGTGGCAGGGAGAGAATTGGAAAGGAGAGCCACCATATCCCTGGGCAGCTATTTCTGTCAACTGAAAAGGCCATTTAAGCAAAACACTTAATTACCTTTCCTCTTCCCTGCCACCCCTGGGAAAGTATGAGCCAGTCAGATAATGAGCTTAGAGCGAGTGAGCAGCTTGGGAGGGCAGAGATTTCCATCCGACTGAGGAGTGACCTCCTCTGATCCCATCAAGAAATGGGGAGCAGAGACAAGAGCAAGGGGTGAAATAAACAGGCTCCTCTGCAGCGTGGCTTCATTATCTCACCTGTCACGTTGCAGATTCCTAGAACATTAGAGAGCTCTAATTCACAGGTAAAGCACCCAGGCCCGGTCTGTGATGAGCCAACTCTGAAATGGAAGCTACTTCCACGGCATGGTGCTGTGCAAAGAGCTCTAAGCTGAGCATCTACCCTGCATGGCTGTTGCCAGCTGGGAGGTTTGGGCAACTCACTCAACCCTCTGGGCCTCAGGTTTCTGACAGATAAAAGGAGGACATTGGACTTGAAGGTTGCTAAGACACCTCTAAATTTTATAGAGCTAGAAACATTGCTTCAGGTGTAGGGGAGTTGGGAAAATGGGGTCCCCTCCAAGCTGGGAGCCTGGCTGCAGCTGGGGGAGGTGCTGTGGCTGCATTCTGCATCATGTTCTCCTTGGGGATGTGTGTCAGGCCGGGGGCGGGGATGCCCTCCTGGGCTTGTCAGAACCAGTTGTCGGGGTCCTGCCCACAGAGGCACAGCCTGCCAAATGAAAGGCATGGAGAGCCGCTGGCCTGCAGGGAGAGCCCGGCATCTGCAAAGAGCTCATGCCAGCCCTGTCTGGAAGGGCAGCAGTTTGCTTGCCTCTGTGGCTGAGCTCACTGAGTGTCTTTCTTGGTTCCCATCCATTTTGACCTCAGTGAGGCTCACATTTTCTCTTCCTTCGTTTGTTCTGCTTGGCCCTGGCATCTGGCCATGCTGGCCCAACAGAGGACGGTGGCCATGGAGTGCCCCCCAACTGCCGCTGCCTGGCCATCCCCACTGCTAGGCTCTGCCCAGCCACCCCCGCTGGGCCCCATCCCACCCCTGGAATTTGATATCCCACCCACATTTTCCCTGTTTCCCAGGCCTCCTGTCCACCCTCTGGAGTCTGGCCTCACCTTTGCTGGCTGGACTGTGCCATTCGGCCATGGCCTTGGCCTGGGCTGTGACCTTGTGTTGCCTCCTGGTCCCTGCCTGGGGGACTATCAGTGAGGGGGACTCAGAGGCTGGGGCGGGCGAGGGGGACTGAGGCCACCGCACCTGTGGGAGACAGATTGGAGGACTGAGAAAGTCACTCCGTTTCATTCATTCATCAGTCATTACAAGCTATCCTTAGGTGCGGAGGTTATAGCACTGAACACACAACAACTCCACCTCCCACTGTAGTGCCCAGTGCTGAGAAAATAGAAGAAGACCAAAACAAATAAGCCAAAACATTTTGAAAACGTAACTAAATAAACAAGTAAAACGATGTTTAAAATAAAATGAATTATGTGTAGTAGAAAGTACCCACTATGACGGGAAAAAATAAAGCCATGAAGGGTGACAGGAATTCCCAGAGTGAGGATGGGGTTTGACAGGGAGGTCAGAGGGGGCCTCACTGAAAGGGAAATTTCAGTGAAAATCTGAAAGACCTAGGGAGGGAATCATGCTGAGATCTGGGAAAAGAGGACTCCAGGCAGAGGGAATGGCACATGCAAAGGCCCTGAGGTATAATCTTGCTGGTGAGCAAGCAGGCTAGCTAGGAGGCCTGTGAGACCTGAGCTGAGGGAGGGGCCGGTTAGCAGATCACTCCGGAGAAATAATGGGGATGAGTGGCGGAGAGCAGGTAGCATGGGGCTCTGCAGGTTGCTGTGAGAATTTCCCTCTGAGTGAGTTGAGGGCCACTTCAGGGCTTTGACAAGAGGAAGTCATTCTCTGGCCATGCTCACAGGTTCATTCTGATCGTTGACATGAGAGAACACCAAAACACGACCAGGGCACTGATGGATGACTGGTTGGGAGGAGACTGTGATCACACAGATGAGACATTACACGACTTGGCCCAGGTCAGTGATGGCGGAGGGGGTAAGAAATGGCTGGACTCTAGATGTAAAGGTACATTGACAGATTTCCTGATGGCCTGGATGTGGTATGTCAGAGAAAGAATGGAGACAAGTATGTTTTTGAGATTCTTGAACTGAGCAACTGCAGGAAAGGAGCTGTGGTTAATGGCAAGGAGTGGGGTCGACCAGGAGCTCCGGGCTGAATGTGTTTGTTTCAGATGCCTGTGGGTCACGAAGTGGAGGGGTGGAGTCTGCAGTGCATGAGAGGACAGTATAATTTGGGTGCCCACAGCAAGTAGATGGTATCTAAGGTTGCAAGATGCAGTGAGATTACCACTGGAGTGCAGGTAGAGGCTAGAAGAGAGAGAGGTCAAAGGCTGAGCACCGGGGCCTCCAGCATGAGGAAGTTGGAGTGAGAAAGATGAGAGAAAGCTGGGAATGAAAGGCCCAGAGAAGAGGAAAACCAGTGCTGTGTGCTGCAAGGTAGATGCAGTGTTTCAAGGAGGAAGGAGTGGTTATCCATGTCAACTAAGATAAGGTCTAAAATGACAATTGGGCATAGCAAAGTGGGGGCTATTGTTGAGCCCCATTTTCTGTATGGAAATTCATTTATTGGACTGGGGATCCTGGCCCCTATCCTTAGCTACAGGGATGAGCATGTGGCCCAGGTCTGGCTGACAGGGAGCTCCTCCCCTGGTCACAGAGATTGGTTCAGAGATGGGGCATATGTGTTCAAGTTGGGCCAATCAGAGTTCTCTCTGGGCACAGTGATTGGTTTAGAGATAAGCATGTGGCCCAGGCTGGGACAATTAGGGTTCTCTCTGAACTTTCAGTCCTGGAGCTGTCAGGAAATATTGGCTTCTTTCTCTGGAGTTGCTAAGTGTTAGGATGCAAATCTTGGCCACTAGCAGACATGCTACCTGTCGGGTGGACTCACCATTCCTGACAGAGAGAGAAAGATCCTTGACAATAGCATTTGAGGCTATTCTGGCTCCAGTGCTGCCCAAGGCTTGCTGCTCTCTTGGACTTCCGTATTTCATTTCCCAGACAATAAATTCTCTACTTGAAGCTGGTTTGAATCAGTCTCCTCTCTCTTGCATCCAAAATGTCCTGGCCAATTGAAGATTTCTCTGACGCCAGCTGCTCAATAGTCGGAGGTGCTTCCTCAATTGTGGGAATGCAGCCTCCTACATGAAACCTTATGGAGCAATCCCTGGATTCAGGACTATTTTTAGCTGCCACAATTGCCTGGGGAAAGCCGCCGGCCTGGGCACGACCAAACAGGGTCAGCTCCCTATCTCCTCCTGCAGCAGCGTCTGACGCAGGCCTGGAATCTGGGGCAAGGTAGGGTTGTGACCAGAGAAGCTGGGTGAGGGTATCAGATTCCACCCATGACCCAAGAGTTGGTATCCTGTGGGCTGCCAGGGATCAGTATTGGGAGTTCCCTAGGACCTTATGATAGCCAAACAGGGAACTGCTGCAGGCTTAGAGGGGGACAGGGTCAGCATCTGGGCAGAGCAGACCAAGTAATGGGAGACCAGGGTAGGGGAAGCAGTTGCTAAAACAAACTGACTAATCCTGCCAGATGATGTTTCTTTGGCCTGGAGCTGTTATTAAAGGGCCAGCCACACACAAATGGCAGAGTCTTAAAGACACCTGGTGCACAGGCCCATTCATGCTGGCTTTTGGCTTTAGAAATCCAGTCTGCCACCTTTGGGTGTCTTCTCGGTGTGTTAAAAAGGAAAGCACTTTGTTTGCACTGTGCTTTGGGTCCACATGCAGATAAACAGGTTATTCAGCCTGCCTCATGTCTCTCTTATACCTGGGCAAATAAATGCATGAGTCACCCATGGGAAGAGCTCCGAGCTTCTCACCCTGCACACCGATAAGGATAAATTATGCTCCAGTGATCACTTCTAGCTACCTACACTCAATAAACCAACCAAGGCCTCATAGAGCCTTGGAATATCTATGCACCAAATGACTTGGTATAAATCCCTTTTGTCCAAAATCATTACCTCATTGCTTGCTTCTATTTCAGGATTTCTTTTGTTCTTGGAGAAGACATACGTTTCACACCAACCCTTTCCTTATCTAACTGTGGTTGAGACTTCCTTCCAATCATACAGTTTACTCTCACCATGGAATAGAAATGATACCAACTCAAAAAACCTCATTAAATGGAGTGCCACACAGTTGGAGTTTGTAGCATTTGACAGAAGCTAAAATGAAATTTACTTGTTGCTCAGATAATTACAGATAGTGCATATTACTAGACTAAACATATTTGTAGGAAGGGTGAATTTAGTGTTTAAGAGAAAAACTGTTTTAAGCACCCTCAAGCACTTTAAAATGGCACGTTGCACCCAAATAATTGATGCCAGGCACACATCAATATTCTATAGTCATGAAAGCAGGTCTTCAAAGATTACTGGCAGGCAGTGGTTGTTCAGCCCATTTTTAATTTACTGCAATAAAACTACATAAAAACTGTATCGTTCATGCTTTTTGCTAATTTACTTCAGTCTCCTCCACAATCAGTCTGAAAAGGAATATTCTACTTCATGACTTTACCCTTCAGTGAGGTGTATTCTTGGTGCCATAATTGAATTCTGCTTTCTAAATCACATAAAGAAAATGTTTCCCAAACCCTTTCCATACTTCCTGTAGATGGGACACAAATTGCAAGAGAGAAATATTGTGGAGATTTAGAAGCAGACAGGCCTTCCCTTCTGATGAGAGTGGTTTTGTTCTTCTGGCTGTTGTGTTTTTAGACTCATGATCTCTATGAAGTGAGCAGAACCAAACCTCTGGTATATTGGTCAAGGGAGTGTGAGCTACTACAATAGGAAAGTCCTCATGTCCTAGCAGTTTTCCATACTAAAAGCATGTATCTTGCCCACGTAACTCTCCAAGGCCAGTCATTCTGGCTGGGCAGCTCTCCTCCATGATGTGGTTCAGAGGCCTGGATTCCTTACAGGCATGACTCCACCAGGCTTAACATGTGGCTCCCAGCGCAGTTCCAGGAGTCTCATTCTGGCTGGCTGCAGGGAGAAAAGCTCATGGAGTACTACACAGGGCTTTATGGTGCAGACTTGGGATTGGTGCAGACTTATTAGCTCTGCTCATTTCACACTGCCGAGTGTAGGACTGACGTTGGACCATAGTCACACCTCCCTGTAAGGGAGGTTGGGAAATATCATTTGGCCATGTGCCCAGGGTCTGGGTAAAGAGGCAGTAGTTTCTGCCTCCTATGGCCATAGTCAAGAGGCTTTTGACACCAACAGTGGCCAAGTTCTTACACCGAAAGTATTTAAAAATACTAATTGGGGTAGGTCCCAAAAAACTGAGTAAATTTTGTTAATTTCTGTTTTTTTTTTTTTTTTTTTGCTATTCAATTTTGCTTCTCTATTTTTATCCCATTGATTTCTAGAATGGAATTAAACATCTTAACATCTTGGTCTCCAATAACATCTCAAAAAAGCTACAAAGTGTCTATAGCAAAATAAGTCTATTTGACCCTGTTTTCTTGTAAATCGTTGGAAAGTGACAGGCTTCACACCAAAATATTCTAGTGGTCTGAGGCAAACAGGATCATGATTGCTCTTTCTCTCTCTCCATCTCTTTAAGACCTGCATATCAGCGAGTACCTGACTCATAATTCAGGACATCAGACTTCACATAGGCCACCCTGCTCCCTCCGCACCTGTGAATCACCTCCTTTCCTGGGCTGATGTGGACACAAATCTCAAGCCCACCACATTGCAGCTGTGAAGTTCTGGCAATTTATTTAACCTTCCTCAGGTTAAATTATTCCTTAAATTATTCTCCTTAATTCCTTATTCTGTGCAAAATCAGGTTAACACTTCCCATCTCTTGGGACCTTGAAGGGTTAAGTTAGATGCTGAAGGAGGAATCACCGAGCACAGTGCCTGACATCAGCTAGACAAGTAATCCCTACCGGCTTCCTTCCTGCCTTGCTCAGCTCAGGGAAAGGTAAAGCGCCAGGGTCTTTGTCAGAATGGTGGTGTCTCTGCTAGTGAAGCTACCTCTCCTCCCCCACACCACAGACTCTATGAAGACCCAACTGCAGCAACAGTTCTTTCCATTCAGGCAGAAATCAGAGGGTCTGAGGGTGACGAGGGAGTAGGAGCCAGACAAAGGCACAATTACCCCCACATGACTGCCTGCTAAGAATTCTGGCTGCAGAAAAGGCTTTTCTGCAGTTTGTTTTTGCTAGTTCTGCTCCAAGAACCCAAGAGGTAAGGCCTTCAGTCAACAGGACAGCCCACGTCTCATTGTTCCAGTGTAAGTCAACTTAGCTAACCTCTGGCATTTTCTATGCTTCACCTCTTCTCTCAAGTATTTTCTTGATTCATAAATAGCTATCTACTCCAGTTAGCACAATTTCTATTGCTCGAGGCTGGCTAAGCTTAGCACACTTCACACACACACACACACATATACACACACACACACATCATCCAAGGAAAGTTTGGCCTCTAAATGAAGGGTGGGTTTGTACTCTCTGGTTTTCAGGCCATGCCTGAGTACATGTTGGAGGAAGACGAAAGTCACTTCCACTAGTTCTCCTGAGCTAAGTTTATGAGAATCAATTATAATCCTTAAATCTTCTTATTCTTATATAGGCTTATTTCGTACTTAGTTCTGGTATCCCACTCTGAGCCAGTCAGAAGAAAAAAAAAAAACCTTTGCATTTGTGATACTGCACAACTGTGCAGCAACGAGGATGATATTCTGGGATAAATCAGCAAAAGCCTTAGCTGTTTCAGTTGTAATCCTAAAGATCAACAGAAGAAATTGCTTGAAGTGGGTGGATAAAATTCTTAGAGTAATCCTGCCCAAGCCCTCTAGAGTTCTTTTATGATGCCTTTATATATTTCAGCCTTTCACCTAGGAAGATTCCAAAGCATCACCCAACCTCGTGGGCCGTGCTCTAGGGAAGGAGCATGACAGCTGCAAAAGGGCTTAGACTTGAAAACGTCTTTTGAAGGAGTGTTGGGAGAAAAGGTCCCATTGAGGCTAACGATAAATCTGGGGAGGCGCTTTAAGAAAGTTTCCATGGAAAACAGACACAGTAACTTTTCTCTGTTGAGAATGTCAGTCAAAGTGTATGACCTAGCTAGACATACAGTATATGACCAAAGCGTCGACCTAGCTAGAAACTTGTTCAGCAGGCTGAACTGCAGTGGGGCATCCTGGTGGTGAGATTATGACAGGTGCATTTGGGCAGACAGGGATGAGGCTGGTGTGCAAAGTCACTGGTAGTTGGCAGCGTGAATTAGTAGTGAGTGAGGGGGTTTGATGGGATTGTGCAGGACAGGATGTGTTTACTGCACGGATCAAGACCAGAGATGGAGGCGTGGCTGGTATTTCAGAGGCACATGAGCCGGAAGCTGGGGCTACAGCTACATATCATGCTATTTCTTGACAGAAACCTTTCTTTTATGGTCTCTCTTTTTCTGGTCCAGAATTTCACAAAACTAAATAGCAAAATATCAAAAAGATACCATATGTGGAAGTTACTTCTGATTGACCACCAAAATATATTCTCCCCGTTATCCATAAAAATGGAGGGCATATACTTTTTAGACTGAGGTGGAATTGACATACAATACACCACACATTTTGAAAGTGTACAGTTTTCTAATTTTGGCATATGCCATACTACCATGAAATCATCACTGCTGTCAAGATAGTGAATATATTCATCACTTCAAAAAGTTTTCTTGTGCACCATCCTGATCCCCTTTGCTTCTGTCCCTCCTTGCCTGCCTTGTCCCTTCTTTGGTCTGCTTTCTGTTATTTTCTACAATTTGATATAAATTGAATTACATAGTGTAGATTTTTTTTTGTTTTGGCTTCTTTCACTTGGTGTAATTATTCTGAGACTCATCCATGTTCTTTGTGTGTTTCAAAAGTTCATTCCTTTTAATGAATGAGTCATATTTTATCATATAGATACTATATAGTTTGTTTATCTGCTCATCTTTCAATGGACATTTGACTGTTTCTGGGCTTTTAATATTACAAATAAAACTTCAGTGAACATTCATGTCTGAGACTGTGTGGACATGTGCTTTCTTTTTTGTTGGGTTGATATGTAGAAAGCATACAGCAGCTGTACATTTAACTTTTTGAGAAACTGACCACTGTTTTTTATTTGGTTGTGCCAGTTTTTTATTCATACATTAGCAACATGTGAGAGTTCTAGTTCCTCCATACCTTAACCGGAAATTGATGTGACCAGTCTTTGTAATTTCAGTCATTCTAGTAGATGTGTTATAGTAGCTCGCGTTTCCAAAATGACTAATGATGAATGAGGCTGAGTATCTTTTCACATGCTTATTTGTTATATGTCTGTCTTTCTTGGTGTAAGTTCAAATCTGTCCATTATTTTTGAATGTTTGGTTTTTTTATTCCTGAGTGTTGAGAGTTGTTTATACATTCTGGATGCAAGACCTATATTATATATATGTCTTGAAAACAGCATGAGGCTTGTCCTTAATTCCCTTAATAGTGAATGTGTCCCAGCACTTTGGGAGGCCAAGGCGAGTGGATCACCTGAAGTAATGAGTTTGAGACCAGCCTGGCCAATGTGGTGAAACCCCATGTCTACTAAAAATAGAAAAATTAGCCAAGTGTTGTGGCGGGTACTGCTAATCCCCACTACTTGGGAGGCTGAGGCGGGAGGATCACTGGAACCCGGGAGGCGGAGGTTGCAGTGAGCCGAGATCACGCCATGGCACTCTAGCCAGGGCAACAGAGCGGAACTCCGTCTCAAAAAAAAAAAAAAAAAAAAAAAAGTGGTGAACATGTATTTGTTCTGCAGGTTCCCTTGCCAAGCAGTATGGCCACATGACCAAGTTCTTACTCACTTAACGTGAGTAGAAGGGCAGAAGTGAAGTATGCTACTTCTTGCTTCAGTCCTTGAAATAGTGTGTGTGCTTCTCCAACCTCTCTTTCATGTCCTTGAGTGGATGATATGGCTTTGATCATGCTGGTGAGGATAGTGCCCTGGCAATTCCAGAATGACCTTGGCAGTAGGATTACTCACCTTTGGGCTGTAGCATGATAGAGGAATAAAGCTCTATCATTGAAAAAAATCACTGAATTTTGAAGTGTCTTGTTCGTCCTTAGCAGCTTAGTCCTTACCCTAACTAATAACAAGAAGAAAGACTTTCCTTCTTCCTCCTTCCTTCCTACTTTGAGCACTTTCCAGCAGGACTTTAGGTGGGTCTGAGGATGAATTCATTTTTCTGTAGAATAGAACAAACATTTCTTGAGCACCCAATTAGGAACTGTGCTACGTAATCAGCCTGCAAAGACAAATAAAACCCAACCTTTGCTCTTGAGGAAATGATGGTCCAGTGAAAAATCTTTAGATTTTGGCTTGTATCTAGCCAGTCTGAAGTTATAGAGCTGATCATTCAGCAGTTTAGGGATTTTGTTGAGCTTAGAGGAACCTGAAAAAGATGCAGAAATTTGGCTTTAAATTGGTAATTTTCTTTTAATGTTCTGCAGAAAATCACATTAACATGAACTGCACTTTAACCCCTCAGCCTGTGAACTGAGAACAGGTCTCAATGTCTAAGTGCCCACAGCGCTCCTTCCCATCCCTTATATTCAGTACTAGTCTTCCCAGGTTAAGTGGTATCATGTAGTTTCCATTTATTTGAGTTATTATGGGGATATGGACTCTACTAGACTTAATATAATTCAACTAACTTACTTCTCTCAAGAAATATATTGAGGTTTACAGATGAGAAAACTGAGCCAGAGAGGTTAACAAACATGCCCAAGGCCACAGAGCCGGCTAGAGATGGAAGCAGGGTTTGAAACCAGGCCTGATACCAAAATCTGAGCCCCATTCCTACAAACTCTGCTGCCTTTCATGGGAGCAGCTTCAGACTTAGACTATTCAGAGTACTGCTTTAGGAGTTTTATTTTCATGGAAGAAATAACTTCACAGACTCTGGTTGTGTTTTTATAGCCTCCTCAGCTGCAGACTTGATGACCAGACTCTGTTACACAGAGGAACCTGTGTCACTCCCTGCCTCTTTATATTCAAGCATCAGCATGTTTGGCTTTTGTTTTCAATCCAGAACCTGACCTGGATTTTGTAAAACAGAACTCCAGCTTCACACTGATCACGAAACGACAGTTAATCACTGGAAAATAATTTAGAACCCAGCTCCTGGCTTTAACACAAACTGAAGTCACCGTTTCTTATTGGATTCTTCCAATGCCAGCTTACAGCTTGGTAAGAGGTTTCAGCCGTGTCAAACCGGGAGAAAAGGATAGAGGCTCTTTCTTTCTCTTGCTGTTCCAGATCAGATAACGTTGCCTGATTAGTTTCCTCTGCCATGAATTCGCACCGCATGTACCCATATGCCAGTCCTTTGCTACCAGGCCATCAGCTATATTGCTTCCTGCATAATCATTCATATTTACCTCATGCTTTCTCTTCTCCACCTCTGTTTCCGGCTCCTCCCCATGAAGTAGCACAAATGCTTGCAAAGAAAATGTGATAACAGGTAAAATTTATGGGAGTTTCCTGGCCCACACAGAAATAAGAACCACAGGCATCCCCAAAGGAGGGATTTCCTTACCCAGACACTGAACCTCTTGAATATGCCCTGATTCACTCACGTGGGAGTTCTGTAGAGAAACCGGTTATCTTTTTTATGGAATCAGAATGTGGAGCTCCTGTTTGGGAAGGGTGGCTTTCATAAATGCCAGGGGGATTATTTATTTAGTTGCAGTTACAGAAAAACCCAACCCAAAGTGGCTTAGTCAACAAAGGAATTTATTGACTCATAGAAGCTGAAAAGAGGAGGGCGAGCTGGAGGCATAGCTCCATTCAGGGCTCCAGCATATCCGTAGCACCTGGGCATTTTTATCTTTATTTCTTTGTTTTGCCTTCTATTATGTTGATTTCATCCCTGAGTTTTATGGAAACCAGAAGCGTCTCTGTGAACCCATTCATTTTCTTATGTTTTAGGTCATAGTTTCTTTTTCAAAAGATGCAGTGAAAAATGTCATTGTGCCTCACTGCTTCTGACTAGGTCACTTATGAACTATGAACATCAGTGGACAGGGAAATGAGACTTGCTGATGGCTTAGACCTGGGTCAAAACTCCACCCCTGGGATGCCATTCCATGGAGTCAGCTTAATGTGACTGCATGAAAATCCTGTACAGTTACCAGGAGGATACTGGAAACGTTCACTGCAGTGAGTTTTGCCTTCTAAGAAATAATGAGTGTGTGTCTACTGCACAAGCCAGCTGCACACCTTGAAATAACCAGTGTCTACTCACATAAAATAAGAATTTACACCCAAAGTCAGGTGTAGAGACAGGGTTACTTACTGATTTAATCTCTAGGAGCAAAGGCAGTTTGCCAAAATGTTGGTGTAACGGCATCATATAGAAAACTTACTCCCGAGTTTCTCCAAAGTTAATAGGAAGACCACCTTACGTTCCTTAAAACAGGAAGATCTTCCACTGGTTTGGTCTTGAAGCCTATTGCAATAAGTCTTTCTTACCTGTTTTCATTGAGGGCTTGCTTTTGTTTTTATTTTCTGAGAGGACTATGGTATTGAGTGATAAGGAAGTCTATGGCAGGACCTGGCTGGTTCTGGATGAAGTAGAGTTTATGGCAGAAAATTGAAACTTGGGAAGTCTCTAGAAGTATTTTGACTGCATTATGGTCCACAGGCCAAAAGAAGCACCCTTATGTTGTTCTTTCTTCCAGTCATTCGGCTTCTCCATATGTCTTTCTAAATAAATGTCTGTGATTATGTTATTCATTCTTCTTACAAACTCTTGACTTTAAATGTTCAACCCCTTAACCACTGAAAAATTGTTAATTACTATGACATTACCCAATACTATGTTATTATGTGATTGCTTTGCATTTCCTTTCTTCAAATATTTTATTGTTTATTGTGTATTGGACTCTCTGCTAAAGCACTTTATATGCATTATGTCATTTACTCCTCATAACTATGACATAGAAACTTATTATTCCCATTGTTTGAAAGATAAAACTTAGGCCTAAAAAACGTTAACTATCTTGCTCAAGGTCACACAACTAGAGCCAGAGATCTTAAAACCATGCTACGTAAGTAAGACAAAGGCTTTTCTCTCACTCCCCTGGTGCAGAACAGGAAGACAGACCTATAAATAAACAAGTGCATTGAATGTTATATTAGCCATGATAATGATCTGCACAGGAGAAGGTGAGGAAGTGAGAGGGGGAGAGAGAAACAGAGAGAGAGGGACGGGGAGAGAGAGAGAGAGAGAGAAAGAGAGAGAGAGAGAGAAAACAGTCATTTTCCTGGCAGGAGGTGAGGAGTGAAATGGCTGTTGGTCAAAGTTCTCTGGAGAAGGCTAAGCTGAGGTGCACAAGAAAGTGTTTTCCAGCTGGAGGGTGGTGTTGAGAATAGAATTATAGAGACAGGGACCTGTGCACATCGAGCACAGAGACATCTAGAAGCGACACAGGACAGGAACATTGCAAGCTATTTGACCTGGCTGGGCACAGCGTTCAAGAAGGATGGACACAGGAGAACACAGCAGGACCAAGTCCAGGTAAAGTCTAGTGGGGGTGAGAGGGATTTGATCTGAGAAAATGAAGCCATTGAAAGGTTTGAAGGAGAAAGACGGCATCCATTCCAACATTCATAACCAGTAATTTAAAAACATTCTCAAGTTTTATTTTTTTGAGCTTTTTAATTGTATAAGATACATAACATAAAATTACCATTTTAACCATTTGAAGTCTATAACTCAGTGGCATTAGGTATATTGACAACGTTGCACAATCATCTCCACTATCTGTTTTCAGAACTTTTTCATCGTCCCCAATAGGAACTCTGTACCCATTAACCAATAACACCTCATTTCTCCATTCCCCAGCCTCTGGTATCCTCTCTTCTACTTTCTATCTCTATGAATTTGCCTATTCTAGGTATCTCATATAAGAGGAATTATACGATATTTGTCCTTTTTGTCTGGCTAGTTTAACTTAACATAATGTCTTCAGATTTCACCATGTTGTAGCATGTGTCAGAATTTCATTCCTTTTTAAGGTGCATGATATTCTATTCCATGGATATACTACATTTTGCGAACCCATCCACCTCTTGGTAGACATTTGGGTTGTTTCTGCCTTTCGATTACTGGGACCAATGCTGCTATGAATAATGGTGTACAAATATCTTTTTGAGTGCCTGCTTTCAATTTCTTTGGCTATATACCTAGGAGTAGAATTGCTGGATCATATAGTAATTCTATATTTAACTTTTTGAGCAACAGCCAAACTGTTTTTCCCACAGCCTGCACCATTTTACACTTCAATAATAAAGTATGAGGATTCCAATTTCTCCACAACTTTGCCTACACATTTTGATTCTAGTTGCCCTAGTGGTGCGATGTAGTATTTCATTGAGGTTTTGATTCGCGTTTTCCTAATGACTAGTGCTGTTGAGCATCTTTCCGTGTGCTTCTCAGCCGTCTGAGTATCTTCTTTGGAGAAATGTCTATTCAAGTTCTTTGCCCATTTTTAGTTTCGGTTGTTTGTTTTTTTCTGCTGTTGAGTAGTAAGCATAACTAGCTTTTTTTTTTTTTTTTTTTTTTTTTTTTTTTTTTTTGAGACAGAGATTCAGTCTTGTTGCCCAGGCTGGAGTGCAGCTGCGCAATCTTGGCTCACTGCAACCTCCGCCTCCTGGGTTCAAGCGATTCTTCTGCCCTAGCCCCTCCTGAGTAGCTGAGATTACAGGCACCTGCCACCACCCCAGCTATTTTTTTGTGTGTATGTGAGACAGAGTCTCGCTCTGTCACCCAGGCTGGAGTACAGTGGCGCGATCTCGGCTCACTGTAAGCTCCGCCTCCTGGATTCAAGCCATTCTCTTGCCTCAGCCTCCCGAGTAGCTGGAACTACAGGTGCCCGTCACCACGCCCGGCTAATTTTTTGTATTTTTAGTAGAGACGGAGTTTCACTAAGTTGATCAGGCTAGTCTTGAACTCCTGACCTCAGGTGATCCACACGCCTTAGCCTCCCGAAGTGCTGGGATTACAGGCATGAGCCACTGCGCCCAGCCATAACTAACATTTTTTAAAGGACTAATATGTTCTAGCCACCAGGCTGATGAGAATTATAGTTTAGAAACATAGTTGTCCCTCAGTATCTGTGGGCAGTTGATTCCAGGACACCCCTACCGATTCTAAAATCCATAGATGCTCAAGTCCCTTATGTAAATGATGTGATATTTGCGTTTAACCTATATAACATCCTAAATATAAATTGAAAATTTATATTTTAAATTACTTCCAGACTCCTTATAATACCTAATACAATGTATTAGATAACGTAAATAGTTGTTACATTGTATTTTCTAGGGAACAATGACAAGAAAAAAGTCTGCGTATGTTCAGTACAGATGCAGCCATCTTCCCCCCCCCCCTGAATTTTTTGATGCTTGCTTAGTTGAATCCATGTAAGTGGTACCTATGGATACAGAGGGCCAACTGTACTGCTCTGGATGTATTTGAGAGGGGCACAAATAAAGCTTTTTGCTGTAACCTATATAAAAGGTGAGGGGAGACTGAATTGAGTCAGGAGCAGTAGGGGTTGAAACCAAGGAGCAGATGCATTTTTAGTTCTATATAGTAAGAGACATCACTGAATCACTGATCCTATTATGTTGCTTCTATTTTTTTTAATCTCTTGAACAAAATGAGTTAAGAAAATTTGTTTTGTGTCTTGTTTTAACCAGAGTATATTTTATTTTGCAGGTGCAAGAAGCAA
Source organism: Macaca thibetana thibetana (assembly GCF_024542745.1). NCBI lineage: Eukaryota > Metazoa > Chordata > Mammalia > Primates > Cercopithecidae > Macaca > Macaca thibetana. Next base: position 83,654,867 of record NC_065585.1, on the reverse strand, counting down.
TAGGCAAGCTTTCTCAGCAAGCTAAGTAAAGGTATAATATATGAAGTAAATTCTTTGGTGTGGAACACACTGCAAAGGAGGCAGTCTAGTTAGATTGGTATCTTTCGGTGAAAAATTTGTGGGTTGTGTAGTGGAAAGCGTTTTTGCTGGTAAAATTGGAGATGACTTAAACATTCATCGATATAAAAATGATTAATAGATTATGAAATACCAGGCAGTAGATCAATACACATAGCATGTTGTGACATGGAATAATCCTCAAAATATGTTGTTAACTAAAAAGTGAGACCTAGAACATGACATACAGCATGATCACATTTATGATAAAAACATTTTTTTTAACATGTAGACATATTTCTAAACATATACATGAAGATCAGGAGTGTATTTACACAGTGCAACTGGGAAGGACATAAGGGGGTAAAGGTGGAGGGTAACCTTGTGTTGTATCATCTGTATTGTTTTCAAACTTGACCAAGAGAATATGTTCATGTGTTCATTATATTTTACAAAAAAATGCTAGTGGCCAGGCATGATGTCTAATACCTGTAATCCCAACACTTTGGGAGGCCAAGGCAGGTGGATTGCTTGAGCCCAGTTTGAGACCTGCCTGGGCAACATGGTGAAACCCTGTCTTTACAAAAATAATTTTAAAATTAGCCAGGTGTGGTGGTGTGTGCCTGTAGTCCCAGCTACTTGGAGGGCTGAGGTGGGAGGATTGCTTGAGCCTGGGGAGGTTGAGGCTGCAATGAGCTATGATTATACCACTGCACTCCAGCCTGAGTGACAGGGCAAGACCCTGTCTCAAGAAAAAAAGAAAAAGTGCTAGTGTTCCTAGATTGATGGCTATAAAATGGCTTTCCTGTTTCCTCCTCTACCTGTGCCCTTCTTTATCCCACCTCCTCCCAAGACACTTCTACTCCACAGTCCCTGGGGCATGAGCATCATTCTCCAGAATGCCCCTGTGGGTCAACAGAGGTTGCCCTGAAAAGCAAGGGGAAGCAAGTGTACACATTCTTAATGTACAGATGTGAAGAACATCACAATTCATACTTTTTAAAAATGAAAAATGTCAGCGACACATAACATTTCAGGGGAAAGTGTCCACGCAGTGGTATTTGTGTGTTGTTCCTGCCAAATTAGCAAGAAAGTTGGGAGTGTTCCATTATTTCCATACATGTCCATCTGTAGTTTTCCTGCAAAAGCCAGGCTGGTGCCACACATGGCTGTCATAACTAACACGGCTGATGAGCATTCCATGACTCCAGTCTAGTCATCAAACACACACTGAGCTGTGTGTACAGTCCTGAGTCAGGAGCCATAAACGGGGGGAAGGGGTGGTGGGCAACGATGTTCAACCTTGAAAGGAATGGGTCACGAGAAGGACATTAACGCTGTGATCTGTGACATGAAGGGGGACGAAATAATTTCTCCCACACCCTGACCTGTATTGACTGTACTTTCTCATTGATTTTTATAGCACTAATTATATTGTAATTTTACATTAGTTTGAATATCTTTTTGTATTAACTATCAGACTGTTCATTCCATAATGGCAGACACTTCATCTACTTTTGTCTCTTCAGTCTCTGGAATAGTTCTTGGCACATGGAGTGTGCTCAACAAATATATATTAAATAAGTGGTTGCTAAATTATATATGTGTGTGTATATATAATGTGTGTATACATATATAATTGTATTATATAATTATATATGTGATATATAATATATATTATTAGCTGATATATTATTATTATGATCATTGTAATGATATATTAACAATATATCATTATAAGTACAAGCCGTAGCTATGAGAGCACAAGCAAAAAATCCACAATAGTTCAAACTATTTTTTAAAAAGCTACCACTTCAGGGCCTGGCACAGAGGCTCATGCTTGTAATTCCAGTGCTTTGTGAGGCCAAGGTGGGAGGATTGCCTGAGGTCAGGAGTTCGAGACCACCCTGGACAAGACAGAGACCGTATCCTAAGTGAATTAATGCAGGAACGGAAAACCAAATACTACATGTTCTCCCTTATAAGTGGAAGCTAAACTTTGGGTACTTATAGACATAAAGATAGCAGCAATAGACACTGGAGACTACTAGAAGTGGGAGGGAGAGAGGGGGTCAAGGGCTGTAAAGCTAATTATTGGGTACTATGTTCACTACCTGGGTGATGGGATCAACCATATCCCAAACGTCAGCATCACACAGTATACCAAGGGAACAAATCTGCACATGTATCCCCTAAATCTAAAATGAAATTTGATATTGAGAGAGAGAGAGAGAGAGAGAGAGAGACCTTATCTCTACAAAAAATTTAAAAAAAAGTTAGTGGGTGTGGTGGCTAGCTCCTAGGGAGGCTGAGGCAGGAAGATTGCTTGAACCCAGAAGATCGAGGCTACAGTGAGACCTGATTGCGCCAATGCACTCCAGCCTGGGTGACAGAGTGAGACTCTGTCTCCAATTAAAAGAAAAAAACGGTATCTATATATCTCAAAAAGCTACCACTTCAGAATCAATAGCTTCTTCAAGGCCTTAATACACTTTCACTATGGCTGAGACTCCAAGACGGGAGAGCTCTGGGAGTTAGGCCCACTAATCATATCTCCTCATGAAGGAGAGACACACACAGCAGCCGGCACCGTGCTGGGTGCGTGGAAACCTCTAACTGGTGGCCCTCAGGCTTGCAGGGTGTTCAGACAGAGTCACATACCTACCCCTTAGGGCTGATGAATTAGGAGATATTTATAGCCTCCCCCGACTCCTCTCAAGACCCATTCTCAATTCCTGCTCCTTTTATTCTCAGCAGATACCCTCATCTCATGAGTCATTGGGGACACTGAAGTCATCAGTGTGCTTTCTGGTAATTTCCCAGTCTTCTACAATTTACCTACACCCACGTCCCTCCTCCAAGCCAGGCCTCCAGCCAGGGGAGATAAGGTGGCCTCCTTCTTGCCACACTTTCCGGCTCTCCCAGAGTTTGCATCCTCTTGTCTTGTGCCCCTTCCTTCATCTGCTCCCCACACCCACACCTCCTGGGGTCTCTCAAATTGTTCCTTTTGTTCCTACCAATGCCCCTTTACCTAGGAAGGGTGTCCCGCTAATGTTCCTTTTCTAGATTCCTACCCCAGCCTGAGACTGTGTCTTACATTTCCATTTGTCCCTCTTCCACAGTGCAGACTGAGGAATTCTTTTTTTTTTTTAGATGGAGTTTCATTCTTGTTGTCCAGACTGGAGTGCAGTGGCATGATCTCGGCTCACTGCAACTTCTGCCTTCTGAGTTCAAATGATTCTCCTGCTTCAGCCTCCCAAGTAGCTGGAATTATAGGCATGCACCATCACGCCTGGCTAATTTTGTATTTTTTCAGTAGAGACTGGCTTTAATGATGTTGGTCAGCCTGCTCTTGAACTTTTGACTTCAAGTGATCCACCTGCCTCGGCCTTCCAAAGTGCTGGGATTATAGGCATGAGCCACTGAGCCCAGCCAGAATTCTTTTTACAGTGCAGGTCATGGGTCATTCCCAGTGCACCAGCTCCGACTCCCTCACTTTCCAACATTTTGAGAAATCACATCAGAATGTGAGTAAGAGTGACACTAAATCCTTCTACTTTTTCCTATCCTTCTTCCTTCCTTCCTTCCTTCCTTCCTTCCTTCCTTCCTTCCTTCCTTCCTTCCTTCCCCTTCCTTCCTTCCTTCCTTCCTTCTCACTTCCTTCCTTTTGAAAGTAAATTATTTGCATACTTGAGTATTTATCAGTAGTCACACTTTCTTGGGTGCATCTTGTAGCAGATAGGAGTCATCAGTGCTTGAGACATCTTGACCCAGTGACTGGGCTTCTGTCTTCCTCTGCATCTCATGCACCTTGTCTTGTGTTTCTGCGTCCTCTCACCTAGTTCACTTCTCATTCTCAGTTCTGCTTCCAATGCTATACCCTCATTGCCACCATCAACATCTGTCCTGTCCTTATCTGTTGCTTCTGCTGGTGTTGCTCCTGCAAGTCCTCTGACTTTCCCGCCACATTCAGGCTTTTCTTTTCTCTTCTCTTCTTCCTTTTTTTTGAGACAGAGTCTCGCTCCATCTCCCAGGCTGGAATGCAGTGGTGCTATCTTGGCTCACTACAGCCTCTGTCCCCCCGGGTGATTCTCCTCAAGTAATTCTCATGCCTCAGCCTCTCAAGTAGCTATAGGCATGCACTACCATGCCTGGCTAATTTTTGTATTTTTAGTAGAGACAGGGTTTTGCCATGTTGGCCAGGTTGGTCTCAAACTCCTGACCTCCAGTGATCCCCCCGCCTCGGCCTCCAAAAGTGCTGGGATTCCAGACGTGAGCCACCACGCCCAGCCTCTCTAGGCTTTTCTTGAATGGCTTCTTTTCTCTCTCCTTGGCTGCCTTGTGTTCTGCCTACCCCTGAGGCCCTGTCCTCAGGGTTCTGCCTTCTGCCTATGGCTTACTTTCCTATCTCTGCAAGCTTCCTGTGGGATATTTTCTGTGTTTTGTGTGCATCTCTCATATCACATGCACTCCTCTTATTTTAGTGTTGTCCTCTGGCCTTCTAGCACATTGGCCCACCATTGAGACTTGCTCGCTGGGCTACAGTCATGATTCCAAGGAGAATAATATTGTGATTTTATGAAAGTTATCCTTTTTGTTTTATTGTCAATACTGTTCCTAAGGGCAACCAGCATTTTGATGACATTTTTCAATAAAGCAGCACATTACCTCCAGTCTTCAAGAATTTCCTATTGTTTTCCCATCTTCCACCCTTCTTCTTGCTGACGTGAGGAAACGCTCCTCAATTCAGAGGCCTGGCAGGCTGTGGTGGCTCATGCCTGTAATCCCAGCACTGTGGGAGGCCAAGGCAGGAAGATCACTTGAGTCCAGGAATTCAAAATTAGCCTGGGCAACATTGGGAGACCCCATCTCTACACAAAATTAAAAAAATTACCCAGGCACAGTGGTGCACACCTGTAATCCCAGTTACTCAGGAGGCTGAGATGGGAGGGTTGCTTGAGCCCAGGAGATCAGGGCTACAGTGAGCCACGATTGTACCACTACTGTACTCCATCCTGGGTGACAGAGTGAGACCCTGTGTCTCTAACTTAAAAAAGAAATAGAGATTTGAAGGAGCACTTAAGAGTCTCAAACAGTGTTCTCTGGTCAGGGCCTTTCCTCTTTGATCTATGTAGACAGCTTCAGTAGGCACCTCCTTCTCTCTTGCCCAACTTCATTAAGTCTCTTTCAAACCTTCCTGCCCCTGTCCACAGAACCAACATCCTACTCTTGACCTGTAACTAAGTATGTTTTGGGCAGATTCTGTGAGCCCAGTTCTATGCAGTGAAGGCAGCAGTAAAAAGAGAAAGACCTACCCTGGAGGAAAGTCCATTCATGAGGCCAATGCGTCATTATCAGAGAAAAGCATGCAACTGTGTGTTTTGCTACAAATGGAATTATTTTTCCAAAGTGTGTTCATTTCTTGTTGCCGCTATAGGAAATTATCTGACAGGTCTGGAAGCCAGAAGTCTGAAAACATTTTTATTGGGTGCCAAAGTCAAGGCGTCAGCAGGGCTGGTGCCTTCTGGAGGCTGTAGGGCAGAATCAGTTTTCCTGACTTCTGTAGCTACTGGAAGCCACCAGCATTCCTAGGCTTGTGGCCCCTTCCTGGCATCACGTCAACCTCTTGCTTCCATCATTACATCTCCTACCTCCTCCTATGCAGTCAGAGCTCCCTTGGCCTCTCTCTTATAAGGACATCATAATAACATTTAGGGTTCACTTAGATAGTTCACGATAATCTCCCCAGCTCAAGTTCCTGAATTTAATCACATCTGCAGAGTCCCTTTGGCATATAAAGTGACACGCACAACTTCTGTGGGTGAGCACATGGATACCTTTGGTTGTAGGTGGACATTCTTTAGCATAACACGGTATCTCACACTGAATTTCACCTGCCCTTTACCTACTCAGTCACGTATCTTTGTAACACTTTCTTGAGTTTTATTCTGACTGTAAACTGCTAGGTAATAAGACATTTTCCTTTAAATATATGCAAACACACATACAAGTTGACTTGGAAAGTCAGCTTTCAAGGTGTACTGACACATCCTCAAGAAAGAAAACCAATTTAGAGGGTGTGGTTTCTGTTGTCACTGCTTTTGTTTAATTTCACGCACACACACACAAATCACACTGTGCCACTCTTATTTCCTCGTTCAGCCTGTTGAAAGAGAGCCCCTGTGAGGGCACATCAAAGTGTCACGGGAGGCGTCTGAGTCATGGAAAGATGTTGTGCTGGCTTGCTCAGATGCGGGTGAACGGCCACCTCTTTCTAGTCTCTGGAGCCCCAAAGGCCAGAGTGAGGGATGCCTTTCCTAGCGTGATCCGTCGGCTGCACGTCCCGGTTCGTCTCCGGCTTTCCTGGCTCCTCCTTTGCTTTCCTCAGCTTCACCCACTGCTTTCAACACCCAGCTGGAGAGATTTTCATGAGGCCTCTGTCCTCTGTCCACTTCCCCACTCTGTGACATTTTTCTTTGTTAATCTTATCCCCTCTTACAGCTTCAACACTCATCCATGAAGATGCATTCCAGACCCATGTTTCTAATGCAAAATATGAAAAGTAAATATTCCTTTGACAGTTTCCTAAGACCCTCTCTTGTTTCTCTTGGTTGAAGATGTTTGAAGGATGACACTTTAATTTATAGACCTTATATATTTTAATGGCTCATCTCGGTTGAACATTTGGTATGGTAATGCTCTTATTCTAAGCACACATCCAAAACAAACCTTACTTAAAAGAAAAGCTACGAAAGATGCATTCTAAACAGATGCATTTGTTAGCAAATTACACTAACAAAAATTTGATTTATAGCATTAAAGTTTAGGACACAAATGTAAACACAACTAATGGGTCCATTCATTGCCTCTCACTTAAAGCACCAATGGGAGTTTGATTGTGGTGCTCAGGTAATGAATGAAATCCCACTTCCCAGCTCACACTCTCACATAAAATAAAATAACACCATGAACCATAAGTATATGTTTGCTAGAGAAAAAACCATTTTCCAAATAGAATTGCCTAGCTATTGCCTTTAGGTCAAATATCTCAAGTCTCTGGGAAAATCTAGCTCAGTGAAATGGAATAATAAATTCCAAGTGAAATGATAAGGCTTTCCTCCACTGAAGTCTATAATTTTTTTTTGTACTTGGCTATCCTTTGTTCACCATATTATATTACAGTACATTTAGCACTTTCTCTGGGTTGAGTTCTTTTTGTCTGATTTTTACACTTATTATATTTATGATAAGGAATGGGAGCAGTACAGTGTTGTGTTTCAGTTCTGAAGTAAAAGTTTCTTACTACACTCCTTCTAAGTTCCAGTTCATTTGCTAATTAAATGTTTGTCAAGTTTAAGAAGAATTAGATACATATCCTCTGCTTCTAAATCTCTTCAAAAAAAGAAAATACAATCTACTTGGATACTAGAACAATTATCTATATTGCTTGTTCTTACCATAATTTATTTGCCTTGTGGAAGTTACTGTATTCAGAGGTGTAAAATGTTCATAGTTTTAGGCCTCTATAAACCATAGGCTGTCAGATTTCCTTTCATTGGCTTTTTCTAATAGCTTCTAAAACCATGACTACATTTTAAACACATGGAGATGTGTTGTCATGAAGATATGCTTGTAAGGAAACCAACAAAGCCACAGATAGAATTGCCTCTTCAAATGTGAGCAGTGATTCTCCGTAGAATCTGTTTGTTCTTTCACTTATTCCTTCCCCATTTGCATTCCTGTTCATCGCCCACTTACTGAGTGTTTAGTGGGCAGTACCCTCTGCTTTGCTATAGTAATAATATAATTTATTATAACTTAAATAATATCTACCATATCTAATGATAGATATTACTAAGCATAGAGTTTGCTTTTCATGAGCTCATAATCCAATACAGTACTGTTATAAAAAATTGTAACTAAAAATAAATATGCAAGCCCAGACATGGTGGCTCACACCTGTAATCTGAGCACTTTGGGAGGTCAAGGCAGAAGCATGGCTTGAGTCCAGGAGTTTGAGACCAGCCTGCACAACATAGCTAAATCTTGTCTCTGCAAAAATATACAAAAATTAGCTGGGTGCGGTGGTGCATGCCTGTATTTCCAGCTACTTGGGAGGCTGAGGTGAGAGGACTGATTGAGCCAGGGAGGTAGAAGCTGCAGTGAACCGTGATCCCATCACTGCATTCCAACATGGTCAACAGAGCGAGACCCTGTCTCAAATTTAAATATATATATATGCAAATAAAATCTCTCTTTTCATTAGACCAAGAGTCCTCTGAGGCAGAAAGCTCAACCTATGTCTTTGCTTTTATAGATGAGTAAGATCTGTGGTCTGATCTTGACCTAGATTTGAACCTGGATGCTTCGTGTACTAGCAGCATGGTCATTACCAATTACTTATCCTGTTTTCCCTCAGCTTTCCCATCTTAAAATGATGATTGTGGGAGTGGGTGGATGGTGGGTGCAGTGCAGATAATAATATTACCTTGCAGGGTTTTTTGTAAAAACGAAGATGAATATAAAGTGCCTGACACTTAGTAGGCATTTAACAAATGTTAAATGAATACATACCCTTGGAATTAACAGAAGTGAAAAACTACTCCTAGTTTGGCTGAATAGAGAGGGCTTCTAAATGGCTTATCTGATCTCAGAGAATCTGGGGGGAAGCACATTTTTGAAATAGAAAATCATCCTCCCCCCCTTTTAAATGCTTTTTGATTTATTTTTCCTGTTGTTCAGGTGGGCATGCACAGTTTCTACCATCCTGCTCTAATCTTTACTTATACCTCTTCCAAAGGCAGCACGCCATCCGTGACCCAGGCTGAAGGGAAGGACTTTCCAGCAGCCTCAGTGCTTGAGGAATGGGGGGCACTGTGGACTGCTCAAGGGGAAGGGGCTGGTGGGATGCTAGACGGTGGCAGGTGGCTATTTTCACGTAGCAGTCAGCAGCAAATGAAAGAGGTGTGTGGAGATCATTCTCCCCAGAGGCCATTCATTTCTCTACAGCTGAAAGAGCAATGGGTTGATCCAAAACAGGACCAAAAGTTCAAAAGGATTATGACAGATCAGTCAAGCACCCCCAAGTTTATCTGGATAAAAAAGCGTAAGCACCCTCCAGTGTTGACAAAGCTCCAACATCTGCAAAGGCTGAAAGGGGAGAATCTGAGCTGTGTTAAGAGGGCTGTTACATTTCCCTAAATGTATGAGATGGATCCAAATTAAAATGAAGTACCTTTTACATTGGTGAAATCTTTCTAACCTTAAACTAGGATGGAAACTAATCTAGGCATGATGCAAGTAAACATAAAAGTAAAAGTATTTCCTGAATTATAAGTACCTAATTATGGTTGTCTGATAAATATGAATGACTGGTTGGGCACTGGTTTCCCTCAGATCTCCCACATCCTTTTTCACCTTCCCCCTTTTACGTTTCCTCCTCTGTCTTGGCCCAGCAGCACCCTGATTGCCCATGCAATGTGGCTGATACAAGGCTGGTACCACTGTGCTGCCTTTGCCTCCTCCCTTTCACTGCTCTATTAATTCAAGCTGAGATTAACTTTTTCTCACACATCCTATCCAGCCTCCTTCCTTCTTCCCTTACATCTTCCATCTCCTGTCCAGTTAGATTAGAAAAATTAATATTAGTTTTTCTACCAAGAGTTTGTTGCTGTGGAATGAAATGAGGAATGCAGAGTCCCTGCTTTTACAGAGTTCAAAATCTAAATTAGAAAATAATTTATCTCTACCTGCATCTATCTATGTATAAACTCATCATGAAATGAAACAAGGTGTGTAACCTGGCATGACTCAAAAGAAAGTTACCCATTTGTTACAATTCCATAGCAAAAGTCAGTTTTACAAATTTCTTTCTTCTCTCATTTATTTGTTCTCTCTCTCTCCCTCCCTCTTTCTCTGTCTCTCTTCCTTTCCTCCTCTCTCTCCCTTTTTAAAGAACCATTTTGTAGCATTTGGTCTGTTCTATGCTTTTCCCCTATTTACAGTTTATGATAATGTTTATTTTTCAGTTACACATTGGTATGGAAAAAAATGCATGCATGCTGGGTGGGACCTCTTTGTCTCTCCTTAGCCTTTTCCTTTTCCCTGTGAAATCAGATATTCACAAGAAAGGGCTAAGATCACAGCACGTGTTAGCAAATGCAACGAGTAGCCTGTAATCTCTCTCTCCTTCTGTGCTTCCATTTCCTGACTATCTAACATATCAGGGAGTGTTTTTCTGCAGTGCTGGCAGGATCAAAAGTCAGGCAAAGACGATTCGGGTTCCATTTCTATTATGATATAATTGTCCTATCTGCATGATAATACACACATATATTCCTGCTAAATTATCTACAGCCTAAGCATTCATTCATGCCCCAGAGAAGATGATGAATGTGCCAGATGCTTACATTTGTGGTAAGATCACCAGGATGGGTGGAGCAGGGCAGCTTGCCAACTGTTTGGGTGGCTATTTGTCAGGAGAACGAGTCATCTCTACAGCTCCTGCTGCACCACCCCTGATATTGGTTTTAATGTGCTCCACTGGAAGAAGGCCAGAGCCTCTACACCAAAATTTAGGCCCATTTAATGCAATGATATATTTCCCATATTACCCTTTTCCTCCCTGCAAGTCCCCGACTCAGCCATTCTGTGCCTGTTGCGGATGATCTGCATTTTCCTGAGGCATGGTCTGAGGCTTTGTTCTGAGAATGGGACTCCTGTTTTATATTTTACATTTGGTGCTTGAAATATTCCCCATAGTGCGTTCGTTACAGTGCTTGGGTCAGGACTTAGCTTAGAAACCGTATGATCTAATTTTATTTATTTATTTAATTATTTATTTTTTGAGACGGAGTCTCGCTCTGTCTCCCAGGCTGGAGTGCAGTGGCGCGATCTCAACTCACTGCAAGCTCCACCTCCCGGGTTCATGTCATTCTCCTGCCTCAGCCTCCCGAGTAGCTGGGACTACAGGCGTCCGACACCACGCCCGGCTAAATTTTTGTATTTTTAGTAGAGACAGGGTTTCTCCGTATTAGCCAGGATGGTCTGGATCTCCTGACGTCGTGATCCGCCCGCCTCGGCCTCCCAAAGTACTGGAATTACAGGCGTGAGCCACTGCCCCTGGCCAATCTAATTTTCTTGGGAGTGATATCATTCAACTATTCTTGAGCTCTTAAAGTCAATGGACTCTCTAAAATTATTATTATTATTATTATTATTATTATTTTTGAGACTGAGTCTCACTCTGTCTCGCAGGCTGGAGCGCAGTGGCGCGATCTCGGTTCACAGCAACCTCCGCCTCCTGGGTTGGAGTGATTCTCTTGCTTCAGCCTCCCACGTAGCTGGGATTACAAGCGTGCAGTACCATACCTGACTAATTTTTGTATTTTTATTAGAGACGAGGTTTCACTGTGTTGGTCAGATTAAATACTCGAAAAGCTTGTGCCAGCAGACCAGGATTTGAAATTGGTGCTTGAAGGAGAAGAGAAAGAGAGGAAATGCTCTGCTCCCTCCCAGCACTGGGAGGAGCACAGGGCTGCCCATGAGTGGGCCCAAGGCCATGCCGGAGCCATCTGCGAGGATTTCGGTGGGGCCTGCTGCTCTGCAAGCCTCGTGATGTGTGAGCTGCTGCGTTGCCATGCAGTGGCCAGGAAGGGGGCTCCGGCTCCTCGGGTGGCTTTTGTGTTCTTGAGATAGACTGAGCTGGCTTGACTTGGGATCAGACCTCCCCTGCTGTCCTATTGTCTTAGCAAGTAGTACTGGGGCGGAGGAAGCCGAGGGGAGCGCTGATCTGAAGTTTTAAATAGAGCTCCAGTGCAGGCTTCCCTGGGTCAGGATCCGAGGCAGGCCTGTCTGCCTGCTAGGGCTGCGTGTCTCCGGGGCACATGAGGCAGCTGATAAAAGAAGCTGTGTGGTATGGGCTGTGGGAAGGAGAGAGCTTTATTTGTTCTGCATTCTGCAGTGTGATTATGTTAACCTGTCTGTGTGACCTTGACACACACAGCGGAATTGCCTGCTTGTGTGATGTGACGAGGGCCAGGTGATTACTTTTATTTGCTAAATTGGGACTGATTTGGATGGGGACACCTGGCTACTTAGAGTATGTGTTTGTTTATCTGCCAAGTTCAGCAATCAATCCAGGGTGGGAGGCCATGCATGGTGACATTTCAATGTCCTGGTCAGAAGTGTGAAAATTCTAGTTGCAGTTTGTATCTATTTTCATGGCCATCTTGATTTGTGTTGCTGTTGGCTTTTCTAGGGGCCTGGAATGCCTGCAAACCTAAGATTCAATGTGAAATCTCAGAAGCCTTCATCTAATTCACTCTGAAACTGATTGGATTTTTTAAAAAATTTATTTATTATTATTATACATAAGTTCTAGGGTACATGTGCATAACGTGCAGGTTTGTTACATATGTATACTTGTGCCATGTTGGTGTGGATTTTTACTCTAATAATAAATCTAACAAGTTTGGGGGACACTTTTGAGTTCACTCATTTTCCTTCTCTTATTTTTTTGGGGTGTTCGTCAACAAAATCCACCAGTGTGGAGGCCTAGGGCTTTCTTCTGTATCTTGAGAGACTTCTTAGTTTGCCAATTAACGCTGCAGAGCTAATGATGTTTCCCTGATCATTTTCAAAGAATTGGATATCATCGCAACAATGGAGTTATATAAATTCATTTTTAAATTACTTTCCAGTGTTTAAAAACTATGACCTTATTATATAATGTTCAATGTTAAAATGGATAGCTGAGAAGTCAAATTAGCCCAGTGAGAGTATATTTATTTATAGAATTTTCCAAAAACAACATTTGTGAAGGTTGAGAAAAAAATAGGTAGAAATAATTCATCTAAGATCAAAAACATGCCAAAGACCAAAAAACCAAAATGTCTTTCTCTGAAAGATGTTATTAGGGGGAACCTCAAAAAACATCTGGATTAGATTACAAAATATAAGAGTAAAAAGAGTAGTGGTGTTGGAGACATCAGCTTTATAATTCTGGAATTTTATAATTGCACTGTCTTTCTTTCTTTAAAAACAAAGCAAAACAAAACCCTTTGTTTTTACTATTTGTGTTTTAGTCCCTTGTCGGGGGAGGGGTGGGTTGGTGAGGCTGAAGGGATATGTCACAAATGATATTAAGGGAGGCCCGTGTGATTTCTTTCTTTACTTTTCATATCTCAATTCCCTGGCCATTCCATTTAGTTCTGGAGGTGCTGACAGCTGGTAATATGTTAAACTGCAATCCACTTTTTGGAGGTTATTGATATTTCCTAACTGAGGTTTAATGGTGTGAGTTGGCTTAGGTGAAAATGTGCCAAGGTCTTGGGTCTCCTGTGCCTCATTCAGGTTTGTTGGAGTACCAGGAACATACTGCCAGGAGCTAGAAACCATGTTGCTGCCTGGTCCTCCCAAGTCAAATGAATCTCAATTACCTATGACTTTCAGCGTGCCCTGTGTAGACCAACAGAGGGACCAAACAGCTTTTTGAGGGGTTTATTTGTTTGAGTTACAAAAGCTGTTGAAGGTCAGAGATTTATAACATCTACTTCTTCAAAATTAATAGATGCTTATGTTTTAGAAAGTAGTCCTAATTTATTTTAGCAAAAAGCCTTTAGAAAAAAAAACCACGTCAATAGATCTGGAACTAGACAGCAGTGATGGTTGTGCAGTATCGTGAATGTAGTAAATGTTACTAATGGTAAATTTTGTGTAATGTGTATTTCATCATAATAAAAGGAAGTCAATAGAAAAAGTTTACCTTACCCTAGTGGCTGAGAATGTTGATGCTGATTATTACTGTAGCTGTGTTGTTTCTAAAGAGGTTGAGGAGGAAATGAATGGACGCATGGGGGTAATACTTTAAACTCAGAATAATTTATTGTGGGCACTAAATTTTATCTACGGAAAGTGGCAAATATTGTGAATATTCTTCTTAATATAGTATTTTCTATTAACAATAGGGACTTAACATCTGTGGTGGTCACAATTTGTAACAAAACAAAACAAAACAAAAATGGCTTAAGGTGCATAATTTATAGTAATTAGTCATTTTGAAACGATAAAAAAACAGTATATATTACAAGTCTAGTTGGCCACCAGTAGCTCCCCTGGTTATGTACTGCCAACATATGTATAATAATATTCATGAGGTGATAAAAACTTTACTTTTTTGGGTAAAACAGTCATCACTTAAAATATAAAAGTTAAATAAAGGTAGAAAATAACACAGTTTACATGTGGAGACTTGGTAAACACACAGATACTGACAGAATCCCCCTTTAACAATAAAAGGGGATTTTAAAACAACTATGAAAATCACTGAGCTCTAGCACTTGGGATTCATTTATTTCCTTTGTGAATGTCAAGGATATACTGTAATCTACTTTATTCAATACATCAAAACCATAATGAATGAGCTTAAACCCATGGATTACCTCCTTAAAATAGCTTGCTTTTGGTTAAATTAAAAATATATTTGTCGTTTAACTATTGTTTGCAAAGCATTGTGCTGATTGTTTTGGAAAAATATGGAGATTAGTAGGGTACAGACTCTGTCCTTACAGAACTAGAAATATCATAGGTAGAAAAGATAGATGCCCAAAAGACAACAATCCTTTAACAAAAGATTGATAAATGCTGGAAGTGAAAGTGGCTTGGAATTTCACAAAGGAGAGAGGCAGTAAGCCAGCAAGAGTTAGCTCTTGGCTGTAAGGATGAGAAAAGATTCATCAAAGGGGTGGTGTTTGAGAATAGATAAGAATTCAGCAACTGAGAAAGCATTTTAGGTGGCGGAACTGAAATGATAACACAAAGGTATAGAATAAGAAACGGCTGGGTGTTCAGAAAATGTCTACAATCTTAGTTTGGTTGGGAGTAGCTTCTTTGTAGGAGATCAATGAGAGTTAAGATTAAAAATTTGTCTTAACTGTTAGGACTAGGAATGTTGTATTTAATTTGGAAAGCATTGGGAAGACACTGAAGGTTTCTAAGAGGCACTGAAATGATCCAAGTTGTGCTTTGCTGCTAGGACCAGACTGGGTTGCTTGGGAAGAGATCTGCAGAGAGCTGATAGGGTGTCCTGTGGAGAAGAGAGAGCAGAAGGAATGAGGGCCTGGGCTGAACTGGTGGCAGTAAGAAAAAGAGGCAGAATGTAAATGATTTGGTAATCAATTGGGTGCAGCTGGATTAAGAAAGTTCTTAGGAGATGGCAACATAAGTGTGTCCAAGCTTTCCCCCAGCACATACACCTCTCCTGAGCTGAAGCTTGCTGAGGCCAACAAGCATGTTAACAGCTACAGGGGGTAAGGATGAACCCACCTCTGGCTGACTCAGTTAGGGAGGATTGCTGCAGGATTTTTCTCCTGGGACCTTTATGAGAACCTGGAGTTAGTGAGAAGAGCCTTGGTGAGAAAAACAAAATAAATTGTGTCCTGGTCTCCAGAGATGGGCATGTTGGTGATGATGTTATAAACAAAATAAAGAACTTCTGGCTTCCAGTCTGGTATATAAGAAAATTGGAAGTCATCCCTTCCACACTCACAGCAAGAAAAAACTTAACAAACTGAAAATCAGAACTTTCTAGATCCGTGAGAGAGTTGGGTCATGGGACAAACCATTTTTCCCAAAATTAGAGAGACAGACAGGAAGTTACAGACAACCACAGCTCACTGAAGCAGAAGCCCAGGAGTGGAAACCTCTATGAGAACCAGTATTGGGTTCCTTTTACCCAGTACATCCCATTCAGCTTTCGATTAAAAAATGACAAGCCACACTAAAAGACAAAAGCACAGTTTCAAAAGACAAAGCAAGCACTAGAACCAGACTCAGATATGGCAGAGATGTTGGAATTATCACAGCAGTAATTTAAGACAACTAATATGGTAAGGGCTCTAATTGAAAAAGTGAACAACATGCAAGAATGGATGGGTAAGGTAAGTATAGAGATGGAAACTCTAAGAATCAAATGGAAATACTAGCAATAAAAAAAAATTCAATAGAAATAATGTCTTTGATGAGCTTCAATACACTGGACATGGCCAAGGAAAAAAGTCATTGAGCTTGAAGAAATGTCAATAGAAACTTGCAAAACCATGCAAAGAGAAAAAGATTTTAAAAGGCACAGTATATGTAAGAGTTGTAGGATAATTACAAAAGATGTAATACATAGTGGAAATACTAGAAAGAAAAGAAAAAGTAAGAGAAAAAATATTTGAGGGAATAATGACAGAGAATTTTCTAAAATTAATGATAGATGTCAAATCACAGATCCAGGAAGCTCAGAGAGCATGAATCAGGACAAATACCAAAACAAACAAACAAACAAACAACAACAAAAAACTGTGCCTTGGTATATCATATTTAAACTGCAGAAAATCAAAGACAGAAAAATCTTGAAAGAAGCTGGTGGCCTGAGGATGGGGAAATACCTTACCTAGAGAAGATAAGAGTTATATCATAGCTCTCTTCAGAACCCACGTATGCAAGAGTGGAGTGAAATATTTAAAGTATTGAAAGAAAAGACACACTAACCTAGATTTCTGTGTCTGGTGAGATTATCCTTCAAAAGGAGGGGAGAGGCCACAGGCAGTTGCTCATGCCTGTAATCCCAGCACTTTGGGAGGTTGAGGTGGCAGGATTGTTTGAGCTCAGGAGTTCAAGAGCAGCTTGGGTAACATGATGAAACCCCATCTCTACAAGAAAGTAGTCTGGCATGGTGGCACATGCCTGTAGTCCCAGCTACCCATCATGTTGGGTAACATGATGAAATCCCATCTCTACAAGAAAGTAGTCTGGCATGGTGGCACATGCCTGTAGTCCCAGCTACTAAGTGAGATGAGATTGCTTGAGCCAGGGAAGTCAAGACTGCAGTGAGTCGTGAGCATGTCACTGCACTCCAGCCTGGGTGACAGAGAAAGACTCTGTCTTGAAAAATAAAAAAGAGAAATAAAGAGGTTCTCAGACAAACAAACATTAAGGAGGTTTGTCACCAGTCAACCCGTCTTTTAAGAAGTGAAAATAAGTTCTTCAGAAAGAAGGAAAATGTTATAGGTAGGAAAACGGAATCTATGTAAAGAAAGGAAGATTATTTGGGAAGGAATAAACGAAGGGAAAATAAACAAAAGGGAGAGAGTAACACTGGACTCGGTAAGTATACATGCCATTCTCCTTTGCCTCCCAAGGTGCCATGGTGGTACTGAATAAAGGGGTTCCCACTTTCTCTACTTTTAGGCTGGATGAGTGTGAGAAGGCCAGAGAGCAAAGAGGCATCATCTTGGTGCCTTGCCAGGGACCTAGCAGCCACTGGGCTGCCTGGGAAGATGTGACTACATCTTTAACCATTCAAGGAGTCCCAGGAGTTGAACTTGAGGGCTAGTGTACAAAGGAGAAGAGCAGCCCAACTGAGGGGGTTTGGGAGCCAGAGTCAGGGAGAACACAAAGACTGAGACCTGGACCCTAATGAAACTGAGCAGCTGGAGAAGACAGGCATCAACTTGAACAGAATAGGAGCCTTGGGGAGATTCAAGTACTGAAAACATTTTCTGGGATAAAAAACCCAGGATGTTATTTAACATTGGAAAACTGGTAGGTAAATTAAAGGAGAAAATGGTCATTACTGAGTAGCAATAGTGAAAAAACCGAGTATATAGATCCATGAAACCTGATACAGGGACTAAAGAAATTTCAGAAGAAGAAAAAGATGGAGATGGAGGAAAGACAATAATTGAGTTCTTGGTAGAAGAAAATTTTCCTGAGCTGAAGAAATTTATGAGTCTGCAGTTTGAGAGAATTAAATGAATTCCTGGTGGGATTTGTTGGGTGGGGGGGATAAAGATGTACATTTACTATATTCTGGTAAATTTCCTGAGCCCTAATGATAAAAATAACATCTTACAAGTTCCCAGCTGGGAAGAACAAATTACTAAGAAAGGGGACACAATCAGACTAGACTCAATTTTTTAAAATGTATTCCCCTTTATGCTAGAAAATGGGGTAAATAATAACATCCTTAGGCTACTGAGAAGATAGGACTAAGATTGAGAATTCAATACCAGACAAGATAACACTTATCTGGCAGAATAAAAGATATTGGTAAATTTTCAAGGATTGAAGACATCATCCATTTAAATTTGTTCTGGTTTTCCTATTATTTTGTCTATTTTAGCACGGAAAATTCTACCTCCTGGAGAACCATTTAGTCACAGGCAAACCAGGACAACTAGTCAACTCATAATATAACCCACCTGAAGAAAACCAACATCAGGTGGAAAAAGAATAGAGAGTTTAAGATGGGGAGTTCTCAACCAGGGGTGATTTTGCCCTGCCTTCCCCTGTTGTCCTCTTTCGCCTTCAGAATTTGGCAATATTTTTGATTGTCACAGTTGGAGCAATCGGGGAGAGAGTTCTACTATTAGCTACTGAGTAGAAGACAGAGATGCTGCTAAACATCCTGCAAGCCACAAGATGGCCCCTCACAACAAAGATTTATTTTGCCCAAAAGGTCAATAGTGCCAGGTTTGGGAAACTCTGAGGTGGGGGAAGATAGTGAGAAGTGGAAAGAGTCGTAAGCTACAAACCTTGCATATATATTTAGATATATGAAATTTAAATGTAAGTGGATAATGAAAGATTGTCTTGGGATGTGTAATGCAAAAACCTGTGAAAGTTTCTTGAAATAGAAGAGAGAAGCTGCAGAGAAATCCCAATACTGATCTAAAAGTTTGAAACTGTCTCCCCAAAACCTAGTCACTGGGAGGTAGAGATAGAAGAGACTGATGAAACAGGTGAGGCATTCAAGTATTTTCCAAGGTTTCAGTTTATTGGAATGGGAATGAAGCTAGTCAGGGTATAAAATGTCTTAGAGTAAAAATCACAGATATCTTGTTTTCATGTAATAGTAAAAAAATTGGTATGTCAATACCAGGAAAATGTTTTGCCAGGAAATGGAATGAAAAAATACATCAGAACTGCTATATTAGCAAAAAGTTGAAAGGGATTGAGCAACAACTTGATGAAACCTGGGAAAATATGAGAAATGATGCAGGTATTTGGAAGGGAGCAATGTCCTGCCAACCAGTTTTGCCAACCATGATTCTAAGAGGGTTGAATAATGTCACTGTTTTACTTCCGCATATTATCCAGAGGCTGAAAATCCATAGCCTTGTAATAAATATGTGTGGTTCATTTCAAAGTTCTTAATGAAATAGTACAATAATAATTATCGCTTTTCCGCCGTCCCAAACCACGTAAGTCTATGGCAGGGAATTATTGGTTAATACTTGCCTCCTTCATTAGACCTCAATCTTCACGAGGGTAGAAATCATGTCTCTTCTCTCTCATCATTGCATCCCCGACAACCTATCAATGTTTATTAAACAAACAAATCAATAACAGCCTCCCAATCTATGATTAGAAGACTAGATGTAAGGAGGAAAAAAGCCCCAAGCAACATAAAGCTTGTGAAAAGCTCAGGCAATTGCACATTTTACTGAGATTCGTGAAAAAGAAACTAAGGAGAATATAACAATAAAATGCATGACCTGGCCGAGCACGGTGGCTCATGCCTGTAATCCCAGCACTTTGGGAGGCTGAGGCAGGCTGGTCACTTGAGGTCAGGAATTTGAGACCAGCCTGACCAAAATGGTGAAACCCCGTCTCTATTTAAAAAAAAAAAAAAAGACTGGGCGGTGGCTCACACCTGTAATCTGGGCACTTTGGGAGGCCGAGGCGGGCGGATCTCGAGGTCGGGAGATAGAGACCATCCTGGGTAATACGGTGAAACGCTACCTCTACTAAAAATACAAAAAAATTAGCCGACGGTGGTGGCAGGCACCCGTTGTCCCAGCTACTCAGGAGGCTGATGCAGGAGAATGGCGTGAACCTGTGAGGTGGAGCTTGCAGTGAGCCGAGATCCCGCCATTGCACTCCAGCCTGGGCGACAGAACGAGACTCCGTCTCAAAAACAAACAAACAAACAAACAAAAAGAAACAAACAAACAAGAAAAATTAGCTGGGTGTGGGTGTGGTGGTGTGTGGTTTTAGTCCCAGCTACTCAGGAGGCTGAAGCAGTAAAATTGCTTGAACCCGGGAGGCAGAGGTTGTAATGAGCCAGATTGCGCCATTGCACTCCAGCCTGGGCGACAGAGGGAGACTCTGTCTCAAAAATAAATAAATAAACAAACAAACAAATAAATAAATAAATAAATGCATGACCTTATGAGCCAGTGAAGGCTGACTTGAAAACCTAGAAGACTCAATTTGTGTAACATAAAAGTTGTAAAAGAAACTTCCTCCTTAGACTAAGGTTGCCAGATTTAGCAAATAAAAATACAGGACACCCAGTGACATCTGAATTTCAGATGAACAATGAATAGTTTTTTGCACAAACATTTTCCAAATATTGCAAGGAACATACTTAAGCAATATTCATGGTTTATCTGAAATTCAAATTAATTGTATTCTTGTGTTTTACTGGGTAACTCTACCCTAGACTATACATAGCAGCAATATTTTCTGAATAGCTAAAGAAGATTATTCAGGAAATTAGTTACTTTTTTTTCCAAGTTGGCATTTGAAAAACATTACCCAAATATAACATCTATTAATGTTTTAGTAGCAATCACCTTCTATTAATTCCTGTGCCCTTTCAATTATATTTTATTTTCTCCCTAATTCTATATTATTTTCTAAGAGACCTTGATCCTGTCTCCCACAGTTATTTTCTGGAACATAATCTCTTAATCTGCAAGGTAGTCAAGGAGGAACTGTAATCCTAACAGTAAAGGCAAATTGTACTTGTGTCGTGCTTTCCCCCCTGTATCCAGATGATGCTTGCCTCAGTGAAGTGGGTAATATTCTCCCCATTTCATAAATAAGGTCAAAAGTTGTTATGTACTCATGATAGCTGCTGCGCTGGTATGATGCCATTGAGGAGAAGCAGCATGACATAGAGGGCTAAACAGGACAGACTTGTCCAATGGCCCTGGGTGCTGACTCCCAGGGTGGGGACCTTCTAGCACATGCAAGCCTGACCTCCATCCTCCAGTACAGAAATCAAGAGAGAAAGCGGGCTGGGCCAGTGGGCTGTTCTGGATAGGTCAAAAGAGAATGAGGTTGGGACCAGGAGACATGAATGTTTCCTGTGGAGCAGATGTGGATTGCACAGGCTGGAGGGCTATGGTCCATCAGTGGTCCAGTAGAATCCCTGTGCAGTGGACCACTGGGAAACCAGGAAGAGGGAGCATTGAGGCACTGGAGTGAAATTCATGGCATACCACATGGCTGTCACTGTTGAGTTCTTGCAGAGAGCCCCAAAGGGATCCTTGAGGGAGTCAGGTCTAGAATTTGCCATGTCCAGAGAGCTCAAAGTCAGCTTATGATGTTTTCCATCAAGTGAGGTCATTCTATTTCTTTCCTCTCCTCCCTCCTCATGCTCCAACTCAGAGGAGGATTTGGTAGGAGCTGCAGGGGGTGGCTGTGGAGGCAAGCGTAGAGAAGAGGAGTGGAACTTAGTTGGCATACTGTGACGTGCCTGGTGGGAGGAAGTGAGGGAAACAGATCTCAGCATTGGATGAAGGTTGAAGATGCCCTAATTTTTGATTTGAGTCAAATGAGATGACTGTAGGAATATCTATTATGTAGAAATGACCAGCAAAGTCATGGGGCCTGCCAGCATTTTAATCCAGGGGTGGGAAGGGAAGGGTTCCCCAATAAACTAATTTTAAAAGGATGGTGGGAGAGTTTTAAAACTTTATCTTGAATGCTGGGTACACTTAAAAATATGTAATACACAAGTAAATTATTTAATAAACCCCATGAATTCACCATTTGACAGAAGAAATAGAAATGCCTAAAACCGTAAAGTTCCCTATGGGTTTCCCCAATCCTGTCTTTTGTCTTGCTCCCAGTTAATCATTATCTTGATATTTGGTTTATTTTCATTGCCTTCTGTTGTTCACAATTCTGTTATACATATTAGTATTCTATAACATGTTGTGTTTGCTTGACTTGAACTTTATTAAATGGTATCAAACTATAGGTATGCATTTTTCGATGGATTGTGTGTTTCACTCATTCATCCATATTGAAGCATGCAGTTGTATTTGTTTGTTATCTACTGCTGTATAGTGCCCCACTGTGTGAATAATGCAGCAATGTAATCGGCCGGGCGCGATGGCTCATGCTTGTAATCCCAGTACTTTGGGAGACCAAGGTGGGTGGATCACTTGAGGTCAGGAGTTCGGGAACAGCCTGGCCAACATGGTGAAACCACATCTCTATTAAAACTACAAAAAATTAGCCAGGCATGGTGATGCTCACCTGTAATCCCAGCTACTTGTGAGACTGAGGCAGGAGAATCACTTGAATCTGGGAGGCAGAAGTTGAAGTGAGCTGAGATTGCACCACTGCACTCCAGCCTGGGTGACAGAGTGAGACTCTGTCTCAAAAAAAAAAAAAAAAAGTAGCAATGTAATTATCAATTTTCCTGTTAATAGATACTTGGATTAGTGGCATTTTTCTGTTATATACGACAGTGTTTTAAACATTTTTAAAAGGGCGTGTATGCAAGGATTTGTCTAGGTTATATCCCTAAGAGTGGGATTACTGGGTTTATAGCATCACTTTTTAATTTCTACCAAATCCTTTTCCAAATTAGTTGAATCAAATTCTGCCCCTCCATCCCATTTTAGAAATGTCCATTATTACAAATCCCAGGCATTGTTTGATATGGTCACTTTTTTTTTTTTTTTTTTTTTTTTTTTTTTTGAGATGGAATCTCACTCTGTCGCCCAGGCTGGAGTGCAGTGGAGCGATCTCGGCTCACTGCAAGCTCCATCTCCTGGGTTCACGCCATTCTCCTAACTCAGCCTCCCAAGTAGCTGGGACTACAGGCGCCCGCCACCAGGCCTGGCTAATTTTTTTGTGTTTTTAGTAGAGATGGGGTTTCACCGTGTTAGCCAGGATGGTCTCGATCTCCTGACCTTGTGATCCGCCCGCCTTGTCCTCCCAAAGTGCTGGATTACAGGGGTGAGTCACCACACCTGGCCCAGACTTTTAAAATATTTGCCAATCTAGCAGGTTTAACATATCTCATTGTGGTTCTAACTTGCATTTTTGTAATGGCTAATAACTCTATTTTTCATTGTTATAAATTAATCAATTTCTATAATTTAATCAAATTGGAATTGCAGAAATCAGATGGAAAGGCAGACAGATGGAACACACTGTTTGTCTCTAATTTATACTCTAAATAACAAATGATTTACCAAATGTATGACAAATTATTCTAGAACAAAGTCGACTTGATTTAGTGTTTGGCCAGAAATGGAGAAACGGTGCTGTAGGTTCTGGGACATATGTGGTCCCATGATGTGACTCTTCCTGCTTTTCCTGCCAGAGCAGACCTCTGGTACCCTGTTGACCACACATGCTGGAGTCTCTACCTGGTTTATTATTTTTTTCCTGTAGTTGGGTCAGTGGATGGGAAGTGAAAGGAGCAATGTGGCCAGGAGCCAAGAAGCAGTTTGATTACTACTTCTTTAGTGTTCAACTTGCCAGCAACGAGAACTCTAACTCAGGAAATAAAGTCCTTGGAGCTACCACTTTCAAAAGAAGTTGTGAAGAATCTACCAGGCTGGGCATGGAGGCTCACACCTGTAATTCCAGGACTTTGGGAGGCTGAGGCAGGAGAAATGCTTGAGGCCAGTGGTTTGAGACTAGCCTGAGCAACATAGCAAGACTCTATCTCTACAAAAAAATAAAAAACATTAGCTGGGTATGGTGGCATGCACCTGTAGTCCTAGCTACTCTGGGAGGCTGAGGCAGGAGGGTTGCTTGAGCCCAGGAATCCAAGGCTCAAGTGAGCTAATTTTGCCACTGCACTCAAGCCTAGGTGACAAAGTGAGACTGTGTTTTGTTTTGTTTGTTTGTTTTTCTAAAAAAATCCCCCAGGAAGCAGGTTCCATGACTTCATTTACCATCTAATACTAATTTGGTTGCCTATAAAGAGTTCTCCCTAATACCTCCTGTTGTTATTTGAGCAGCCCCCTCGTTTCTTTGATTATTCTTTAGTAGTCCTCAGCATCCTCTGGGCACTACAGTTTTACTTTTTAGTGCTCATTCAACTTTTTCCTGTAAGGAGATATATCACAATTGAAAGGTCTTTCAGATAATATCATGTCCTAGCATGTACCTTGAGATTTAGAGACCTGACATACCTTAAACACACATTTAAGAATTTTGAATGATTGTGTTCTGTGTACATAGTGCTTTATAACATAGTCAAGTCCATCCTTCAGAAGTCACGTGTACTTCCTTTTATTAATTATCCTGTCCATGCTGTCTGTGTCAGGCTGAATAATGGCCCACAAGGTTTTTGAGAATGTTATACCAGCAGAAGCATAGCCTGCTTGGACTGAACAGGACAAGAGAGGATAGAAGGAAAGAAGCCTCTTGGACTCCCAAAATTCTATAAGCAGAAAACAGGCTGACAAAAGACTCAGCTGCAAACATGTGCTACCCTTTAAAAAAAAAAAAAAGGTGATTCCAAGGGTTGATCCATGAGCCAAGAGCCACAGAGAATCAATCCTAGGCCCTGAAATGCAATGGAGTTTGCCTGGTTGCATTTGGAAGTTGGTGGGGACTAGAGACTCCTTTTTTCTTTTCATTTTCACCTGTTTTGAACAGTAGTGTCTATCACTATTTTGCTATGCCTATCCCACTATTGTGTTTTTGGAGCATGGAAATTGTTTTCTAATTTCACAGGTCTAGAAACAGAGAAGAATTTTCCCCTAGGATGAATTATATGCAGATTCATCTGTACCCGATTTAGATGATAAGATTTGGGACTTTTGAGCTGAGAAGACTGAGATTTTGGACTTGAAGCTGTAATGAGTTAAGACATTGGGGGACCTTCAAAAGGGGGGTGCGTGTGAATCTTTAAGGATCAGAGGGTGGACTGTGGTAGACTGAATAATGACCCATGTCCCCCACCAATACATTTGCACCCTAATCCCCAGATCCTCTGCCTGTTACCTCACATGGTAAAAGTGACTTTGCAGGCCAGGCGCTGTGGTTCACGCCTGTAATCCCAGCACTTTGGGAGGCCGAGTCTGGTGGATCACGAGGTCAGGAAATCGAGACCATCCTGGCTAACATGGTGAAACTCCGTCTCTACTAAAAATACAAAAAATTACCCGGGTGTGGTGGCGGGCACCTATAGTCCCAGCTACTCGGGAGACTGAGGCAGGAGAATGGCATGAACCCGGAAGGCGGAACTTGCAGTGAGCTGAGATTGCACCACTGCACTCCAGCCTGGGTGACAGAGCGAGACTCCGTATCAAAAAAAAAAAAAAAAAAAAAAAAAAAAAAAAAGTGACTTTGCAGATATGATTAAATTAAGGATCTTGCCATGGGAGATTAGCCTGGGTTATCCAGGTGGGCCTGAGGTAATCACAATGGTCCTTACAGGAGGGATGCAGGAGGAGTGAAACACAGAGGAGAAGGCCATGCAAAGCAGAGATCAGAGCAATGTGGCCAGGAGCCAAGGCATGTCAGCAGCCTCTAGAAGGTGAAAGAGACAAGGAACAGATTTCCCCCAGGGCCTTCAGAAATAACCAGTCCTGTGACACCTTCATTTTAGCCATAGAAGACTCATTTTGCTCTTCTGACCTCTAAAACTCTAAGACAACATGTTGTGTTGTTTTAAACACTAAGTTTGTGGGAATTTGTCGTAGCAACAATAGGAAATGAATACACATTCTCTGCTGGGCCAGGGTCCTGACATGCTCTTTTATATTCAAAAACTTTAGCTAGAGCCATGGTGTAAAAACGAATAAGGGAACAGATTTCTTTTTCCTAGGTGGACTATTTCATTATAACTGGCAAATCAATATTTTTCTCAACAAAATAATATTTTTAAACAAACTACAAAAAAGAACTTGAGGTATTGAAAGCCTTTATAAAACAAATGTTCTCTAATTTAGCAAATACTACCTGGAGCACAATACTTCAGCTTTTACTAAATATCTAAACTAACTCTATTAAATAAAAAACCTCTCTCTGGAAGACCTAAGGCCTTTTTAGGAAAAAAGCTAACAACGATGCATAAAATTACCTTTGCCAAAATGTCAGGAAGATCACATTATTAATATTCTCATAAAATCCTGATAGGAAAAAAGTGCCATGATTGAAACTTGTGAGGTGTGACTTTGATGGGGCTGGTTATTCAGAAGAAGTTTGGGCAGACCTGGCAAGACACAAGACACAAGCTCACAATGTGTGAGCTTCCAATTTTAGGGAGTTAAGAAATTTTTTGGTTTTCATCCTCATGTTTACTTTCTTCTTCTTTGATTGATCAGAGATGCCAATGGGTGGCATTTAACTCATTTACACTTAATGTATGGATGTGAATAATTAGAAAATAATTGTTAATGATTTCCATTTGAAAATTATGTTTAGACATGGTAATATCTGTGTTGTGAAGCCAACTAACTTAGGAGCTAGTTTTTTCTCCCTTAGCATTTGAGCTTTTTCCATTAATTACCAGTTTGCGTTTATGTCCCTGTATCAGTAACAGTGCAGTCAGGAAACCAGCCATGTAGGTTATACGTGTGATGGACAACCTGTAGGCAATCAAGGACAGTGGGAAGACCTCTATAGACTGGCAATGGCAGGACTCTGCTTCCACACTCAGTGCTTGAAGACTCATAGGAAGAGGCGGTGCGTTCATTGCCTCCCGCTGCTGTAAAGTCACTGTAAACAGAGTAGCTTATAACAACACAAATGTACTGTCTTATAGCTCTGGAGGTCAGAAGTCCAAAATGGGTCTCCCTGGGCTAAAATCAAGGTGTTTGCAAAGTTTCCTTCTTCTCTGGCAACTTTAGCAGATAATCTGTTTTCTTTCTTTTCCAGCCTTGAGAAGTTGCCTTGGCTCATGGCCCCTTCTCTATCTTCAGGGCCAGGATTCACAGGTTAAATGTGATTTATATCACATCACTCGGAAACGGACTCTTCTGACTCCTCTTCTACATTTAAAGACCTTTGCAATTACCTGAATAATCCATGATGATTTTCCTATTTTGACATCAGCCAATGAGCGACCCTAATTCCAACTGTAATCTTAATTCCCCTTTCCCATGTGTCATAACATATTCACAGTTTTCAGGGACTAGGACTTGAACATATTGGGAGGCCATTATTCTGCTTCCCAAGTGGTATCACTGGGAATGGAAGCTGGGTCACAGCAGGAATTACGGCCATGGATAGAGCAGTGTGTGGACGAGACACATCCCAGACAATATGGGGGGAGGAAAGAAAGAAGCACCTTAGCTCCTCACCACAAAATGGGAAGGGAACAGTAGGTAAACTCCTGGTTCTAAAATATCTGACTCCTTTCCTTTTCTTTCTTCTTGTGTATTCTCAAAAGCCTGTTATTAGGTGGTCGGGAATATATTTTCTTCTGCTTATACCTTACTGTGTATATGACAGCTATATACATCTTTATGATATATACCAATATAATGGAAAAAGGACTGACTCAATCGAAACAGACATACCAAGCCACACAAAGCTCTGTCCTCTATATACCTTGAGTTGTTTGTGTGGGAAAAATCATGTGATTAGAGCCATTCTCCTTGAGCACTTTTCATAATAATAGCTCGTGCAAAGATTTGTAATGCAGCCTCTATGGTTGTAATATTCTTCCTGGACTCAGGTCAAGTGAGGTGAATTTGGGGGTCCAAAAACTGTGTGGGTCATTCAGGTTTTTCCCAATACTGGAAAAAGATAGCTCATTATAATGTGCTCACAAAAAAAAAAAAAAAAGTCATTTTCCTGTCATTCTGCAGAAATTTACAGCAAATGGGATTCAGAGGATTACTGCATGAAGGAAATGTCAGTGTTAAATCTATAGAGAGTCCCTCTAGTGCTGCATGTCATAAATTAAAAGCAAGCACTAGTGAAAAGGCTTGGTGAAGGGGAAAATAGTGAGGCACTAAGCTGATCTTCGTTTACTTTTCTTTCTGGAACACACATGCTTGGCTGCTTTTTCTCGGACCCCTCCCCCTAGCAAGAAATCACCGCATTTATGTGTGCGTCCAGCTCTCTTCAGCTACCTTAGCAATGCTGTTTCAGCAGCTCGCTGCAATGCCAGCATCAGGTGTCACAACTACTGTGGTGACTGGGTTAATGGCTGTGCTGTTTTCCCTGGAGAAGCAGGGACAGACAGGCCAGTCTTTGTCTCTGCCAGGAGAGGTCTGAATTTAAAACTTCATCCCAGACAATGTGCCTGGGAGCCGTGGGGTTTTTGGTCATTTGGCCTGGCTTATTCTCTGCTCCATCACCAACTCCGTGAGCCTCGGGCTCACTGTGCACGGCCAGGTGCTTGTTTGAGGAGAGGAAAAGGCATCTCTCTTTTCTTCCCTTTGTTGTGAGCCCAAGTTTGGTTCAAGTTTTTGAAGTCAGACCTGTGAGTGAACTCTCTTCTGCTGGATTCGCCTGTGGCCCCAGCAATTCCTGCTCTGAGATACCAGTGGGTGTGAAGTGGGAGGTGGGTGTGGAAATTATGTTTTCATCTCTCTTCTTTCTCCTGCCAGTCCTCCCACCACTATGGTTCTAATGCAAGGACTCGGGGCACTGACGCTGGGGGTGCTCATGTGTAGTGTCCTCTGAATGCTGTCTCATTGATGATAATGAAGACCACAGCTAGGAATCCCTGAGCTCTATACAGTGCTAAGTGCTTCATGATGGTGTATAAGTTTATCCTTAGAAAAACTCTGAGGCTATTAATATTATCTTCTCCTTTTTATGCATGGGCAAATTGAGGCTCAAGAGGTTGGATAAGTGTTATGGGCTGAATTGTGTCTTCCTCACCAAATTCACATGTTGAAGCCCTAAACCCCAGTACCTCAGAGTGTGACTGTATTTAAAGACAGTCTTTAAGGAGGTAATCAAAGTAAAAATGAGGTTGTATAGGTGAGCTCTAATCCAAGTTGACTGGTGTCCTTGTATGCAGAGGAGATTAGGACACAGACACACACACCAAGGGAAGTTCTGTTGAGGGCACAGGAGAAACACAGTCATCTCCAAGCCAAGGAGAGAGGCCTCAGAAAAATGAAACCTGCTGACACATTGATCTTGGACTTCCAGCCTCCAGGACTGTGAGGAAATAAACTCTTGTTCTTACCACCCCAATCAGTGGTACTTGGTCTTGGCAGCCCTAGCAGACTAACACCATAACTTTCCCAAGGCTACGCCCTTGGGCAACCTGACTATAGAAGCCATATTTTCAATGTAAACCCCATAATTATTCTGTTATGTTTCCAGTAATATATTTAGGCATTAGTTAATATTTTGGAAGGATGTGTTTTTAAATA
Organism: Macaca thibetana thibetana; assembly: GCF_024542745.1. Taxonomy (NCBI): domain Eukaryota; kingdom Metazoa; phylum Chordata; class Mammalia; order Primates; family Cercopithecidae; genus Macaca; species Macaca thibetana. Next base: position 83,625,432 of record NC_065585.1, on the reverse strand, counting down.
CTGATTAAGTCTCTATCTCCTTTCATATTCATAACATATTTACTGCCAAATTTTGAAAGAAGCCACCCTGAGAACTGACCTCGCCCTACCCTAGTTATCTCTAGGTGAGTTGTGAATTTTTCAAAACAAAACTTAGTCAATCTTTCTTCAATTAAAGAAGAAAAACCAACTATGCAAAACAGCTCTTGGTTTTTTAGGGGCAGGAGGTAGGTTTCAGGAAATCAAACAAACAATAAGATTTGGAAATCCCCCATGAGTGGGGCTTTCTGACCCCAGAGCAGGGGCAGGGGCTGGCAGTCTCTCAAAGAAGTGGAGCATTTCTTATTTTTCCAAACGTTGAGACCATGGGTGAAAGGTGAGAGGTGAGGGACTGGGGCAGGAAAGTCCGCACAGGGGCTGCCTAGGAGGTGCTGGACAGGCAGTGTCCCATGGAAACCCAGTTGAGCTGGAAGGGTGCTGGCAGCCCTTCTTGGCCATCCTCAGGTAGGCCAGCGACCTACTGGTTGATCCTGATCTACTGGTTGAGAAAGCTTGCCCGAGAGGATCTTACACAACTGTGTATTTAGAATTTTCCAGAAAACCTGCTCTCACTCTGTTCTCTGGCCTATGGTAGGGTTTCACATCAATACATTAAAACAGAGACCCCAAGCATAGGGATTGGGATGTTTGGGGTTTCAAGGCACACTGGGGTTTGTATTTTTAATGCCTTAAGACGTTTATCCCATTAGTCAGATATCTTTTTTTATATAGTTCATGAAAAAGCAACATCAGCCCAGTTTCCTGGTTTCAGCTGTAGACACAGTTCATAACGTTTCTGAATTGTCACTGGATAGCATTAGCTACTTCTTCATCAATTTCTTTCTAAAAACTACCCGGGAATCAAAAAAGAATAGTAAACAACAGTTTTTATTGCATCCATGTAGATTTCAACAGAGGAAACAGAAAAGAGTCAATGTCTGCAGGAGGTAAGGAAATGTGATCGTGCTGGCAAGTCTGATTGGCTATGACCTTGAGTATAATCAATAGGCCACTTCCCCTTTTGTCAGGCAGAGCTGAATTCCACGTATTTTTTTTTTTTCCAGCAAAGGCACTCACCTAATGATATTAAAATTTTAATTGATTATGCTCGATGTTCTGAAAATTGAAACAGCTCAACTCAAACTCACTCAACCCGCTTCGTCCTCCAGCCGCCATTGGCTTGTGGATGCGACAGCTATAAATAAATGCTGCCACCTACAGGAGAGAGTGGGTTTGCGCAAGGCCAACTGCATCCTCTCGTCCTCTGCCTTCTGTCTTATTTTCTGCCTGGAACTCACATTTTACTGCTTTTCTTTCCTACCCTCTTCATATGATTCAAAAGATCAGGATATATATTTGTTTGAATTTCTTGATTTTGCTTTAGAATACAAAAATAAAATCCCATATTCTGTAGGAAAAATGATTTTTTATAGTGAATCTCCAGATTCTCTAAGACTCATATAGTAAATATTAAAATAGGATGTAAATATTTAAAGTGGAGCCTGGAGAAAATAATTTGTGAGACTCAGTGTCTGAACCAGTAATGCAAACGTTTCACACTTTTATTCAATTTTTCCTCCCTTTTATACCAGAACGTGAGTCAATAAGCCTTCTCACTCTAAAATGTCACATAACACAACTTACGTCATGCTCAGTAGCTCTGCTTGAGTATAGGAAGTGGACGGTGGCCAGCCCACTCCATCTTGGGTTGGCACTATTAGAAAGTGTGTCCTTCCAACCAGCCCAAATGCCCATCAATCAATGAGTGGATAAAGGAAATGTGGTGTATATATACCATGAAATACCACTCAGTCATTAAAAAGAATGAAATAATGGCATTTGCCACAACCTGCATGGAATTGAAGACCATTATTCTAAGTGAAGTAACTCAGGAATGGAAAACCAAACACCATATGTTTTCACTCATAAGTGAGACCTGAGCTATGAGGATGCAAAGGCATAAAAATGATACAATGGACTTTGGGGACTCGGGGGGAAAGGGTGGGAGTGGGCTGAGGGATAAAAGACTACACATTGGGTAAAGTGTACAGTGCTTGGGTGATGGATGCACCAAAATCTCAGAAATCAGCACTAAAGAACTTATTCATGTAACCAAACACCAACTGTTCCCCCAAAACCTACAGATTTTTTTTTTTTTTTTAAAGAAGAAAGCATGCCCTTCCAGTGGATTAAAATGTGTCCGTGCATCGGGCGTTGAGCCTGGATCTGTGTTTTGGAAAGGTGAAGAGAAAGCAGATTCCCTCTCTCACAGGATAGCGTTTCACATTTATGAAGATGGTCATCACAGCTCCCAGGCTTTGGCCCTTTAGCCTGCTTCCTTTGCCTCACCTCACAGACGCGATTCCTACTCCCTCACCCAACTAACTGGCCACTTGCTTCTCTGGATGTGACAATTCACTGTCGTCCTCTCCACTAGCATCATATTGTTTTTCAGCATCTGTAGTAGAAATGTATGGATCTTGCAGGATTCTGTGAATCCCATGTTCTATTCTCTCCACCCTCAGACATCAACTTGAGCAGTAAAAAAAGCACTTGACACAGTTAAACGTCTCTAAGCCCATTATTAGAAACACAGCGTAGGCCGGGCGTGGCGGCTCATGCCTGTAATTCCAGCACTTTGAGAGGCTGATGCAAGAGGATCACTGAGGCCAGGAGTTTGAGATCAGCCTGGGCGACATAGGGAGATCCCACCTCTATTAAAAATAAATAAATAACCCGGGAGGCGGAACTTGCAGTGAGCTGAGATCGCACCACTGCATTCTAGCCTGGGTGACCGAGCAAGACTCCATCTCAAAAAATAAATAAATAAATAAATAATAAATTTAAAAAATAAACAAATAATAAATAAAAACTCAGTGTATATGGTCATTTGGGAGAAGTATGGTGAGTGAGCATGATGCTATTTGATGAGTTCTCACGGTACTGTGCCTTGTTGCCCTCAGAAACTAGCAAAGACAGCACAGGTTGCTGTTTCACTCATGAGAGTTTCTAGGACGTGTTGCTTGTGCATTTCTCTAGAGTGGTGTGAGCACAGGGTATTTTGTGGTGGAAGAAGAGAGAGTTCTCTACTTTGCAGACTATGGTACATGTGAAATTGTGAGGGAGGATGTGTCTGGCTTTGGGATTTGAGTCTCTCATCTTGGCACCAAGTCCCTCTTATTTTGGAAAACCTCATCTCCACTATTAATTTCAAGGTACCTGTGCTGGGTGGAGGGTGGGATCTGCTATTATCTATGTTGGTGCAGACTTAATTTGCAGGCTAAGGACTCTGCTTTACCACCCTGAGCAATATTTGTGTTTTAACTCTTCTCTGTAATTTGAAAAGGGTTTGGTTTTTATTGAAGGAACTTCAATAATCCACAATCATGTGGAATAGTAGCTTGGGGGCAGTGGATCTTGTTGATATCCCTAAAAGTTCTTCCAGAAAGGCTATTTTAAAAGAGCTCACATTGTGCCAGTCTGGGCAACATTGTAATACCCTGTCTCTACAACAAAATTTTTAAAAAATTATCCAGGTATGATGTCTTACACCTGTAAGTCCTAGCTATTTGGGAAGTTGGGGCAGAAGGATTGCTTGATCAGGAGTTTGAGGCTGCAGTGAGCTATGATCGCACCACTGCACTCCAGCCTGGGTGACAGAGCGAGACTCTGTCTCTCTAAAAGAGACAGAGAGAAAGAGAGCGAGCAAGGGAGAGAGAGCGCAAGAGAAACAACTCATGTTGTAGTAGGTGAGGATTGCCCCCATGGTTTACATAAACCCTGCGTTGGGCCGATATTCATCACCTCAGGTAATAATGGAACTATGCGTTTACTCACAGTGATTAGGAGGACTCTGCTCAGGAAACAGGTTTATTTAGGGGAACCATGAAATCAGATTAAAATTCCCTTTTAGGGGAATATATATATATATATTTGCATACTGGTTCTCTGCTATATCTGAGTTCTGATTGTTGTGGCATTGGGGTTAACTCAGACCAACATTTCTGCTACAGCTTTTAATTATGCATAATAACCATCACACTGTGTTCTTAGGTATCACTTTCATCCAAAGCTCAAAGTGCTCTTCAAGCATTATTAGCTTATTAATCCTTGCAACACTCCTGGGAGGTGGATTGGAGGCAAGATGATTAACCCATTTACCAGACAGGCACACAGAGGCACAGAGGATTTCAGCAACTTCCTTAGGGTTGTATGAGTCAGAGTCGAGTAGAGAACAGAGCCTACTCATATCCACCCCCAGTCTGCCTCTCTGAACCTTCCCTCCTCCTAGGAGCAAAACCTAGTAACATTTGGGTCTTGGGAATTGTCTCTACCTGTTTTCCGAATATCGGTGTACCACAATATACTAAACAGTTTGCCAAAAATGAAGGAAAAAAAGTTTTTATTGAAATGTAAAGCCTATGCTCTTTAAGGGGAAAGAGATTTGTATATTGATCACTAAAATAAAATAGGGTAATCACTTACAGACTTCATAGTCCTCAGCATCTTTTAATATAGACCCTTAAACTTCTCTTACATAGAATCAGGAAATTCCATTTGGCCAAGCAGAAATGAAACTTGAACTTCGTAAGGGTTAGGATTCAGTTCGTAACTGAGAAGAGCTAACATCTGTCTTTTAAGTTTGACAAACAACGTTTTCTCCTTGGTTTCACTTGAATGCAGGCTAGTTTCACATGGACGTCATTGTGGTTTTAGTGGAGTTAGAGGAGGGGAGGGGCCATGGTGTGATCTGGTGGGCATCCAAAAGGAGAGTTAATGTTTGCAGAGCCACTGAAGGCCTGGGACGGGGTCAAAGGGCTCCCGAGAGCAGCTGGAGAGGTAGAGTAGTAAATTCAATGGGAAGCCAGGACTCTCCTTGGGTCTTTGTCTTTTTTTCATGATTCATTTATTTATTTAACAAACATTTTTGAGTATTTATTATATGCCAGTCATTGGCTGGACTTAAGTAATTGTAAGGTGAAAAAGACGTAATACTCATCTTGCAGGAGTATAAACGAGTGAACAAATATTATATACAGTCATGAGTGATTGTGGAGATATTTTCAAAGTGTAGTTAGGGTGAATTTGCTTGAATGGCTGAGAGAAATCTTTCTAAAAGTATCTTTGAAAGACTGCATAAAGGGAGGGAGGTCCAAAGAATGAGAGAATTTGGCGAGCAGGTCTCTGGGACTAAACTTTTGAGGGTTATCTGTTGAAAGTTTAGTCCCAGAAAGTTTAGTCCCAGAGACCTGCTCGCCAAACTTTCGAGGGTTATCTGTTGAAAGTTTATTGTGATTGATATCATCATTTACATCAGCAGCAAGTGTTTACTGAACTTCTAATGTGTGCAAACTAATATTCTGGGCTACTGGGGATATAAATACACATCAGAAATGATTACAGTCCTCAGGCAAATTGTAATCTGTTTGGAAATGCAGAATATACTTAAAAATACAAGTAGCAATATAATTGGATATATAGTTACAGCTACTTCAGAACACAGACAATAAGCACAATAGAAATCCAAAGAAAAGAGGATGATAAATTAAAATGCTAGAATTAGGGACATTTATGAAACATGGGAAACACCATCTTGTACCTCCCTCTTCACTCTTCAAAGGTGTTAATGACATTTAATTCCACTGCATGTGTGTGGATGACTGATGATTAATCTATTTTATCCATGACCAAAGGCTCCTTTCAACGTATTTTCTTAGGATAACAGAATTTAACTAAAAAGGTGAACTTAGTATTTTTATTAGGCAGGACAACTTGCATGACTAGGACAATGGGTACCAATGCCAATGATTATGACGTTCACTACATTATGAGGCAGTGACCCTTTGAGCTGTTAATCACTATTTTATTAATCACTATTTTATAGCATAGACAAAAATAATACAAATAAAGCTAATAAGTGGTCTAAATTAGTGAGTAAGTCCCGGCACTAGAAATTACATTAGAACTTCGAATAATGCCCAGGTATTTTTTTGATACTCTTTGAAGCTTCTTTGTCTTCCCCACAAAAGTTTTGAAGGAACACAACTTTCAAGTAACAATTTGCCTTGAACACGACTTTCAAGATTTTAAAAATTATTTTTCCCTTCTTTTTTCAAAAACAGCTTGAGGTATAATTCACATAATCAATTCACCCATTTAAGTATATAATCAATGGCTGTTAGTATATTCACAGATCTGTGTAATCATTCACCACAATCAATTTTAGAACATTTTCGTCATCCCAAGAGGAAACTTCATAGTCCTTAGCCATCTTCCCAATCCACTATGTGCTGTTCCCACCTAGCACCCTCTCCCACAACCCTAGGGAACAACAATTCTATTTTCTGTCTCTGTGGATTTGCCTATTTTGGACATTTAATATAGAGAGATGGTTCTTTTGACTGGCTTCCTTTACTTAACATAATATTTTGAAGTTTGATCCATGGTGTAGCATGTATCAGTACTTCATTTTTTTCTTATTGTTGAATAATACTCTATTGTATGGATATAATATATTCTATTTATCCATTTATCAGTTGACAGACACATTGGTTGTTTTCAGTTTTTACTATTATGAATAATCCTGATATGGACACTTGTGTTCACTTATTTTTATGTAAAAATGTTTCATTTCTCTTGGTATTTACCTAAGAAGTGGAATTGCTGGATCATATGGTAACATGACCATATGAAGAACATTTAAACATTTGAATAACTGCAAGACTTTTTCTAAAGTGACTGCATTATTTTATATTCTCACCAGTAGTGTATAAGGATTTTAATTTGTTCACATCCTCACCAGTGCTTTTTGATTCTAGCCATCCTCGTGGGTGTAAAGTGATATCTCACTGCAGTTTTAGTTTGCATTTCTTTGATGGTTAATGATGTTAAGCATCTTTTTATGTGCTTATTGTGTTTGTATATCTTCTCTGTATAGATGTTTGTATGTCTTATATGTGTTCGTATATCTTCTCTGAAAAAAAGTCTATTCAGATTCCTTGCTCATTTAAAAAAATTAGTTTGTCTTATTATTATTGAGTTGTGATAGTTCTTTATATATATTGATGATACTAATTCCTTATCAGATACCTTATTTGCAAAATTTTTATCCCATTCTGTGGGTTGTCTTTTCACTTTCTATGTGGTGCTTTTGAAATGCAAAAGTTTTTAACTTTGATGACGTCTGGTTTATTTATTTATTTATTTGCTTTTGGTGTCATTTTTAAGAAACCATTGGCTAATCCAAGGCACAAATATTTACCCTTAGGTTTTATCTACAAGTTTTATATGTTTTTAAGCTCTATATTTATATTTTTATTATATTTTGAGTTAACTTTTTAAATATGGTGTGAGTAGGAATCCAAATTTTTTTTTTCATGTAGATATTCAGTTGTTCCAGCACCACTTATTGAAAGACTATTCTTTTATCATTTAGTCTTGAGGCCCTTGTGACAAATCAAGTATCATAAATGTGAGGGCTTATTTCAAGACTCCTGATATATTTCATTGATCAGTATGTACCACAGTACCACACTGTTTTGATTACTGTAGCTTTGTAATAAGTTTTGAAATTAGGAAACGTGAGTGTTCCAACTTGGTTTTTTTCTTTTCAAGACAGTTTTGACCATTGTATGTCTCTTGAATTTTCATATAAGTTTTGGGACTGGCTTGTCAAATTTCTTTAAAGAAGCCAGCTGGGATTTTGAGCTGGAGATTGCATTGAATCTGTAGATCAGCTGAAGGAGTATTGCTATCTTAACAATAGTCTTTGTCTTCCAATTCATTAATATGGGATACCTTTTCATTTACTTAGTTCTTTCATAATTTATGTCAACAATGTTTTATAGTTTTCACAATATGTTTTACCCTTATTTTGTTAAATTTATTTCTAAGTATTTTAGTATTGTTTATGCAATTGTAAATAAAATCTTTTTCTTAATTTAATTTTGGTTGGTTCATTGCCCCTGTATAGAAATACAATTGATTTTTGTATATTTATCTTGCATCCTGCAACCTTGTTGAACTAATTTATTTGTTCTAATAGTTCTAAAAATGGCTTTCTTAGGGATTTCTATGTACCAGGTCATATCATCTGTGAATAGAGATGGTTTGACTTCCTCATTTTCAATCTGGATGCCTATAATTTTGTGGTTCTTGCCTAGTTGCCCTGGCTGAAAATTATAACTTCTTGAGAGGGTACTATAGACCATAGTAAGAAGCTCCATGACCCTCACAAGCTCTTCACTCCTAAATACTATCATGGGGCTGAGGTATCATGCTGGGATCTACTCCCAGGCCATAAGGGGCAAAACTTAGGAATATAGGAAAAAGGAAAAGAGACAGGGAAAAGAAAGAGAAGTGAGAGGAAAGAGAAAGAGGAAAGAGCAGTTGGAGGAGGAGGAGAAGGAAAAGGATAGAGAAAACAATAAGGTAGCTCTCAGGCTGAAGACAACCTCCCTTAGCTCTATGAAGGCAGTAGTGACAGAAGTGAAGTTGTTAGTTTTTATTGGTGATCTTCTTGCCACGGGGAAAGGTAGGCAATGATAGTAGATCATAGTGAAGGCTTTCATTTCCTTTATGGAAGGTAGAAGAATATCAAATTTTTTAATGTAAGGCAGACAGCTTTGAAGAAAATAGCATCAGGTTGGCAAATGATGTAACACAAGGTCCCATGTAGAAAGCAGCAATGCTTTTCTTTGCTAGTGGGCCTGAAATGACTTTGAGCCAGGACTGGGAGGGTGAAGCACTGTTTGTATTGCTGCTCTTCCTTGGCCACTGGTGAAGATCTAGGTGTAAATGAGGGGTAGCAGTGAAAAGGCAACCAACCATTTAAATCTAAATGGCCCTACTCCAAATGCTGCTGTTTGCCAAGGACCAAAAGTAGCCGTGAAGATTATTGATTTATGATTAACTTGTTCAGTCTCTGGGTGAGGGTGCATATTTTAAATTGGATAAACTGAGAGTAGTTTGATCTAGAAAAAGATTAGCATCTGAAAGAAGGATGATTCTTCAGAGGTTTTGGGGTTATAAATAAATATCCTTGGGGTCCATGACTTTTTGAAGAAAATTAATCAGAAAATGTGCATATCAGAATGCAGACAGCACATAGCTATGAACTGTGCCACTTCTGGAATAACAAAAGGCAAACAGGACCTTAAGGAAATGGGCTGGTTTAGAATTATGAATCACTGAGCCCATTTCTTTCAGTGATTAATGATGAATCACTGTTTTAACTTTGGATGAAATAATAGGCTGCATCTGAGGAGCTTCATTAATCATCATAAGAATTAGGCTTGTGCCAATTCATTACTGCAGGGTCGACATGTGCTGAACACTTGAGCTGAATTTCAGGAAGGGGTGAACTTTAGGCAACGGCTTGCTTAAAAGAATGAAAACATTAGGGGTCTGTTCTTGCCTGGATGGGTGGGGATTTATGAGTAAAGAATAGATTCTAATGTATCATCCCTCATCTGGAAGCTTAACAAAACACTAACTACAAAGTCTTTGGCTTTTTGGTATTCAGGGTCATGATACAATAGATAACCAACATGTATCATAAAATCTGATACTTTTATCTGTTGTTCACTTTGCATGTTTCCTGTATTCAGAAAGTGATTAACAATCTACTGGACATTTGGATTTCAGCAGGCATGAAAATAAGCACATTTAGCTAATTGTTCTTCTTTGAAGAGCAAAATCATCCTTGCAAAATCCTAGAATAAAAGCTTTCCTTGAAAACTTCTTATTATAGAAAATGCAAACCTGAGCTACAGACAGCAAAAGAAAAAACCTGATTCATACAAACAAGAAATCAGGCTAGATTCATCATTTGGTCAACTTCAAAGACCTTGAGCTGAAATGAGGGTTAAAAAATTGTTCCAACAGATTTAAATTGATGTGCTGCAGAGATATATAGGTAGCATGTATATCTCTCTTGCAGTAGCCAGAAGTGATGGGAAACCCAAGGTAATTTCTTATAGTCCTTAATTCCAACAGATGTGATTTTGATAAAGTAGGAGAAAAATTCACTCAAGTTATGAAAGATGTATATTGTTATGTCTTAATACTTGATTAGTTTTAGTAATCTTTAAGAATCATGAACCCATTCACATCATTTGGAAACTTGGTTTATTTTTTTATAATACATTTTTTTTCCCATATCAAAAGCATATGGGTTTTTTGAAGGAAAAAATCAAGGATGAGATAAAAATGTTAAAATCTCATTTTTTAAAATTGACTTTTTTTAGAAACCAGGTCTTACTCTGAGGCTCAGGTTGGCCTGAAACTCCAGGGCTCCAGTGATCCTCCTGTCTCAGTCTACCAAGTAGCTGGGACTACAGTATATACCACTGTGCTGGCTTACATCTGTTTTACTTTATTTATTTATTTAGACAGAGTCTTGCTCTGTTGCCCAGGCTGGAGTGCAATGACATGATCTCAGCTCACTGCAACCTCCGACTCCTGGGTTCAAGCAATTCTCCTGCCTCAGCCTCCCAAGTAGCTGAGATTACAGGCCCCCACCACCACATCCAGCTAATGTTTTATATTTTTAGTAGAGACAGGATTTCACTATGTTGGCCAGGCTAGCCTTGAACTCCTGATCTCAGGTGATCCACCTGCCTCGGCCTCCCAAAGTGCTGGGATTACAGGCATGAGCCACTGCCCCTGGTCACATCTGTTTTACTTTAAAAGACTAATTATATTTGAGATATTTTAAAATATAGACTTTCTTAAAGTAGTGTTCATCAGTATTTATAGGAGAAAAAGAGTGAATTGAATTTGAAAAACAAACTTGAATCACTTAGAAGTACATATGGACTATTGGTTATAGCTTACACACATACACATACATGCACACACACAATTTCACATAAAGCTTATATTATTGAGATTTAATAGCTTTCTAACTGATTTCTCTGACCCCAGGTTCTTTCTTAGTCTATGTTTTTAACCTATCAGAGACAACTTTACACATAAAACTCATCTGACTCTGCCTACTTAAAACCCCAGTGAGGTAAGCATTAATGATTCTCAGCTCTTAGGGTTCAGGTTCCTCAGACTGTGGGAGTGGAGAAGGGCCAAGGGCAGGGCATGGCCAGGGACATGGGGCCTTCCACACACCAGGTACTGTCTGTGCCCTGAATAAGGCCTCACAAATACTTGTAGACACTGTCATTTGTAAATAAGTAAATTAATTTCAAGCCATGTATCATTGTATTCTCTTTTCATAGGTATTTTCTTAATCATAGGATATTAAAAATACAACCATGTTAGGGTAGGAGGTCTCTGAACATTTTTTATTTAACTTTAAAAAGGGATCCTCCTATTCTTCAAACTTAGGAATCAGCAGCTATAGGATAAAGGACAAACTTGTCATGGACTGCAACCCGTCACAGCCCAAATTGGACCGGTTGAACACAATCGCTCCAGTTTTAGCTGTTCTCTGGCTCATGCCCGCCCTGCGTCTGTCTGCCTCCAGGGATCCCTTGGAAGCCGTAAGCTGTAAGCCGGAGGCTGGAAGACGGTTGTAGTTCCGTCTTCCTTTGCTGTGCAATATGCCCTTGTGTGTTCCTGTGTACTACTGCATGTTTCCTATCATGCTGTTGTTATTTGCCTGACTACCTTACTAAACTGTGAGCAGATTCCGCCACGCCTTCCTCCTCGACTTCCTCCCTTTGCTCCTTCCCTGGAAGAGGTGGAGGGGCCCTTTGTAGGCTCTCAGCTAAGGTTTGTTTAATTGAACTATATTTTAAAGCATGAAGCCAATGCCAGAATTTCAAAGTGGTAGAAGAAGGCCATACATGGAATTCTTTAAAAAACAAACAGGAAACAAAACAACATACAAGCACACACCAACTACAGGTGGGTGGCTTGCTGTTGATTTTATCAGCCAAATAAAAGATTTCCAAAAACGTTGAAGAGATGGAGCACAGGAATGAAAACTCGATATTTAAAGAAACATAGAATGAAAGGTAAGGCACATTTTGGAAGCTGGCACGGAAAAACAACCCTGGAACAGTCTTTCATACACAAGCTGGATGTTAGGGAGGCAAACAATAAGGCGTAGGAGGATTAGAGATGAGGAAAATGAGCACGGAGTCCAGGCCTGCCCAGTACACCACAGGAGGAGTTGCTGGCACCTCCGTGCAGGCGTTGGAGGGTGCTGTGCCTTTGAGCCTTGGGCAAGCTGACAAACAGCCCAGGCGCAGGTGGCTTGGACCAGCTACATGGAAACCCACGGAGATGCCTGGATTTTGTTCCCCTGCATTCAGAGGAATGATACAACTATGGAAATTTTACTGGGTAAACTCCCAGGCACTGTGAAGCTTCTAGATAAGAGTCAGCCCAACTCTGCCTAGAGGCTGCTACCTCTAGGCAGACAAAAAGATGGGGCTTACCATCTCTGGAGGCGGGCAAGCAGAGGGCCAGGTGCTCAGTGCTGGGTGGAATGAATGAATCAACAAGGAAAGGGTGAACATACAGTTATGAGATTCCATATGACAACCTGCCTGCTGGGAGTGCTCAGGCCACGACAGTTCCAAATTCCAAAGAAGGTGGTCTTGGAGGGCCGTGTAGAAGCAGATGAGCTGCCATTCTCCTCTTTCTCCTATAAACGATCCTGATGGATTTTAGACACTTCCATTCATTTTATGTCCTCATTACTCTGAGTGAGAAAGCAGACTTGATACAAACCAGGACAATTTGAAACTATAAGGATTGGTTTGCAAATTAGAGAGTGAGACATTTTCTATCTAAAGGCTGGACAGAATTCATGTCTGAAATCTTCCTTCTCACTGCCAAATCGAATTGAATAATGTTCTTAGTCTAGGAGACCCTTTTAGTTGGTTTGGGCTGCTGTAACAAAATACCTTACACTGGGTAATTTATAAACAACGGAAATTTACTGCTCACAGTTCCAGAGGCTGGCAAGTCCAAGATCAAGGCGTCAGCAAATTCAGTGTCTGATGAGGTCCTGTTCCTTATAGATGGCATCTTCTAGCCGTATCTTCACATTGGTGGAAATGGAGAACAAGCTCCCTTAAGCCTCTTTTAGAAGGCACTAATGCCCTTCATGAGGATGGAGCCCCCTGACCTAATCACTGCCCCGAAATCCTTACTTCTTAATACCATTACCTTGGGTGTTAGGTTTCAGCATAAGAATTTTGGGAGGACAAACATTCAGACCATAGCAAGGACTACCCTGGAGATAGCAGATGGTTCTCCATGAAGATGAGCATCGCTGCTTCTTCATCTGTGTCTCCCTATCGCGTTACTAAGCACAGCATCTTCGTTTGCTGAATTGAACTAAAATGTCACCTGAGCTGCTTTAAAAATATTTCCCTCATTCCTTGCAGTTTTCAGAATTCAAATTATTGGATTTTCCTTTGGATTTCGTGACATTGTGAACCAACATATTTTTATGTTCTCTGGTTATTTATCAGCTGAAATTTAATTCATTCAACAAATATTTATTGAGTGTTTACATCAGACATTATTATAGACACTTGGGATTCATCAGAGAAAATCATAAAAATAGCCAGGTGCAGTGACTCACGCCTGTAATCCCAGCACTTTGGGAGGCCGAGGCAGGCAGGTCATTTGAGGTCAGGAGTTCAAGACCAGCCTGGCCAACATTGTGAAACCCTGTCTGTACTAAAAATACAAAAAAAATTAGCCAGGCGTGATGGTGCAAGCCTGTAGTCCCAGCTACTTGGGAGGCTGAGGCAGGAGAATCACTTGAACCCTGGAGGCGGAGGTTGCAGTGGGCCAAGATCTTGCCACTGCACTCCAGCCTGGGTGACAGAGCAAGACTCAGTCTAAAAAAAAAAAAAAAAAAAAAAAAAAAAAAAAAGGAAACCATAACAAAAAATCTCTGCACTCATGGGTCCTGTATTTAGTGCAACAAAAATCTGCAATATTAGTTGCAAATATACAGTAACAGTTAGATTTCCCTTGTATAATGAAATGAGTGATGTTTAATAGGCACTTTTCTATGCCATTCATTGTTGTTGACAGCTAGTTGATTTTGCAATTCTGGTATCCAAAAGCTCTAAATGGCTCCATAGATCTCTGTTTTAATCTATTCCAATCTCTGTTTCACTCTTTCTCTATATGTATATACACCCTGAGATAATATGTGCATCCTTAACTACACTTGCAAGGAAGGATGAAAGAGACACATATTATTATGTAATACTTCCATGTGTAAGCCTAAGTCAGTCTATGAGGACTTCCAAGAGATCTCTTAAGACCCAACCATGCTAAATATGAATAGTAATCCAAGGGTTGGTATTTCATCCTGACTTTATTGTTTCTTCCAGTTACAAACTTCTCACTCAAAGTTTCACTCATATTTATGTACCCCTCTATCTGTGATTACAAAGCTTAGCTCCAAGTCTGGTTTTAACATTTCAGAAGGGTCTCTTTTCTTTACCGAGACAGACAATCCCACTGAGTCAGGGGCCTGAGGGTATTCTCAGTTGAGTCCTCATATTTAAGATTGTGCTCTGTTGGTTCTAAGTCACGTTGCCTTAAGCAGGACAACACGTTTTCCTGCAAGCGATAGAGAGCATTTTACTCGGCCAGATGCCGGATGGAGGGAAAAGGGTGAGGAGGGATTTTTCCCATTCCCGTTGGGATTCACATATATAATTTTCTATTTGGAATTTTTCACACTTGACTAAACGCTGGCTGAGGACCTGGTGTGATGGGGGAGAGGGATTTGAGGGGTTCCATTTGGAGGGGCTGGTAGAGGCTGCTGTGCATTCTGGCTGGGGTTGGGGTCATACTTGCATCCAAATTCTGCTTCTTCCAGTTACTTCTGTGTGCACTTCCATTTTTTTTCATTTGCAATGTAAGGAAAATATTACTCTTAAACAGTTGTTCCAAAGTCTAAATGAAGTAATTTCCATCAAAGGCCCTGGCACCTGTGAACTGTTGGAGCAGACAGTGTTGAGGCCCCGCTTAGGGTCACCAAATTTAGCACCTAAAATACAGCACACCCAGTTAAATTAGAATTTCAGATGAAGGACAAATGCTTTTTAGCTATAATGCAATACATAAATATAACCAAATATATTACACAATAGAATATATAATAACATAAATATTTACAAATTTACTTCAGTATAAATATTGCATGGGGCATATTTATATTAAAAAATTATTTGTTGGTCATCTGAAGTTCAAATTCAGTTCAAATGACAACTCTAGCTGCTATGGTTTGCACGTTCCCTTGAAAACTCAGGTGGAAACTTAATCCCCAAAGGGTCAGTATTGAGAGGTGGGGTTCTGAAGAGGTGATTGGATCATGAGGGCTCTGCCTTCATGAATGAATTAATCTATTCATGGGTTAATGGATTACAGGTTAAAGGATTAATGGTTTATCACGGGAGAGGAACTGGTGGCTTTATAAGAAGAGGAGGAGAGGCCTGGGATAGTATGTTATCCCTCTCAGCTCCCTCACCGTGAGATGCCCTGCACTGCCCCAGGACTCTGCAGACAATCCCCACCAGCAAGAAGATGCTCCCCCTCAACTTGGACTTCCTAGTCTCCAGGACTGTAAGAAATACATTTCATTTCTTATAATTACGCAGTACCAGGTCATTTATGAAACAGAAAACAGACTAAGACATTAGCTTGACATTCATCCCCTTCTCTGGGCCTGTGTGCTGACTCCTAGCTGCCCTGAGTGTTGGCTGCTAATTGTGCACAGTTGCCCCTTTCTATTGAGGCCTTGGCTGAATTGGAGCTATCTCATTTGGGAAATTAACCCCCTCCCACCACCAATGGGGTCATCCTGTAGCCCTGACTGCCTGGACTGCCTGGTGGATGCAGAAAACATCAGCTACCTTTTCTCAAGGAGGGACAAATTATGTGGGCTGCTGTTAGGGAGCTGCCCTGAGAACCCAGGCTGTAGCTAGACTCCAGTCAAGACGACGTCCTGACAGTATTCTTCCCTTACTCTCTCCCTTCCCTCTCTTCCTTTTTGAGATGGCTTCCTCAATTATTCCATGGAATCTTCATCCCCAGTCTTGTCTTAGATTGAAACCCAGTCTAAGGTAGCAATCCATGAATGTGGATTTTTCTCTTTTCCTATGATTAAAACATTGTGAGGATCTTTTAAAAAATGGGATTTAAAAAAACAATTTTTAAAATTTAATTGTGGTAAAAACCATGCAACATAAAATGTACCATCTTAACCGCTTCTGAATATACAGTTCAGTTGTAAGTATATTCACACTGTTGTGCAACCAAAGTCTAGTCTAGAACTTTTTCATCTTGCAGAACTGACCCTCTGTACCCACTAAACTACAGTTCTCCATTTCCTGCCTCCCCTAACCCCTGAAAACCACCACTCTACCTTCTGTCTTGAGAAATTTGACTACTTGAATTATCTTACATAAGTAGAATCATACAGTATTTGTCTTTTTGTGACTGGTTTATTTCACTTAGCATAATGTCCTCAATGTTCATCCATGTTGTAGTCAGAATTTCCTTCCTTTTTAAGATGGAATAATATTATCTTACATGTATAGATCCATTTTGTATAGCTATTTATCTGGTAATGGACATTTGGGTAGTTTCTACCTCTTGGCTATTGTGGATAATGTTGCTATGAATATGGTGTGCAAATATCTCTATAAGATACACTTTCTCATTTTTTGTATATATACTCAGAGATTGGATTGCTGGATCCTTTGGTAACTAAATGTTTAATTTTTTGAGGAATCTTCATACTGTTTGCCATAGTGGAATATAGTAGGAATTCCTGACAAAAGTAGGGATTCCTGAAAAAATGCAATGACGCTTACGAGAGTGTTTTCAGATATTGATATATGACTTTCATTGTGGAAAATACTAGAAAATTCACGAACATAAAAATCATACTATTTAATCAGATTATAACTCCCCTTTTAAATGACAGTTCATTGCAAAAACAAGATGGTCTTCTTCCTCCAAAAGGGGAAGAGAAGGGTGTCATTTTCCCAAAAGAGGGATGATGAGTCAATATTTTCTTTGTTGTCTTCTTGGTTTGTACTTTTGATATAGGCAGACATGCTAAATTATCCTTCAGATTTGGGACAAAACAATTGGGAATGGAAAGGAAACTGAAATCAGCATCGATCTGTGATTTAATCTTTCATATTTAAACCTTAATTCAATTGAAACTTATTTTAGTTAGCAAGTAGCTCCATCTATATTTATTGATCATTTCCATATTGCTTGGAATGCTACCTCTATCACATATTTATTTAAATGTGGGCCTCTTTCTGGTCTTCTATTCTGTTCTGTAAATCTTTCTGCCTAGTTCTCTGCTATTAGTATACTGTTTAAATTCCTGTGACTTTAAAACATTTGTTAGAATATGGAAGAACAAGGGTTTCTTTATTACCCTTCTTTAAAAAAAATTGGCTATTATATAGTCCTTCTATCAAAAAGTTCATCATTTCTATGGATTTTAAAATATTTCATTGAAATTTTAATTGAAGTTGTATTAAACAATTTAGATTGTTTTGCAGAAAATTGGCATTTAATTTTTCCAGAAGATCTCTCTAATTCAGAGTCTTCTTTTAGTAATCTTCCTTTAATAACTTTCAGCAAAGTTTATTTTCAAATCAGTACTGCAGAATTCTTGTTGAATATCCCCTAAGTATTTAATTTTTGCTTGCTAAACAAAGGAATATGAATAGTTAAACTAAAGTTGTGAATAAAATCTTGTATTTCAAATGACTGTTGCAGAGAAGCAAAAGAAAGAAATAAGCGTGATCTGCATTCCCACCACCTATCGTAATCACTATTATTTTAAAGTTTTCCGTGCTACACACACACACACACACACACACACACACACACACACACAGAGACAGAGAGAGACAGAGAGAGAGGTTCATAGATTTTTTTTCCTCTGACTATATGTAAAGTTATAGAATAAGGCCTACTTGATCTTGGTGTATTAGTCTCACTGATGTATGCTAGATTAAATTTGCTAACATTTAATGTAAAATTTCATGCATTTCTACTGTAGATGAGGCCATTTCTACTAGCCTATCATTTTCTCTCTTTTTCAGCATTTGTAAGATTTTATATCAGAACTCTGCTATGTTGATCAAATAATTGTGAAGCTTTCCACATTTTTACAAGTTTGAAATAATTCAATAAGCAGCGAGATTACTTTTTCCTTAAAGGTTTGAAATAATTAGCCAATTAAAGTCTGTAGGTGAATACCGGATATGTATTTTTATAAGAGATTAGAAATAAGGTACTTGTTGCCTCACTATTCCAGTAGATATAAAGCAGAGATCAGTAAGAGAGATTCTAAAAGGTCTGAGAGGAGGAGCCTTGATTGAACCTCGGACTGGAGAAGGAAAAGGACCTGTAAGCTTCAGGACTGGGTTTGGGTCTTGGTACCACTAGCAGATGACATTGGTCTCCCCTCTATAGTTTCCTTTTTTTTTAGTCTGTAAAATGGGAACACTCATGCCAACCTTCAAATAAGTGATAACTGAATCAGCTATTTCTGCAGGAACTTCTGGGAAGCTCTGAACACATGTGGAAAGTTTTGGATGCTTGGTGCAGAGAGTACTGCAATTTGGGAGGATATCGCCCCCCAGCTATCACTTCTGCATTGACTGCTGTACTGCTGAGGCTCCCTCTGTGAGAAGCAGAGCTGCAGAGAAACAAGGTGGGCACTCCTGGTGACTGAGCTGGCAATTTGGCCCTTGGGCACATGGGGACATCACTGGGGACTTTCAGAAATACATGGGCTGGGGGTTTGTGGGGTGATGCAAGGTAATTGAAGTTTTTGAGAACAGCAGGGCAAAAATAGAAAATTGGGTTAATGTTGTAAAAGTGACCTGATGTAAACCCACAGGCTGCCGAGTCCTGGGGAATGTCCAGATGAAACAAGCATCATGTTTTGTGCAGATGGGTGAAACAACATGGGGAGCAAAAGGAAGGAAGATACTAGTTACCAACCTAGTTACTTTTGAGGTGTGTGGTGGTGAGCAGAGCCACATGGGGGAAGCCTGCTTTAGACCTGAACTTGGTAATCCATCTGCAGGAAGCCGGTTTCTTGTTGCACTATTCAGGAAGTGACCCAGCTGCCCATAGTTCACTCCTTCTATGCAAAAGAAGCAAAGGACTGAAAAACAAGTTGGACCCAGGAAGTTTTTCAAGAATGCGAGTTTCAGGGTCAGCAGCCATGCCATGTAGTGTCACCTGGAAAGGATGGCTCTGCTCACAACACCTGCACTGGCACCTGCCCATCAGTCCTATCCTATCCTGGGTACTGGCTGGTAAGTTAGTTGGGTGTGGTGGGTGTGTGCCACCATACCCAGCTAATTAATTTTTTTTGGTAGAGATGGGGTCCCACTATGTTGCCCAGGCTGGTCTCAAATTCCTGGCTCAAGCGGTCCTCCCGCCTTGGCTTCCCAAAGTCTTGGGATTACAGGCTGAACCACCACACCTGGCCCTGGGTACATTCTTTACATCAGATGACAGCTGACTTTTTGTGTAAAGGGCCAGGTAGTAAATACTTTAGGCCTTGTGGCCCTGTATCATCTACTCAACTCTGTCCTTGTTTTGCAAAAGCAACCACAGATGATATGTAAATGAATGATAATGACTGTGTTCTAGTAAAACTTTATTATGGACATTGAAATTTGAATTTTAGATAGTTTTCATGTCATGAAATATTATTCTTCTTGTGTTTCTTTCAATTATTTAAAATGTAAAAATCATCCTTAGCTTGCAGGCCTTACTACAGGTAGCAGACTATAGTTGCTTTACTCATACAAAACATTCCCTTGCTTTTCGAGACCCTATGTAGTCCCTTGGTGGGATCAATTCCACCCATAGACATAAAACTAAACAGCAAAAGATCTTGATGAAAATTCAGTAAAGCATCATCTACAGCAAATTGTCCAGAAAACCCTAAACATTTTGAGCTACTGGTCTTCTAGACAAATGCTCTCAGGTAGTGACTTTAACACAAATGATGTAACGAAAGGCCAGATTCCTAGATAAAACCACTCTTGCCATTAATGGTTCAAAAGACGAAAATAGAATATAACTCTCAGTAGTTTATTATACTGATAAATTAATGTTTATCAGCCAGCTAGCTGCTATACTACGTTTCTTCCCCTTTGAGCAAGATGGTGAAGCTATCACTTAGTACCTCATTCTGAGTTTCAAAAAACATCATTGCAAGTGGAACATGTATTTACCAAGAGTTCTAGAATGGCCAGAAGAATTCTTGATATATTAAATATCTTATAAACATTTAACGAAAGTGAATAGAAATCTTTATTTTAGCCCTCTCAAATCTCAGGTTTCATCTTTTGTGTCTGTACTTACATTCTCAAGTCACTGAGTACATACTACTCTCCCTCTATTTTTTTGAAAACTCAAACAAAACAAATATAATAACAAAAAGCTTCCAGTGTCTTCACGTTAGTATAAGATGGCACTGGAAGATCAGAAAAAGCTCTTGAAGCTCTGAAAAGCACCACAGAATTTTCTGCGTTGTCATTTTCAATCACTGAAGGTGCATAGAAGCTGGACTTTTGTAAGTTCCAAGAGTGATTATATAATTTTTTTCCCCAGCAGACATTTTTGGAGCCATCTCTTTGTAGAGGAGACATTAAAGCATAGTGTTCAAGGGCACAAATTTTAGCAAGACAGAGCCCTGGGCTCAAAATTCAGTTCTGCTACTTACCATGTACAACTGTAGACAAATTACTCTAAATCATAGTGTTCTCATGAGCAAAACAAGGCTGATAATAACCATTCCTCACTGTCATTGTGAAACAAAATGAGATATTGTATGCAAGGTATTTAGTACAATGTCTAGCACATTGTAAGGATTAAAAAAAACGGCAGCTCTTATTTTTTCAACTATTGGATTTACTCTGTGTGTGTGTGTGTATGTGTGTGTGTGTGAATGTGTATATCTGTTTGCATGTATTGGAATATATTCCAGGAAGAATCAATGAAACATGTTTGTCTTGTAACACTCACAGATGGATATAAAAATGTTCTGGGAAATAAAATTATCATACAGAATTTGTGTCTCAATCCATCAGGTTTCTGCAGAAGAATCAAATTCTGAGTGAACAGATATTGTGGCCTGTGAAATCAAAGAGAGATGCTGAACATTTCAAGTATGTTCTTTGCTGACTGTCAAAGCAAAGTATACACAAAAACAGCAGGACAGATCGTAACAGAAACACACCCACCCACACACAGACATTAATGCAGTTGGATGTACATTCTACGGCTCACACTTGCTTAAGATAGCACAGAATAGAAATTCTCGAAACAGTCCTAGAGGAATAAAAAGCTGCATGAATGTGTGAAAACTATTCATGTTGGAAGTGTTTCCTTCAAGAAAAAAAGAATGCCAGCAAAATAAAGACCCTGAAACACAAGAGGAGGACTCAACGCAGTGGAAGGTAAAGAATTAGAATCCACTGGCGCATTACAATACCTGTAGATTAAACACCACCACCACTGGACTTGAACATTTCTTCTGGATTTAACTATAAAACCCCCAGAAGGATCTAAAGCCACTTTCCTCAGCAATAGCTGGATCTGTTGGTAGACATGACTTACAGAAATGACCCAGGTAAAAGCAGCTGATTTAGTTATCCTCAAGCTGCCTCTGCTTATAAGTACAGAGCAAGATAAGAAGAAAGAAAGACTATAATACAGATACTGGTACAGTTTTGTCATACGCTTCTGCAACCATAAACTTTTTGGATGTAGGACCCCGTGGTAACTACATAAATAATGTTATTGCTGAGCAGGATAGTAAATAATTCAAGCCCCATACTCAGGATCCTTACAATTGTTGCAAAATTCAGATTATTTCCAGGTACGCAGGCCAGGGATATGGATTGCCAGGAAATCAGTCAAACACATCTTTCTGGTGACCTAGTGGCAAGGCTTTGCAATCTCAGCTTTTGGCTCACCTTACTTTATGCTGAATCCTATTTATCAATGTCCTACAACATGTGAACGACGTCAGCCTATATTAAGAAAAAAAAAAAAAGAAAACAGCAAGCAAGAAGTGAAAGACTACATAAAAGTGGGAAGTTAATCATTTGACTTTTCAGAGCATCGTGAAAGTGATAAAGCATTAACACCAGAGGAGGCTGCAACTGCCCAGGGGTTAGTTCAGAAAAGAAACAGGAGTGGATAATACCAAAAGACCAAGGTGCTTTTGACCAGCTTCAATCCTTTCCCAGCTCTCTGGCTCCTTTGCTGAAAAAGAACACTCAATTCTGATGGCTTCAAGTACAGAAAATGTGATTTTCTGCATTCACTCTTAATGTTCATGGTTTCTTCAGTTTTCATGTTTCTGCATGCTTTTTATAAACTGGTAAAAGCAAAAGAGATATCTACTGCTTTAAAAAGTCTCATAGTGGCTGGGCGCAGTGGCTTACACCTGTAATCCCAGCACTTTGGGAGGTCGAGGCAGGTGGATCACCTGAGGTCAGGAATTCAAGACCAGCCTGACCAACATGGAGAAAATCTGTCTCTACTAAAGATACAAAATTAGCCAGGTGTGGTGGCGCATGCTTGTAATCCCAGCTACTCAGGAGGCTGAGGCAGGAGAATTGCTTGAATTCAGGAGGCAGAGATCGCGGTGAGCCGAGATCGCGCCATTGCATTCCAACCTAGGAAACAAGAGTGAAATTGCGTCTCAAAAAAAAAAAAAAAAAAAAGTCTAATAGTTTATATCTCCCTTTCTGGAAAACAACACAACATTTATAAGTCAATTCAATCAGTAACGTTGTGGCTATTTTAAGTCACTCTTTCTTGATTTAGAGTAAAAATCACTGTGACATTTTATGACCTGGGAAAAAAAGAAGTTATAATTAAATTTGTATGCTACTAAGCTAAAAATTATATGTGGTAAACATAGTTCACACTGTTGTCCAAATTTTCCTTTTACTCAAGAATGTTTTGGAGAAAATTTTAAAATCTTATTTTTTTCCTCAAGGTTTCAAAATAACTGTAAATATTTTTCTTCATTATTAACTTAGTAGGACACTTTGCTCCAAAAAACTGGGGAGGGACTCACCAATGTATGCCATGCTGATTTGGGTCATTCTTTTGTGGAGTTTTGTACATTTCAGGTCAGTCAGTGTCCGTGGACTAAAGCCTGTGGAAGAATGGCCTTGTGGAGTGGAGGTGACCCCGGTTCACTCAGCCAGGCTGGCGTTGGCTTCCACTGGGCTTCAAACCCTGTGTTTACTCTGCAGTCCTGCATTTTCTTTGCAACAGCCTGATCATCAAAGAAGACAAAAAGAGAGTTGGAGCATGGCGAGGAGGATGCTATTGCTTCTTTCCTTTCTTTTAGTACTAAACATAAATAGAAGCAAGACAGGACTTCAGTTTGACTGTTAAAGAAGGGTTTAAAATGTTTTGTTCTTGCACAACAAAGGCACAGAGACAAAAAGACTCCTACTTTCAAAGCCAAATTTATCTATCTTAAAAAAAAGAAATGGATGAAAATCAATCATTTTAAAAGTTGCTGAAACTTTAGTAAATTATCCATGGTTTTAGAAATGAGAAGATCACTGTTCCTGTGTGGTTATATTTCATGTTCAAACCCTTGCAAAAGAACAACACTACAAAATCCAATGTGGTTGAGTTTTAAAACCATGAGTCGAATGAAAGCGAGGAATATATATAACCGAACAATGACACTTAGGAGGTCTGAAAAAAAAAGCAAACTATTTCATATGAGATTCCAGGATTTGTCACTGAACAAGATGAATAGTTTCCAAAGTGGTCAACTTGTTTGACCAGACTTGATTGCATTTCGTTGTTTCAAAGCTGGTTCATACCTGTCCAGGCAAGGCCTTCATTTCTTAGAAACAGAGCACGCTATTGTCTTATGTTAATCAACTTTTTTTTTATTTTTAGTAGCTCCTGTGTCTTGTCCCCTCTCTAGTTGAGCTGATCTATTTTCTTGACTATTTACTAAACCACAATGTATATTGTTTTTCCTTCAGACCCTTTAATGAAAGCCCCAGACTTTGGTACTTACTGGCTTGTAACCTTGCAGAAGTCACTTATGGCTGATGAGCCTCAAACTCCTCATCTGGGAGACGGCAGTGCATCCATCCACTCATTCCTTTAAAAATTGTGTATGTCTCCTAGATGTGGGGCATTGCATGCAGAAAGACAAAGACAAATCAGACCCAGTCCTTGCTGTCAAGGGTTTTACTATAATGGAGAGACACCCACGTAAATGCCATAAATGTCCTGAAGTGTGATCAGTGCCTCATGTGCCATGAGGGTGGGATGGTGTGATCAGGTCTACTTGGGGGTGAGAGGAGTGAGAAACATCAGCACAGGTGAGAGAGGAGAGTGAGACACGTTTGTGAAAGCCCTTGACTCATAACAGTAGCCGACAATCATAAGCATTTCCTATGGGCTGGGTACTGGACTGAGCGCTTGAGAGACGTTTCATCCCATCTCTCCAGTTCACCTCTTTGGTAGTTACTCTTATTAGCTCTAAATTGATAAGGAAATTGAGGCCTTCCCAGATGAAACATTTTGCTCAAGGATACACTTAAAATGACAATCTCAAGGTTCTATCCCAGGCAGTAGAACCCCAGAACCCTCCTGTTTAACCACTAAACCATGCAACCTTCCCCTTTCCTCGCTTTGGTTGCAGAAGCACCAAGTATTTGTCTGCGTCCTTCACAGTGCAGCGGTGCCCACAGCTATGGATGGTTTTGGGGTCGGGGGAAGGCTCTGTGGGAGAGCAGGACAGGTTGTGGGGGCTGGGTGCAGAAAGCTGAACAAAGCAGGTTTACCCATAAGGGGTTACTCAAAACTAAAACAAAAACTAAAAAAAGACCTAAGTTCAGTTCCTTATTTTGGTCTTTCCCTTCCAGATAATATTTCTTTTCTCACTTAGCTCAAACTGACTGAAAAAGACATTGGTGATTCCCAACACCTTTAAAACCCAAGATCAAAGGAACAGTATGTCCCATGATAGACGCAAAAGGACTCTCATTCTTGGGGGATTTAAAATAAACAGACAGGCAACAAACTTTCAACTATTGTTTAAATTCAGTCCAAAGGGATTTTCTAATCTAAAGAACTCCACTGTTTTATTTCAGGGTCAGAGCAAGTTCCCATTTAGTACACAGAAAGGTTTTCTATGAGGGAATTTAAAAAAGACATATGCAAATATACCAGAGAGATTAATAGGATGGCATAGCTATGAGACACACAAAATGAAATACAATGACACATAATACATTTTAGTTTGATTTTTCAATATTATATAAATGCTCTTAATTAATATTAAAACAACAATTAATGGGAAACAACTTCGTTGGTTTGATAAATGGAATAGAGCCTTTTTCAAGGACATTTTTTTTTATTCCAAATATAATATAGTTGATTGTGGAAGACTAAGAAATGAATGATAAATATACAAAGAAATGGAAGTCACCCCTTTGACTCTAGGCTCTCTAAACTCTACTTACAGCCCCATTGTGAGCCTTCTGGAGGTCTGCCCTGCCATTCTTGTTAGTACTACAGCACATTCTCACTTCTCTCTTCTCTTTATACACATACGCATGCACACACATGCATGAACACACACACTGACTGACTCTCGGTCCAGCCACCTCATGGCCGGACCTGTCCTCTCAACCAGCTCTCACCCCATCTCCCATACCAGCCATAATTGTGGGTGCCACTGCACTGTGGAGAAAGCAGACATGTACCGAGTGCTTCTGCTACCAAATCAAAGAAAACAGAAGGCAACTGGGTTTAGTGGTTAACCACCAGGGTTTGGGGTTCCATTGCCTGGGTTAGAATCTTGCCTGGCATATAGTAAATGATCAATAAATGCTTGCTATTGTTATAACTAGAGTTAGTATATACATTATTGTTTCACAAAATTGGGCTCATAAATTGTATAGTTTTGTATCCAATGAAACTGATAATATTAAAGAAGCTTTAAAGTAAAATAATAAGGCAAATTGTATTAATCAAGGTTCTTTGCATTGTAAGAGACAGAAACCCAACTCAAACCACCTTAAGCACCAAGAATTTGTTGACTCATTGTGTTTAAAGTACGGGAAAATTTCTCTTTGCACAGCTGAATCCAAGTGTTCAAACAATGTTGTCATGTTCACTCTCTTTCCTCTCATTTCTCAGCTCAGCTTGTTTCTGTGTCTTTTGTTTGCATGTTGGAGTTATTCTCTCTTGCTTTACACAACCTTTCTCTACATTGCTGACAAGTCTTGGGTTGACATGATCCAAAAAGAGAAAAAATGGTATTCCCTTCTGAATCTAACAGGTAAGTAGCACAGAAGACACTAACCCAGCTTGATTCACATGTCCATCCTCAACCAATTTCTGTGTTTCTGGTGTTGTTCCTCAATTAGCCTCGATCTTTTACCTTCCTGCAGTGTGAGCTGGGGCTGCCCATGATCTTGGAAGGGCACAGTGACTTCCCCACAGTATAGGAATTTTCCAAAGGAACCAAAAAGCGTGAGTTAGTAACTGTGCCAGGTAAACATAAAGCTTTAGCAATCAGAGTTATCATTCTTAGTTTTTAAAAAGATATGGAATCAACTTTGAATTAAGCCTCAGAATTGCTTCTTGGCCTTTGGTTGAGATCAAGCATTTTTTTTTTTTTTTTGAGATGGAGTTTCGCTTTTGTTGCCCAGGCTGGAGTGCAATGGCGTGATCTCAGCTCACTGAAACCTCTTGCTTCCGGGTTGAAACCATTCTTCCACCTCAGCCATTCTTCTGTCTCAGCCTCCCAAGTAGAGTAGCTGGGATTACAGGTGTGTGCCACCATGCCTGGCTAATTTTGTATTTTTAGTAGAGATGGGGTTTCACCATGTTGGTCAGTCTGGTCTGTGAACTCCTGACCTCAGGTAATCCATCCGCCTTGGCCTTCCAAAGTGCTGGGATTACAGGCATGAGCCACTGGTGCCCAGACTCAAGCATTTTTTTTTTTTTTTTTCTTGAGACGGAGTCTTGCTCTGTTGCCCAGGCTGGACTGCAGTGATGTGATCCTTGGCTCATTGCAAGCTCCGCCTCCCAGGTTCAAGTCATTCTTCTGCCTCAGCCTCCTGAGTAGCTGGGACTACAGGCACCTGTAGAGATGGGGTTTCACTGTGTTAGCCAGGATGGTCTTGATCTCCTGACCTCGTGATTCTCCCACCTCAGCCTCCCAAAGTGCTGGGATTACACGCATGAGCCACCACACCTGGCTCAAGCATTTTTTTAAGCCTCAGAAAAAAGGTACTTATACAGTGGGGAAAAACAATATAATTTTGTATGTACAGTACATTTTTAACTGGAATATGCCTGATTTCTTATGAAGTATTGTACAGATATTTGGTAGCACACTGAGTATTTTGAGCTGAATTGATTAACTGATGAGATACATCTTTGAATATATATATTTTTCTTTCCTCACACATTCCAGTTGGATATTCATTTTCAAACAGCACCCTTGCAAAGTCTAGACTGATATTCCCTCTTCTCATTCTTTCTTCTAGGTACACAGTCTATCTGTAAACCATGTAAGACAAATACTACTAGCATTCTATTTTACAGAATTAACTCTCATTATTGGAGAACCATTCCAATTAGTAGTTAAGATGAGAGACACCTGTTCTTCAGGCGACTGCCAGCAGGGATAAAAGGCAATACTTGTTGGATGGATTTTAAAAACACAGAGATGATGTTGAAAGCAACCATAGTGGGTAAAAATGGTTATTTTGAAAACTCATTAACCAGCTGCCATGGAGTGTTCAGGTGATTGATTTTACTATTTTTTAAAAAAGATTTTTGATACCAGTATAGCCAAATATCTGATTTTTTTAGTTCTTTCTGTATGTGACCATGTAAATCTAATATCTCTAAAGCTATTTTCCAGTCATGATACCAAGATTTATGCATAAGTACATCCAGTTTGAAAGTTACTGTGATCTCACTTGTTTCCAGGAAGTCCCTGCAGCAAGGAGGGGTAAAGCCTAAATTGCTCCAGGGCAATGTGAGTTATGTTTTACTTTTCATCATCATTTGGATGCTTTCAAATATATTACCTCAGACTCTTTGACAGTCAGAACTGGCCACAGATGGGTCTATTCAGTTGATCTTCATCATCTATGCTTTTTCTGGAATTCCTTTCTCCATGTGCAGGGTTCCTTTCTTTATATCTTTTTCTTTATAACAATTGTTTTATCTTATTGCAAGCTCCTGCAATGAGAAGCCCTGATTTGATAAGTCATGTAACATGGCATAAAATCCAGAATCCGGGGGAGAGCAGGACACAGGTGGCCACCAAGTGTGGCCTCAGCCCCTGTGCTCTTTCATCCTACCCTGGTGCTTCTCAGCCTGGTTCAACACTTGGGTCAGGTTCGACGTTCAATACGTGAAGGTGCATCTCCATGTGAAGATTCCTTTGCAATTTTGCAGTATGCCTCTTGCTTTTCACTCTCAGCCCAGCCCCCTGAAAACTGTGTTGCTGACTTAGACACTTCTGATATCAAGTCACTCCATTCACCTGTTTTCTTACTGTCACAAGAGTGGATCTGATCTCAGTTTGTTTTGGGAATAGAAGATAAACTTACAGTCTTGTAGTTTCTTTTCTTCCTCTATAAAGAGTGATTCCACTGTTCCCCCTACTGCATAGGGTTCTCTCCTGTTATTGGAATTCTTGATGCTTTAGTGACTGAATTCTTTTTTATTGCATTTGATACTTGTTCCAGCATGGTGATCACCGAGTCTTATTTCCACACTGAGAAGATCTGGTTTCAGAAGCACATCAGGTTTCCTTAGAACATCAACCCTCAGCTGATTCATTGTTGCAAGGTATGCCGCAGGCACACAAAGAGATGGAATTGTCTGTCGCTAAATGGAACTGTGTGGAGAGTAACTCATTGTTGCTGTTGGCTAGATAATTTAACAGTGATTTATCACATTATCTGTTTTGGAGAAAGAAAGGCAGAGTGGAAGCTTTTCCTGTGGTTGAGTGAAGTTTGTCTGTTTGGGTTGTGTACTGATTAGAGTATATTGATTTGTGCACCTGCTGTGCAGCTATGAAGTGGAGTCCTGGTTCTCTGTGTTGTGCTACTGGAGGGATGGTGAGGCTTCCACACAGGCTAAACCTGCATTTACTGCTTCTTCCTGTAAATCTGTCTTTTTTCCAAAATGTAAACATGTAGGAGTGTCTTTCTTAGTCCATTTGGGCTGCTATAACAAACTACTGTAGTCTAGATAGCTTATAAACAACAGATATTTATTTATTTTCTTAATTTCTAGAGGCTGGGAAGTCCAAGATCAAGGAATTGGCAGATTCTGTGTCCAATAAGGCCACTTTCTGGTTCACAGATGGTGTCTTCTTGCTGTGTTCTTGCATGGTGGAAGGGAAGACCAAGCTCCCTGGGGCCTCTTTTATGAGGGCACTAATCCCATTAATGAAGGCTTTGCCCTGTGATCTGGCTACCTTTCAATGGCCCCATTTCTTAGTACCATCATCTTAGTACTACCTCTCAGTGACATGAGTGTCAAAGAATTTGCAAACATATTTTAAAAGCAGCACACCTCTCTAAGACAATGTTAATATATTCTTTAGATTTGAATCTAAAGCCATGCCTTGTTTCTATAATCCTGATTGATCAATTGACTGATCAATTGATTCAAGAGTTAAGGCCAGGTGTGGTGGCTCATGCCTGTAATCCCAGCACTTTGGGAGGCAGAGGCAGGTGGATCACTTGAGGCCACGAGTTTGAGATTAGCCTAGCCAACATGGTGAAACTCTGTTTCTACTAAAAATACAAAAATTAGCCGGGTATGATGGCACACGCCTGTAGTCCCAGCTACTTGGGAGGCTGAGGCAGGAGAATTGCTTGAGCCTTGGAGGTGGAGGTTGCAGTGAGCTGAAATCATGCTACTGCACTCCAGCCTGGGAGAAAAAGTGAGACTCTGTCTCAAAAAAATAAAACAACAATAAAAATAAAAAAAAATGTAAGGAAAGGAGTTAAAAAGCACTCATCTGCTGTAAAGTTCCATCACAGGTCAATATATTCAGTGACATCTCATGAGCAGTATGGAGCCTTCGTGCATACCACATTGACCCAATTCATGCCAAGCATTTTATGGACAGTTAATAAAGAGACAAAATGGATGAATGGATATATAATTCGTTCACCTATCTGTCATCAATCAAAAGAGCTTTTAAGCCAGACAGATTAGAAGCCAACAGAATGAATTATAACTTGGTATCATGGGTAAGAAAATGTGTTTCTAAAATATAATTAGTATAACATTTGTTTTGTTTTGTTTTGTTTGTACATACAATTTAGTTAAAAGGCATATATTCAAATAATTGCCTGATTTGGTGACAGAAGGCAAATGTTTTCTGAAGAGTATTAAGAGGTTTCCAGTCTTAATACTTTTTAATTATTTGAAAATAATTAAATGTTTGAAATGTACAGGTGATAGTAGCCCCACACCCCTCCACTCTTAGTGGAAGAAACACTGGGTGGGCTCAGAAAGCTGGAAGACTGCTGCCTGAGGCTCCTCAGGGTTTAACCTGGACCCCTTCCTTTCACTACAGAATTGATGCCAGTGCAGAGGCCTAAGATAGCTCTAAAATTCCAGACTCATCAACTCATAATAGTATCACTACTCATTCATACAGTGAGGAGGGATTTTAGAGGAGTATTTGGTTCGGGCCCCCATTTTAGACATGGATGTCATGGGCTCTTTTCTACTTCGAGGTTATTTTTCTAGGTGCCTATCTGCATATCTGGGGGTAGCTCTATGCGAGGATCATGTGCCTGATCCTCAGTGGCTGGCCACCACCCTAATGTGCTCCTCTTACCAGCCAACATTGTCCCCTAGGGATACTCTTCCTATCTGTAGCCCTGGGCTAGGACACTATCACTGCAGCTGTGGATTTACAAAGGATTTTGAGACAAAAGATGTCTGCCCTGAGCACATATGCATTTTAGGAATGAGGAGAATGGATTCAACACAGAAGAAAGATGACTGGAGTGGGTCAGACGTAAGGTGATGAAAGCACGAATTATGCAGGGGTTACGCAGGTGAAAATTAATGCACATATATGACGACTTTGCAGAGTTGATTCGCAAATTATATGAACTGCTTGGGGCCAAGGGACAATATTGGGTTGGGAAGTACATTGTGTTTGAGCATTTCTGTCTGCATAGTAGGAGTGTGACTCACTGAAAGGAATACCAGATGAGGAAGGACGGGACTTTGGCTGGAAGGTAGGGAAGAAAAGGGAACCGGGAGAAATTGTCCTTGGTTATTGCATAGGAAAACGTGATCCCCAAACCTTTGTTGCTGGCAGAGAAGAAATACTGCTTACCAAAGAGCGTTTATTTAATGCAAAGAACTTCTTTTTCTAGGGGCCAGATTTTTTTTCTTTAATCATTACTACTCAAATAACAAGATTTAAGTGAGTGCTGTCTTTTAAAGTCCAGACTTTTTTTTTTTTAATTTAAATAAAGAGTCTAATCAAGGGAATGGAAGATGAGGAGAATGGTGGCTCTGGGAATTTACTTTCGTTGTGGACCAGACTTTTTCTCAGCCAGGAAAAAGGTGAGTAAATATGACCTGGTGTTTTTGAAAACTGCATAAACTTCAGTGCTTGGGGATTTCCTGAAGGTGACTCTTAATGGGGGCTCTTCCCCTAACACCCAGAAGACCTGTGGGTGTGGGAAGGGGCCATCCAATTGCCACAGCGATTGGGTGGGGTGCCTCTGGCATTTCCTGGGAGGGCATCGGGGTGCCAAGTGAGCCACAGTATGTGGACACTCACACATAAAAGGCTTAAAGGCTTGTACCTCTCACAAAATGCCAACAGCACCTGCTCAGAGAAACAATGAAGCTGGACCTGCAAAATGAATTCGCACTGAGGGCTCTGTGATTCCTTGACTTTAACGTGTAGGGAGATTCAACGTTGTTTTTTTTTGTTTGTTTCTGTTTTTGTTTTTTTAATGAAACCAAGATATGAAAACTCAACCCTAAACTGACCGAGTCTTGTTGCCTGAGGTCTCTGTGGGAGGGAAGCCGCAGGCTGAGCCTGGATCAGCTGCTGGTGGTGAAAACCGTTGCTGGGGTTGTGGCAGGGGAATCCTGGCCATGAGGAAGCACAGGAGCTGTGCATGCCAGGCTGGCGGGAAAGGCTTTTCCAGAAAGCACCCGGGGCTGGAGAGACAAAGTCCTGGGGACAACGCGGGCTGAAGCTTTGGGCAGGATGTTCGGAGGGTGGCTGAATGGGGCAGGCTTCAGGGTCTGTCAGATACCTGCCCCCAAGAAGCAGTACTGTAGAAGGGAAAAGAGAATCCCTGTCTTGTGTCCTTCTTTCCATCACAGGTGTCAGCATCTGATGGCATTTCCCCTCTGTGTGGCACAGTTCAGGGCTATTTGTTGGGTTTTACTAGAGAACAACCTGTCTCCTGGGATTCCGCGGTGACAAGGCTTCCGCATGAAGCCTCAGATGTTCTAAAAGCAGGGTGCAGGGCGAGCTGCAGAGTCATGAAGTGGGGGAAGTTCCCCAGTGTCGCTGCTGAGACACAATGCCTGACTCCCATAAGTACAGCAACACCACAGGGGTGGCTTAGGATGCACACAACCTGCCATTAGTGGAGCGGGGCATTTGATTTCCCCTAACAGGGATGAGCCACCACCATTGCTGCTCTGTGCCAAGAGTGGGAGGAAGCTTTTGTGGGGTGGGCCTCACAGGGTCTGGCCTGAAAGCCTGAGCGGCACTAATCTTTTCATGACGAAAAGCAGTGAGATTCTGAATTGGAGCAATACTACCTTCCAGCACCTGAGTCCTGTAGGAGCCAGCATGCTTCCACTGCAAAGTCTGGAAATGCATCTGGGAAGCATCAACCAAGGGCCAGATGCTCTGCCTGGCGGGGGACACCAGGGGACATTGCCCTCAAGGAGTTAGCCTGTAGGGAAGGCAGACAGGAAAGCAAACGATGTCAATGGAATTCAACACATGGCCATGATAGACAGTTGTAAAAGATATGAAGGGGGCACAGATGAGGGGGTCATCAATTTTGCCCAGGAGGGTAAAGGAGGCAGGGCAGGGAAATCTCCCTAGGAGATATGATGGCTGAGCGGGGCCTTGAAGAGTGGGTATAGAGTAGCCAAGATGACAAAGTGGTATGGAAGTCCGGGAAGAAGCCGTGGCATAACAAAGGCATGGCTGTGTGGAATAACACATGGAAGTTGCAAGTAGCTCCTTAGGACTGTTTATGGAGGTGAGCTGGGAGCAGTGGCAGCTGGCAGTCAGGTAGGGGCTGGATCAAAAGACCTTTTGTGTCACACTGAGGAGCTGGGAAGTTACCCTGTGAATGAAATGGCACCTTGAGGGGCTTCAGGTTGGAGAACAAGGCAGCCGTAGCTGTGTATCTCTGCCAGAGGATGCTACTCTGCCAGAATACATTGGAAGGATTGGGAAGGGGCAAGATTGGGATTTGCAAGGTCAGTTTTAGGAGGCCATTGTGCTGAAGAGTCTTGGTGATGAAGCCTGGAATGAAGGCATGGGTCCTGGGGTAGTTCAACGGCACTTCTGTGATATACTCAAGAGGTGGACAAAACAAGATCTCATGGTTCCTGGGAAATA
Source organism: Macaca thibetana thibetana (assembly GCF_024542745.1). Taxonomy (NCBI): domain Eukaryota; kingdom Metazoa; phylum Chordata; class Mammalia; order Primates; family Cercopithecidae; genus Macaca; species Macaca thibetana. The sequence goes on along the minus strand of NC_065585.1, from coordinate 83,591,744 downwards.
TGACGGAGAAAAGAGAAATCATAGCTCTAGAGCTCCAAATTGGGTGACAGGGTGAATTGTGGTGCTAACAACCAGGGTAAGGTATACAGGAGAAGGTTCTTCGTTTTTGATTGAGAATGGTTGGGTATAAGAGGTGGAGAGGGAAAAGACAGACAGAATGAGCTCCATGGAGTTAGTTTTAGACCCAGTGCGTTTGAGATGCTTATGAGATGTTCAGGTGGAGATGTACAGCAGGCAGCTGGGTGTATAGTGGAGAGCCCCCTGTCATTCACGTAATTCATTTACTCAAATCTAAGGACACACAGTCAGCAAACAGAGACACAGAGAAAGAAATGGACAGTTTGAAAAGTGTTGCTCACTCCATTCTGCTCAGCACATGCTCCATACAGAGGATGAGATGGAAGACCCCCGCCCTCCAGCGCCTCAGTGGGGCTCAAGTGCCAGGTGCGCCTCAAAGCCTGAGCATCTGGCCTTGCTGAGTGTGGCTTTAGGGTGGTGTCAGCAGGCCTGCGCCCAGTGGCCAGATCTGACCAGTCACCTGTTTTTGTTTGACCAGTGAGCTAAGAATAATTTTAAAAATTCTAAATGTTAAAAAACAAATCAAAAGAATATCTCAAAACATGTAATAATTTTATGAAATCCAAATGTCAGTGTTTATAAAGTTGTATTGGAACATAGGAACAGGGAGTCAGCAGGGCCTTTCTGGATGCTCTAGGGGAGAATCCATTCTCTTGCCTTTTTGCAGTTCCAGAGGCTGCCTGAATTCCTTCGCTTGCAGCTCCTTCTCCACCTTTAAAGCCAGAAATGAGGATTGAGTTTTCCTCACATCACAATGACTCTGACATTCACTCTTCTGCCTCCTCTTCCACATTTAAGGACCCTTGTGGTTACACTGAGCCCACCCAGGTAAGCCAGGAAAATCTCTCCATCTCAGGCCAGTTGATGCACAGCCTTAATGTCATTAGCAACCTAAATTCCCCTCTGCTATGTAACACAACTCAATCACAAGTTCTGGAAATTAGGATGTAGACATCCTTGCTGGGGAGAGGGTAGTTTTAACCTGCTGACCACAGATAGAGATACAAACTTGGGAATTCACAGATTTAGGGTGGTATTGAAGACAAGGGAATGGATGGTACAGCTCATGGAAAAGGCATGACTGAGATGAGGCAGAAGGAAAAATCCATGGCACACACAAGGCTTTGAGTGGCACAAGAAGAAAATCCTAAAAAGGAGATGGAAACAGGAACAGTTCAAGGAAAATATCTGATCTAGAAAGCCAAAAAGAGAAAAGAGTTCCAAGCAGAAGAGAGGAAAATGCTACAGGGCAGCCACGAGAGATCTGGGCTGAAAGACAGCTTTTGGACTTGGCGACTATGCATGGTGGTGGTGCCTGATGGCTTGGCAAGACCTGTTGTTAGCACCCTTGTCCCCTTCCAAGCCCCTGTGACTTGTCTTGGGAACAAGAATGGAGCATTTGATTTAGGCCTATCCATAGCATTGCTTTTTCCTGCCTGTAGGAGTTGGTTCAGGGCTGAGCACTTGATTCCATGTGCGTCAATGAGAAGCAATGAGAAGCCATGAGATTGTGCTGAGGATGATTTTAATGTACGGTTTTTCCAGGCCTGTGGCTTCCGTGACCATCTTCACACCCAAGTGAAGAAGGTTTGATGATGGAGCAAGGGAGAGAGGAGAGAGAGCAGGGATAAGAGCAAGAGAAAGGAGAGATTGAGAAGGAGAAATCAGGTCAGGTGACATCATGTGAGCCCTGCTGAAGCCAAGACAGGACACCTCACTTCCGGAACCAATATATTTGTTTTATTTTTCTGAAGTCAGTTGGAGCCTGGCTTTCTGTCACTTGAGCCATATGAACCCTATCTGATCTGGGGGCCTTTGATATCTTTTGCCGTGCAGAATTGGTGAGTAGAAGCTTGAAGACGTTGTGCTAAAAATGCACCTCACAAAAGAAAAGAGCCTCTAGTAGAGATGCATTTGCTTTGCTGACTACCATACGTTAAAAGATGAAGGCTGTAGGACATTCAGAGAGGGCTTCCCACTGGGCTTGTGCTCTCTTGGGCTCTTTGGCTGACTCTCTCTGGTGATGGCTGCTCTGGAGCAGCTGCTCTCAAAGCATGGACCTGGCAGCAGCGGCAGCAGCATCACTTGGGAATTGGTTAGAAATCCAAAGTCTCAGATTTCTCCAGACTTCCTGGATGAGAAACTCTGGTGACTGTGGAAGCCCATAGTCTGTATTTTTAATAGGCCCTCTGAATGACTGTGATGTACGCTAAGGTTTGAGAACCATTGTTTCTGGACTGCAGTTTCTAACTGTTGCTGAGAAGAGTATCACTGGAGGATCATATTGGATGCATGTGGGATTCAGTGGATCTTGATGTCAAGGGAGGCTGGAGATGTGATTTCCTTGCTGAAACTGACACACTCAAATTCTTACCTTTAGACACTTTGTTGACAGCCTTACTGCAACACTAGGATTTTGTGACAGAAGTTGAAACACAGGTTTGGGTTTTCCTGAAACATCAAAGTGCAGTGATTTTTCAATTGCAAAGACCTGGCATCAACCTAAATGCCCATCAATGACAGACTGGATAAAGAAAATGTGGTACACAGACACCACAGAGTACTATGCAGCCATAAAAAAGAATGAAATCATGTCCTTTGCAAGGACATGGATGGAGCTGGAGGCCATTATCCTTAGCAAACTAATGCAGGAATAGAAAACCAAATATCACATGTTCTCACTTACATGTGGGAGCTAAATGATGAGAACACATGGACACATAGAAGGGAACAGCACACACTGGGGCCTTTTGGAGGGTGGAGAGTGGGAGGAGGGAGAGGATCAGGAAAAATAACTAAGGGACACTAGGCTTAATACCTGGGTGATGAAATAATCTGTGAAACAAAACCCCATGACACAAGCTTACTGATGTAACAAACTTGCACATGTAGCCCGGAAGTTAAAATAAATGTTAAGAAAACAAAGGGCAGTGATCTGTGAGTTCTGGTTTCTTTTCTGGAAATTGTGATGATTGATTTAGATCTCTTTAGTCACAGCTGTATAATCCCACTGGCTCCTGATGAAGTGTGGCGTAATGGAAGAGAATGTGATCAATGAGGAAGCATCCCACTTCTCCAAGTACAATGGAGTGTATGAAAGCGGGTGTCTTCTGTATAAAATGGGAAATGAAGCTCTTCAATAATGGATTCTTACTCTATCTAGGGCTTGACTGGGGGAGCTACACAGCGGGCTGCGTTATAGAAGACATTCAATGGGGTGCATTTCAGAGACACAAAACTCCACCAGGACTCCCAGTTAAGATGGAGGGGAAATGACCTTAGGAAAGTCTGAATCACTTTCCCCAGAGGTAGGAGGTGAGTGCCCGCTGGTGCCAGGTGCTTTTGCTTTACTTCTCACAGCAGAGTAAACATTCGTGGAGGGAGAAAACATGGGCTTGGAAGTCACAGAGCCTGAGTTTGAATCTTGGTGCTATCACTTGGTAGCTGTGTGACCTTAGGTATGGAACCAAATCCATCTGAGCACCTGTTTTTCCATTTAGAAAATGGGGCTAATACATGTCTTCTTCAGTTTCCATGAGGCGTAGAAGGGATGTAAGAAGTACTTGATACATAACACCTACTCAGTTGATTTTCCTCTCCTCTAAGCCATCTATTACGCTTTCCCAGTCTCCTTTCCTCAAGTGCCAAGTGTCTTCATGTTGCCCTCTTGAGTCTCAAGTCTTACACTCTTGTCAGACTGTTTCTCTGGTATGTTCTCAAGTCTTCAGAATTACTCTTTCCTTTCCTCCTCCAATAATAACTTCCCCTTTCCAACGTAGCCAGGCTCGATGTTGCCATTACCATCTAATTAAAGAAACTGATGCTCCTGGTGAACTTGACAGGGCAAGGCCTCCCGGATGCTCATGCTTTGCCCTTTCCAGTCTGCAAAGGAGCCGATTAAGCCACAGGACTGTCCCGCTGGCAGGCGTATGGAGGTGCACCTTAGGGCTGATAGGTGCTTCTGGGACCTCCTTTCATGGATGCGTTCTCTCCTGCCTCCATTCATTCACTCATGCAATGAACAGGTGGAGGGTCTGACATATAGGATCCAGGTACTGTGCTAGTTACAGGGGACAGAAGGATGAATGAGACAGTCCTGCAAGTCAAGAAGCTCAGACCTGGAGAGTAGACTCCGAAAGTTATAATGAAGAATAGAGTATTTGGGGAATGCAGAAGAGGAGGCCTAAGTCGACAAGATGGGTTCAGTGTGCCGGCAGGAAGGGAGGATACCTTCAGGAAGGTTTGAGTCTCAAAAGATAATTAAATAGGTGAAGAGGTAAGCAGATGTTAGCTAAGGAGCCAGTATTACCAACAACAGAGAGAATACACACAGGCTGTGTTCCTGAGAACCCCGGAAAATTACATTGTTCCTCTGTGCAGTTTGAGAGAATGTTTGAACATCAAGCTGAGTTAGGCTGTGGCCTGCTAATTTTATCAAATGAATGGGAAGCCCCTAGAAGTGTCCACTCGGCAGGGGCAGAGGGTGGTTGATCAGACTTAGCTAAATTTCTAGCTAAAATATCTTGAGTGCTTACCACGTGCCAGGCACTGTTTTAAGCGCTTCACTGTAATTGAATCATTTAATGCAGCTCCCTCTGGCACGGAGGGGAGGATGGGCTTGGGAAGGGGAGATGGGGGGCAGGGAGGCTGATCAGAAGCAGGAATGAATGAACACGGGGTGAGGGTGGGGGTCCAGGGGTCCAGTGGGTCCCCAGGAGTCTGGCGCTGGCAGTGGTCTGAAGAATGGTGTCATGGACTGAGCCAGAGAGCGGGGAGAGCAGCAGGCTCCCAGAAAGGGCTGAGTTATCTCTGGGAGTGCTCCACAGAGCTGGGCGTCACATCTCATGGGGAAAGGGTAGTCTGTCCTTGGACCCTGAAGCTGGAAATCTTGCATTCTCCCCAGGTCTGGCCTTTGTACTACCAGGCGTTGACTCGCTCTTTCCCGGTTGTAAATATAGTATCTCTGTCTCACACATATCTTTGTTCCACACCAGATCTCTTGCAGGAGAGGAACGTCATTGGCAACAATGGCTTCTCCTTGCTCCTGGTGCACTGGTGCCTCGAGAACTGCTAGAAGCAGCCGCGCTGCGGGAAGAGTAACTGAACATCCTTGCCTCTCCTGGCTGCCCTCAAAGGAGGCGAGTTTCTGCTGCGCCGCCCTTGACCTCTGCCTCTGCCGGAGCGCTCTGCCCTCCTCACAACGCACGCGGCCAGTGAGGGGGCTTATCGCCTGGCGCTGCCTGTGGCGCCGACGGCCAGCAGAGGGCAGCATTGAGACACGAACGAGGGAGCGCCCACGAGGCGCCGCGGGGGCAGCGGAGCCGCAGGACCCCAGCTCCGTGGCGGCTCCAGCCTTTCAAACGACTCCCCTGGGAACTCTTTCTGCCGGGTGTGGGCTGCCGAAAATAAGCAGGTGATAGGAGTGAAAAAATGAAACAATTCTGTTCCGCAGAATGAAAATGAGTTGTCAATTAGCGTCTTATCTGCCGATGTCACCTTCTCCGCGCTTTAAGATGGCTTTGTCTGTGGGCAGGAGCCGGGGACCTCCCCAGGGCAGAAAGTGGTGGCGCCACCAGCAGCGGGAGGGGCGTCAGGGGACCGAGCCAAGGCCGGGGGCGGGGATCTCAGGACCCAGGGCCTGTGGAGAAGGGAGGGCGCAGGCGCATTTCCAGCCCGCTGGGGCCAGGTGGAAGGCGACAGCCCTGCTGCAGGGGGAGGCACGGGGAGGGCGCCAGAGAGGGCTGCCAGGCTCGCGCTTCCCCTCAGTGGTCTGGGTCTGCTTCCACGTCGGTTCTGTTTATCAGGAGAGCTGGGAGGAATGTTTGGAGGTTTCTTTGTCCTTCACGGTCTCAGTTGACCCTCTGAGGCCTCGCCAACTTCCTTGCCGGCTCTGTCTCGTGCTGTCGCAGATTCCTGGGCGCAGCACGAGGCTACACCTGGTCCTGGATCCTCTCTGTCTGGCCAGAAGGGAGGAAGTCTTTTTGTCTCCATTTCCTGCTTCCACACTGTGGAGGCTGAGCCATGTTCCAGAGTCTGAGCTGGCCCTCAGCGGAGGTCTTGCATCTCCGCCATGGACCCCAAGCTGCTAAAGAGAAGTCTTTCTAGAAGGGCGCATTGCATGGAGACCAGAAAGAGAGCAGCAAGAGAGCTGGGAGGGCTGGGTTAGCAGGAGGCCGTCACTGTGAGGTCCCCTTCCTTCAGCCCCATTAAATAATGATTTTATCCTTGGGCGAAGGTTCCTTGCAGCTACAAAAGCAGAATCTTTGCTGTTCCCCAGCGTGCTTTATTTCTTCACAGATAGTATTGATTGCTTCCTCTGGATGGTTACCCTCAAAACCCCAATTTCACCCGCACTCATGGACTTGGTGTAAATGAAAGCCGTCTCATTTGATGATCATGAAGACCATAAATTACCCTCCGCTAAGAGATTTAGAGTGGAGGGAAGCATTTCTTCCGTCCTCTTAGAAGTGCTACACTTGGCTGGTTGAGTCAGATTCCTACCTGGCACTGGCAAAGGAAATGCCTGTAACTAGTTGAAGAACCCAAAGCATATTCAGGAATACGTACTTTAATTTGTTTTTAATTAAAATATCTTGAAAAAAATTCCTGTTGTTTAAACATGTGTCAGTGGTGACATAGTACAGTGGTTGGACCTTAACTGAGTCAGGCACCTCTCTCCTTGTTACTAAGGGAATGGTGAGGAAAGAGCAGAGACTTGTGATCAGACGGAACTGGGTCTGAAACACAGCTCTGCCTTTTACTAATTTTATTATTTCACTTAACGGCGCTCATCTGAACTCATCTAAATGGGTGTAATCATGGCTTACTCACCATGAATGCAAATACATATAAAGTATAATAATGTGTGTAAAATGCCTGCAGCCCTCTAGGTCCTCCATATTAACTTACCTTTTCTCATCCTCTTCCTGCTTCTCCTCCTCCTTTTTCTTTTCTTTCTTGTCCTTCTCCTGCTTTGCGTGGTCAAAAGGCCATAAAATAAACATTGAGACAAATGGAGCCTACCCTATAACCTCAGTTGTATACAAACTCACTTAAGAAAAGTTGCAGCATTTGGCAAATGGAATCTATGTGTATCTTGTGTGTGTGTGTATGTTATGTGCATACACAGACATATTTCTATATTTATCTATCAGTTGAATACAGCCCTGTTGACCAATATATTGGCTTATGTATATATATTTTACATGTGGGCCTATAGGCCAACAGTGAACATTAATTCTCTCTCTCTCTCCATCCTTGCTCCACTTTTCCTGGAGATGAATATGTAAAAATAGATATCATATGAGTTGAGTATCACTTACTCTCACAAGGCTCTTTTGTGAAGCCCAAGTCACAAATAATACTTGACTTATTCACTTATTTTAATTAACTTTTGTACAGAATATCAGGATTGGATAGCATTTTGCTCATCTTATTCTATATTTCATTTGATACTTGACTCCACTCCCCAGCATAGGACAGGTGGTTGTCCAGTCTCTGCTGCTGATGTAGTTCCAGAGTCAGCCCCCTCTACCATACGATGGTCTTAGAGAGTCTGCTTTTATTTTGAACAGGGCTCTATTGGCTCTGATCCTATTTTCTGAGATACTCCAGATTTGTAGGTGTCCATCTTCTCTTAATCTTTTCTTCTGGCTAGGCATTGCTGTTCTTCTCAGAAGTTTCTTATACAGCACAGCTTTTCTTGTGCACAGGCCTCACCTCTGGATTATAAACTTGTGCAGACCCTCTTTGTAACTCTCACAATAGCCGGTGATACAGTTTAGCTCTGTGTCTGCACCCAAATCTCATGTCAAATTGTAATCCCATGGGTGAGGGAGCGACTTGGTGGGAGGTGATTGGACCATGGGGGAGGTTCCCCCCATGCTGTTCTCATGATAGTGAGTGAGTTCTCATGAGCTCTAATGGTTTAAAGTGTGGCACATCCCCTCTCTGTCTCTTTCTTGCTGCCATGTAAGATGTGCCCTGCTTCCCCTTCGCCTTCCACCATGATTGCAAGTTTCCTGAGGCCTCCCCAGCCATGTGGAATTGTGAGTCAATTAAACCTCTTTCCTTTATAAATTGCCCATGTAGTTCTTTATAGCAGTGTGAGAATGGACTAATAAAACTGGGACGTTGGCCTTGCCATGAGTAAGTGGGCCTCACATGAGTCTCACAGGCTGATTGAGAACCATCACTAAGAAAGCAAGGAAAGGAAGAAACAATGCCTGCCTCTTGCCATCACAGATAAAGTATATCAAGTTGAGGCTGCCAGACTGCTTGGCAAATATGTCACCTTTCTTTTTTGTAGCCTTTCTGCCTCTTACTTTGAGTCCTGGCCTTCTGGGGAGCCACTGAAGCTGAGCGAAACAGGCTTCTCATGCTTGTCTTGTCAACTTTAATTTATGAGAGTGAAGCTCAGATTAGAGGGAAAGAGGGGGAAACAGATACACACCTTCTGTAATGCCAGGAGGGATTGCTCCTTTCTGGTTGTTCTAATCTGGTGATATTTTCATAGAGCAAGTGAACCCAACTTTCAAACCTGTTCGACACTTGTGAATGGACATACTTGCAATTAAAATGAGAAATATAACATTAACCACCCAAGCGAATTAAGATGGAGAGATGAAACCTCCTATTGAAGGAAGCAAATTAATAGCATTCTTGTTTGAATTACCTAAACTAGATGAGTTAAATTGTTTTCTCTTCAGCTATTGATAATATCCATCCTCAATTTTGCTTTGTTGTGTGTGTATATATATAATATATATACATACATATGTGTATATATACATATTATATATGTGTGTATATATATGTGTATATATATGTGTGTATATATAATATATATATGCTTGTGTGTGTGTGTGTATATATATATACTTGAAGTTCTGGGATATATGTGCAGAACATGCAGGTTTGTTACATAGGTATACACATCCCATGGTGGTCTGCTGCACCCATCAACCCATCACCTACCTTAGATATTTCTCCTAATGCTATCCCCCTCCTAGACCTCTACCTCCTGACAGGCCTCGGTGTGTGATGTTCCCTTCCCTGTGTCCATTTGTTCTCATTGTTCGACTCCCACTTTATGAGTGAGAACATGCGGTGTTTGGTTTTCTGTTCCTGTCTTAGTTTGCTGAGAATGATGGTTTCCAGCTTCATTCACGTCCCTGCAAAGGACATTAACTCATTGTTTTTATGGCTGTATAGTATCCCATGGTGTATATGTGCCACATTTTCTTTATCCAGTCTGTCATTGATGGGCATTTGGGTAGGTTCCAAGTCTTTGCTGTTGTGAATAGTGCTGCAATAAACATATGTGTGCATGTGTCTTTATAGTAGAATGATTTATCATCCTTCGGGTATCTACCCAGTAATGGGATTCCTGGGTCAAATGGTATTTTTGGTTCTAGATCCTTGAGGAATCGCCACACTGTCTTCCACAATAGTTGAACTAATTTACACTCCCACCAACAGTGTAAAAGCATTCCTATATGTCCACATCCTCTTCAGCATCTGTTGTTTCCTGACTTTTTAATGATCGCCATTCTAACTGGTGTGAGATGGTATCTCATTGTGGTTTTGATTTGCATTTCTCTAATAATCAGTGATGATTAGCAATTTTTTTTTTTTTTTTTTGAGACAGAGTCTTGTTCTTGTCGCCCAGGCTGGAGTGCAATGGTGCAATCTCAGCTCACTGCAACCTCTGCTTCCTGGGTTCAGGTGATTCTTCTGCCCCAGCCTCCCCAGTAGCTGGGATTACAGGTGCCCGCTGCCACACCGGGCTAATTTTTGGTATTTTAGTAGAGACGGGGTTTCACCATGTTGGTCAGGCCAGTCTCGAACTCCTGATGTCGGGTGATCCACCCACCTTGGCCTCCCAAGTGCTGGGATTACAGGTGTGAGCCACCGCACCTGGCCAATGAGCTTTTTTCCATATGTTCGTTGGCTGCATAAATGTCTTCTTTTGAGAACAAAAGCGAAAATTGACAAATGGGATCTAATAAATTGAAAAGCTTCGGCACAGCAAAAGAAACTATTATCAGTGTGAACAGGCAACCTATGGAATGGGAGAAAATTTTTGCAACATATCCATCTGACAAAAGGCTGCTATCCAGAATCTACAAGGATACTACAAGGAATCTACAAGGAGCTTAAACAAATTTACAAGAAAAAAACAAACAACCCCATCAAAAAGTGGGCAAAGAATATGAACAGACAGTCTTAAATTTTTTTAAAGTAAAAAGACAAGAACTGTGATATCACAACAGCTGTCAACACATCCATTGAAATAAAAACATTGGGGTTGGAGTGTGATTGATTTTCTGAAAGAATAAAAAGTGACTCTTCAAATGTGGTAAGTACGAAGACGATGGAAGACCGACCGTTGTATTGTTTACATCTCAAAACTAGGTTTAAACTGATAGCTTTGAAGGGAACAAGAGGAGGAGGAGCCAGGCCAGGTCCTCAGGGACGTCTTGCCTGTCCTTCCCCCTCCTGCTGCCTCAGTGTCTCCAGGCTTTTCAGTTACCAACCCCTCCCCTCGGGCAAGTCACACAGGCACCCACAACTGCTGGAAACAATTGTGGTCAGTGGATATGGGCAGTTATGATGTTGTCTCTTTGTGGAGCACTCAGTATCCAAGGTGGCCACTAGCATGCCTCTTCTACATGCATTTGATCTCATCATAATTCTGTCATGTAAGTGTTACAAATTCCCACTTCTGGGTGAGGAGACGAAGCACAGAGAGGTTAGGTAACTAGAGGAAATTTCTTCCTTGGGTTAGTGGAAGCCTTCAGGTTTAAGACCAGTTTTCTTCTATCCCAGCATGTTTCTCAGACCTGCTGCATTGCTGTGCAGTCCGAAAATGCATCCTCCTTTGTTTCTCACGGTGAGTGGCAACAGTGCCCTGCTTGGTTATTTGTATCTGGAGGCTGTCATCACCATCAACAACAGTTCCAAAATCTTACTTTTCTTGCAACATGTGGCTTTATAGGAAAAAAAATTAAATGCATAGGACTTCAGCTCATTATTAACTGAATTTGCATGTGAAATACATTTTTTTTAAAGAGGGAAGTATGTCACTCTAAGTCAAGGAAATAAGTATCTTAGCATAAACCTATGAACCTGATATTCCAAGTTTAACCCCTATTTAGTAAGGATTAAATGGGGTTCCAGCTGCCATAGAAAAGGAGGAAGGGAGTCCAATTGGTAGTGGAAGGCAGGACACAATCCCCAATAAAGGACTCTAAGTAATGAGGGAGAATCCCCCTGGAAATGGGGGTGCTCTCCATGAAACTGCGCCCAGGCCCATAAAAGGTATCCTGCAATGTCCTCTTATCAGAGAGGACTTACGCTCCCGATAGTGGCACCACAGATTTGTTAGTGGCATTTAGGAAACCATGTAGCATATAAAATAATATTCATATTAGAAAAACTGTTCCTGATGGATCACATTTCAGCAGATAAGATATTAGCTCTTGGCCTAATAACATATGGCACAGAATCAACAAGGAAGAACAGGACAAATGGCGAGGAGCATCATTGGATTGGGGGTGCCCCCAGCCATGCTGGCTGAGCTTCACCAGCTGCCTCACTGAACTTTATCTGCTCTATCTGTCTGCATCCATACACATGTAAATGAATGTTCACACTGTGACTTGTTTACTGCATTTATGTCATGGCATGGTATGATGTGAATTCTTGTCATCAACATGATGGTGGGGTCTTCATAAAGTCTTTAAAGACACCCTTTAGGTATTGTTTTGGCGACATATCTGAACTAGGTATGTATGCTCAACCCGCATTTGAGGGGACTCTCCTGGTGGCCAAATTGAGCAGGTCAGGGCCATAGCAACCCTTGCCAAAGAGCAGCTGAAATAGGACCTCCTTCTACTGGGGGTGTCCCCTTTATAAGATGGAGAGCTTTTCAGAGCAGGTGAACAGACGGGGCATTGTAAGTCCATGTTGATCTTTCAGCCTGAGGGAGGAAAGGAATCACGTGTTTCCAGTGCAAACCTCAAGCTGGCTTGGGGAAAGACCTAGTTATGAGAAAGGGCTTTAAATATCCAGACCTCAGCTTGAAGCCTCACTCAATGAAACAGAACAGCTGAGAGATTTTTCGCTTGTTTTGATGGTAGTTCTATTTCTCGGAAGTTAGAGGAGGTGGGTATTGCAACTGTGGAACTAGTTCAGATCAACAAGGGGAATACATAGTAATTTTAAAAGCCCGATGTAAAGAGAGTGTCATCTGAGCCATAAAGACATTTCTGGTCATAGTAGTTATACTGGGCACCTATGCATTTAGAAATTCAGTTTTCAAAATATCCTAAATAGATAGGTGTAACCCTATTTAATTCTTGTGTGGGTTTCTTTTCTATCACTTTCTGTTTTACCCTCTGGAAACGTCTCTATATCCTCAAATAAAAAGTATGAAAAACAAAAGTAACATAGAAAAAGGCAAAAACAAATGGAACATTGCTTAATTCCTGTTTTCCATTTAAATATTTTTCAGGGATAAGAATTTTATTGGAAATGGTAGGATTGACTACCACAAAAGGGACTCAACATTACATCAATATTTATAAAAGCAAGTCTGTTATGGTTTATACGTTTTTAAGTCTCTGGCCAAAATGGGTTGTATCACAGGAAAGTAAGAAAAAAATTGTATATTCAATTGCAATGACACTGTCAGGAACCCCTGAGGGGTCTTGGAGCATGATCCAGGGGCCTTATAGTAAAGGTAGAATTTTCAAATGAGTAAAATCAAAACAGTGTATTCTGAACTGGTGAGCCTATATATAGTTTAGGCAATATTTTAGAACACATATTTAGAACATAGTTTTAAACGGGAGTTTTTGAGTACTCCAAGTCAGGAGCAGTGATCTCTCAGATTCAGCATTGGTTCTTAAGGATGTCTTGTCACACTGACAACCTTTCTTTATTCTTTAGGTCCTGAATGAATGTCTATGGTGTACTTGAATTTCAGCAAGATGTCTTGCATATTTCTCACTTATGTGGACTGGCTCATAATATTGTTAGCTGGATCAGTAACTGCCTGAATACTCATACTCTTTCTCTGTCCCAGCCTGGGAGATGCTTTTATCACAACACAGATGTGGAGGTGGGTGGCATGCTTATCAAATCTGTGGTGACATATGGAAGGACAGTTAAAATCCTAAATGACAACATCCACAGTACAAAAGAACAATATTAAACAGGTGGCCAGATGGCCTCAATAGAAAAAAGTCGACACCGGGCTCCTACCCTTGCCTGCCCCTCGCCACTCTCATTGACACAGTGAGAAGCTACTTGTGATGAGGTTTTGTGGTAACATGTGATGGATAGATGCCATTTTTAGTTGGCTGAGAAATTAATAATGGAGAGCTAACAAGATACAGGTTTCTCCAGGCTTTTGCAGCTTTGGAATTTGAGATTTAGAAGCACAGTTGATACCAGCGTGGTGTCTGGAGCAAGGGGGCTCTCCGGGGGGCCCATCTCTCCTGTGACAGCCAGACCAAATCTAGACTGCTCTATCCCACTTTGAACACTGCATTTTTAGAGAGACTTCGCTAAACAGGTGTATCTGATTGAAATGACTGAGGAATATAGATGTTCAACCAAGAGAAAAGAAGACTGATGTGTGTGTGCCCACACATGTGTACGTGTGCCATAATATGAGTTCAAACATAGCAAGAGTCACTTGTGGAAAAAGGACTGGAAATATCTTGTGTGATTCCAGGAACATTCCAATTACAGCTCAAATCTCACTTCCTCAGAGGCTCAGAGGACCCATTTATGGCCCCTGTAGAAAGCAGCCCCTCCCAGGCACACTCCAATTTAATTTCTGCTATAAACACTTAGCATTAGTTGAAATTTTTGTTTGCTTGTTTTCTTATTTAAAAAAAAGTATCCACTAAAATATAATCTCCATCAGGCAAGGGCCTTGTCTTTCTTGTTCAATGCTGTATCCCAGGTGCCCAAGCCAATACATTGCACATAGTAGTTACTTACTAAACAATAGTTGCAAGAAAGGGAGGGGAGGAAGAAAAGAGGAAGGAAACAAAGAAAGAGAATCAGCTGGGTGCAATGGCTCATGCCTGTAATCCCAGCACTTTGGGAGGCAGAGGCGGGTGGATCATCTGAGGTCAGGAGTTTGAGACCAGCCTGGCCAACATGGCAAAACCCTGTCTCTACTAAAAATACAAAAATTAACCAGGCGTGGTGGTGCATGTTTGTAATCCCAGCTACTTGGGAGGCTGAGGCAGGGGAATCACTTGAACCCAGAAGGTGGAGGTTGCAGTGGGCCAAGATCACACCATACTCCAGCCAGCCTAGGCGATAGAGCAAGACTGTCTCAAAAAAAAAAAAAAAAAAAAAAAAAAAAGAGAGAGAGTATCAATGAATTCCAATGCAGAAAAGTAGAAGCAATGGATAGAGTTGTAGGAGACTCATTTGAACTTAACATGAGGTGGAATGTTCTAATAATTGCATCTGGCGTTTGAACCAGTTCTTTCTGGAGATAGTCCCTCTAACTGGATATTTTCAAAGAGAATTATTATAGCCCAAAACTAGAAGGAGAAATAGATTCAATGACCCCTAACAATTTATTGTGACCTTGAGATTAAGCTAAAAATATATTTTATACTTAAAATTTGCCATCCTTTTTAGGAATTCAACATTCTATAACATCAACCAAGCCTTATCAGCATAAACCATGTGGATTCTGCCTATTAAGGAAGCACATAGCTGCGGGTGAGGGGAAGAGGTGAGAATGTGACTGTGCTCAGAATCTGTGACTATCACAAGGCTGAAAATCCCACTTCTGAGTAGCTTTGGGAAAGTCACTTTTAACTTTTTGTTTCAGTTTTCTCATTTGAGAAACGTGTGTGTGTGTGTGTGTGTGTGTGTGTGTGTGCGTGTGTGTGTGTGTCTGTGTGAGACTCTCCTGCAAGGGGATGGACTCAACCTGGTGCAGGCCAGGAAATCCCTTGTCAGTGAGATGGGAACCCTTGAAAGACATGACTTAGTTTCCCACATTCCAGTTTTGCTCTTCTCCAAGCCCAGAAATGCCTCACTTCTGGTCCAGCAGGGGAAGGCATTGAGCTTGCCAAAGGAAAGCTACACAGAGAGCCAGGGGCATGGTGCTTAGGACATCCCACGGTTGACCAGGCGCTTCTGCAGCTTTTGGTGACTTATCTATTCCTTTCCACATTTCTCTAAGCTTAGTCTCCTGAGACCAGATGCTAGGGGATACTGGCTTTTGTCTCATTCTCCACGCCTCACCCCCACATCCAGTTTCTATGGGGGTGGGGGAACGTTTGGGAAGCCTGGCTTTGATTCCACCTCCAGCCCTCCTTCCTTCCCACCGAGACCATGTTGGGAGCTTGACCCCCTGCCCACAATGCAGATGTGCAGTCCAGCAGGGCTTCCTCTACTGCTTCAGGGGTGAGACAGCAGTAGATGTGCCAAGGAATCCCAGCTGGTGTGTGCACGTGTGTTGCTTGCCTAGGTAGCATCCACCCTTTGGTACATCATGGCCACTGCCTCTTTTCTGTGGTTTCACTTGAAGCTCTGGCTTGAACTGGCCCAGTCTTGGCTGGTTCCTGGAGTTGATATGTAGACATTGGGAGTGATGAGACCACTTTTCACAGAGGTCGCTATGCTGGAAGGATGAGCATCTAGACCCCTGAAAGTTATCGTTCCTCGCCACAAGCAAAAAGCTACTTGCAGCAGGTGAGTTGGCCACAAACGAAAGCAGAACCTCAAATGGAACCAGAGAGAGCCAGGAACATTCTGGGGGCCCGGATAAGCCAGTTGTGGGAACCACTGCACCCCCAGACTATGTTTGAGCAGTTTAGATTTGTCACTTGCAAGAAAAAGAATTTCAATGAATGCATGAGCTACCAGTGGCAAGACAAGCACAAACTCTTGTATCTATGTGTAGACAACAGAAAGGCAAAGAGAGGGGAAGAGAGGTGAGAGCCAGGCTTCTGAGATAACAGTTTAGCAGCTTGGGGGAATTCGAAAGGTAGGTACTGAAGTCAAGGGGACTGTTCAGAAGATATTACAATAAGCAAAATGGAAAAGGGTCCAAATGGTTAAACTAATATTTACTGAATATTGAAATATTTATTTATAGGCCCTTGAGCTCTATTCTTAATTACATCATCTTGTTAATATTCACAACAACCCTATGAAGTATATATTCTCCCCATTTTAGTCATGATAACACTAAGGCTTAGTGGGGTTAAATTACTCTTTCAAGACCCCACGCCTAGAAAGAGGCAGTTTTATGGAGTCTAGATCAGCCTTATTTCTGTTTCTAGTACCCCAAAAGACTTCTTAAAGTGAGAATAGGGCCCCAAGGAGATGTGTGTGTTTCTGTGAAAGACAGGATATCAAAGCAGGGGAGAGTAGGAGGCAGTGAGGGATAGGAGCACCTGGGCCCCAGGCGTGCCTTTCACAGGGGCAGGGGAGAAATGATGAGTCCAACTTTGGATGTGCAGAGTTCAAGAGGGCCCCTGCTGGTTCACCCAGGGCCTTGCACAGTGCCTGGCATCTAACAAGTGGCTCACAAATATTTCCTGAAAGGAGTAGTTTCTAATTCATGTCTTTTTCCCTTGCTAGGAGTGATCCAGTCAAATACAAGGCCCCTTCTTTGCTGAATTTCTGAGGTCTTTAGGGTTCTAGTTTATTAAAGTTGAAGTAATGAGTTGGAGAACTTTAGAGGAAGGCAGATGTCAGATAAACATCCCAACCTCTGCTCTTCTCTCTGCCTACTGGGCACGCCATGAAGGAGGATATTTTGCCCCTCACCCTCAACTTTCTTTTCTATTTCTTCTTCTTCTATTGGCTGGTGTGGGTTAAAATTATCTATCTATATGTCTTAGTCAGCTCAGGCTGCTACAACAAATTACCATAGGCTGGGTGGCTTAAACAACAAACATTTATTTCTTACAATTCTGGAGCCCAGGATGCCAAGATCAAGGTGCCAGCAGATTTGGGGTGCAATGAGGGCTCGCTTCCTGATTTGAAGATGGCTGCTTTCTTGCTGTGTCTTCACATGGCAGAGGGAGAGCACAAGTTCGCTCTTGTATCTCTTCTTGTAAGGGCACAGATCCCATCATGAGGGCCCCACTCTCAGGCCTTCACCTGAACCTAACTACCTCCTGTCTCAGCACGTTTGTACTGCTATAACAAAATACCACTGCATGAGGAATTCATAAATAATAGAAATTTATTTCTCACAGTTCTGGAGCCTGGAAAGTCCGAGATCAAGTCTCCAGCAGGTTCGTTTGGCTGGAGGAAGCTGCTTTCTTCTTCCAAGATGGAGCCTTATCACCACGTCCTTACAAGGCAGAAAGGGTCAATGTTGTGTCTTCACATGGTGGTAGGCAGAAGGGCAAAAGCGTTTAGCTAGGTCCCTTCAGTCCTTCCATAAGGCACTGATCCCATCCATGAGGGTGGGGCTCTCAGGGCGTAGCACCTCTCAAAGGACCCACTTCTCAGTACTGTTGCATTGGGGATTACGTTTTAGATAAATTTTGGAGGGGATATAAACATTCAACCCCCAGCATCTCCTAAAGGTGCTGCCTCTAAATACCATCACATTGGGGGTTAGGGGTTCAACATACGCATTTTGGAGAGTCACATGCATAGCACTATAGGTATCTGAAAATGGTGAGTGGTAGATTAGGAATAGGCCAGGTGCAGTGCGTCACATCTGTAATCCCAACACTTTCAGAAGCTGAGGTGGGCGGATAACCTGAGATCAGGAATTTGAGACCAGCCCTGGGCAACATGGTGAAAGTCGGTCTCTACAAAATACACACAAAAAATTAGCCGGGAATGGTGACACACACCCATAGTTCCAGCCACTCCAGAGGCTGAGGTGGGCTGCACTCCAGCCTGGGTAACAGAGTGAAAGCCTGTCTCAAAAATAAAAATAAAAAAGAGCCGGCCGTGGTGGCTCACGCCTGTAATCCCAGCACTTTGGGAGGCCGAGGTGGGCGGATCATGAGGTCAGGAGATCGAGACCATCCTGGCTAACACGGTGAAACCCCGTCTGTACTAAAAGTACAAAAAAATTAGCCGGGCGTGGTGGTGGGTGCCTGTGGTCCCAGTGACTCCGGAGGCTGAGGCAGGAGAATGGCGTGAACCCGGGAGGCTGAGCTTGCCGTGAACGGAGATTGCGCCTCTGCACTCGAGCCAGGGCTACAGAGTGAGACTCCGTCTCAAAAAAAAAAAAAAAAGGAAAAAAGAAAAAAAGAAGAAGACCAGGGATAAATAGTAGTAACCATCAAATTATTTTGTCTATGCAGAACACAAGCAAATTTTCAAAATGAGTAATAACAAATTCAGTATTTGAACCATCGTAAATAAGGACTTGAAATGGACAGATTTGCATTTTAGAATTGACAGTTCAAATGCTCAAATATGGACTTTTGATGCCTAATCAAGAAGCTGCAATTAAAATTTGAAAATCTCAATGTTCGCAAGAAAGCAGTCAGGATGGTGTGCCAAATGCTTGCCTTTGGAGGCTTTGTGAAAATGTTTACAGGTTAGAAGAAAGAAATGGCTCTCCCAGATGGTGACTGTGGGCAAGGGATTTCTCCAGGGTCAAGGGTGTGAAGAAAATCAGAAGGGCTGCTTTGTTTTGTTTTTGGCAGCTGGCAAGGTAAGCAGGAAAATAAAATCCTCCAATAAGAATAAAGGCAAGCGGGAGAGCAGATTTGCGCCACAGTGGGGGAGCTGAGAGACTGGGACCCAGCACAGCCCACACTCAGGGCTCTGAATCAGCCCCAGGGAAGGTGCCTCGCGGCTTTGGGGCTGGGAAAGGTGATGGGGGTTGCCTAGAAACTCTGTGCCCTGCTTACAGTGTTTGCTGCCATCTGTCCCTGCAAAACGATGGTTCCAGCGCTTGCCCTAGGTCTCAGGTCGTCTTAGGGATACTGGAGGAAGGGATGAACTTAGGCCACCTGGCAGGCCTCAAACTGGTGTCCTGGGGGCATTTTCAAGCAAAATTGCACCAATACAATTAGATGAGGTTTAGATGTGGAAAATAACTTGTCCTTTCCAAGTGCTTCAGAAGCCGTTTTTAGCTACATCCCTAGGTTTTTAAGAGTGAATATCTGGGAGCTGGACAAAAAATCCTATAAATCAGACACCACTTTCTTCTTCCCCACAAAAAAGAGAACAGCAAAAGGAAACCCAAGGCAGCAATTACAAGAGGCTCAGCACTGCTCCTGCTTTTGTTGCTTGTTTTCTGTAGCTTGGTCTTGCTTTCGCTTTGCTATCCTCCACTGTTCACAATATTAACATGAAACCCAAGATGCTTTGTTTGTTTTTTGTTTTTTCTGGGTAGAGCATGTCATTTTATATTTTAGGCAGGCAGACATTGATTTTTGTCTGCTCTGAATGAAGCTCTGAATGAAAGTGGCTCTATTCAGCTACAAAATCAAATGCAGTGGAGGTAACATCTTTTCTCTGCACAACATTTCAATTCAAAAATCAAAAACAATCATGACATAAATGGTAGCTACCAAGCTTATGAAGGCAGTATACCATTTTTTGATAGGGAGTGGGGAGAAAGAATGTTCTGTTTTAATGTATGGTTCGATATAACAAAAAAGAAAACAAAATAAAATAAAACCCAAAGCGACATCAAAGAGTTTGCCATGGACTGGAGAATGCAACTTATTTAGGAGCCAGCAGTGAAGTCTGGCAATCCTTTGTTCAAGTTCAGGATTAATTAGCTCTGTAGCCACGGGCAAGTTATTGAATGTGGACACTGAGCCTCAGTTTCTTTATCCATAAGATAGCAATAATAAAACCTTCCTTAGAGGATGGCTGTGATAATTTGAGGAGATCTATCTCCTCGAGAACTGCAAATAACTGTGAAGTTCCTTATTCATAGCATAGAATCAATGTTCAACAAATCTTACCTATTGTTATTGATCATTTCCTTGTAAATTCAGCTGTGGAGGGAAGAAAAAGAATGTGAAAAACAGAGAAAGCATGAGCTGTCCAGGCCAGCTGATGCTAATTATTCTCACATCCATTCAAAGGGCTCAGCAGGCCCATGTGAGTAGGTGTGTGTGCGTGTGTGCATGTGTTTGTGTCTGTGTGATTGCACAGGTGCCTAGAAGGTGAAGGAGAGTTGCAGGCTCTGGAGCCTTGGGCTGAGCAGGCCCACACAGATGTTGTCAGAAAGAGGAAATACAAAATTTCGAACAAACTGCATGTTAAGCACATGAAGGCTAAGTGTGTATTGTGGGTTGTGAGTGTGTTGGGTGTCATATATTTGGAAAACCCTCCAGGATCTCTCTCATAAAGGACACACGTAGCACCTCTGCATTGTCTTCATTGTTTGCAAGTATCTACAAGGACTGTTTCCCCACTGCAGGATTCTCTGCACTGTTTGACAAACAACCCGCAAGAAAATGCCCCTGCTTGCCTACATTGCCTTCCTCTCTTCTGAGTCTGCCAAAAGGATGGTAACTATTAATTAGTACTACAATATCTTCTTATGAAGGTAACACCAGGAATCTGTGCTTCAATCACTGAAATCCTCTTAGGCTTTGGGATAAAGCTCTGATTAGCCTTTTAATGGTGATTGTCCAAATGTTCTCTAAACCTTAACTTATTTCATGCCAGTAGGAACATTTTTTTTTTTTTTTTTAATTTCAGAATAAGACTTTTGAGTGAAGGAAACCAGAGTACTTAACTCCAAAATATACATCTTTAGCATATTTTGAAAAGGCTATTTAGATGGGCTGCAAACCACAGGAATAGCTATGAAAAGATGTTCTTTTGTGGGGGAGATTTGCATCTAGAGAGAAAATCCACATAGGTGAAATAAATAGCCAGGCCTTCTCTGAGGCTCCCCTTATCCAGATCTAGGAAAGAAGAACTCACAAGAAAAGGAGACTAAAAGCCTGACACCTTAAAGGTCCTACAGAGAAACTGTTACCCCAGGCACTCATCTGTTCTTTCTGAGAGCTCCTCCATGAGGGATGTCATCTGTAAACAAGATAGCCTGTTGTGGGCCTGGCCCATAATGGCTCACACCTGTAATCTCAGCATTTTGGGAGGCTGAGGTAGGTGGATCCCCTGAGGTCAGGAGTTCGAGACCAGCCTGGCCAAAATGGTGAAACTCCATCTCTACTAAAAATACAAAAATTAGCTGGGCATGGTGGTGGGTGCTTGTAATCCCAGCAACTCAGGAGGCTGAGGCAGAAGAATCGTTTGAACCCGGAAGGTGGAGATTGCAGTGAGTCAAAATGGTGCCATTGCACTCCAACCTGGGCTACAGAGAGAGATTCCGTCTCAAAAAAAAAAAAAAAAAAAAAAAAAAAAAAGGCTTTACTGGCTTTCCTGCCCTCACTCTCTCATCACCTGTGTCTCCACCTCCCCTGAGAAGCCCCAAGCCCCTATTCATTCTGTAACCTCAGGATAATGTAAAAACCCAACCATCTGGTCCCTCCTTTGAGTCTCATACTTTGGATATGGCTCCTGTGTCCATGTGCATGTTAATAAATTTGTATATTCTTTTTTTTTTCTATTAATCTGTCTTTCGTCAGTTTATTTCAATAGACTCAGACTTAAATTTTCACAGGGAAAGTCTGAACTTTCCTGTACAAGAAAATTCTCAAAAGTCAATACAATTTACAGAGGATGTGTGTCTGTGTGTTTTGTTTTGTTTCTTTTTGAGTTTCTTTTCTATTACCAAGCACTCAATATATATTTAAAAGATTGCTACGCTATGATTTTGATAAATAACAATAATAATTGGAAGGAAAATTTTTAAACAAACCTTCAAAAAGGTATATCTGCCATGGGTTTTAAAAAATATTATTCCCAAAATGTCAACTTACCTGTGATAAAAACCACTGTAGAGTTTATGAAGGAGAAGTAGGAAAATAAAAATTGGTCAGGCCACTTCCTCCTTAATTTTGATTTAGGGCAGCATAAAAAATTCTCAATATATCTGTCCAGTGCTGTAACACTGATGAAGTTTCCAGGCAATTTTCTGGAGATGGGAGTCAATGTCTCTGCATTTATAATCAAGGGGGTCCCGCATTGCAAAGATCTATGAAGCACCTTGGACAATTCTTTTTTGATTGCAGAAGGAAAACAATGAAATTTGACTTCACGCTTCATCAACGCCAAAAGCCAATATATTTCCTTAGGTTTACCTAAACCTATGAAAGCCTGAAAAACTGGTGTAGAAATCAGGCCTCAGGTATGAAGGCACTCCAGCTGTGTCAGTTACCTCCCTAGGCTGAACTCTGGATTCTGACCCCTGCTAAGGATAGGCTCCTTTTTTGCATAAAACACATAAAAGTAAGGCTAAGTCCGCACATAGGCAATTAAATGATTTTTAAAAGACACACTAATACAATTTAACAGGGAAAGGAAAATCTCTTCAACCAATTGTGCTGAGATAACTGAATATTCATATAGAAAAATCAAGATGTTTGACTTATCTAACCATACCCAAGAATCAACTGAAGATGAATCACAGACCTAAATAAAAATGCTAAAATGATAAAGCTACTGGAATAAAATATAGGGTTAGCTTCATAACTTTGAAGCTAACCCTATATATATGTACAAATTTCCTAGAGAGAACACAAACCCATAAATTATTAAAAAGAACAAACATTAATTGTTTAGGCTATCACAATTAAAAACCTCTGTGCATTAATAAAAAGCATCAAGAAATTGATAGTCAATTCACAGACTGGGAAAAATAATTCACCACACATATATATGGCAAATGGCTTTTATCTAGTATATAAAGAACTCCTATAACTCGATAATAAAAAAGATAACAAAATAAAAAATGGGCAATGGACCTAAACACTTCTCAAAAAATGATATACAAATGGCAGTAAGCACATGAAAAAGCAAATAATATCATTTAAGAAATGCAAATTAAAACCATAATGAGATGCAACTACACACCCACTACAATGGCTAAAATGAGAAAGAATATGAGCCAATCAGAGCTTCCATACATTGCCAGTGGGAGTGTAAAGTGGTATACCATGTTTAGCAATTTAAAAAAGTGAAACATACATCCAGCCTATGACCTACGTATTTATCCAAGAAGAATGAAAACAACATGTGAAGGATGTTTATAGCAGCCTTATTCTACACAGTAGCCCCAAACTGGAGACATCCTGCATGCCTATCAATGGGATGGATGAACAAAGTATCGTCTATTCAGGTGATGAAATATTACTCAGAAATAAAAAAGAGCAAACTATTGATGTAGGCCACAACATAGATGAATCTCAAAAACATTATGCTGAGTGAAAGAAGCCAGATCCCCCATTCCTAAACTACATAATGTGTGATTCTACTCACAGAAGATTCTAAATGGGGCAAAACTATGTTGCATGGTGATGAAAATCAGATCAGTGACTATTTCTGGAGGAACACACTGGGAAGGGGTGAAGATACTCTCTAAGCAATGGAAGTGCTCACCATTTGGTGTGTATGTGTTAAGACTGATTGGACAGTACATTGAAGATCTGAGCATTCATTGTGTACAAATTAAACCTCAATTAAAAATAAGAAAGGTAAAATAAAAGTCACAGCCAAAAGAATGCCAAATGATCATTGGTAGTGAAACTGGTAGCTCTGATTGTCTTGCAAATGAAGGAGCTCAGGTGGCCTGGGTTACTAGGATAGAGCAGCTCTCACAGGCCTAACCAGAGGGACAGCAGCAAAATGAGACTAGGAGTGAGGGTGGGGCCGAGAGTAGAAAAGAAAGGAGATTAAGAAAAGATCTCACTTGAAATGGATTCTGAAAGACTAAATGATAATGGTAAGAATAATAAAAAAATATTTTGCAACAGCATGTGGACATGATATATAGTAATAAAATCAATCTCTTTTCAAAATGTAGGTCTTTTAAATTTTTAATTTTTTTAAAGACAGGGTCTTGCTATATTGCCCAGGTTGCACTACAGTGGCTCACTGCTGCCTCAACCTCCTGGGCCCAGGTGATCCTCCCACCTCAGCCTCCAGAGTAACTGGGACTACAGGCTTGAGCCACCATACCCTGCTAATTATAGCTGGGGCTACAGGCATGAGCCACCATGCCCTGCTGATTAAAACCCCCCCCCTTTTTTTTTTTGGTAGAGATGGGGGTCTCACTTTATTGCCCAGGCTGCTTTCAAACTCCTGGGCTCAAGTGATTCTCCTGCCTCAGCCTCCCAAAGTGCTGGAATTGATTACAGGGATGAGCTATGCAATGGCTGAAAATGGATTTCTTTATGCTCCTCGGCTGTGCTTACAACCGACATTGTTGGGCAGAACCATACGTTTAGGAGATGCTAAGCAAATATTTGTCGAATGCATGTTCTTCTGGAGGGGACTTCTTTTCTACCTTAACCTACTTCACCTACCTTAAACTTCTCTTCCTACTTTTGCTAGCTACTCCTGGGGCTGGCATGATTTAGGTCAAGCTGCAAAGGCATGCTCAAGAAGATAATGCTGATAAAGGATGCTGAAGTGGATTGTACCAAAGGAAAAAACTCTGCAAAAACTGCTGGATATGGGGGAGATGTACACCTTCCCTCCTGGTGAGCAGCTTTTAAACAACAGCCTTTTGTCTCCATTAATCAAATTGGATTTGAAACAGAGAATAGCACTTTAATTTCCTCAGCCTCCTGAGCTATCTAGTTCATCCTACTGCAGTGGCTCTTTTTCAGGCACTCAAATCATTTATCATGAATGAAATAACTCACTGAGAATATGAAATGTCATGAGTCAAGTCATGGACCTAAATCAATTAGAGGTAGTCAAACCTTCCTGCCTTTAATTTATTGTCAGGAGAGAGAATGGCTCTTGTGACATCTCTCTGGAGCTTTGTCATGTGTGCAACATAAAGAAAGTGAGCTATGTCCTGAACAAAACACAGAGGGTACAAGAGCAAGGAGACATCAAACCATTGTCTACACCCAGGAAAGGAATTCAGAGTGGTTAGAATCACCTTGATTTTCCTGTGCATTCTCCAACGATTTGTGGGAGGCCTTCAGAATTATTTATAGTTCCTTTCCACCCAGGCTTAGACTTTTGCAGATAGAAGTGTCTGACACTCCTTGAGGATAAACTTTTGATCTTGCTGCTCACTGTAAGTGGAGCTGAGGGCTGGTGTATTTCCATTTCTTCTCTGGCCTAAGCTTCTCTGCTGAAGAAACAGAGGACAGATTAGGTCTTCGGATGAGGATGGAAGAGCTCTGTTTGTACAACTTATAAGATTTAGTCGAATTCTAACCTTAAATTTTTACATACATATTGATAGTAGAAATTAATTGTACAATCTTCGAAATCAGTACTGATATTAAGTCATTAAGCCATTAAAAATGACTGAAATCAGTATGATTTATGAAGAACATTTGCTTGTTTAGCTTTTATTTTACCCATTATGATTCCTTACTATGTGAAGGACTCTATATTTAGTAAACAAAACAAAACAAGCATCCTCCCCAAACAAAAACAATTCTACCAGGCCTTCCTAATGCCTGCCAATGCTGGCAGCCCAGCGAACTTGCAGTTATGATTACAGGAGCAGAAGGAAAATGGAAAAAGGAGAGAAGACTGGCTTGCATCTCTACCCTCAGGGCCTAAGAGTATCCCCACCCACCCTTTTTCAAAGATTGTGCTTCTAAATTTCTAAATTATCTCTTCATGTTAAGAGATTGGTTTTTCTTTTCTTCCTGAGATTAATTAGTAACCAGATTTAAATGACAGAATTAAATGACTTTTTGGTGGGCATTTACTTTTCAGCAGGGATTTGTTGAGTCCACTTAAATATTTAGAGGATGGAACTGACAAACGCCCTCTCCTTGACCAAACTTTATCCAGGCTTCTCTGAGTCTTTTTCTTGACTAGGCCTCAACCTTGCCCCGTTCTAGCCAGGTCTGCATAACCCAGTCTTAGCAAAAATCCTACTGTCAGTTTAGCAAGAATACTGTCCTAGGAGAGGAGAAAATATTTGCAAACCATATGTCTCATAAGTTTTTAATATCCAAGATATATAAGAGACCCAAATAACCCAATAGTAAGAAAACAAATAACCATATTAAAAAATAGACCAAGGAACGGAATAGACATTTCTCCAAAGAAGATAGATAAATGGCCAACAGGTATATGAAAAATGCTGAACACCACTAATTAGCAGGAAAATGCAAATCAAAGCCACAATGAAGTATCAACACACATCTGTTAGAAGGGTCATCAAAAAGACAAAATATAACAAGTGTTGGTGAGGATGTAGAGAGAAGTAAACCCTTGTACACTGTTGATAAGTATGTGAATTTGTACACTTATTATGGAAAACAGTATGGAGGCTCCACAAAAAACTAGAAATTACCATATAACTCAACAATTTTACTTCTGGGTATATCCCAAAAAAGTTGAAATCAGTATATAAAGAGACATCTACACTCCCAAGTTCATTGCAGCATTCTTTACAATAGTGACAATATGGGTTTGACCTAAGAGTTCATCACTGGATGAATGTTTGAGGCAAATGTTGAATACTAGTCAGCCTCAAAAAAGAAGAAAATTCTGTCATTTCTGAAAACATGGATGAACATCTAGGACTTTATGCTAAGTAAAATGAGCCAGACATAGAAAGACAAATACTATAGGACCTCACTCATATGTGGAGTCTAAAAAAGTGGAATTCATAGAAGCAGAGAGGAGAATGGTGTTTCACAGGGCTTGGGGTTAGGGAAGAAAAGAAGATGTTGGTCAAAGGGTACACAATTTTAGTTATGCAGAATGAATAAGTTCTCGAGATCTAACGCACAACATCATGACTATTGTCAGATGTCAGAATAGGTTTTAAATGTTCTCACCACAAAAAAATAAATATGTGAGGTGATGGCTATGTTAATTAGCTTGAGAAGCAGTTTTAAATTGTGTATGTATATCAAAACATCACATTGTACACCTTAAATATATACAATTTTTACCTGGCAATTATACCTCAATAAAGGTGGAGAAAAACTGCAAGGAAATATAATTCTATAGTCACAATTACTTTTTGACCAAAAAAACCCATAGTGTTGATGAAGATAATATGCAGCTCTTTGGATAATAACAAGAGCTGTGTTTGAGAGATCACTCCCTTACCTTCTTGCCATCTCTCCCAGAGCTCAGAGAAACTTTGCCCCAGGCCATTGTATGGTCTTTAAACTCATTCAATTATCCTGAATTGTTCACTACCCTTCAAAATTGCCTATATTCCCCTCATTTTCTTCTCTCCTATGAAGATGATAATTTAGCCACAAGCAAGTGGCCTTTCTTTGAATCCCATATTTGCAGGACTCCTGCATACACATGTCTGTTAATAAATTTGTATGCTTTTTCTCCTGTTAATCTGTTTATTGTCAGTTTATGTAGAAGACATGAACCTTCAGGGAGTGAGGGAAAATTGTCTTGGCTTCATAGATTTGGCATAACTGGCAGGATACCAAAACCACTCTGCTCCTTTGGAATCTGCAGTTGAGAGAACCTAGGACTGAAAAGCCAGCAAAAATGGGAAGAATTTCTTACCAGTCAGACTCCTGGTTCTCTGTCTATGAACTCCAGTTCAATGAATGGCAAAACACTATTTTTCTCCATTTCCTTTCAAATGTTAGATTAATAGGGGAAAAGCATTTGTATGGACTGGTCCTTGGGTATAGCCACTCCAGTGTATTTTTGGTATGCGCACTCATCTTGTCTGATCCTTTTCCTTCCAGAAATGGCCTTTGTTTTCCTTTGTCTCAGTCTTTCTGTGTTGTTTGTCACAAAGAAGAAAACTGTTGGGTACAACATGGGTCTAAGGCCCTTATAAACCTGTTGCTTGAGCTAGGCTTTTGTCTTGTTTTATATCTTGAGAGCCTGGCTTTTGGGGCCAAGTGAAAACACTCTCTCTGCTTGTCTGCCAGCTGGGGGCATGGTTGTTAAATCACGTCAGGTGGCCAGTCTGAAAGGCCTGGTAACCCATGACACATACAATTATTAAGTAATACTCTCTTTTCCAAATGTGCCAAACTCACAGGTGCATTTGTCTTAAGAAGTCTCGTCTGGGTGCAGTGGCTATGGCCTGTAATCCCAGCACTTTGGGAGGCTGAGGCCAGTGGATCATGAGGTCAGGGAATCAATACCACCCTGGCTAACATGGAGAAACCCAGTCTCTACTAAAAATACAAAAAATCAGCTGAGTGTGGTGGTGGGCACCTGTAGTCCCAGCTACTTGGGAGGCTGAGGCAGGGGAATGGTGTGAACCCAGGGGGCGGAGCTTGCAGTGAGCCGAGACTGTGCCACTGCACTCCCGCCTGGGAGACAGAGCAAAACTCCCCTTCAAAAAAAAAAAAAAAAAAAAAAAAAAAAGTCTCATCCATGGGTGTTTCTGTCATTTTGGCCTTTGTTGCCTTGTTAGTCCTAGGAAAGTCCAACCCCAGAAAACCCTGCTTGGACTCACAGGTTGGTGAGTTTGTGACTGCAGGCACCCCCATGTGTCCCTGTGTCCACATGTTCAGAAGGAGACCAGAGGCACTGTTTGCACAGACACCAACCTTAGCCATCTGTGTCAACAGGATCTTTTGGCTTCTTTAGTCTATTTCTGGGAGTGAATTTTTGGGTATCATGGGAGCTGCCTCTTCCACACCTTCTTTGGGGATGCCTCTTACCTTGATGAAAAATTTTATTCTAAACTTAAAAAAATTACCTCCTAGTCTTTCCTTGAAGAGGTTTATTAGATTATGTCAGGACTAAAATAAGTACATCATTGCGGACCTTAACTGTCAATGCCAGATAATGGATCTTTTGACTTAGACTCTATATGTAAAAAAACAATCTCAGAAAGTTCTCCCTCCAAGCTATTGCCTTATGTGTATTCGTTAAGGGCTGGTCTTTGTTCTTAGATCTCCCGAGATAGTGGTAGGCCACTCCCAAGATGGCGGCAAGCCTTTTGCTCTCTGACCTGAGGTTCTTGGCCTCAACGAATTCCAAGGAATGGAGCCTTGGGCCATGCAGTGAGTGTTACAGTTCTATTAGAAGCCGTGGGTCATGGAAAAGAACTGTGGAACCCAGCGACTAGTGTTCAGCTCGATTAGGACAAACCTAGGCACCTAGCCCTGCAGGAACAATAGTGAGCCTTTAGGCCGCTGGGGAGTGGCAGTGGGCACCTTGCTGGATTAGAAATGCAGCAGACACCCTGCCGGATCTGGAGGGGTGGAAGTTGATGGCATATCTGCCATGGCGGCAAACAGCTGAGGGAAAGCTCAGCTTGAGCTGGAACAAACACCGAGCAGAAGAGTGTGCAGCTGCAAGATTTAATAGAGTGAAAACACAGCTTCCATACAATGGGAGGGGAGCCCACTCCCCCTTCAAATATCTGGGGTTTATATCCCAATCATTGTCCCTCCGCCTGTGCTCTCAGGCGATAGATGATATGATCATTTCTTTACCTCCTGTTTTTAGTCTAATTTGTATTTTAGTGAGCCCTCTTTACTACCTGATTGGTCAGGTGTGAGCTGAGTTACAAGCCCTGTGTTTAAAGATAGGTGTGGTCACCTTCCCCAGCTAGGCTTAGGAATTCTTAGTCAGCCTATGAAATCCAGCTAGCCCTGTCTCTCACTGCTATTATAGGAGTTACTAAGAAATTATCTTAGGCAGATAGGGAGGAAAAGGGGTCCTCAGGAAGGTTTTTTCTTTTAAAGCAGCTCCAGAAATGTTTCTTGTCTAGCAGGAAAGTCCTGGCTCTTAGAGCTGGGCTGGCAAGCTTTGATATGCAAATACAGGCCATTTGAAACTGAGTCCACCCAAACATTACTATTCCCACTGTCTTCTTCCCCTTGCCCCAACATGTGTCTGACAACATGGCCACCCCCAAAATCTCCACATGTGTAGAACATCATGGTGCCCTGAATTTGCGTATTAAAAGGCTAGAGTGGGAGGGCCAGTTTTTTCACAGGCTACATGAATGACATGCCTGGTCAAACCAATCCCCTGAGCCCTATGCAAATCAGTTGCCACCTCCTCCAACTTCCTCATATAAGCAGCCACTTTTCCACCACACAGGAGGTTTTCTCTTTGTTAGAATCCCCCCTCTTTCTGTCTCTGTATGGGGGAGCTGTTTTCTTCTTCCTTCCTTCTTTCTTGCCTGTTAAACTTTTCGCATCTTAAAACCACTCCGTGTGTGTCCGTGTCGTTTTATCCAAACCTGTGTGAGACCAAGAACCCTGATGTTCCTCCAGTCATTGGAGCCATATCACTATATCACTGCCTTTGTATTTCTTAAATGTATTTGATTGTTGTCTCATGCCTCCCTAAAATGCTAAAATGTATGAAACTAACCTGCACCCCGATCACCTTGGGCACATGTTCCCAGGACCTCCTGAGGGCTGTGTCATCGGCCATGGTCACTCATATTTGGCTCAGGATAAATCTCTTCAAATAACTTACAGAGTTTGACTCTTTTCGTTGATAATAGCTTTTGATTTTCTATTTTTCAAATGGACTACTTGTCTCTTTTGATTTTCCATCCACGGAAACATTCACATTATCAGGCTTTTGTGTACATGTGGCCAACCAAAAGTTGGGAGCTCCCAAAATATAGCAAGGCAAGAATGTGGGTTACATATTTTTGTGGCTAAGCATCTAAGCCATTTTTTTTTTTTTTTTTTGCCTGCCTTTTGGAATGCTACAGGTTTTGAAAGGGCTGCATCTTTTCTCCCTGTTTATAGGCCTTGCTTAAAAGCCCTTATTTATTTTATTATTTTTTAATTTATTTTTGAGATGGAGTCTTGCACTGTCACCCAGGCTGGAGTGCAGTGGCAAGATCTCGGCTCACTGCAACCTCTGCCTTCCGGGTTCAAGTGATTCTTCTGCCTCAGCCTCCCAAGTACCTAGGATTACAAGCACCTGCCATCATGCACAACTAATTTTTGTATTTTTAGTAGAGATGGGATTTCACCATGTTGCCCACCACGTTGTTGGTCTCGAATTTCTGACCTCAGGTGATCCTCCTGCCTTGGCCTCCCTAAGTGCTGGGATTACAGGTGTGAGCTACTGCGCCCGGCCTGAAAGCCCTTATTTATTTTGGTCTCATGTGCTTATTTGTTTCAGCCTTATGTCATTTGAGACATAAATTTAAAATTTTAAATTTCTGTTTATATTTGGAGCATAATAAATACTTTTTTGTTTGTTTGTTTCAGTTGTTGGCTTGCTTTTTCCTTTCTCTGAGATAAAAGGGAACTTTATACTAAAAAAAATTTCTTGATTAATAATTACCTTAAGCCACTAACCACTTGTATTATTTCTCTGTGCCTTTTGAGGTGTAAACTCTTTCCTCAGTCTTACCTAAGAAACATCCTTTAAAATGCAAATTTCAGGGACGAAAGAGCCAGGAAACAGGAATTTCTACAGTTTGCCCAGCTAAAACCTAGTAATAAAATATTTTTAAAAAGTTTAAAAGAATTCTATTGTCAAAAGTCAGCCTAATTAAAAGGTAATGTTTAGGTCATAGTTATTTTTTGTTTTTTTTTAAGAACTTTCTTCTTTGGATCCTGTTTCTACCATAACTTTTTTCTTAGTCAACTGAAACACCTTTTTAATTATATGCTTAGCCTATTAAACATATAATTAATAACTTTATTAATTTATTTTAATTTAATACATTTAAATACATGTGCTTCCTTTCTTGATGACATAAATTTTGCCAAAGATAATGTAAAATTTTATTAGACTTTTGGGAAACAGAAGATCTTCTCAATCTGGTTCCCCTGAGTCTTATTCTTTTATTTGCTTCTGCTCCTTCTATCTCCTTTTCACCACCTTCAATCTTCCATCCAGCTTCCTTTAAATTTTTTTTTTTGAGACAGAATTTCAGTCTTGTTGCCCAGGTTGGAGTGCAATGGCGTGATCTTGGCTCACCACAACCTCTGCCTCCCGGGTTCAAGCCATTCTCTTGCCTCAGCCTCCTGAGTAGGTGCCACCAGGCCCGGATAATTTTTTTTGTATTTTTAGTAGAGGCCACCTGCCTCGGCCTCCCAAAGTGCTGGGATTATAGGCGCAAGCCACCGGGCCAGGCCCAACTTCCTTTAATTGAAAATAAAAAAAAAATAGAGAAGCCTCTACCTTCTCTATTTGGTGTCAGTGGATAAAAATCACCATGAGGAAACATCAGAGTTCTGACTGTCAGAGGCGTTTGAACCACAGCAACTCCATCTTGAATAGGAGCTGGGTAAAATGAGGCTGAAATTTACTGGGCTGCATTCCCAGATGGTTAAGGTATTCTAAGTCACAGGATGAGATAGGAGGTCAGTAAAAGGTCACAGGTCATAAAGACCTTGCTGATAAAGCAGGTCGCAGTAAAGAAGCCGGCTAAAACCCACCAAAACCAAGATGACCACGAGAGTGACCTCGGTTGTCCTCACTGCTACACTCCCACCAGTGCATTGACAGTTTACAAATGGCATGGCAACGTCAGAAAGTTACCCTATATAGTCTAAAAAGGGGAGGCATGAATAATCCACCCTTCGTTTAGCATTTCATCAAGAAATATCCATAAAAACAGGCAACCAGCTGTCCCAGGGTTGCTCTGTCTTTGGAGCAGCCATTCTTTATTCCTTTACTTTCCTAATAAACTTGCTTTCACCTTACTCTGTGGACTCATCCTGAATTCTTTCTTGTGAGAGATCCAAGAACTCTCTTGGGGTCTGGATCAGGTCCCCTTTCCTATAACATGACTACCACATAAAGAGATCTAAAGGAGACTTCTAACAACCCTGAGATCCCCTAAGAAACACAGAAAAGGTGCCACTAGCCCTCTTTTTGGGGTCTTCTTTCTTCTTCATTGAGCCAAGTCTATATGTATTACAGCCAAAATTTAAGGGTGACTCCTTGCCTTGGCTTTCTAGCCTTGACAGGCTTTTAAAAGAATAATCTAACATTCTTTATTAAAAGTTCCAACAAAGCAGACTTAAAAAGAACCTAATCAGTCACTAGTCTTGCTAGACTTATGTAAATGGTCAGTCCAAGTATAACAAAACTGATTTTACAAGTAAATTAAACTTGCTATGATTTATCTTTGGTAGCAATGTAGAGAAAACAATTATATCTTAAAAAAAAGTATAGTATACCTGTTATTAGATCCTAGTTCATTGTTTTTGAGATTTTATTATTTATGTACAAGCTGGACTAAATGCTAAATTAGTTTTGTTACTTCCAACATCTGGCTGCAAATCTCCAAACTAATGTTTCCAAATTTTCTCTCAGTCCTCTGACTTGGAATCACAAAAAATTAAAACTGTGTTTTTCCTGAGGCTCTGCAAGCTAAAGCTGGTCAACCTAATAAATAAACTCCAGAGAAATCATTGTGATGGCTTGTATATTGACAGCCTTTATCACATTTAACCTGCACACCAGGATAATCTGTCAGATTGCTGCTTATATACCTTGCTCCAACTAAAGATGCCTCAGACCAGATTTAAAAATATTCCCAGCTGACTGCCCTCCAGTTGCAGACTAATTATATACTGCTTCTGACATCAACTTTTAATTTTCTTTTGCTTCCATAGACAAGTCTCTTATTAAATACCTGTATACTTGCACCACATTGAGACCTAGCTTTGATGGAAGTACTACCCTCTCCTTAAATGAACTACAATTTTTAATTGGATTGGCCAGGATTGGGAGATGGGTTTAATGGTATCCTTTGCCACTTAGCTTCTAACTCAAATTCTGTCTCTCCAGCCACCAGTTCAGCTTTCAGCGTGTGTGAAACTTCTAGGGAAGTTTCAGACAGGGGTATGGCAGGGCACAGAGACTGATACCCCAAAGTATGATGCTTTGGCATGATTTTAATTAAAGGAAATTGGAAGACCATAGAAGTTACCTCAGAATCAAAGACTTTTTAACCTTCCCTTTTTGTCCCCACCAAGCACAGGGATAGGCTCTTTCTAAAAGTTCCTTTAACTAACTGAAGAACAATTCTTTCCCCAAAAAATACAGCTGTCTTAAGAGCCTCTCCCTAGAAATCTTATCAAATAGCCAGAAAATAATCAACTGCCAGGAAAAAAAAGATCAAAAGTCATCACTGTGCTCAGACAGCCTGTTCATTTATTCTTCTAAGGACAACTCCAAAAAAATGACCTGAGATACTTTATCTACATAATAAGACAACCTTTGTTCACAGCAAAGTTCCATCCCACTCTTTCTTACCACTGCCCTGAAGAACTCAGAAATATTTTGTCCCAGGCCGTTGTCTGTTATTTGGGCTCAGTAAATTCCCCTAAAATCACTTATTACCTCTCAAAATTGCTTACACTTTCCTTCTCCCCTATAAAGATGGTGTTTAAGCCTCAACCATCTGGGCTTTCTATGAGTCTCATATTTGTGAGACTCCCATGGCTATGTACACATGAGTAAGTCTGTATGCCTTTTCTCTTGTTAATTTGTCTATTGTCAGTTTGTTTAACAGACTCAAATCTTCAAAAGGGGAGGAAAAATTATCTTCACTTTTATGTGGGCACTTAAGTATATATTTACTCTACTCCTCATGCTTCCTAATGATAGAAAGCTACTTATTATTGTAATGCTTTTGTTGAAGTATAATTAACATATAATAAGCTGCACACATTTAAAGTGTACATTTGTAAATTTTGATGATATGTATATATACACACACATATATACACACAAGTGAAATCATCCCACAATCAAGATAATGAGCATATCATTATCCCCCAATAGAAGCTATTATTATTCATGCCATTTTACTGATAAGATAGTTGATTTCATTTGTTGGGCATTACATTGGCTACTATGTGGTGAGCCAGGACCTGAAGCTATGTCAGCTAGATTTCAGAACCATCTCTCTTCTCACAACATCAGCTTGTGTCTATCTGTCTGTCTCTGCCCCTCTCTCTCTCTTTCTCCCCCTCTCTTTCCCTTCTTCACTCTGCCTCTCTTTCTGCCTCTGTCTCTCTGCCTCTAGCATTGGGCACTCACTCTGAGTTAAAGGGTATATATTTAGATTCTGAACACTGTCATTGTAAGCCAGTAACAATGATAACCAGAAATGCCAATTACAACTCACATGTATGACACATCACTCTGAAGAATTCCTTATGTGGTGCCATATTTGAGGCAATGTGGCCCTTAAAATTTTGACCTTGCAATCAGGTTGACCCAGGTTTGAACCCTAGTCCTGAATAACCCTGGGTGATCCAAGCATCCTCTCTGAGCCTTGACATTCCTACTGGAGAAAGGAGAATAATGCCTATTTCAGAACTGATGTGAGAACCTCATGGCATAATCTACTTAGCACCATATTTGATAATAGCAAATATTCCCAAACTATGATTATTAAAAGCATCATAGCATGATTTTCTTCCTTAAAGAATAGAGTTCTTTCTACGCCGCTGGTAAATAAATATACACACAAGAGCATGTCTTGATTTACCATATTGTATAACACTGGAACAACAGAAAATACAGTGTTTTTGAAAAGGAGTAGAGAAAATTGGAAATGGTTAACATCTTGCTACTTACTGTCTTTATATGTTTATTTTTAGTAAAAGATTTTTGAGTAAAATATAAGACTCTTTAGATGTTAGTTTTTTTTTTTTTTAAACAAGTTTCCATTTAACTGCCCAGGTGTCAGGCCAAGAATAAGCTTCACAGCTCTCCGTTAGCCCTCATTTTGTTGGTTTTAGATTCCGTGGCTCAATTTCAGTATATATGCACAATCATCTTTCAGCAGATCAGCAAATTTGAAAACATTTTCCAGGTCCTGTGGTCAATACAAAAATCAAGTTAATAGACTGTCATTGAAATAGATAGTGAATTTGAATGTTCAAGAGATCAGCAGGTCAATACTGGAGAGAAATTAATCAGTATAAAAAGTGTGTTGGAGGAGGGCCAATTTAGGTGGATCTTTTTCTTTTAAATGAGAAATAATCGCAGTAGGGGTTATTCATATCTTTAGAATGTAACTGATATCTCATCTTGTAAATCTTGGTCTTACAGACATTTCAGGAAGTGATCAGAATGTAAATAACTACTTTGGAAACCTGGTCATTTGCCTTCTGTTCAATAAGGAGGTAGGAAGTTTCACAAAGGGTCTCTTTGTTCACCCCAACTCTCCATATGGCTTCGCTGACAGTAGCAGAGGGCAATATAAAATGAAATAAGTCAACAGGATTTGTTCTGTTCTTTCCTCTTTTTAAAATAAGCATGCTAAGGAGCAGGCAACGTATTAGATGCTGAGTGCACAAGGAGATAAAAGCCACATTCCTTATCCCTTAAGAGCTATACATTTTTAATTTTAGCTAGGACAGCTAAGTATATCCATATTAAGAAATAAAAATATAGTGTATGGCTAAAAACAGGCACCACATGAATGATGTGGATGAGAAATACTTTTGTAAGAAAGAAATTACTTTAAGTTAAAGTCAGGTTACTGTGGTGTGGAAGTCAAGCAAGCGTGGAAATCAAGCAGGCTTGGTGCAAGAGATAGATTCTGAGCTGGGCTTGGGGTTGGATTTTGTCAGGAAGACTGTGGAATGACAAAAGCGAATCCTCAGAGAATGAACAGTCAAATTCACCTACAAACTCTTGCTGATCACATTTTCCTCTGTCTAGTCCATCTGTACGATGACACTTCCCAATCCCAAACTGTCTTGAAATAGGATTATTACACTTCACCCATCACTTCAACATATCAATATATTGTTGTTTCACTAACCACTGCATCTTTTGTCTGTATTAGGTATTCTTCCAGGTTACATAAAAGGCATTTCAGAGGGCACTTAGAGGTTTTTGGCCCATGCTGTTGGAGGGAGGATATTGTTATTCAACCAAGTAGGAAACATCAAAAGAAGACGTTATCTGGGGGAAAGATCCTTAGTTTGGTGTTGAATAAATTGAGTTTGAAGTGACTTTGAGACAGCTTGTGGAATTAACTATAGTTATCACTGAGTGTTTTATGACAGAAGATTGTTATTTTTCTTTCTCACTTTTCTTTCTCTTATGTGCAAGGAGCAGCAATTTTGCAAAATATGTAATGCGCATGTATTGTTTTAAAAGTAGAAAAAATAAAATAATAAATAACATGAACAAGAGTTTTAAAAATTAATATTACTCATGAGATTTTATTTTGATCCAATTACTTTATAAAAATGTGAACAGCAAAGCACCAAAGTTAGAGGCTTCATTACTGAGGGTATCTTCAACTTGCTGCCATAACAATCTTTAAAATTTGCAATGTCTCAACGCAATGACAATTTATGCTTTTTTTTGGCCAGGCGTGGTGGCTCACGCCTTTAATCCCAGCACTTTGGGAGGCTGAGGCGGGCAGATCATGAGGTCAGGAGATTGAGACCATCCTGGCTAACATGGTGAAATCCTGTCTCTACTAAAAATTAAAAAAAAAAAAATTAGCCGGGCGTGGTGGCAGGCACCTGTAGTTCCAACTACTCAGGAGGCTGAGACAGGAGAATGGCGTGAACCCAGGAGGTGGACCAGCCTGGGCGACAGAGTGAGGCTCCGTCTCCAAAATAAAAAAAAAAATTATCCTTTTTTCATACAAGCACACAAACAAAACAATGTTCCTAACTAGTGAGCAGCCTCCTCCAAAGGAGAGTCAGGGACCTAGCACTTTCCACCTGTGACTCTCCCATCTTCAGTGTGTGCCTTCTGTGGTTGCTACTCTTGTCTTCTTCAGCTGATGGAAAAATAAAGAGCATGGAGGATTTTTCCATGGGGCATTTCTTTGCTCCAGACTTGAAAGTGGCACAAATCACTTCTTCTCATGTTCCACTGGCTAGAACTAAATTACACGGGGTTATCTTCAATGGAGGCTGTGGATTATATTCTAGCTGTGTGTCCAGTAAGAAGAGTGAACAGGTTTTGTGGCAAACTAGGAAAATTCTGCCTCAGATGTCAAGTGTGCATTTAGTGCTTTCCCTCTACAATGGCATCTGACCAGCATCTTTTCAGTTCCTTCTTTAATTATTATCCGGTTAACATGTTCGTATCCATTCATACAAGTAGATAGGGTATTAGTGGCCTTGGTGCAACTCAGAGATATAAGTAAGCATTCCCCTGTAATATCAACCTAGTAATTCTGTGTTAAAGAAAATGAGGTTAGAATGAAATAATTTATTCTGACTGAAAGAATCACTCTTTTATTTTTTAGTGCATATCAATCATTACATTAAATATTAATTTTAGAAATTTGTGGAGATCAATGTGGTCTTGGTTTGGGTTTGGTTTGTTCTTGTTTCTCTAGTTTCTTGAGGTGTGAACTTAGATCGTCTATTTGTGCTCTTTCAGACTTTTTGATGTAGGCATTTAATGCTGTGAACTTTCCTCTTACCACCACTTTTGCTGTATCCCAGTGGTATTGGTTGGTCATGTCACTGTTATTGTTTAGTTCAAAGAATTTTTAAATTTCCTTCTTGATTTTATTGTTGACCCAAAGATCATTCAGGAAGAAGGAAACCCTATGATTATCACAGCATTTGCCTAGAGTTTCCAGGCTAAGAGAAAAGGGAAGCTCAGCCTATGTCAAATGAAACTAAGGTGATTGGAATTTGCAGGCCAGTGGACTAGAGGAAACAGAATCATGTATAGAGGAAACTTTGGATATGTTCAGAGGGTCCTCTCAAGTATTCAGCCGAGTACTGACCAACACATGCATGTGAGGAAACTACCTAAGTCTGGGGATAGAACCTGCTGAAAGGATTAGAGGTAATAGTGTCTGATATTTATGCACAACTGAAAATATGGGTTACTTTTGCCAGTTAAACTGGAAAATGACAAGATTCATGGGGCATTGGTTACAGTGCTGATTGGCAAGTTCTTGCATCTGTAATGGGATAATTAGCTGGAGAATGAATACTGCTCTAGTCCTGTCTGACAAATATCAAAAGCAAGATCTGAAACAATAAAATAGTTTTCAAGTAACTTAATTTCACTCTAGAAAAGAGCTCAAGAATATTTAGAATAAAACAAAAAATATCACTCAACACATAATATTCACAATGTTTAGCATCTCCCCAAAATTTCCAGGCAAACAAAAAAGCAGGAAAGTACAACCCATAAGGTCAAATCAATTAAAACTGTCCACAAACCACACAGATGTTAGAATTAGCAGTCAAGGACACTAAAACTGTATTCTGTGTATTCAAAAAGTTAAGTCATATGAGGAAGGAGAATCGCTTGAACCTGGGAGGCAGAGGTTGTAGTGAGCTAAGATCATGCTGTTGCACTCCAGCCTGGGCAACAGAGAGAGAGAGACTCAGTCTCAAAAAACAAACAAACAAGCAAACAAAACCATATATTTTAAAGACACAAATTCAACTTCTAAGGAAAAAGTGAAATGTGCCAAGTTAAAAATACTCTGTGTGACCAGCTAGAACTCTCTAGCTAAGTAAATTGTTCCCCAACCAGTAATTTTTTGTTGGAATTCCAAGTGACTTCTTGACCATTATAAATTACTGTGCATCATGAATTTTAGGGATTTATTGAGAATAAAGTAATGAATGTTAA
This sequence comes from Macaca thibetana thibetana, assembly GCF_024542745.1. Taxonomy (NCBI): domain Eukaryota; kingdom Metazoa; phylum Chordata; class Mammalia; order Primates; family Cercopithecidae; genus Macaca; species Macaca thibetana. The sequence goes on along the minus strand of NC_065585.1, from coordinate 83,552,090 downwards.
TTCCTCAATGAATAAGGGTTCATTTATATTTACAAGTGGAAAATTGTACCTGGCTTCAGGAACTTATAATTTAATTGGAAAGACTGAACCCTCATGAAGGTAGGAAGAGAATAAATGCAAAATGACGTGGTGAAATGTATTGAATTTTTTTTTTTTTTTTTTTTTGAGACGGAGTCTTGCTCTATCACCCAGGCTGGAGTGCAGTGGCCAGATCTCAGCTCACTGCAAGCTCCGCCTCCCGGGTTTACGCCATTCTCCTGCCTCAGCCTCCCAAGTAGCTGGGACTACAGGCGCCCGCCACCTCGCCCGGCTAGTTTTTTGTATTTTTTAGTAGAGACGGGGTTTCACTGTGTTAGCCAGGATGGTCTCGATATCCCGACCTCGTGATCCGCCCGTCTCGGCCTCCCAAAGTGCTGGGATTACAGGCTTGAGCCACCGCGCCCGGCATGTATTGAAATTTTTATCCCCCCATCAGCCTCCCTTATCATTACTCTGTTCTATAAGGGTAGAGTTTTGAGGGTCAAAAGGTCTTCTATTTTCTGTCTATAAGAGGTGTTTCTTGTTAACCTAAGAGTGGAGACCTAGGACTCAAGAAATTCAGTTTTACTATCTTATGTTTGAATTTTTTAGGTTGCTTCTGGCTTGCAAGTCCTAGGCTGTTGAGGTGTAATAGTGACTCTACTTAGTAAGTCATAGATAGGTGTTGTGAGTTGAACGGTATTTCTCCAAAAGATACATATTGAGGTTTTAACTCTAGTATTTATTTGCTATCGTCTGAATACTTGTAGACCCCAAAATTCATATGTTAAAAACCTAATCTCAATGTGATGGTGTTAGAAAGTGAGGCCTTTGGGAGGTGGTTACATCATGAGAACAGAGCCCTCATGAATGGGACTAGTACTCTTATGAAAGAAGCCCCAGAGAGCTGACTTGTGCTTCTGTCATGTGAAGACACAATGAGAAGGCACCATCTATGAACCATGCAACAAGCCCTCATCAGACCCTGAATCTGTTGGCACCTTGACCTTGGACTTCCCAGCCTCCAGAACTGTAAGAAATTGTTGTTTATAGGCCATCCAGTTAATGGTATTTTGTTATAGAAGCCTGAATGGACTAAGATACCTTAAACGTGACCTTATTTGGAAATAGGGTTTTGCAGATATTATTAAGTTAAGATGAAGTCACCCTGGTTTAAAGTGGGTGACTAGTGTCCTTATAAGGAGAGAAAGATTTAAAGGCACAGAGGAAACACAGGGAAGAAGGCCATGGGTAGACAGAGGCAGAAGTTGGAGCTGTGCTGCCATAAGCCAAGGAATGCCAAGGATTGCCAGCAACCACCAGAAGCTAGGAGAAGTGAGAAAGGATGATCCCTTAGACTCTAAGAGGGAGCATACCCCTGCTGACATTCTCAGACGTCTAGCCTTCAAAGTGTGAGACAAAAATCTCTGTTGTAAGCTTTCCCATTTGTGATTTGTCACAGCAACTTTAGGAAACTGGTACTGTAGGAAACAGTGTCATCTTAGCTCAATATCTGCCTAATCAACGCCCATGCCCCAAACTTGTAAGGGTGCAAGAAGTGGTTGCCATCCCTTTCCAGAGTACTTCCTGACTTGCCAACTTTCTCCAGACCAAACACACTCTAGATGGAGAGACATGTAATTCCTTTACAGAGTTAAAGGCGATTGCAGCAATAACCTCAATTTTAATGTTTCTCTGTATTCATTCCCTTTGAAAGTGCTCTCATACTGGGTTTGGACCTGTGGTGCTGTTTTGTTTTTGTTTGGTCAATGGGACTGTAGCAAATACAATTCAAGCAGAGATGTAGGATGTGCTTGAACATCTGGGGTTGCCCTCTTGTTGCTCTCAGACCTTACTGCCATGTGAACCCACCTGGAAGAGGCTGTTGGAGAATGAGAGACATCCCAGTCATTCCCCCGAGGCTTTCATAAGTCAGTCAGCTCCAGCTGGCTCACACACTAACCCCGGACTCATAAACAAGCCCAGCCAAGATTGCCAAAGCCCACCTAAGACCAGAATTGCTGCCCAGCTGAGGCCAGTCCAAGTTACTCTTGTGAATTTTGTTAATAAGTAGGTATTAAAAGTATAGCTACTATCAAGTATGATTATGATTTTTTTTTTTAAAGAAGAGGGGGCAGGGCCAAGATGGCCAACTAGAAGTAGTGGCGATTGGAGGCTCACATTGAAAAGAACCAAAAGAATGTGCGAATCCTGCGCTGCAACCAAGTGTCCAGGTTCTGTCATCAGGACTGACTAGGCGGCTGGCGTGACCCAAGGAGAGGAAGGAAGAGCAGTGTGGTGCGGCAGCCCACCTGAAAGCCACACGCGGCAGGGAAGCACTCGCCGCCCAGGCAAGGGAGGTGATGAGCAAGCTTGCTACCCACCTTGGGAAACCGTGCCTTTTCCACGGAACTGTGCAACCCTCAGATTCAAAGATCCCACTCATGAGCCCACACCACTGGAGCCTCGGATCCCAATCATGGAGCCACCCAGATTCAGAACAGCCACTTGACTAGAATCTGCCTAAGCCTGCCGAGTTCCCAGGGGGAGGGGTGGCCAGCATCACAGCTGCAGCTGCCTGCTGTCTAAGCCATCTGAGTTCCTTGGGGGAGGGGTGGCAGCCAACACTGGGGCTGCTAGCTTCTTAACACACTAAGCTCCCAGAGTGGTGAGGTGGGGGGCAAAGGAATGGCGGCAGCCATCTCTATAGCTCCAGGCAACACTTTTTCCCTGCTGGAGCCAAGGAGAATGGGCCGCTTGGTCCCAAGAGGTATTCCCCACAGCCCCACACACTGGCTTTCGCAAATTGCGGCCAGAGTGCCTCTTCAGGCCGGCCACTGGCCCATTTCTCCTCACTGGGCAGGGCCTCCCTGCAGGAACTTCAACAACTCCAACCAGGCGCTCAGGGCCAGAACTCTGATCTCACTGGGCCTGAGCCACTAGGAGGAAGGGTGGCCATAGTCTCCACGGACCAGCAGAATTAGTCTTTCCTCCTGCTAGCTCTGAGGTATCCATCAGCCCAGACAAGTGAGTTTCCCCCCAATGCAGCACACCCCCTCCACCAAGAGACAATCAAAGTGCTTTGTTAAATGGGTCCTGCTTCCTATGCCACCCAACTGGGTGAGACCCTCCAACAGGGGTTGTCAGACACCCTATATAGGAGCTTTCCTACTGGCATCAGGTTGGTGCTCCTCAAGGTCAGAGATTCCAGAGGAAGGAGCAGGCACCCATATTTGCTGTTCTCCAGCCTCCTCAAGTAACATCTCCAGATATGGGAGTGAACCAGAAGAATAGGGACTGAAGGGAACCCCTAGCAAAGTGCACAGCCCTACAGAAGAGGGACCTGACTGTTGAAAGAAAAACAAACACAACAGAAAGAAACAACAACAACATCAAAAAAAAGTCCCCACAAAAACCTCATCCAAGGGTCAGCAGCCTCAAAGATCAACTAGACAAACTCATGAAGATGAGAAAGAATCAGTGAAAAAATGCGGAAAACCCGAAAGACCAGAGTGCCTCTTTTCCTCCAAATAATCACTGCACCTCTCCAGCAAGGGTGCAGAACTGTATGGAGGATGAAATGGACGAATTGACAGAAGTAGGCTTCAGAAGGTGGGTAATAAAAAAACTCTGCCAAGGTAAAGGATCATTCTCTAACCCAACACAAAGAAGCTAAGAACCTTGACAAAAGGTTACAGGAGCTGCTAACTAGAATAATCAGTTTAGAGAGGAACATAAATGACCTGATGGAGCTGAAAAACACAGCACAAGAACTTCTTGAAGCATACACAAGTATCAATAGCCGAATTGATCAAGTGGAAGAAAGAATATCAGAGATTGAAGATGTTCTTGCTGAAATAAAGCAGGCAGACAAGATTAGAGAGAAATAATAAAATGAATGAACAAAACCACCAAGAAATACAGGATTATGTAAAAAGACCAAACCTATGATTGATTTGAGTACCTGAAAGAGATGGGAAGAATAGAACCATGCTGGAAAACACACTTCAGGATATTATCCAGGAGAACTTCTCCAACCTAGTAAGACAGGCCAACATTCAAATTCAGGAAATACACAGAACAACACTAAGATACTCCACGAGAAGATCAACCCCAAGACACAAAATCATCAGATTCTCCAAGGTTGAAATGAAGGAAAAAATGTTAAGGGCAGCCAGAGAGACAGGCCAGGTTACCTACAAAGGGAAGCCCATCAGAGTAACAGCAGATCTCTCAGCAGAAACCCTACAAGCCAGAAAAGAGTGAGGGCCACACTCTTAAAGAAAAGAATTTTCAACACAGAATTTCATATCCAGCCAAACTAAGCTTCATAAGCCAAAGGGAAACAAAATCCTTTCCAGACAAGCAAATGCTGAGGGATTTCGTCACCACCAGGTCTGGCTTGCAAGAGCTCCTGAAAAAAAGTACTAAATATGGAAAGGAAAAACTAATATCAACCGTTGCAAAACTCATTGTCCTGAGTTTCCTGTCATATTTGTTATCTCAACCAACTCTTTGTTGGAACAGTTAATTTTTTTTTATCGCCTCTCTGCATCCTGACAGCTGAAGTGAATAAACGGTGTTGTTACACGCAGCTAAATTTTGGGGTAGTTTGTTATGCAGCAAGTGCTACCTGATAGAGAAAGGTTGGCAGATCCCACAGAGAAGCCACAGTAATAGCCTCCAGGGAAGAAGCCTCATGCAGAATCAGACCTTCAGAAGGAAGATATATGATAAGCATGTTTTCTTCCTCTTGGCATTTGCAACTCCTATTTCTCACTCTATTAGGGAAGAGATTTGAATATTAGAGAAAACCTAGAATCTAATACTCCCCCACCCCGAATGAGTAAGTAGAAGCCACTGACAGCTATCATTCTGGATGCATATGACAAGCTCAGGACAAAATCAGATGACCCTTAGCAGAGCAATGTTAGGGTATAATAAAAGACATGCTAATGGGAGGATGTGTTTTCCTTATATAAGAATATAATGTGTTGTTTTGGAAAAAGTAACGTCTGCTGTAGGGAAGTGTGCCAACTTCCTAGGCAACTTCTGAGGAAATCAGCCACAGCTTCCAGGCCGGGAGATTGAACTGGAATGAGGAGCACTGACAACCCCCTCCTAACCACTTAATAATACCAGAACCTACTTGACCCCTTTCAACCAACCAAAGGAAAAATTTCATTAGCCTCCAGCCCAAAGTTGAGAAACTTCAGTTTGTAGAAAACAGGAAGAAGGATCAAGGAGTGGAAGGAACCTCTTCCTTACATGGAGAGGCAGGAGTCAGGACACCTAACCAAGGCATTGGAAGTAGGAGTCTGGGGTAAGAAGATGGACATTGAGGAGAGGATAAAGTGAGCATTTGTACAGACATCAGCTTTCCAAAGGCTTAAGCCTGTCAGGGCTTTCTTCCTTTGCAGTGAGGTTGAGGCAATATATGTACAAGATAAAGACCTAGCCTCACTCACAGCGCTGCTTCTACCAGGCGCAGGAGGCCCAGTAGATTCTCTGAAATGGCACAGAAGCAACCTTCAATTCGTTTTGTGGGGTTGAGGGAAGGCTGTAGTGGAAAAGCAGTGGCAGGAGCCTCAGCCCACCCTGTGGGTCACTAGACAGTGTCTTCACTGGGTATCAGCTGCCCAGAGAGAAAATGGTAGGCTGGAGAGCCAGCAAAATGGAAACTGAATTTCCTCGTTGTCTTTCCCTGCACCCCACCATCCCACTGCAAAACAAAAGATGCCAGGAACATACCTGGGTGAGAGAGAAAAGGGGAGGATTTTGCACAGGCGGGGTATACAAAATATCCACAAATGCAAGTGATAGCAGACCATTAGAATAAATAGATCCCTAGAGGGGTAAGGAAGTACTCCTTATCAGATAATATTTTCTTTGGTATAGAAATTACCAAATATTTTCTTTGGTATATATAATTACCATTCTTTGGTATTATCTGATAAACATTTGAAAAATCATTTTATTGTCTTTCTTTGCTGATAAAATTAATACACATTCATAACATAATTTTTAAAGTTCACAGAAAAATAAGAGAATACTATGTACAATATTTTCATGATTATATGTGTGCATATGTTTACATGTGTGTATATAATGGTTTTAGGTTTTTTCTAGACATATATTTTCCAAAATTGGAATCACACAATGGGTAGATTTGTAATCTATTTTAATTTTTATTTAATATTATATAACAATTATGCTTAAATGCCATTAGAGAGTATAGTTTTTTTTGTTTTTTTTTTGAGGCAAGATCTTGCTCCATCAGCCAGGCTAGAGTGCAGTGGCAGCATCACGCTGACTGCAGCATTGACCTCCTGGGCTCAAGGGATCCTCCTACCTCAACCTCCCAAGTAGCTAGGATTACAAGCACACACCACCATGCCCGGCTAATTTTTTTTTTTTTTTTTTTTTGCATTTTTTTGTACAGTTTTGCCATGTTGCCCAGACTGGTCTTCAACTCCTGGCCTCAAGCTATCCTCCCACCTCAGCCTCCGAAAGTGTTGGAATTACAGGCATGAACCACCACTCCCAGCTAAGAATACAGTTTTAATGGCTATACTGTGTCACATCTTATAAATGCAGCCTAATGGTTTTTACATGTTAGTTAGCTTGTAACTATATCACATTTCCACATTGTACTGAAAATTTCTGTAAATAAAGTTTATGTGTATTTCTGACTTTTTTTAAAATAATAAATTATTCGGAAATCTACACATTAGAACAAAGCATATGTACATATTTTAGTATTTAAATACTAAGACTGTGGGTTCTGGCACCAGAAATCTTGGTTTTGGCAACCAGATAGTCATTTACTTGCGGTATAGTCTTAAGCTATTATTAATATCTTTTCAGGGCTCAGTTTCTTCATTTGTAAAATGACAATCAAAATAAAAACACCTAGCTTCCAGAAGGACCATGATAACTTAATGGGCAAATACAAAAGCCCTTTGCAAGGTGTAAAGGCTATACAAATGTTAGTCATTGGTATTACTGACATGTTTCCAAATCTTGTTTCCTTCCTAGTTGCCACTTGAAATATGACAGCCATAACCCGGTTCTGTATATACCATGGAGATAAGGACAGAGTAAGCAAGGTTGTACCTCAAGGCTAACAGGCGTGGGGGAGGACGCTTCCAACCTTCCACTAGAAATCTCTGTAACAAGAATTTATGTCTCTCTGACATCTTACACCAACACTGCATGGCCTGTGGGGAAAAGGGTCACAGAGAGTACGCAGCCAGGTTAACTCATTACCATAAATGTGCTTGGAATTGAAGAAGAAAATCAAGTAAGGGCAAATGGGTAAAAAGCGCTGTCTGCAGCTGGCATTTACTTTCTGCAAGATTAAAACATTCAGCTGAATAAATTGATGTCATATCTCTGTAGCTGGTCAGGGTCACATAATGAAATAAAAATGTAATGCAATTGCAGGCCCCCTCAAGAGAAGGTGCAATGTTCTTTCGTTCTCTGCATATCTGAAGCACTGCAAACATTGAGAAGGAAAGACAGGTGAGGCCAAATGTCTCAGGATGCATTGGGAAGTGTGAACTTGAAGGGATGAGAGAGGGAAAAAAGTGTCAGATAAATGCTCTTTTGGAATCAGAGTCAATCAAACTGCCTTTCCTCCCATGCCCCACCCTTGTGGTTTTGCTAGGTGGAAAGTATATACAAGAACATTGAAGACTGGGCACTATAACTATTTGAAGAAGGAGAGAAAGAGAAGACAAAAGAAGGGAAGGAGAGAGGAAGGAAGGAGAGAGGAAGGAGAAAAAGGACTCTGTAATAGAGAATAGTTACAACAGATGCCTTAAAATAACCTTGAGAGTCTGGCAATTGGACTTTTAAAAGTGTAAAACTCCAAACATATTTCATGTAGCTCTGTAGTTTCAGAAAGGAGTGAACTGAAATGTGAGAAAGGATTTTGGACAGAAAGGGCAGTCGGTCTGAGAAAAACTGTAGCACCTTCCCTGAGATATTTAAAAATAGCCACAATGCTCTGGAATGCTAAATATGGGTATGTCTGAGAGTGGGGAAAGTTCAAGACCAATCTTGGTTTACTCAGATCCTGCTATGTTGTTCTACACAGCTAAACTTATTTCTTTTGTAGCTGGCAACATGAAATGTAAGCCTAAAGTATAAAATTGAGGAAAATTATACAACGATGAGTGTTTCCAAACATTTTCCAAGGCATTGCAATATTTTTTTCCCCCAGAAAAAGAGTCATCCATTTAATGAGCATTTTGGCTTTGAGGTGACATTTGAACTGGATCATAAAAGATAGAAATTAATTATACAGGCAGATAAAAGGAAATAAAATTACCATTCATTTAAGCATGCTAGATATCCCATATTTATTACAGCTCAGAGTAATAAAAGATTTGTTTTCAGCAGCCTCATTTCCTTATTGTCTTTGATTTTCACACAGCTTCCCACCTCAAACCTTTCCTTTCACCCAACATTTGCTCTCACACAACGTGTGTTGGCCTTCCCCCATTAAAAAGCCTTCAAATCAAGCCATTTAATGTGATAACAAAAGGAAAAAGGCAACTATTTTGTGCCAGACATTGTGATGTATATGGTACATTACTCATCGCACTCAATCTTTACAACAAACTTATTTAGTAACTGAAGTGCAGACAAGTTTGACAGTTTGTCCAGAAGGCCAGGATTTTGAACCTGCTTCTCTCCTTCCTTTATACTTTGCCAGATATATTCTATTTCCAGTAATGTCAGGCTTAGTTGCTTGGACCAGCTGTCTCAGTAAAAACAGCTAAAATGAATAGATTAAATATATTATAATCTATTTTTAAACTTATAAAATAATTATACATAAGATATAAGATCTACATATAATCTTATACATAAGATTATATATAATTGATTACATATGTATATATACATGCACACACATATATGTAATATTTATTTATTAATATTTATTCTTTAGAGTATAGGCTATAATAGGATATATACACGCCTTCATACATATATTAAAGAACTGAGAAAGTACTAGGTTAACATTGCAAGAGAACAGCAACTCAGAAAAATGGCATGAGCATCCTGGAAGTTACTCCTGAGATAATTCACTGAGACTGACAAATTTGAACTTTTGTTTTGATGGCTTTGTGAGATGTGGGGACTGTAGTAAAACCTACATTAAGATGGGTAATGTAGCTGAAAAATTAGCTGAGAATTTGAAAAACTTTACTCTCATTATGACGGTGAATTGAATGTAGACCAACCTTCTCATGGCTTTGAAGCCCAAGTCAAATCATCCAGGCTTGAACAAAACTGCAGATCTTGAATTTCAATTAAGTTGTTCCTGATAATGTTAGTTCAGCAGTCATGGGGCAGAAGCAGACAAGTGTTGTTTGGAGAAAGGACATTCATTCTAGACTATGGAGTATTCATACAAACAACTTTTAAGGCATAATGATCACAAAGATAGTCAGGCATACAAAAAAAATTAGAACACATTAGGGACAACTAGCAGAAATAACAGACAATAGAAAGATATGGAAAAAGATCTTGTTAATTAAAATGATCAAAAACAGATTATGCTTAAATAAATTAGAGAAAAACTTGAACCTAGTATTATTATAAACAAATTAGAGAAGAATTTGAAAGTCATTTGCAGGATATAGGTAATGTTAAAAGAGAAACCAATATTTAAAAAGATAAATAGAAGTTTTAGAAATTAAAAATGCTAAAATTAGAACCTTTATAACATGTTAAACAATAGGTATAGCTAAAGAGAATATTAGTGAGCTGGAAGACTAACCAGAAGAAAATTTCATGTATGTAGCATAGCATGGAGGAACAAAAAGAGGAAAAACATGAAAAAAGGTAAGTTATGGAGCATTCAATACAGAAGAATAATTTATATTTAACAGAAATGCTCTGTAACTTTTTAGAATGCTTTAGAATTTTCCTTTAAGAAGAAAAGGAATGGGATATAGGTAACATTTAAAAAATAATTATTAATACTACTCAAACAGATGAAAGATGATAAGTTACATTTGCAGAATACCAAGAAATCCTAAGCAGGATAAGTTAAAAGAATTATACATTTAGGTATATTGTAACAAAACTATAGAAAACCGGAGACAAAAAAAAAAACTCTTAAAAGCAGTGTAGCAGAAATGACAGTAGTCTTAGCAACAAAAGTTAGAAGACAAGGAAATGTTTTCAGTGTACTGAAAGAAAACAACCGCCAACTGGAATTTTCTACAAAGTTTTCTACAAAAAAGTTTTCTATAAAACTTTCAAGAATGAAAGTAAAATAATGTCATTTTTGGACAAAGGGAGATTATGACACCTATGGAACACTACTAAAAGAAATTCTACAAGATGAACCTAGGCAGGAGAAAAACACACCCTAATAGAAGGTCTAAAATGCAAAAAGAAAGGAAAAGCTTAGGAAATGTTAAATATTTGGGTAAATCTAAGCAAACATTGTGCTAAACAATAGTATTAATGTCTTGAGGGATTAAAAAGATAAAACATATATCAGTAGCATATAAATTGGAAAGTAAGTAAATGAAATGAATGCATTCTAAGTACTTGTAATGCCTTGGAATACAGTTATTAATTATTTTTACAAATTGTAAAAGTTGCATATGTACGTTTTAATGGACAGATAAATACTAAATAAGAGAAATAGGGTATATTTATTTCAAAGTCATAGTGGGGAAGCAATGGAATGAAAATACATGTTTGATTCAAAAGAAGAAAAGGAAGAAGGCATGATAAAGCAAACACCACAAATGGAAAGCATAGAATAAAATGGTACATTTATCCCAATGTACAGTAATTCTTGACTAGGTGCTCCAGTTAAAATACAAGGATTGTCAGCTTGGATAAAAGACAAAAACCATTTATATGCTGTTCAAAAAACGCACATCTAAAAATTAAGGTTAAGGAAATATCAAAAGTCAAAGATGAAAGAAATATATGTTAGACAAATACTAACCAAAAATCCCTGGCATTATTTTGTATTTTCTTTTGAGTAATGTCTGATATATCAATATCAGACAGATTAGACATTAAGTTGGTGTATTACTAGAAATGAATTGGGATGGTTCACAATGACAAAAGGTTTAATTCAAGATGAGAATTTAGCAATTTTAAGATTTTATGTTTCTATTTATATAGGCCTCCTTTCCCAAAGGGAAATAGATAAATAAACATCATGATGGGAAATTTTAACACACACCTCTCAAAAATTGATGGAAAAACCAGAAAAATTAGTAAAGTTATTTAAGATTTCAATAACACAACTATGTATGTATTTATATATATAAATTCATACTTAGATACATAAAAATTTCTATTCTTTTGAAGAAATACAGAATTCATAATCTTTTGAGGCTTGTATGAAACATTTTTAAAAAACAACCAAATGTCATGCTATGAAATAAAAATTTATAAATTTCAAGTGCTATATTAAGTATATTAAGTATTTTATTAAGTATGTTCTTTGACCACAACATCAGTAGCAAACTGAAAATTAGAAAATTCTCATATGTTTTGAAATTTTAAAATACACCTCAACTGATAATCAAAAGAGAATCATAGTAAAAATTAGAAAGTATTTTGAACAGAATAATGAAAATATTATATATCAAAACATGTGGGATACAGCTAAAGCTACATACAAATCATAGCTTTAAATGAACTCATTAGAAAGGAGGAAAGGCTGAAATTTGATGACCATGTTAGAAAAAGCAGAGCAAAATATACTACAAGTAAGTAGCAGGAGCAAATAACAAGAGCAAAAATTAATAAAATATAAAACAAACAGAGAATCAACAAAGTCAAAAGTTTTTTTTAAAGACTGATAAAATTGAAATCAGGAATGGTGGGAGACAGAAATTGGGGGAGAGAAAGAGAGAGGTTCCTAATGATCCATGTCAGGAATTAAAAGCTGAATCACTATAGAACTACATTTTCTCCCACTTTTACAAGTTATTCTTACTAATAAAGTATTTCACATACATTTTCTCATTTAATATATTATAGTGAGTACTCATCATGCAGAACAAACAGCTGGTGCTTACTTGGTTTGTAGTCCTGGCTTTTTTTTTTTTTCCCTATAGTGTGCTTATTCAAAAGGAAAGTGTATTTTTTTCTCAATTATATTTTACTTAGAATTAAGGATTATCTTAAATCATAAATGACTGCCATCTCATAAAAGAATAATTAGCTTTTCATTAGATTCATGCAATATGAGTTCCTGAAAGTTTGGAAGCATCAGATGAAAATATATGAGAAATTATTTATTTCAAAATTTATTGATAGGACAGAATGGTACTTGAATTTAAAAAACGGGGAAAAGTGAAGATGATGATTATGAGGAAGTTAGTCACTGAGACAGGTAGTAATGATGAAGAAATGGTGAGACTTATAAATGTGAATGGCCACAGTAATAAAGAGTAAAAGTAGAAAATCAGTAATTTCAGGCAAATCACTTTATTTACAAGCATGTAATTAAACTATCTGCACGCAATCATTTCTGTAGACACTATCTTACAGAGTTGTTTTTGTGTCTTTGGAAAAACTATATATGTGCTTTGGGTTTCAGCTTATTTTTCTACTAGATGAGTAAACTGGATAAGATAACTCCAAATTTTCAAAATAGGATGGTTATTATGTTAGAAAGGAAACATTCTAGAATAATTAAAAGCATAGACTTTGGCCGGGCGCGGTGGCTCACGCCTGTAATCCCAGCACTTTGGGAGGCCGAGGCGGGCGGATCACAAGGTCAGGAGATCGAGACCACAGTGAAACCCTGTCTCTACTAAAAATACAAAAAATTAGCCGGGCGTGGTGGCGGGCGCCTGTAGTCCCAGCTACTCAGGAGGCTGAGGCAGGAGAATGGCGTGAACCCAGGAGGCGGAGCTTGCAGTGAGCCGAGATCGCGCCACTGCACTCCAGCCTGGGCGACAGAGAGAAACTCCGTCTCAAAAAAAAAAAACATAGACTTTAGAGTCATGAATTAATTTTTTCACTTAACAAATATTTATTGAACAACTACTATGTGCCAGCAGCTCTGTGTTAGACGCTAAGGATATGGATAAGGTCTTTCTCACCATAGAATTTCTCTTCTATTAAAGAGACGGGCTCTAAACAGGTAAAATATTATGTAAAAATATAAAATACTATGTGACATGTGCTATATGAGTAATAGGGTGCTGTGATACAGATTAAAAGAGATGTTTGAAAGCTTCTTGGTACTGTACCTAACTCATAATAAAATGCTGGTTGAGATCATAATTTTATTCTAGAAGCCTATAGAGCTGTTCTTTAGTCAGGACTCATTTCGTTGCAAAAGGTGGAAACCCAACCAATATTGGCCTAATAAAAAAAAAAGGAATGTGTTTATTCATGTATTTTGGAAGCCCAGGGTTGCCTTAGGCAGAGTTGGACTTGGTGTCTTGAAGGATATTGTCAGCCTCACTCGTTCTTGCCTGCTTCCCCTATCCCGCTGCCAGAGATAAGCTTCATGAGAGCAGACACTATCTCCAGCTTGAGTGTGTGGTGGTTACAGTCAGGGACAATAGAGGAACAAACGTATCTGTGATTTGCTGTATTTAGGTCATTGTGCCTGAGGCAGACATTTTCCCCTGTGCTCTTTTAGTAATAACATCTTCATAAATTTTATCTAGGCATGTGGCCATCTAACTAGAGAACATGTTTCTCAGCCTTCCTTGCAGCTAAGTGTGGCCAATTATTCAACAATGCAACATGAGTGAAAGTGACGTGTGGAACTTCTATATCACTTTTAAAAATTGCTTGCCCTCTCCTGGCTCTGTCTCTTTTCCATGTGCTGAAATGCAGATGAGGTGTTGGTTTCACATGCTTCGTCCATGTAGACAGCACTCTAGCAGCCTTTCTCAATCAGGGGTTTCAGAAAAGAGTTAAGCCCTAATGCCCTCAGGCATCAGGCATCCATTGTATAATGCGTTGAGTTCTCTCTTATGCATCAAGAATGGTATCAGCAGTAGTTTCATAGCCTGAGGTCTTAGTTTTAAGTCTTTAATCCATTTTGATTTGATTTTTGTATATGATGAGAGATAGGGGTCTAGTTCCATTCTTCTGCATATGGATATTCAGTTTTCGCAGCACCATTTATTGAAGAGACTATCTTCTGCCCAAAGTATGTTCTTGGCCCCTTTGCCCAAAATGAATTCACTGTAGACATATGGATTTTTTTCTGAGTCCTCTTGGATTTGTTTCTGGGTTCTCTATTCTGTTCCATTGGTCTATGTGTCTGTTTTTATGCAAGTATCATGCTGTTTTGATTACTGCATATTGTAACTGTATAGTATAATTTGAAGTCAGGTAATGTGATTCCTCCAATTTTTTTCTTTTCTTTTCTTTTCTTTTTTTTTTTTTGAGACAGAGTCTCACTCTGTCGCCCAATCTGGAGTGCAGTGGAGCTATCTCGGCTCACTGCAACCTCCACCTCCTGGGTTCAAGTGATTCTCCTGCCTCAGCCTCCCGAGTAGCTTGGGTTATAAGCACCTGCTCCCATACCCAGATAAATTTTTGTATTTTAGTAGAGACGGGGTTTTGCCACATTGGCCAGGCTGGTCTCAAACTCCTGACCTCAAGTGATCCGCCTCAGCCGCCCAAAGTTCTGGGATTACAAGTATGAGCCAGTTTCATTCATACCTAGTATGGCTTTACTCTCCACTGTGAAAGGGCAGCACCAAATTCAATGTAAACTCCTCTAGTCACTGTGCTCTCCTTCCCTCAAGTACACAGACTCTTTGTGCTACACAGCTATTGCTGGGGATAGGGGAGGGGTGGCTTCTGCAATTCAAGGCAGTCTCTCTGACCCTCCTCAATGCTTCTTTCCATGATATGAAGTTAAAACCAGGTGCTGTGATTGTTCACCTGATTTTTGGTTCTTGTGATGGTGCTATTCTGTGTGCAGATAGTTGTTAAAGTTTCATGTTCCTTCCAGGGGTACAAATGGTGTAGGCTTCTATTCTGCCATCTTGGTTTACCCCTGTCCTTTTGTTTCTTGAGAGATATTATATTAAGAGAAATCTAATATACAACCCACAATTATGCTCTTGAAAGCCCCTTCCTCTTGTTTTTAATATTTAAATTTCAAGAGCTTTAGGGGTACAAGTGGTTTTGGATTACATGGATGAATTGTATAGAAATGAAATATGGGTTTTTATTGTACCTATCACCTGAATAGTATACATTGTACCCAATAGGTATTTTTTCTTCTTTTTTTGAGAGGGAGTCTCTCTCTGTCACCCAGGCTGGATGGCAGTGGCACGATTTTGGCTCACTGCAGCCTCTACATCCTGGATTTGAGCGATTCTCCTGCCTTAGCCTCCCAAATAGCTGGGACTACAGGCGTGCACCACCATGCCCGGCTAATTTTTCTATTTTTCGTAGAGACGAGATTTCACCATGTTCGCCAGGCTGGTCTCAAACTCCTGACCTCAAGTGATCCACCCGCTTTGGCCTCCCAAAGTGCTGGAATAACAGGCGTGAGCCACCATACCTGGCCCCAGTAGATATTTTTCATCCCTCACCTCCCTTTCATCCTCCCTTCTTCTGAGTCTCCAATGGCCATTATACCACTCTGTATGTCTTTGCCCCCACTTATAAGTGATAACATCTTGTATTTGGTTTTCCATTTGTGAGTTACTTCACTTAGGATAATGGCCTCCAATTCCAACCAAGTTGCTTCAAAAGACATTATTTCATTCTTTTCTATGGGTGAGTAGTATTCTGTGATGTATATGTACTATATTTTCTTTATTCACTTATTGGTTGATGGACACTCAGGTTAATTCTATATCTTTACAATTGTGAATTGTGCTGCTATAAACACTCATACGCGGGTGTCTTTTTTGGTATAATGATCTATTTTCCTTTGGGCAGATACCCAGTAGTGGGATTGCTGGATCAAATGGTAGATCTACTTTTAGTTCTTTGAGAAATCTTCATACTGTTTTCCACATTGTAAAACCTAGGAAAAACTATTCTGGACATTGGCCTGGGCAAAGGATTTATGACTAAGACTCCAAAATTAAATGCAACAAAGTCAAAAATAAATAAATGAGACCTAATTAAACTAAAAAGCTCTGCACAGCAGAAGAAATAATCAACAGGGTAAACAGACAACCTAAAGAATGGAAGAAGATATTTGCCAACTATGTCTCCAAACAAAGGGCGAATATCCAGAATCTATAACGTACTCAAACAAATTAGAAAAAAAAAATACAAATAGTTCCATTAAAAAGAGGGCAAACAACACGAACAGACATTTCTCGAAACAAAATATACAAATGACCATCAACCATTGGAAAAAATGCTCAACATCACTAATTATTAGGGAAATGTAAATTAAAACCACAATGAGATACCACCTTACTCCAGCCAGAGTGGCCAAAAAGTAAAAAAAAAATATAGATGTTTGTTTGCATGCATGTGGTAAAAAGAGAATGTTTACACACTGCTGGTGGGAATGTGAATGTAAATGAGCAGAACCTCTTCCTCTTTTCCTCAGGTGTTTTGTGTTGTTTTGCTTTGTTTGCATACAAAGCTGCTGAAGATACCTTCTGTGCCGCATGATACAATATCTTCCTCATTCCCAAAGGGGCTTTTGTCCCATCCCACTTCCCACCTTTTTATGTAGAGCACCTTGCTTTCTCTGCTAAGTCTTCCCCCCTCATATTTTACCTCTGCGGTTTAGTCTCCATTACTAGTTTACCATTCTCTAGTCTATGTCACCAAAGATAAGGGACCTTGCTGGGAAAGTCAAGGGTTCTCTATTGAGGACTGAAAGGGGTGGTGGGACATTGAGCAGGCAAAGACAACCTTATCTTTAATAAATTGTAAAGGAGGAAAAATATAAACACTCAGCAGTTAATAAAGCTATCACTGCAATGTTACAACATTAATATATTGTGAAAATTTTCCATTAAAAAAACAAGTGCTTATTTATTTATTTATTTGAGATAGAGTTTCGTTCTTGTTGCACAGGATGGGGTGCAGGAGTGCGATCTCAGCTCACTGCAACCTCCATCTCCCGAGTTCAAGCAATTCTCCCATCTCAGCCTCCCGAGTAGCTGGGATTGTAGGTGCCTGCCACCAAGCAGGCTAATTTTTTGTATTTTTAGTAGAGACGGGGTTTGACTATGTTGACCAGGCTGGTGTCGAACTCCTGACCCCAGGTGATCCACCCACCTTGGCCTCTCAGAGTTCTGGGATTACAGGCGTGAGCCACAGTGCCCGGCCTACACTTATCATTAGTAATGACTACACAATGCATCATTCCATATACAGGTGGTATCTATATATGTACTCTATTTTCTATTGGTGAATATTTAATTTGTTAAAATGTTTTATTAATAAAAAAACTGCTGTGAAGATCCATAGACATACATCTGAGTATTTTTCAACTTATTTATTTTGAGCAAATTTGGTAAAGTGAGATTGCTGGTCCAAAGGTACGTGCGTTAATGAAAATTTTGCCGTATTGCCCTTCAGAAAGATTCACCAATTTGTCTTTTACTAATGATATGAGATATCATTTGTTCCACAATTATGCCAGGACTAGTTATCATCATTTTTTTAAGCTTTGTCAATTCAATAGGCAAAATAATTATTTCATTTATTTCTTCATTAGTGAATTTGAATCTTTTTTGTTTTTACCTTTTTTTGTTTTACTCTTATTGATTGTTGATTTTTAAAATTACATATTTGTTTGCTACTGAGGTTGAATTGTAATTTAACATTTGGCCATATATCATATGATTTTGGAGTTGGAAAATGTCTTCAAGATATTAGCCATAACCAATCATGGTGAAATTTACTAAATTGCAATCTTTTCCTTGACCTCCTTTTCCATCATTTGGCCCTATAACTCACACATACCCAAAGCAATTCCAGCAGAATGAAATAAATTCATCGAATAATTTTGATAAATCAAACAAAAAAGTTTTGTAATAGAACCATATATCTCTTATATGGTTCTCATCTAAGGGTCAGGAACTTATTGCTTTTAAGGAATAAGATAATTATGATGGGTTAGTTAGCCTAACAGATGGAAGGAAGCTCAGGAGACCCAGCCAACTTAGTGATAGCAGCACAGTACATAGGCCAGGTCTTGTGCTCTGGCAAGTAAGGAAAGTTAGTATGAAGGAGGGGAAATGCATTTCCCAAAGCTTCTGAGCAAGGGCAGAATCAGGACTCAAACTCAGATCTGTCTACAAATCCAGTGTCTTTTTCATAAAAAACAAAAACAAAATCAAAAGAAGACAAAAGGAAATCTAAAGAGAAAGAAAATGATTATATCTTTTGTAGGACAGCTATGGTTGATTAGAGGAAGCAGGACATGTTCAAACCTTTCTTTCTAGCATAAATAAAAGGCTGACTTGGTCATAATGAGAAAAGTTATGCTTATGGTTAATACTGTGATGGACCAAAGAGATCATGTTTTAAAAAGTTCTGTGTTTTAATTATTACATTTAGTGCCCTTTATTCTGTTTCCTGACAATTTGAATCCCAGTTGTTCTAGAAGGTTGGTGCCTCCTAAGTTCCTCTTCCTTTAACAAGTGTCTGTTTGAAATGCTTGTTCCCAGGTGCCGTAAAGAAATAGCACTTGAACATAAGTTTAATTTACTCAGCAAGGCCATTTTTATACTTTCTGAAGAAAGGGTACACTCGTCAGCAGTTTTGCCACCAGAGTACACCGAACACAGGAGACAGGGTCATTTAAAACCTGACATGTCCACCCTACTGCTGTGTCCAGTTTCCATTGGCTGGAACAAGACCTCATGTTCTGTATTTGTCCTGATTGGCTAGCAAATTAGAGAACTTTTTAAAAGAGGCAAAAGTAGAGGAGAACAAAGGAAGGAGGAAGTAATTTGTGGAATACTGAGAAAGGTGAAAACACCTTTAAATAAGGAAGAGGAACAGGATATGACCTAATGCTTACTTGGACCAGTATAAGCATGCTGGGGCAAATAGTTAGGCTAAATTGTAGGAGCTAAAAACATAAAGTACATTGATTTCTTTATCACGGCTAGCAGATATTTAAGAATGTTAGCACAGGTCTTTAAATAAATTTTGCTTCTGAGAGAAGTTACTATTTATTTCTAATTAAATGGGGAGGAAAGTCTTTGAAGAGGAACCTTTACTTTATTTTTTACATGTCCCATGCAGGTCAAGGTCACATGGAACTACTTTGACATTTGAAGCCTGTCCCACTCAACTTCCAGTTGATTATCTTACATCTTCTCTTACTTTCTGAACATCCTTGGATGTTATTCTTACTTGCCTCTTACACAGATTGTTAGCATCCCATATCAGAAGTTTAATCCCCAGTGCAAAGCAAGGCACATAGTAGGGTTTATTGTAAATGCAATGTGCATGATCTAATGATGACTTAAACAGCCCTACAGAAAGATTCAGCCAATATTTATGAAGCAACTGCTAGCTGCTGGGTGCATGAGTTTGATATGAGATATTAAACTCAAAATCCTCCTGTCATGTAGAAGATACTGGCCCCATTTTTCAGATGACAGGAATGAGGTCAAGAAGAGTCAATTAATTTCTCAAGATTCCACATTCAGTGGGGCTGGGATTTGAATTTTGGTTTCTTGACTTCAAAGCTGGTGCTGTTTTCACAGATCCACGCTCCTGCTGGATTTGCTCAGCACATCCTGATCAAAGGTGGAAGAGCTTTGCACAGAGACCTATAATGACTGATGACATTGACAGACAACGAGAAAATAATATCATAATTATTGTGGTGGTTCTTGCTAACCAAACCCCATGGTGCCTGTGTTCTTGGGCAAAGATTGATTTTAAAAAGCAAAATAAAGTACAGAGAGACTGCCTTTGCATTGAAGCCAAAATTGATGGGTTTTCAGGAAGCAAATTACTGGACTTGTGATTGTTTTCTGCTGGATAAATATCCAAATAGAATTTTCAGGGGCTATAAATGCAAATTGTTTACACTATTAAAAACGTACTGAATGCTAATGTCTATAGAACTTGACTGTTTCTGCCTGAAAATGTTAAATGTAGGAAAAGCATAATAAGGCTTCCTCAACATTCCGTAAATGGCATTAAGTACATTATTTCCTCAATAAAAATAAAAGAATTTCATAGAACAAAATAAATGTAAATGCTACAAATTGCTTTGTATAGCTACTTTTCTATTAAAGCAGATTTCACTATAGATGGGAATCCAGCTTCATTAAGTTCTCATAGGTCAGATTATTCACTAATAGATCACCAGCAGCACTTAGTGTAATTCCTTTGCTTTCTTCAAGAGCTTTTTGTCACTAAAAATATGCAAAAACCATACCCCCGCAAAAATTGGAATGGTTTGTAGATGTCAAATTTGTAAACTACAATTTGAGAATGTATGTATTTCAAAATCTGTTGTTTAAGCCATTAGAAATGGTTGAACTTTTCATAAAGAATAATTGCTTACAAAATAAATTTTAGAGATGGATAGAATTGTTTCATCAGTGGAAAGAAAGGAAAAATCTTCCAGGTTTCAAGAATTCATACATCACAAGGGAATTCATAAACCTAATTAGGAGATGCTGTTTAAAAATTTTTAAAAATTATTTAAAAACTGTGGTTAAATATACACAACATAAAATTTACCATGTTGACCATTTTTAAGTTTACAGTTCTGTGGCATTAAGTCCATTCCCATTTTTGTGCAATGATCACCACCGTTCATCACCATGAGGTTTTCATCTTTCCAAATTGACATTCTGTACATTAAACAAGAACTCCCTACTCCCTATTTCCCCCTTCTCCTCACCCCTAGCAACCACCACTCTACTTTCTGTCTCACGTAAATGGAATCATACAGTATTTGTCCTTTCGTGTAGCATAAAGACTTCAGGGTTCATGCATGTTGCAGCATGTGTCAGAATTTCCTTTCTTTTAAATAAATATTCCTTTGTACCTTTATGTTACATTTTGTTTATCTATTGACTCATCAGTGGACACTTGGGTTGCTTTTTTCTATTGTCTATACAGATAATGCTGCTATGAACATGATGTGCAATATCTTTTGGAGTCCATGCTTTCTATGTATCCTGCCTTTGGGTATATTGGCAGAAGTGGATTTGCTGAATCATATGGCAACTCTACATTTAATTTTTTGAGGAGCCACCATATAGTTTTCAAAGTGACTATATTATTTTACACTCCCACCAGCAATGCACAAAGGTTCTTATTCCTCCACCTTCTCATCAACACTTGCAATTGTTTTTAAAAATAATATGCATCCTCCTGGGTTTAAAGAATAATGTTCTTAACACTAAACTTAAAAATTTTTTTTATTTGCTGAAGTTCTTTAAACTCACTGATCTCTACTTAATTGTTTATATTTTTAGATGTAATTTTATACTTTTTTGATTTTGTTATTTGACTAGTTCTGTCTCTGTCATTAGCCTGTAAGCTCGAGTGTAGAATATGTCTAGCTAGCAAAATTTTCCAGCATATGCTAAGTGCTCAATAAAGTAAGTATCTGTTGAGTGTATAAATAGTGGAATTAATAAATTCCCAGGTCAGTACTTTTCTAGTTCATTTTCATTCTATTCAGCAAACTTGAATGATCACCTACTATCTACCAAATAGTATTTAACAGTATCCTGAGAATACTGTTAAATATCTTTGCTCAGATGTTGTCTTTCTTAAAACTGGGTATTTTTGTTAAAACCCTAACCCACACCATCAGAACTTAAGGCAATTTGGCAGAGTAATATTCCCACTAACGTCATTAATCCAATGAGTATCTATTCAGGACTGTGTATATGCAAGGAAGTGTGCAGTAGGTTTTGAGCAGGAGGTGGTGTGTATGGTAATGAATAGAATGACTAAAAATACAGGGATATCAGTTTTTTCTGTCTGGAGAAATCTCCAGTCCCTACTAATTAATACTTTACTCAGCATTGAGGGCTTAAATAAATATCGCTTCCACTGGGAAGCCTTCCTTAACTCTCTAAGCTAGATTAGACTCTTTTGTTATGAACTGCCTTACAGCATTTATCCTAATTTTCATTAACTATTGAGTAATTTTCTTCCTAGTAAATATCTTCCTAGAGGTTAATGATGGAACAGCTGTGTGTGCTTTCTCCACCTCTTTCTCTGGTTCTAACACAAGGCCTGGCCCATATCTATCAGTCAGGAGACATTTGATGAATGAATGAAAGAGCTCATTCTTTCATTCATTTTGTCCTGAGGGAGCCTGCAGTCTAATAGAGGAGTTACAAAATGCCTTAGCATTGCAAATATTAATATAAACAAACCACTGTAGAAGCAAAGAGAAGGAAAAAGTAATTCTAACTGCAGAGAGAGGGAATCTGAAGACTCAACAGTGAAGTTGCTTCTGAGCCATGCTGTGCATAGGCTTAAGTGAAGTTCAGAGGTGCATGGGCTCAAGTGAAGTTCAGAGGTGCGTGGCCTCCAGGGCTGTGCAGAGGTGCGTGGGCTCCAGGGATGTGCAGAGGTGCATGGGCTCCAGGGATGTGCAGAGGTGCATGGGCTCAGGTGAAGTGCAGAGGTGACACCAGCATCCTAACTCATAGACTCTTTTTATCTTTCTAAGTCCTCCTTCAGTCTCTGCTGTGTGCATGCACAATTTTTACATTCTTGTGACCAATATATATGCAGTTTCATTGTCTGCAGATAGAGCTCAACATTGTACCACAATTTTACAGAAAAGTCTTACGGTTTTCTGCGGCTGAAAATATTCCAGGTGTGTGGCTGTGGACATTCTACTTTAAGCCTCAGTTTCCCATTTGCATATTGGGTTTTGGTAAGGGGGAAATGATTATAATGTACTTGGTTGGTAATTTCATGTGGTTTTGGGCCACACAGTACATCTTGGGGAAAGGTTTGTTATAAGTTTTTCAACCATGATTTTCAGCTCTAACTTTGTTCACAGGGAGGGCAGGTAAAGATTGAAAAATCACTCAGGCTTCCCAGACAGCCCAGTTTACCTAGTCTTTCAGACACTGGAAGTCCTTGGAAAGATTTCTGACTGATATTTCAAGAAGCTGTGTTAGCCATGGGAATGGACACACCCTGATTATTGCAGGTAGATAAAAGCAAGGAGCAAATGGTGGGCTTAGCAGCCGCGGCCAGCAGAAAATTCAGGAAATTTAGCTCCATTCTCATCACCTTTTCTCAATGAGTCTTGGTCTTACAATGGAAGTGAAAATGCAAAGTCAGAAAACAGAAATCCCTTCAAATATTTTATTGCACACTGATAGACGTAGTAATTTTTCTCTGTGATCCATCACCAGAACACTTGCTAAGGGAGGTTATTTATTAGTTTCACAAAATGATAGATTCTTTCCAGGCACACATGCTGATTTAGTCTCAACTGTATGGCAGAATTCCTTAAAGACCCTATCTTTCATAGACTTTGGAGCAAGGTATTCAGATCATTAATTTTGAAGAAAGGGCTCTGACAAGATAGCAGATAAATCAGAAAAATATTACCTTCTTACTCTTTCCTGGCAAGAGCTGCAATAGTTTAAGAAATTAGCTTTAAAAAATTGCAGAGCTGAGGTAGATTTCACACGTTAGGTACTAAAATATTTTGCAGTGTTTGAATGTGAAATTCAACACATTATAAAAATTATCAGAACATATCTGCTGGATAAGAAAAATAATTTACTATATTGACTGCACCCCAGTTTTCTTTTTTTCTCTCTCTTTTCTTTCTTTCTTTCTTTCTTTCTTTCTTTCTTTCTTTCTTTCTTTCTTTCTTTCTTTCTTTCTTTCTTTCTTTCTTTCTTTCTTTCTTTCTTCCTTCCTTCCTTCCTTTCTTTCTCTCTCTCTTTCTTTCTTTCCTTTCTTTCCTTTCTTTTCTTTCTTTCTTTCTCCTTCCTTCCTTTCTTCTTTCCTTCCTTCCTTCTCTCTCTCCCTCCCTTCCTTCCTTCCTTCTCTCTCTCTCTCTTTCTTTCTTTCTTTCTTTCTTTCTTTCTTTCTTTCTTTCTTTCTTTCTTTCTTTCTTTCTTTCTTTCTTTCTTTCTTTCTTTCTTTCTTTCTTTCTTTCTTTCTTTCTTTCTTTCTTTCTTTTTCTTTCAAAGGAATCTCACTCTGTTACCAGGCTAGAGTGTAGTGGCACGATCTCAACTCACTGTAACCTCTGCCTCCCGGGTTCAAGCGATTCTCCTGCCTTAGCCTCCTGAGTAGCTGGGACTACAGGCATGTGTCACTATACCCAGCTAATTTTTGTATCTTTAGTAGAGACGGGGATTCACCATGTTGGCCAGGATGATCTCGATCTCTTGACCTTGTCATCTGCCCACCTTGGCCTTCCAAAGTGCTGGGATTACAGGTGTGTGCCACTGCGCCTGGCCTTTTCTGACAGGATTGGAGTTGTTTCTTCATAAATCCTCTTGGATTCCTAAGACACAGCTGTGCGCAGGTGTATAATCCCATTTAAAATAGTGTAAAAGATGAGAAGTGATTCAAGAAAAACTAGCCAGTGGTAGGGCAGTGTAAAGACTTATGCCAGTTTTCCTAAATTTAGAAGCTATTTTAATAAATTTCTCCATTGCTAAAATAACAACAACTTTTCTGTACAAACATTGACCGTATTTTCAAAGTAGAAAAAAGTAGAACTTTAAGGAAGAAGCAAAATGAATAGACTGAATCATGGATGTGTAAGGCAGGCTCAGGGGCCAGTCAGTCTTTAGGCACCCAGCTGCGGGGCTAAGCTTGTTCTCTTCGTTTGAAGGCTGCAGTGTTGGCCACCCAGCCTGAATTGCCTCAAACTTAGAGAGTTTTATTTCATTCTCATAGAAAATGCTGATTGTCACATGTTTACATTTTGCACAACTACAAAAAGAGATAAATTGAACTATGATAGAACATTGGCTATAGTGTGGAGTTGGGCAGGCAAGACCATAAGCATGGGGACCTGCTTAAAGACTATGTACTATAGTTGTCCAGAGTAAAAGATGACCATTGCCTGATTGAGGCAGAGGCAATAGAGATGGAAGAAGGACCAGTTCGACTTTGTGTTGTCTGAATGAGTGGCAAGAAGAAATAAGGAGTCCATGATGATGGCCCTGTTTTTCGACTTGAGCAACTGGGTTAAAGTTAACTTAGCCTCTGGAGTGAGGATGAAGGAGAAGATTTAAGGAAAAGGTGATTGGCTTACTTTTGGACATGGTTTGTCAATGCCTGTGATGTCTCAGATAGCCAATTAAATAGATGAATTTCAAGGTCAGTGTGGTAGGCAGAATTCTAGGATGCCACCAATACCCTTGTAAAATCTTCTTCTGAGTGTGTTTTTGTGGTGGAGATTGGGGGAGTAACTCATAACTTGCTTCTAACCAATAGAGTATGGCAAAAGTGATGGGATGTAACTCCCATGATTTGATTACACTAAAGGTAAAGGAATTTTGCAAATGTAATTACAGTAAATTCTCTAATCAGTTGACTCTCACTTCATGAAAAGCAAGATTATCATGGGTGGGCCTGCCCTAATTAGGTAAGATCTTTAAAGCAGGATCATGTCTTCCCTGAAAGTAAACACTCAAAGTGAGACACTCCTGTTATGTCTGAATGTGCGTGTCACTCTAAAATTCCCATGTTGGAACTAAACGTCAAGACGATAGTATTAAGGTGGAATCTTTTGGGAAGTAGTTAAGGGCTCCCCCTAATGACTGGATTAGTGCTCTCATGAAAGAGGTAGAAAGGAGCATTCTGTTTCTCCCACTTTCCTGCCATGTGAGGACATATAAGAGGGGACTGTATGAGAAACAGCCCTCACCAGACACTGAAACTACCGATGTCTTGGTCTTGGACCCCCAGGCTCCAGAATTGTGAGAAATAAATTTCTGTCATTGATAAATTACCCAGTCTCAGGTGTTTCGTTATGGCAGTAGAAGCAGACTGAGATGACTTTCCTGCTGCCTTTAAAGAAATGAACTGCCATGTCATGAGAGGACCTGTGAGACGGCCCATGGCAGGGAACTGTGGAGCTTCCAGCTGCTGAGAGCTTCCAGCTGCTAATGTAGTTGACAATTAGCAGGAAGTCATGGGCCTGAGTGTTACAGCTGAAGGGAGCTAAATTCTGCAAACAACCGTGTGAGCTTGGAAGAGAACTCTGGGTTCCGGAAGGGAATATAGCTTATGCAATATCTGGATTTGCACCTGAGGAGAAATAAGTCATGCCTGGACTCCTGAACTATGGACACCATGAGATAATAAACGTATGCTGCTATATTTGTTCACAGCATAGAAAACTACTGCAGGTAGCACTAGGACTGGATGTATAGATTGGGGATTCCATGACACAGAGAAATAAATGCTATCACCCAGGGACAGCCTGTAGAGTACGAGAATCAGTGTGCCAAAGAAAGAACTTGGAGGAACACCTACATTTTAGGAAGGAGAGGGAGACTTGCTATCAAAAAGAAAAAAAAAATCTGGAAGATGTCATCAGGAAGGGATGAATAGAGCAAGGAGAGAGTAAAGTAGAGGAAAGCCAAAGGGATGGAGCTCTTAAAGAAATGCCAAGTCGTCAACCATGCGCAATGCAGCGAAGAGATCCAGGAAATGAAGACCAAAACGTTGCCAGTGTAGGAATCGTGGGGGACCTTCTGAACAGTTTCAGTCAGGGGTGGTGGCTAGAAATGTGGGGGTCATATATAATGGGCTGAGGAGTGAAGGTGGGATGATTTTTCAAAACACTAAGTGAAAAAATAGATAGTCCCTAGAGATTTCAAGAATCCAGTGAGGAGTCTTTTGTATTTTGCTCCTCCTCCTCTCCTTCTCTTCTTCCTTCCTTGTCCCTCTTCCCCTACTTCTCCCTCTTCCTTCTCTTTCCCTTTCTTTCCTCTCCCTCCTCCTCTTCCCCCTTCTTCTCCTTCTTTCCCTTCCCTTCCTTCCTCCTTTACCTCTGCCTCCTCCCCTTACTCTTCCTTTTCCTCCTTTCCTTCCTGCTTCTCCTCCTCTCCTTTTCTCTGCCTCCCCCTCTCCTCCTCCTCCTCCTTCAGAATGAGATAGATTTGAAATGAAGGAAAAGATTCACCAGAGGGCAAGTCCTTGAGCTTAGCTTCTCATTGAGTCATTCACTATTTGCCACTTGCTGTGTGCCAGGCAATGGCTGCAAGTACAAATCTGCTTCTTGCTTTGAAGGGGGCTGTGCTAGGCAGAATAATAGCCCCACACAGACATCAGCATCTTAAGCCGAAACTGGCTATGTTTCCTGTTACTTTGCAGATGTGATTCAATTGTGGATCTTGAGATAGGGAGGTTATCCTAGAATACATGGGTGGGCCCAATAAAGGGGTTCTTATTATAGGAGGGAAGCAAAAAGGTCAAAGTCAGAGAAATGAGCTTTGAAGCAGAGGCAGGTGGCATCAGAGGGAGATGCAGAGGCTCTGTGGCTGGCTTTGAAAGTGAAGGAAGGGGCCACAAGTGAAGGAAGGCAGGTGGCCTCTGGAAGCTGGAAAACGCAAGTGACAGATTTGGCCCTCGATCCTCCGGAGGGAGTATAGTTGTGCTGACATCTTAATTTTGGCTCAGTGAAACCCATATCAGACTTCCCACCTGCAGAACAGGAGATAATAAATTCATGCTTTTTTAAGCCACTGAGCTTGCAGTTTGTCGCTGTAGCCGTAAGAAACTCACACAGAGGCTGATGGCAGAAGCAGCCTCCCTGACCTCCAGTTCCATGCTCTCCTTGGGAACCACTGGGGCTGCAGCGTCTGGGGAGGAACTCCCAGAAAGCTTTCCCAGGGAGGTATTGTCTGAACAGGGTTCAGAAGGAAGAGTGGGGATCAGACGATGACAGAGGTAGACAGTGAGGTGGCAGGGGATATTTCAGAGAGGGAGCATCAGGGACAAAACCTAGGGTCAGGAGTGTGCAGGAGAAACCCCAGATGCCTCAGCAGGTGCAGCGGGGCTGGACTCCAGAGCGCTGAGTGGGGAGCCCAGGGTACTGAGGCTGGCGCTGCCCGGTTGGCCCCAAGAGATCCTGACGACACAGAGGAGCTATCGAAAGGCTTTTGTAGGGGAATACACAGGGTAAGGTGTGGATGTTTGGGAAATGATTTGGAGGAAGGGGGAGGAGGGGATTGGAAAGCTAGAAGCAGGAAGTCCAGTCACGTGGTTGTCACAGTGATAGGAGCTAAGGTGGTGGTGTCAATGGAGAGAAAAGACAGAGCTAAAATTCCTTAAGGCCACAGAGTGGGTGTAAGGAATAAGGTGAAGTTCTAGGGAAGACAGAAGATGGGGAGCTAAGTGGACACTCCTCAACCGGGCTGCTACCAGCAGGGAGGCACCTTGTAGATGGAGCAGGTCGGGGAGGAAGTAAACCTCAGGAGACCAGGTGGTGTGTATAGCGGTGCCTGACTGCCTGCTTCCCCAGTGCCCTCCATTGTCCTCTGGCAGTGCTTGTGTTGGGGACAGGCGAAGCTTGGAAACACCTTCTTAAGAGATTAATTAAGGATCTGAGCAAGCCCAAGGATTAGGTTAGTGGTGTCTTCCAGCTCATCCTAGACCTACATTTTGGTCCCACTATCCCTCCCCAATCCCAGGTAGCATTTAATATTTGGGAGTAGGTTGCACCTTCTCCCATCCCCAGGGGCATCTGGACCAGGGAAAAGGAGGCTCTTACCTGCTGTAAGCTTCTTGGTTTAGTGTCACCCCTCAGGGATATTCAAGGCTCAGTTTAGGTTCCCAGTTACTGAAATGTGCTCACTTGCTTCACTCCCAGCTTCCAGCTCCATTTTCATGTTCTAAGCATTCCTTCCAGGGAGCCTCTGATCTTTGACTGCTGCTAATCTCTGGAAAGGACTGGTTTGCCTTTCCAGCACTCCCAGCAGCTTGCAGGGCTGTAAGCACCCTGGGACCTAGCTTTCTGTCTGTGGGAGGAAGAAAAGAGATTGTAGCCACACAGGCACCCCTCCTATTGATAGTGTAAACCATTAAAGCGTCTTTGGGGTAAAGAGGGGTCCCTTTTCCAGGATAGCCGATGACTCTGTGTACACGGAGGGAACAATTCTCCCTCTCAACAGGCAGGTAGGAGCTAATTTTAATAGCATAAAGAACTTGTATATAGGCACTGATCCCGGTGGCAGATTTACTTGCAGTGTGTGACATCAGCCAAGTAACTTACTTCATTCATTTGCCAGAGCTACTGTAATCGAATACTACAGACTTGGTGGCTTAGACAATAGAAATGTATTGTCTCAGTTCTGGAAGCCAGAAGCCCAAGAGCAAGGCTTCGGCAGGCTGCTTTCCCCTGAGGACTCTCTGCTTGGCTTGTTGATGGCCATCTTCCGTCTGTGTCCTCACATAGTCCCCCTTCTGTCTCTGTCTCCTAATTTCTCTTTTTATAAATGCCTCAGTCAAACTGGATTAGTGCCCAACCTAAGGACCCCATTTTAACTTTAAAGACTCCATCACCAAATCCAGCCACATTGTGAGGCACGGGGGTTAGGAATTCAGCATATGCAATCTCAGTTGTATATCTACAAGGATGCACTGGAAATTGGTAATACAGGCACTGTGCTTTCATGTTGAGTCGGTCTTTTGTTGTAAAGGAAATAAAAAAAAACTTTGATGTGGGCTTTGTTCTGTTCTTTTTCTCTCATGTAGTATCTTAATTTTTATTTCTTTATTGACATATTTAATTACATCAACATTTTTTAAAAAACTTTCTTTTTCTCCTCAGCTTTGTTGAGCTATAAGTGACAAAAATTTGTATATATTTAAGGGGAACAATGGGATGTTTTCATATACATATATATTGTGAAGTGATTACCACAATCAAGCTAATTGACATATTAATCACCTCACATAGTTACCTTTTTTCTCTTTTTGTGGTGAGAATACTTAAGATACAGTCCCTTAGGACTGGGTGCGGTGGCTCATGCCTATAATTCCAGCTCTTTGAGAGGCCAGTGTAGGCGGATCACTTGAGGTCAGGAGTTCAAGACAAGCCTGGCCAACATGGTGAAACCTCCTCTCAACTAAAAATACAAAAATTAGCTAGACATGGTGGCACACCTGTAATTCCAGCTACTCTGGAGGTTGAGGCAGGCAGGAGAATCACTTGAATCAGGGAGGTGGAGGTTGCAGTGAGCTGAGATCGTGCCACTGTATTCTAGCCTGGGTGACAGAGTGAGATGCTGTCTCAAAAAAAAAAAAAAAAAAAAAAAAAAAAGAAAGAAAGAAAGGAAAAAGATACAGTCTCTTAGCAAATTTCAAATATACAATACATTATTATTGACTATAGTCACTATGCTGTACAGTAGATCTCCAGAACTTATTTCCTTTGTTTAAAACTTTGTACCCTTTGACTGACATCTCTCCATTTCCTTCACCCCTCAACCCCTGGTCACCACCATTCTACTCCCTCTCTCTTTTTTTAAATATTCCACATACACATACTTCCCCTCCCCTAAGGGTGCAAGAGCCATGCAAAGCTGTGATCTAATCCTCAGAGACTCTGATTTCGTTGCTAAGAGATATGACCTGGACTGTAGTTTAAATGTCTCCTGGGGTGATTCTAATGCCTCAGCATTTAGTGTATCTATGTTCCATGCATATTAGAGACATACTTGTGCTACAAAAGTTTCATTGTCCTGCGTTGTATCCAGTAATTCTATGCTTGCTCTGGCACCTTTGAAGCTCTGTGATCTGTAATTTTAACAATTCCCCTGGTGATTGTGATGCATGTGAAATTTGAGAAGGGTTCTACACTACACCACCTCCCTAGTGGGGAGTTAAGTCATTTCTTCATTGTGCTTTGTTGCCTATCTTTCTTAGTGTTAATTTTTCTCATGTGATTTTAAATGATAGTTTGCAGTTGCATTAAAAGTAGGTTATTTTCAAAGCTTTCCCTCTCCTTGTTTTCTCCTCTCTGTCTGGTGTATCTAAAATTGCCTTCATCTGGTCTCCTGTGTGTCCAGAACCAGCTCATTTGTTGGCAGCTTGACTTCCATGGCAATGTTTCCAACAGTGCAGATCTAGTCATCAATTCAGTGGGCACTTTGGCGCAGGACCAGTCTGTCCTATTCTTCTGCCTCATTTTTCTACAGATTTAGTTTCATTTAGAGCTGTGCTTATTTCTCGTCTACATATTGTATCTTTTGTTTTTAAGTGCAATTAGGCTCTTCAAATAAAGTGAGAGAGAGAGAGCGCGAGAGAGAGAGAGAGAG
Source organism: Macaca thibetana thibetana (assembly GCF_024542745.1). Lineage (NCBI taxonomy): Eukaryota > Metazoa > Chordata > Mammalia > Primates > Cercopithecidae > Macaca > Macaca thibetana. The sequence goes on along the minus strand of NC_065585.1, from coordinate 83,520,855 downwards.
AGAGAGAGAGAAGAAAGAGCATGAGATAATCATTGATGTGCTTAAAAAAGAGAGAGAGGCTGGGTGTGGTGGCTCATGCCTGTAATCCCAGCACTTTGGGAGGCCAAGGTAGGTGGATCACCTGAGGTCAGAAGTTGGAGACCAGCCTGACCAACATGGTGAAACTGCATCTCTAGTAAATACAAAAAAAAAATTAGCCGAGCGTGGTAATCCCAGCTACTAGGGAGGCTGAGGCAGGAGAATTGCTTGAACCTGGGAGGCAGAAGTTGCAGTGAGCCGAGATGGTGCCATTGCACTATAGCCTGGGCAACAGAGCAAAACTCCATCTTAAACCAAAAACAAAAACAAACAAACAAAAAATAGAGAGGGAAACTTACAGTGACAGCAGCATCTTTACAAGAAGTAAAGGCCATGAAGAGAGACCTCAGAAGAAACAAACCTGTTGATTACCTTGATCTTTGACATCTTACCTCCAGAACTGTGAGACAATAATTTTTCTTGCTTAAGCCACCCAGTTTGTGGAGATTTGTTTTGGCACCCTTAGCAAACTCATGCCTCCATCTAACTTTTTGCACCTGATTTCAGATGCCTGGGGTAACTTTATGGTTATAATTTGATCCATGTCGCTGCCCTTATGAGCAAAGAATGCATCGACCATATATCATGAGAATTCTGGCCCATGTGGCAGCTCTGTTTCCCACTGTGAGTCTAACTGGCATTCTGGTTAATGCATCTGTCTTATGAGCATGCGTAGGGTGGCTTATTTTTGAATACCTTTCTTACTTGTGTGTGCTGACAAAATTGAGCTCCTGGACCTGAAGAATCATTTTCACACTGAAAATGTTTTTACTGTGATTCCTATTGTGTAACATAAAGTAAATATTTAGCTTTTACGAGTACCCTTTTTTTAAAAAAAGAAATTTGTATGACATATAGCCCCATTCCAACCCTAACAACTTATCTTCTGAAGTTTTATGGTCAAAGATGGGGTGGGGAGATGGGATAATGTTTTGGCACAGGTTGAGGATGTCAGGTAATCAAAGAACTTAGTCAGAAAATCAGCCTTAAAGTTTAGTAGTTTATTTTTAAGATGTATTAAATATCCTAGCAGTCACTTTAAATGGGCTATATAAAAATGTAGCATTACATTTATGGCTCTGGCCACATGGCACATGGTCAGTGGGAATGTATATAAAAATAGCTCAAGAGGTGAATAATTGTACTAAAGTCACTATGTACCTGAGTTAACAGCCTATGAATTAAAGCTGCTTATTATATTGGGCCAACCTCATGAGCTAGCTTGTTTTCCAGTGATTGAAGGTAAAGTTTAATGGATGTCTTTTTTTTTTTTTCTCACTATGATTATGGAGAAAAATCAAGTTTGCACTTGAATTTTCATCCATCTGTAAACAGGATCCTACTAGGTAGAATTTTGAAGCCTCATATTTCCTTCTTTGTATTCAATGGTGTTGAACTTGGAATTATGGCCCTGAAATGGAAAATGTGTGTGTGTGTGTGTTTTCTGTGTGCCATCTTATTCATCCATGTAGAGGTTTTGAAGTCACTGCCAAGGTGGAATTTAATTGACAGTAGGAGAGCTTTGTTGTTTTCCAGACTTCTACATTTTACCTCCCTTTAGAATGACGGTTATGAAAGCAAGAGGAGGCTGACCTGGGAAAGACACTAGATCCCATGGCTGTGTCCAAGGATAGTGAGAGTGCTGTTGCTATTCAGGAAGCTGACCTTGGGTAAATGGATTCCCATCTTCTTCCACCCCTGAGTCATTCCACCCCTTGTTCACTCCATTTCTTGGATCCTTTTCAAGGTGTGAACACAGCAACTGAGCAGTGGAAATCCAATTCTGTTTTGTGAAAGGAGTTATCTTATAAAGGGCAGATTAACCAACATGCAGGATGGGAGCAGAAAGGGGAGAAAATATCCCCTTGGCCTTCACTTTCTCCTCTCCTAGAGTGCCTTGGGGATTGAGATTTCTTTACGGTCATCCTGAATTTAGATTCCTCTTAATAAAGAATGTTGCTATCTGAATTGTACCCTGGCTTCTCTCACAGGATAATAGATGAAATACTGGCACAGGCTCCTTACTCTTGAAATCATTAAGAACTCACTGTCACATGGCAAAAACTGGGTGCTGAGGGAATATGACTGAGAGACTAGAATCCTTAAGAATAGGGTGGAAGATCCCCAAAGCCTTGCTAGCTAAAAACACGCTCTGGAAGCCACAGAGTGCTCTTGAGATATATCTGTTGAGCTCCATCCACCCTCTAGTCTGTCTGAAGGAAAGAGTTTAGCAGACTTTGCTAGTAGTTGTCTTTCAGGTTCCTCAGAAAGATGAAGATGCTGTGTCAGTGGCTAAGCTTTGCATCATAGGCACTCCAATGTGTCTGTGCATTTGAACAGAGAAGACGGGCTTATCTGAGAGGAGGAAGATGGAGGAACCAGATTGATTTCATTACCTTGGAAGCAGGATTATAAGATGATAGTTTAGTAATAGTATTTTATCCAAGGCAGTGAAAAAATATTGTAGATATAACAAGGATTTGAATCCCCAGTTTTCTGTTTCTATTATGATCTGGCCCCTCAACATGTGCAAAGCAAGGAGACAGCTGAGCAGAGTGCAGCCTCTGCCTCAGAGTTAAACCTTAGTTTGGATCTTGATAGCCTAGCAGATAGTTTCTGACCATGTGAAATTTGGGCAGATTTCTTATTGGTGTTCTTTTTTTATGTCAGTATACAATCTTTGAAAAAATATCATTCAATTCCCAGGCTATTATACATGTATTTTCCTTCTGAAGGGTGAAACAAATGCACAGATTTAAGGATTTTTAGTCTTTCTAAGTTCTCCATTACACATGAAAAGTTTGCTTGTCACTCATCTAGGTCTAAATTTTCCACCTTCTCTTTTCTAAAATACAATTTTAATGAACCAAAATTTATTGAAATCCGAACTCCTCTAAAATTTTGCATTATCCTTTCTGAGACTTTTTCACTATTTTCCTTCAATTTTCCAAGTGTTGTGATATATAGCATCTCATAACTATAGGTGGATTTGGTTTTGATTTATAAAAGATCTCTTATACTTACAGAATAGAAAGTTGGAGTTTCAGATATTCCTCACTCACTGAGATAGTAAACACCGTGAACCACAAGAAGAGAATGGGAGGGGCCAAAGGAAAGAGGCTATAGTGCTGATTGTGACTTTTTATTTAACAGACTAGCTAACTTTAAAGGGAGAAGGAGGAGAAAAAGTAGCCTGCAACAAATGTTCAAGCTCTTCTAAAATGTCAATGCTATGAATATTGTATTTTGGATCCAAGGTATGTCTCAACTCGCCATTTAGCTCCTCGTTTAGAATACTGAATATATTAACTTCATGGTTCAGTTCAATACACTTCAATTAAACATGTATTATGTTCTAAACTAAGGGCTTGATACTAGACTTCATAAAAACTGGCCTAGGAAAAGATTTCATGATTAAGACCTCAAAAGCACAGGCAACAAAAGCAAAAGTAATCAAAGTAGTTGATTATACCAAACTAAAAAACTTTTGCACAGCAAAAGGAGACAATCAACAGAGTGAATAGACAACCCACAGAGTGAGAGAAAATATTTGTAAACTATTTATACAGCAGGGGATTAATATCCAGAATACAGAAGGAACTCAGACATCTCAACAGCAAAAAATCCCAAATTAAAAAATGGACAAATGATATGAATGAATATTTCTCAAAAGAAGACATACAAATGTCTAACAAATATATGAAGAAACACTTGACATTATTAATCATTAGGCAAATGCAAATCAAAACCATAGTGAAGTATCATTTCACCCCAGTTAGGATGACTATTATCAAAAAAACAAAAAATAACAAATGCTGGTGATGATATGGAGAAATGGGGACACATATGTTGTTGGTGAGAATGTAAACTAGAACAGCCACTATGGAGAACAGTAGAGAGGTTTCTGAAAAAACTACAGATGGAAACACCAGATGATCCAGCAATACTACTACTGGGAATTTGTCCAAAAGAAAGGAAATCATAAAAATCAAAGAGACTTCTGCATCTCCATGTTTATTGTAGCAGTATTCAAAAATAGTCACAATATGGAATCAACCTGGGTGTCCAAAAACAGATGAATGGTTAAAGAAAATGTGGTGTATGTATACCATGGAATACTCTTCAGCCATAAAAAGGAATGAAATCCTGTTATTCACATCAACATGGAAGGAATGGAGGAGATTATGTTAAGTGAAATAAGCCAGGAAGAGAAAGTTAAACACCACATGTTCTCACTCATACGTGGAAGCAAAAAGAAATTGATCTCATAGAAGTAAAAAGTAGAACAGAATATACTAGAGGCTGGGAAGGATAGGAGGAAAGGAGAGAGGAATAGGGAGAAATTTGTTAAAGGATACAAAATTACCCTGATCTGATTACCACACATTATATGTATTGAAACATCACTATGTACTCCATGAATACATACAATTATTATATGTCAATAAAAAAAAAAAAGACGTGGCAAGGTGGCTCATGCCTGTAGTCTCAGCACTTTGGGAGGCTGAGGCAGCTGGATCGCTTGAGGTCAGGAGTTCAAGACCAGCCTGGCTAACATGGTGAAACCCCATCTCTAGTAAAAAAAAAAAAAAAAAAAGCTGGGAATAGTCGGGGGAACCTGTAATCCCAGCTACTAGGGAGGCAGAGGCAGGAGAACCCCTTGAACCCGGGAAGTGGAGGCTGTAGTGAGCCGAGATCATGCCATTGCACTCTAGCCTGGGCAACAAGAGTGAAACTTTGTCTCAAACAAAACAAAACAAAAGGCAACAACTGAGCTCAAGGTACTCACAATTGTTGGGGGTGGGAGAGATGAAGGTAGACAAAGAACCTCACTAGAATGTGGCTAATGCTCAGACAGAGGTGTTCACAGGATCTCTGAGGTCACTGAAGGACAGGGTAGTGGGAAGCTTGGCTAATGGCTGCAGTCATTTATTTTTTTTTTCTTTGGCGGTCTTATTAATTATTTTTCTTTTTCTTTTTTCTTTATTTATTTCTTCTTTTTAAAAAAATGGGATATATGTGCAGAACATGCAGGTTTGTTACATAGATATATGTGTGTCATGATGGTTTGCTGTACCTATTGACCTGTCCTCTAAGTTCCCTTCCCTCGCTCCCCTCAACCAACAGGCCTTGGTATGTGTTGTTTCCTGCTCTGTGTCCATGAGTTCTCATTGTTCAACTCCCACTTATGAGTGAGAACATGTGGTGTTTGGTTTTCTGTTCCTGTGTTAGTTTGCTGAGGATGATGGCTTCCAGCTTCATCCATATCCCTGCAAAGGATAAGATCTCATTCCCTTTCATGGGTGCATAGTATTCCATGATGTATATGTACCACATTTTTCTTATCCAGTCTATCATTGACGGGCATTTGGTTTGTTTCCATGGCTTTGCTATTTTAAACAGTGCTGCAATAAACATACGTGTGTATGTGTCTTTATAGTAAAGTGATTTATAGTCGTTTGGGTATATACCCAGTAATGAGATTGCTGGGTCAAATGATATTTCTGGTTCTAGATTCTTGAGGAATACATTACCACCGACAGTGTAAAGGTGTTTCTATTCCTCCACAGCCTTGCCAGGATCTATTGTTTCCTGACTTTTTTTTTGAGACAGAGTCTCGTGCTGTCACCCAGGCTGGAGCGCAGTGGTGTGATCTCGGCTCACTGCAAGCTCCGCCTCCCGGGTTCAGGCCATTCTCCTGCCTCAGCCTCCCGAGTAGCTGGGACTACAGGCGCCCGCCACCACGCCTGGCTAATTTTGTTTTTGTATTTTTAGTAGACACAGGGTTTCACTGTGTTAGCCAGGATGGTCACGATCTCCTGACCTCGTGATTCACCCGCCTCGGCCTCCCAAAGTGCTGGGATTACAGGTGTGAGCCACCATGCCCGGCTGTTTCCTGACTTTTTAATAATCGTCATTCTGATTGGCGTGAGATGGTATCTCATTGTGGTTTTGATTTGCATTTCTCTGATGATCAGTGATGTTGAGCTTTTTTTCATATGTTTGCTGGCTGTGTAAATGTCTTCTTTTGAGAAGAGTTTGTTCATATCCTTTGCCCACTTTTTAATGGTTTTTTTTTCTTGTAAATATGTTTAAGTTCCTCGTAAATTTTGGATATTAGACCTTCGTCAGATGAGTAGATTGCAAAATCTCCCATTGCATTTCTCCCATTCTGTAGGTTGCCTGCTCACTCTGATGATAATTTCTTTTGCTGTGCAGAAGCTCTTTAGTTTAATTAGATCCCATTTGTCAATCTTGGCTTTTGTTGCAGTTGCTTTTGGCATTTTTGTCATAAAGTCTTTGCCCATGCCTATGTCCTAAATGGTATTGCTTAGGTTTTCTTCCAGGGTTTTCATGGTTTTGAGTTTTACATTTAAGTCTTTAATCCATCTTGAGTTAATTTTTGTATAAGGTGTAAGGAAGGGGTCCAGTTTCAGTTTTCTTCATATAGCTAGCCAGTTTTCCAAGCACCATTTACTGAAAAGGAGATTCTTTTCCAATTGCTTGTTTTTGTTAGGTTTGTTGAAGATCAGATAGTTGTAGATGAGTGGTGTTATTTCTCAGGTCTCTGTTCTGCTCCATTTATATCTCTGTTTTGGTACAAGTATGATGCTGTTTTGGTTACTGTAGCCTTGTAGTATAGTTTGAAATCAGGTAGTGTGTTGCCTTCAGCTTGGTTCTTTTTGCTTAGGAATGCCTTGGCTATACAGGGTCTTTTTTGATTTTTATGAAATTTAAAATAATTTTTTCTAATTCTGTGAAGAATGTCGGTGGTTTGATGGAAATAGAATTGGATCTATAAATTGCTTTGGGCAGTATGGCCATTTTCATGATATTGATTCTTCCTATCCATGAGCATGGAATGTTTTTCCATTTGTTTCCATCCTCTATTATTTCCTTGAGTATTGGTTTGTAGTTCTCCTTGAAGAGGTCATTCACGTCCCTTGTTAGCTGTATTCATAGGCATTTTATTCTCTTTGTAGTGCTTATTTTATTCTCTAGTGTAGTGCTTGTGAATGGGAATTCATTCATGATTTAGCTCTCTGCTTGCCTATTATTGGTGTAAAGGAATGCTTGTGAGTTTTGCACATTGATTTTGTATTCTGAGACTTTGCTGAAGTTGCTTATCTGTTCAAGAAGTTTTTGGGCTGAGATGATGGCGTTTTCTAAATATAAAATCATGTCATCTGCAACAGAGACAACTTGACTTCCTCTCTTCCTATCTGAGTACCCTTTATTTCTTTCTCTTGCCTGATTGCCCTGGCCAGAACTTCCAATACTATATTGAAAAGGAGTGGTGAGAGAAGGCATCATTGTCTTGTGCCGGTTTTCAAAGGGAATGCTTTCAGCTTTTTCCCATTCAGTGTGATATTGGCTGTGGGTTTGTCATAAATTGCTCCTATTATTTTGAGATATATTCCATCAATACCTAGTCCATTGAGAGTTTTTAACATGAAGGATGTTGAATTTTATCAGAGGCCTTTTCTGCATCTATTGAGATAATCATGTGGTTTCTGTCTTTGGTTCTGTTTATGTGATGGATTGCATTTATTGATTTGTGTATGTTGAATCAGCCTTGATCCCAGGGATGAAGGTGACTCGATCATGGTTGGTAAGATTTTTGATGTGCTACTGGATTCAGTTTGCCAGTATTTTATTGAGGATTTTTGCATCGGTGTTTATCAAGGATGTTGGTCTGAAATTTTCTCTTTTTGTTGTGTCTCGTCCTAGTTTTGGTATCAGGATGATGCTGGCTTCATAAAATGAGTGATGGAGGAGTCCCTCCTTTTCAATTGTTTGGAATAGTTTCAGAAACAATGGTACCAGCTCGTCTTTGTACCTCTGGTAGAATTCAGCTGTGAATCCATCTAATCCTGGACTTTTTTGGTGCGTAGGTTATTAATTATTGCCTCAATTTCAGAACTCGTTATTGGTCTATTCAGAGATTTGACATCCTCCTGATTTAGTTCTTGGTAGTATGTTTATATCTAAGAATTTATCCATTTCTTCTTGATTTTCTAATTTATTTGTGTAGAGTTGTTTATAGTATTCTTTGATGGTAGTTTGCATTTCTTTGGGGTCAATGGTGATATCCTATTTATCATTTTTTATTGTGTCTATTTGATTTTTTGCTCTCTTCTTCTTTATTAGTGTAGCTAATGATCTATCTATTTTGTTATTTTTCTTTAAAAACCAGCTCCTGGATTCATTGATTTTTTGGAGGGTTTTTTTCTGTCTTTATGTCCTTCAATTCTTCTCTGCTCTTAGTTATTTCTTGTCTTCTGCTACCTTTTGAATTTGTTTGCTCTTGCCTCTCTGGTTCTTTTAATTGTGATGTTAGGGTGTCGATTTGAGATTTTTCTGGCTTTCTGATGTGGGCATTTAATGTTATAAATTTCCCTCTTAATACTGCCTTAGCTGTGTCCCAGAGATTCTGGTCCGTTGTCTCTTTTTTCTCATGGATTTCAAAGAATTTCTTGATTTCTGCCTTAATTTAATTATTTACCCAGAAATCATTTTATTCAGGAGCAGGTTGTTCAATTTCCATGAGTGCCTGAGTGAGTTTCTTAATCCTGAGTTCTAATTTGATTGCACTGTGGTCTGAGAGACTGTTATCAGTTCTTTTGCTTGTGGCTGAGGAGTGTTTTACTTCCAATTATGTGGTTGATTTTACAGTAAGTGCCACTGGCACTGAGAAGAATGTATATTCTGTTGATCTGTGGTAGAGAGTTCTGTAGACATCTACTAGGCTCACTTGACCCAGAACTGAGTTCAAGTCCTGAATATCCTTGTTAGTTTTCTGTCTTGTTGATCTAATACTGACAGTGGGGTGTTAAAGTCTCCCACTAATATGGTGAGGGAGTGTAAGTCTCTTTGTAGGTCTCTGAGAACTTGTTTTATGAATCTTGGTGCTCCTGTATTGAGTGTATATATATTTAGGATAGTTAGCTCTTTTTGTTGAATTGATTCCTTTACCATTATGTAATGCCTTCTTTGTCTTTTATTGATCTTTGTTGGTTTAAAGTCTGTTTTGTCAGAGACTAGGATTGCAACCCCTGCTTTCTTTTTTTCTTTCCATTTCCTTGGTAAGTTTCCCTCAATTCCTTTAATTTGAGCCTGTGTGTGTCTTTGCACATAAGATGGACCTTCTGAATACAGCACACTGATAGGTCTTGACTCCTTATCCAATTTGCCAGTTTGTGTCTTTTAATTGGGGAATTTAGCCCATTTACATTTAAGATTTGTATTGTTATGTGTGAATTTGATTCTGTCATCAAGATGCTATTTGGTTATTTTGCACATAGTTGGTGTTGTTTCTTCATAGTGTCATTGGTCTTTATATTTTGGTGTGTTTTTGCAGTGTCCGGGACCAGTTTTTCTTTTCTACATTTAGTGCTTCTTTCAGGAGTTCTTGCAGGGCAGGCCTAGTGGTGATGAAATCTCTCAGTATTTGCTTGTCTAGAAAGGATTTTATTTCCCCTTCACTTATGAAGCCTAGTTTGGCTGGATGTGAAATTCCGGGTTGAAAATTCTTTTCTTTAAGAATGTCAAATATTGGCCCTCACTCTTTTCTGGCTTGTAGGGTTTCTGCTGAGAGATCCGTGGTTACTCTGATGGGCTTTCCTTTGTAGGTGACCTAGCCTTTCTCTTTGGCTGCCCTTAACATTTTTTCCTTCATTTAAACCTTGGAGAATCTGATGATTATGTGTCTTGAGGTTGATCTTATCATAGAGTATCTTAATGGTGTTTTCTGTATTTCCTGAATTTGCATGTTGGCCTGTCTTGCTAAGTTGGGGAAGTTCTCCTGGATAACATGGTGAAGTGTGTTTTCCATCTTGTTTCCATTCTCTCTATCTCTTTCAAACAATTGTAGGTTTGGTCTGTTTACATAGTCCCATATTTCTTGGAGGCTTTGTTCATTCCTTTAGATTCTTTTTTCTCTATTCTTGTCTGCATGTCTTATTTCAGTGAGGTGGTCTTCAAACTCTGATATCCTTTGTTCTGCTTGGTTGATTTGGTTAATACTTATGTATGCTTCACGAAGTTCTCGTGCTGTGATTTTCAGCTCCATTAGGTCATTTATGTTCCTCTTTAAACTGGTTATTCTAGTTAGCAATTCCTCTAATCTTTTATCAAAGTTCTTAGCTTCTTTGCATTGTGTTAGACCATGTGCCATTAGCTCAGCATAGATTTTTATTAACCATCTTCTGAAGCCTACTTCTATCAATTCATTCATCTCATCCTCTGTCCAGTTCTGCCCTCTTAATGGAGAGATGTTGTGATCGTTTGGAGGAAAGAGACACTCTGGCCTTCTGGGTTTACAGCATTTTTTCATTGAGTCTTTCTCATCTTCGTGAGTTTGTCTAGTTTCAGTCTTTGAGACTGCTGACTCTTGGATGGGGTTTTTGTGAGAACCTTTCATTGTCGTTGATGCTGTTGTTGTCATTTTCTGCTTGTTTGTTTTTCTTTCAATAGTCAGGTTCCTCTTCTGTAGGGCTGCTGCAGTTTGCTGGAGGTTCATTTCAGGCCTTATTCATCTGATTCACTCCCGTGTCTGGAGATGTCACTCAAGGAGGCTAGAGAAAAGCAAAGTTGAGTGACTGCTCCTTCTTCTGGGACCTCTGACTTCGAGGGGCACCAACCTGATGCCAGTAGGATCACTCCTGTATAGGGTGTCTGACAACCCCTGTTGGAGGATCTCACCCTGTTGGGTGGCACAGGCAGCAGGACCCAATTAACAAAGCGCTTTGATTGCAATCCTAGTCTCTGACAAAACAGACTTTAAACCAACAAAGATAAAAAAAGACAAAGAAGGGCATTACATCAATGATGTAAAGGAATCAATTCAACAAAAAGAGCTAACTATCCTAAATACATATGCACTCGATACAGGAGCACCAAGATTCATAAGACAAGTTCTTAGAGACGTTCAAAGAGACTTAGACTCTCTCACAATAATAGTGGGAAAATTTCTAACCCTCTAAGTGCACCGTGAATTCTCTTTTGTAGCTTTTAGAGCAATAGAAAAGAATCATGTATTTGTGTTTTACCAAAGTAATTTAATAGTTTGGAAAATGGAAATTTAAAAATATAAATGTGGCCGGGCATGGTGGCTCATGCCTGTAATCTCAGCACTTTGGGAGACTGAGGTGGGCGGATCACTTGAATTCAGGAGTTTGAGACCAGCCCGACCAACATGGTGAAACCCCAAATCTACTAAAAATACAAAAATTAGTCTGGGTGTGATTTCACATGCCGGTAGTCCCAGTTACTTGGGAGGCTGAGGCAGGAGAATCACTTGAACCCTGGAGGTGGAGGTTGCAGTGAGCTGAGATAGTACCATGACGCTACAGCCTGGGCAACTGAGTGAGACTCTGTCTCAAAAAATAAATTAAAATAATAAGAAAAAAAAGAATGTAAAAGTTTCTTTACACATAGTAGATGGTTATTATTAATTATGATCAACCACCTTTTATACTTATGAAATCCCGACAAGCTTTAAAATCACACATTGTTATTTTTAAGTGTAATTATTTGTAGTCTTATTTCAATGCTCTGAACTTAAGATTTGAAAAAGAGATTTTCCTCTGGATTCTCAAATCTGAGCAGTTTCAGCTCCAAAGGGATTTTTCTAAATTCGTATCACAGTTACCTTTACTGGTTTACGGGAAATGAACCATTAGAATGATACTTGAACAAGAAGAAAAAAAATCCTACTTTATTTTTTCCTGTGCAGAATGCACAATTCAAATGGTGGAAAGAAAATGCATTCTATAAGCCAGCATGTGTATTTCAGGCAATTTGCACAATGTACAATGATCTGAGCCACTTACCTGGACAGTACCACCCAGGGAAAATGATTATCTGGAATTAATAGAATTTGGGCTTCAACTCAGTTTATTGGCAACTCCTGTGCTGTCATTAATTCCTAGGATACATCTGCCTTTCATGGTAATGCTTCCTCCTGGGTAGCAACTGCTAAATGTAGTGCACTGAACAGAGTATGTCCACTACTTCCAATTATAACAGGAAAGATGGTGTAACCATTGGGTTTCTAATGTTACCACTGCAAAGTCACCTTTGCTTATTTGTCAAGATATTTTATGTAAGCCTTTTAAGAAGAAAAAAGCAAATTCTGAATTTCCAGTTTGAGATGCGTAGACAATACCACCTAACTTTGACTACAGTGAATATAATCGTTATGCTTGTTTCAGTATTAGAAGTGTTGCAAATGGAGCAGAGATGCATACTGAAGTAAGATTAATATGCTCCAGAAACAAAAAAGCACAAACTGGTCATATAATGATTTTTATAAAACCTACTGGCTCTTTTCAAGATCGCTGAATTAATTAGTGAATAATAAATATCACTTTTTAAAGGAAAGTCAGCACACAATTTATTGTTCAAAGGTATTATTAAAAATTGTGTTTCAGAAAATTGACTGTGTTCTTGCCTTGCAAGACACTAATGAAATTTTTTTAAAAAATTAAAACAAACTTTTCAGACGCTAGAAGTTTTCCAACTTCAGCTTTGGCCCTTAAAACTAGAAGGTATTTTTCTCGCATGAACACTTTAATTTTGCACATAGCTGACTTTGTGGAACCTGAGCGGTGAAGAAGTATTAAATCCTCCACTTTTTATCTTGATGTTTTCTTGGAGCAGCTTTTGTGACAGAACTATTTGCCCTTGAAATCAATAAAATTTAGAGTGAATGAAGAATAATCTTAGAGTCTTCCTTATAGTGATATTTAAGATCAAAATCATCTTCTGTTCACTGGCAATCATGTAAGCTGTCCTGTAACATCAACTCTTCATTTTAACACTGAGGCTGGGGAGGGATGAGGGTCAAACTGGGGGGAAAGAAAACTGGTTGCTATTTGGTGTCAGCAGTGATAACTCACATCCATCCAGCGAGGACATCGGAAGGCAATGGGGTCTAAAAAGGATGGTGCAGCCGCAGTCATGACAGTTTCCCTTTAGAAAGTAATTTGAATGAATAAGAGTTGCTTTCTCATGATCCAGGGTTTCAGAATTATATGAAGAACACCTGCTATATTACAAAAACATGTTTTTTCTTGTCCAGCTTCAGTGTTAAGTTTAGCTTTTCAGAAATAGTTTAACATTATATCGAAGTTGGAAGGCACACTACAAGACAAAGCCGTATTGTCAATAGGTGAACAGTGTTTGCATGTGTCCTTAGCAGTGTAGATGTGTCCTAACAAATGAACAAAGTAGATTGGTTCTACCATAGACCAGCAGTGCTATTTTGAATTAATTCTCATTAAGAACGAAGTCCTTTTGGATGTGAGGAATTAGCCCTTCAAGGATTAGGTGAGAAATGCTTTTTTTTTTTTTTTTTGAATATGTTGAGGTCTTATAATATTTCTGATCAGGTACATAGCTGTAAAATCTGATTCTGGGAAGCTATATAATCACATTTCCAGCAGTCCTTTGATGTACCCTGAGCTGAAACCACACCATTACATTTTCATGAGAGCTTGCTGCTATTTGCCTCATTAAAAGCATTTTGTCACATTCTCTCCTGTTTAAATAATCCAACTTAAGAAGAAATACCTTGAAGGGACATGAATCACTGTTTTTATATAATTCTTGTTTGAAATCTTCCAATAGGTTAGTAGCTATTTCCCGTAAACGTGACGTGGTTATTCTCATGTTTATCTTTTTGCTGTTGTATCATATTTAAATGCAAACAGTGAGAGAGAAGGCTCATCTCGCTCTCTGTCAAAGGTCAGTGGCAAAGGAAGGAGTGTCATTTGGAGATACTTTATATTGGAATAATTGATACCCAAAAGTTAAGTTTTTACAGTCAAAGACGTCTGGGTGCCCAGTAGCGTGATGTGAGGGGTTTTCCTGGGCATAGGACTTTCAATGCTAAAACTGTGAAGTCCCAGACAAAAAAAATACTGTTAGTAAATCAAGTGATTAGTTGAATAATGGAGCAGTGAGGGGCAAGACAGGGAAGCCTGGTGGGAAAAGGAAGTGTTTCCTGTCTGAAAATAAAGTACACAGCATACAATACCAGAAGTGATGTGAAGACAAAAAACGAGTGCCCTTAGAAAGCGGAGTCTGTGGGATTCTGTGTTAAGTTCCAAAGAGAAGTGACTTTTCTGAGAAAGCCTGTTTCTAGGCTTCCTGAATTTTTGGTATGTCTTTGTTTTTGTTTAATTTTTTCTAGTCATTTTTTATGATCCATTTTAAAATTTGATTTTATTTAAAAATTTTTAAATTGACAAATAAAAAGTATATATTTGTAGCAGACAATATGTTTTGAAATATGGATACATTATGGAATGGCTAAATCAAGCTATTTAACATATGCATCACCTAAAGTACTTATCATTTTTGTGTGTGTTGAGAACACTTAAAATCTACTCTCTTAGCAATTTTCAAGTATACCATATACAGATGCTCTTCAACTTATGATGGGGTTAGATTCAGATCAACCCCTCATAAGTTGAATATGTAAGTTGAAAATGCATTAAATATGCCTAACCTACCAAACATCATAGCTTAGCCTAGCTTACCTTAAACATGCTGAGAACACTTATACAGTAGCTTATAGCTGGGCTAAATCATCTATCACAAAGCCTATTTTATCATAAAGTATAGAGTATTTCATGAAATCTTTGTTTTTATGAGTTCTACTTTTTTACACTCCACATATAAATGAGATCACACTGTATTTGTCTTTCTGTGCCTGGCTTATTTCACTTAATGTCCTCCAGGTTCATCTGTGTTTTTGCAAGTAACAGAATTTCCTTTTTTAAGGCTGAATAGTATTCCACTGTGTACATGTACTACATTTTTAATGCATTTATTCACTGGTGGACACTTAGATTGAGTCTTTATCTTGGCTATTGTGAATAATGCTGCAACAATAGCATGAGAGTGCAAACATGTATTCGACACACTGATTTCATTTCTTTTGGATATATATACAGCAGTGGGATTGCTGAGTCATGTGGTAGTTCTATTTTTAAAGGACCCACCATACTGTTTTCCATAATAGCTATAAGGTTCCCTTTTCTCCACATCCTCCCAACACTTACTTTACATTTTTTTTTTGATGATTGATGATGTCGAGCACTTTTCATGTACCTATTGACCATTTGACTGTCTTGAGAAATGTCTATTTAGGTCAAGTTTCCCTGAATTTCAATGAGTAAGTTAAAGCTCAACAGCTAAGTGGTTTGTCTCGTCTACTCACTAATTCTTTCAAACATCTTTATTGAGTACCTCTTCTATGCCAGACACTATCAATAGAGAACAAAACAGTGTTCCTCCTCTTGTGAGATTTACATTCAAAATGACGACCCTGGCCCTTACTGACCACTTGCCTCATGCCAAATGCTTTACCAGTGTTCCCATTCATTCCTCATGACTAATTCCTGAATCCTATTGCTAGCCCCCCTTTCTAGACAGGGAATTAGAGGCTCGGAGAGACAAAGTAGCTTGCTGAAGGCAGAAGGTGGGATTTAAGCCACTGTGAGTCTGAAACAAAAGCCCCCGTGCATGACACTGAACCACATTGGCAGAGGGAGAGTTCTCTCATCCTTGAAGCAAAGCCCTGGATTCAAGAAACGCCTGAGTCATGGGGCATTCACCTAATGCCAGGCACATTTCTTTTTTCTGAGACAGTCTCGCTCTGTCGCCCAGGGTGGAGTGCAGTGGCGCGATCTTGGCTCACTGCAACTTCTGCCTCCTGGGTTGAAGTGATTCTCCTGCCTCGGGTTTCCAAGTAGCTGGGATTACAGGTGTCTGCCACTATGCCTGGTTAATTTTTGTATTTTGGTAGAGACAAAGTTCTGCCATGTTGACCAGGCTGGTCTCAAACTCCTGACCTCGAGTGATCCGCTCACCTTGGCCTCCCAAAGTGCTGGGATTCCAGGCCTGAGCCACCGCACCCAGCTGAGCCAGGCACATTTCTAACAGCCTTCACCTAGAGTCCTCTTATTTGATGTTCACGTCAGATAGGAGAAAAATGCAGAGCTAGCTGAAAGGGACCCTTCTCTCTCAGATCTGAGAAGCTCTCTGTTAGCAATGATCCTTACACTATGGTGAGGGGCCTCAGGGTCGGGGAAGGAGTGTTAGACTAAAAGGGAAGATAAGAGAGAGGGAGGAACAAACTAAGGTTGAGGGAAGCAGTCACAGATGAAGTTCTTCAAGACTGTTTTGCTGATTCCTGAAGGAGACTACCGTGTAGCATGTTTTGTAGCCGGTTTCTGCTTTTCTTTGTGAGGGCCAATAAGTTAAATATCTTAAATGTTAGTATGAACAGAAGGACAGCATGTAGCACAGTGGTTGATCTCACAGACCCTGGAGCCAGCCTGCCCAGGTCTAGATCTTAGCTCTGCCATTCTTGGCCGTGAGGTATTGGGCCCATGACTAACCTCTCTGAGCTTCAGTGATCTCATCTATAAAATGATAATGATAAAAGTAGCATATGTTTAAAGCTTATTAAGAGGAATTAATTAGGTAATAGACATAAGCACTAAAAATGGCAATGAGTATTGTGCCTGGGGCACAAGAAGTATCTTATTAGCTGTAATTATTCAAGTCTAAAGTGTATTGATCTTATGTGTAAGGCAAATATTGCTTTTATTTAAATTAATCTTAATTGTGTACTTTATAATTTGCTGTTTTTTCTTCACTTCCCCCTTTCCTGCTCATCTCTCAAGCTTCCTACTTGAGCTGAGCAGGATTAGCCCCTTGGCTTAGTGTGCGTCTTATTCTATTTGGGCTGCTATAACAAAAATATCATAAACTAGGTGGCTTACAAACAATAGAAATTTATTTCTCACAGTTTCAAAGGCTGGAAAGTCCAAGATCAAGACACTGGAAGATTTGGTGTCTGGTGAGGGCCTGCTTACTGGTTCATAAACGGCACCTTCTTGATGTGTGCTCACTTAGTGGAGAGGGCATGGGGGCTCTCTGGGGTCTTCTTTAAGAGAGCACTAATCCCATTGATGGGGGTTCTGCCCTTATGACCTAATCACCTCCCAGAGCCCCACCTCCTAATACTGTCACCTTGGGGATTAGGTTTCAACACATGTATCTTAGAGGTGCACAAATATTTAGTTTATAGTAGTATGCAAAACTGGACAATGTTGTCTATTTGGGGATGCATGACTTAGGGAGGCTGGCTTTCCTAAAAGCTGTTTGAATCCATGAGCCAGCCAGGCCAATACCCATGAGAAAGTCTGCTACCATTACAAAAGCAGCAAAAGTTCACGTTAACCACCCTCCAGTCTCTTCCTGCAAAAGCCATGCATATAGGTACGTGTCCTTACATACACACACACACACTCCAATATTAGGAAACATCTCTTATTTTACAGAGCAGTGAGTTTCAGCTCTGGATACCCATTATAATCATGTGGGGAGTTGAAATAGAATTTCAGTTGAATGAATCTATGAAACCAGAATGATCTGAGTGTCGGGGCAGGTCTCTGTATTTTTAAAAAGATCTCTAGGTGATTCTGATGTGCAGTCAAGGTTGAGACCCACTGTTCTAAAGCAAATCCACTCGCCTTGTCCCTTCCTCCCACCCACCTCCCTGGCACAAGGAGAGTTTCACCTCCTGAGTATAACAGAACATTTTTGGAATTCACCTATTTTATTATTTAAGGTATTATGGATGGCAAATAACAGAAATCCTGGTAGAAACAGGATCACCTGGAAATTTGCTGGAAATATGAATCCTCAGGCCCTGTCCCAGACAACTGAATCTGAAACTGGGAATGGGGGAGAACAGGAAATTGCCTGAATAAATTCTCTGGGTAATGCCAGTGTAGGCTGAAGTTTGGTGTAGACCAGTAGGGACCCATCCCTAGCAATGAAGTTGGGATCACTTTCAGTAGAACCTTATCCATGCTACACAATGCAGGAGTTGGAGGCAAGGGTGGATGTTGGGGAGCTGGGCACTATGCATATACTTTGCTGAAGTAACACTGGATGCTCAGATCCTAGTGCTCAAAGTAGCAGCCAAAGAAGGAGCCCTGAGGAAAGTTTTAGGATAGTATTAAGGTACAGTTTGCACTGGGGACCTCCAGTTAGCTATATGCAAGAGGTCTGTTTCTTATTTGGGAGGCTACATTTGGGACTTTTGTGGATATGGAAAGTTTGTGGATCTTTTTGTGTAAGAAACCAGGCTCAAAATAAAATCGTATGTAACTCCCCAAATCTCCAAACTAGTGTCCTTCCTTTGAGAGATTCATCTCCATACAAATTTTTACTAAATAGAAACTGATCAGATCTACGTGTGGTGATGTGAGAAAGAGGCTGCCATAAAATACTCCATAGTCTTCTTAATATGTGGATATTCATAAATCTAGAAACTTACTGAATGACTCCCACACCTCCGATTTCCATATTTGAATATCCTCTACCTTGGACTTTTTGACCCAGCATCATGCAGTTACCTTGGCAACTGTCTGGCAATGTCATTCTATCTGCCCTACGATAGGTGGGGCTAGTTGGACAAAGGGCAACACTATTAATTATGTTTTATCTCAACATTTTGCATTAAAATTAACCACATTTGATCATCTCTTTAATTCCTCATTGAAGTTTGGAATTTTCTTCACTTTTCATCTGTTTCCTAGAATCTTTGGAAAATAAAACAATACATAAAAACCATATAACCATATAAAATTTAGTAGAGGGTAAAATATGTTTTTAAAGCATATCTGAAGAAGATAGTAATTGTGCTAATACTTTTCAAAAACTCATTATTTATTAATCAAATGACAAACACCTTAACAGGCATATGAACATCTGACAGTTTGAACCTTCAAAAGGAAATCACTTACGAGGAAATTGTACCCATCCTTCTCCCTCAGTAATAATTGAAAAGTATTAGGAAATGAATGTTTATCTACCAGACAAGTTAAGCAAGAGTTTGTCATTTTGTGCTCCAATAGGTAAATGAGAATTTTCAGGGTGTCAACACATTCTGAATGCCCTTGCCTTTTGAGGACCTTGGAATTGGAGGATAATTGTTATTTCAGTGTATGATACTTGGTGAGGCACAAACAGGGAATGGATTTATGTTTCTCTTCACCATTGTTGTCAGCCATTCTCTATCAACTCTTTCTCCTTTCTCTTGCCTTAATGAAGTCTCAGAAAGAACCCCTAGCTTTTTGTAACATTTGATTACTTAGAAGACAGACTCTGTATCAAAAAAAAAAAAAAAAAAAAGAAAGAAAGAAAGAAAGAAAAAGAAAAAAAAAAATGTTCAAGTCAGTCTGGTGTAGTTTAAGATTTCAAACTGCTTCTGGCTAAATTCCCTACTCCCAGAACCAGATTCCTTCCCTTCCTGCCTCCAGAGCCATGTCTCCGGGCAGGGCGGCCCCTGGCCTCTCACTGCCAGATCTTCTCTCCTGGCAGCCTGCCCTCCCGGCTGGGGAAAGGACCTGTGACAGGCAGTGTTCGTGGAGCCCAAGGAGACAAGCATACATCCTTGATGCATGGACTGGGGGTTACCACACACTCCATTCTCTGCCCGGTGGGTGGGTCAGCAAGTGAGCTGCATGAGGCTGCCCCAGGCTGACCTCATCCCAGGGAACGGGAACTCATTCCCTTCTCTCCACACATCCAGTGTTTGGCTTGGTTTTCTTGGAGACTCTCTCTTTCTTTTGGTGAGGAGTCCCTCAAAGAGAGAGGAAATGATTGGATGGTGAGTCCTTGCCCTGGAGGAAGTGATACTCTTTTCTTCTTTCCCTGCCCTTACTTGGGACGGGATGATGGGAGGGGCTGAGGTGGCAGTGGCAAGAGTAGGAGGGTAGGTGGGCCAGCTTCCTGATAAATCCTGGAGGCCCACCACAGACCACCAGTATTAGGGGGTACCAGCCCAGGGGCAGAAGTCTGCTCTGGCCAGGGCATAGAGAATGAGGGTGGACTGGATCCCGTCCTGGGCTTGGCTGGACCGCGTGAGTGTGTATTCTGGCGAGAGAAACAGCCTGGTTCAACCAGTGCCTGATGTCACTTGTTCTGCTGTGTCAGCATGGCACAGGAGCCTGTGTCCCCTTGATACATTTCTCATGAATCACAATAGCTTACATTTCCGGAGTGCTTTTTATATGCCAGATTCTGTGACAGAAGTTCAGGGTACACAGCACAGAAAGACATATCCCTTTTCTGACGTTGAGGACAACTAGAAGTGCGTATATCCAGTCACAATGAGCCAGGGAGATCCAGTCGAGATGAGGCACATGTTGAGACTTTCTGGGCTTTCAACACACTATCTCATTGCATTCTCAGGTCCACCCTAGGAGATGAGGGAATTGGATTATCCAATTTTCATGTGAGAAACCTGAGGCTTAGGTGTGTGCGTAACTTGCCCAAGATCACACAGGTGGACAATGGCAGAGCCCAGGTTCAGTCCCCAGCCACTGGTATTGATGTTAACCACTATCCTTTATGTGGCACTGACCAAGTCTTTCCTAGCCTAGCGGATATGGATCTCCGTAGAAAAATGGGATGCTCAGAGCTCACAGCCCTCAGCATAACTGGTGTAATTATGCTGGTTTTCATAGTTAGGTCTTTAAAAAAATAGAGTGGACAGAATGGCTGCTATGGTTATCTCCTACCCTGCATCTCTATGGAGCAGGCTGTTTTCTTCATATGGGACATACAGCTCTAGGCAACTTCAGAATGATCATTCTCATCCCAAACAAAGTGAGATGAGTGATGCTTTTTCTCACTGGTCTAATTACAGCTCAGAGATGGACCTAGTAGCCACTTATATAGGCAGTCTGGGGAACTGGGCATAGCTGAAGGCACTAACAGAATTTGTGGAGAGAGCATCTCAATGACTCGGCTTTCCTTCAAGCAATTGCTGGTTAGATTGTGGAGTAAAGACTTCAAAGGTCAAAACACAAGCATGTGAGCAGAACACTAAAATGTCCCGGCTGCCTGAGGAGCTGTGATTGTCCCAAAAGTGACCAGAGAAACTACCCATGCCCAAGGGTGATTCCACAGCAATGCTCTGGCAAATTGCAGAGGACTCCAGTGAGCTACATGGAAATTCTTTTAAAAAAGTGGTTTCAGGAGGCAAGAATTTCAAATCACAGATGCACTTACCTAGTACTATGCTATTATCAATAACTACAAAAACTACAATTAAAGCTCAAGAAAACGGAACTTGAGAGGTCACATTTTGTATAATAGTTTTTTGTTTTATTCAAATTTAGCCCAATTTGCCACTTCATTTTCTTAAAGCTTCTGAACATGTCTTTCAACTAAAATAATTAAACATTTTGAAGGCGAGATTGTCTAGAAAGTAGAGACTAGTGGGGGAAAGGAGAGTTTTCCGTTTGTCTCTACACAATCCTTTTCCTTGCCTGACCTATCAAGGAAGGAAGTCTGCGTTTGTAAGAAGGCTGGAACTCACAAACATCATGCGATTTGAGTGGAAGGTTAACATATGAATGCCTTGTTCCCCAGCACACCCTCTGTTCTGAGGTTAAAATAGAATGTACAAGCCACTTCTTGTTGCTAGAGATAGAGATCATTAGGGCCAAGATGATTTGAGACTTTACTTCTGTGTTATCAGTCCTCGTCTCCAAGCTGGGAGCCCTGTGGACAACAGCAATGTATCATCTGGCACATAGTCAGATGACCTGACACTACTGGGCTGTCAGGTTTCAGACCCATGAAATTGGAGGCTGGGGTCCAATCTGTTGAGAGTTGCTATCGCTGTGAGGATCCTTTGTGACCCTTCTGGACTGCTTTCCGCCCTTGGTGAGAAAGCAAAGACTGCCAGTAATGAGTTGGCTGTGCCGTAGATCCCCAGGCGCGCTTCCTTCCATTCATCTTGGCTGTGCTGATTTGATGCTAAAATGAGGCAAGGCACTGTCAGGGCCAAGGGTAGAGAAAGAACAGTACGTTGGCTAAAGGCATGCGATGTGGGCACAACACCTGAAGCCAGAGAAGGGGTGAATGAGAGCCACAAAGGGTATGATACCGATATTTACACAGTGGCTCAGAGAGGCAGTAGATGTGGTGACAACAGCCAATTAAAGATGAATATGTTCAGCTTGCACATCATGGGGTCCAGAGTGAAACCTACCTGCTAGATGTTAATTTCCAGTGGCAGCAGGCCCTGAAAAGGACTCCTTCCAAGATGAAGCCTGCAGTGGGGCATGCTGACATTCCTGAGACAGTCTGCTGCTGTCTTGCTCAGATGTCCCTCTGGGACCCAGAAGTCTAACCAAAAACAGAGCTCTGGAGTTGAGAGTAAAATTTTACAAATGCAGTAGCAGCAGCAGCAGCAGCAGCAGCAGCAGCAGCAGCACTGTTCCCGGGTGGGCAGCCTTTTCTTTGTGAAATCCCATCTCTTCTCCCTTGCTCAACACCTGCTCGACTCTTTAAAGCTCCCCAGGGCCTACGTTCAGTTGGGCTTCATTTACACAAACAAGAAGGATTACAGGTTTCTAAATGGAAAAGACTGTAGAGATCATGGAGTTCACTGACCTCATTTTACAAATGAGGAAATGGTGGTCAAGAGAGCTGAGTCACTTCCCCAGGTCACAGAGCTGGCACAGGGAATTAGCTCCAATGGAAGAGCCGTACTTGGCATGTGAGAGCTCAGGGAGCCAACACCTGCACCTCCGACCGCCTACAATGCTGGTGGATGGCAGAATAGAGTGCAATTCATTAATGAGCAAAGTATGTGTTACTAATATGGCTTCATGAACAATTTGGCTCAGAAACACTTAAATCCTGTCTTCAGGATAAATTGATTGATTCTTTATGTGAAGTCCCAAAGAGGAATATAACCAGAGGAGGATGATCAGTAAGACAAAGGGGGATTTTTTAAATTAGCTGGACCTTTGTTCCCAGACCTAAGAGAAGTCCAGTGAACTAAAGTCAAACCATAGGATGACTCCTCTTTTCAGCACAGCTGGCCAAAGTGCAAGCCACTGGCCACTGTGATAGAGTCCCATTCAGGAAGGTTGTTGGTAGTGCCTGCAAGGGCAAAATAGGTAAAGAAAAAAAGGAGGCCAGGCATGGTGGTACATACCTGTAGTCCCAGCTACCCAGGAAGCTGAGGCAGGAGGATCCCATGAGCCCAGGAGTTTGAGGTGGCAGTGAGCTATGACTGCACCTTTACACTCCAGTCAGGGTGATAGAGCAAGACTGGAGAAAGAGGAAAAATAAGAAGAGGAGGTTCATGAAGAAAAGTTCTTCTCTACTTTGAGAATCTTGAAGCCACTGAGCTGAAAGGGACCTCAGAGGTTGTTTCTCCAAATTCCCTCAATTACTAACCTAAGAGCTGAGCATATCGTGGTCTAGAGAGGTAAGTGAATTATCTTCCAAGTTTGACAAAAATTCTAGTACCTTGGGATAGGTTATGGCACAGCAGCCTCTCCAGAAGGCAGGGGTTTGATGGGATGCTACATAGGCTGGAGAGGTGTGAGGAGGGCCCACAGATGAACAAAGGCCTGTGGTCCTACCTCTGAATCTGCAGCATGCAGAGATGGTCAGACAAAGAAAGGATGGGCCCTTTTGTTCTCTCCAAAGTCACGGGGGTTCAGAGACACAGAGAGCCCAGAGGATGTGCGGTGGGCTTTCTGCTGCCCTAGGGTCACATAAGCCACAATTTTGTATCCATCCAGGTGCTCCCATGAGAGGAGCTTGGGAGAGAGCAGAACTCTGCAATACTGAGGCATCCAAACAGAGGCTGAATTAGCTAAGGAGATAGTTTAATTACTGGTTTGGTCTGAGAGTCTGATTTGGTCTAAGAAGGCCTAATTTGTAGGGTTCCTTCTACCCTGCCCCACACCTCTTCCTGACAGAGCAGGGAGTCCTATAGAAGATCTACTTTCCTATTTAAGAAATAAAGAAAGTATGAGATCATTTGAGACTATGCTGTAAATATTTTTTAAAAAGAAGCAAAAATTACCTATAATTCTAACACTCAGAAAGGACCTTTGGCTAATGTTTTTGTCCCTTCCGTCCTTTCCTCCCTCTAACCTTCCTTCTGTCCAGTTTTCCTCTTCCTTCCCTTTTCCTTGCCTCCCCTTCCCTCTCTTTCCTTTCCCCTACTTACTTCCCTCCACTATTCTCCTTTCTTTCTTCTGACTGTCCCTCTCCTCCCCTCCTGTCTTCCTTCCCTCCTTTCCTTTTTCCCCCACAAAGAGACATGTTATTAGAAGGCTGTGGTGCGACTCCTGAAGCAAAGAGGATGGCTGTCCTGGGCCTGAGCTGGTCGTACCTAGGGAATCTCTGCTCTGCTTCCCTTGGCGAACGGCTTCATTCTATTCTGCAGATGGATGGGTTTTCTCTGCTTCTCAATTCAAGTGACAGGTAGAGGGCCCACCCACACTTGCAAGCTCTTTCTGCTTCCAACATTTAAACTCTGCCAACTGGCTTATACCACTCTTGGTTTGAAAAAATTTTTTTTTATACTTTACTTAATATTTTACTGTGTGTAATTTTTCATGCTATTAAATATTCTTTAAGAAGATTCCATCAAATGAAGGTAATTTATTTACTCAATCTGCTATTGGAGCTATTGAGGTAGTTTCTAATTTTTCACTCTAATGGATTTCTTTAAACATCAATCTTGGTCCATACCCAGGACTATTTCTGCAAAGTAAACTCCTACATGCTGAGAAGGAACATTCTCTTGTTTAAAGATACGTATGTGTGAGTGGTCTTGATACATTCTGCCAAGTTTCTTTCAGGAAGGAGCAAACCAATTCACACTCCAGCACTGCCAGCAGAATATGAGTGTCCATCTCTGCCACTTCAGCATTTTATCTTTGCCACTTGGACAGTTGAAAATTGGTATCTAAGTTTTGTTTCAAAGTAAAAATTTATACCTTTTTAAAGAACTCTTTAAATAGCATGCTATTAACTGCTTTGTTTAATTTCTTTGTTTAATTTGTTTAATCCCCTCTGTAGTTTTATTTGTTACCATTTTACACAAATGTACTCTTGCCCCTTAGGGTTGTACATTGTAGGACCTATAGAATTGGACATATCAATCTTGCAGAAACATTGCTAAAGATTGGTAGAATCGCATGTAGAATTTCTGCATATTTCCTTTGCGATTTATTTTACTGTTATTGTGCTTAGAAAGCCATGCCTTATCCGGAGATCGATTATGTTCTAATATAAACATTTTTCTAGTCTTTTAATATATTATTATTTTTAGCCAGGTGTGGTGGCTCACGCCTGTAATCCTAGCACTTTGGGAGGCCAAGCTGGGAGGATTTCTTGAGCCTGAGAATTCAAGACCCCACCTGGGCAACGTGATAAGACCCCTGTATCTACAAAAACATTTTAAAATTAGCTGGGCATGGTGGCTTGTGCCTGGAGCCCCAGCTACTTGGGAGGCTGGGGTGGGAGGATTGCCTGAGCCTGAAAGGTCGAGGCTGCAAGTGAACCGAGATTATACTACTGCACTCCAGCCTGGGCAACAGAGGGAGAACCTGTCTCAAAAAGTAATTATTTTTTCAATACAAAAACTCATTTTTGAAAGTGCTTCCCCTGAGCCAGTTTTTATGATAAGCTTTCATGCAATATGTATTTTTTAGCATGTACATCAGTCCTGTGAGATTGAGACCCTTGTTATCTCCTTGTTTGGAAAATAAAGGACATGAGACTCAGAGGGGTGGGTATCATGCCCTGGGAACAAACCCGCGAGGATGTAGAGCCATAGACTTAGTTCACGCCCCTTCTGTCAAGCACAGTGCTTTTCCCTCGTAAGCCACATAGGCGAACTCACTCCTTATGCAACTGGGATTTGTTTTTAATGTAGCCAATTCTTTCCACCATGTAGGGAAAATTCATTTTCAGTAGAAGAAAACAAGACCAACAAACAATGAGAAGTAGAGATGAGATTACGATGGAGAGGTTATACCTCTGCTTTTTTTCTGCTGAAACTCTCCACAACTTCCCACCACCATTAGAATGAAAGCAAACTCCCTGCATGCATCACTAGACCTGGTCTTTTCTTCTGTCACCTCCATTCTCCCCATGCTGTTTGTGCTCAACTCTCATTGACCATTTTCCTATTTCTTCAACAGGCGGAGTTCATTCCTTACTTAGGGCCTCATTCGGTGCTTGTGCCTGGACTGCCCTTCACACAGAACTTCCCAGGGCTTCCTCCTTCCTGTGACTCCACAATATCCCCCTGCCCAGCAATTGGTCACCCTCTGTACATCACTTTGAGTCCATTTTGTCAAACAATTTCTATGTGAAGCATCCTGATTTATTTGTACACATCTGTATTTGTTTAGCCACAAAAATTTATGCTGCAGCAAAAGCAAGATCTTTGTCTATTTTATTCACAATTGTGCTCCCAGTGCCTACATTCACCTTAATTGGCTACTTTGCTAGTTTCACATATTGATTCCAATGGTAAATGTGTCGGTTTCTTTTTGATTTGTGTGCACTGTAGTATGTTATCTGCAAATACTAACACTTTTGTTATTTTTTTTCACTTGTATGCTCCCACCCCCCTCTTATTGCACCAGCTAAAATCTACAGTGCAACATTAATCAGAAGTGGCAATAGTGGGCTTTTTTGCGTTGGCCCTGATCCCACGGGTAAAATTCGCAGAGTTCTAAAATGAATGATGTTTGCTGTAGGATTTTTTTTTTTTTAAATAGAGAATCATCTTCATCCATACAAGCTGCTATAACAAACTACCATAACTGGGTGGCTCATAAACAGAAATTTATTTCTCACAGTTCTGAAGGCTGGGAAGTCTAAGATCAAGACACTGGCAGATTCGGTGTCTTGTGAGGGCTGCTTCCTTGCTCACAGACAGTCATCCTTACTGGCAGTCACCTAGAAAAGCCCCACTTCCTGTCACCATCACATTGAGCATCAGGATTTACCATATGAATTTTGGAGGTATACAAACATTTAGTCTATAGCAATAACCTTTATAAGATTTAAAGCAATCTTCAATTTGTAGTTTATTATGAATTATTATTACAAATGAATTTGAATTGTACCCAATGCTTTTTCTGCAACTATTAAGATGATTATTTGATGTTTTTAATTCCGGAGATGAATTATAATAGATTTTCAAATTTTCAACCATCCTTGCATTTCTAAGATAAGTCAAGTTTGTCATAATATATTATCTTTACTACATGCTATTGGATTCACTTTGCTAACTTTTTAATGATTGCTTTGGGGAGAATATATATTCCAATATATAATCTTAACTTTTCACAGCTACTTAAAGATTGTCCCACTTCACGTGAAAAGTATAAAAATAAAAAAAAATACAAAATACAAAGATAAAAGCAGGCTTACAGGTTTATTTACCCTCTCTCCACCATTTTTTATGGTATAATTTTCATTTGTACTACATCTACATACATTAGGAAACTTGCAAGACTGTGTTGCAATTTTTGCTTTAAAATGAGCATATATCATAAAAAAGAGGAAAACCAATATTTATGATTATGCAAATATTTACCATTTCCGAGTCTTTTCATTTCTAAGATCTGAGTTTCCTTTGTGAATTATTTCAGTTCTTCCAGAAGAAATTTCTTTCACATTTCTTGTAGTGCATCTACTGGTGATGACTCCTTTTAGTCTGATTTAGATGGCCTTCATTCCTGAAGGACATTTTCACTGGATATAAATTTCTGGCTCCACAGTTGTTGTTTTATTTCTCCAGTGCTTTTAACATATTTTTACAGTCTCTGCGGTCTCTATTTTTTCTAATAAGAAATGTGCAGCCATCGTTGAATTGTTATTTCTCTGTATGTAATACTTTTTGTTGTTGTTGTTGTTGTTGTTGTTATGGCTTCTTTAAAGATTTTCTACCTATCTTGAATTTTTAGCAGTTTAGCTATGATATGACCAGGCATGGTTTTCTTCAAATATAATCCTATTTGTGGCTTGCTGAGCTTCTTGAATCTGTAAATTTGTATCTTTCATTAAATTTTAGAAAATTTCAGTTATTATTTCATCAAATTTCTTCTGGTCCCATTCTTTCTCTCTTCTCATTTTGAGACTTCAGTTATTCATCGTAAGTTTGAAAAATTACTCCACATGTTCATGAGTCTCTGTGTATTTTTCCAATCTTTTTTCTCCTTCATTTTCAGATTGAATGGTTTCTGTACATTTACCTTCATGTTCTCTGATTCTTGTTTCATCTCTTTTATGCTCTTTGAATATCCCATGGATTTTTAAATTTCAGATATTCTCCTTTTTACTTTTAGAATTTCCAAGTTTAAAGTATACTTTCTAAGGCCAGGCATGGTGGCAGATGCTTGTAATCCTAGCACTCTGGAAGGCTGAGGTGGGAGGATCACTTGAGTCCAGAAGTTCAAGACCAGCCAGGGCAATATGGCAAAACCCCATCTCTACAAAAAATAAAAAATTAACCAGACATGGTAACACATGCCTGTAGTTCCAGATACTCATTTTGGCTGATGCAGGAGGATTGCTTTAGCCTGGGATATTGAGTAAGCTGCAGTGAGCTGTGATTGTGTCATTGAACTCCAGCCTGGGCAACAGAGGAGGACCCTGCCTCAAAACAAAAAAACAAAAAAACAAAACAAAACAAAAAAGATAAAAATAAAATAAAATAAAATGTATTTTCTCTTTCTCTACTGACCTTTCCTCTCTTTCATTGTGAACATATTAAAATTGACCTCATTGAGCATAGTAATAATGGGTGCATTAAAGTCCTTAGACTGATAACACTAGTCTAGTTCATCTCAGAGTTATGATTTGTTGTCTTTTCCTTTAACATTAGGCTTCATTTTCCTTGCTTTTCTTATGTGGAGAAATTTTGAATTGTATCTGGATCTTGTGAATGCTGTTTTTCATTTTGTCTTACTGCTCTGGATTCTGGCATATTGCTCAGAAGAATATTCTTTTAATTTATTCAGGAAATTAATTTGGATAGACTCATATGGGAAATTTCTCATGCCAGCAGTGGGTGGTTCAGATCTAAGATGAGACTGCACTTCTTTTTTTTTTTTTTTTTTTTTTTTAAATTATTGTACGTATTTAACATGTTATAAGATACATATATACAGTAAGGTGGTTACTATAGTGGAATGTATTAAAATATATCAGATTTCTTTTAGGCTGGTTCACACATGCATGATTCAAGGGCCAGGCAGAAGCTTGGGTAGAGTTTATATGCAGACTGGTACTCATCTAGAGTGTCCTTTACAGGAGTTGCTCCTCATTCTTTGATCATCCTGGTTGCCTCAGGCTCCCCATCTGGCTTCTCCAGCCCAAAAGATGCAGGTTTTTCTATTGGGACTTTAGTTGTCTGTCACTGTCACCATGACTGTGGCTGCCCTCACAAAAAGCCAGAAAAATGAGAAACTTGCTGTTAGCTTTTCTGAATTATCTATTTTATCCATGGTGATAAATTTGTTGACATAAATATATTCATATTATATTCTGGTGATTTTTTAATGTCTGTAGGATCTGTAGTGATGTTCCTTTTTCTGTTCTTGATATCATTTAAGGCTTCTCCCTGTCAAGCAGTCTCATTAAGGAGTCATCAATTATTTTAGCCTTTTAAGAAACCAATTATTAGCTATTTATCTCTATTGTATGGTTTATCTATTTCATTAATATCTGCTCTTTCACTGTTAGCTTCCTTGTGTTTTCTTTGGGTTTAATTTGCTGTTTCTTCTTCAGCTTTTTGAGATGGATACTTTACTCATACACTTTTAAGATCTTCTTTTCTAATACAGTTGATCCTCATTATTTGTGGTTCCATATTTTCGAATTCACCAAAATTTATTTGTATCCCCAAATCAATACTTGTTATCCTTTTGTGGTCATTCATAGAATGCAGAGTGGTGAAAAATTTGTCACCCAGTGCAAACATACCCAGCTGAGGTTGAATCAAGTGACTGCTTGTTTCAGCTTTCATACAGAGATGACCAGAGGATGGAGACAGTAGGGGGCAGTGCAGTATAGTGCATTGTTTTTTTGTTTTGTTTTTGTTTTTTGTATTTTTTAAATAAATCCTCTAGTTTAAAATAGTTTTAAATTTTCTTTTTTATTTATTCTCTGATCCATGAGTTAATTTAAATATATTTCTTAATTCCCAGCTATATGGGATTAATAAAAAGGTTTTGTTACTGATTTATTTCTTAATTGCACTATGTACAGAAAACATACTCTCCATAAAAAAATTCTTAGAAAGTTGTCTTGTTTTATGGCCTAATGTGTGGTTAATTTTAATAAATATTTCCTGTACATTCAAAGCTATATGTTTCTGCAGTTGTTGGATGTAGTGCTCTACATATGACAGCTAAGGCAAGTTTTAATGTTGTTCAACTCTTCTATAGCTGTACTAATATTTTGCATGCCTTGTTTTATTAGTTGCTGAGAGAGATTTGTTAAAATGTCCATAATGAAAACTTACAGAATGTACAACACAAAGAAGGAACCCCAATATAAACTATGCACTTTAATTAGTGATAATGCTCATTATTTATAAAAAATGAGCCACATGAATGCAAGACATTAATAATAGTGGTTATTTTGTATGTGGCATGTGTGTATGGGGGAATAAGGGAACTCTATA
Organism: Macaca thibetana thibetana; assembly: GCF_024542745.1. Taxonomy (NCBI): domain Eukaryota; kingdom Metazoa; phylum Chordata; class Mammalia; order Primates; family Cercopithecidae; genus Macaca; species Macaca thibetana. Next base: position 83,490,215 of record NC_065585.1, on the reverse strand, counting down.
CTTTCTGCTCAATTTTTCTATAAACCTAAAACTGCTCTTAAAAGTCTATTGATTTTAATCTTTCTAAATTTTTTACTACACTTGTAACAAAACTGCAAAAAGTCTATTGGTTTTTAAAAGTTTCCATATAATTGTGTATTTATTCACTTTTTTCTACAATCCTGTCCAGAATTCCTTTATATATCTTTTAGGTTATGTAATTAAATGCATAAATAATCAGAATTTTTATATCTTTCAGGTATATCCAGCCTTTCTTATATGAAATGCTACTTTTTACTTTTAACAATATTTATACGGATGACTACTTTGGCATATTTAATACAGTTATAATGGCTTCCTTTTGGTTAGTATTTTCATGATGTATTGTTTTTCCTCCTTCCACTTTCAATTTTGAAGTCTCCTTAAATACTAGATCTGTCTTTTTTTTTTTTTTTGACAGAGTCTTGCTCTGTTGCTAGGTGATCTCAGCTCACTGCAACCTCCGCCTCCCGGGTTCAAGCAATTCCCCTGCCTCAGCCTCCCAAGTAGCTGGGACTACAGGCATGTGCCACCATTCCTGGGTATTTTTTGTTTTTTGTATTTTTGTAGAGATGGGGCTTCACCATGTTGGCCAGGATGGTCTCAATCTCCTGACCTTGTGATCTGCCCGCCTGGACCTCCCAAAGTGCTGGGATTACAGGTGTGAGCCACTACACCTGGCCAGATCTGTCTTTTATAAGAAGCATATAGTTATATTATTTTAACATTAAATCTGACATCTTTTTTATTTTATAATAGTCTTTTGTCCATTTATATTACATATAATTACTGATATATTGGGGCAAAAAACTCAACATCTTGTATCTTACTATTTACCCTCTATCCTGTTTCATTATATATATGAATATGTACATACATATATACACACACATATATATACACACACAGATATATAAATTATACCTTTTGGCTTTTTTTAAAGTTTATTAATTTAAAAAATTTTTATTTCTTTCCTCATTATTCGCTTGGTAGCTATACACCATGCTATTATTATCTTAGGGATGGTTGGAGGGCAGTGTTGTGATCATTGGTCATTGACGCCTTGAGCTCCTGGCCTCAAGGGATCCTCCCATCTCAGTCTCCAAGTAGCTGGGACTAAAGATATGTACCAACACACCCAGTTAGTTTTTTTAAATTATTTTTTTTGTAGAGACTGAGTCTCACTTTGTTGCCCAGACTGGTCTCGAACTCCTGATGTCGTATGATCCTCCTGTCTTGGCCTCCCCAAGTGTTGGGATTATAGGTGTGAGCCACTGTACCCAGTGCTGTCTTGTATGTTTTAAGATAAATGAGTAATTTATCTCTTCCAAGACAAGGCAAGACATTAGCATCTTTAAACCATTTTTCTCTTCCTTCCCAACATTTTTGCTGTTGTTGAGATGCAGTCTTACTCTGTCACCCAGGCTGGAGTGTGATCTCGGCTCACTGGAACCTCTGCCTCCCAGTTGCAAGCGATTCTCCTGCCTCAGCCTCCCAAGTAGCTGGGATTACAGGCGCCTACCACCATGCCTGACTAATTTTTGCATTTTTAGTAGAGATGCAGTTGAACCATGTTGGTCAGGCTGGTCTCGAACCCTTGACCTCAAGTGATATGCCCGCCTCGGCCTCCCAATGTGCTGGTATTACAGGTGTGAGCCACTGCACCCGGCCTTCCTTCCCAACTTTTCCATTATTGTTATATAGTTATTTAGTTCTATATGTAAAATCTCATAAGGCATTATTATTGCATGGCATGCTCAATAATTACTTAGATTTATCCATATATTTACCCTTTCAATTGTCCTTAGCTTTTCCTTGAAATTTTTCTATCTGTGGTCATTTTCTTTATGGCAGAACAATAGCTTTTAGTGTTAGTCTTGAAAAAATTCTTAGTAAAAATAATTTGGGTTGAAAACTCTTCCAGTTTTTTTTGTCTGAAAATGTTTTCATTTTTCTCCCATTTTTGATTATATAGATATTCTCTCTAGCTTGGTAGTTATTTTCCTTTTTTCTTTCTTTTTTAAAAAAATTTTATTTTAGGTTTGGGGATACCTGTGAAGGTTTGTTACATAGATAAATACGTGTCATGGGGATTTGTTGTACATATTATTATATCACCCAGGTATTAATCTCAGTGCCCAATAGTTATCTTTTCTGCTTCTCTCCCTCTTCCCACCCTCCCCACTCAAGTAGACCCCGGTGTCTGTTGTTTCCTTCTTTGCGTTCATAAGTTCTCATCATTTAGCTCCCACTTATAAGTGAGAACATGCAGTATTTGATTTTCTGTTTCTGCCTTATTTTGCTAAGAATAGTAGACTCCAGCTCCATCAAAAGACATGTGGTCATTAATTTTTTTATGGCTACATAATATTCCATGGTGTATATATACCACATTTTCTTTATCCAGTCTGTCATTGATGAGCATTTAGGTTGATTCCAAGTCTTTGATATCATAAACAGTACTGCAATGAACACTCGTGTGCATGTGTCTTTATGATAGAATGATTTATATTCTTCTGGGTATATACCCAGTAATGGGATTGCTGTGTCAAATGGTAGTTCTGCTTTTAGCTCTTTGAGGGCTAAGAGACATACTGCTTCCACAATAGTTGAATTAATTTACACTCCCACCAACAGTGTATAAAGGTTCCCTTTTCTCTGCAACCTCACCAGCATCTATTATTTTTTGACTTTTTAATAATAGCCATTCTGACTTTTGTGACATGGTATTTCACTACAGTTTTTATTGCATTTCTCTAATGATCAGTGATGCTGAGCTTTTTTAATATTCTTCTTGGCCACATATATGTCTTCTTTTGAGAAGTGTCTGTTCATGTCCTTTGCCCACTTTTTAACAGGGTTGTTTTCTCTTATAAATTTGTTTAAGCTCCTCATAGGTGCTGGATATTAGACCTTTGTCAGACACATAGCTTGCAAAACTTTTCTCCCATTCTGTAGACTGTCTGTTGATAGTTTCTTTTGCTGTGCAGAAGTTCTTAAGTTTAATTAGATCCCACTTGTCAATTTTTGCTTTTGTTGTGATTGTTTCTGGTATCTTTGTCATGAAATTTTGCTTATTCTTAAGTCCAGGATGGGATTACCTAGGTTGCCTTCCAGGGTTTTTATTGTTTTGGGTTTTATATTGAAATCTTTAATCCATCTTGAATTGATTTTTGTATATGGTGTAAAGAAGGGATCCAGTTTCAATCTTCTGCATATGGCTAGCCAGTTATCCCAGCCCCATTTATTTAATAGGTAGTCATTTCTTCATTGCTTGTTTTTGTCAGCTTTGTCAAAGAAGAGATGGTTGTAGATGTGTAGCCTTATTTCTGGGCTCTCTATTTCGTTCCATTGGTTTATGTGCCTGTTTTGGTATTCGTACCATGCTGTTTTGGTCACTGTAGCCTTGTAGTATAGTTTGAAGTTGGGTAGCATGATTCCACCAGCTTTGTTCTTTTTGGGTAGGATTGCCTTGGTTATTTGGACTTTTTTTTTTTTTTCATTCCATATAAATTTTAAAATAATATTTTCTAGTTCTGTGAAGCATGTCACTGGTACTTTGATAGGAATAACATTGAATCTGCAAATTGCCTTTGGACAGTAGTATAGCTATTTTAATGATATTGATTCTTCCTATCCATGAGCCTGGGATGCTTTCCATTTGTTTGTTTGTTCTCTGATTTCTTTGAGCAATGTTTTATAATTCTCACTGTAGAGATCTTTCACCTCCCTTGTGAGCTGTATTCTCAGTTTTCTTTGTGTGTGTGTGGCAATTGTGAATGGGATGGCCTTTCTGATTGGGCTGTCAGTTTGGTCAAAAATACTTTTTTTTTTGAGATTTTGAATATGTTTTATTAATCACCAAGTCATTTACATATATATACATACATATGACAGTATGTACAATGTAAGTTATATTTTATTCAGTCTATAGACAATGCTTAGAGTGCAAATAGATAAAATGATCTCCAATCACACCTTCATGTTGTGCCTCTAAGACCCCCAGAAATCCTCTTTATTTATTAAAACCCACAACCTGTTGTAGGATAATCTGATTGTGTGATTTTATTAGGGTATGTAATATATTTATGCTAACCATACACATGAGGTTAATGAGGGATCGTCAGCTATGATCTATATGAAATGCACTTCTTTTTTTTGTACTTTAAGTTCTGGGGCACATATGCAGAACATGCAGTTTTGTTACATAGGTATGCACTGCCATGGTGGTTTGCTGCACCCATCAATACCTGCATTAGATATTTCTCCTAATGCTATCCCTCCCCTACCCCCCCACCCCCGAACAGGCCCCAGTGTGTGATGTTCCCCTCCCTGTGTCCATGTGTTCTCATTGTTCAACTCTCACTTATGAGTGAGAATATGTGATGTTTGGTTTTCTGTTCCAGTGTTAGTTTGCTGAGAATGATGGTTTCCAGCTTCATCCATGTCCCTGCAAAGGAAATGAACTTACCCTTTATTATGGCTGCATAGTATTCCATGGTGTATATGTGCCACATGTTCTTTATCTGGTCTATCATTGATGCATTTTTGGGTTGGTTCCAAGTCTTTGCTATTGTGAATAGTGCTGCAATAAACATATATGTGCATGTGTCTTTATAGTAGAATGATTTATAATCCTTTGGGTATATATTCATTAATTGGGTCAAATGGTATTTCTGGTTCTGGATCCTTGAGGAATCACCATACTGTCTTCCACAATGGTTGAACTAATTTACACTCCCACCAACAGTGTAAAAGCATTCCTATTTCTCCACGTCCTCTCCAGCATCTGTTGTTTCTTGACTTTTTAATGATTGCCATTCTAACTGGCATGAGATGTATCTCTCTGTGATTTTGATTTGCACTTCTCTAATGACCAGTGATGATGAGCATTTTTTCATATGTTTATTGGCTGCATAAGTGTCTTCTTTTGAGAAGAGTCTGTTCATATCCTTTGCCCACTTTTTGATGGGTTTTTTTTGATCTAGTTATCATCAGATAATTAGATCCTATGTGTCTATTTTGGCTTTTGTTGCCATTGCTTTTGGTATTTTAGACATGAAGTATTTGCCCATGCCTATGTCCTGAATGGTATTGCCCAGGCTTTCTTCTAGGATTTTTATGGTTTTAGGTCTTACATTTAAGTCTTTAATCTATCTTGAGTTGATTTTGGTATAAGGTATAAGGAAGGGGACCAGTTTCAGTTTTCTGCCTATGGCTAGCCAGTTTTCCCAACACCATTTATTAAATAGGGAATCCTTTCCCCATTACTTGTTTGTGTCAGGTTTGTCAAAGATTAGATGGTTTTAGATGTGTGGAGTTATTTCTGAGGTCTCTGTTCTGTTCCATTGGTCTATATATCTGTTTTGGTATCAGTACCATGCTGTTTTGGTTACTGTTGCCTTGTAGTATAGTTTGAAGTCAGGTAGCATGATGACTTCAGCTTTGTTATTTTTGCTTAGGATTGTCTTGGCTATGCAGGCTCTTTTTTGGTTCCACATGAAGTTTAAAGCAGTTTTTTTCAATTCTGTGAAGAAAGTCAGTGGTAGCTTGATGGGGATAGCATTGAATATATAAATTACTTTGGGCAGTATGGCCACTTTCATGATATTGATTCTTCTCATCCATGAGCATGGAATGTTTTTCCATTTGTTTCTGTTCTTTCTTATTTCCTCGAGCAGTGGTTTGTAGTTCTCCTTGAAGAGGTCCTTCGCATCCCTTGTAAGTTGGATTCCTAGGTATTTTATTCTCTTCATAGCAATTGTGAATGGGCGTTCACTCATGATTTGGCTCTCCGTTTGTCTGTTATTGATGTAAATGCTTGTGATTTGTGAACACTGATTTTGTATCCTGAAACTTTGCTGAAGTTGCTTATCAGCTTAAGGAGACTTTGGGCTGAGACAATGGGGTTTTCTAAATATACAATCATGTCATCTGTAAACAGAGACAATTTGACTTCTTCTCTTCCTATGTGAATACCCTTTATTTCTTCCTCTTGCCTGATTGCCCTGGCCAGAACTTCCAATACTGTGTTGAATAGGAGTGGTGAGAGAGGGCATCCTTGTCTTGTGCCCGTTTTCAAAGGGAATGCTTCCAGTTTTTGCCCATTCAGTATGATATTGGCTGTGGGTTTGTCATAAATCGCTCTTATTATTTTGAGATATGTTCATTTGATACCTAGCTTATTGAGAGTTTTTAGTATGAAGGGGTGTTGAATTTTGTCAAAGGCCTTTTTGCATCTATTGAGATAATCATGTGGTTTTTGTCATTGGTTCTGTTTATGTGATGGATTACATTTATTGATTTGCGTATGTTGAACCAGCCTTGCATCCCAGGGATGAAGCAGACTTGATTGTGGTGGATAAGCTTTTGGATGTGCTGCTGGATTTGGTTTGCCAGTGTTTTATTGAGGATTTTCACATCTATTTTCATCAGGGATGTTGGCACAAAATTTTACTTTTTTGTAGTGTCTCTGCCAGGTTTTGGGTTTAGTATGATACTGGCCTCACAAAATGAGTTAGGGAGAATTCCCTCTTTTTCTATTGTTTGGAATAGTTTCAGAAGGAGTGGTAGCAGCTCTTTTTTGTACCTCTGGTAGAATTTGGCTATAAATCCATCTGGTCCTGGGCTTTTTTTGGTTGGGGGACTATTGATTACTGCCTCAATTTCAGAATTTGTTATAGGTCTATTCAGGAATTCAACTTCTTCCTGGTTTAGACTTGGTAGGGTGTATGTGTCTAGAAATTTATCCATTTCTTCTAGGTTTTCTAGTTTATTTGCATAGAGGTGTTTATAGTATTCTCTGATGGTAGTTTGTATTTCTCTAGGATCAGTGGTGATATCCCCTATATCATTTTTTATTGCATCTATTTGATCCTTCTCTCTTTTCTTCTTTATTATTTTGGCTAGCAGTCTACCTATTTTGTTGATCTTTTCAAAAAAACAGCTTCTGGATTCATTTATTTTTTGAAGGATTTTTTTTGTGTCTCTATCTCCTTCAGGTCTGCTCTGATCTTATTTATTTTTATCTTCTGCTAGCTTTTGAATGTGTTTGCTGTTTCTTCTCTAGTTCTTTTAATTTTGATGTTAGGGTGTCAATTTTAGATCTTTCCTGCTTTCTCTTGTGGGCATTTAGTGCTATAAATTTCCCTCTACACATTGCTTTAAATATGTCCCAGAGATTCTGGTACATTGTGTCTTCATTCTCATTGGTTTCAAATAACATCTTTATTCCTGCCTTCATTTTGTTATTTATCCTGTAGTCATTCAGGAGCAGGTTGTTCAGTTTCCACATAGTTGCGCGGTTTTGAGTGAGTTTCTTAGTCCTAAGTTCTAATTTGATTGCACTGTGGTCTGAGAGGCTGTTTGTTATGATTTTCATTCTTTTGCATTTGCTGAGGAGTGCTTTACTTCCAATTATGTGTTCAATTTTAGAATAAGTGTGATGTGGTGCTGAGAAGAATGTATATTCTGTTGATTTGGGGTGGAGAGTTCTGCAGATGTCTATTAGGTCTGCTTGGTCCAGACCTGAGTTCAAGTCCTGAATATCCTTGTTAATTTTCTGTCTCATTGATCTGTCTAATATTGACAGTGGGGTGTTAAAATCTCCCACTATTATTGTGTGGGAGTCTAAGTCTGTTTGTAGGTCTCTGAGAATTTGCTTTATGAATCTGGGTGCTCCTGTATTGGGTGCATATGTATTTAGGATAGTTAACTCTTCCTGCTGAATTGACCCCTTTACATTTATTATGTAATGCCCTTCTTTGTCTCTTTTGATCTTTGTTGATTTAAAGTCTGTTTTTATCAGAGATTACAATTGCAACTCCTGCTTTTTTTTTTCTTTCCATTTGCTTAGTAAATATTCCTCCATTTCTTTATTTTGAGCCTATGTGTGTCTTTGCACGTGAGATGGGTCTCTTGAATACAGCACACTGATGGGTCTTGGATCTTTATCCAATTTGTCAGTCTGTATCTTTTAATTGGGGCATTTATCCCATTTACATTTAAGGTTAATATTGTTATGTGTGAATTAGATCTTATCATTATGATGCTAGCTGGTTGTTTTGCCCATTATAGTTGATGCAGTTTCTTCATAGTATTGATGTTCTTTACAATTAGGTATGTTTTTGCAGTGGCTGGTACTGGTTGTTCCTTTCAACGTTTAGTGCTTCCTTCAGGAGCTCTTGTAAGGCAGGCCTGGTGGTGACAAAATCTCTCAGCATTTGCTTGTCTGTAAAGAGTTTTATTTCTCCTTTGTTTGTGAAGCTTAGTTTGGCTGGATATGAAATTCTAGGTTGAAAATTCTTGTCTTTAAGAATGTTGAATATTGGCCCCCACTCTCTTCTGGCTTGTAGGGTTTCTGCAGAGAGATCTACTGTTAGTCTGATGGGCTTCCCTTTGTGGGTAACCCAAAATTTGTCTCTGGCTGCCCTTAACATTTTTTCCTTCATTTCAACCTTGGTGAATCTGATAATTGTGTGTCTTGGGATTGCTCTTCTTGAGGGGTATCTTTGTGGTGTTCTCTGTATTTCCTGAATTTGAATGTTGGCCTGTCTTGCTATGTTTGGGAAATTCTCCTGGATAATATCCTGAAGAGTGTTTTCCAACTTGGTTCCATTCTCCCCGTCACTTTCAGGTACACCTATCAAACGTAGGTTTGGTCTTTTCACATAGTCCCATATTTCTTGGAGGCTTTGTTTGTTCCTTTTTGTTCTTTTTTCTCTAATCTTGTCCTCTCACTTTATTTCATTAACTTGATCTTCAATCACTGATATTCTTTCTTCTGCTTGATCAATTTCCCTATTGATACTTCTCTCTGCTTCATGAAGTTCTCATGCTGTATTTTTCAGCTGCATCAGGTCATTTATGTTCTTCTCTAAACTAGTTATTCTGGTTAGCAATTCGTCTAACCTTTTTTCAAGTTTCTTAGCTTCCTTGCATTGGGTTAGAACATGCTCTTTTGGCTCAGAGGCGTTTGTTATTACCTACCCTCTGAAGCCGTCTTCCGTCAATTTGTCAAACTCATTCTTCAACCAGTTTTGTTCCCTTGCTGGCGAGGAGTTGTGATCCTTTGGAGGAGAAGAGATGTCCTGGTTTTTGGAATTTTCAGCCTTTTTGCACTGATTTCTCCCCATCTGTGTGGATTTATCTACCTTTGGTCTTCGATGTTGGTGACCTTTGGAAGGGGTCTTTGAGTGGATGTGCTTTTCCTTTCTGTTTGTTAGTTTTCCTTCTAACAGTCAGGCCCCTCTGCTGCAGGTCTGCTGGAGTTGGCTGGAGGTCCACTCCCAACCCTGTGTGCCTGTGTATCACCAGCGGAGGCTGCAGAACAGCAAAAATTGGTGCCTGTTCTTTCCTCTGGAAGCTTTGTCCCAGAGAGGCACCCGCCAGATGCCAGCAAGAGCTGTCCCGAATGAGGTGTCTGTCAGCCCCTACTGGGAGGCATCTCCCAGTCAGGATACATGGGGTTCAGAGACTCACTTAAGGAGGCAGTCTGACCCTTAGCAGAGCTTGACCACTGTGCTGGGAGATCTGCTGCTGTCTTCAGGGCTGTCAGGCAGGGACATTTAAGTCTGCTGAAGCTGCACCCACAGCCAATCCTTTCCCCATGTGCTCTGTCTCAGGGAGATGGGAGTTTTATTTATAAGTCCCTGACTGGGGCCGCTGCCTTTTTTCCAGAGATGCCCTGCCCAGAGAAGAGAAATGGCAGTCTGGCCATAGCAGCCTTGCTGAGCTGCAGTGGGCTCTGCCCAGTTGGAACCTCCTGGCTGCTTTGCCTACACTGTGAGTGTAAAATCACCTACTCAAACCTCAGAAATGGCGAACGCCCCTCCCCCGCCTAAGTTTGAGCATCCCAGGTCAATCTCAGACTGCTGCTGTGCTGGCAGAGAGAATTTCAAACCAGTGGATCTTAGTTTGCTGGGCTCCGTGGGGGTGGGATCCACCAAGCCACACCACTTGGCTCCCTGGCTTCAGTTCCCCTTTCCAGGGGAGTGAACATTTCTGTTGAATTGGCATTCCAGGCGCCACTGGGGTATGGAAAACAAACAAACAAACAAACAAACGAACAAAAAAACTCCTGCAGCTAGTTTGGTGTCTGCCCAAACGGTTGCCCAGTTTTGTGCTTGAAACCCAGGGCCCTGGTGGGGTAGGCACCAGAGGGATTCTCCCAGTCTACAGATTGTGAAGACCATGGGACAAGAGCAATATCTGAGTCAGAGTGTGCTCAGTTCCTCAGGCTCAGTGGTCATGGCCTCCCTTGGGTAGGGGAGAAAATTCCCCAGGATTGAGGTGACACCCAATCCTTCTTCAGTGCGCCTTCCTTGGGCTGCACCCACTGTCCAATGAGATGAACCAGGTACCTCAGTTGGAAATATAGAAATCACCCACCTTCTGTATCGATCTCGCTGGGAGCTGCAGACTGGAGCTCTTCCTCTTCAGCCATCTTGCCTGCAATCCTTGTTTAAGATTCTTAATAAAAAAGTTTGATTGAGAATGCTTCCAGTTTTTGTGTTTTCATTTTTCTCTCATTTTTGATATATATATAGTAAACATATACATATATTTATATAAGTAAATATATAAAAATATAAGTACATATTTATATAAGTAAATATATAAAAACATACTTTTTCTCTCTAACTTGGTAGTTATTTTCTTTTGCCACTTTAAAAATATCATTTCGGCCGGGCGCGGTGGCTCAAGCCTGTAATCCCAGCACTTTGGGAGGCCGAGACGGGCGGATCACGAGGTCAGGAGATCGAGACCATCCTGGCTAACACGGTGAAACCCCGTCTCTACTAAAAAATACAAAAAACTAGCCGGGCGAGGTGGCGGGCGCCTGTAGTCCCAGCTACTCGGGAGGCTGAGGCAGGAGAATGGCGTAAACCCGGGAGGCGGAGCTTGCAGTGAGCCGAGATCGCGCCACTGCACTCCAGCCTGGGTGACAGAGCCAGACTCCGTCTCAAAAAAAATAAATAAATAAATAAAAAATAAAAAAAATAAAAATAAAAATAAAAATATCATTTCATTATTTCCTATCTTCAAGTCAACTGTCAACTCATTGTTGCACATTTGAAAGTGAACTTTATTCCCCTCTGCTGCACCTTGGGGTTGCTTTTAAGATCTATCTTGGTTTTTGGTGTACAGTAGTTTTATTATTACAAACCCGAGAGTGATTTTCTTTGCCATTGTCCTACTTTAGGTTAATAGGATTATTTTGTTTGTTTGTATCTGTGATTTGATGTTTTTTTGTTTGATGAATTGGTTTGGGAAGATTGTTAACTTAAAATATCACTTCTGATTCTTATTCTTGTTTCTTATGGGAATACAATTATGTTAAACTTTTTCAGTATATGTCTTATGTTTCTTATTTTCTCTCCTTTATTTTCTAGCCTTTTGTCTCTCTATACTTGCTTCTAAATATTTTCTTTTGCCTTTACTCCCATTCATCAATTCTTTTTCAGCTGTTTTTACTTGGCTGACTTTCAGTGACATCTTAATATTGCATATGTCAGCTTAAAATTTTTTAAAAATTCTTTTTGTACTTTGTTTCAATTTCGCTATCAAAATTTGTAATTTTTGTGTACATTTACAAATTAATTATGGTCATTTAAAAGTGAGTGTCCAAAGTTTTCATGATAGAAGTCCTCTTTTTTATATTGTTTCTTTGATTTTTACAGTCATATTTCTTGTCTCCTCATACGATTACTTGTCATATATTACATATAAAATATAGAAGTGGTCAAGGCCTGAGTTAAGGGGGTCATTCTTTTTTTTTTTTTTGAGATGGAATCTTGCTCTGTTGCCCAGGCTGGAGTGCAGTGGCACGATCTCAGCTCACTGCAAGCTCTGCCTCCTGTGTTCATGCCATTCTCCTGCCTCAGCCTCCCGAGTAACTGGGACTACAGGTGCCTGCCACCACACCTGGCTAATTTTTCGTATTTTTTTAAAAATTTTTATTTAGTAGACACGGGGTTTCACTGTAGTCTTGATCTCCTGACCTCGTGATTCGCCTGTCTCGGCCTCCCAAAGTGCTGGGATTACAGGCGTGAGCCACTACGCCTGGCCAAGGGGGTCATTCTACCTGTGGGTTCACTCATATTCCTAGACTTTTACATGACTGGGTCCCAAGCTAAAGCTTAATATTGACCCGGTCAACCCCGTGGCAGACCTAATCTCATTGGTATATCTACTTGTCTGATTTTATGAAACTATCATAAGCTCTACTCGGCTTCTTAGCTACCTCCTCCAGATCATCTCTCTGAATTTTCTTCTTCTCTGAATTTGGCCCCATAAGCCTGCACTACCTTCAAGTCAATTAAATACTTTTTCTGGCCAGAATTTTAATTTGTTCTAAGGAGAATGAGTCCAAGTTACATAGTATGCTGTTACTAGAGCTGAAGTTCTAGTGATTTTAATATACTCTTGAGCATGACTTGCTATGTTATTTTGGATTTTTACCATATGTAAGGCACTTTTATAGGTTCTGGGGATACAACACATTGAATAATGACTAGACTCCCGCCTTTATGAAATTTGCATTCTAATGGAGGTGGAACATATAATAAAGAAGACAGAAAAACATTATACATATTTCAGATTGGGCTAAGTATTATGAGTATTACGTTTTAAAATATAGCCATGAATACTGTAGACAAAGTCTCAACACCACTGAGTTTAATTGTGTGTGCGTAAATGGAAATATATAGTCACAAGTAAACAAGTATATAATACAATTTCAGATACTGGTATGTGCTTTTCTCGCTATTGTATGAACTTTTCTTATAATCCTGTGAAGCTGAGAAAGGGAGGAGAGAGAGATTGAGAGAGAGAGAGAGAGAGAGAAAGAGAGAGAGAATTTACGTTTATTATTGGTTTTAAAATTATCTTTATTTTTAACCACCTGATCAGTCATAAACTGCTAATGCTTTGTGTCTCCCATACAATTGTGTCCATTTTTCTTTGAGTTTTAATTTTTTTTACTTTATATAGTTCTCAGCTGTAATATTGAACACATAATCTTGTCATTACTGTAAAGTCATCATTATTGTATTCTACTTTAATCAATGTAAAATGATCATTTACCATTTTAATACATTTGCTTGGAATTTACTTATCTAATAAATATTTTGCTACAAATATTTGCTGTTCTTTGTATATATTTTTAGTTAGGGTTGTAACATTGTGGGAATTCAATGAGATGACATTACTTTCTAAAATGATAATTATAAAGCTGTAGGGAAGACAGGATGAGATGATAGAATATTTCAGCGGGAAGAAACTTGGAATTCCTTTTAAAACAAGAATATTGATTTCCAGAGTGTTGGGGAGAGTGCTTGAGGTGGCCTGACTGAATTAATAGTAATGCTAAAGCAGACACTAAACATCTGATGTTTTGAGAGAATTCTGGTACCTTCACATTACCTGAGTTCTCTTTAAGCTTCTTCTGTTATTCATTCATTCAGCAAATGTTTACTAATCATCTAAGAAACCTGCTAAGTGCTGAGGTTATTGCAGGAAACACTACAGACAAAACCTCAGTGCCAGCAGAAGTAGAATCCTTGTCTGTATGTGTGTGTGGGGAGGTGAAGGAGAGAAAATAAACCAGTAAGCAAAGGTATAACATAATTTCAGCCACCTTTAAGTGTTATTCTGTTTCTTTTATGAGCTTCTCCTCATCATCATTCTCATCCTGCAAGTGGATTTCTAAGCACAAAAAGGTCTTGTGCTTGGTTCCAAGGCACATCTTTTCGAGTAAGACAATAGAGGAGGAAGAGAGGTCAAATAAATCTCTAGGGCAGCACGTTTTGTACTATCTGTCAAAATAACCAAAAGATTTGCCATAATTTAAAAAAACCCTGAAACTTGACCTTACTATAAGAAGTAGGCCCTACTGAACAAGGATAAGATGTATACTTTTGAAATCAAAGTATTATCTTTGGCTTAAAGAATGTGTAGTTCAACTTTCTTTCACATGAATTACACATTAGTGCTTTGAATAACAAAAATATTATTTGAGTTTTTTATATGATAAAAATATATATAACATAAGATTTACCATTATAACCATTTTAAGTGTATAGTTCAGTGGCATTCAGTACACTTACATTGTCGCACAATCACCACTACCATCTGTCTCCAGAGCTTTTCATTATCACAAACTGAAACCCTGTTCCCATAAAACAATTAACTCCCAATTCCCCCATCCTCCTAGCCCCTGGCAATCACCATTTTACTCTCTTTCTCTATGAATTTGACTACTCAAGATACCTCGGGTATGTGGAACATACAATGTTTTAAAATATTATTTTACAAACCTATTCTTTATAGGAATCAAATGGCAAATTACTAGCACAGGTAACTTTGTTCTGACCATTGTTATTAACTGTGATTTTTATGCATTTTGCTTGTTAGAATTGTGAGGTGACAAGTGAAGGAGGCAATTGTAGAAAATTTCAAACCAAATAAATCACTAGAGCCTTGCCATGTCATACAGAGCTTCTATTGGCTTAAAGAAGGTAAGTTTTAGAATCCAGAGCTTCTTAATTACTTATATATTTTTGTTATTGCTTTCCTTACTGGAGGTATAAGTTTGTAAGACCTGTAGGGTATTATACTGTATAGTTTTGGGGTGATGTTTCCCATGCAAATGAAACAATTTTCCTAATGTTCAACATTATTTTTCCCCTGAAACAGCACCAAAAAGATGGCTTTGATTGATCTTAACACATACATTTTATAATGGGTTAAAATCAATTACAGCTGCACCATTTGATTTAAACAAAACCCAGATTGTGGGGATAATGCTAATAAATGCATTAGCAGTAACACTTTCATTTTCTGTCCCAGTGCTAATTAGTAGACAGATTTTTCTTTTGCAGCAAACAAATACTGATAAAATCCCTTTTTCAGTTCTGTCACCCATTAAATTGATGACGTTCAGGCCTTGACTTCCTACAAATTTGATCTATATTCAGCAAAGTTACACATTTAAAATCTTGACTTTTAAGGTTTTATTAAGTCTTAAATATGTTTTAACTCAAGACCAGAAACACTTAAATTATATATGATTCAAGCATACTTGAAAAGGCTAGGTGAATGATTTTCAAAGCCTTCAATTCTCTGTCCTCTAAAATTAACTTTGGAAATGCTCCTGTCTGCTTGTAAAGTTGGAGTGGTGAGATTTTGTACATACCATTGCAGAGCAAAGGCTGCAAAACCAGTAAGATCTGTAACCACGTTACAGTGGGCTTACTGAGCATTTTTCCAAAGTTAAAGGGATGAGGGTTGGGAGACTTAGCTAGAGAAAGCTGAATGAGTAAGAGGAAGAAAATGGGAAAAGGAACCCAGGACCTAATTTTAAAAAATAAGTAGGCTGGGCTTCATTGATATGTTTATAAAGAGATATATTAGCCTAAATTTGGAGTTGAGAAAATAAATATACCTCTGTGCCACTCATTGGCTCATGCTGCCCTGAATTACCATATATATTTTATTTATGTGTCTTGTTTCTCTACAATAGGAGACTTGCTATGCATTGCTAGTTTACAAAATATATATTGGTGGCTATTAATGTCAGTGGTGGTGGCGATGATGATGGTGGTGGTGGTAGTGACTGCTATCACTCAGAGAGTCAGGAGCAGGAGGAAAGGCAAGACAAAAGGAAGAAAAATGCATGAAGGAAAGCCATCAGTGAAACCTCCTAACAGGGAAAACCCAGCCAATCGTCTCTGCTCTGCTCCCATGGACCACATTTCTGTTGCACAAACGCTCTTGCCTTTTTTCTTTAGATGGAGGCAAATCTCATTTTAATAGCAAAAGCCTTTACTGACAGTGACTTTGATAATGAACAGGAAGTATATCTGCAGATTTTTGAGTTACTGCATGTGTAAAAATTCCTTGGCATCCAAGTAGTCAAGATAATAGCATTCAGCAAGAAAGCAGCCCGCCTCAGTTTTCCAAAAGATTGACTATTTTATATTTTAAAAGATGATTTTTTATTCTGTGTCCCAGAGAGTGCAAAGCAGTGCCATACACCTTGTGAGGAGAGAAGAAGAAAATGTTATTTCATATCATTGAGCAAATGCATATCAGGAGGACCTTTCTGAATGAGGCTTGAGTCAAGTACTGATAAAGGCAGCCCAGTGGAGGGAGGGGACCAGGAGACAGAAGCATCTAACAAAGTGCAAGGCCAGCAGAATCAGTTCTCACCTCTGTGACCCAGGCATTTTACCCGAGACTCCAGAACAGGTTATTTATTGCTCTCTTTTCCCAGGGTTGCTGAATGGTTTTCACCTAAACCACGGAGAACATCCTTTGTGAGTAAACTCAAAATCACCACTGAGTTTATGTCATAAAAGGAAGTTGTAAGTGAATTTCTGTATACTTAGATTAGAACTTCCATCTACTTGTCTAGTACAATGATTACATAATTAACGTTCTTGTTCCCATAAGTGCATATTCTGCACAACAGAATGTTTTGGGAAAAAATAATGCCTAACTTTGATTTTATTTTATACACTCCGAAGGTTTAGAGTAAACAGAGAGGAGGAGGGAAATACATATTCCCTAACTCTGTATCCTAATAGGTATAAAACGTTTAAAAGTTCCAATGTCTAAAAAGTTGTATAGTTACAGATTCCTAAGTAAGGCTTAGGAAAGAATTCTGTGGTCAAACTACCACAGTATTGTAGCAGAAGAGTATGTTAAAAATCACTCACAAAGTGATTTAAGATATCATCTCTGTTTAGAAACTGAGGCATATCATTAGCAAGTAACTCCAGCGAACACATCTGAAAAATGAAATACAATAGCTAGTGCTTAGATACCTGGAAAGTCAAGCTGTTTTTCCTGGGTGGGTTTTCCATTTGGCTGAGGGCTGACATGAAAGGTGATAGGGGTTTCCTCCTAGCTCCATTCACAGAGCTCTTATTTTATGGCAATTATTGCACCATGGTACATTCACTCGTATATAAGCTGAGATGTCAGAGGAGTTCCTGACTTTGACATATCAGTAGAAATTCCCAAAACACAGAAGATCAGGTAATACTTAAGTGTCCAGACAATGCTATCTAGGCAGGAATCACTAACATGGTATTTTCCTTGCAGGGAAATTATTGCAAAGCATCTATCATATGCAGTCCTGTATGGAGTTTGATTAACTGTGGCAGTAACTGCAGCCAAGGCTTTTAGGGCAAAATCAAAGATCTGGTAACGAAGAAAGAGATGATGTAGGTAGCATGCTGCTCATATGCATCATAAGGAGAGAGATTTCAATAGCACAGCACATGCAGCAGCATCTATGCATTCAAAGCCACCTTCTAGCTCAGACTTTGAAAACTGGTGCTGGTTGAGCTCTCTGAAGCACTGAACATTGTGAAGAATTTCATGAGTATTTATGGTTAAGAGCAGATGCAGAGCAGGATATTGGCGGTGTGGTGGGCTGCCCTGGCTGCAGCTGTGGGTATATCCCTACATGCAGAGGGTACTCAGGCCCCAGGTCCCCCAGCTGCAGCACCAGGCTTGCAGGAGAGTCTGCAGCACCACCTTACATTTCTTCCTTTACCCAGTCACGTGGCGTAGCACTGCAGTAACTACAGAGCCTGCTGATTGCTCCCTTCACATGTGTTGCCTCTGCCTGGAATGTATAATCCCATATCTAATTTCTCCCCCTTTGCTTTCAGTTTAAATGTCACCTCCTTCCCTGCCATCCCCCTCCCCCATGTAAAGTAGGATGACAGTTACCTGTTTTTATTACTGTATTCTGGTTCCTTCTTGGTTCTCTTCAGAGCACGTATATGCTATATTTTGCTTATTTGCATGCCATTCAGTCCATTCTCTTCCTTTTTTAAACAGGGATACTAATGGCCAGAGAGTTAGAGAAAGTGCTTGAGCTTGCTTATTTAAATTAATGGTGGTGCCCTTAACTATGTCTATAACATCTGAAAGTGCAGGGGCATCTGAAAGACCATTTGTTTGCAAATAAAACTGATGATTAGTGATAAAGCAAACAGCAAACCTATAGTCCAAAGGAAGGAATAAAACATTTTTCCTTAGGCTACTAGCAGACATCTGTTCTCCCTCTTCTTCCTATACAGTCACTGAACAGGAAGAAGTACATTTAACCTTCTCTCCGTCTCCTCTCCACCTCTCCATACCAGGGCTCCATCATTTCTTTCTCTAACACTCTGGACAAAATATTGGTTAATAGGACCTGGAATGGGCATCAGGAAGGGGCATCTGATCTTCAGGGCCTTGAAGTTTTGCTTATAAAAGGAGGAGATAAAGAAAAGTGGTTCTGCCTGGTCCAGCCCAAACATATTGACAGGCTACTAGGGCCCAAGTCCTGTGCTGAGTCTTTTGTCTGGTTTCCATTTTCTATTACCCTAACTTGATTAGGGCCAACTCCTCAAAGGAAGCAAGGAAGGGCCCCTATCAAGAAAGTGAGTCAAGGCGGAATAGATAACCATGCTGAGGAAGTTGTAATGGTGCTCAGACACAGAAACACAAAGCTTTGCAGGCTTGGTGTGCTTGAGAATGATACAAGGAGTTTGTTTCAATTCAAATTCCTAGGTTTCCCTAACCCCGTGAAATTTGGATTCAGTAGGTTTGGGTGGGAGTGTTAGACCTCGGAATCTAGATTTTAAAGAGACACCTGATAATATTGTAAAAGGCTAGTTTTATATCCTTACCTCTCATCAAAGAATCAAGCATCCATGGCTTGAGCTCTGTGATCTAAGTCAGAGCTTCCAACTTGTGTGTGTTCCAACACTGCTTCCTATAAGTGGCCAGGGAGCCCTGGTCTAGAGGGATGACCCTTGACCAACCCCATCCTTTTACCTTTCTGTGCCTTATAAATGCTATCATTTGTTTTGAGTGTCTTCATGTGAAAGCAGTTGTGAAACACTGGATAAGCAACACTATTTTAGAATCTCAGATGGGTTTACTATCTTTTGACTAACAAAGTTAATTTCAGAACTAACAGGAGTGAAGAAAAAATATAATTCAGGGTTAGTGTGGAGTGCAGGAGGGACCCCTGTTCGACATTGCCATTTGCCATCCACTCTACAAATCCAGAAAGACACAAAGTCCTGGAGACCGAGTGTGAGTGCCAGAGACGGAAGGTTTTTGTCCCCCCACCCCACCCTACATTTATAGGATGAACTTCTAACTCTCAGTGTGATAGTACTAGGAGGTGGAGTTTTGGGAGGTGATTATATCAGGAGGGGAGAGCCCTCATGAATGTGATTAGTGATCTTATAAAAGAGAATCCAAAGAGCTCCCTGGTCCCTTCCCATGTTAGAAACCAGTTAGAAGGAGCCATCTGTGAACCAGGAAGGGGCCCTCATAAGACCCTGAATCTGCTGATGTCTTGATCTTGGACTTTGTAGCCTTGAAAACTGTGAGAAATAAATTTGTATTGTTGATAAGCCACTGAGTTTCTGGTATTCTGCTACAGAAGTCTGAAAGCATTAAGACAGTGAAAACTCTATGCTGCATGTTCTTCAGTCAAGAGACCCACTCTTCTTGCATTGAATCACTGCTTCTTTTCTTTCTTCTACCATTTGGCAGCAATTCTCATTGCTCTGTGTGTGTGTGTGTGTGTGTGTGTGTGTGTGTGTGTGTGTGTGTGTGTATTTTTTGGAGACAGGATCTTCCTCTGTTGCTCAGGTTGGAATGCAATGTTGCAATCACAGCTCACTGCAGCCTTAAATGATCTGAAGTGATCTCTTCTCATTTCAGCCTCTCATGTAGTGGGCAGTACAGGCACATGGCCACCATGCCTGGCTAACTAAAAAACAATGTTTTTTTGCGATGGGGTCTCACTATGTTGCCCAGACTGCTCTTGAACTTCTGAGCTTCAGTGATCCTCCTGCCTCTGGACTAGAGGGTATTACAGATGTGAGTGATTGTGCTCGGCTGCCTTGTATTTTTAAAACATGTCATAGGATGCTGCTTGTTTCTCCAACAGAACACAGTCCATTTATCAAATGTACAGTCCTTCCAGGCACAGTGTCTATAATCCCAGATACTCAGGAGGCAGAAGTAGAAGGATTGCTTGAGCTGAGAAGTTCAAGACTAGCCTGGGCAACATAGTGAGACCCTATCTAAAAAAAGAGTAAAGTCTCCCGGCACATCTGATAAGAATTGAGAGGGTTTTTTGTTCCTTATTCTGAAAGGAGGAATTGTACCACTTTAAGGAAAGCACATGTGTTAAACTTGTCTTTGACTTCAGCACCTGGAAAGATAGAGATTAGGCATCCTCCCTCTGCTGACCAACACCTATCTCATATTTGGATGAGTTTTCTCTTGACACATCACTTCCTGCCTCCCAGGCTGCAGGCAGAGTGTGCGGTGACAGGGTGGCAGGTGTTCAGGATGCTCCCACCCTCCCTGTTCTTTGTGGTTGACTTGCCCTTTCTTGCCTGGGGTCTGCCAGGAGATTCAGAGCTACAGAGCAAAGAGCACTCGTTGCTCTAGGAGCCTGAGGCGTCATACATCTGCTCCTGATGAAGACACTGGAACTGAGGGTTGCTGGGGGAAGCTGCCCATGATTTAAGATGATCTTATGGGCAATTTAGTTAAACCTGCTGTGTCACGTTGTTTCAGGGCAGGAAGATGAATGTAATTCTTAGTGATTGAATCAGCTAGCTTTCGAAAGAGGAGGAGCCAGAGAGAGTTACCTCCCTGGGAAACTTGATAGATGAAAAATGACCCAAAGATGTCCTTGGTTAAGTATTCAGTTTGATAGGCACAAGGTACTGAAAACCTCTTCATATTTACAATAGTTTACTTAAGATTTCTGCTAAAACTCCCTGCCATTTCCCCAGCAAACAGAGGATGGGGTCTGGGTTTTATATATTGCTATTTTTTACCCCCATGCTTTTCTTTGAATATAAATTATCAATTATTTGTAATAACACAAATATACAATTGTGGCTTAAAAATGTACAGTTTATTTTCAGTTGACTTTTGAATATAGTTTTGTATTTACATATGAAAATGTGTTTCATACTTTGAGAATTCATGTTTAGCGAAATGATAAAGTCCCACTGGGCAGCTCTTCTTCAGCAAGTGTTGGAAGGCTGCTCAGGTCCTGTCTAACTCCTTTCATCGGCTCTTATCTATAATCCATGATGTACTGAGATTCAACAGTATCAACCTTCAGACATTTTGGCTAGCAGGAGAGAGAAAGTTAAGTGTTTGCATTTCTTTCTTTCTTTCTTTTTTTTTTTTTGATGAGGTGAATGGAAGTTGCAAACAGTATAATGCAGCATACTAGGTGTCCTGAGCAGGCACGGCATTGCAGAAAGACCATAGGAATTGGTATCACAAGATATGGGTTTGAGTCCTGCTACTTAACAGTAGAGCCTTATGCAAGCTATTTAGTCTTTCTCAGCATTAGACCTTCCTCAGTAAGGGTTATCATTGCCAGCACCCTGCTTATCCTATGGGATAGTTATGAAGATCAAATGAGATGGTAGATATGAAAGCATTTAGTAAACTGCAATGTCTCCCTTTCAAGCAGTCTAGGGCTCTGGCACTAAACAAGCATCTCGGGTTGAGAATGTGGTAACTGTCACAGAGATTGAGTGTGAGATTTCCTGTTCACAAAGAGACTACCTGAAATAATTGCAAATGAACTCTCAGTGGACTTTCAAAAATTTCTCTTCAAGCTGAAACAGTGTGAAAAGGAGGTATCAGAACAGATATCCTCATGCCAAAATGAAGAGAACCTGGAATAGAGGCTCAAGCTGGCAGGGTCACCATTGAGCCACTGACATTACCTGGTTGCAGACCTTGTCTTTTTCTTCCCTCTGTATCTCTCTGGGTGATCTCATTCAGTCCCACGATGTTAAATGCTGTCTATATGCTTGAAGATACTGAAAGTTATAGCTCCAAAGTGGAACTTTCTCTGAGTTTAATGATATGAAATGGGGTCTGCTCACCTGGTGCAATAATACCAGATATCCACACAGAAGGTTGCAGTGGGAGAAATGGAAGGCATTTATTTTCAGGGTACCAAGCAAGGAGGATTAAGCAGCTAATGCTTAAGTCCTGACCTCCCCAGTAGCTTACAGGTAATGGTCTTTAAAAAGTGGGAGTAAATTTCAGGAAAGCAGAAGTTACAGGCAAAATTTTAGATCAATACATCAAGGTTACACATTGGTTTTGGCCTAAAAGGGCAGGATATTTTGAAGTGGAGGCTTACAGACCATAGTCATATTCAAAGATGTTCTGAATTGCAATTGGTTAAGGAAGGAAAGCTTTATTTTAAAATTTGGGGTCAGCAGAAAAGAATGTTAGCTCTGTTTTGTGAGTATAATTTCCTCCAGGACCCTCAGGAAGACATTTAGAACACAGAATGGTGGTCAGAGTTCAGTTTCCAGTTCCCCCTTCTCTGAGGTCCACATACCAGCAGAACTGAAGTTGGTAGGAATGGAGATCTGAAGTTGGTGAGAATTGGGGTTTCTGAAAACAACTCAGAGACATGCGTTGTGGGGTTATCTCTAGTTTCTATAAGAAACCAGCTATCCCGTAATTCTAGCTTCATTGGCTATTGTTTTAAGCTACTATTACTTCCTTGCTTAACTAGTTGTTCATTTACTTCTCAGAGCTAGCTAGGTGCCTGGAGTTTCCCTTGAAGAAACTCAAGACTTTCCTTTATTTCCATGCTTGGAGTCCCACAGGCCCATAAGGGGAGGTCCTGGCTCCTTCTCATGAGCTCCAAATGTACATCCAATTAAATTTTCAGTGTTATCACATGGATGTATGATAGGCATTAGAAAGTTAACATGGCCTACACTGAGCTACTATCTGCTCCTCAAATCTACTTCCTATCAAACCTTATTTATCTCAGTGGATGGCATTACCATTCACCCAGTGGTTCAGGTGCAAATCATGAGAAACATTCATGCTGGACTCTGTATGGAAGTCTGCCAAGTGTTCAAATCCCAGGTCCGCTGCTTATTAGTTCGGTGACTTTGGATCAGTTACTTAATATTTCTGTACTTCAGTTTCCTTAACTATAAATGGGCATAATCTATGTCTCCATTTTTAACATGTAAAATTAGGATAATAATAGTACCTATTTCTTTGAAATTTTGTGAAGTTTAAATGTAAAGCCCTCAATTTAGTGCCTAGCACATCGTAAGTTCTATGAAAAGGTTTGCTGCTATTGTTATGATTTTCCCATGCCACCTAAATTTCACTAGTAAATGTTGTCAGCTCTGCTTCCAAAATATACCCTAAGTCTGGCCACTTATCACTATACCATTATCACAGCCCCTGTCCAGACTGCAATTCCTTCTCTGCTAAAGTCCTGGATACTTCCTAACTTATTTCCTGCCCCACTTTCTCTCTGTTACTACAGAGCAGCCAGCATCTGGGCTCCTCACCAGGCCTGCTGAGTCACAGCCACTCAGGTCCTGACTCCTTTCCCATCTCATGTCTTCTCTCTACCTCATTCAGAATGAACTAGCATACCATGATTGCTCTTGTGCCAATTATTTCTCAACTCAGTTGTCACCCCTTCCAAGAGATCTTCCTGTGCCTCCACAGAGAAGCCCCCTCACCAGTCATTGCCTGCCATTGTCATTCCATCTGGGTTTATTCCTAGCTCTTAGCAGGATCTGAGTTCTAGCAATGGACAGGTCTAAGGCTTCCTGTTCATCTTCCCATGAAATGTCAGATGAGAGCCTGTGTGTTTTGTTGCTATGTCCTGACAATCTTGAACTTTACCTGATTCCTATGATCCTGAAAGTCAGCAAAAGTTGAGAAATCCCTTTACCCTTTGTGTCCTGGGAAACAGCTTACTTTAAAAGAACCATCCTTCCCCATCCTTACCTTTGATAAGATTCACAGATGACCTCCCTTGTTTACTTGTGACAATGCCAGACACAAACCCTCCAAATTTTTTTTTCCTCCCTCATAAATGCATAGCTGAACTGCTTTCCCCCGCTGGCCAGTCCTCACTGATCAATTGGAACAAAATGCTTGTTAACCAGATTTGGTTAATATCCTTTTCTTCCCACAGGCCAAAGAACTTTGGCTCACATTCAGCTTGAGCCAGCAGACAGCCCCAGGTGAGACTAGGTTGGCCTCAGGGTAAAACATTCTTGGACCTACTATCCAATCATGTCACCCTTTCATCTTATTTCTCCACATCTATTTGAATCCTATTGAAATCCTTTTTCATCCTATTTCTCTACACATGTTTTTCCTAGTCTTTTTGCTCCTTTCTATAAAAGAGAAGCCATTTTTGCATAACACTTGAGATGATTGCAGATCAGTGCTCCCCCCATGGCAATAACTTCCCTCACCCTATGCAATAGTTCTTTTCCCCTCTTGCAATAATCTTTTCAAATAAAGTCTCTCTTTAATAAATCCAGATTTTTTTTTTTTTATTTGACAGTCCTCAGTATCTAAAAGATGCCTGGCTCATCATAGATGTCTAATGGATATTTGTTCTGGACTAAAAATAGATTGCTATTTGGGATTCTAGCCAAAATATTGTAGCTCTTTTGTGTCAACCCGTATGCCTGGTGAATCCCAATGCTCACTGATGAAATCCCAACACTGTGGAGTCACACAGAGGCAGTTGCACTTTGAACTGGCTGCAGGGTGCAGAGACAGAATCTCAGGAGAGACAAGGAGTTCAGGCCCAGAATGGGTGCCTGAGGGTAGAAATAAAATTGCCATTAACCCATTATCTCATTTCACTTTATTCACTTGCAGAAAGAAATGCATGTTCTGATCATCTGGAGATTTTACTTTCCTTGTTGCCCACTCACTCCTTCGCAGCATCCCACCAGCGAGAAAGATAAGAGTAGTGTGGCAGCATGTCTTCGTATTTATGGAGACTCAATATCTGTGTAATCGAATGGTATGATTATCATTATTTTTAAAGTTTTTCATTTTTCTATTAGGTATTCAGAATTTTATAAATCTTGTATCTAAATTTGTGTTGCGTTCCTGGCTGTACTTAAAAATTAAGACCCACCAAAACAAAATAGAATATAATAAAATAAGCCATAAATACATTCTCCATCTCCAATACATACATGCATCTATATCTGTCCACTATTTTTAAAGCTTTCTTTGTTTTAGATCAGTCACATTTAGCCTCTGTTTTTTGAGCATGGAGTAGTTAGCTGACTATAATTTTATAGGAAAAATTGTCTTCGGCCTTGAAAGACAGACCCATTCATATTTCCCATATCCTGCTTAAACAGCTGTGATTTAAAAAGCAAACAAGTTTCCATACCAGTTTTGATTTTCCTATTCTTGTGACTAATCTAAGCATCCTTCTCAACTGCAAATATATTAAATGATAATCATGACTGAGGTACATAGCTAATTTGGGTTTATTGCCTGTTTATATGTATAACAAATGTAAACTTTCAAAGTTAGCATCATTATGTTTCAAGACTCATAAAATATGCTTTAATTTATTGTAACTATATTGTCATTTTGAGTTAATTTATTTAGGAAAATTCAGCTCACTGCTATTAAGAAATCTTTTTCAAAGCCGAGCATGAAAGAAGGCATTAATTAACTCTTTATTGATAGATTGATCAGAGGAGGAGACTTTGCCATTCATGGACCCTGCTGGTTACTCAACAAAATATAAAAGTCTTGATGCCAGCTGTGTGGGGATAAGAGAGTCATTCTGAATATGTAAGTTTCAGAAATGGTAAATTATTCTGGCTAAAAATTCTTAAAAATAACATTCAGAATATTTTAAACATTTCTCATGGTATTAGGCAATCAACAATAATTTATTGAACACCTTCACTGTGCCCAGCATTGTGCTGTGAGTCATCGGGCGATTAAAAGATGCTGTAATATTCATTCTTTCAGTGCTATTTTAGGGAATCTATTTCATTTTGTTGCCATCTGCTTGGACTAGATTAAATATTTTTTGATTTTTTACATTCCCTGCATTGATGCTGAATGTACTCACTTATTCTAGTGGAAATTAGCTCTATTTCCCTGAGCTTAAATTTTCTTGATAGTTATTGATAAGGCCATTTCTCTACCCCAGTGAATCACTTAACCAAGGACATACTTAATTCCTTTGAACTTTTATCTTGTTGCTTTCTTCTCCCCCTGCATCTTAACCAAATTCTGATTAGTGAGTTCATTACCATTTGTACCTTACATCTTTAAACATGTAGCGAATCTGAGATATTTTCAACAGATCAGGAAAATTGCTACTTCTCTCTTTCATCACACCGAGATTGATTTTCAGGTCCCCAAAATTCATCTTCATTTTGAGGATACATCATGGCAAAGGAGCACACAATCACAGTTATTTTTAAATTTGAGTAGCTTAAAACTGATTTAAAACACATCCTTTTTTGTTTAGATAGAGTTACTTGAAATTTGGTGCTACTTTCTTAAATTTATTAACACTTGTAGTTTCTTATGTCTTCATAATTCATATTACAACTCTGTCCATTTCTCCAAGTACAAATAGGGTTGTCAGACGGCTTTAAAGACTGCAATCATTGAGCAATACATAAAGAGTCCAACTGAATAAATACTTTATGGAATGGCTCTCTGGTGATGCAAAGAATTAATGAAGTTTTTAAAGGTGCCCAATTTGCAATCAGGAATATAAATTGCTCAGATGCTGGGAAATTTTGACTTCAAGCCAAAACTTAAAAAAAGAAAGAAAGACAAAAGGCTATAAATTATTATAATTGGAGTGGAAGAAAAATATTGTCTAACCCAGCGATTGCAAACAGGAGACCTCTAGGCTTGGCCTGGCCTACAGATTGCTTTTATTTTTAATTTCAGTTTTTATTTTGAATGCCTTTAAGAAATGCAAACTGGTCTTCAGTCTACCACATTCCCCACCATCGTTGCTGCCTTATTCCTGACACCATTTATGAATTTCTGCTACCTGCCTGGCACCCAGATGCATTTAAATCTTGGCCTAGTTTTTATCGATAAGGAAATGAGAAAACTGTGAGTTAAGTAATTTATTCAAGGTAACTGATTAGCAATCTGTTTCACACACAGTTTACTTCCCAAATATCCTGATTACCCATCTTGCATCCTTTCCACTGCATATGTGGTTGTATTTATTGGAGAGATTAAAGTCCGAACCAACTAAAAATTTAGGTCGTTAATATAACATTTCATACATTTGTGAAACAACAAAAGTATGTTGGAAGAAGTAGTGAAAAGGAAGATTAATTCAAGAGGTTGAAGAATTTGACTGGACTAAGGGAGAAAGTTGAGTTTTGATCTTGAGTTCCATCCCCGACACAGGCTAAATTTATTGCTCATTTTGCACAATGAAGAAAATAACCAATAAAAACCAGTTTGATTATAGCATTTCCCTCTATAAGCTTAAAGTTAGTCTCTCAAAGGTCTTACCTTTACAGTGCCATCAATCCCTCAAAAGAATAAATCACTGAATTCAAATAAATAAAACCCTATGACAGGTTTAGAAATTATTCTCTCTTAGCTATCATGTTGATCGTGCAAAATTTCTTTACGTCAACAGGACTTCATTTTAAAAAGATCATATGGTTTTGCATAAGAGGCAGTGGTATTTCTTAATTTAAGTTGCCGTTAATATGGTTAATCGTGAGTCACTGCTGCACAATCTAAGCATAAAAGGGAAAAAAAAGGTTTAGTTTGTGAAATTCTGGATTTCTTGCACTTTCTGACTCAGAGCTGAACATCCATTAAGAAAACTATGCTCGGGATTTTCTAAGATACTTGGATTAAGCCATTAGCAATCAGCAGGGAAGGTGTCCACAAACTGAAGGACAAAATCCAGATTGGTAATTAGAAAACACTCTCCCGTCATTCTTGGTCCAATCAGTTGCCATCAATATTCACTCACATTAGTTTACACTCTATTTTCAATTTCTTCCCTTCACTTGTTATTTCTTAGTCCCTGTGTGGTCAATGAACTTGGAATATCTTCTTCTTTTCCCTTTTGCTTGTTCTGGTTTTTCTCTTCTAGGGATAATCCCAAACAGTCCCAGCGGGAGGTGTATATGAGTTAGAAAGGTTGCTCAAGAAATCCTTGCATTCATGCACCAGTAAAATTGTACTTCTGGCAATATTCTCTTGTTTGTTTTTGGATCTTAATTAAACTAGACTCAGTTTTTAAACTTCCTCAGTGCTCCACAGCATTTTTCCGCAGCTAGCACTTATCAGATTGCACTATAATTATTTGCTCACATATTCAGCTCCTTCCTTTGACTCTACACACCTCAAGGACAAATGATTATGTCTTAATCAGATGTGCATTCCTAGCACTTAACACAGTAAGTATTCTATTACTAAAAGAAAAAAAATGAATAAAATGATACAAGATAATAGGTGTTTATTAAAAGTCTTACTTTTTTGTTTTTAAAAATTCAAATATTAGTTATTATATAAAAACAGAAAAGTGACCTAATGGCTGAACTGGAAGAGTCAGGGAGGACAAGTTATGTATGGGATGGTGCCCTCAAAGGAAGGGAAGCTGACTTCAGTCTAATGTCCCAAATAGATCCCAGCACAGTGGCTACTATTTTTCTCTCTGTCAAATTCTTCTTTTGATGCCTTGTTCCTTACCCTTTTAATACCTCTTGATGTTTAGGAGAACTGTTGCTCCTACTGGTAAATTCTTTATCAATACCTTTTTATTTTATAGCTGTTGACCTACTCAGTCTGATTGAAGTCAAGTCTTGCTGACTCAGGAGCCACATTCTCTCTTTCTCTCCAATGATATAGCACTTAATATACCAGGTATGTTCTAAGCACCAAGCACTACCTTTAGGCTGAAGAATGAAGCTTTTGCCCCGACCCTGTGCATACCATTTCCCTAGGATGAGGAGCTCATGGTGCACAGCTCATGGATATCTGTAGTCTATACCACACTCCCATGTTCCAAGTACCAGGACACAAGGATCTTCTGCACAAATGGTACCCAAACCTGCATTCAGGGCTTGTGTGGACCTCTGCATAAGGTCCTGCTTCCTGAGGGTGCCTGAGCTACTGGTTTGGAGTGAGGTCAGATGAGCTTTGTTGTGTATGATGTCTGTACACAGATGTGAAGCCCCCAACGATGCAGGACAAAGACAGAGGTGAAGATAGAAGGGATGGTCTATGGGTGAGTATGGGGGAGGCTCTCTTTTTACTTTATTACTACTTTCAGCTCCCTTAAATGTTCAAGCTAGGCCTGCTAGGTGCTTTCTATATATGACCTTATTTGTACTTCCCAACAAATACATGGGGTGTAGGGAAGAAATAAAGTTCTTATGGGGAAAACAAGATTATAGGGAATTACTGAAGTCTCAAGTAAACTCATCCTTTCAACAAATATTTGTTGATAATAACATCCATAGATTCTCAAATGGAATTAACCCCTGACACAAAAGACAGATTAATGAGAGAGAAACAGAAGTTTATTAGCATGTATTTGAATCCCAACTTATATATCATCTTTGACAAAGAACAGTACTTTAGAGAAGTGACAAGGCAAAAAAAAAAAAAAGGACTTTGAGTCTCTATGTGCAGCAACTTGTGCGAAGGCAAATAAATAGCAGGTAAAAGTTAGTTAGTAAAGCTTGTTAATGTAAATTCCTCTGGTATCATGTCCAGTCCTAGAAGGGGCTAAAGTTGTCTTCAATGGTTAACCTTTGTTCTTTCTGTTGGTGGTTTGGCAGGTAAGCAGGGAGTAGATAGCTATTGTCTCTGTAAATCTATGCCCTAATTTTAGGCAAATGTTGGGGACTGACAGCATTCCTGCATCTGCTTTTTTAAAATTGTCTTCAACTCAACAATCCTTCATATTTCAGGAAGATATATTCTGATCTCCCATAATAAACATAGTGGTGAGCAAAAACAGAAGGCCTCTTATCTCTTGAAACTTTTTACGTCCACTAAATAAAGATATAAAAAGACTCCAGTAAGCTAAGGAAACACTATGCCATTGAACACCTCTTTAAATAGCATAACTGTACTATAACACTAATTTCTGTTTACCAGTCTTGGATTGCTAGAAAATGTTTAGGTCCATCTTCCTCTACAATTTTAAAAGGATCCATATATGTCCTTGTTTCCTTTTTTTGAGCATTTTCCTTCCATGTCCTGTTTTCAAAGCAGATATTCAAAACTTTTCCAATGTTATAACTGCTAGTGTTAATAACACAAACTAATTTGGGCATATGTGTTAGTGAATGTCATCAGGGATTAATGTGTGTGTGTGTATAGGTGTAGATATAGATACAGATAAAATATATTTTTCTTCGTTAGTGAAAAAGGAGCCTTGAAATAATTGAAGGTAACCCCTTTCCTCCAATGCACACCCTCCAGTTGAGGGCTGTGCCCTTTAGAATGACTCAGTGGGTCTCCCTCAGAAGAGGTGGTTATCTTGGAATCACTGAGGGTGGCTTTGCCTTGGGACATGAGGATAGTTGTTGCCTTCCTACTCCCATGCTCCTGGGGCCTCTGAGTTGAGCTGTTGGTGAGCACTGGTGCATTGAGAGCACAAGCTTGGGACAGAGGCCACAGCAATGGATCAGGCATCTTCACTGACAGGTTGGCACCACCTGCATAGAACCAGATTACCAGAGATGGCAGGTGGCAGAGAGAGTCATTGGCTGTAGTGGGCCAATCAAACTGCAGCTCTAGCTTCTAGGGTGTGGGAGCCAGGGCCTCCCCTTTGGACGGACTTACCTTTTGAGATATGAATGGAAAAATATGCGGTGTAAAAAGACCTGAAGTGTATATCCCTGCCCCAACTTTCCTCCTCCTTACAACACAGCTGTGCTTGGTGATGTCATGACAAGTACCTACTCAGAGTGGACTCTTATTTTGCATCCCAGCTCCAGCTTCCCATCAGGCAGTGAGGCAAAGGTCATTCTTGGCCAGAGGTGCCTTAGTTTCCTCATCTCTCCCAAGTCTTTGTGAAAGAACTCTGCCCATCTCTGCCTGTTGCTTTATATATTTTTTCCTATTCCCAAAGGCCAATTCCCTCTTTTTCCAATGATCTCTCAGGGTACTGACTTGAAAGTTATGAATGTTAAAACCAAACTCTTGTAGTAGCTAAAAAGACCTGCAGTAATAATTGCACAAAATTTGAATAACTGCATTCAAATTTTGCAGAAAGGGAAACTCATAGTAGCTGGAATGCATTTAGAGATGATTTGTAGCATTCATTTGCCAAACCGTAACTCTCCTCTGATGCCCTATTAAGATATCCACTGAAAGCTTTGGGAGGCCAGAGGGATGTAAACTTGAACTACATCACAAGAATATAATTTGAGATATCAGTGTTATAGGATATACATGTAAGTTGGATGTTTGATTGGTTTAATATTTATTTATGAATACATCTATATAATAAATGTGTTAAACATGATTTTAAAACCTATTTTATCCAGTTTCAGAGTCTGAGTAAAATTTTTGGTAAGGTTAATGTGAATTCAGAAATAATACTAACTTTGAAATTGATTAATTGTCATTAGGAGAAATGAGGCCTCAGCTAATATGATAGTATTTGCCATGGAGGTATAAAATTACATGAATAAAAGAGCATGAATTTTAAATATCTTATTTGAAATAAGATAAAAAATCAGCATAACTTATTTTCTGTACACATTGTTATTCATATTATTCAAAGCATAGGGGTAAAAGGATACATTTTTAAATGAGATGGATAATAAGTAACAAACCTAATTAAAAATTCACTTGCTACAGTTTATCTTCTACATTAGATAAACTTGTCCTTTTGGAATTCAAAATGATGTTGAATTTCTGCTGAATCCATTAAAAAATCAGGCTACTGACATTTGGTATTGATGAGTTATTTTATCATAAATTTTATAAATGTTATTAGAAGTTTATGGTAAGTTTTATGAGAAGGGGAGAAAAAAAAGCAACTGGTATTAGCAGGGGAAATGGTGGGAGATGCCATGATAGAACCCGATTACAACATCACAGGAGCTGACACTGAAATATGACAACTTTTAGTGCTCCAAGAGGCCTGATAGCCCAGTCCTTCTGGGATTCACATAGTATAATAGAATAGTGGTTCAGAGAATTGACCTTGGGAACAGGCCGATATGGGTTACAATCACAGCTGCTCAAATGATTCAGGCATGTTACTCAACCTTTTTATGAATTTATATTGAAATTGAAAAGGAAAACAATTGAAATAGCAAGACCATTAAATATCTGCATTAACATATGTCAATAAATTATTTTTGTAAAGAAACTAGATATACATTTCCCTGGACCTTTGCTTCATTCATGGCAACAAAGTCCAATATTTGTGAATGTAGTAGCTCAAGAAAAGAGGAAGTCTTGGAATATTCTCATATTCTTCAAAACACTTTAGCTCTCATAAGTGATCATTAATTTATTTTTTTGTGTATTTTTTGTAGAGATGAAGTCTCACTGTGTTGCCTCACATGGTCTTGAACTCCTGGGCTCAAGTAATCCATCCACTTAGGCCTCCTAAAGTGCTCAGACTGTAGACCTAAGCCACCGTGCTTGGTGATCATTAACTTATTAATGTGCACATACACGTCTTCATAGTCTTTTTCCCCAAATGGCGTTACATCTCATTTGAGAAATGTATGTATGTTTCAGTGTTGGAGACAATCCTCCTCAAATCTATACTCATAAACTTGAATTTGCTACATTTATTCCACATAGTTCTCCTTTGAGCAGAATCAACAGCATCATTACAAAAATCTCCAGAAAACTTCAGAGAAATATAATTTTTCCTTCATCTCTGAAATGAGATGTATTGAAAGGCTACATCAATTGTTAAGCTGTGTGAGAAGGATGAGTACAGGGCTGTTCATCACCTAAAGGGTAAGGAAATGCATTTGGAGGTATTATGGACTTAATCATGTCCCCCAAATTCGTATGCTGAAGCTCTAACCCTCAGTGTGATAGTACTTGCAAAACAGGTGTCTAAGGAAGTAATTAAGGTTAAATGAGGTCTTAAGGGTGGGGCCCTAATGTAATAGGACAGATACCCTCATAGGAAGAGAAAGAGACATTAGGAGTGTGCATACCCAGAGAAAATACCATGTGAGGACACAGTAAGAAGGTAGCCATCTGCAAAACAAGGAGAGAGCCCTCATCAGAAACCAATCCTGCTGGCACCCTGATCTGAGGCTTCTAACCTCCAGAATTGTTAGAAAATACATTTCTGTTGTTTAAGTCACCAAATGTGGGGTACTTTGTCATGGCAGCCCTAACACACTAGTACAGAGAGTGCCCTTCCACTTACTGGTTAATCTCTTTCTGTGTTTGTGCTGCATTTCCTACCTCATCCCACTAGATATCCAAGGCCCTCTTGCTGTACTCTGCATCTTCAAGGCATCCACTTATCTCCTGTATCCCAACCTGCCCTTCTGACTCGAGATCATTTCGGACACCCCAGCCACATAAATACACTAATCCTACATCTCAAATCCTAGGAACATTTCCAAGTGACTGGCTTGCCAATTTTAGTCTTAAAAACTGCAAAGATCTTCATATAGCAACAAATAACTAACATGTCATGAAGTTCTGAATGCCTTTTGCAATGTCTTTTGAGAAAAGTGCCCATGGGTGTTTCATTACAATCATGTCACCTCCACCATCAATTCTAACCACAACTAATTAGAACAAAGGTTGGTGCTGAGCAAAAGGTTACTAGCAATGGGAGGCCTGTTATACTGCCTATGAAAGCATCTTACCTGAGAGGACACTCCTCACCTGATAATGACTAAATAAACCAAATAGATTGTGGTTCTAAGAAAGTTTGAATGCAACATACAAAGAGAATCTCAGTAAGTAGAAGACAGAATGGGAAAAGTTGCAGAGAGAAGTGGCAGAGGCGTAAGGCTTGAGTAACAGAGGCCATAATTAAGAAGGGATCATGAGGTAGAGGGAAGAAGAGAAAAAGAAGCAGCTGGTAGAAGCAGGGGAAATGGTGGGAGATGGCACAATAGAACTTGGTTACAAGATTACAGGAGCTGGCATTGAGATACGACAACTTTTAGTTCTCCAAGACGCCTGATAGCCTAATCCTTCTGGGATGCAGATAATATGGCCGAACAGTGGTTCAGAGCATTGACCTTGAGAACAAGCAGACATGGATTACAATCCCAGCTGCCCAAATAATTCAGGCATGTTACTTAACTTCTTTATGAGTCAGTTTTCCTGGAAAAATGGGGACAATACAAATACCCCCTCATGGAATTGCTGTGAGGATTCAATGCCATATTGCTTGGAAAGTTCTTGCTATAATACTTATACATGGGGAAAGATTAATAAGCTAAAGTTTAGCTATTATTATTACTATAAATTGTGTATCCTTATAATAAGTTCCCATGTGATGAAGTAAATGAAGTAAGGATGTATTTTCTGCAAACTGAAAGGGACTAACACATAGTGTGGCTCAGATAATTCAATGAAAAGTTGCAGGAACAAAAAACTTGGGATAGGAAATGGAAACTGTAGTACTCTGTTTTCATAGGTCTCCAAACACTCTCTGGCTTCATTCCCTCCTACGCACTGATGCTGTGCAGCAACGGGTGATCAAAATGTCAACTGCCTTCCATGACATGTTCTGGACAGGAATATTGGATAATGGGGGAAGAAGAGTTCCTCCAGAGGAGTACTGGCCAGACAGAAAACATGTCTTTACTGTAGCAATTCATCGGAGATTCCACAGCTAAATATTTGAACCAAAGTATTCTCTTTCCAACTTCCATGCTCCTTCCTCAACTATTGTGATATCAGTTACTGAGCTCTTTTGTTTTCAAGTTATAGAACTGATCATTTTGATAACAGTGGTAATGCCACCCTATTTGATTCACTGTAGACATTCATTACCGGTTGAATTACTTTACTCTTCCTTTCTGTAACGAATTTCCAAACTTGAGCACTTCCTGCTATTTGATGTTGCGTAATGGTCCTCTGGGATGAGGATTAGTATACAATGATGCAGCACTAGATCTTTGCTTTTAGTCTCAAGCTTTTAGTCTCTCAAGTCTTGAAGAAATATACTTGAGTTTGTGCTCCCTCTTGAAAGTCTACTACGCATCAAATACTGCCACCTTTTCCAATTCCACGCAGTCAAGTAGTACCACGTTTCTTATACTGGTCCACGGGCTATGAGTAGAATCACATACGCCACTTCTAGGAGTGAGTGAGAGTTCTCATGTATACATTTCCCCCACCATGATAGCTTTCAAAATGATAGAACTTTCCTGAGTCTGAGTTTGTGGAGTAGAGATCTTCTGTTGCCCTATACCTCATCTCCCTGCCAACCTAGCATTGAACCTCCAGCCTGAGAAATTAAACTTTGTTGTATTAAGCCTCTGAGATCTTTGGGTTTATTTATTATTGAAGCATAGCCTATCAGGTCCTGGAAGTGAAGTGCTGAATTAAAAACTAAATTGTGTAGTGTTGACCTGAGGTTGGCAACACATGGTTAGGAAGCTGATATCAAAGGTGGGAAAGATAGCAATTTGTGTTGTATAGTCATAAAACATTTGGTAAAATGGTCACCTGCAATAACTTAGAAGTAAGTTATTCCATATTCCAATATATGGAATTGCCCTAAGGGTCCATCAGCAAATGAATGGATTTTTTAAAAGTAGTATATATACACAATAGAATACTATTTAGCTTTAACAAAGAATGAAATCCTGACATTTGTGGCAACGTAGATAAATCTGAAGGACATTATGTTAAGTGAAATAAGTCAGATACAGAAAGAAAAATATCTCATGGTCTCAGTCATCTGTGGAATCTAAAGATTTGTTGTCATAGAAGTAGAAGGTAGAATAGTGGTTACCACAGGATGGAGAGGGTAAAACAGAGGGAGGGTAATGAGATACTGGTCACAGATACAAAATTACAGTTAGAAGGAATAAGTTCTGGTGTTCCACTGCTATAGCAGAATGACTAGGGTTAACAATAATGTACGGCATATTTCAAAATAGCTGGAAGAGAGGTTATTGAATGTTCTCGTCACAAAGGAAAAAGTAAATGTTTAAGGTGATAAATGTACTAATCACCCTAATTTTGTCATTACACAATGAATATATGTATCAAAACATCATATTGTACCCCATAAATGTATACAATTATTATGTGTCAAAGAAGGGGGTAAAGACCAAAGTGTCAGTAGTGTGTCTTGGTTATTACTTGCTGCTTTTGCAAGATAATAAACAAAGAGAAGCCTGGTTATTAAAGTGGAAATAAAGAAGAATAAATATTTCCATAATTCCAAGGTCTTGCCGTGTTGGAAAAGCTAATCCATTTTTGCTCCCAAAAAAAGAGGTAAAATTAAGTAAGCATTTGAGGCAAAGTCTGTTAAAACTAAATATTTTTGCCAAGAATTAGATTAAGGGTGTGACCTTCATGTCTATTTAAAATCTCTCAGTGGTTTAGAATGTCTCAAAGAAGAGATCAGGCAAATGATCTGGCCTTACTACTTACTATTCCAGGGAGACTCACATACATTATGAAAGATATAGAGGTGAAAAAGCAAATAAATATAGCAGATCTAAGCTCTGTGCCTCCAAAGACCTATGGTGTGGCTACTGGAATAGAGAATTGATTAAGTTAGATGGAAGTTGTGCCTCTAAGGTCTTCAGACAGTTATACTTCCAAGGAAACCATGAGATTGGACTAACAGAAAAGTCCATGGAGCCTTAGAGAATTAAAATAAGCCTTGAACTTCCAATCATCTATGGGAAGAAAGTAGGCCCAAAGCTAGCACATCCCCAAGGGATGTGTTTCAAAATATTGTAAAGAATGCCTCAGCCTGTTTGTAAACACTTATTTGCAACTGCCTTACTTGGAAAATTGGCTAGATGTGAACTTAATTTAATTTTACACCTTTTAATGTCATTCCAAAGGACACTGAGCTACTTTGATAAGCATATGGGTCCCTTGCACAGAACAGATTAGAATATAATCATTCAGTAAGTTCCTTTCCTTCACTTACTCTGATTGACATTGGGTTAATATTTTGCACACTCTGCTCAACCACCATTTCAGCTCCACACTGGAAGCTGCCTATATATTTGTTTACCAGGATTCCTCCATGGACCCCTTTTTGCATAAACAGTCAATGACAAGGGTGAAGGCCCATCCTGCTTACAAGCATCTTTTATGCTGGCTGACCTTGCTCCTGGCACACCCAACTCAGTTACTCATTTCTGTACTCCTTTAAAGGGCACTGTTAATGTTGGGTTTGCTGTGATCTAGGTTTGAGTACAGGGAGAGTGCCTTCTGTGTGTTGACCAGTGACAGGTAAAGGCTCTATCCATGCGAGGGTGCACTGAAGTTGAGACTCCAGGAATAATGGGCTTAATACCCAGAGAAATACCGATATTTATGAAGGAGATGTTAGGATGATTTCACATTGGTGAAACAGCACATTGTTGAACACATGACTAACATGGATGTTTAAGAGCCAAGAAAATGTGTGGGGAGTAAGGTCAAATTGTAGAATTCAGAATATTCTAGTTAACTAGATCACATTTTGTTTTCTCTGTAATTTTTTTTTTTGTTTTTGTTTTTGTTTTTTTTTGCTTTTTTTTTAAATTTTTTTTTTTTAACATATAAGACATGGTCATTAATATTTCTATTATCTAATGTGCAGGCCATTTTTTTTTTTAGTTTGAGTTTGAATTAATCAGCATAGGCTAGGTAATGCTGGAAGAACAAATTAACTCTGCAGCCCCAGTGACTTCCCATAACAATGGCTTCTTCTTTGTTCATACTGGGAATGGAAATTTGAAATGAAGAGGTGGCTAGATGAGACTGTGTTCTACTTAGTCTCCTGGGGACTAAGTAAGAAATTGTCATAGCCCATGGCCAGAGTAAGCCCATGGCCAGAGTAAGCCCATGGCCCTGCCCATATGTAATAGGGCTGGGAAGTGTGGGCAAGCATCAGGATATTAGATGATCAGCCAATATTTCTGTCATAATCTGCTCTAGTGGTTACCAAAAATATCTTAGCCCCCATGGAGCCATAGAACACAGAACTTACCACCAATAGATCACACCCTACCCATCTCCAAAAATTCCTTCACTTGCTGCAACCATTTCTGAATTTTGAATCTCTAAGTTTTAGATGGTTGTCTTATCTCTACATCATATCCAGATGTGGATTCTCTCATTCTGAGAATGTATAAACTAAGAACTGTGTTGTTCCAGGCATACTTGTAAGTGCTTGGGAAGTGGTAGTGAACAAATTATCTGCCACATGGTACTTACATTCCATCAGAGAGAATGACTAAACAAATAAGTAAATATGTAATACTATGTCAGAGTTGGAAGAATTCTGATGACCTTGAAGTCTTTGAAATATATGACAGAAAGATTGCTTTAAAATATTTTATAAGTTTTCTAACTTTTTAGTAAATGTGAAAACTTTAAACAAATGCAAGTAAGAAAATCAAGTTATCTTGGCAAAAAGAAAATTT
Organism: Macaca thibetana thibetana; assembly: GCF_024542745.1. NCBI lineage: Eukaryota > Metazoa > Chordata > Mammalia > Primates > Cercopithecidae > Macaca > Macaca thibetana. The sequence continues at coordinate 83,451,732 of NC_065585.1, read as the reverse complement.
ACCCATGATGATATAACTGATTTGAAAACTGGGGAAAAATGGGAATGCTGTATTTGATATCTTGCTTTCCTTCACTTAACACTTTGCAAGTATTATTTTTGGTCTTAAGCAGTTTTCAAAAATATGTTTTAATAGCTCTAAACATTACAGTTTGTATAAAAATTAATGCTTTTTTATTTTTTGACAACATTTATGATCATAAATGAAATTTATACACATAAATCTTTGCATATCTGAATATATCCCTAGCATAAAGTACTAGAAATGAAACTACTGGATCTAAATGCCATGTATATTTATGACACTGGATGTACATTGTGAAATAGATTTGTAAAAATGTTATGCCATCTCACTATTATTCCAACAGTATAAGATATGCATATTTAAAACTTCAGCCCAAACTGCCATATTAAACTGCATATTTCCATTTACTGGTGAGGTTGATATTTTAAAAATGTGTTTATTATGCATCCCCATTTCTTCTGTAAATTCTTTGTCATTTAACATTCATCCTTTTTTTCTAAAAGGCTGTTAGTGTTTCTCTTTTATGTGGTACTTTGTGTATGAAACATCTACTTGCTGCAGTTTTTTAAAGTGTTAATTTGTATTTACTTTTTTAATATTTTGACATTCAAGAGTGTTTTTATGCACTCAAACTTACTGATCTTTTTCTTTTTTATTTCTTCTATTCCTCTTGTGCTTAGAAAACCTTCCCTATCCTGAGATCGGTAAAATATTTCTGTTCTTCTAGTTATATTTTTAAGTTTTATGTTTTTGATAAAAACATCTATGTGTAATTTATTTTGGTGAAATGAGACTTTGATTTGAGTCTCTTCAAATAGTTCATTTTCTTAATACCATTTGTTAGTAAAATAATTCATTCTTTTTCCCCATAGGTTTGTGATACTTTCTTATCTGTCAGATTTACACACACACACACACACACACACACACACACACACACACACACACACACATCTGCTTTTGTGCTTTCATTAATCCGTTTGAAATATTCTATTTTTAACTTTGTGTGGGGAGTGATGGCGCCGGTACTTTTTGTCCCAGGTGTTAACAAAATTACAAAAAATTATTGGTACTTCTCAACGGAACTAGGGAGGGTTGTGGTACGGAGGCATTTAGGACCCAGGGGAAAGCTAGGCTCGCTATAGAAGGACAGAGAATCGGGCGCACACGCCTCCTACCAAAAATCACAGCCCCGTGTGGAGCTCGAGCTCTCATTCACAGCTTTCTAGAGAAATCTGAGCCCGAACCTGCCAGAATAGGGGATCTCACCCACCCAGTTCAGCAGCGAGGACACCTGCAGAAATACATTCCCAAAGCAAGGCTGGGCGGCCGTGTGAAGGTATTTGTTGCCTTTTTTCTCCCCTCTGTATTTGCAGAGCCTCCCCGCCTTTCCCCCGCTCTTGCGATGCCATGGCTGCGGCGTTTCAGCACTTCGGTATGTGGACAGCTCCCATCTGCAATCCCTCTGCACTCCATCCCTCGCGCACCGCACCCCGCTCCCCGCCGCCTCCGCGGTCCATCCTCCTCCCGGCGCCCGCTCAGCCTGCGCCCCCTTACACATCAGCACCCCCATCTCCACCATCACCGTCATCATAGCCACCATCACCAGCGCCGTAACTATAGTCACACAACTGTGTCTTGCCACTTAGACAAAGCCCGAGGTCCTCAGGGTAGAGGGAAAGAGCTCAAGTTGACAGGCATAGGAAGGAAAGTTCAGGTGAACAAACCCCTGAAAACAAAGAGAGACGCCTGTTTGCGAGAAAGGGAAAGTGAAGGCAGGAGGGAGAGACCCCAGGCACGGGGACAGATGGGGCACTTGCCAGACACCAGCAGTTAGCCAGCTGCCTTTCAGCAGATTAGGGTCTGTTTAGTTGAGGAAATTAACATGGCCTAGGGCATAATGTGATTCCAGAAAAATAGAAATGTAAGCTCAACCTGTTTCTGCTTTTCCAATGGAGAATCACCAGGAAGCAGGGTGGGGGTGACTGATGACTCATATTCACCCACACGTCCGTTTCCTTTCCTAAGTGTTTAAATGCAGAAACTCTAGAATTAAGTTTTTTCTTCTGTTTTTACTAAAATGTTTTGCAAAATTGGGACCCCAGAGATTAATTCAGGCCAGAATAAAAATAAAAATGATGGTAATGATTGTAACTTAAGAAAGGGGGCTCTCATTCGAATGAACTATTTGTTCCAATGTTTCTTCCTGTCTACTTATTTCATTTCTATTTCAAATCTTAAACCTCTCTTTGGAGCAAAGAAAATAGATCCCTTGCCCAAATGGCCAAAGTAGTAATGATATTCAGACCAGATGGCCTTGCTTTGTTCATCATCAGTCAAGGACTGGCTCAGATTTGGAAGGCTAGATTTTTGTGTGCTTTCTCAGTAATCAGGTGATAACACCATTTTCCTATAATAGTAAAGGGTAATAGAGTGCAAAAATTGAAAAGGCATTTTATGTAACTCCGTTCTGCCAGGCTCTGCTTTTAGAGTGCTATCATTTTCTATCTCGGCTGAAGGGAAGTTGGAACATCTTTCAAATGTCTGATTAATTTGAACCTGAAAGTCTAAGCCCAAGTCATAGTCCTTATTTGATGTAGCCAGGATCATCTGTTTTATAAGAGCTAAAAAGCACCAGAAAATAAGTGCCTGAGCCTGTCATAAATAAAAATATTTTGCTGGGTGCTCATTTAATTGACTTTTACTGAACAGTAAAGCATTGGAATTTTTTGACAAGTGTTTTTAATGAAATTAACATCTTAATTAAAAATGAGATCATTTAAATGGGAATAATAGGTCACATGTGACAAGAAAGTTTAAAACAGAGCACAGAAAAGCTTGATTTTAAAATTGCCCTTGTGTATTTATTCTGTCTCTTAAAGACAGTGAAGGAAGTTTCATCTAAACCAGCTTGCTCACCATTAGAGGCATTGTTGAGAATAAAGACAGTCACAAATACGTATCTTCCTGAAGAAGTTCTGAGGAAAATTCATACTTAATTCACTTTTAGAATGAGAAATAGTAGCATTGCATCAAAAGTTAATTACTGCCACTAATTATATATATATGATTCCACCTGCCTCTAAAATTCATTCACTTTTGGATCCCAAGCAAGAAAACTTGCAAAATATGTGGTGAAATGGATTTTATAGAAGAAGAAAATTTGATCATCCACATAATGTCCTTGGTTTGGTAATATCCACAGTAACCAAAATCTCTTAAAAGTCCCTGAGAAAGGAGATTCTTAAAATTCTCTTTTCTGTCTGCAAAGAATGGTTCAGCTCAGACAATTTTTAAAAGTGTACATATTGCCAATTCTAGCTGCTTCACACCAGAAATGCAGGCCAGGAATCCAGTGCCTCTAGAGCTTCTGTCTTCCTGTGTTTAATACAATCTCCTGGGGCTGGGGAAATTTTAAAACAATGCTGCTTCAGTGAGATTTACAGGCATCTGTCTGTAAGCAATGACTTTTCTTGACTGAAATGTTACGCTGAGCTTATTGATTTTTATAGAATGACAGTATCCTGGCTTTCTTACTTAAATCTTTTCTATTGAGAGCTATTTCGCCTTTAAAAATATTTTCAATAACAGAAATTACTCATTTTTATAATGGATTTAAAGGTGAAGAGAAAATGTTTTCCAGCAGTGTCATCATATATTTTTGTAGACATGCTCATAGAAGAGTGTCTCATTTAGAATCATGGAGTAGACAGCTGGAAGGTCTTTCATTTCCCAAAAGGCAAAATCTCGAACTTTTCAGAACTGGTGGTGTCTGCTCACTTCCGAAGGTTTTACAAAGAGAGGCACTTTATTATCCCTTAGAAGTGTTTTCACAACTTTACATACTCCCTGATAGCAGAGCCTTCCATCCTTAGTAAATGGATCCAGGCTGACTTTGATCTTCTCTAGTGTCCCTGTTACACAGTGACTCAGACAGAGGAGGCAGCACAGCAGAATGAGTATACAAAATATGAAGCTTGACTATATCCAATCAGTCCAGAAATATGTCCTCAACATTGCCAAGAGAGACCTTCTTTTCAGTCTTCTCCCAAATATTGCTTGTTTTGACTGTTGTTAATTTTATCCAGATATCACCAGAATAAAGTTGTTTCAAAAGAAGGTCCACAGTCTGAATTTTGGCAAGTCTGCAACCTGTAACTGATGTATGTCTCTTTATTGAAACTCATGTTTAATTACCAATCTAAGTTTCTCTTAGTTTAAGGGAAGTTTATACTCTTTTGCTTGATTCTTTATGGATTGAAAATGAACTGGCTAAACATCCCCTGCCCCATAAAAAGCTTTCATTTGTTGAGATAATAAGTTCATTTTTCTTCCCTATCTCCGATGCCTCCCACAGCCCTTTATTATACCTTCTCAGGTCAGGTTGCCCTAGGCTCTGTCCCTTTATGCACCTGTTCTGTGACAGGGAGTATCCGAGAAAGTTTCCCGTGTGGTAGACTAATTTCCTGTGAGCTTTTGTGCTTCCTAATTTCTGAGCCAGCATAAATTTCTCCACATGTGTTTGAGATGATCTGCTCTTGTTTCCAGGATGCTTTTAGCCAAATCTCCTGTTCCTAAATATTGTACAGACCACTTATGACTCCTTTTCTATCTATACTCCTTAAAATAGTATCAAAGGTCTTAGGCAAAGTTTCATATATTTATGTTTGTCACTTACATAGCTTATTCAATGTTCATTATTTTATAGTTTTGGAGGAAGTAGGAGGGAAGTTATGGGCCTGGGAATAGCATGGTGCAGGGGGGCATGTTAAATTACAGGATCTACACATAAAAAGTTTCTTAATGTGTGGTTAAATTAAAACAAAATAAACAAAACTCGTGAGATCGCTCTCTCTTTCCTTTTTTCTCTTTTTCCCTCCTCCTTTCCCTCCCTCTCTCTAAATTTCCCTGCCTTCCTCCCTTCCTTCTTTTGTGGTTGATATATAGAGCATGCAAACATAGTGAGAGTAATTAACTGGGTGATCTGATAAACTATTATGAGTGCCATTGCTCCATAGGTAAAGAACACATTGTGGGGACTTTTATGTTCCTCTCGGACAGTGCAGTAGCGCTGTCCACAGACAGCGTGAGTTCTGGCCTCAGAGGCAATTAATCTACCCCTCTACCCCTCTGGGTCATTATAAATCCTCTAGACCAGATTTTCTCAAACATTAATTTGCATGCAAATTGCCTGGGGATTCTGTTACCTGTTTGGCAGGTCTAGGTAAGAACTGACATGCTGCGTCACTAACAAGTTCCTAGGTTCTGCTGCCACTGCTGATGCATGGACCACTCTTTGAGAAGCAAGAACAAAGAAAAGTTTTCTTTTTTAACATTCTCACTTTTATGTCTGACTATTAAATAATAACACTTATTCTAAAACAAAACAAAAACCACCCCATGTTCTGAAGCAATAAGAGCTCAGAAATTCTATTTCTAATTGAGGAGAAAGTTATAAAAATAGGCTCTTTCCTCCCACCTCACCCTTACTTTTCCCAGGCAGTTTTCTTAGCTGTGATTCCTACTGCTGCCATTGTCTGTGCAGTCACATCCAGAAGAAGGTTCACAGTTACATGGATCTCCTGGGAAAACATTTAGTGGAAAAGGGGGCAAATAGAGTTAATGACTGTTTTGGGGTGAGTCCTACCTTTCTTGTCTTCTTTTAGGTCCTCTTCCTTAAAAAAGAGAGTCTATTCTTACAGAAATAATCTTTCCCTTTGAAGACAGAAGGGTCAAGGTTTTTGTTTGTTTGTTTGTTTTCCTTTCTCTTCCCATTGATACCCCTAGGAAGCACAAATTGGGGTATCAACTGCCAATGACTTCTTATGGGGATAGTTGAATAGCCTACGAAACATTCCAGTCTAATATCCTATGGCTCAACAACCATTTCCCTATATATTATCTTTGTTTAAGATACATTGAGGTGTAAGGTAAATGCTACTTCAATTAAAGACTTTTTCTACCAAACACAGTGAGGAGGAACAAAAATCTCATACTTTCTCTATAAGTTGGCTTTCCCCTCAACTCCCTGCATTATTTACCCCAAAGAAAACTGCAAAATGATGCTAGAATCATCTGTCACATAGGTCTATCTTCCCTGAGTTGGAGTCTATTCTAATTCTGACCTGGCATCTATTTTGTTTACAAAAGTTTTCAGTGTCTCTACTCTGATGGAGCTCATTCCAATCTACTTTTAACATTTCTTAAGAGCAGGAACAAATGGGAGCAAATGTTTGTGTGCTTTTTTGCTGTTTTAAAGGGAGCCAAGGGAGTCTACACAATTAGTATTTATGTGGCAAGAGTTAGTCCTAGGCTAGGAATAAGCTAAAGGTGGTGAAAAGTGTTCTGTGTAGCACGGGCTAAATTCTGGTCACACCACGCTTTCAGATAATTCAGAGTCTCCTCTCTATCCTTGCAGACTACTCATCCTGCCCCTAGTACAGATAGTTTATATCCGTAAGTTGGCTAATATTTAAAGAAAGTCAATGAATTCGGGGTCACTTTGTTACCCACAGGTCTGATGTTCCATAGCCAGTACTTATGCAGAAGTCCTACAAACCATAATGGCCAATCTGAAAATTCATCCATCAGAAAAAAGACTCTTTCTGGTCAGTACCATGGAACATGTAATCAGCCAGCCTCTGAGATTTAAGTATAGGCTAAATAGGCTGTAAGGGAGTGTATTATCTTTCAAGAAAGATTTCAAATAGAGTTACACTTAAAAAGAAAGATTTTTTGGTCACTATGATTTTCAGTTTGGGTTTAGATATATCAGCAGCATCTATTTTTATTTCATTCAGCATAAAAATTCCTTTTGATATTTCCAGGTAAAAATGCATATTCAATTAAAAAATTTGAAGTAAGGTTTTAGCAAGGTAAAGAGCTATAAGGGTTAACCCAATTCAATACATATTAAAAATCTGGAAACATAAATTCATACATACCAATGGGTGAGGTAGTTGGTTAGACTTTCATGTACAAAGTGTTGTCACCAGTATTAATTTTTCATCTTTTTCTTGTAAAAGAAACCCACAAAACAAATATGGCTGTAGTTTCTTATTTTATATTTGTATTAATTTAAATTTATACGTATTTAAAATTGTTCTTTGTATTACTAAGAACACCCAGAAGCCATGCAAATTTGAGGTGTTATTCAGCAGTTATTGATGTTCTTATATTACAAATAATATTTAGGCTTTACAGATCTTATTTTTCTGATTGTGACAACAATATTCTATTTCTTCCCCAAATTTGGGCAATATTACAACATCCCTTAAATGATGTCCTTTAGGGCTGACAGGGTATGGATGTGTGTCTATTATGTGAGTGTAGTTGAGTGTGAGGGCACTGGTACTCAGAGTGATGTTAAAGAAGGCACCTACTTGGAGAGCAGAGTCTTGGATAAAATGTGGGTAAAGTAGGTTTGAGTGCAAATCTTTGTTCTTTCAGCCATATCTAAATCTCAGATTCATCTTTTCATCTAATAGTAATAACCTAACTTTAAGGATTGGCGTGGAAATTAGACTATATAATATCAAATACCTTGGCACCTAATAAGTACTCTATGAATATTTGTTGGTTTTCCAACTTGAAGACTAGCTCATTATCTGACTTAGCTGTTATGTACCCCGAATATGTACCCGAATACAGCATAATTGTAATATCAACAAGAATTTACAGTTAAAGTAAAGTAGATCTTTTCCTTTTACAAGCACTTTTACCAACATTATTTCACAGAATTTTACCTCAGCACTTCCCAAGGAATTATCTTTCTTCTGTCTATTGCAGGATCATTGTAACAAAGAAAAAATAACTGATATAAAATGCTTCGAAACACTACATACACACATACATATACATATTTTTAGATAAGACATTGCTAATATTATTTTGACTTTTTCCTGATGTATTGTATGTGTTTCTGAAGATTATAACAAAATAAATAAATGAGAATAATAGATCATAAAATTACCAAATTGATTTCATTTGAATTATCATACTTTTCTGAAAGTATTTTTATGCTTAAATTCTTTGATTTTAAAGAGTACAGTGTATGTTTGTAGATGTACTTTCTTAAGACTAAATTCTGTATGAGGAAGTACAAAAAGATTTGTTTCTAATGGAAACTTGAGATGAAATATAAAACTAGAATCTACAGATAACATTATTTTAAATATCATAGTATGGATACTCCTCTTTTCTCCCTCTCATACAAAAATATCATTACCTAATTTTCTAGTTCACTGGAAAAGTGTGGGCTGGAGTGAAAGGAGGTATTCCCCACCTTGGCCTTCCCAGAGAAAGTTTGCGAATTACTCTCCATGCATTTGAAATGGTGTCTAAATACGGAATCATTTGGGACTAAACCACATTGCAGGGAGATGGCCTCTGAGGCTTAAATGAATCTGCCTAAAGTGGCCTGTTTGATCATCAAGCACATTTCAATGCTGATACCATGCTTGGCACTCTGCTGGGCATGGCAATCAATCCTTCAAACAGAATGACAAGATCTGTTATCTTTGATCTGTCATTTTTGCCAAAGGAAAATACCTAAAGGAAGAGCAAAAATTAGTGATTGCTGCAAATGGCATAGACAGCTAGATTTTGAACAGCACCAGTCATCTTCCAATGAAGGAAGGAGGAAAAGATGGCAACTGGACATCTGTAAGGCGGAGTATTAAGCCACCCAAGAAAATCTATTCATCCATTGGCATATTTACGCTCATAGAATGGTAAGTTTGAAAGGAATTTTAGGGAACCAGAGTGAGGTTCTGAAACTTGCAGATGGTCACATAGGTCTTAAGTCATAAATAATAAAATCTCTCTGCTACACATAAGAGAGGACAGCATAACAGTAAAGAGCATGGTTTCAGAGAAAGATCACTTTTGGCTGAATCCAGTTTCTGCCGCTTAGTGTCTGTATAATTTGGGGCAGTCATTTAACCTTTCTGTTCCTTAGTTTCCTCATTTGAAAAATGAGGACAATAATATACTCATTTCATACAGTTGTTCCGAGGATTAAATACTGTAGCCTATAAAAAGAGAGTCTGCAAATGCCTAGAACATAATAAATAGCTATAATATATAATATAAATTATTATTATTAATACTACCAGCAGAGAAAACCATTTCTACTTCTTCATGTGATACAAGTTCAATGTATCCATTTATAATTTGGAAAAGTTGAATGAGAACCAAGTCCTTTATGTGAACAAAAGATTATAGTCAAATGAAGATGCTATATCCTGGTGAACATTCTTCATATAGCCTTTCTAGTGCCTTAAATACTATCAATTGAAGTTGTTATTTAAGTAGCAGTCTATTCAGACTTCTGATATGAAGAATTTGCCTTTAACGGGAAATATCTATGTTATCATAAGTTATGAAACCCAGTGACCCTGGCTTGAGTATTCTCCCCAGAAGCTTCTACTGTATGCTGAGCACAGAATAAAGATATAGATTGCAGAAAATTTATTTCGGATATTATAGATTGCAGGCAAAGCTATATGTGGAAGCAGGCCATGAAAAATGCAACCTCAACTTTCCTTTTGAACCCATAGTAATTTATCTCAGAAACAATGTTGAGTTCCCTGAACTGTAAGGTAAGTAACTTGCCCCAAGCCTTAAATCTTCTGTAAGGAATAAGTCATTGCTGTGCCTTGTGCTTTAAGCACTGTGCTCCATGGGTTGGAACTGTGAACATTACCTGGCATACTTTAGGGAGGTGAGAATCTGAAGCACAATGTGATTAGGCTAAATTCTCCAGGAAAAAAAATACTTTGTAGATGAGGAATCATCAACGTTAATCAATCAGTCACAACATCCCATTTAAGGATAAACTGTCCTGGAGGTACTGAAACACTTATTCACTCATTCAAACATTTTGACTACTTTCTTTATTCATGTATTATAGGCCTATTTACTGAGCATCTACTTCATGGCAGGCACTGTGCTAGGCACTGAGGATGTGGTGGTGAATGCAATGAAGTCACTCTGCTCGTGGAGCTGACCCTCTTTTGGCCACACCCTGTGTCAGTGATACACAGATGAATTAAATCCAGGCCTTCTCTGTAAGGTGTTCCAGATAAAGAGAGAGAAAGGAAAATGGCAACAGAATGTGGTGTGGTCAGGGGTGTGGGACTACTGTGACCTCTGAAGGCCAGGAAGGGTTTCCTGGAGAAATGAGTTTCAAATTTACTTCTGAAGGGCAAAGAAGAGTCAATCAGTGGTTATTCTAGGCAGAGAGAGAGAGCAGCTTTTACCAAGGCACACAAAGGTGGGAAGAAACTGCCGATGGCTGCATGGTCAGACAATAAATCTGGAGAGTTATAAAGAGACCAGAAGATGAAAGGTCTTGAAATCATGTTGCATAGTTTTATACTTTATCCTAGGACAACTAGATGCTAATGATGGATGTTAATCAAGGAGTGACATAAGCATATTTCAACTGTAATGCAGAGAATGGGTTGAAATGCAGAGAATGGACTGGCAGCAAGCATACCAATAGGGAGAATGTCACAGGACTGAACAGATGAGTAGTGATGCAGTCTAAACAAAGACAGTGATCATGGGGATGGAAATAACTGGGCAAATTTGAAAAATATTATGGAAGTAATTGCCTGGTAGCAGGCGGTAAGAGAGAGGGTGGAATAATAGTTGACTCCCAGGTTTCTAGCATGGGAAACTGCATAGAAGATGATGTCATTCACTAAGAGACAAAGGCAGAGGAGCAAATTCAGGATAAGGAACTATGATTAGTTTAGTTTTTAACATAATGAGTTTGTGTTGTCTGTGAGTCAAATAAGTGGAGATGTTCAGTTGTAGAATGTGCAGCCTGAAGATCTGAAGGGAGCTATGGACTGATGTTGTAGATAGCAGATCATGGGGTCAGGATCTTGGAAAACACCAGCATTGAAGATGTGAGCACAGAAGGAGAAGATAGAGCAGAGAGGGATAAAGGGCTAGGTGACAAATCAAGGGTAAATGGAGTTACAGAAAAGAATGGGAAAGTGGGAGAAGAAGGTCTAAGAAAGATGATGTATTCAGCATTGAATATTGAGAAAGCTCACCTACAGTAGGTGCTGAAGTTTGTTTGTTGGACGTAGTAACAAAAATGACATTCACTAGTAGAGTGACCATCTGTCTGAATTTACTTGGAACCTGTTGTTCTAGCATCATTATTATTAACACACTGTAGTGCCTAAGTTTGGATAATAAGTTATATCATCATCCGTGTCATTGATCAGTGTGAATAGTTTCAGCAGCATGTAAAAGATAGATTGCAATGAGTGTAGGGAAGAACTGGAGAAGGAAGACACTAGGTGAGGCCATTTTCTGAAACGGCTGTTGGAGAAGGAATTTTAACGTCAGGTGGCCATTGAACTAGACAGATTTTCAAATTTCTTCCAATTCTGGGAAGAGTTTGTAGTACTATTTTCCTTTATTGTTATGAGTCCTCAAAATTAGTGAGAAGTAAGACTCTTTTGTTTCTTGCAGAACATCACAGAGCTAAATTCGATTTTCTTACAAGTTATTTTACAAAGCCAATATTTTACAAATGAAATTATTTTTATTATTCTATTGTCTTGAAAATGAATACCAGTTACTTAAACTGTCTTTTATCTTCTCCATATCCAAAGACATATAAAGTAGAAATAAGTGAGCTGATTGTCTCTCTTAAGAAATTACTGTTAGTCCTAAATTAAGCAGAGCAATCATCATTTAAGTAATTTTGTATGATAAACCATTACCAATAATGATTAGATTGGGAGTCAATATTCTGCCTCTTATTGCAGATAAGATTGACGTAAGAAAGCTAGGAAAAATAAATGCCTTTAAGTTTATTTATACTTTGTGTGTCTTCTGATTTTTGGAACTTCCAGGTTAGACCAAACAGATGGCTGCAAGAGTTTAAGCATTTATATTTAAAATAAGATACAAACAGTATGGGTGTTCCTCTGTATACCATTTTGGTGGAGAAATCATAAAGGATGTATGTGAGGGGATTAAAATATCATAAGTAAAACAGCATCTTAGGAAAACAGGCAGGTTATATACAATGGAAGGATTTTTAATCCTATATGGATATTGGGTTGGGTAGAGAGCCAATCAAGAATCTCAAGTCCCTCTGCTTTCGTAGTTAAAAGAATGACAAATGCAAATAATAAAGCCATTTGCGAATGTCCCTGTAAGCCTCCTTGCCCATCATTGAATTTGTTATTGGAGGTCAAGTTTCCAGCCATAAGCCCGTTCCCATCCCGACTCTTCACGTATACTGGTGGAGGACTCCTGTGAGTCATGAACACTGGTAGGGTTAAAATAGGGGAAGTTTTTTATAGTTAAGATGCAAATGACTGGCTTTAAGAAAGTGGGGGAAGGGGTATTTCTGTGAAAGATACTTCTGCTTGAGAAAAGAGACCAATGGGAAGCATTAAATTGTACCATAGCTATAATTTCTCTTCCATATCTAGGCCTGTGAGTGGTCCCATAAAGCATGCTGTCACAGAGAAGTATCCTTCTCTCCTCTCACTGTTTCTTAAGGTAATTAATAAAAGTGCATGCTTTTGCTAATCTGATCAAGCACTATTAAGTTAACTAGGCAATAGAACTAAAATGTTCCCAAACATATTTCAAATATTTGCATATTAGATATTCAAGTTGTCTATAATCAACTTATGCTCAATACCCCATTTATCATTTGTTCTTTGGACACCTAATCTAATCAGGCCCACAGCCTAATATACTATTTTTCTATCTAAGTTCCAATTAATTTGCCCAGACTTTCTTTGTATCATCTCTCTTTTGTTTCTTTTGTGTGTATTTGTTTTGCAGTAAGCAATGGCCTCAGTTTTGCTTCCCTTTTGGATGAACACCACCACATAGGGCCTGAATGTGAAAGAAGACCCTCTTTTTGTCTGTTCCGGGGCAGTCTGGTAGTAAAACACCGTTGAATGGGACACAGTTTCAGCAGACCATCAGGTGAATGGGACCAGTCTCCCTTCTTCCAAAATATCAGAAGTTAAGCACTTGGAACGGAGATTTGGCCAAGATGACCCATTTACAGGCTGGACTCAGTCCAGAGACTATAGAGAAAGCTCGCCTGGAACTGAATGAAAACCCAGATGTTTTACATCAGGATATTCAGCAAGTCAGGGACATGATCATCACCAGGCCTGACATTGGATTTTTACGTACAGATGATGCCTTCATCCTGAGATTTCTCCGAGCCAGGAAGTTTCACCAAGCGGATGCCTTTAGACTCCTGGCTCAGTATTTCCAGTACCGCCAGCTAAACCTGGACATGTTCAAAAACTTCAAGGCAGATGATCCCGGCATTAAGAGGGCTCTGATCGATGGATTCCCTGGGGTGCTGGAAAACCGAGACCATTACGGCAGGAAGATTCTTTTGCTGTTTGCAGCCAATTGGGATCAGAGTAGGTAAATGTAGATAGTGTCTTTACTTGGTTTTTCTTTGCTATAAGCATCATCACTGCATGTTTGGGGTTGTGTGGCTTTACACATAATGAACTTACATTAAAAAAAGAATATTTCACATGTTCACCCATGAAGCTTTAAGGCCACAGGTGTGCTGTTCTCAAAAGGCAATTCCAGATGAACAACAGAACTGTAACATTAGAGTTGTAAGAGACCTTAGAAGCCATTATTCTTTTCATCAAAGTGGGTCATTCACGTTAGTAAAATTGAAAGTGGACCTTCTAGAAGAACCATATATTCTGTCTTTGGTGTTCTCATCTTTAATAACAAAAACAAAAATGGCATTAGTAGATGGCTTAATATCAAGTATTTTCAATGCATAAAATAATTTCTTGGATCCTCTCCATGACTTGAATTACCTCTATTTCTCCTGAGTGCCAGACATTTCTATCCAAATCCCTGCTAGATATTTCTCCCTGAAAGACCTATAAGGGACCCCAAACTTGATATATCCGAAACTGAAAGCGTCATCTTTCTCACTCTACCTGCTATGTCGTCCACCTAGTATCTCAAGCCAGAAATCCAGGAGCCATCCTTGACTGCCCCTTGCTTTGGTCTTTACATCCAATTAATTGGCAAGTCCTATCACTTTCTTCTCATAAACCTGTGAAATCTCTTCACTTCTCTTTGCTTCCACTACTATTGCCTTAGTTTAGGTTCTCATCATTTCTTCTTTCATTACTGCAACAGCTTCTTAGCTAGTATCCCTGCCTCTAGTATCATCTCTTCTGAGTCATTCTAGGTTACACCGTAGCTGGGGTGACCCTTTCAAAATTCTGTTACATCACTTCCCTGATTAAAGTTCTTCAATGACCTGCAAAGCTATCGAAATAAAGTAAGGTTCTTATGATCCACCTTCTGCATTTCCTCCTCTGCTTCATCTTCTGCCCTTCGTCACATTCTCTGGTCCAGCTGGTTGGGACTATAAGCCTTGCCTTGAACAGTTGAGGTTTTTAAATGCCTTCCACCCTTTGGACTTGACCTGTTAGACACCCAAAGGAGAGACAGCTATCCTCTATCCCAACTCCAATCATCCAACTCCAACAACACAGTTTGCCTACTGATGCATCTTTATGGTCCTTGAGAAAGGTAGTCTTCTTCCACTTGCCTCCCAAACCTGTTTTTCTCAGGCACCCTACCTCTGTTTGTATTTATATTAATGCAGTTACAATGGAAGTGTAACAGCTACTGTTATCATAGCTAATATTTTGTATACTAATGACAAGTTCTGCTAAGCATTAATATTACCTCATTTAACCCACCTGAGAACTTTGCATGATAGATATTAGTACTATGACCCCTCTTTTACCTTTGATGACATAAGGCTTTTAGAAGTTAAGGAACTCACTCATGTTACACAACTAGTGAATACAGAGTGGGAGTTGGGTAATGATAGTCTGATGTGAGAGCCAGTTGTCTTAACCCGACTTTATTGTAATTGTGTGTTTACTTTGTGCATTCTTACCCCTCTTCCCAAGACTGCAGGTTCCTTGAGGGTAGGGGATAATGTCTTTTTCATGTTTATATCTTTGGTGCATGGCACAATATCCAATGAATGTTGAATGAGAAAGAATAATGAATCAATTTCCAAAACATCACCTATGAATTGAACTTTCACAGAGATATAATCATTAACATTCTTATGTTTCATGGGGAGACATAGGTTTAACCTAAAAATATGTCAACCTCCGTAACCATTAAAAGGAATTGCTAAAGTGCCTCTTCACTGCCTCATGTCATTACTCTTTCTCTTCAAGATGATAACAGTGTAGGGCACCTTGGTGACCACTGGCTGTTTTGTGGTTGATAGTTTTGGGTGGGGTCGTCTAATCTTGGAAAGGTATTTGCATATTTTAACACTATCAATCTAGAATTTGGTCAGGACTCCACCTGGGCCTGGGCTACCTTTCCATGTTTCTACTCTGTTATTCTGTAATGATATGGCATAACATATCATATATCATATCATAAGTAACATAATTAACGATGAGTCTCTCACTACATTGCTTCACTGATGAGACAGATTTTCAGGCCTTAAGATTCATCCATCTTTATCATTCAGTCAACAAACATTCAGTGAGTATAGACTTTGTGCCAGAGCTTGTCTTAGGACACTGAGGACAGCGATGAGAACACACAATCCTTGCCAGTGAGAACACCATTGTTCAGCCAGATGCTTAGCAATGGTGCAAACATATAGGCGGCTCACTCCAACTGCAATAGAATAATTCTTTCTGAGACACGCAACTCATTGGTACAGGACATCTGTGTAAACTAGAGGCGAGAGCCGTCCTCCCCAAAATGGCATATTAACATTTTGGATTTTGAAATAAGAAAGTATTGATAAGTCTGGGGAATAATTGTATTAGTCCATTCTTGCATTGCCATAAGGAATTACCTGAGACTGGGTAATTTATTAAGTAAAGAGGTTTAATTAACTCACAGTTCTGCAGGCTGCATAGAAAACATTGCTAGGGAGACCTCAGGAAATTTATAATCATGGCAGAAGGTGAAGGGGAGGCAGGCACATCTTCACATAACGGGGCAGAAGAGAGAGAATGAGGGAAAGGTGCCACACACTTTTAAACAACCAGATCTCCTGAGAATTCTCTCACTAGACAGCACTAGGTTGATGGTGCTTAACCATTAAAAACCACCCCTATGATCCAATCACCTCCCACCAGGACCCACCTCCAACACTGCGGATTACAACTCAACACGAGATTTGGATGGGGACATGGAGCCAAACCATATCATTAATTGTGCTGACTTCATTTATGCTTAGTTGTTTTCAGTGTTCTAGAACTTCCATCTGCTAAGACAGATGAGGTAAAGAACATCAGTAAGTGGGGACATACACATAAAGAAATGAGCCAGAGTAAAATATTTTATTTTGTGTTAGGATTTGGTCCATGTATATCCCAAAATGTGTTGTTAAGAAGAAGAAGAAACAAATCTCTTAGTAAATAATCCAAATGTTTATGATTATGATAACCTCAAACAAATTACTTCATCTCTGTGTTTCTCAATCCTCTCTTGTGTAAAGTAAGAAGTTTGAAGTATATAATTCCTGAGATACCTGCTAGCTCTAATGGTTCATGAATGTGAAGCTTATTCAGCCTGATCCTATGGATGGGAAGGGACTTAAAAATTCACTTTATGGTCTCCTAATTTGCTAGACTTTTTAAAGTAATCTCTCTTTGCACTGTCCCACTCCACATTTGTCAAACCGTGCAATATTATTTGTCCCAGACCGTTACAGTTTTGACAAAAAGGTTGTAATGACAAGGCTATTCCATTGGCAGCCAAATATTCAATGTAAACAAGCCTCAGTTTGAATTTAGATATTGTCGTGTTGTTTACTGGTTATATAACTTTTGACAAGCAACCTCCCTGAGACTCAGTTTTCTCATCTGTAGGTTGGGCATGAGAGAGATGTCTATCTAATAGTATGGTTGGGAGGAATGAATGACATAATGCACTGAAAAAACACAGCTTATTGTTTGATACACTGTAAGCACTCTAGATATTAGCTTGTAGTATTATCACTAATACTATAAAAGATTCCATGTAAAAAGTAATAGAGGACAGATGGTAAAATGAGTTGCAACCAGGGGCTGGAGTACAATATTTACAATATTTGAAAATGGGAATGGGGCAATGAATGTGAACTATGGCATGCCCATCCTAAGCACCTGTTTGCTTTCTTCCCAAACATGTTTCCTTTCACACAGACCCAGCCCAGTGGGGCCAAAAAGGCCTGGAAAGGCTGACACAGCTTTGCAAGGAAATGGCTTCATTCTCACCGGGGGCCTGAGATGACTGGGAAGTCATTTGAATATCTCATGTGAAGGGTTTACTAATATTAAAATGGTTATGAATATTTATTAAGACAGTGTAAATCTCATTCATCTGAACCCAGACACATGGACAAAAGCTCAGAACAGTGAGCGATGGGAAGCACTATCCCCTGAGGGCTTGTGCCAGGCTCTGTCTGCTTGGGTTCAACATGGCAACCGAGGCATAGGCAGTGCTTGGGCTACCTGAGCATAAACTGGCCTTGCCCGGACATTGGACCTCAGCAGAGAGCTGACTTCTTCATTTTCTGAGGTTGCCAGGCTGAACTGAAACCAGATGGATTCAATCAGCGCCCACGGCTTTATTCAAAAAATGAACTTGGCCCTCCAGAGTGAGCAGAGTTTGTATCCCAGTTCCCCAGCTTCATATGTCACGGAGACCTAGGGGACACTGTTGGTCGATGAGTCCTCTGATTTTTCCTACCTAAACTCGTATCGGCATTGGCAATAATTCACCATTTGCCCCTTTAAGATCTAATGAAAAATAAATTCATTTCTTGCTTCTTTCTAAGCTGCAGACTTGCACTTGGTCATAAGCCCAGTTTGCCATGAATGCCCCAGTGCTGGAGAAGAAACTCTGAGCATAAAGGGGCACATCTGTTTTTTCTGGATTTCACTCAGTTAAAAAGAATAAAAGGTTAAAATTGGTCAAGTTATTTTACTTTCTGGAGTCTCAATTGTATCAGGTGGAAACGGTAAGATATCTGGCATATGGGGCTGTTGCAAGAATTAATCACAATTGCCCTTTTTGGTGGTGTCCAGAGGCCAAATAGAAGAGTGATTAAGTGCACATACTCTGAAACCCGATGGCCAGCTTCCAATCCCAGCTCCTCCTAACCTGCCATGGGGACTTGAGCAAGTTGCTTAAATCCTTATTACCCTCAGTTTCTCACCTGTAAAGTAGGGGTGATGAGGGTCATAGGTGAGTACTAGTTGGTGCTCAGTAAATGGGAGTTGTTTCTTAAGAAAAAAAATCAAATCAGGCAAACACCTAGGATACTGGGTCAAAAGATGTACTGTATTTTGTAATAATTTGTTATCGAGGTTATATATATATATATATATATATAATTTAACATCTTTTCCATTTCTTAGTGTACAGTTCAGTGGCAGTATATACAATTATATTCTTTGATCCCCTTCATCCTGCCTCCCTGCCCCCTTACCCTCTCTGGTAACCACCAACCTACTCTCTATCTTCACAAGATTCACATTTTTACCTCCTGCATGGGAGTGAGAACATGAAATATTTGTCTTTCAGTGCCTGGGTTATTTCATATAACATAATGGCCTTCAGTTCCATCCATGTTGCTGCTAAGGACAGAATTCATTCTTTTTATGGCTGAATAATATTTTGTTGTATGTATATATACTCTATTTTCTCTTTTTTAACTTTTAAGTTCAGGGTACACTTGCAGGTTTGTTACACAGGTAAACTTGTGTCATGGGGTTCTTTTGTACAGATTATTTAATCACTCAGGTATTAAGCCTAGTACTCATTAGTTAGTTTTCTTGGCCCTCCCTCCTCTCACTCTCTACCCTCTTAAAGGCCCCAGTGTTTGTTGTTCCCCTTTATGTGTCCATGGGTTCTCAACATTTAGGTCTTACTTATAAGTGAGGAAATGTGGTATTTGGTTTTCTGTTCTTGTATTAATTTGCTAAGGATAATGGCTTCCAGCTCCATCCATGTCCCTGCAAAGGACATTATCTTACTCTTTTTATGGCTGCATAGTATTTCATGATGTATATCCAGTCTATCACTGATGGGCATACAGGTTGATTCCATGTCTTTGCTATTGTGACTGCTGCTGCAGTGAACATACACGTGCATGTTTCTTTAATAGAATGATTTATATTCCTTTGGGTATATATCCAGTAATAGGATTACTGGGTCAAGTGGTATTTCTGTCTTCAGGTTTTTGAGTAACTGTGACACTGTTTTCCACAATCTTTGAACTAATTTACACTTCCACCAACAGTGTATAAGCATTATCTTCTTTCCGCAACTTCACCACCATCTGTTACTTTTTTTACTTTAACAATAGCCACTCCGATTGTTACGAGATGGTACCTCACTGTGGTTTTGATTTGCATTTCTCTAATGATCAGTGATGTTGAGCCGTTTTACACATGATTGTTGACCACATAAATGTCTTCTTTTGAGAAGTGTCTGTTCATGTCCTTGCCCACTTTTCTATGGGATTGTTTGTTTTTTCATTGTAAATTTGTTTAAATTCCTTACAGATGATGGATATTAGACCATTGTGGGATGCGTTATATGCAAACATTTTCTCTCATTCTGTAGGTTGTCTGTTTACTCTGTTGATAGTTTCTTTTGTTGAATACCACATTTTCTTTACCCATTCATCTGATATTGGCACTCAGGTTGATTTCACATGTTGGCTATTGTTAATAGTGTTGCCATAAACATGGGAGTGTAGATATCTCTTTAATATATTGATTAATTTCTTTTGGCTATACCCAGTAGTGGAATTACTGGATCATGTGAACATTCCAGTTTGTGTTTGTTTGAGGAACCTCCATACCGTTCTCCATAGTAGCTATACTAACTTATATCCCCTCCAGCAATGTGTGAGGGTTCCCCTTTCTCCACATCTTTGTCAGCATCTACAAGATGTACCCTCTAAGTGCTGCAGCATTTGAGGCCATTACCAGGTTTCCTCCACCTAGAAAAGTATACAAAAATACAGCTGAGAACCCTTAGCTACCCATAAGAGCAGACAGTCCTCTGCAAAGACCTCTGTGATAGTTCAGTTGTGGCTGAGAAGCTCTAAGAAGTCACCTTGTTTTAGTGATCCTACCTATTATTTTGTTATATTCTCAAGATATAAGAAATGAATGGGGGGTTGGTGGTGAATCCAGATAATAAAAGCCCCAGAATACACTATAATAGTATCCATTAGTGTTGTGTAGACCAGCTGGTCCCCAAGTACCTTGATGGGGGAAAAACAGTTGGAAATGCATTGCAAGTCATAATATATAAAATTACACTGAAGATTCTTTTGTCAGTGTATTGCTTGTTTCTCATAATTAAAAACTCAGAAATAAGCAACCAGGTTGAAAACTAGATGAAAAATTGGTTCCTTAAAGAAGAAGAGGCACTTGAAGGATGAGTTAAGTTAGAGTAATTTACTAGAGAGGAAAGAAAGTTGATAAACATTTTGATTAGAGTCGTTGTAAGAAGGCCAAGGATCCAGGAAGCTCTTTCTCCCCAGAATACAGAGCAAGGGCCAAAAAGTTGTATTGAAGATGAAGAAGTCTGAGCCGGGACCTCAGACTCAGGGCTGTAAAGGTGAGGGATAGGGCAAAATTCAAGGGGGCACCAAG
The DNA here is from genome assembly GCF_024542745.1 of Macaca thibetana thibetana. Taxonomy (NCBI): domain Eukaryota; kingdom Metazoa; phylum Chordata; class Mammalia; order Primates; family Cercopithecidae; genus Macaca; species Macaca thibetana. The sequence goes on along the minus strand of NC_065585.1, from coordinate 83,431,009 downwards.
AAACTCCAGTAATTAAATAAATAATATTGTAATAAAATATTTTAAAAACTCACAATGCAAAAAAAATTCTTAATGAAAAAAAATCCAATTTTTTTAAATTTACTTTGTAAAGGAAGCATGCTTACATTTGCCTTTTATTGCTAGACTTTTAAATTTTAATAGATTTAGGGGGTACAAATGCAGTTTTGTTACATGGTTATATTGTTTAGTAGTGAATTTTGGGCTTTTAGTATAACCACCCCTTGAATGGTGTACATTGCACCCAATAGGTAATTTCTCGCCTCTCCTCCCGCCCCCCACCCTCCCACATTATGTAGTCTCCAATGTCTATTATTCCACATTCTATGTCCATGTGTACATATTATTTAGCTCCCATTTATAAGAGAGAACATGTAATATTTGACTTTCTGTTTCTAAAATATCCAAATTTTAAAGAAGGCAGGGTCAGTATTATTGATTTCCTTTTGGCTTCAGGATCCAACTTGGCTCAGGACAGCACTGCTCAGACCAATTAGATTTCTCAGGGGAAGAACCTTAAGTTGGCTGCTGGTCAATTACATTACAGTACATAATACTGCACATATGTAGACTCTTCAGCTGTATAGTCTTTATGGTTCTCAAGCATTTCCATGTACGTTTTCTTATTCAATGCTCATAACCATTTGGCAGTTTCAGTATCACTAAGTTACTAATGACATATAAATAGTTTCAGGAGGAGAAGACACTTTCTAGTCAAGAAGCAATATGACTCATCAATGGAAAACTTGGCTCAGACTCAGAGCTTCCAACTCCAAGCTCATCCCAAAGGCATCTGAAGCCAATCACTCAGCCCCTGAGTGGTTAGATGTTTCAAAATACCCATGGAGCTTCTGAAAGACTGCAAGTGGGTTTCTTGGCGGAGAATGAGCATGTGCATGAGCACCATGAGTCATGGTGGAGGGGATCGGCGGTCTGGTGGTAGTGCTTCTTAGAAAGAGCACAGTCAGCAGGGGGAGCTGCTCAATCTTATCCGGTAGAACCGTATTAAGCACTATGAAATGCTTAGCATCCCCTCTTCCGGGCACTGTTATAACCAGGAAGACCTCCATATTTCCAGCACCCTTAGGGGAGCTGAGGCCCACTTGGAGAGCACCCGATGGGGACTGTCTAGAAACATCTTAATATCAGCATCAGTAACTACCCGTTGTTAGGTGCTTTTGTGCCAAGTGTTTTGTATACACTATTTCTAAGCGTGCCGTAGTCCCACAAGGATCTATATTGGTACATGGGTAATACGTAACAGTGATGGAATTATTCCCTAGTCTGTCTGCACATAAGGACTATGCTTTCCCACTAAGTCCTACTTATGATCTCATTTTGATCCTGCACTCAGTTTCCAAAGTCTCTTTCAATCAAAAGCTGAATCATTGGTATGTTGTTAAGTAGAAAAGTAGCTCCAGGGTCTAAATTCAAGTTTGTTTGTTTCTACATTCTTTCTTCAGCTCCCTCTCCCAGCCAAGAGGTAGAGGGTGGCTCAATGTAAACAACGAAGCCATTCCCTGTGTATTCGAATGGGACTCAGGCAGTGATGCGTGTGCATTAGAAGTTGGGTGCACCAGAAGTTGAGATGATTCTGAAGGCTCAACATCCAGGGCCTATTCAGTCCTCGATGTGAGTGGGAAGAAAGAAAGTGGAGAGGGACTTGTTGGTTCAGTTTGAAAGTGAAAGGGGTGCTGACCAATTGGCAAGTCTTGTTACGCTTTAATGGAATGAATCCGAGTCTCCTTCATTCCTTCATGCACTCTGTAATACATATACTGAATGGTTACAGTCATCTGGCCTTGTGTGTTTCCTAAAGGTTCCAAGGTTGCATTCCTGATCTGAACTCATGGTCTCAGAATGACATCTCACAGCAGTTCTCCCACCTCCAAACTCCTCAGGCATTAAATGATGGAAAAATGAATGTTACTAGGATATTTGACCTTCTTTCCTTCACAATTGTGAACACTGTCACATTTACTTTCTAATGTAGAAAACCACCCCAAATCTGTCTGTTCTTAGGGGACAGGTGCTTTTCCACTTGCCCTTGTTTCTGGGAAGGTGTTCAGCTGTTTCTTGTCCCCTCATGCCTTGCAGTAATTTATTTGATGGATACGCTGAAGATAGCAGCTTCCTCAAATGTCACCAGTCACTGCTGACCTGTGGCAGCCTCTAAAGGGCTAACATTGCAAAAGCTCCCACAGTTCCATGGTGTGATTTGGCAGTGGGAGATGAGCATTAAGCACGTTCCTTCTTCTGATTAAAACCCCGAGGCCGTAGGTGGGATATAACTCTTCAAACTATAAATAAGCCCACTGATTGAGGTTTGCCTTTGGCTTTTGCAAGAGCATTAAAGAGTTTTTTACAAGTAGCAGGAGGTCTGTGCCTCCTTCAGTTTGATTGTCCTCAGTTATAGGAACTTGTAGCATGAAAGGGGAAGATTTCTAATGTATCCATGGTGAATATTGGTGAGGAAAGAAGGAAGGAGGAAAGCCAGGGAGATGTTAGGCTTCTTACCAGGGCTGTGAGGTAACTCTGCCCCCAAAGCCCAAAGCCTATTAAGAGAAACCCAAGAAAAGGTTTAACTGTCTTCCCTTTCCACCAAAACATTTCCTGAATCTTTCTGGTGATAATCAATTTTTCTTTTGAGTTTGGGAATAAGTAAAAATAAACTGAAGAGAAGGGCAGTTATTACAACCACAAAAGCAAACAATATTGAGTGGTTACTAATCTGTAATGCTCTTACGTAAGCACTACTAATAGCCATATTTTGCAGATGATGAAATTGGAACTTCAGAGAGGTTAGGTGATCTGTCCAAGGTCGCACAGCTGGTAAGTGGCTAAACCTGGCAAGATGTCAGACCTAACTTCTCATTTAAAGCACTGTGCTGCACAGCTTATCACTGGAACTCATTTACCAAATTTGGGGGCTGCAAAATCAGACATTAACGACAGATCTCCGTGAGCTATTAGTAAGCAAGCCTTCACCTGTCACTTGAAGTCTCAAAATACTTTCAAAGGACCTCATAGCCCAAAAGACAAATCCTGTTGCCACATACTCCAATCTCACAGAAACGTAGCCAACCAAATGTTCACAATCCGTACCCAATGTCTGCCTTAATTATTTGACAATAGTAACAGTGATGACAAAAACAACTTTGATTTTTCTTTTAATTCCAGCCCAGCAAAGGACACTGAATATTGCTTGAAATGTTTCACAAAAATTGGTCATAATCTGAGCCTGATTTAAGATAGCGATTGAAGGCATCATTTCTGCCTTGCATTGAAATGAGTGTTCATATAGAGACTTTCTGTTGGCAAACAGAATCCCAGCTCAGCTGCTACCAGTGCTGTGACCTTAGCAAGATTCGTACTCCTTTTACCCTTGTTTTTCTCCTTCGTTGGGTAATAATACGTATTTTGTATAACTGTGAGGATGAAATGAGGTACTAGAGAAGAAGGGGTCAGACAGGCAGATAGCCATTTCCTTTCTTCCATAAGTGAGCTGGTTTTCCTATTTTGACCTAATCCAGAGCCTAAAACGCTCAAGATATGATTCTCATTTAGTGTAAAGAGCTGATAAACAGAATATGTCACTGTTGTGTGCTTCTAAAAAGCTGTTGATTGATGAGGGATGAAGTTAGGAGAGTTTATACTGTGCCTTGATTCTGGCTTCCTCGACCCACTGCCTGTGTATATGGTGTGCCATGTGTGTCAGCCAAATAGTTCTTTGAATATTTCTTTTATTCTCCATTCTTCCCCTAACAATCTCCTTGTCAGATATACCCCACCACCTGCTCTCTAATTCCACTTCATCCATGGCTCAGTTGCTTTCTACCCACCATCAACGTCCCCTTACAATTGCACTCAGAACCTTAAAAACTTGCCTGTTAGAAGTAATCTTTCCCACAGATTGGATGGGAGAGCAGTGGGGTCTCACCTTAGAGATAACACAGCAGTGTACACTCCTGTGTGCCCGGGTGGCTGCCCATCAGGAAGATGTCAGCTGTTACAGGGCTCCGACAATGTCACTACAAAGGCAGGGTGGGCTTTCAGGGAGGGGGCTGTACTGACCTGGAGAACAAGGTTTTATTGATAGCATATCTTTCTAGGCCAGCTGCCCCTCTGAAATTCTCACTTATAAACTCAGAAGTTAAAAAGACATAACATTCATTAGCTTGTAGATAAAAAAATCTCCTCTGATGGCTAGAAATCCAAGGGCCTAAGAATAACTTCCTCCTTCTCAGAGCAAGTCCCAGTGAAGGCAGCCAATGCTAAGCTCGCTCAATTAGTTGATTTGAAATTGTGCTGTCATCTGGGAGCATGACCTGTGTTGGCTTTTCCAAAGGTCGGTGGCAGTAAAAGAGGGCATATAGAAAGGGCATTTTAAAAACACAATGTTGCCTGTATGCTACATTCACTGTTGGATTTTCTAATAAGCATAGTTGGCTTCCTGAATGAATGCATTGCAAGTTATGAGGCCTTTTTCTGCACTGAAGCTCTTCTGGGCTATTCATTGCTTTCCCCAGTTCTCAATAAGCCAGGAAAGCAAGTTTTGTCCCCTTCATAAGGAAGATACTGTAAAGCCAAGGAGGAAAGCTCCTGGCACAAGGCCAAACTCCAACCCCCAATTCCTGTGTCCAGAGCCTCACCTCTATAACCACCTGCCAGCTCCCCTGCCCTTTCGATATGGTTCCCAGATAATCACTCGGAACAGTGATATACGGAACCTTAAACAGCCACTGGGAATGATTAAGTGCCTGTGCTTTGCTTCAGTTGTAAATCAAGCTCCAAAGCCATTTATTGTGAGTGTTCTATAAAGCAGTAGAAGTTATTGCCACTGTGCTGCAAAATATAACGTCAGACAAGAAAATAAAGATAGGGTAAATTTTGCTGTGAAGGTTTTAAAGTGATGTGTTGTTTTTTCTTTGCACATTCTTTCTGTTTCTCACCATTTTTCTCTTCTCTTTGCTTCTATTTCTTCCCTATCTCCAATACTCCCTCATAAGTATCTCCAGATCTAATTTCAAATATAGCATTCCCATAAATAACGGCAGTGCCTTTCTGGATTATAAAGTGTTAATGTTAATAATACTCCCAGGCATTGAGCACCTCCCTGAGCACGTGGTTTCATTTAATCCTCACAACAATTTATGAAGGAGATGTTGTTATTCTCATTTTCAATAGAGGGTATTTAATCTCGACAAAATCGCAAAGCTTGTTAGTGCTTTGATCTCTCTCTCCTTCTTCATGCTGCCTAATTATGTTTGGGGCCTGCTGTTGGGGACTGTGCCACCTAATCTCTGATGACTCACAATTTGTTGCAAAGTTCTTACTAAAGAATCTTTATGGCTTCCTAATGAAGTTGGTTCAGTCTCTTTGCCATACATTTTGGCACATAAAACCTTAATCATTCAGCATTACTTTCCTTATGCAAAGGACATCTTCCACTTGAGTCAAATGATTCTCCCCACTCTCCCCTCCTGCTCCTCCTGCATCATAGCTCTTCCCACCTTTGCATATACAGTTCCTCCCATTCAGTCTTCATTCCTATAACATGGTGAATATGGCCCTACATGAGAAGAGGCCTCAAACCCAGCGGGGAAGCTGGGACCTCAGAGGAATCATCCTGCAGGGCTTCTCTAGCTTTAAGGAGAAGTAAGAGTGAGCAGGTGAAGGGAAGGGAGTGTGAGGGAGGCTATTTGAGACAAAAGGGCACACCATGTAAGGGTCTTGGAAGAAAGGGCTTGCCGAGCTGGGGAAACCTCAGTTGGTTCCAGTGAGCACAGAAAATAAAGGCCCACACAGTGACAGTTGAGGCTGAGGAGGTGGGCTGAGGCTGGGAATGGAGGAATTTGGGCTTTATCCTAAGGACAAATCAAGTTCTACTCATCTTTCCAAGCTCATATTCACACAAAGGGTTGGAGTAGATATGAGTACGCCAGGCATTTAGGAAAGAACACAGGAGGGATCAATACTACCTCAGCCATGGCAAGGGATGCTCCTCTTTACCTTACACTTTCTCGTGCTTCCTGGAAGCTCCTGGAGACAGGGAACTGTGTCTTTTCTCCTTGGTATCCATGAGTACAGTGCAGGGGGTAGTGGTGTCCTGTTGGCTGCCTGACATGTGCAGAGAAATCTGAAGCAATGAAAAGCCCAAACCAGGGAGACTCTTTCTAGACTCTTCCCAACAACAGCATTCCTGTTGAGTTGACTGGAGTTATGTGCAACTGAACTTGAGAATGAGGGAGGAAGAGATTAGAATGCTCCTGCCTAGCCCTTGCCTATTGATCCACAGCATGGCCTAATGAAGAGAGAGCATGCCGTTGAGGCAATAGTGGGAGCGAGGGCACCACCTGGGAGTCATGGGCTCTGCAGGGGCTCTGTCCACTATGTGACTTGAGCTCCGGGTGCCAACTTCCTCTTCTGATAGTAAGGATGTGCAAGCAGATGACTCATCATTTTCTCTCAATTCGTGAATTTTATATTCTTTGTGGGTCATTGTGCACAAGATGGAGTTAAGAAAGGTTTCGATGTTACAGAAATCTCCACTGTTCAAGATGCTGCTTTGCATGGAGAGTTTGGGGAAGGGAAGCTTTGTGAATGGTTTTTTGTACTCAGTGTCCCCCTTTCCCTGACAGGTTCGTGTAGATTCTGGTGAGTCTCATGAGTTTCTGAGGAGTTAGTCCATCCTATAATTTTATAGCATGCATCTTGATTAGCATATCACACCACCATGGGGAGAGTATTTCAGTTTGATATTTAATCTCTAAAGTTTTCTGAAATAATACTGTAATGCCTCATTTACTTTATATCTTTGTAAGAGACGAGGGCATTCCAGAGAAATTAAATTTCCAAGTAGTTGAGGTCTACATTTTAAAGGCCAGTTTTAAAATTTTATTTTGTTTAGGGCTGGTTCAAAACACATAAGCATACAAAAGAACTTAAGAACTTGAAAAAGCAAAAATAAAATAAAATAAAAACGAGGAAGCTAATCTTGGAATGTGTTCTGTACTCTCTTCTCTTGTTAAATTAATACTTTCTTCATGATGCATGGTGACTACAGTGAATTTAAATGATTATACCCTGGGCTGTGAACCAACCATCCTGATGAAGATTCTTAGAGAATTATGAAGAGCTCCGTTCCCAGCTACAAGACCCATACTGCCATGTTTTATAAGTCTTTCTAATATCTTTTTGCTGTTGTTGTTACTTCTTTCTCCTTTTAGCTGTCAATTCAAATTGCTGTTAATGAGCCTGCTTTCAAAACTCCTCTCCTTCTAATTTTCTGTAGCTTAGGAAGCCAGAAAACTGAGCTTGTTGAATTATGTGTTATAGATGAGAACCTATGGGGAATCCCAAGAAATAAAGTAAATGATCTGTAGCAGTGCATGAATTTTATAACATCTCATCGGTATGCTTGGAAATGTAGTTCTGCCCAGTGGACCAGCAGGCAAGCATGAAGTATCTTCCTCTGCAGCATCTGTTTGGAGCTATACAAAATGGAAAACCTAGGCAGTTTTTCTTTCAAGGTTTCTCCAACCTTGGATTCCTGTACTATGTCCACCTCTGATTTTTGTATTTTTCTTCTCTCTAATACTCACCCCAGCCTAACAGAAAGCGACTTGCATCTTCATTTGAACTTGAACTAAAACCCAGTTTTACCAAAGTGGTGTCTGCCCTTTGAATTTTCATTTTTAGACTTTTTGAGCTATTAAAGATAAGGCTTTGTCTTTGAGCAAGGATGTATTGGGGAAGGGGAGAGAGAAAGTGGCATATCTTTCTGTTTATCTTTTAGTACCTTCCTTGTCTTCCTTCCATACTTACTCTAAGGTAGTGAAAATCCAAATATCATTGCTACCGGCCTCATTCCCTTTGGTGCCCTCATCTGAGCTACCACCTGCTTGTTTTCAGGGTGGTCATTGTGATATGTATGACTATGATCCCGCTACCATGGCCACAATTTTCATATTTATAGATTTACATTTATACTGCTTTGGTCCCTCCAGTACCAGATACTCACAGATAGGGACAGGGGCAGGGGCATTGACAAGGGCCACCAGCTCTACAACATCATAATGGGAGAGGGAAACATGGGCCATAATTTCTTCCCTCACTTCTGCAGTGGTCTATGTGGTTGAAGCTATCGAGTAAGTGGAGCCCCTTAACTTGGTTTATTCTTTATATATATATATGTATATACACACACACATACTTTATATATATAAATATATATATTTACTTTAAGTTCTGGGATACATGTGCAGAACATGCAGATTTGTTACATAGGTATGTATGTGCCATGGTGGTTTGCTGCACCCATCAACCCATCATCTACATTAGGTATTTCTCCTAATGCTATCCCTCCCCTAGCCCCCAACCCCCCAACAGGCCCTGGTGTGTGACGTTCCCCTCCCTGTGTCCGTGTGTTCTCATTGTTCAACTCCCACTTATGGGTGAGAACATGTGGTGTTTGGTTTTCTGTTCCTGTGTTAGTTTGCTGAGAATGATGGTTTCCAGCTTCATTCATGTCCCTCCAAAGAACATGAACTCATCCTTTTTTATGGCTGCATAGTATTCCATGGTGTATATGTGCCACATTTGCTTTATCCAGTCTATCCATTTGACCCAGCAATCCCATTACTGGGCATATACCCAAAGGATTATAAATCATTCTACTATAAAGACACAAGCACACGTATGTTTATTGCAGCACTTTTCACAATAGTAAAGACTTGGAACCAACCCAAACGCCTGGTTTATTCTTAACTCAAGGATACTGATCTTTGGCTACTGTGAATACATGAATGTCTTGAAATGTAGACATGTGCATTTGGTGGAGGAGAAGGTGCTCAGCTTCTATCAGATTCTTAAGAGTGTCACAACCCAAAGAAGTTTAAGAATCACCATATTATACTCTCCTTCTACTTGTTAACTCAGGAGTATAATTCTGTGGTGTACTGGGGAGGCAAATATCCTATTGGGATAGTATTACAGAATGACCATCAAATGAATTGATTGCTCTATCCTAACTATGAAGTGTTGCATGATTGTAAGACTAAGCATTCTCATAGAAGAAAATAATGAAAATAAAGAAAGTATAAGGACATTAAAAATTATCTCATCACTTAGATAGAACCATAGTTTACACTGAGAATTAATATATATTTTGCTCTCTCTCACACACATACATACAATTGAACATCCACTATGTATAGCTTTCTGAGTCTAGACGGGACAGCACTGTGACGAGAGCTCAGGTGCTGTGGCTAGATTGTCTGAGTGTGAGTCAGGGCTCCATCACTTTCCCATTGCCTGAGCCTATGCTAGTTTATTTAAACATTCTGTGCTTCAATTTTCTCACCTATACAATAAGGATAATAGTATCTACCTTTAAGGGTTGTATTGAGAATTAAAGGAGCTAATACAAGTAAACGTCCATAAAAATGTCTGGCCCATCATTAGCACTCAATAAAGGTCAACTATTTTTATTATTCTGCTTTTTTCACTTAAAATTACATTGTGGACACTTTATTAGGTTACTAAACATTGTCATAGTTCACTTGTGTGCTACTATAGCAAAATACCTGGGGATGGGTAATTTATAAACAACAGAAGTTGATTACTCAGAGTTCTGGAGCCTGGAAAGTCTAAGATCAAGGGACTGACAAGTTCCGTTGTCTGGTGAGGGTGGTTGTCTGCTTCCAAGTTGGCGCCTTGTTGCTGCTTCTTCTGGAGGGCAGGAATGCTGTGTCCTCACATGGTGGAAAGCAGATAGGCAAGTGAGTCAAATGCTGGGGGAAGCCTCTTTTATAATGACCTTACTCCTGTTCCTGAGGGGAGGAGTCCTCATGATAGTTTAAAATTCAATCCTAGACATTAGGCTATTTCCAATTTTTCACCAGTATAAATATTGGTACATCTTTACATATGAATATTCTCCCACGTCTTCAATTTTTATCCCTTAGGATTTATTCCAAGAAGTGGAATTAATGAGCAATAAAAATGTTTAGGGCTCTTGGCCCATGTGGTTTTCCAGAAATGTTGTTCCATCTCTATTTCCACCAGCAGTCTACGAGAGCACCATTTCTCTTTGCCTCACAATACAATGCATTATTATCCATACCCTATTGAGCACCACTGTTGGTCTGAACAAGTTTTATTTTTTTCTTCACTTCTCCACTTTCCTTCTGGTTTAGAAGTTACCTATTTCTATATTTTACACGTTATTTCCAAAATTTTAATGTAGATGCTTTGCAGTATATTTTGCTTAAAATGTCCAAAATCCGTCACTATTTCTATTCTCATCCAGAATAAAAATGCTTCAGCTTGACTCTGAGCTCTCTTATCTTTAAAATCACTGCCTGCTGTCTATGGTTTTAGTTGTATCATGTACTCAACACCATGGTTACTATTATTGTTTGTTATTACTTGCCGTCAAAGCCTGTGCAAATTTATCAAGTTGTTTTACCAATTTCTTTGCTCACTGTGAAGCCTTGCACCTGAGTTCCGTTTGTGGGTTCATTTCCCTTCTTACTGAAGTAAGGGACTGTAGATAGTAAACTCTCTTAACAACCTGTGTTTGCTTGAAAATATTATTTTTCTTAAATTATGTCAGTGTGTATTTAGTTGTAAATTAAAATTATTTTCCCTGAACCCTCTGAAGATGTTAATTAATTGCATTGTTGTTGCTTTAAAAAGCGTGTTGTCAGTCTAACTGCTGTTTCTTTGTTGTAATCTGGTTTCTCTCTCTGGTGACTTTAAATTTTTCACTTTGCGGTGTTCCTTAGTGGAGTTAAGATGTTTTTAATACCATAGTTTTTTAATTCTGCCTGGCACTTAATATGTTTTTGTTTCACTCATTTTATTTATTCTTTCGAAGAATACTTATTGAACACACACTGCATGCCAGATGGTTCCCAGATACCAGAAATACAGAGCTGAACAAGGAAGAAGTTCTGTTTTCAAGGACCTTAAGTTCTCATGGAAGAGTTTATAGTCTTATGCTCAGATTTTCAATCTCAGGACTCATGCATTTCTGTAGTTCTAGAAAATTCTGTTTTATCTCTTTATTGCCTCACTTTTATTATTTTTATTATCTTCATATGAAATTCCCATTTGTCTTTTTCCGGAAATTCTCATTCTATTTTCAAGACTTTTAACTTTTCTTTCATGTTTTCTAAGTTTTTGTCTTTCTGTACAGCATTTGGGAAAACCTCTTCATCTCCTCTTCATTCTCTCCCAGTTCTGCACTCCAGTTCCCTAATTTTCTTTTAAGCCACATCTGGTCCTTTTTGTTCGTTTGTTTGTTTTAAGAGATGATGGGGGTCTTGTTATGTTGCTTAGGCTGGACTTGAAGCCCTGGGCTCTAAAGATCCTTCTGATTTGGCCTCCTAAAGAGCTGGAATTACAGGCATGAGTACCTGTACCTGACCTAAGTCTCATCTGTTTTTAATTCAATGTCTATAGTTTTTATTCTTATAATTTCTATTTGAATATTTTAAATCTATTTTTCATGTTTTATTTGTACCTAAAATATTCTATTTTTTATCTTTGAATATCTTAAACATACGTATTTTAAATTTTCTTCCAGATTATTCAATTAGCTATAGTCCTGGATGTAATTTCTCTATCTCTTTTGGTCGTTGACTCTACTATGGCATTGAATTTTGTCATGCTGGTTGTGGTTTTTGTTATGAGCCCATTGTGGTGGGAATGATCTTCTACAGAGTCTCTAAGTGAGTCCTCTGCTGTTAGAGCAGCCCTATTATCTTTCTGTGGCCTCACTAATTTTGTACCCATTTTTATACTGCTTCTTCATGCAAGGATTTCTATACCAGATATTGGGCATTGAACCAATTAGGGGAGGTTAAGGATTAATTTTTGGTTTTGGCTCATTATTCCCCACATGGACCTAGATGAAAGCCCCATTCTGTGTCATGCCCAAAGACAGGAAGGCAATGTTCTCTTCACTCCTGTTACAACTAGGATTCCTCACTTCCAGCTCCTCATTTTATGTGCGGAGACCAGTTTTAGTTTCAGCTCCAAGGCCTTGACTTCCATCTCATCACTATGGAAGTGTTAAAGCCCTAACCCCTGAGAGGTAGATCTAGTTAATTTGCTCCACGAGTCTTCAAGATCCTCATTCCTCTGATGAGTCCTGCTTATTTATGACTCCTGGAGATTTCTTAGTTTTGACTCCAGTTATAAATTAACCCATTTAAATATATATTTATTCTACATTTCTGTTTGGTTGGGGAAAGATTAATGCTTTATTGCATTAGCTTATCCTGCCACCTTAAGCAGGATTTCTAATATATGAAAATGAATGTATTTTTGCATATTTACCTTGTATTTATTCACCTTATATCTCTCATTTTCTTGAGTCTCAAACATACAATCACATCGTCTGAAATGTTGATGAATTTGTTCTCTATCTTAATCAAAAAGTTATGCCTTTAATTATTTTTGTATATGGTCTGTCATAAGCTGATAACAGTGTGTCAAATTCTTTTAATGTAATTGCGTTTTTATCAATCTCTCTGTAGGTTTGCTTCCTTAAGTACTATATTATTCTTTATGTATTCAGCATTTATTATAGTTTCTATCCATATAAAATTATACCATTTATCCTTATAATGATTATGACTTATCAGATATTAAAATTCTGTCTCTACATAGAGCTCTTTTTTTAGAGTTATCTGCTCTGCCTTTGATCACTTTAATTGTTTTAAGCTTTTCTGTATTTTGTTTTATACACGTTTCTTATAAGTTATAATTGTTGTGGATGATGTTACTGTTTAAAGATTTTTTCTTTTTGCTATTTATGTGCTTTTTTGTTTGTTCATTTTTGCTGTATACATTTTATTTTTATTTGCTATTTTTCTGGCAATATTCTAAAAGATAAGTTTTTTAAAAAAATAAAAGATAAGCTTTGTGCTTTCAGTGGCAATACTGGTTGACTTAGATTTTTCAAAGACAATCCTAGATCTGTACTAAATTAACTCTTACAGTAAATAAAAAATTAGTAGTTTTAAAACCATTTGTCTTTGTTCATTTGGGCTTCTATTACAAAATACCATAAACTAGCATCTAAACAACAGAAATGTATTTCACAGTTCTGGAGGCTGGGAAGTCCAAGATCAAGGTACTGACAGATTCAGTGTCAGGTGAGGGCCTGTTTCCTCGTTCATAGATGGTACCTTCTAACTGTGTCCTCATATGCTAGTAGGAGAAAACAAGCTCTCTAGGGCCTCTTTTATAAGGGCACTGATCGCCCTAGAGCCCTCATGAGCTAATCCCTTTCCAAAGGCTCCATCTCCTAATTCCATCACCTTGGGGGTTAGAATTTCAACTTTTGAATTTGGGGGCTGGGGAACACAAACCTCAGACCATAGCCCCATCTCTTGTAGAAGATAAGAAGTGTGAGACTGTTTCCCTTTATACTAGTTTTTCCTTTACTTACTCTGTGTTATTGATGCCATCATTTGTTTTCTATTAACTTAAAAATAAAGCGATCATTTCATTCACTTTAAAAAACCTATTGTAATCAATTTTATAACCATCTAAAGCATGCTTAAAACATTTAAACTCATCTCTGCATGTGATTCATTTTTCTGCTCGATGTCTGTTTTTCCACCAAGATTTTCCCATTCTGGAAATGTTTTGATGTGTTTTTCATTGTCCCGGTGCAGATTTTTCAGTGACTTATTGAGGAAGCTTGCCTTAGCAGGAGAATTCTGCGTGCTTCAGTAGCTGAGGACCTGCCTGTGTTGTTTTCCCACGTGAAGGGTGAGCTGATGGGGCATAGGCTCTCAGGCTTTATCCATAGAAGTTCTGTGGTGGTTTGCTACCTCGCCTCCCAGCACTTTCACTTGCTGAGGAGGCTGAGAACAACCTGATTTTGATGTGGATTTTTTTTTTTTTTCTGGGTGACCTGATTTTTTTTTCTTCTGAATGCCTGTAAGATTCTCTCCTATTCTTCTTCTTCCTCTTTTTCTTTTCAGATCCTGAAAAATTCCCACTGCATATGCGTGGGAATGGTTGTTATTCTGACATTTTGTTTTCTTGGAACATAATGCAAACTCTACATTCTCTACCTAAAGCATTTCTTTGTTTCAGGCAACATTTCCCATATTGCTTCGGTTGATGACTCTCTTATTACTGTTGTTCAGCGGTAGTGCTATACAGATCCATGCAGTTCCTCCTACCAGGGTGACCCTCTTCACATCAGCTTCGTAAAGTTCCAGAAATGCCATATCCTCTGGGATTATTTCAGAAGTGACAAATGAGAAAATTTCATTTTGTTTTCAAGTATTTTCTCTTATTTCTTATAAGAAATCTACTTTAGAGGGAGAAATATCTTCAATCCTCTCTCCTTCAAGTTTTTGCTCTGCTGTCATATTCTCAATGAGACTTACCTTGACCACTCAAGTTAGCATTGAAATCCCTCTTCCTACTCGTACTCCAGATTCCCTGATTCTATTTTTTCTTTTCCATATATCTATCAGTTTCTAAAACATTATATATTTAGTTGTTTGTTTAACCTATTTTTTATGGTCATATTTTTTTCACCTGTACCCTAGCTCCACTAGAAAATAAATTCCCAGAAGAATAGAGTTCTTTGTATGTTCTGTTCCCTGATATATCCAAGTACCCTAAACATCCCCTGGCACATAGTAGGTGCTCATTAAATATGTATTGGATGAATGATTAGATTATTCAGTATGAGTAAATATACAGGGATTTATTTTCTGTTTGCCCATATTTACAGAAATAGATGTGTTCTTCTCTAGTATTCATTACAGGCATGTAGAATGGAAATATGGTAGATCTCTTTGGAGACTGAAGTGGATCCTTGGCAAGTTCCTTCAAGTCCTGATAGATATAAGAAAGGGAAAGTGAACATTGGCTATAAATTGGTGTCATCCTTCCAAAGATTCTGAGCCTCACATGAGGGATGAAAGACGGAATAATGAGTAACTGGAATGTCATCTCTCTCCTGCACAACTGCCTCTGTGTGTTTGCTTTGGGTGCCTAGAGTTTGCTTAAGTAGTAAACCTTAGGGATTTCCAGTGCCATCGGTGGTGTCAAAATTCTAGCAGCTCACCCAAAGAGCGTTTTACTCACTTTCTCTTATTAAGTAATGAAGATAGAGAAGTTTACTGTTAACTGAAATGGGAAGATAGGGCAGCTCTTACTTTCTGGAAACAGGAATGGACTATTGATAGGTTAGAATGATTCTTCGCATCTTCCTCAGCCTCCTCTTGCTGTTTTTGGAAGTAGTACTTTTCTCATCTCAATTAATCAATTAATTAATAAATTACTCCAAGAAAACTGAAGATTTCTGCTTGTTCTTCCTTTAACTAAAACACTTTTCAAGATTCAGTTAAAAATTATCTTCAATATAGATATTCACCAGTCTTTCCAAACAAAATTGAGTCTCCCTTACTTTTTACCTCCCAAATTTTACTGCTATGTCTCTTGTGATACTCAGCGCAATCATCCTTAAATGTATCCTTAAGAAAGTGTGTGTGTTTTCTCTCTCCTAATACTTTATAGGCACCTAAGGAACAAATTGTCTCAGCTATGCATTGCTAAATATTATTTCTTACCTTTCCTATTTCTTATGATTCTGTGTGTTGACTAGGTGGCTTTTTTTGGAAGCCCACTCGTGTGATGCATTTATTTGTGAGCAGGGAGAGTGTCATTTAAGTACTGAGCTCAGCTGGAATAGGTGGGATGGCCAGGTTTCTTTCAGTGCAGGTTTCTTTAGGGTTGGATTCTCAGGGCTGTTCTTCAAGAGGACAAAAGCAGAAGTTTTGAGGCCTCTTGAGGTCACAGGTCCTGTAGTGTTACTCCTGCTCCATCCTGTTGACCAAAGCACATCACAAGACCTGTCCAAATACAAGGGGTAAGGAAGTCCATTCCACCTCTTGAGGGAGGAATTGCAAAGTAACATTGAAAAGGAACATATAGGTTGAAAGAAATTGCTGGGTCTTTTACAGTTTCAAGATCTATCCTGTGCCCCAGTAATTCACACTTCTCTCATATGCAAAATATAGTCACATTCCACCAAAACTCTCACCTCAGTTTTCAGTGTCAAGATCAAAGGCCATGTTTTGCCTCAGATCCAGAAGTGGACAAGGCTTCTCTGGTGCAGTGTCTTGAGAGTAGTAACTTTTTTTTTTCAACTTTTATGTTAAGTTCAGGGTTACAAGTGCAGATTTGTTACACAGGTAAGCTTGTGTCATGGGGGTTTGTTGTACAGATTATTTCATCACCCATGCATTAAGCCTCATACCCGTTAGTTATTTTTCCTGGCCCTCTCCCTCCTCCTGCGCTCCACTCTCCAACAGGCCCTAGTGTGTGTTGTTCCCTCTGTGTATCTATGTGTTCTCATAATTTAGCTCCCACTTATAAGTCAGAACATGCAGTATTTGGTTTTTTGTCCTTGTGTTAGTTTGCTAAGGATAATGACCTCCAGCTCTATGTGTGTCCCTGCAAAGCACATGATCTCATTCTTTTTTTTTATGGCTGCATAGTATTCCACAGTGTAAATGTACCACATTTTCTTCATCCAGTCTATCATTCATTGGCATTTAGGTTGATTCTATTTCTTTGCTATTCTGAATAGTGCTTCAATGAACATATATGTGCATGTTTCTTTATAATATAATGATTTATATTACTTTGGGTATTCATGTGGTTTGGCTCTGTGTCCCCACCCAAATCTTTTCTTGAATTGTGCTGCCATAATTCCCATATTTTGTGGGAGGGACCTGGTGGGAGACAATTTGAATCATGGGGGCAGTTTCCCCTATACTTTTCTCATAGTAGTGAATAAGTCTTATGAGATTGGATGGTTTTATCAGGGGTTTCTGCTTTTGCATCCTTCTCATTTTCTCTTGCTGCCACACTGTAAGAAGTGCCTTTCACCTCCCACCGTGGTTCTGAGGCCTCCCCAGACATGTGGAACTGTAAGTCCAATTAAACCTCTTTTTCTTCCCAGTCTTTGTTATGTCTTTATTAGCAGCATGAAAATGAACTAATACAGTAAATTGGTACCAGGAGCTGGGTGTTGCTAAAAAGATACCAAAAAATGTGAAAGTGACTTTGGAACTGAGTAACACACAGAGGTTGGAACAGTTTGGCGGGCTCAGAAGAATACAGGAAAATGTGAGAAAGTTTGGAACCTCCTAGAGATTTGTTGAATGGCTTTGACAAAAATGTTGATAGTGATATGAAGAATAAGTTCCAGGCTGAGGTGGTCTCAGATGGAGATGAGGAACAGGTATTGCTGGGTTGAATGGTATTTCTGCCTCTAGGTCTTTGAGAAATTGCCACCCTGTCTTCCACAATTGCTGAATTAATTTACACTCCCACCAACAGTGTATAAGCAGAGAACAGTAATTCTTGATCTAGAGATCTGTGGACTAAAATGTCAAGGCATCTGCCCATACACCCAGCATACCACGGCATGGATAATTGCAATAGGCCTTTCTGCTGAAAATAAGGAAGAACAGGAAGCACATAGCAGCTCCTAGCTCTCAACAATTTTGAAGTCCAGCTGGGCCATATTGCCTACTTTAGGGACAGAAAATGTTCTTTGATAGGAGCTTATTTCTGCATTTTTGAAGTGGTTTCCTGGTTTATTATTCTCCTTGGCAATTTGCTCTGCCCTCTGGGCTCCTGGTTCTCCCCTCTGAGACATCTTTTCTTTTCCTTAAGAAATAACCTTTGTACACACACACACACACACACACACACACACACACACACACACACACAGAGTAACTATGTGAGGATATGAATGTGTTAGGTAACTTGATTGTGGTAATCATTTCACAATGTATACATATATAAAATTATCATCTATATACCTTTGATATGTACAACTTTATTTGTCAATTATACCTCAATAAGCTTTAAGAGAAATAACCTATGTTTCCAGCTGAGTAGTGTTCTATAGAACATTGAAGGTCCAGAGGGCTCTTTGCTTTTTGGACTAGCAGTCTGTTTTGGTCTAAGCTATTAGTGTTTTTATCGTTGTGACCCTCTTAAAAACATTGTGAATTTCCTGAGTCTTCTCATTGTTCATGCCGTGCACCATAAACCACATCTATTCTTGTTTTGAGATAGACTTCTCTGTATTTTAGGTGGATAGCTGCTGTGTGACAACACCTTGAGTTTCTCAGATGTTCTTTTATCTAGCTGATAGCATCTACTGGGCACCATCTAAAACCTTTCTGAAGTTTTAACAAAGTCCAGAAACCATAGCTGTGATTTGATGTTTGTGTTAAGACCCTCTTGTACATCGATAATTGTTTGCTAGCAGGAGAAACTGAGTATATGAAAGAGTTTTATTTTCCAACCCAACAAATCCTGGCCTTATATCCCTCCTCTAAAGTATATTAAAAAACTGAAGAATTTCTTCTTTATAGTTCATCTGTCCCTGACATAATTTATCATACCTAGAAAAATGTGCCAAATAATGTTTTCCACTTTCTGCTAGATCCACAAGTTTATTAGGTGCACTGTCCATGCTCTACATTATCTCAGAAAACACTCTTGCAAATGTACCACCATTTCATAACATGAGCTGCTTTTCCCCAGTCTTAGAGATTTCCCCAGCCCATAGAGATCTCCTTACTGCTTTTCCAGCTTTTACTAATAGTCTTTTCACTGCCTTTCAGCCTTCACCTGCAACACAGAACTAAAACCAATGTCATATGTTTTAAGTCTTTGTTACAACAAAGGTATCAATTTGGGTCTGTTGTATACTTTTGAATAGCAAGCTATATCAAAACTTAGTGGCTTAAAATAACAGTGATTTATTATTTCTCATGATTATGTAACTTGAGTGCCTGGTTCTTTCCTGATTTTGGGTGGGTTCACTCATTCAACTGCATTCAGGTGTAGGGTCAGCTGTTAGTTGAGCTTAGTTGCAAGAGATGGAGAGCTTCAGGTAGTCTTTGATCTTGGACTTCTATACAGTATAGTGGCCACAGAGTTCCAAGAGAGAAAGGGCAAAAGTTGTGAGGTCTCTTGAAGTGGACTCTGGAACTCACAGATTCCTTGTACCACATTCTATTTGTCAAAGAAAGCTGCACAACCAGCTTGGTTTGAAGAGGTGCAAGAAGCTTCTACCTCTGGGTAGGAGGTGCAGCATAATCGCAGTACAGAGGAAGATGTCACCTGAGATGGGAGGAATTTGTGACCATTAAACAATGTACCACAAACCAAATCTTCTTAGTTTTTGTATACTTTATGTCATGAAGCAGATCATCTGACATAAATAAGTACTATAATCTATATTTATTGAAGTGAAGGAGAACAAAAGAAGAATTGAGGTCAATAATTCCAAATCTGATGTTCTATATGAAACAGACTTAACATTCAGATACTTTCAAAGACATTTTCTTCTGATGATTTAGGAGGATTTCATTCCACATTATAAATGTAGCCAGAAAAATGCTTATTTTATCTTTTAATTCTCGAAGACCCTAAAAACATGGTTCAGTTCAGTTAAAGTACTTTCAATTTGACAACTCTCATGATACAATATTCAGGCTATCGTTAAGAGTGAGCTAAAGTAGATCTCTTTATGCTGGAAGCAAAGAAAATTCACACATATGAATATATCTGGCCATATATGTCTGCGTACATGAAACCATTAAGAAATGTAGACAGCATGAGATAATTCAAAGTGAATCCTTTAAGAATAGGGCAAATGTTCTCACTTTAGTGAAAAAAAGTGTTGTTTACATATATATTGCTGTACATTTTATCTTGAAGTAATCTAAATGATTTTAAATTCTAGTAATTTAAAGTGTCTTTGGTGTTGAGCATAAACACCTATAGATATTGACATATTAGTGTTTGGATCGTCATGATAATGCTCTATTGTTTACAATCCAGAATCTCATTTTATATTTCTACTTATTATGGATAAAACAGTGAACAAGAAATTTCAAATTACTTTTAGTACTGTTATTTGAATATAAATATTTTCTCTTCTAAATAGGTGCTTTAAAGGCAACGTCTACATATTATCTACTTTCCCATCACTAGCTCAGATCATTACATTTAGTTGGCCCTCAATATTTGCTGAATTAAATCAGAGATTCTAGTTCAAATGTCAACTATGACTTAAAAGTTTCAATTTTTTCATATGATTTGATTCCTGTGTGCACATTGAAAGTAAATGTTTTTCAGATATGTTCAAATACATTTTTCTCTTCCTCATTTAAAGAGGTGTCACAAGGCCACTGAACCTACACCTAAGTGTCCTCATACCTGTGTCAGGATTAGACTCAGTGGCTTACCCCCACCTATCAACATTTAGGACCCGTTACATTATTAGTAGCATGGATTTCTCCTTCTCTATGAAACAGACTGTGCAGTGGCCTTCTCTGGCTTGATCAATCTATAAGGATTCAATAATATCCACCATGTGCCTGGAATCAGGACACTGAGGAGGGAAAAAGTAAACATCCCTACTCTAAAGACAGGCATTGTTTAATTAAAGAAATATTTACATAAATAATATTTGTAATCACAGCAGCTACCATGTTTTCACATGCCTACTCTTTGCCAAGTGCATTTTACGTGTTATCTTCCTTTCATCTAAGTACACTGTAAGTTAGGCAGTTGTTATGCCTAATTTGTAAGTAGGGGAAAGGCTCTGGGAGTTTCATGAACTTGCCAGAGACCATAGCTGTAGTAAATGGGTGAAGCAAGGATTCCAACTCAAATTCAGTGTCGCAGGCCATGCTTTTGCTGCCTTCTGGTCCAGAGAATAGCTGGATAGGGACACAAGGCAGAAAATTTAGAAAGAACCCAAGATAAGAATGTGGGATCCCAGCTAAAGGAAAAGAGGAGAGAGAAATTATTGTTGTATTTTCTAATGGAGTATGTTTTGTGGCTTAGGTGGAACTTGAACCTGAATTGAAAGGTGAGGATCAACCTGGACACACAGAATTGGCAGGATTCACATGAGCCAGCTACAGCTGGGTTAAGGTGGGCAGACTGCCCTAACCCCTTAGCATACATTGCCAGCTGTCCCCTTTCACCTTGCCTTGGCAAGTCTTTTTTTTTTTTTTTTAATCACTTCCCTTATCCTTATCAAAGTACTGTCATTTGTTTCTTCATTTAAAGCATCATACAAATCAATTACTTCCACAAAGTCTGCTCCAGACAGAAAATTCCCAGATGCCTTAGAAGCTCTCTAGCATGCATGTTCATTTCTCCTCCGCCTTAGATTTCTCTCATCTGTGTTTTCATGTTTTCCCATTTACGTTGGTTGTCTCTCAGCAGGAGGGAAGTCTCCTGGAAACAAAGATTTGTCTTTTGTTATTAACTCCCCTCTATCTTCATCCTGCACTCTATTTACATTGGACATTTGAAAAATGTTACCAACAGACTAACTCAGAAGGATGTTGTGGAGAATAAATTAAGGCAATAAAATTATGAAAGACAACCCACAGAAGCTTTGCGGAATGGCACACTGTCTAAAATGGAATTTTTATTATTGTGTCTGCAAGTTAGACCTCTGCATTCTTGTACTTTTATCTTATCTTTATTTGCATTTAGTTTCTTCCTCTCTTTAACATTTCTATATTTTCTGTTTTTTTCTCGCTTTCCCTAATAATCTTCTTTCTTTTAATTTGATTTTTATCAAGATAATAATGTAAGTCATTTTGAAAGTCAAATAACATAAAAACCTTTAGAGAGTAGGCAGCATCTTCCTACCCCTCCTCATCTCTCTCTCTCTCTCTCTCTCATCTCCTTGCTCACGGGCAAATAATTTTAACTGGCCTAACTGTATCTTCTAGCATTTACTTGTGTATTTTGAAATAGCATGCCCATACTGCTATTTATTATTTTAGTTTAGCTATTACTTAGTAATCCTACTATGAAAGTTTGATCCCACCTTGAAGATAAATTTCCCCTCTTTCCAGCCTTTCCAAAGAGTTAAATCAACCTGGTGTTCAATAGATCAACAGGGTGTCTAGAGCTAACGTTAATCAATTGGACACTTCTTTTATTACTATTATTATTATTACTATTGTTTTACTTTAAGTTCTAGGGTACATGTGCACAACGTGCAGGTTTGTTACATATGTATGCATGTGCCATGTTGGTGTGCTGCACCCATTAACTCGTCATTTACATTAGGTATATCTCCTAATGCTATGCCTCCCCTCTCCCCTCTCCCCACAATAGGCCCTGGTGTGTGATATTCCCCTTCCTGTGCCCAAATGATCTCACTGTTCAGTTCCCACCTATGAGTGAGAACATGTGGTGTCTGGTTTTCTTTTCATGCAATAGTTTGCTGAGAATGATGGTTTCCAGCTGCATCCATGTCCCTACAAAGGACACAAACTCATCCTTTTTTATGGCTGCATAGTATTCCATGGTGTATATGTGCCACATTTTCTTAATCCAGTCTGTCACTGATGGACATTTGGGTTGATTCCAAGTCTTTGCTATTGTGAATAGTGCCGCAATAAACATACCGCATAAACATGTGTCTTTATAGCAGCATGACTTATAATCCTTTGGGTATATACCCAGTAATGGGATGGCTGGGTCAAATGGTATTTCTAGTTCTAGATCCTTGAGGAATCGCCACACTGTTTTCCACAATGGTTGAACTAGTTTACGGTCCCACCAACAGTGTAAAAGTGTTCCTATTTCTCCACATCGTCTCCAGCACCTGTTGTTTCCTGATTTGTTAATGATTGCCATTTTAACTGGTGTGAGATGGTATCTCATTGTGGTTTTGATTTGCATTTCTCTGATGGCCAGTGATGATGAGCTTTTTTTCATGTGTCTGTTGGCTGTATGAATGTCTTCTTTTGAGAAGTGTCTGTTCATATCCTTTGCCTACTTTTTGATGGGGTTGTTTGTTTTTTTCTTGTAAATTTGTTTGAGTTCTTTGTAGGTTCTGGATATTAGCCCTTTGTCAGATGAGTAGATTGCAAAAATTTTCTCCCATTCTGTAGGTTTCCTGTTCGCTCTGATGGTTGTTTATTTTACTGTGCAGAAGCTCTTTAGTTTAATTAGATACCATTTGTCAATTTCGACTTTTGTTGCTGTTGCTTTTGGTGTTTTATACATGAAGTCCTTGCCTATGCCTATGTCCTGAATGGCATTACCTAGGTTTTCTTCTGGGGTTTTTATGGTTTTAGGTCTAACATTTAAGTCTCAAATCTATCTTGAATTAATTTTCGTATAAGGAGTAAGGAAAGGATCCAGTTTCAGCTTTCTACTTATGGCTAGCCAATTTTTCCAGCACCATTTATTAAATAGGGAATCCTTTCCCCATTTCTTGTTTTTGTCAGGTTTGTCAAAGATCAGATGACTGTAGATGTGTGGTATTATTCCTGAGGACTCTGTTCTGTACCATTGGTCTACATCTCTGTTTTGGTACCAGTACCATGCTGTTTTGGTTACTGTAGCCCTGTAGTATAGTTTGAAGTCAGGCAGTGTGATGCCTCCAGCTTTGTTCTTTTGACTTAGGATTGTCTTGGCAATGAGGGCTCTTTTTTGGTTCCATATGAACTTTAAAGTATTTTTTTCCAATTCTGTGAAGAAAGTCATGGTAGCTTAATGGGGATGGCATTGAATCTATAAATTACTTTGGGCAGTAAGGCCATTTTCACAATATTGATTGTTCCTGTCCATGAGCATGGTGTGTTCTTCCATTTGTTTGTGTCCTCTTTTATTTCACTGAGCAGTGGTTTGTAGTTCTCTTTGAAGAGTTCCTTTACATCCCTTGTAAGTTGGATTCCTAGGTATTTTATTCTCTTTGAAGCTATTGTGAATGGGAGTTCATTCATGATTTGTCTCTTTGTTTGTCTGCTACTGGTGTATAAGAATGCTTGTGATTTTTGCACATTGATTTTGTATCTTGAGACTGCAGAAGTTGCTTATCAGCTGAAGGAGATTTTGGGCTGAGATGATGGGGTTTTCTAAATATACAATCATGTCATCTGTAAACAGGGACAATTTGACTTCTTCTTTTCCTAACTGAATACGCTTTATTTCTTTCTCTTGCCTGATTGCCCTAGCCAGAACTTCCAACACTATGTTGAATAGGAGTGGTGAGAGAGGGCATCCCTGTCTTGTGTCAGTTTTCAAAGGGAATGCTTCCAGTTTTGCCCATTCAGTATGATATTGGCTGTGGGTTTGTCATAAATAACTCTTATTTTGAGATACGTTCCATCAAAATCAAATTTATTGAGAGTTTTTAGCATGAAGGGCTGTTGAATTTTGTCAAAGGCCTTTTGTGCATCTGTTGAGATAATCATGTGGTTTTTGTCTTTGGTTCTGTTTATATGCTGGATTACATTTATTGATTTGCATATGTTGAACCAGCCTTGCATCCCAGGGATGAAACCCACTTGATCATGGTGGATAGGCTTTTCGATGTGCTGCTGAATTCGGTTTGCCAGTATTATATTGAGGATTTTTGCATCGATGCTCATCAGGGATATTGGTCTAAAATTCTCTTTTTTTGTTGGGTCTCTGCCAAACTTTGGTATCAGGATGATGTTGGCCTGATAAAATGAGTTAGGGAGAATTCCCTCTTTTTCTACTGATTGGAATAGTTTCAGAAGGAATGGTACCAACTCCTCCTTGTACCTCTGGTAGAATTCGGCTGTGAATCCGTCTGATCCTGGACTTTTCTTGGTTGGTAGGCTCTTAATTATTGCCTCAATTTCAGAGCCTGTTATTGGTCTATTCAGGGATTCAACTTCTTCCTCGTTTCGTCTTGGGAGAGTGTAAGTGTCCAGGAAATTATCCATTTCTTCTAGGTTTTCTAGTTTATTTGCGTAGAGGTGTTTATAGTATTCTCTGATGGTAGTTTGTATTTCTGTGGAGTTGGTGGTGATATCCCCTTTATCATTTTTTATTGCGTCTATTTGATTCTTCTCTCTTTTCTTGTTTATTAGTCTTGCTAGTGGTCTATCTATTTTGTTGATCTTTTTAAAAAACCAGCTCCTGGATTCATTGATTTTTTGGAGGGTTTTTTGTGTCTCTATCTCCTTCAGTTCTGCTCTGATCTTAGTTATTTCTTGCCTTCAGCTAGCTTTCAAATGTGTTTGCTCTTGCTTCTCTAGTTCTTTTAATTGTGATGCTAGGGTGTCAATTTTAGATCTTTCCTGCTTTCTTTTGTGGGCATTTAGTGCTATAAATTTCCCTCTACACACTGCTTTAAATGTGTCCCAGAGATTCTGGTATGTTGTATCTTTGTTCTCATTGGTTTCAAAGAACATCTTTATTTCTGTCTTGATTTTGTTATGTACCCAGTAGTCATTCAGGAGCAGGTTGTTCAGTTTCCATGTAGTTGAGTGGTTTTGATTGAGTTTCTTAGTCCTGAGTTCTACTTTGATTGCACTGTGGTCTGAGTTAGTTATAATTTCTGTTCTTGTACATTTGCTGAGGAGTGCTTTACTTCCAACTATGTGGTCGATTTTGGAATAAGTGCGATGTGGTGCTGAGTGGAATGTATATTCTGTTGATTTGGGGTGGAGAGTTCTGTAGATGTCTATTAGGTCCACTTGGCATAGAGTTGAGTTCAATTCCTGGATATCCTTGTTAACTTTCTGTCTCATTGATCTACTACTAACAATAGTAGATCTACTACTAACACCCCTACTGTTGATAGTGGGGTGTTAAAGTCTCCCATTATTATGGTATGGGAGTCTGAGTCTCTTTGTAAGTCTCTAAGGACTTGCTTTATGAATCTGGGTGCTCCTGTATTGGGTGCATATATATTTAAGATAGTTAGTTCTTCCTGATGAATTGATCCCTTTACCATTATGTAATGGCCTTCTTTGTCTCTTTTGACCTTTGATGATTTAAAGTCTGTTTTATCAGAGACTAGGATTGCAATCCCTGCTCTTTTTTGTTTTCCATTTGCTTGGTAGATCTTCCTCCATTCCTTTATTTTGAGCCTCTGTGTGTCTCTGCATGTGAGATGGGTCTCCTGAATACAGCAAACTGATGGGTCTTGACTCTTTATCCAATTTGCCAGTCTGTGTCTTTTAATTGGACCATTTAGTCTGCTTACATTTAAGGTTAATATTGTTATGTGTGAACTTGATCCTGTCATTATTATATTAGTTGGTTATTTTGCTCGTTAGTTGATGCAGTTTCTTCCTAGAATAGATGGACTTTACATTTTGACATGTTTTTGCAATGACTGGTACCTGTTGTTCCTTTCCATGTTTAGTGCTTCTTTCAGGATCTCTTGTGGGGCAGGCCTGGTGGTGACAAAATCTCTAAGCATTTGCGTGTCTGTAAAGGGTTTTATTTCTCCTTCACTTATGAAACTTAGTTTGGCTGGGTTGAAATTCTGGGATGAAAATTCTTTTCTTTAAGAATGTTGAATATTGGCCCCTACTCTCTTCTGGTTTGGAGATTTTCTGCCGAGGGATCTGCTGTTAGTCTGATGGGCTTCCCTTTGTGGATAACCCGACCTTTCTCTCTGGCTGCCCTTAACATTTTTTCCTTCATTTCAACTTTGGTGAATCTGACAATTATGTGTCTTGGAGTTGCTCTTCTCGAGGAGTATCTTTGTGGCATTCTCTGTATTTCCTGAATTTGAATGTTGGCCTGCCTTACTAGGTTAGGGAAGTTCTCCTGGATGATATCCGGCAGAGTGTTTTCCTACTTGGTTCCATTTTGCCTGTCACTTTCAGGCACACCGATCAGACGTAGATTTGGTCTTTGCACATGATCCTATATTTCTTGGAGGCTTTGTTCATTTCTTTTTACTCTTTTTTCTCTACACTTCTCTTCTTGCTTCATTTCATTCATTTGATCTTCAATCAGTGATACTCTTTCTTCCAGTTGATCAAGTTAGTTACTGAAGCTTGTGCATTTATCATGTAGTTCTCGTGTCATGGTTTTCATCTCTATCAGTTCTTTTAAGGTCTTCTCTGCATTATTTATTCTAGTTATCCATTCATCCATTCTTTTTTCAAGGTTTTTAGTTTCTTTGCACCGGTTACGTGGTTCCTCTAGCTCTGAGAAGTTTGATCGACTGAAGTCTTCTTCTCTCAACTCGTCAAAGTCGTTCTCCATCCAGCTTTGTTCCGTTTCTGGTGATGAGCTGCATTCCTTTGGAGGGGAAGATGCACTCTGATTTTTTGAATTTCCAGCTTTTCTGCACTGCTTTTCCCCCATCTTTGTGGTTTTATCTGCCTTTGTTCTTTGATGATGGTAACTTACTGATGGGGTTTTGGTGTGGGTGTCCTTTCTGTTTGTTAGTTTTCCTTCTAACAGTCAGGACGCTCAGCTGCAGGTCTGTTGGAGTTTGCTTGAGGTCCACTCCAGACCATTTGCCTGGGTATCAGCTGCAGAGGCTGCAGAAGATAGAATATTGCTGAACAGTGAGTGTTGCTGTCTGATTTTTCTCTGGATGCTTCGTCTCAGGGGTGTACCCAGCCGTGTGAGGTGTGAGGTGTCAGTCTGCACCTAGTGGGGCATGTCTCCCAGTTAGGCTACTCAGGGGTCAGGGACCCACTTAAGCAGGCAGTCTGTCCATGCCCACTTGAGCAGACGATCTGTCCATTCTCAGATCTCAACCTCCGTGCTGGGAGAACCACTGCTCTCTTCAAAGCTCAGTTGAAAATGCCGAAATCACCTGACTTCTCTGTCGCTCACATTGGGAGCTGGAGGCTGGAGCTGTTCCTATTTGGCCATCTGAACTGGACATTTTGAAATAGCTGGAAGATAATAATTCAAATCTTCCTAGCATAAAGAAAAGAGAGATATTTAAGGTGTTGGATGCCCCAATTACCTTGATTTTATTATATGAATGTATCAAATTGGCATATGTACCTAAAAAAGTACATCTATTATGTATCAATAAAAGAAACAAAAACAAATAGTTAAATCACAATTTGAAGCTAAATCAATATTTGTCATTTATATTATGATCACTATATGAATATTATTTATAGTTAGTCATATTAAAAAGCTGATCACATTTTGAATGTTCCTTTAAGTAAAAGCCTATGATGACTTTCCCTTCCCTATATAACATTTTGCCATCCCTTCAGTTAGTAATTGCTTTAACAAGAATTTCTTGAATGTTCTATGCATCCAGTACTGCCTATTGATCTGGGGGACAAAGACCCCTTGTCCTTGCCATGAGCTTTAGACTCTAAAGTTTAGAGGGTTTCCTTTAGCTTTCTCCTAGCCTCAGCTTTCTCCTAGCCTCAGCTTTCTCCATGCAGCAAGAAACCCATGGTGGGGAGGGAGGGAGATGTGCCCACCTGCAGCTTGTACCGCTCTAACTTTCTAGACATTGCTTTTGAAACCCAGGACCCCAAATTTCCCTGCCCGGGTGATCCCAATTCCCCTTCGTGGTTACTTCTTGCAAAGCCAGATGGTGCTTCTGTGTGTACCATCTCCAAGGCTGGACTCCAAGGCTGAAGACTGACCAAGGAGTAGCTGTTGTTACAATGTCCACAGACTTGTGCAAGAACCCTCATGGTAAAGAAAGGCACTTTACCATGAGGGTTCTTGTGCAAGTCCAGGAAATAGTTGGAAAGTGACACTTGGCAGAAAATTTAGAAAGAACCCCAAATAAGAGTGTGGGACCCCAGCTAAAAGAAAAGAGGAGAAAGAAATTATTGTTGTATTTTCTAATGGGAGACATTAGAAAATACATGCCCCTTTTGGATAGCATGGGCTGCAGGCTGGAGGTCTTCTTACTCTTTACCCGGCCTTCCAATATAAGGGAACAGTGTGTGTGCACTTAAGATTAATTCACCTTCAGCAGTGATGGGACTGAATCTTCTCTCAGTTTGTTCACACACATTGACTAATATCTTTAGTTAGAGAAGTCTCTCCTTTTACAGTCATTCAAATCCACCAGGCCTGCTGTACAGATATACATCACTTCTCTTCTTCATCCTTTTTGGAATCCCTTTTGGTTTGTTTCTCCTCTATGTTGTTTCTGCTATTTTCTGGATCCCATGGCATCTTCTTTCTTGATTTGTCTTGAGATACACCGCAGGTTGAAAAACATTGTATGGTGTGGACTGGGCCTGGTGTCTTGTGCCTGTAATCCCAGCACTGTGGGGTGCTGAGCCAGGAGGATTGCTTGAGCCTGGGAGTTCAAGACCAGCCTGGGCAACCCCTCTAAAAAAAAAAAAAAAAAAAATTAGCTAGGCATGGTGGCAAGTTCCTATAGCTACTCAAGAGGTTGAAGTGGGAGGATCACTTGAGCCCAGGAGTTGGAGGCTGCAGTGAGATATAATTATGCCACTGAACTCCAGCCAGGATCCAGAACAAGATCCTGTCTCAAAAAAAGAAAAAGGAAAACATTGTATGGTGTCCTCACGCTAAGTTTGGTATCAAATTTGTAGGTTGGAAATTGCTTTCCTTCAGAATTTTGGAGGCATTTCTTCATTTTTGTTAAGCTTCCAATATTGTCATTAAGTCCAATGATATTTTAATCCTTGGTCCTTCACAGGGAATGTTAATCTGTTTTTTTCTGGAGCCTTTCCCAGGAAACATTTCCTGGTGTTCTGTAATTCCTATTGCTGTGTTTGGTCTGGGTCTTTTTTATTTACTCAGTTGAGCACTCTAGGAGCCCATTCAGTCTGAAAAATCATGTTCTTCCATCCAGAGGCTTTTCTTACTTTATTTCTTTGTTAAATTCCCTCCTCCATTTTCTCTGGGCTTTATTATTATTATTATTTTTTACTTTTGTTATTTGAATGTTTGATTTTCTGGCATTGCCTTCCCAATTAAAAAAAAAACTTATTTTACCAATTTCAATTTGTCTTTTTGTTCTATTTTCAGGAGATTTCCTCAACATGATTGTCTTGTCCTTCTCTGCGCTTTTCATATAGGGCATAACACTTCCTCTCTAAGTGTACTCTTTTGGCTATGGTTGTCAATAACATCCTATCCTGCTTTCCCCCCGTAGATGTAGTGTCTTTTATTATATCTCTGAGGATTTTAATTATAATTCCTTTTTCTATGTTTTCTCATTTCCTCCAGCTGCTGCTGCTGCTGCTGCTGCTGCTTCTTCTCCTGTAAGCTTGTTTGTCTCTCTAGGTTGGAAAGTTTCCTCATGTGTCACTGATTCCTGGCTGACATTTCATCCCTTAGATGGGGTGCACTAAAATTCCATGTGGAAGTTCTGCCCGCATGCAAGGGGTCTGTCGACTCTTGCGGTTCATAGTGGCATGGCAGGGCAGCATGCTAGCTTTGCATTGGAGTGCCTCCAAGTGTTAGTATCTGTAGGTCTTCATCCTCTGAGAAAAGTCCCCCCAATCTCTTAACTGAGGGAAACAGTGGCTGCCAGCTTTCTGGGGGGTGAGTGAGGGAAGGGAGCAGGTGGTTTGTCAGTTTAGGATGTAGACTTTCATTTAGCCCGATTTGGCTCCTTAGCCTTGACCTTTGCTGTGCTTGGCATCCTGAAGCCTCTCTTTTCTAGCCCCTCAGACAGCAGATTCTTCCTCTTCTGCTGGGTGGGATCTGGGTGTTGAGCTGCTCCTTTAAACCTTTCCATGAACTCCCGTTGTGTTAGTTGCTTGTCTCTACCTTCAGAGAGACTCTACCTCCTGGGCATTTCTAGGAGTTTGTGGTGCAAATTGACTTGCTTTTTTGCTGGCTTACTTTCTCTGGACTGTCACGACAGTGACTATTTTTCTATCAGCTTCCCAGCTTCCGAAATTTGTTGATACTTCTAATCTGCTATCATCTCATATTTCTCTTTGTTCCCTAAGTTTATGCATTAAAGCATTCCTTTACTCTTACGTAAATGAAGTTTTAAATGAAGAGAAGATAAACTCACAAGTTTCTTTTTTAATTTTTTTAAGACAGAGTCTCTCTCTGTTACCCAGGCTGGAGTGCAGTGGTGCGATCTCTGCTCACTGCAACCTCTGCCTCCTGGGTTCAAGCTATTCTCCTGCCTCAGCCTCCTGAGTGAGTAGCTGGGATTACAGGCATGTACCACCATGCCTGGGTAGGTTTTTAGTAGAGACGGTGTTTCACCAGGTTGGCCAGGCTGGTCTTGAACTCCTGACCTCTGGTTATCCACCCACCTTGGCCTGCAAAGTGCTGGGATTACAGGCTTGAGCCACTGTGCCCCACCTAAACTCAAAAGTTTCATCTTCCATCTTCATGTATACATAGAATCTCTACCAACTTTTAATTAGTTTCGTTCATATATTTTGTTTGCGTTTTCCCATGATTCTATTCTTGACGATGTGAATTAGCGTTTAAAATAGCTATATGAATTATCTTTAATGCCATCAAAGTTTTTTCCATTTCTTTTCGTATGCATTTACTGATTTTGTTTTTATTACATTGCGTAGGAAACAAAAAAGTTCAAAAATATCCTTTCAGTTAGGGTAAGAATAAGCAAAACTATGGGGAAATTTGAAAACTTAATAAAGTTTTTACCTACCCCGTGGCAAATAGGTAAACACCATAGTAAGAAGTACTTATAACCAGAAAACCCCCTTACATATCAAAGCCCAGTCATTGAATTGTGACTGTTGACAAATCTTTACAGGCCACAGATCTTTATAGTGTCCTATAAAGATTTCAAGAATAATAGAGGATGTGACTAGTACAAGAATAACTGCAGCCTGCAGGAAAAATAAAACAGAAAGAAAAGTCTGGGAAATTAGAAACACTGAGTTTCAAAAATGACAAAACTAAGCACAGTTTCAAATTTGTACCAAGTGCTTATTACTATGTGAGAATAAATATACTGTCAACTAAAAACCGATCTCGATTAGTAAGGAGAGACCATTCAAAACGATCAGAGCAAGTAGAGGACAGGAAATGTTGCAATGGGGAGAACTCTGGGAATACAAGATCTGTAAACTCTCAAGGATGAGGCAAAAAGGGTTTGCTTTTATTTTTAACTTTTATTTCAAGTTCAGGGCTACATGTGTAGGTTTGTTACCTAGGTAAACTTGTGTCATGGGGGTGTCAGATTATTTCATCACCCAGGTGTTAAGCCTAGTATCCATTTGTTATTTTTTTCTGATCCTCTCCCTCCTCCCAACCTCCACCCTTCAATAAGCCCCAGTGTGTGCTGTTCCCCTCCATGTGTCCATGTGTTCTCATCATTTAGCTCCCAAGTAAAAGTGAGAACATGTGGTGTTTGGTTTTCTGTTTGTGTTAGTTTGCTGAGGATAATGGCCTCCAGTTCCATCCATGTCCCTGCAAAGGACATGATCTTGTTCTTTTTATGTCTGCATAGTATTCCAGTGTATATGTACCACATTTTCTTTGTGCAGTCTATCACTGATGGGCATTTAGGTTGATTCAGGTTTTCTTATAGAGAGGAATCAATGAGGTTAGAAGAACCAGGTGTGGGAAGTGGGATGAGAGACCGGCATGATTGAACAGTAGCTCTGATGCCAGCAAGGGGCTGAGTAGGGGCCTAAGTTCAGGGGCCGGGCGGGGGCGGGGGGGCAGGGGTAAGGAGAGACTCTTAAACAAATTTGGTTAACAAGCATTTCTGACTGATCAGTGGGTATTGATCACTGGGGATGAGAAGTTCAGCTAACCATTTGTGAGGCAAAGAATGGAAATTTGGAGGGTCTGTGTCTGGCCTTGTCCTAGACAAGCAAGAGGGCCTCTACCTCTTCTCTAAGTCCTATGGGAAGAGGGATTCTTTGTAGTCAGCTAGGTCCTGGAACACAAAGGGCAGGGGATTTCTCCACCTTTGCTGTTTTCAGGATCATAGGAATCAGGTAAATTTAACACTGTCCATATGAATAAACAAGACAGCTATCCCAGGAAAGGAAAAAGGCTAATGTGAGAGAAAACTATTGAAGTATTTCCCTACAATGTAGTAAGTGCTGGGACAAAAAAAACATGCAGGTTGCCATGGTGATACAGAGGAGAGGCACTTTCCACTGAGGGGAGGGGTGGGCAGCTGAGCTGGGTCTTAATGGATGGCTGGGATCTGTCCAGGTGGGAACACATCATTTGGGCCAACCTGTAACTGCCCAAGGGGTTCACCTTGCCTGCTGCCTAGACAGAGCCGATTCATCAAGACAGGGGAATTGCAATAGAGAAAGAGTAATTCACACAGAGCTGGCTGTGCCAGAGACCAAAGTTTTATTATTATTCAATAATAATAATATATAAATCATTATTTATATATTGTTAATAAATATTTATTATTAATAAAATAATAATAATAATAATAATCAGTCTCTCTGATAATTTCTGAGGGGACCAGAGTTTTTAAGGATAATTTGGTAGGTAGGGGGAAACCAGTGAGCCAGGAGTGCCGATGGTCAGAGACGAAATCATAGGGAGTTGGAGCTGTCTTCATGGCTGAGTCAGTTCATAGGTTGGAGGCCAAGATTAGATGAGCCAGTTTATTGATCTGTATGATGCCAGCTGATCCATCAAGTGCAGAGTCTGCAAAATATCAGAAGCACTGATTTTAGGAGCAATTTAGGGAGAGTCAGAATCTTGCAGCCTCCAGCTGCATGACTCCCAAACCATAATTTCTAATCTTGTGGCAAATATTAGTTCTACAAAGGCAATCTAGTCCTCAGGCAAGAAGGAGGACTGCTTTGGGAAAAGGGCTGTTACCTTCTTTGTTTAAAGTATAAACTAAGTTTCTCCCAAAGTTATTTCAGCCTACACCCAGGAATGAACAAGGACAGCTTGGAGGTTAGAAGCAAGATGGAGTCATTTAAGTTAGATCTCTTTCACTGTCTGTCATAATTTTGCAAAGGCAGTTTCAAAACCAGAAAATATCACCGAAGATCATCAAGGCCAAGGTGCTCTGTAAGCATTGTGTACCCAAGCTTATGCACAAGTGGATGAGGGAGAAACAGCCTTTTCTGAGGAGTGATTTTCCTCCTTCTTAGGGCTGTTATGACAATTTTCTTCAGAGTAGGAGTCTACTTGTAAACATCTAGTAAAAATCTAGTCAACATATAAGAATTTATCTAGAGCATGTTTTCCAATTTAAGGCATATATTGTCTTCCAGCATCAAAAAGTGTCAAACTCCTGCTTTACTCTTTTTGAGAAGCAGACCACTGCAAAACCAATTTTTTCTCTTGCATTGCAAACAGAGTATAAAAGCTAGGGGAGCAGACTTCAAAGCATCCCGGATGGGGCACGTGTTCCCTGAGCTTTGTGTTTATGCCTGAGTTCCTTGCTGGAGGAAAACCTACTTGTTCATCAGAATTTAATCAGCAGTGACAAAAAATGTGGTGGGTGAGGGACACTTTTGGGGGCTTACAGGTTGGGGGACAAGAGTCAGGGAAGAGAGGAATGTCTGCCTGAGGATAAAGGCACAGCCTCTGGGGGAATAGGATTCAGGGAGAAAAGCAAGAGGATAGGTCTCTGCTGAACCCTCATTCCCACTCTACACTGCTAACCCGGGTTGGGGAAACACAGGACCCACAGCAACCCCTAGGAGCCATTCAAATTTCCTTCAAGATAAAGTCTCATCATATATCCTCCTTGAGAATGTACAGGACTTAACCTAATTTGACACTCATATTTCCTTCTCAGGGGTAATGGGGGTCTGCTTTGTTATTTCTTTATCATTGTGGCTTTTATTTTTACTTCTAAAATGCTATAGCACTTGTAACAAGAGGAAAGCAAATGTCTTCTTCCAAATATAGAGGATAGTAAAACATAACATGTCCTAAACGCAGAGCCGGACTGAAGCCTGGCAGTGTTTCAGTGGCTTCGAGTTTGGCATCATGCCTCTTCCTGCACAAAGGGTCCTCACCACCAGAGAAACCTCTGCCGGGCACCCTGGCTGGTACAATAGAAGTGAGCAGAGCCCTCCCTGGTACTGGGAGGCACCTGTTATGGGGTCCACAGAGGTCTCTGTGAGAGGAAAGTCGTGCATAAAACGAGGAGGGAGGCCAAAGCAGAAAGAGGAGACTCACAGAAGTTAAAGTCAACAACAACAATAACAATAATAATCCAACAGAATGTTAAAGAAATGGAGCCAAATACCTTAAAAATAAAGAATAGCCTAGAAATAAGTAAGGTAAAGATGGAAAAAGCCTATGCATGTGAAAATACATAAAGTTTGATTAAGGTAGGTGGTGCAAATATAGGTATTTAAGAAACGGCAAAAATGAGTGTCATCTGCCAGTAATAAATAAACAGGAACAAATAAAACAAACAAACAAACAAAAAACCTCTTCTGTATCCAAAAATACAGAGGGAATAGGGGATGGTAAAAAGAGCCAGTTGGGAACCTTAAGGTAAATTCAGTACTGGCTTTTGTGGGAAATTCATTGTTCCAGGGTAAAAATTATGGGGCTTTCTCAGCTTTCGTTTCTCAGACTGAAAGCTTGACTGTGATAACTGACAAAGATGATCAATTGCATCACCCAGATTTTCACATTGACTACAAGATCAGGGAAACCAAGCTCCTACTCCCTGTCTACGCCGATCCTTTTTTAGACCAAAGTAGTGAAAACTTTTTAAGGGCAGGTTCAGCCCTACCTATGTTTTGGGGCAATCCCAAGCAAGTCTGCTGATATTTCAGGTATCTCGTGCCACAGGTGGGTGAGTTGTGAAATAATTTCCTCGTGAGGTAGATCCAAGGGCCTTGTTTTTGCCCTCTTAGCCTCTGGGTTCTCTGTATACTTTCAGTTCATATTTACCCTATAATTGCCTGATGAACTTGGAGCCTAGTTCTTGTTTCCTGGTTCCTGGCTAAGACTCTCACACTGCCCAGCACTGGACAATCCCTCTGCTTGACTTGCATGGCAGCTGAATGGCTTGCTTTAGAGCGACTGCCCCTCCAGGATTTCCACCCTTCCAAAAGCACCACCGAGATATCTGCCAAGTTTGAGAGATTTCCTCTGCTGTGTTCTGCCTTCTAAATCAGCCCCACCAGATCCAATCAATTGCAATCTGTGATGTGGGCTGTTTAAGTGTCTTCCCATACAACCATTTAATCTGCAAAGCAAATGTGTGAGGGTGGTTATCATGATGTTTATTTTCAAAAGGAGGAAACTGAACACCAGAATCATGAAGTAATTCCCCCAAGGTCAAACAGCTAAAGGAGTGTGACAGGGCGGGGCTCTAGATCCTGATTTGGGTGGCATCAGGAACTGATTTGTTCTACCACATCATGCAGAGGACCAGAAAACATCTCCTTTATAGACCTCATTCTAAAATGACAATAAATAAAATAAAGATTATAGAAAGTGGTTTGCCTAAGACTACACAAATAGCTAGTAGAAAAACTGAAAACTGACTTTTAAATGATCTCCTCACTTCCACATGATCTCCTCGCTTCCAGACAAGTAACCTGCAGAAGACCTTGAGACTTGGCACCCTAATAGGGAGCAGTTTCAATAATTTTCAGTCTTTATTTGCTCAGGAAAAGGTCTGGACCCTCAGTGTCACACTCGGAGCCCAGTGCAATCCGTCTTCTCTCACTTCACTTTGTGTCCCTACAATGTCAGACACAGAGCCTCCATTTCTGCAAATATTTCAATTAAACTGAATTGTTATAGGTTTGAGCAAATTTTTAAAACTCTATGCTTTTTTATTTCAGAATAGGGAAATGGAAAAAAAAAAAAAAAAGAGGCTGTCATTTGCCAGGCATTTACCATTTCCGATATTGTAATAGGCACTTTTAAATTGACCAGTAATCTCTTAAACTTAAAGGTAGACCACGGTTACCTGAAAATCTCCTTAAAACCAAACATTGCTGGGCCTCACCCCCAGAGTTTCTGACTCTGTAGGCACAGGGTGGAGTCTGATAACTTGCATTTCTAATAAATTCCCAGGTGATGCTAACGCTGCCATGATCAAGAGACCACACTTTGAGGCTCACTAGCACAGACAATAGTCTGTACTTATGCAATAAGGGCATCAGGATCGTAGCACAAATTTTCAGGTTTCAAAACCATGTGCTCATTCCAAAAATCATGCTCCTCCATATACAGCAGATTCTCAAAGGAGCAGCTGGCCCGGTGTCTCTCCTTTCTGGTGTGGGAGCCACGCACAGTTCTCCTGCACTGAGGTCAGGGCTGGGAAACACACCAAGGGATCCCCCCACCTTCCCTGCTCCCCAGCCCTGACTCAGCTCTCATATTCTGCCCTGGGGAGGCTCTTCCTCTCAGCCTCTGCCCTGGGGAGGCCCTTCCTTGATTGCAGGGGAGCTCAGGCTCAGTGGCAACGCATGGACTAATTTACAACCCTTCCCTTCCTGGCTCTCTCAGGTCAATAGGCTTGGCCACCAAAGGGAACACTATGTGTGTGTGTGTGTGTGTGTGTGTGTACGCGCACGCACACGTGTGTGTGTGTGTTTCTTTTGAGGAGGCTGAGGATGCTTTGAGGATAGAGAGGAGAAGATGGGAGATGACTCATAAACACTGGTGGGCCAGGACACTGTGCCTGCTGCCTCTGGTGGTGTCAGGCGAGGCCAGCATGAGCTGCTATTGTGGGGCTCCTCTGCCCTTCCCTCATCCTTGTAAGAGGAAACAGGAGAAGCATGGTGGTTGAGTGAGAACACATCAGACCTCTCGTCTACCTCCTCTCATCCCCCATTCCCCAGCAATCCCAGCCCCTTGCATGGTGGACAGGGCCACATGGACAAAACCTCAGGGCAGAGGTGTAGAAGTCAGGCTCTAATGCACTTGGAATTTTGCTTAAGGTGGAAGAGATCTTTATATTCAAGCAATTAAGAACCAGGTGGAACCTGACTACCTATGGGCACTATGGGCATTTAGCAGCTGTGAGAGGCATGCAAATGGCCCAGCCCAGAGCTGGGCCTGTGACCTGTCCTGTGTTCTTGAAAGTCACCCATGTCCCTCGTGGGGCATTGACAGAACCAATTACTCACCTGTGCCCAAGGGGACCCATGGACATAATTGAGAGGTACCCTACCAAATTGAAATGTTTGGCCTGTATCTCATCAGCAAGCAGGTATTCAGGAGAGTAACCATCAGGCAAGCTGATGAATTGAGAAAAGGAAAGAGAGAGAGAAAGAGAGAAAGAGAGAAGGAAGGAGGGAGGGAGAAAGGGAGGGAAGGAAAGAAAACGAGAAAGAGAAAAAAGAGAGAGGAAGGAAAGGAGGGAAAGAAACAGAGAGAAAGAAAGGAAGGCAGGAAGAAAAAGAAATAGAAAAAAGAAACAGAGAAAGAGAAGGAGGGAGGGAGAAGGGGGGGAGGGAAAGAGAATGAAAGAAAGAAAAAAGAAAGAGAGGGAGAAAGGGAGTGAGGGAAAGAAAGAAAGAGAAAGAAAGTGAAAAAGAGAAAATGAAAGAAAGAAAAAAGAAAGAAAGGAAAAGAAAGAAAGAAAAAGAAAGAAGGAAAGAAAGAGAGAGAGAGAAAGAGAAAAGAAAGAGGGAAAGAACACTGCATTGCCAGAAAGTTAGGAGAGGAGAAAGTTAACATAAACATTACCTCACACATTTAGTTTTAATGGTGAGAACTCTTAAAATCTACTTTCTTGGCAATTTTCGAGTATACAGTACATTGTTATTAACTATAGTCACCATCATCCACAATAGATCTCTTGAACTTACTCATCCTGCCTAACTGAAATTTTGTGTCCTTCGACCAACATCTCACCAGTCCTCCAGCCCCTGGTAGCTGCCCTTCTACTCTTCTGCTTCTGTGAGTTTCACTTCTTTAGGTTCCATATATAAGTGAGATCATGCGGCATTTGTCTTTCTGTATCTGCTTATTTCACTTAACATAATGTCTTCCAGGTTCATCTATGTTGTTGCATATGACAGGATTTCCTTCTTTTTAAGGTTGAGTAGTATTCCTATCTATCTATCTATCTATCTATCTATCTATCTATCTATCTATCTATCTGTCTGTCTGTCTGTCTGTCTGTCTGTCTGTCTGCCTGTCTGCCTGTCTGTCTGTCTATGTATGTATGTATGTATGTATCTATCTATCTATGTATCTATCTATCATCTATCTATCTATCTATCTATCTATCAGATTTTAAAAATTCATTCATCCATTGATGGATGCAAGTTGATTCCATGTATTGGCTATTGTGAATAATGCTGCAATGAACACGGAGTGCAGATATTTCAACATACTAATTGCATGTCTTTGGCTATATGCCCAGTAGTAGGATGGCTGGGCCATGTGGTAA
The DNA here is from genome assembly GCF_024542745.1 of Macaca thibetana thibetana. Taxonomy (NCBI): domain Eukaryota; kingdom Metazoa; phylum Chordata; class Mammalia; order Primates; family Cercopithecidae; genus Macaca; species Macaca thibetana. Next base: position 83,391,870 of record NC_065585.1, on the reverse strand, counting down.
TTCTATTTTTAATTTTTTTGAGGATCCTCCATATTGTTTCCCATGATGGCTGTACCAGTGTTAGATACATTTCTTATTTGAATGAATTTCAATATTATATTGTTTGAAAGCAAAAGGAAATATTGTTTCTGAATAATTCTTCCCTCTTTTTAATTGGTTCAATGTTTTTTAACCCCTGGGGTGGGTGGAATGTTTTCAGATTGGCAGTTTTGGGAACGTGAAGACAATTTGTATTTCCTGGGTTTTGCTTTGTTTTGTTTTGTAACTCAGTGTCCATGCTGTCAGTTCAGTGCAAACCTCACAGGCAGGATACAAGCACTGAAGATAATAGCTTTCTCTTAAAAGTATTGTCTATAAAAACATACCTTTAATGCACTGAAAAGAATAAATTATGCCTTATAGGAAAACAATAGAAAATATCTCCTTTTTGGCTTCGTGATCATTTCAGTGTTTGTTATTTCCAGCCACCACGACAAAATGAATTCTATTTCACATGTTGATAAGTCCATCATTCTGTTTGGAGGGAACTGGGTCTGAAAATTGCACTGGGACTGAAATTGGATGGCAGCATGAAGCTGTTAAAGATAATAGACCTGTGTTAAAACCCACAAATGAATGGAGCCGTTCTCTGGCCTCAGAAGAGTGCTCATTGTCCTCTGTGGTCCATTTTCTACATGTACAATGTGTTCACAGCTGGCTGTTCATTCTCTTTTGCGGACACTTATGAATATGAATGCCCCAAATCATAGGCACAGCTTCCAGGCCGGGAACTCACGTCCATGTCCACTTCCTCAAACATCAGAGAACCCTAATCAGCTCGACACCCACCATCTGGTTTCCTCATTCTGGTGGGCCCTGTCTTCCCGGGAATGCACACCTCCGTGAACGGCAATCCAAGCTGATTTGTTTTGAGCAGTCACAAAGATGGACGTTTCCCCTGGGGTTGAGGATTTTGTTTCAGACAAAAAAGATACAAGTAGGAGACAGTCTCACAGTATTTTCTATCTTTTAAAGGTGGAGGTGAAAGCCAGGGTTGTACTAACAGATTGGGATAGAGCTACTGGAATCTAATTGATGACTTTTAAGGGAATTTTGCAAGGCTGAGGGTGTGAATGCCCCAGAATAAAAACAGCTGCTGTCTTCTTTTTGAATGGATGCTGAATTCACAGCCATTTCTTCCAGGGGCTTTTAGTGCTGAGCATTTTAAGAGTGGCAGGTTCAAAAAGTCATGAAAATGTGTTACTTGGCTTTCCAATGGAAAGTAATAGAATTTCTGAACTTTAGCTAGCCACCTCTGAACACCACGAATTCCTGAGGGGTGCTCACAAGGAAAACACTAGGAAGTTTGCCCAAATCTCTCTGGTAGGTGCACATGCGGTGAAGCAGGTGACACTTGCTCTTCTCCCTTCTTTGAAGTGTCCTCATGGGGATCTGCTTTTCAAGACCCTCTGCCTGCTCAGCCTCACCCTGACTCCATTCTGCCTCCTTTAGAGTATGAGAAACATCTCCCCAACCAGAGCCAGCTTAGGCTCCTTTTATTTGCATCATTGGCCTGGTGGGAGGATAGAGAGAAAGAAGAGCAGAGTAGGGCAGAACCCTGAAAAGGGGGAATGGTAATGGAAGGAGGAGAGGACTCTGAGCTCCTCAATGGCTAAAGCAAAGAAATGGAATTCTGACACTTGTTGCCTATATCCGCTGTACACAGAGCTCCCTGAGAAGCGCCTGTCTGCCTTGCTCTCCAGCTTGCGCACCATTCCACTTTTCTCACTACGTGTCCTCCTTGGTTTACTTCTTGGTCTCCCCAGTGGTGAGCTTGAAAGCAGCAGCTGTGCTCTCCGTGCTTGTGCTGGGCCTGCATCTGGCACAGCGATTGGCATACGGAATCCAGTTAACCTTTGGCGAAAAACATGAGCGATATTTATTGCCCTTTTTCAAAACTCAATTATAACAAATTGCAATTATGAGGCAGTTCGGAAAGGCTCCTGTGCACGTCACATGCAGCCATTTAGAAAAGAACTCTGGCATCCTAGAGCAGCAAATTTGGAAGGAGGACATTCTGAGGCCTTTAGCAGATCACTTGTGTGCTGAACAGACTTTTCAAGTCATAATGTAATTATAATGTGTTATAATTTAACTTTGAAAGGATAGAATAATATCCAAAAGAGGAGATGTGTTGGGCACCAAAATGATCAAAGGAAATCACAGTTGGGAGAAGAATGAAAAGCAGAGGGAGAAATATGGACCCAACATTTAAAAAGTCTGAATTTTAAAAATGCCACCTATTTTCAGATATTAACATTGGAGTGATCTGTACACTCGATGAAGACCTCACTGTTCCACTCAATTTAACAAAACAAATATGACTTCAACATAACTTTGTGTATATTTTATTTAGCATTAGCGGGTACAGCATGATTCTGTTAAAATACATAAAAGCACTTTCTTCAAATTGCCCAGTCCTTACCCATTCTGATTTTCTGGTTATCGTTGGATTCACAGCAAAATGTTTGTTTTTCAAAAGATAAAAATATATGGGGATGTTTATTGGCTGAAGTTCTAGCTAAGTATTAGAATGCAAATTTTATTATGGTTGTAGGTGGCTAGTGGTGAGGTAGATCCACCTTTGGAACAAGTCTAAAGAATATAGATGATATAATAGTATGTAGAAAGATCAGTCATTTAAAAACCAGTGGGGCGTTGCTGCAATGGTCTGCGACAGTCTGACTCAGTTACTGCTGAGAGTTCCCAGGGATTTTCAGGATGGCATCTCTGGAGTTAAAGACAATGTACTTGTACTACATAATTTGGTGTCATGCTCTTTATGCAAATCTGAGTAATGAAGAGAAGCATCCAAAAACAAAGAGGAGGATTAGAAACCTAAGACACAGAAATTTCAGCCTAAAGTGAACAGTCTGGGCAACGAGGGCTCAGGACTGGGTCTTGGAGCCAATTGCAAAATTGATGTTGAATATGGAGGCTTTCACCACATTCCTCTGATTTTCCAAAGTGAAATCCTCTTAGATATAAAATTTTTCATTTTGGTGATATGTTTGAGGAAATATCAATACCGCGATAACATCCTAAAAAGAAAATGCTGTATAAAATAAAACATTTCTGCTGTTATCATCCTCAATCCACTTTAAATCTTAATGCTAGGCTAAGGGTATGAAGAAAAATAAAATCAATTTTCTGTCTTGAAGGAGTTTGTTGAACATGATATACATACACATATATACACACATTCTTAATCTAAAATAGAATATGGTCATATGCCAAAGGACCAGTATGTGCAATAATAATTGCTAATATATATTGGGTGCGTAATGGTAGGCCCTGTTCTGAGTTCTCTTGAAGGCATCAATTTTTTCACAAAAATTGTATAGATTTGGCACTATCATTTCAATCATACAGGTGAGGAACTTGAGACACAGAGAAATTAAAAAAAAAAAAAAAAGTAAAAAAAGAAAACTTGACCAAATCAGAGCTGATAAATTCATTTTACTTTTTCCGTATTAGTCAAGTTGGTCTTGAACTCCTGACCTCAGGTGATCCACCCACCTCAGCCTCCCAAAGTGCTGAGATTACAGGCACGAGCCACCTCGCTCGGCCTAGAGCTGATAAATTCAGATCCAACATTCAGGTGCCACTGTCTGGATCTAGAGTTCCCACACATCTCAAGGACTGTTGAGAGAACAATGCAAGATTAATACCTCTTTAATTCAGTAGGACCAGGCAGGGCAAGAGGCTTAACTCAAAATGGTAGGGTTAGACAGCTCCAGGGAATGGAGCAATCTGGTTCTACTGGATAACCTCTCCCTCTTCCATGACCCGTTAGCAATCTGCTCAGCCCTCAATTCTGGCATGTGGCTGTATAGACTGGAGTTTGTGCAGCTGTCCCTAATCTCAGCTGTTCAAGCATGGAGCAGAGGACCTGCATATAATGGGGTACTCCATAAATACATGAATAAATGAATATCCAACTAGGATCTGAGACTGTACTTTTTCCCTTGTTGAAGGAGCTAACTCTATTTTTTTTCTTGGTTCCCATACTTGCCTTAACTTTAGCCATGGGACTTACTTCTTTGGCAAGTAGTAATATTAAAACCATTTTAGATTGAAGTTGTGCAGAAAGCATACTATTTGGTGACTGGCCAGAAAAAAAAAAATGCAATTCCAAAAAAAGTGGAAAAGTACCACATGCATTGGATAAAATGGAAAATTATATTTGTGTGACCTACTGTGTTACCAAAAGGCAAATGTGTATTTTGTTGGCTTGAATTTGCTCGTCTGCTGCTACAACTCCTTCTTGATGTCTCTTTGGTGGCAATTTTCTAAACTATCTTTAGGCTGAAGGTTTTAATAAAAGCAAATCCTCTGTTAACCTACATTTGATAGTGCATTTCTACTGAGGAGCAATGGCCCCTGATTGCTATCCATAAAAGCCAAGATGAGGCAAGTTCCATTTGGTTTCTAAAGGCAGGAGGCCCCATTCACTTACTACTCATTTTCCTTCATTATAATCTTTGGGACAATATTTTCCCATTATTGACAATAACACTTATGACAACTCCTTATAAAATCACATTTGCATTTTTATTTTCATTCTCAAAACAAAGGCTGGGCTGACATTTTCGATATTCAAGAATCCCGATACAACAAGTGCACTGTAGTAGGGTGCTCTGATAGGCTAAAGGGCACTTGGAAAGTTCATGGATGCAGAGCACGCCCTTTTCTAAAAGCAGATGGGTGCTCAGAAGCAGAAGCAACAATTAAAAGTCCTGGCTGAGAAAGAAATTCTTAATTACATTTGGATGACTTGATACTCCCTCGAATATGGTGCCTTCTCTTTTCTTTCTTCCTTGATTGGAGGCTCCTAGGGATGTGTGTGTGTGTGTGTGTGTGTGTGTGTGTGTGTGTGTTTAGTTTGAGAACGTGTGTTGCTATTACTCAGTTGTTACAGGGAAAGAATAGGTCTTTGAAAAAGGAAAAGATGGGGGAAAGAAAGAGGTAGAGAAGAGGAAAGGTGACTGAACAGCTCCTTTTCCTACCGGGGGAGGTCTGTAGATGGTGGCAGCAGGTGTCAGAGAAATGAGATCTTGTGGCTGGCAGGGTCCCCTGGGGTGAGGCTCAGGAGAAGGCTTAGCTTGACTTGTGGGGACAGATATTTCAGGAAACTCAGCCAGCTCAAGAGTGACGATGCTGCACCAAACCTATATCTGATTTTTAATTATTTTAATTGTTTACTTGAGAGAGTGCATTTATCTCTCTTCTGAGTAACTTTAAGAAGAAGTTTATTGGCCTAATGGACTAAAAGGTAAATCTTTGTCCATCAGTTCCAATAAATAAATAAATAAATAAATAAATAAATAAATAAATAAATAACAAACTTCCAATTTCCCTGCATTGGGCATTTCCCTGAAGAGTTATTCACACATGGTATGGAATGTCAGTCAGTTTTTCTTAACCCAGGGTGCCTGCGACTCACTCCAAATGATTACATCAGAATTTCAGGGGGTAGAGCAAGGGCATTAGTGTCTTGGAAAAACTCCCCAGAGGTGGAGCCAGGGCTGAGAAACACTGCTCCAGACATTTGCACAGACTGTTCTCTCGGTCTGAAAGTCTCCTTGCTCTTTCAGACCAAGGAGATTTCACACAGAGAAGCAGAGGTCGCAGATGAGGAAACTAAATAGGGTGAGAAAATAACAGGGATGGGAGTCTTTTGGGGACCCTTAAAGCCTTATAGATATGTTGTGCTCACTACAATATAATAATAAAGACTCCCAGCCAATCCTAATGATAACCTTTTACATGTCTCGAATTAAAAGGCAGCACACAATTAATTTCTGTTTGTTATCCCTTCTCACCAGGAAACCATCAATATTATCCTCCCCTGATGTTTCTTTGTAAACTAGTTTTGACCTCTTTCCCCCCACATAAAGTATTCATTTGACAAACACTGAGCCCCTCCCTGTGTAAGGCATGGTGCCAGGAGCATGGCAGATCATAGTCCTGCAATCATGGGTTTCCATCTAATGACAGAGACAGTCACACAAATAATGTCTCATCTAACTGTGTAAGCACAAATGTGATCAATGTTCAGAGAGAACAGGGTGCCAATGAATGGAAAGCAATTATTCCAGATCTACTCTGAGGCAGATAGTTAAGATCTCCATCTAAAAGAGCAAGGGTTATTCTGGACCAAGAGAAAACAGTCTGTGCAGATGACTGCAAGTGGTAAAAGACATTGTATTTTAAGAGAGCTTAAGAAGGGTAATGAAGCTAAAAACAAGAGTTTGGGTAGAGAATAACCCCCCATGTTGTACAACCAACTCTAAGGAGCATGAATCCCAAGAGAGGGCTTTGGCAGCACCAAGAGGGGACCCCTAGTTGCCTGAGATGAAGGCACAGACATATTGAGCCTTGTAGGTCATCCTAAGAAAGAGCAGTGGCAGGCCATGGAGGCTTTCAGCCAAGGAGCATCTCAGTTTTGTCTCTGAAGAAATTATCTCTGCTTGTCGGACTGCAAGGATTGGAGGATTGCAAACCTGAATTCAGGAGAGACCAGTCCTGACACTACTTCCTGCAGAGATGAAGATGACTAAATTAGAGAGGTGATGGTGGAAAAGAGGCCTGACACATTGAAAGCTATTACTGCATAATCTCACTTACCTGTGAATTCTAAGAAATTGTACTCAAAGGAGCAGAGAGTGGAATGATGGTTACCAGGGGTTGGCAGAGGGGTTGGGGATATTAATATATATTGGTCAAAAGATACAGAATTTCAGCTAGATGAAAAGGCTAAGTTCAAGATGTCTGTTATACGACATGGTGTGCATGTTTGTTAGATGTTTATACATGTTTATTTTATTAGCTCAATTTAGCCATTCCATAATATATATATGTACTGAAGTATACATTGTGGAATGGCCAAATTGAGCTAATTAACATGGGACATGGGAGTGCAAGTATTTCTTTGACGTATTGATTTCATATCCTTTGGCTATATACTCAGAGGTGGAATTGCTGAATCATATGATAGTTCTATTTTTAATTTTTTAAGGACCCTACATACTGTTTTCCATAATGGCTGTACCAATTTACATTCCCACCAGCAATATACAAGGGTTTCCTTTTCTCCATATTCTTTCCATTAATATATACATTGCCTCACCTACTTGTCTTTTTGGTGATTAGAACACAAAATTGACTCTCAACGATTTTCAAGTGTACAATACATTGTTATTAACTATAGTCACCATGTTGTATAATAGATTCTTGACTTTATTATTCCTATCTTACTGAAAATTTGAATCCTTTAACCAATATCTCCCCAAACCCAACCATTGTTCCCAAATCCCTAGTTTCCACTATATTACTCTCTGCTTCTATGAGTTTGGCTTTTTTATACATATAAGTGATATCTTATTTCTACATATAAGTGATATCTTTTCTTTTCTACATATAAGTGATATCATGCAATATTTGTCTTTCTGTGTCTGCTGATTTAACTTAGTGTAACGTCCTTCAGGGTCATTCGTATTGTTGCAAATGACAGGATTTCCTTCTTTTTATGGCTGAATAGTATTTCCTTGTGTGCATAGGCCTCATTTTCTTTATCAGTTTATCTACTGGTGGACATTTAGGTTAATTTCATATTTTGGCTATTGTGAATATTGCTTCAATGAACATGAGAGTGCAGGTATCTCTTTGACATACTGATTTCATGTCCTTTGACTATATACCCAGAGGTGGGATTGCTGGATCATGTGGTAGTTCCATTTTTAACTTTTTGAGGAACTTTTGTACTGTTTTTCATAATGGCTGTACTAATGTACATTCCCACCAACAGTATACAAGGGTTCGCTTTTCTCCATATCCTTGCCAACACTTGTCATTTTTCATATTTTTGATAATACTTGTCCTAACAGGTATAAGGTAATATTACATTGTGGTTTTAATTTTTGTTTCCCTGATGATTAGTGATGTTGAGCACCTTTTCACGTATCTGTCGGCCATTTGTATGTCTCCTTTTAAGAAATGTTTATTCAGGTCCTTTGCCCATTTAATTGGGTTGTTTTCTTTCTATTAAGTTGTTTGAGTTCCTTATATATTTTGGATTTTTGCCCTTTGTTAGATGTATGGTTTGCAAGTGTTTTCTCCCATTCTGTAAGTTGTCTTTTCACTCTGTTCATTGTTTCCTTGGCTGTGCAGAAGCTTTTTAGTTTAAGATAACAGCACTTGTGTATTTTCCCTTTTCTTGCCTGTGCTTTTGGAATTTCATTTAAAAAATTATTGCCCAGACTCATGTCATGGAGCTTTTCCTCTATAATTTGTGGTTGTCAATTAAAAAATAATAATTTTTTAAAAGGAAAAAAATGAAAAGCTATCAGGAGATAAAACCAACAGAGTTGGGCCACTGATTGGATATGGGTGAGAGAGGAAGAGGGAAAAGAGGGTCAAGGACACCTCTCAGAGTTCTGCATGAAAACCTGTGTCTGGGGTGGTGCCATCCCCTGAGGTGGGGAACAGTGAAAGGACCAGGTTTGGGTGGGCAGATGGTACAGGACACATACCAAAAAGGTTTTTTTCGTTTTTGTATTTTAGGTTTTATTTTTTCGTTTTTCTGTTTGATCTTCCATCTTAATACTCAAAACTTTCTTAATTTTCTGTTTGGAGTCAATAAGAAACAATTTGAATTACTTTGCAATTCGAATGTTCTTGATGCCAAACCCCCATACTCCCCTGGTTTGGAAAAGCCAGAAGTAAAAAATAGAAATACAGAATAAGGCTTCATAAATGGAAGTTTCACACAGAAGTGATTGCTGGTTGGTAAAGGATTGCCTCCTGGCTCTCTAGCATGCCCCAAACACAGAGTAGGTGTGCACTAACTGCTTGAATCTTTTAAGTTCCATGCAAATAACCCCCGAACTGCATCACTAAGGCACATGCTGTCTTTGCCATGTAATAATTTTTTTCAGGAAGGTTTAATTTTATCTCTTGGATAGACTAATACAAGTATGGAGTATTAAATTAACTAAAAAGCATTAAACCATAGCTCCTTTCTATTTATCCTTCTCCTGAAGGTTTTTGACCACCGAAGAGAATCAAGTATCCCATTTGGGTCATTGCTTACTTCTCTCACCAGAGGTCTGGTTAGCGTCTCTCACCCAATACATTTTCTTCACTTCTCTCTATTTCCCAAGTGAGCTATTTCTCTTACAAGTCTTTGTATTTAGCATTATTTGATTTGTATCACAACGTACTTTTCTCCTTATCATAAACTACTATGATAATGCATTGCAAGAGGGAACCATTTCAATAAACCATTAAGAGATTTTTGGATACTGAATGGCAATTTTTATTACTCTGAAGATAAGCTAATTCTGTAATCTACCATCTTGTTAAATGTACACACACATTCAAACAATTGTCAGACTGCAGGCAGCTTAGAAAATACATCTTCTCTTTTCCCCTCTTACACCATTATGTCTTTGTGCATGTACACTGAATTCAAAGGTAAAGCACAAATGAATAGAACAATTATCATGTAGAGTGGAGGAAATTAAGCTGAGTAAAAGTTTTTAGTTAACTATGTGATTCCCAGTCACCTGCATGGCAGCGGCAGCAGAGAGCTCAGAGGCATCTGGTCATTTCCTGTGATGGCTTCCGCACCTCTCTCTGGCTGTGGAGTTGAATAGTGATTATATACTGCCACTCTGGTAGACAAGGTGGGCTGATAGCAGTTCCTAGGTAAGTCTGGGGTGTATGGAAGGTTGGTGAGGCATTGATACATGTCCTCATTTGTCCCAGGAAGATGTGATTGTAACCATGCTTGGTCAGAAACTTGTTTTCCCTTGCAGACCATTTTATGGGTATCCTCTGAATCTGGTCCCTACTCTCCACTTGCTCAGGTCTGGATTTTTTTCTCCAAAAGATCCCACATAGTAGGAGCATCCCGGATGGCTCTAAATGGGACCATATAAATGCTTTAGCAATTTATTACAAATTATCTGGAAACAAATAAAAAATTAGAAAATCTCAGTAAAGGGATATAAATTATAAAAAAGAACCAAGTGGAAATTATGGAACTGAAAAAATATAACAAAAGAAAAAATTTAAAGTGTTTTTTTAAACTTAAAATGATAGGTTTAATAATAGAGTGGAGACAAAAAAGGATAAAGCCAGTAGGTTTAAGGACAGATCAATGGAATTTACCCAACATGAACAGACAGAAAATATATTGGAAAAATAACTGAATAAAGACTGAGGCTCCTGTGGAACACTGTCATAAGATCCAACATTCATAGGATCAGTGTTCCCGAGGGAAAAGGGGGAGTGGAATGAAAGAGTATTTGAATAAATAATGGCTGAAAACTTCCCAAATTTGGTTAAAAGAAAAAAAAAAAGAAAAAAGAAAAAACCTTACAGATCCCAAAAGTTGAACAAATCCCAAACAGGGTAAAACAAATGAACACACATCATAATCACACACTTATAAACAAAAGACAAAGGAAATATCTAAAAGGCAGCCAGAGAGAAAGAACACGTCGCATGCAGAGGAACACTAATTCAAGTGACACTGAATTTTCGTCTGAAACCATGGAAGCAGAGGGAGGAGGTACATTTTTCAATGGCTTAAAGAAAATAGCTGTCAACTGTGACTTCTATATCTGGTGAGACTATTCTTCAGAAATAAAGAAGAAATAAAGATATTCTTAGACAAGAAAAAACTAAAAGAATTTGTTCCTAGCAGACCTACCCTTAAAAACTGGCTAAAGAAATTTCTTTAAATGGAAAGTAAAAGATAGAAGAAAGAATCTTGAAATATCAGGATGAAGGAACAAGAGGAAGAGTAGAAACATGTGCATATAATAAACTATTTTTTATCTCATGAGTTTTATAAATCATATTTGATGATTGAAACACAAATTCTAACACCATCTGCTATTCAAGACAGTAATATTTAAAAGAGGGAAAAGTACAGGACTTTAATGGTAATGAAGCTTCTATACTTCACTGGAAATGGTAAAATGTTGATACTGTACCTAGTATGTCTCTCATATATACTATAATGGCTACAGCAATCACTATGAATGTCATGTAAAGAGGTATACCCAAAAACACTATAAATAAATCAAGACAGAATCCTGAGATGTTTAAGTAACTCAAAGGAAAGAAAAAAAAAAAACAGAAACAGAGGAATGATCGTCAGAGGAAGTAAATAGAAAAGAATTAATAAAATAGTGGACTTAAGCACTAACATAAAAATAATTATGCCAAATACCAGTAGTCTAAATACATCAATCAATAGACAGAGATTAGCAGTGGATTAAGAAATCAAGCTTCAACAATATTTTACAAGAAAATCAGTTGAAATTCAATAACATAGACTGACAGTAAAAAGATATACCACGCAAAGATGGATTTAAAAAAATAGACATGGTTGTATTAGGACAAGGTAGACTTCAGAGGAAAGGAAACTACCATAGATAATGAAGGAAATTGCATAATGATAAATGAATCAATCCATTAAGAAGACATAAATAAGTCAGTCCTCCATGGGTTCTGCATCCACAGATTCAACAAATAGTGGATCAAAAATATTTGAACAAAAAAGCAATAAAAAAATAACAATACAACAATAAAAAGTAATACAAACAAAAACACCAACAGAGCATAACATTCACAGAGCATTTACATTGCATTAAGTATTATAAGTAATCTAGAAATGATTTAAAGTGTACAGGAAAGTAGGTTATATGCAAATACTATACCGTTTCGTAAGAAACTTGAGCAGCCACAGATTCTGATATCCTCAGGAATCCTGAAACCAATTTCCTGTGGCTATTGAGAGATGACTGTACCTTAAATGTGTGCTTACATAAAATGTCTCACAATACACAAAGCAAAAATTGATAGTGCTTAAAAGAGGAATAGATAAAACTGCAATTATAGTTGAGGACCTCAACCTCCCTACCCTCAGCAACTGACAGAACTGCTAGACAGAAGATCTGAACACCACAATCAACCAACAGGATCTAATTGACATTTATAGAACATACCACACAACAACAGCAAGGTACACGGCACATTTTTTAAAGGGCCTATAGAACATTCATCAAGATAAACTGTACCTGAGATCATAAAGTAAACCTTAACAAATTAAAATAAATGTAATCATACTACGTGTTTTGTCTGACCATAATGGAATCAAACTATAAATCAATAACAGAAAGAAAACACAAAAATCTCAGAAGACATGGAAATTAAACAACACACTTCTAAATAATCTATAGATCAAAGAAGAAGCCTCAAAGGAAAATTTACTTCTAAATAACTTATAGATCAAAAAAGAAGCCTCAAAGGAAAATTTAAAAATTGTGTCCAACTAAATGAAATTGAAAATGCAACATATCCACATATATGAGATGCAGCTGAGACAGTGCTGAGAGGGAAACAATATGAGAATGAGGAAAGATCTCAAATCAAAAATCTGTGTCTACTTCAAGAAACTAAGTAAGAATAAAACAAAATAAACCTAAAGCAAGCAGAATAAAGAAACAATAAAGAAAGAACAAAAGTCCATGAAAGTGAAATTAGAAAAACATATAGAAAATCCATCTAAAAAGCTGGCCCTTTAAAAAAATCAATAAAATTGATAAACCTCTAGCAAGACTGACAATAATAAAAAGAGAGAAAACACAATTTGGCAATATTGGAAATGAAGTAGGTTATATCACTACAGATCCTACAGCCATGAAAAGGCAAATGAAGGAATACTATGAACAACTTTATCCTTATAAAGTCAATAACTTAGAAAATATGTAGCAGTTCCTCAAAAACCACACAATGTCAAAACTCAACCAAGGTGAAATAGATAATCTGACTAGCCCTATAGCCTTCAAATTCATTGCATTCATAAATTTAAAACTCTTGAGAAAGAAACTTCTGGGCCCACATGCTTCCACTGGAGAATTTTACAAATTATTTTAAGAAGAATCAACAACAATGTTGCTTGTTCAGAAAAAAAGAAAAGAAGGGAACGTCTTCTAACTCATTTGATGAAGCCTATTCAACATCACTAGTTATTAGGGAAATGTCAATCAAGACCACAATGAGATACATGCCTATCAGAATACCTAAAATAAAAATTATAATAGCAGCAACACCAACTGTTGTTGAGGATATAAGGAAACTGGATTACTCATCAAGATTGCCAGTGAAAATGTAAAATAGTGTCATCTTTCTGGAAAGCAATTTGGTAGTTTCTTTAAAAAACTGAAAAAAACTGTACGTGTGATTACCATACAGCCCAGAAATTACACTCTTGGGCATTTATCTCAGATAAATAAAGACCTGTAGTCACACAAAAGCCTATACACAAATGTTCACAGCACCTTTGTTTGTAATAGTCAAAACCTAAAATCAGCACAGATGTCTAACAACAGGTAAAATGGCTAAAAAAAAAGCTGGTGCATCCATACCATTGACTACTATTCAACAATAAAAGGAATGAACTATTTATATATGTAACAACTTTGATGAATCTTCATGTAGTTACGTTGATTAAAAAAGCTAATCCCTAAACATTATATAACATTCAATTTTTATAACAGTTCTGAAATGACAAAAGTTTAGAAATGAAGGACAGATCAGTGATTACAGGTTTTAGGGGATGGGAGGTGAGAGTTATAAAAGGGCAATATGTAGTGTCTTTATTGGGATGGATCTGTGTAGTATCTTGACTGGCTTGGTGAATACACCAATATATGTCAGATAAAATTGTGTAGAACTAAATAAACATATGCACACGTACACATACAAACTATTACAACTGTGTGTGAATCTACAGTTACCTCAATTTTAAAAGTATTCTGTTTTGCCCTGTTTCTCCTAATTATGAAGTTGGTTCACTCCCACCTACGCCCAAAACAAATTTATCTTGTCACCACTTTCTGCTGAGCTTTGATATAGCACTTGACTTTCTCAGCTAGAACTCTTGTAGCAACAATCAGTTGGTCAGAATTGGTACTGAATTCAACTCTATTGGCACATCATCTAGAAAACAATCTTCTAGAAATATTTAGCCTGAATCCAACCAAGCTCTTGGATCTCGCTCCAGGTTAAGAGGAAGAAGTTAAATGGCATCAAGAGAAAACAATAGGCTAAGTCAAAATTTAAGACATTCTACAGGGCACGTGGTGTGGAAATCATTTTTTTTAAAGTCATGATCTATGGAACTTTCTTTCAGCTTACTTTTAACTATACTTATATTGATGAATATATTTGCATAGAGGATAGATAAAACAACTATGCAAAATGTTGACAATTGTTGAATCAAATGGTAAGTATATCACTGCAGTACTTTTTCAACTTTTCTGTTTGCCAGGACATTTTTTTTCCTTCTTTTTCTTTTCTTTTTTCTTTCTTTCTTTCTTTTTTTTTTTTTTAGAAATAGAGTTTTGCTCTTGTTGCCTAAGTTGGAGAGCAATGGCACAATCTTGGCTCACTGCAACCTCCCCTTCCTAGGTTCAAGAGATTCTTATGCCTCAGCCTCCCAAGTAGCTGGGATTACAGGCACCCGCCACCATGTCTGCCTAATTTTTTGTATTTTTGGAAGAGGCAGTGTTTCAGTATGTTGGCCAGGCTGGTCTTCAACTTCTGACATCAGGTGATCCACCCTCATTGGCCTCCCAAAGTGTTAGGATTACTGGCGTGAGCCACTGAGCCCGGCCACCAGGACATTTTCTTAATAAAAAGTTGGTGGAAACAGATTCTGCTGTCCGACTGGGATTGATGATCTTTCAGATCCCTTCCCACTGTGATATTCAGACCTGAAGTTCAAATTTTGGCTCTAATACTTATTAGCTGTGTCCTCTCAGTCTCAGTTTTTCTTATGTATAAAGATGAAGGATTTGGAACATCTCTAAAATTTTGGTTCTTAAAGTCACCAGAGAATTGATTCACAATCTTTCAGTAACCTACTGACACGATGAAGAACCCTCCATGCCAGCACATTTTTCTTCCAATCTGGATCTTTCAAACAGTAATTTAAAGACTTCTTCATCTTCTGGACCCAATAAAGTAGGAAGGAAGAAGATAAGAGAGATGTTGTATTAGTCCATCCTTGCACTTCTGTAAAGAAATACCTGAGACTAGGTAATTTATTTTTAAAAAAGAGGTTTAATTGGTTCATAGTTCTGCAGGCTGTACAGGAAACAGTGGCTGCTGCTTCTCCAGAGGCCTCAGGAAACTTACAATCATGGTGGAAGGTGAAGGGGGAGCAGGCATGTCTTACATGGCAGGTGCAGAAGGAAGAGAGAAAAGGGAGAGGGTGCTACGCACTTTTAAACAACCAGATCTCACTATAACTCACTCACCCTTTATCACCAGAACACCACCAAGGGGATGGTGCTAACCCATTTATGAGAACTCTGACCCCATGATACAATCATCTGCCACCAGGCCCCACCTCCAACACTGGGGATTATAATTCAACGTGAGATTTGGTGGGGACACAGATCCAAATCATATCAGATGTCTTCAAGCTTTCAATCATGAGTAATGTGTCAGGGAAGAATGCACAGATTAGTAGGAATGAATATATCCAGTAAACATGGAATAATAACTGAAAGGGTCTGCCCTACTCAATAGTATCCCAGCTTTCATTTTGTCCACATAATCCCAAGATGCTAGGTTGTCTCCTTTGTAAATTAAATACCTCAAAGGACATTCTCCAAGCCTTTTAGAGACTTACTTTTCCCTGTACCATAGGTTGACACAAATGTCTGCCTTGGCTGCAGAGAAAGCTCATTAGCACAAATGTATGCAATAAGTCTTCCCCAGAGCCCATCTCTGGCTGTACAGAGAGAGAGTTCTTCAGGGTCTTATTACAGAAGGAACAACCCAGTCTCCATTGCAGTCACCTTATTAGGAGTTCCTTTATCTCATCTACCACGTTTCTATCCCTACTTTCAGGCCAGCTTTCCCATGTGGAAACAGCTATCCAGATAGCTCATGTTTGGAATATATCCATGTGATATATATTCATTTATTAATATTATAAAAGAAATGGTATACACTGGACACCTTAAAATGACAAAAAAAGACTTTGCTCAAGTGTATTGCAATAGGAGGTAAAGGCTACTGTAACAGGGTACAGAGATTGAACACAACTCCAAATACAACAGGAACAAATGAAAATTTATAGCCACAGGCAGGGTGAGGCTGTTGATGAAAAATTACTAGGAGGAACGTAGTCAGGTGTCAAGGACAGAGTGAGGAAAAAGAGGAGCTTGATTAATATCAAGGGTAAGGGGATTCTCAACAACTTGGCTTAGCAGAGTTCTTTGCTAAATCTGGACTTTGAAGGCTGAGAACATGGGCCAAGCATGAGGCCTACTCAGAAAAAGGGCTCAGAGTTTGGTCAAGATGGGAGTCATTGTCATTACTCTGTGACTTCCTGTGGTAGGAAGTTCTCCCTAAGAACGGGACAGTTGGCCAAGATCTGAAAGATGAGAAAGAGTCAGCCCAGTGAAGAGAAGGGAAAGAATGTTCTAGGTGGGGAAGAAGAGGAAATAATATTCCTCATTTCATCCATCGGTCAGTCTCCCCTGACAGTCGTTTCTTTCTTTGAATGTTCTGTGAGTCTCACAGACATGTCAAGCACACTGGACCTAGGAGTCAGGAACCTTGTACCCACTATACACCTAACTGCTCATCTGGTTTCACTGAGCTCCTCCAGATCTGAGTTTCATTATACAACAGAAAGAGGTTACTACCATTTGGATGGGATCTTATTCTGGGGGTTATATTGCACATTGCAGGATATTTATAATTACTGCCCTCTGCCCAATAAATGCTGGTAGTGTTTCTAAATATTCTGAAAACCAGTAATAATGTCTCACTTACACACATTATCAGAGGTCCCCCAATTGGGAAGGAGGTGAATTTACCTGCAGTTGAAGATCACTATATAATTACAAAGATTCCTATTAACTCTCTGTTGCCTGATTCTATCTGAATTGTAAATTCATCTGGAAGAACCAGCCTCCATCTTAATTCACTGTCTCCCCAAGCTTCCCTG
This sequence comes from Macaca thibetana thibetana, assembly GCF_024542745.1. Classification (NCBI taxonomy): domain Eukaryota; kingdom Metazoa; phylum Chordata; class Mammalia; order Primates; family Cercopithecidae; genus Macaca; species Macaca thibetana. Next base: position 83,374,784 of record NC_065585.1, on the reverse strand, counting down.
ATACTTCAGCTTGCTGCAGACAGCAATTACTTACAATATTTATATGTTGCCTCAGGGTTCAAAGAATTATGTAGGTGGGTAAGTATGACTCCTGATTTCTGAATGTGGGTGAAAGAGACAGCTCTTTTCTCTGGGAAGGTTCTATATGAGCCAGAACTAGGAAAACCCTCCTTGTAACTTAGTTAATGGAAAAAGGATAGGTAATGGGTCATCAACTTGTCACAGACAAGGATTAAAGTGGGAGGCAAAATTTCAGATAGAACTTTCCAGAGGCTGAGCATTCACATTTTTCCCTCTTTTCCCCTTTGGAAATTAAACTGCTGATCTTTCTAAGCAGTCTCCTTGAGGATTTCTCTATTGAGAACAATCTCTGAGATTTTGTTAAGATAAATATAGGCACTGACATCCTTCTCCAGCAAAATCCCAAATCCTAAAATGTTGTATTTTCTCCTTGTGTGAGAATTTAAAATATGTAAATTGTGTCTATATACATATTGAACACATTTTCCAAATTCTGTTTGCTATTCAGAGTGTAGGATATTTTGGACCCACTTTGAAGGGAATGTACGCTGATGTTTTACAGTATCTCCTGCAGTGTAGCTACTGTTAAGTGGCAGTGATAAATAATTACCACTGGCTCTGATTGCTTAGAGAATTGCCAAGTGATAATTTGTGATGTAATTAAGTAAAATAAACCAATGTTTTCTTTCACCACTTTCATAAAATAATTTCCCAGTGAGGCCTCAGAGCTTCTGTGGGTAATGTTACCTGGTAGAGTAAAATTAACTCTCCAAACACACAGCACTTTGGATAGGAAAAGTCAACCATTCCACTAGGTTTTGTTGTTGTTGTTGTTAAATGAACTATGTTGACCCCATGTTCCTACGTTTATTCTTTTGTAAACTTATTAAATGTTATCTTTTGTTTGTTTCTGATTCTTAGAATTAGGCTGGAGCCTATGTTCTGATCAGGGAACAAAAGTAGGTCCAATAGAGCTCTCAGCCCACTGGTTTATGAAGAGAGTGCAGGGAGAGGGTGAGGCCACTCTTCAGTCTCCGTGACCTGCCTGACTTGGGCTAGGCTGGGGTGCCATGGGTGTGTCTGTGGGCCCTTCTCTAGAAAAATCCTAAGAACTCCTACATCTCTATCCTGACATATCTGGTCCTGCCAATTAACTCTCATATTCACAGCGTTCTAGGCTCCAAATGACTTTGGAAACCTCCAAAGGAGACTCTTCTGCCCAAGTTAAGCACATACTCAGTTCTGGAAGAAGTATAGGTAGCATTTGCGGAAAGCTTTTCCCCTCAGGGCCATGGGAATATATTTAACCTGGTTTTGAAGGATGATCAAGCCACCTATCATTATTGTTACTTGTTAGCCCCCACTGGGCATTACAGGAGTCGGTCAAGACCCAGAGTTCTTTCCATTAGCCTTGCGTTATTGGTGCCAAAACTCAGAAATAGTGCAGTCAATGGTCAGGGTGTTCCTGGGCCTCAGAGATGTGAAAGTCACAGCAGTCTTATATCCTGCTAGTTCCAAGAATCTAATAACCATGATGTGTCTTGAGGAAGATAAACAGTTGAAGGATGATACCCAGGTAGAAGAATACCAGCCTGCAAAACAGTCAACAAGCTGCGTTTCTATCAAAGCTGCCTTGAGTGTATTACCTATGAAGATAAGACTTTTCTTTCAGTTGTGTAATAATTTCCTACAGCTCTCTCCTTCTAATCTTTCATGCATTTGATTGCCTGCCTCTGTTTAAGTTTCTTATGATTAAGAAGGCTAGAATTTGTAAAATGAGAAAGGATAAACCAACTTTGAAAACTTAAAATCAGACTACAGACTCTCTAAGTTCAATCCATTTCTATTAGGTGTGAATTACCCATATTTTTCAGGGTTGAGATTGCTCGTTGTAGGCAACTAATTTTAGAGCCTTGAGACTTCCCTTGGTTGTAAAATCTTGTTATCCTTTTAGAATGTATTGATCTCTTTATTAAATACGGAGGTTTGGAGTTTTCATTGGAGTAGGCAATTCCCTGAGTTAATTAAAATTACGAGATGCTGTACACTTCTAACTCAAGTTACAGGTGTGCTTTCCGTGAAAGGCAATACCTACAGAGTTGCTTTACTAATTCACTATTTAATTCAAGTTGCCTTGCACACTGTTATCAGAGTTTATGATTTCAGAAAGGTATCTCTTGATTGCAAGAGTGATTGCAGAATATTAACGAGAGGGAAGGAGCTCAGGAGTATAAAATCATTCAAAGCAATGTAGTACCACAGGATAGATATTTTTCTTTAAAAAAACCCTCATCATATTGTCCAATTTCTTATTCCAAAAGTGATTTTGTAGTTATAAGAGTCAGATAGGTTCAGGAGAAAGAATATTCTATTTCAGGTAGTGACTAGCACATTTCCATGGACCCAGTGCAAGATCTGTAAATGTTGGCCAGGTGCGGTGGCTCAGGCCTTTAATTCCAGCACTTTGGAAGCCTGAGGCGGGTGGATCACCTGGGTCGGGAATTCGAGATCAGCCTGGCCAACATGGTGAAACCCCGCCACTACCAAAAATATAAAAATTAGCTGTGTGTGGTGGCCGGCACCTGTAATCCCAGCTACTCGGGAGGCTGAGGCAGGAGAACAGCTTGAACTGGGGGGCGGGGGTGGGGGGTTGGGGAGAGGTTGCAGTAAGCCGGGATTGCACCACTGCACTCCAGCTTGGGTGACAAAAGTGAAACTCCATCTCAAAAAATATAATATATATATATTGATATTTCATTGGAAGTAAGAGTCAATTGAATTTCATTGGAAGTAAGAGTAACGTGACCATCTTACTTAATTCACTCATGTCGGGGGGAGATTTTGCTGTTTGTGGCTCTGAGTAGGCTGATATGATCCTAACTCCATGCCTAGTGCTCAAGAAATCTTCATGGAATAGTTAAAGAATAATCCCCAAAGTGATATTTTTGTGATTTTAGAAGATGCTTGTTTACAGGGTGTATATGTGTGTGTATGCTGTCCATCATGAATTGTGAAATCACTCTATGTCATTAGACAGGAAGGCTGAGACATCTGGTGACCCACTGCCTGCTTTTGGTTTATGGGTGTAGAAAAAACGTGGTGTAAACCTCAATTGAAAATAGAATGGCCCAAACGGAAGTGCTTAAACCAATGCTAATTTAGTTGTATTAAGCGCTTATTTGCATTCTTGAAACTCTTCCTAGTTTTTACTTTCCGGCAGATCCTCAGCCAAGGGATTTACTAGAATAGACAAGCATGAAATTAATTTTTTATACTTGTTTAGTAATAGATGGGAAGATCATAGCTCACTTCCATTGGGATGGTTTTTTGTTTTGTTTTTAATTTCTTCTGCTGCTGCTCTCTATGGGCCCTGGTGCAATCTCCATTCAGAGAGCTACATGAAATAAACCCTTCCCCATTTGTATTTTGGGCTGTCTTAAAGTGGTGTTTGAGGACCAGATCTTTCCCAGTGGCTGAGAGTCTCATGGTATACAAGCCTTCCTGTTTGTAACATTTGTTATTCACAGCTCTTGACTGCATTTTATCACTGACTGCATTCACACTACATTAACCTTATGTGAATGCAGGCATGGCCCTCTCCTAAACTAGAATCAAATCTGCTTCCTTTCCTCCTCTTCGACCCAAGGTGCTCAGTAAAACATTGTTCTCTATGAGTCATAATAGAAAAAGTGCTTAAGGAAACACACCAGACATCAACAATGAGCATGAGAAACTTTGAAGAGTAAGGAAATTCAACCACTAGTGATCTCAGTGTTGGTCAAGGCAAGTTGGCACCATGCCTACCTTCCTTCTTTCGCTAAGAAACATTTGCTGAGCATCTACTATGTGCAGGTACTGGTGATTGCCAGGGATTCAAAGGCAAATGCATCACACTCCCAGCTTGGGTGGAGCTGATGGTCTAGACTAGCAGGGCAAGCATTCCTTTGTTATAAATAAGAGAGGAAATATTCTCTCTTGCAGACATGGCACCTGCTTTTGGTGGTATTTTTTCACATTTAGTAGACCCCACCAGCCCATGTACTTCTGAGTAACCCTTGACAACCCTGATATCAAGTAATGTTAATATTAATATTGTGTGATACTGTGCTGGGTGCTGATTCTACTGTGTAAGAACTAGACACAACTACAGCACTTCTGACTCACCTCCTGCCTGACATAGTTCCTTCGGTCCTTGCTGTCTTCACACCCATATCTAATTGGTACCTAAGTCCTGGCTACTAGCCTTCATGGTTCCTCCCACATCTCTATCATTTCCATTCAGCTCTCACCCAGTGTATTGCATCACTTCCCTCTAACTGAGCTGCTAGACTCCAGTCCCCTCCCTTTGATGCACCCACAGTTCCTGCTGCCAGTCCAAATCTCCCTGAGGCACAGAATCCATCATTTCCTTCATCAGCATAACAGTCAGCAGTTCTCCCACCAAGCAGAATGAGATGAATCACAATCACATTCTTGATCTTATTTTTACCTTCCTTTTCATTTGCCCCATGGCACAGGAAAACTTTGCATTCCTCCAATACATGGTGTCTACACGCTAAACTCTTACTGTTGCTTATGTGGTTCCTTCTGCCCTTTCCCTTCTATGTCCAGTGTCCAAACCTCCCCATTTCTCATGACCCAATGGAAGACTTTCCAAAACTCCCCAATCATAAGTGATCTCTCCTTCTTGTAATTCCCAAGCACTTTGCAACTCCTGTTATTTTCTCCTTCATGTCATATTTACTCAGGTAATAATGAAGACTACCATGACCATCAGCACTTGTTGTGCATTATCATGAGCTGCTAAGTCTTTATGTGCACTGCATATACCAGTGAGGTATAGGTGCTGTGATCCTTTTAGAGATGAGGGAATGAAACCACACAGAGATTAAGTTACTTGCTAAGCTTACATAGGACAGCTGGGATTTAAATCAGGCTCTGCCGAACTCTGAACCCTCATTGCCTCCCATGCACATATATTTTACTGTCTCCTACTGATTTCCACCTATTAACAGGAAAGTAAAATTACTTTTTTCTCTTTGTGTCTTCCGCAGTGTACAGAATCATTAAATCTTTGAACAAATGCCTCCTGACTCCTTATTGCAGTTGCAGGTACTTCAACATTTTTAAAAGAAGACATTGAATAGTAAGAAATTGCATTAAATTTTGAAGTGAAGAAATAGATGCATTTGACACTAATTTCATTCTCTTCAATTCTTGGGAGACTATAGAAGCACCTGGACCAAATGTGATAAAATGTTGGTTTTTTATTTATTCAAACCACTGCTTTATTTAAACCAAAGAACTAGAGGACAGACAACATCTAGGGAAATTAACTGTAAATGATGAGTTATTGCACATGCACACACACAGTGATACATACTCTATTTCTCCGCAGAAACACAGATGAAAAAATATCCTGGCAGATTGGAATTTAAACGCTTTAGTTTCAAGTGCCATTTTAAGTGGTGGATACGAATGCTTTGCACTCTGGTGTCTATATCCGGAGATGGATAGGCCTGCCAGGAGTGGTCTGGAGAAACACAGGCTCTTATTTCCATGCTGTCCTTGAGAGAATACTGTCTTCGCTGTTTTTGTCACAATATTCTCTATACTGTTTCAAAATCAGGGCCTTGTTCTTGGACAAGAACATTTCCCTTTGTGTTTTGTCCTCAGTAGCAATGGTCAGATAGGAATGGACTGCGGCTGAGGATGACTGTCCCCAAACTCTCCCTGTATATTGTTGCCATACTTGGTAGAGAGACACACATTTGCAATGACTCTAGCTGTTTTTATAAAATAAATACTATTCTTAGTCAAGTGTCTGTGAACTGAACTGAACCAAAAATTCAGAAGCAGTTTGAAACAATGTAGCTGACTCCCTATCTAAAATTCCACCTGTGTGTTATCAGATGTTTGAATATAATAGTATTCAATATATTATTTTAAAAAATCTGATGCTGAGGTTTTGAAGGCCAAGTATTCTTGAATTACAATTAATAATAAGTTAGAAAACTCATTATTCTGGTATTTCAGAGAATTATATTCTTATGCTAACACAAATCCAAAAGTTTCCAGTACTGATTGAAATAAGATAAAATTCAAAGAGATGAAAATTTGGTTGCAGGATTTTTCCTTTCCTTTCCTTTCGTTTCCTTTCCTTTCGTTTCCTTTCCTTTCGTTTCCTTTCCTTTCGTTTCCTTTCCTTTCGTTTCCTTTCCTTCCTTTCCTTTCCTTTCGTTTCATTCTTTTCTTCTCCCTATCCCTCCCTTCCCTCTTCTTTCTCTCCCGTTCTTTCTTCCTTTTTGCTTTTTTCTTCTTCCCTTCCATCTTTCCTTTTTCTTCTTGAGAATGTAAGCCTCATCAAATTATGTGAGATAGAGTTAAATCCAGGCTTCTGTTCTCTCTGTGACCAACTTTGCTGAGAAAAGTGATTATCTAATTTAAGTTTCCAGCTAAGATTCAGAGTAGTAAATTTAATACAACCTTTTGCTAACTTTAATTCTACTAGAGCAAAGCCAAACATTTTTCATTAGCACACTTCTTGAATCTCATATTTTCAGAACACATTTTTTTTCTTTCTCCTTGATTACCTCACTGAGAAATAAGGATTTATTTGCTTAGGAGCACGATGGCACACATTCAGCTAAAACCTGAATTATGTAAGAATTATTAGAAACCATTTAGGAAAGTGTCTCACATGAATTCCCATTTTAGACAGTTTTTCAAAGACCCACAGGCCTAGAAGAGGAGAAAATAAGCTCACCTGGAAACAAAACAAAATTTGCATACTCCCTATTGTCCGGCTACCATCATCATCATGAAAACAGTGACTAAGAGGGATATCTCTATAATTCATGTAAATACAAATACTGCCTCCTGTTGGGATAGGAGGCTTCTTCACACATATTATTTTGGATAGTGCTAGCAATAACCCTACAAGTGTAAGGAACAGGAAATTGTCCATTGATGAACTTCAGTCTTGTATGGATGGTTGCATGTTTGGTGAGTGGCAGATCCACAGTGTTAAGCCCAATCACCTTTTACAAGTACAGGCCCTATTGCCAGTTTGCCAAAGGAGGACTCTTCCCCAGTCTAGAGGCCAAAATACATCAGCAGACATACAGAAGGAGCATATTTACCTCTCCACCTTGGCTTAAACATCATTATCAGAGGAAAGGCAAAGCACACTCTGTAACTGTAAGAACCACATCATGGTTATTTTAGTAAGTAATTTTGAAAGACGTTTCAAATGGGATGAAGAGAGGAAGACATGTGGTGGGATGCAATGTTTTTGCACCTATAACCAAGACACGAATATTTGGTGAAAATCCTCTGCAAAACCGCTTTGTAGTTTGTGGTGGACCTTAAATAATTTCCAAAAGCAAATCACCATATTAAGTGTGATGTCAAGAGGTTTAAAGACAGAACTGCCCAAAGAGATTTTTTTATAAAAAATTTTTATTTTCTGTTTTTATTTCAGCAGAGTTTTGGGGGAACAGGTGGTGTTTGGTTACAAGGATAAGTTCTTTAGTAGATTTTGGTGCACCCATCACCTGAGCAGTGTACACTGTACCCAATGTGTACACTTTTATATCTCATTCGCCCCCTATCCTTCCCCCAAGTCTCCAAAGTCCATTGTATCATTCTTTTTTTTTTTTTTTTTTTTTTTTTTTTTTTTTTGAGATGAGGTCTCACTCTGTTGCCCAGGCTGGAGTGTAGTGGCGGGATCTCGGCTCACGGCAAGCTCCGCCTCCCGGGTTAATGCCATTCTCCTGCCTCAGCCTCCTGAGTAGCTGGCACTACAGGTGCCCACTGCCACACCCGGCTAATTTTTTGTATTTTTAGTAGAGACAGGGTTTCACCGTGTTAGCCAGGATGGTCTCAATCTCCTGACCTCGTGATCTGCCCGCCTCGGCCTCCCAAAGTGCTGGGATTACAGGCGTGAGCCACGCGCCTGGCCATTGTGTGGTTCTTATGCCTTTGCATCCTCATAGCTTAGTTGCCACTTCTAAGTGAGAAGATACGATGTTTGGTTTTCCATTCCCGGGTTACTTCACTTAGAATAATAGTCTCCAACTCCATTCAGGTTGCCGTGAATGCCATTATTTCATTTCTTTTTATGATTGAGTGGTATTCCATGGCATACCACATTTTCTTTATTTACTCATTGATTGATGGGCATTTGGGCTGATTCCATATTTTTGTAATTGCAAATTATGCTGCTATAAACATGCATGAGCAAGTGTCTTTTTCTTATAATGACTTCTTTTCCTGTGAGTAGATATTCAGTGGGATTGCTGGATCAAATGGTAGCTCTACTTTTATTTCTTTAAGGAAACTTCATGCTGTTTTTCATAGTGGTTGTACTAGTTTACATTCCCACCAGCAGTGTAAAAGTGTTCCCTTTCACACATCCATGCCAACATCTATTATATTTTTATTATGGCCGTTCTTGCAGGAGTAAGGTTAGGTTTGCGGTTTTGATTTGCCTTTCCCTGATAATTAGTGACATTGAGCATTTTTTCATATGTTTGTTGGCCCTTTGTATATCTTCTTTTGAGAAGTGTCTATTCATGTCCTTAGCCCACATTTTGATGGGGTTGTTTGTCTTTTTCTTGCTTATTTGTTGGAGTTCCTTGTAGATTTTGAATATTAGTCCTTTGTCAGTTGCATAGTTTGCAAATGTTTTCTCTCACTTTGTGGGTTGTCTGTAATAGACTTCTTGCTGCAGCATGATAAATTAGTATAGGAATGTGCCCTGTGATTTCGGAATTGACTAAGAGGCTGCCTCTTGTTCCTTCTAAACAAAATGTCACCTTCAACCCCATCATATCTTTACATGGTTATCTGATCACTTATAGCCTCATTTTTCTTATGAGTCTAGCCCTGGGATCAAGTTCTGGAATCTCCACTAAAAACTCAACACACAAGTGGGCCATGTCTTGAAACTTGAATACTTTCTCATTGGTAAGAACTTACTAATTTTCACTATTTTGTATTTCGTTTGTATGTGCTGTTGACTTAGGTTTTTTTTTTTTATTATCATACTTTAAGTTCTAGGGTACATGTGCATAACGTGCAGGTTTGTTACATATGTATACTTGTGCCATGTTGGTGTGCTGCACCCATCAAGTCATCATTTACATCAGCTATAACTCCCAATGCAATCCCTCTCCCCTCCCCCCTCCCCATAATAGGCCCCGGTGTGTGATGTTCCCCTTCCCGAGTCCAAGTGATCTCATTGTTCAGTTCCCACCTATGAGTGAGAACATGCGGTGTTTGGTTTTCTGTTCTTGTGATAGTTTGCTGAGAATGATAGTTTCCAGCTGCATCCATGTCCCTACAAAGGACACAAACTCATCCTTTTTTATGGCTGCATAGTATTCCATGGTGTATAAGTGCCACATTTTCTTAATCCAGTCTGTCACTGATGGACATTTGGGTTGATTCCAAGTCTTTGCTATTGTGAATAGTGCCGCAGTGAACATACGTGTGCATGTGTCTTTATAGCAGCATGATTTATAATCCTTTGGGTATATATCCAGTAATGGGATGGCTGGTTTTAAAGCCTCAGGTGCTTAACTCGTATGTACAGCAGTAGAACCTAAAAATGACTCACTATTCATAATCTCTAACTGCTCACAGTATAATGATGAAATCCCTGTAGATAAACATTTACTAAGTCCTAATTTGTATAAAATCCTTTATGGGGAAAAAGTTTAAGTTTCCTATTTTCTGCTAGTAGAGTTCTTTACATTTCACTGGCAATTTGCAGTTCACACAGTCCTCTCACATACATTATCACATTTGAACTTATAATTAATTCAAAACTAATATCCATAACTGACTGTATAAATGCTATGCAAATTATAGAAAAGGGTGGGAGAAATGTAAATATTCATTTGTCATATTAGTTCATTTTGATACAAGTGCTAAAATACTCTGATAGAATTGTGATTGCAGGCAATAAAGTAAATCAAAAAAATTTTCCCCCTGAGTTTTTGGAGTTAAACCATATATAAATGTAAATGATTTGGTAGAATGAAGAAACCCTAGAAATGTCTTCTGTTCTCATTTCTGCCATTTGCATAAAGTAGCTGAACTGCTTATGTCCATTTTGGTTTGCTTAGAATTCTTGTTAGAATATTTATGAAGATTTATTATGGTAGATTATAAACTCTAGAAGGCATCTATTTTTAAAAAATAAACTTATTATTTACAATTTTGGATTTACACAATTACTGTGAAGACAGTACAGAGACTTCCCCTATGTCCTGCCTTCTAATTTCCTCTATTATTTTCACCTTACATTAGGACAGTGTTACTGTTATGACTAATGAACCATTATTAATACATTATTCATTAATGCCCATACTTTATTTGGATTAAGTTTTTACCTAATGTCCTTTTTCTGTCCCAGGATCCCACCCAAGATCCTACATTACCTTTAGTCTTTATGTTTCTTTAGGTTCCTCTTGGCTGTGACAGTTTCTAAAACTTTCATTGTTTTCTGATAAACTCGATCATTTTGAGCAGTACCAGTCAGGTATTTTGTAGAATGTCCCTCAATTGGAATTTGTCTAATGTTTTTCTCGTGATTACTCTTGGGTTATATTTATTTGGGAGGAAGATCATAGAGGTCAAGTGCCATTTTCATCACCTTAGGAAGAATAAATACAGTCAACATGATGTATCCCTGGCTAGGTTGAACTGAATCACCTGGCTGAGGTAGCGTTTCTCCACTGTACAGTAACCTTTCTTCCTCTTTCTATATTGTACCCTTTGAAGGAAGCCACGATGCTCAGCTCACTTATGGAGGGGAAGTTATGCTCCACGTGTTTGAGGGTGGAGTATTTACATAAATTATTTGGTCTGATAGCCATTTTAAATTTTAAAAAGCTAGGATTCCAGAAGTCAGAGGATGTTGTAAAAAGTGAAGAGGAAAACAATAAGGAAATTCATACAAGGAAGCCAAGAACTAAGAAAATCAAGGTAATCACTGCAGCTAAGTTAAGAGGTAGGCTCACACTCCTCCACACTGGCGAAGCTTCATGACTTGAGACACAGTCCATGCAACTCTTTCCTGCCTGCCCAGTTTCTCTGGAAAAGTAAAGCATTCAAACATTTGGAAACTGTAATGAAGTCCATAATCCTCTTACTTTTCTCCTGGGATCATCCCAGGAATATAACATTTCCTTCACTGCCAGTGCCTGTCCTGCAATAAGGTTCTGGTCTCCAAAATGCATAGAATGGTTTCCAGGCAGAGCTCAGTATTTTCTCTTGGAGTGGATAAGTGTGGATATGTGATGAAAAGATGTGCCAGCTTGTAGTTAAAGGAATAAAATGAAATAGAGATTAAGTAATTTGCTTAAGATCTTCAAAATTAATTATTTCTATCTTCACCATTCAACTAAAAGTGCTCTCCCACAAGCCCCCAAAGAGAACTTGTTGTCAAATGCAATGGTCCTGTCTCCTTTCTATTCTCCTTGATCTTTCCTTTCCATTTGACTTTGTTAACTACCTTTTGCTGTTGGATAGCTATTGCTATGTAACAAACCATCTCAAAACTCTGTGGCTTAAGAAAGCAATCATTTATTGCTGTTTATGCACCTGTGGGTAGCTGCAGTTTATCTAGGCTGGGTTCACCTAGGTGGCACTACTTCTAATGAAAACCTGCTAGTTGGCTGGGGAGTCACTGGTCTGTGTGTCTTTCACCCTTTTTCACAGTTCAGCATGCTGGCTATGGCATATTTTTTACTGTGGCAATGGCAGAAGGGCAAGAGAAAAGTGGTAACATCTGAAGTCTCTTAAGAGCTAGACTTGGAATTGGCATCCTGTCATGGTGCCAGTGGTTAAAGTTACTAATAATGTTTACTGTCAAATCAAATCACATGAACAAGAGACAAAAAATACACTGTATCCTCAATGAGGCCATAGCTAGTGTGTGGATGCAGGGATAAGTGAAGAATTGGTATCAGTAACACAGTAATGCAATCTATCATACCCTTGCTTCTTGAAACATTCTCTTCTTCTTTTTCTTTTTAAACACACCCTTGATCCTCTCCCCTTTTATTATTTAATTCTTCTACCTTCAACCGCAGTACTGTATGTAGGCTTTACCTTAGGCTTAACCTTTCCATCCTGACTTTCTCTGTGTTTACGCTCTTCCTAAGAAAGCTTATGTAGGCTCAGACTCCCTGATGCCCTAATGCTCATTTCCAGTTTACCAATTGGGCATTTCCATTTGGAATTGCCTAAACTCATAAACTTTGCTCCCTTGATCCTCTTAAATCAATGTTTGCTTCCAAAACAAAGCTGTATCTCTGAAAAAGACTTGGATCTTTGAATAATTGTTTTGATGTGAAAGGAAAAACAAAAGCATACAAAGTCCCAGTGAAAACCTGTTCCACAACAACAGGAATGGGACATCTCTAGAAATGAAAAGGGAATATATCTGAAAGGAAACCATAATGACAAAAAGAGTATTGAGAACAATTTTCTATGAGAAATGGTTAAAATTACAACTTTTTTTTTAAGTCTAGAAATTATGTAGGGTATCATGACCACCATGCTTAGATAGTTGAAAGTGTGGTGTGGGGAGACTTGAGGGTTTTTTCCGTATGGCAGAACTACCCCCACTGGGTGGACTGAAGGAGGAAAATTGTGGCTTAATATAAGGAAATGATTTATAGTGAGAAGAACTATACAGAAACAGAATGGGCTAATATCTTTATTTTTCATCTGTGTCACTTCTCTCTCCTGAAAAAGTTTTGCTCCCCCTTTTCCCAATTATCCATAAAATTCCTATCCATTCTTCAAGATTATCTCAAGCCTTCATCCCTCCATAAACTCTTCCCTGACTACTCAAATTGTATTTATTCCTTTCATATTGCTAATCTACCACCCCACCCCAACTAAATTAAGAGTTCTTTGAAAGTAGAAATAGGACGTTCTAATTTATAACTTTAAGCATGAGGCATAACACTGAGTTTATACCAGGCATTCAATATATTCTTACTGGCATACTTTTTTTTTTTTGAGACAGAGTCTCGCTGCAACTCCCATACTGGAGTGCAATGGCATGATCTCAGCTCACTGCAACCTCCATCTCCTGGGTTCAAGCAATTCTCCTGCCTCAGCCTCCCAAGTAGCTGGGATTACAGGCACCTGCCACCATGCCCAGCTAATTTTTGTGTGTTTAGTAGAGATGGGGTTTCACCTTGTTGGCCAGGCGGGTCTCAATCTCCTGACCTCAGGTGATCCACCCGCCTTGGCCTCCCAAAGTGCTGGGATTACAGGCGTGAGCCACCGCGCCCGGCCCTGGCTTACATTTTTATCACAGATTTCCTGATTTCTAATCTGGAGTTATTGGCATTTGAACCAGATTGGAATGCTTAAGAATCTGATTGTTTCACACTAATTTCACAAGAGGACTTGGCTTCGGATTTTAAGGAAAACTTGAAGGGAGTAGCAGATTTTGCCATCACTTGCCATCCAAGCTCATATTTTCCTGCTCACCAAAGAAAAACACTGAATCTAGAGATCCTCTAAGATCTTAGATTTATAGCTCAGATAATTTACTGAGAGAAACAGAGTGAATTTGCCATCACTTCTTCATGTCTGAAAATTATTTAAAACAAAAATCACCTGGTGAATGGGCATATGTGATGTGGAGGAATACACACAGCACTGGAGAGCTGTCACTCTAGTTTGTATTCGGGTCTGCCTGTTGTCATAGTTACTGATGTACTCAAAGCAAATTCCCTCCCAAATCACACTCTATAGACCTTCACTGAAAATAAGCTATTCTTCCTGTTTTATTTTTCTCTACCCAAGAATTGAAGCTAAAAAATAGCATCAATGGCATGAATATTTTTACACCCTTAGCAGGATTTTTTAAATACAGAGGAAATAAAAGAGGTTTCATCAAAATAAACACCTCTGATTGAGGTCTCACCTCATTTGTTCAGCAATGATTCATGGTACTGGGGAAACAACTATGATTATGATCCAATGCCTACCCTCAAGGACATCAGAGCTCTATGAGGGAGAGAGATGGGTAAGGGATGTATTTCAACAAAATGCAACTGGGGCTGTGGTGAAAGCCACAGGAACACAGAGGAGGGTCATCTCATTAAGTTTGGGGTGCAGATCCGAGGGAGGTGTCCAACCTGCAAGTCTTGAAGCATTATTGCTGTGAAGTTTAGCAAATGTATTTTCAGTCCCTTTGGGTACAGGATGCCAATGTGACCCTGCAGACTGGGCTCATGGAGCAGTGGCATGCGGAGGCCAGTACTGTAGCACGCAATGTGCTATCACCTGCTTATATTCACACACAGCTCTCCTTTCTGCTCTGGCTGCAGGAACTCCTTCACAGACATCCTTCGTGCCATCTTGCTGTCGTTGGAAGTCCTAATCGAAGATCCGGAGCTTCAGATAAATGGCTTCATTTTAATTATAGACTGGAGTAATTTTTCCTTCAAACAAGCCTCCAAACTGACACCTTCAATCCTTAAACTGGCCATTGAAGGGTTGCAGGTATGTTCAATGAATGCACAATACAAGACCATGTGTGACAACATCCTTTTTTAAAAATTATTGCAACCAAAGTAATATTTATCCTTTGGAGTGGAAAAAGGAAACTTGGATTAAATTCATGTGAGTACTCCATGTTTTTGTCTCAGCCAGAGTTTTAGATACTTTTAAAAATTATCTTTCATTTTCATTAATAACTCCAAATTACTGTTACCCCAGGCACAAATTATCCACTGTAGCAATAATGAATAAAGCTGCAAGATGTTTGGCTTAATCCATCAGAGAGTTCACAAAAATTAAAACTAGGAAACATCTGCTTTATGAGCATGTCATACACAGGGGTGACATGAGGCTTTTAGAAGCATTTTTGTGCCCCAGAAGTGCACCCTGCAGATCACCACTTCCAAGAGTGTAATGTGATACCAAGCTTGCGCTTAAGTGGATCATGTCGGTGCAAACAAAGGAAGCAGATGAAACCCCCTCCTGTTTGTATGACCAGCTATCAGGATTTTGGAGAAGAGGTTTTTGGGCTACATGGAGGGTAGAATGGTTAGTCTCTAGGGTTCTTTCTACTTTCTAAGGATCTGGGATTCTATGAGAAGTAACTCAGAAAGGCAACGCTGCTTAGCTTTCTGGTGACACATTATTACAAATTACAATTACTATACCAAATTAAGGGCATGGTTTGGAGACATTTCGAATCAGCATGGATGAAACTCATGTCCCTTCTTAATTTCATAGGCAGATTAACTCGATGGAGTGACTCTCCCTCCGTAGATGGCAGTTATAGGCAACTATGTATATAGCAAAATATGACATTCTCAGATCAAGTAGTCACTACTCATGCTCTTCAAAGTACAAGACTAAGACCCATTTCAATCATCCATTACACTCCACTGCAATAATTGGTGGGTCTGTTTCTTACATTACAGATTATTCCTATTTGGCCCCCAGCAAATATCTGGCACCTAGTGGGCCTCTGATAAGCATGTATATATTGAATAGATCTTATTTTATTGAAACGTATCCTATTTCCCAGAGGAGCAGAAGTAGGGCAGGCATTTCAGAAGAGAAACAGCAAGTCCACATTGCTCCAGGGATGCCAAATTGTCCTGGGTGGCCACATCATACAGTGTATTTGGGGGACATTTGTAAAATTGCTTTTGAATGTACAGACTACATGGAGCATCCTGCCTTGCCTAATCATAGACTTCTGTGTTCTTTTCCATCAGTCACTTCCTCTTAGCTCTAACTCCTTTTCTCCAACCTCCTCTCACCTAAGCCTCTGAACATCTGATCTCTCTCTCTTTAGAACTTTTATCAAAGGAAGTTTTAAAGTAAGCTTCAGGGCTTAGATCATGTGCTTAAATTATGCTGACCATATTTCCAGGAATTTCTGTACAAACTGCATGTAATCTTATCTTTTTTAAAAAAGATAATTTATTACATGTGCAAGTAGCTGTGATTCAAGTTCTAGCCTTTTATAAAATTTTTTTCTTAAATCAGTAAGGAAAATGTCCTTTATCCAACCCTATGTTCCAATTTTTCTTCCTGAAAATGTATGGATTACTTAATACGTCCCTTGAAAGGTTCAGTAGGTTGATGTGAACCTACTGAGGTCTTACTGAATTAATCCATGTGAATGTGTTTTAAAAGGTAATGCTGTACATAAATCAAAGCTATTCTTGTGGAAAATACTAGAGGACCTTCGGAGGTGCAACTTGGGTCCCATTTGGGCCTCCAGTTGTCATACGCCAGGGTCCAAGATGAATTTCATAATGTCCTACGACTTTGGTTAAGGAATAGCCCTCCTGCCATGGGGAGGAAGCCCGTGGTCCCTGGGGAGCTGAGCTGGTGTACAGTTCCTTCATCAAGGATAGGGGCTCCACCACCCCATGCTTTTAGCTTGTTGACTTGGCCATGCTGAAGAAGCACTCAGGGTCACTGAAGACAATTCTGCTCTTGCTCACAGTGGATGGTCAACTCTGCTCAGCTACTTAAAACGTCTCACTTCAGGCTATCTGCTCTCTGGTTCTGGGATATTCAGATGCCCTGGTCAATCTACTAATGGCTCTCCTAGCAACTTTTTTCAGGTAGCCATTAACCTCTCTGATGTCTTGGAAAAGCCATGAGTGGTACTAAGCAGAGTTCATTCCTTTGTGGTCAGCAGTATTGTGTAAGGAGGGCCCTATACAGGTGTCCATTTATTAGCCACAAAAATTCAAGATAAATTCCAACACTACTGGCAGACTTTAATAGGGAAAGGAAAAGCCACATGCAGCCAGCATCAATGAGAGAAGAAAAACCACGTGCTTCCTTCCTCCCATGCGCCCTCAGAGAGACCTGAAGAAGCCAGGCATCCTTTGGACATGTGGGAGGTTGTGAGGGAGATCCTGTGTTCCAGTGCAGAGAACTTGCTCTCTCTGCTGTCCTGCCTTTTCTAGGGTAGGTGTGAGAACGTGGCCTTGTCAGGGGAATTAAGCAGTCCAATTTGGTGCTAGGCCATCTGGTTTGGGATTTCAGCTGTTTGTTTATAGCATTTGTCTAGGATTACCTGCTTCTCAACATCTGGAGAATTTTGGGCCTTGGGGTACGAAACACTCCCGCCTTCCCTACCCTCCCCCATCTCTACCACCAAATACGTAATACAATACCTCCTGCAGGGACAAGGTGGTTGGGCCCATCCCAGACAGCTCAATCTTTAGGCAGTGAGAATTCAAGGTCATTCTGGGTCAATCATGCACTTTGCATGGTTCCAGGATCC
This sequence comes from Macaca thibetana thibetana, assembly GCF_024542745.1. Lineage (NCBI taxonomy): Eukaryota > Metazoa > Chordata > Mammalia > Primates > Cercopithecidae > Macaca > Macaca thibetana. The sequence goes on along the minus strand of NC_065585.1, from coordinate 83,357,461 downwards.
GGAGCTTTAGTCCTATTACCATGGCCCCTAGTTCTCCATAAAGACAGTTGTTCAAGGAGAACTTTGATTAGTAATTGCTACATGTTTGGTTCTTTGATTACTAATTGTTACATTTTGAGTTCTCTGGGGAGCAGACTATGCTGTGACTAACATGCCAAAGATTTATTAGGGAGTGCTCTTTGGGTCAACACCTGTTGGGGAAGCTACCACAGAAGAAAGTTGGACAGTAGGAGAAGTTAAGCTGGGATTCAGTCATCTTCAGAGATGCCTCAGACATTCTGAAGCCAGAACAAGCATTTACAGATGGACTTAACAGTCGGGGCCTTTATATGCACACAGCACTCAGTCACTGTGTGCTGGCTGTCCTAGGAAGAGGTAGTAAACTTGGGCAAAGTGGTTCTCTTCAGCCAGAGGTTCCAATGGGAGCTGTTATCTGAGAACTGTCTGGCAGCCCTCTCAGTGGCTGGGCAGCATATCAGAGCATCTGTAATAAGCAAAAGATGTTTGGAATCTCTTTTGGAAAAGCTATTACAATGTAACATCAAGGAGCTTCGTTTATTCTGAATCAGGATACATACCTGTGTTTTCTATTCCCAATAGACCCCAAAGTGGATGTGATTCTAGGTAATATAGAGGTGATGGGCACTGGGCTAGCAAGCAGGGGATAGTCTTCTATTTTGGTCTACCAGTTGTATTTCTGTGCTTTAAAAGGTAATTAATACTGCTTCTGACCATAATCATTAAAAAATGGTATGTGCATGGAGTTTGGTTATGCCCTTCATAGACTTATTAATGAGTTATTGTAATGATCATATCGAAGGCTTCTCTTTAGGGATCATCAGATTTTTACGTCAAAATTTATCCTGTATGAGTCAGTCATGAAATGCTAATAGTGTATGTACTATAAATTCCTCCTTTTAGAGCAATGCTTTGAAGAATTGTCATTGTTTAGAATATTAAGTTGCCCCAGTTACATAAATATTCTATAAATATTAGTTCAAAAGATCTTAGTCAAAATACTAATTTTGAGAATGCTTGAAAGTCATGTACTCCTGTTGGGCCGTTTGATCTTTAAATGTGGTCAATATAAAGTCTAAAAGAGCCGTTGTATCTTTTCATTACAATTTGTTTAAATTTTAATCAAACAAAGTAATATTTATGCTACCGTTTTAATACAGCTCAGCGTTATTCTCAGTTCTGCTGGGGATTTCTGGCAGAATGAAAAACATGCTGAAGTCCTGCTCTTGAGCTCTGTAATGTGTCCAAAATCAATTTTTGGAATTATTTTTTTATAAATCACTGCAGCCCAGTGATTACAATCAAGGTACTGTGTTTATCAATGTTCAATCAACCCAGATACTTCAAGAGCTACCTTGCTCAAGTGTTTCACTTAAGAAGAGCTATAGTCTTGTGTCCTGTAGAATATTTTAAAATATTTGATTCCTTGAAGGACCCAGATATTTGTCACGGATTTAGAAAAGTGTGTTTTTCACTTTCCAGAAGAGATCCAGAAAGCGATCTACTTTTTGATTTTTCTCATTTTCATGCTCATGTCATTATGGTCTAGCCATTCTGAACACTTTATCCATTCATTAACTCTTCATTCAAGGTTTATTGTGTGACTTTTTTTTTTCTGTTAGAGTTTTTTTTATAACATTTTTATCAACTTTGATTCAACTTCTTCCAACAGTTTTGAGCTACTTTAGTAGAAAAGGAGGTCCGTTGCTTTTCCAACTCTTTCCGTTTTTTGACCCTAAATTACGACTTTCTAACTTTTAGTCCAGGTAGGATAGAATGTGGAGCAATGCTCAGAGCCTTAGCCAACTGGAAATCACTTATCTCCCTAGTGTCCTTTATTTATTTAATTTTTCTTGTGTGTTATGAGAATTACGCTTTTTTCCTTTCAACTTTTATTTTAGGCTCAGGGGGTACATGTGCAGTTTTGTTACATGGGTAAACTGTATGTTGCTAGGGTTTGGTGTACAGATTATTTCATTACCCAGGTAGTGAGCATAATACTCAATAGGTAGGTTTTTGTTCCTTGCCCTCCTTCTACCCTCCAACCTTAAGTAGGGCCTGCTGTCTATTATTCCTTTCTTTGTGTCTATGTGTACTCAGCGTTTAGCTCCTACTTATAAGTGAGAATGTAAGGTATTTGATTTTTTGTTTCTACGTTAGTTTGCTTAAAATTATGGCCTCCATTTGCATCCATGTTGCTGCAAAGGACATGATTTCATTCTTGTTTTTACAGCTGCATACTATTCCATAGTGTATATTTATCACATTTTCTTCACCCAGTCCACTGTTGATGAACATCTAGGTTGATTCCATGTCTTTGCTATTATGAATAGGGCTGTGACTAACATATGCATGCATGTGCCTTTGTGGTAGAATGACTTATATTCTTTTGGGTATTTACCCAGTAATGGGATTGCTGGGTTGAATGGTAATTCTGTTTTTAGTTCTTTGGCATCTCTTTTTAATACTCCTCAAACCTTGGTTCATTCTCTCTGGCTTCCTTCCCACAGCCTGCCCCCTTTTCCAAAACATGATTTGTTCACTTCCCTTTGACAAATTCAAAGTGCCATACTCACTCAAAAGATTAAAAAAATGAAAAATCTGTCACATCAATGGGCAATGGTAGTTCATGAGTATCAGTGATGGATCACATTGTGATTAGAAATTTTGACAGGTTGGGCAGATGCATTTCAAGTTAGCAGTATTAATATATTCACACCAATTCTGCAGTCCATACGTCAGACATGCAGACATCCTGACTCATGGTGTATTCATCCAACATAAAACTTGGGTCAGCTAGTCTTCTAAACAGGAGTACAGCAAGGAACAAAGCCAACCTGGCTTCCAGGCGCTTACAGTCAGTCTAGGGCTTTACTTCTCCAGGTGTAGTCCACAAACCAGCACTACCAGCAGATTCTCAGGCTTTGCCCCAGACCTACTGAATCAGAGCTGTATTTCGACAAGTCCTTCAGATGATTAGTATGCATGCTAAAGTTTGAGAAGCCCTGCCCTAAAACTGGGTATTATACAAGAACGTGATGGATATCAACGTTAAGCACTGCAGACGCCTCTGGAGGGTTAGTTACCACCCGAAGTACTGACCCCGCTCCCAGAGTTTCTGATTCCATAGATCTAGAGCACAGTCCAAGAATTTACACTTCATGCACACTTCCAGGTGATGCTGCTGCTGTTGGTACAAACCACACTTTGGTGTGTGTAAGAGTAGAGCCCACTGTCTGGGCTTCAATCTTGGCTCTGCTCCTCGAAGACCTCAGGCAAATCATTCACTTTCTGGGTCTCAGTTTCCTCGTCTGTGAAATGTGGTGTCAGTACCCTCCTCAGAGGTTTATAGTGAAAATCAAATAGTACATGCAGCATGCCTGCCAGACAGCCAATGGCCACTCAATGTTAGAGTGTTGTTGAAAGAATGAAGAGGCCAACCCTTGTCTGTGGGCCCATGTGGCTCTAGTACACTCATTTAAATGAAATCACTCTCCATTGCCCCAGCTCTCTAATTCGGATCTCTGAAAATTAGACCTTACCAGCCTGTTCACTGGCCCTAAACAAAAGAGTTCCTTATTTCGGCTCACTATAGATAATGACTTAGGGCGAGATTGGTGTCACCTGCCCACGCAGTGGCCGTTGAGGCACTTTTTCTTTCTGTTCATGTTGTGTGATCATTTTAATTATCACCTGACAAATGAGGGATGAATCTTTTCCCAATGCCTTCGCAGTGTGGTGATTAATGAGGCTGAAACGCACCTCTTTCATCCTGTAGGACTCTCTTCAGCAGTAACATTTATAGCATCTTTTATTAATTTTTACAGTTTTCATGTATTAAAGAATATTAGAACAGATGGACGGAAAAGGATATTTGCATTTTGTCAAGAAGTTGCTTAATTCATGTTTTCTTAACACTCCGGGTATGCTTGAAGGACACTTTTTCTCTAGGCAAACTATGGTTTACCTCCTCAGGTCACAAAGCTGTAATTTTGAATTTGCAAGAGTGCATTATGTTATGATATGAATATTAGAGGAATAAATATCTCCTCTAATGCTCTACCTTGTTAAGTATCAATTAAATTCAGGAAGATAATTAGGGCTAATGACACTCTGGTGATTCTGATGGCAGGCTCAGTATGGCCCATTTAAAATAGTTCCATTTAAATGGGTTTATCTTTGGTGTACTTCCGATAAATGTTGTTTTCGGACTCCCATGCATTATAAACCTCACCAGCCCTCTGATTCATCCATTTAGGAAGCAGTCACTAAGCTGTTACTTCCAGTCAGTCACAAAGATAAACAGATGCAGTTCCTGTTCTCAGGAAGGTCACAGTTCAAAGCAGAGGCAGACTTACAAAGAAATGATTTCTTAAAAATATTTGGAAAAAGAGACATGTACCAAGCTAATAAAATCTCAGAGGAGGAATCCAGTCTAGCCATGTGGAGTCAGGAATGGCATCCTGGGCAAGGTCAGGCCTCAGCTGATACTTAGCAGGTAAGAGTGGAATAGTAAGTGAAGATACAGGAAGTGCTTACAGACGGTGGAGAGAACATGGACAAAGACAGAGAGACAGCTCAGTAGGAGAGAGAAACAGAATTAATTTATTTTTTCTGGAGTGCACAAGTGCCAGGCAAGGAGCTTGTGTGCCCCTGCACCATGCTAAGGAGTTTGTTCTCTTCCTGCAGACTTAGAGAGCCCCCGGACATACGGAAGCAAGATGGCAACACAGATTTTTATTTCACATGGGATTAATTTGGTGGCTATAAGCAGGGAGGGGTTAAAGGCAGGAGAACCAATTAAAAGGCAACTGCAATAATTGACGTAAGAAATGATAAGCATCTAAACTAGAATTCAATAACTAAATAGGAAGAAAGATAAGGCAGTGCTTGAGGGTTCGCTGCGTGGGAAGTGGTGGAGGAGGAGTCAAAGATGAAGGTCAAGTGTGAAGCTAAGGTGAAGGGTGAATGGTGATGCTGACCAGTGAGATCGTGCAGACAGGAATGGGCAGGTGTGGGAGGTAATGAGCATTTTTAGGGGTTAGATATGCTGAATTTAAGATACTGTGGATATCTTCATCATTTACATTAAATCTGAGCTGAAGGAAGAGGAAGAGGTTTAGGATGGATCCATAGATTTGGTGGTACTTGAAATCAGAGGAAAGAAAAGATCATTCAGAAAAAACCTAGGGAGGGAGAAGCAGTGACTGAGAAAAGAACCCACGTGAAGAGCAACATATCATGAACAAGTTAGATGAGAAGCAGGAGAAAGGGGAGATCAGGACAGGAAACTGTGAGAAGAATAAGGACAGAAACTAAGGAACTGGAGCTTTGGAGAGAAACCATGGCAGTGCAGTGGTGGGGGTGTCATCTAGAGAGCTCTGGGTTGAGGGGAGGTGGAGGAAGGAAGATAACTCTGCTAAGAAATGTGTCCACAAACCACAGGTGGTGGGGGCATAGAGGAAACTGGAGGAGACGGAGCAGGAGCATGGTGGTAGAAGAAGCATTCCATCTTACTTTCCGTCGGGCAAGATTTTCATGAGAAGAATGTATTAAGGGCCTTGACACAGCTGGGGGAGATTGATCTTGACAAAGCACTGGCCTCTGTGAATTGTTTAGTTCCCGGTTAATATTTCTCAGTACACCAAAGAAGAGATCTCTGCCTCTCATTATTGTAAAATGAAGTGTGGTATGGCTGTCCAGGGACTCTGTTCTGAATATGCTATGTAATATATTAGTAGAAATGGAGACTATTACAAGTTTCTAGTCCTGTCAGTGTTCTAGGGGAACTAGCATCAGAGTTAAAGCAGCATTTGGCGTTCTTGAAGGGACCCTGTTGGGAAGAAACTCGGTGGAGAACCTTGCCCTGCATAGCCCACCCTCTCTGGTGATTAAACTACAGGTGTTAAAAATAATGCCCTTGCAAAAGATTTAGTAAACACAAGAGAAGAGGAGGCCATTTGCGTAACAGACCAATTCACTGTATCTTCCAGGCTGAGCTAGACCAGAGTTGAGGTTGAAACAGTGTCATGAAAACTATCACTTTTTTCTGTCCATCTCTCAGTCTCACTTTTCTCTGTACTGACTTTATTTTCAGTCAGGATTTTTTTCATAAGGTGACAATGAAGACTGAAAATTTCAGGTACGTGTGACCTCTAGTGTCTGCGTTCTTGGCAGGAATGAGGGGATTGAGAGATTCTCTGGCTAAATGAGATCTTGAGCCCATCCAAGGTTCTACACCTGAACCATAGAGACTAACATGTTGGGAGGTAGTCCCCAAAAGATGCCAGGCAATGACAAGCATTTCCAATTAGAAATTTAAGGAGGTAGAAATTTGAGGGACTTTTTTTGTTGCATTTTTAAACTTACTGACCAATATATCACCTTGGAATTGGAAAGTTGGTTATTGTTTCTGTTAGGCAACTAATTCCATGGATAGGCTTGGGAAAATTGCTTGACACCTGGACACCTGAGATTCTTTATGAGCAAGAACTGAGGGGAATGGACTGCAGCAGTGGTTCTCATACTTTATAACTCCCAGAATCACTGGAGAATTTGTTAAAACCTTGATTCTAGAATCCCAACTTTGGAGCGTCTGATTCAGTAGTTTGGGGTGTGAGGGTAAGAATTTACATTTTCGAGAAATTCACAGATGATGCTGCAGGTGGCTGAAGGACCACACTTAATAAACCCTGGACTTCATAAATCTTTACAGCCCTTCTCATCTTCTAATGCTATAAATCTGTAATTTTACTTCTACAGAAATAGCCTTAGAGCCTAGGTCAGGATGGGAAATAGGTTTGCTCTCACATATCAAATTTAAACGATTAAAATGCAGTATTGAGAAGAATTCTGACGCAAATGCCATGCTCAGCTGTAAAAGATTACTGTGATTGATTCATGATTTTCCTTCAGTGTGGATGGCACCCAGGCAATCCTGCCACATACTGGCTCTCCCTGATGTGGGAATGTCTAGCTCAGGAGGCAGTCTAGTGTTCATGATATAAGAAATAAGCAAAATAACCACAAGGAATGACAAATATGTCAAGCTCATCTTTTCTAGTCTAGGGTAAATACAAGGATGCTGCTGATGATGGTAATGATGATCATGATGATGATAGCAGTGATGGTACCTATTCGTTTGGCACTTAAAATACTTTCACAAACATTTTTTTATTTGATCCTCCCTACATTCCTTTGACTAAGTGTAGCAGGAGAGCGACAAATCATCACTTCAAAATAAGAATATGAAAAACATTGATCGAAACAATCAAATATCAATTTCCAATAAAATTCTAATTGCCTTTGCGGCCAACTATAGACCTTAGACTTTTTGTTGTGTTCCACCATGGGAGAAAGTGTACTTTGTTAGAGTAAATAAGTGGTAACATATAGTCCAAATTCACCAAAGAAGAACATTTGTTGCTGAGAAGCAAATAAGGCCGGGCGCGGTGGCTCATGCCTATAATCCTAGCACTTTGGGAGACCCAGGTGGGCAGATCACCTGAGGTCAGGAGTTCAAGACCAGCCTGGCCAACATGGTGAAACTCTTTCTCTACTAAAGTACAAAAATTAGCTGGGCATGATGGAGGGTGCCTGTAATCCCAGCTACTCTGGAGGCTGAGATGGGAGAATTGCTTGAACCCGGGAGATGGTGGTTGCAGTGAGCCAAGATCACACCACTGTACTCCAGGCTGGGCGGCTGAGTGAGACTCCATCTCAAAAACAAACAAACACACAAACAAAAACAAGAATTGTTAACCCTTTATAGCCCAAAGACAAAATTCCACTGTAGAGTTCCTTTTTAAAAAAAAAAATTTCAATAGGTTTTTGGGGAACAAGTTGAGTTTGGCTACATTAATAAGTTCTTTAGTGGTGATTTCTGATATTTTGGTACACTCATCACCTGAGCAGTGTACACTGTACCCTATGTGTAGTCTTTTATCACACAACCCCTTCCTAACCTTCCCCATGAGTCCCCAAAGTTCACCGTATCATTCTTATGCCTTTGCATCCTGATAGCTTAGCTCACACTTATGAGTGAGAGCATACAATGTGTGGTTTTCCATTCCTGAGTTAGTTCACTTAGAATAATGGTCTTTAATTCCAACCAGGTTGCTGCAAATGCCATTAGTTTGTTCCTTTCTATGGTTGAGCATTCCATGGTATACAAGTATCAAATTTTCTTTATCCACTTGTTGATTGAAGGACATTTGGGCTGATTCCATACTTTTGCAATTGCAAATTGTGCTACTATAAACATCAATGTGCAAATATCTTTTCCTTTTAATGACTTCTTTTCCTGTGGGTAGATACTGAGGAGGGGAATTGCTGGATTTTTATATTTGAAAGGACTTAATTTTTGTGTAAACTGCGTAAAATTGTGTAAATTGTGTAAAAACTCTTTTGACGAGTAAGGTACATTGAGAGAACTACCCAAATCATAAGTGTGTAGTCAGTGACTTTTCAGAAAGTAAAAGCATCTAGTAAACCAAATGCAGATCAAGAAAAAATAGTAACTGTGACCCAGAGATACTGTGTACCAGTGATTGACCCCAATGGTAGTCACTATCTTGACTTTCAAAACCATAGGTCAGCTTTGCTGCAGTTGAGTTTATACAAAAAGAAGTGACTGACCACTTATGTCATGGTGTTCCTATCTGAATCAATCATTTTTTTGCTTGATTCAAACAGGAACACCATGACATAAGTGGTCAGTATGACAACACCTTGGTATCATATCTGTTTGTAACATTTTTATAAAAGATCTGAAACTATTAATGTCTATATTTGTAATTTATTAAATAAACTATTCTTGAAAATTTTAAGCCTAATAAATGCAGTAACACATTGTCTTTGTGGAACTGAATTATACAGCAATTGTATCTCCTAAAATAAAGGATATGCAGCATCAAATAAGTGTCACAAAATGGCTGCATTAAGCCTACACACTTCATTCTTTTTTTGTTATACCTTTTTTATTATTTATTTTTTAACTTGACACATAGTAACTGTACATATTTATGGGGTACATAGTGATGTCTCAATCCGTACAATGTGTAAGGATGAGTTCAGGCTAATTAGCATATCATTATCTCAAACATTTGTCATTTCTTTGTGTTGGGAACATTTAATATCCTCTCTTCTAACTATTTGAAAATACATACTATTTTTAGCTGTAGTGACCTTAACAGTGCTATAGAACCCTAGAACTTACTCCTCCTATCTGGTGATAAATTTTGTACCCTTGAACAAATTTCTCCCATTCCCCTGCTTCCCCATAACCCTCCCCAGCCTCTAACATCCTCTTCTACTTTTTCCTTCTATGAGATCAACTTTTTTAAGCTTCTGCATATGAGTGAGAACATGTGGTGTTTTATTTTCTGTGCCTGGCTTATTTCACTTAACATAATGTATACACTTTATTCTTAAGAAAACACCTCAAACTTCCCTTAGAGACTGTTTATTCTCATTTTACACATAATTCTTGTTGATTTGGTCATGTAGTTTCCAATCTCACCACATACTAGAAGTCTCAATGAAGAATTTGGGTTAAGAGGCTAACTCACATTAGCATACAGACAACATCAAGAAATAACAGGGCCAAGCGCGGTGGCTCACTCCTGTAATCCCAGCACTTTGGGAGGCCCAGGTGGGTGGGTCACAAGGTCTGGAGATCGAGACCATCCTGGCTAATACGGTAAATCCTAGTCTCTTCTAAAAATAAAAATAAAAAAAAAATTAGCTGGGTGTGGTGGCACATGCCTGCAGTCCCAGCTACTACTCGGGAGGCTGAGGCAGGAGGCTCTTGCTTGAACCTGGAAGGTGGAGGTTGCAGTGAGCCAAGATCGTGCCCCTGCACTCCAGCCTGGGCAACAGAGCAAGACTCGATCTCGAAAAAGGAAACAATAAATAAATAAAAATAAAAAAGAAATAACAGCTGAAAGCCAGGGAAGAAACACAAATAACATAAAATTTTACCATTGAAACTAGAAAGCACCATGACTGAGGCCATTTAGAGTCATGTATCTTAGTAGCCCTGAGAACACTGGCATATCATAGAATCAGATATGACGTGCACAGCCATAATCTTGAGCTATCTGGAAGAGTCTCGATCACATTCAACAAGCATTACTGAAGCCATCATGGAAGTGCATAAAATATTAGAGATGTTCATCTAAAATAGCTATCATGTGGTATAAAAATTTACAGCTTAAGAGGTAAACCTTTGGTCATTTGTGTACCTTGGAAGCTCCAGAAATTATTAATACTGATTTTTTGAGGATTTATGAAAGTAAAAAAGTTATTTTATAATAATAATAGTTTCCATATGACCAAGAAAGAGCGCTTTGAAGGTCTGCCTTTTAGATTTCCCAAAATGGAAGAATAATACGTGCTCTAAATGCCTGGAGGTTGAAATCCATAATATTGTCTAAACTCAACTTCTGCCCCAAAAGTCCTACTCTTGGGAGTTCCTTACACATGCTCACTGCAAAAAGATTTTTTCCTTTAAATACTGCTAATTCTGATAAATAAAAATGAGAAAATGCAAATTATACCCAATCCTACTCAGAAATAAACATTTTAAATCTGGACATCTGCTCTTTTCATTTTACAGTAAACAACTTTCTAACCCTTTAAATATTTTACTGCATTGTTTACAATGACTTACATTGTTGTTAAGTTATATGATCATGTATTAATCGACTCCCAACTGCTGAATGTTTAGATTATTCCCAATGCTTTCAGTATTGTGTGAAATGATGACGTGAATCATTCTTTAGCTAAATTTTTGGCCACAGGAATTAACTCCTTAGGATAAGCTTCTAGAGGCGAAGAGCATCTTGAAACTGCTCTGTAGAAGGGCTTTTGATATTCACCAGCAATGTATGAGAGAGTCTGCTTCCTGAACCCACACTGGGTACCAAACACAAGTTTTGGTTATTTGTGGCCTCTCCACAATGCCTATACTGCATAGCATCTTTTTGTTTCAGTTTGCTTTGATTACTAGTGAGGTAATTTGCCATATGCTTATGAAACATTTTTATTCCCTTTTCTGTGTTTTGCCTGTTAATGTACTTTAGCCATTTTTTGATTGGGGTTTTAAAACTCTTGTTTTATTACTAATTTGTAAGATTTTTTTTGTTACTCAAGGAAATTAACATTTTATCTCATTGCAAATATTTTTCATAACTTAAATTAACAAGTGTTTATTTTTGCTGTTCTTTTTTTAAAGCAATTAAAAAGCTTATGTAATCAAGTCTCTTAAACTGCCTTTGCTATAGCAAATCTTTATCCCAAATGTTATATAAAACTCACTAGTATTTTCTTCTAGACTTAGATTTTTTTTGTAATTTAACATTTTAGTCTATCTGAAATTTATATTTGAAGAGATGTGAGGAAGAAATCTAAGTTAACTATTTCTCTATGTATTTTCATTTGTCCTAATACTGATTATTGGATAATGCATCCTGAAATGCACTTTAAAAGGTGGATAAAATCAATGCTGAGGACCTATTAAGAAGGACAGTGATGCCACAGCTAGTTATTCATTGAACTCATTCTGTGAGAAATGTCAGCCAATCTTTGATAAGTATGAGTAATGTGAATTGGCAGAGGATAGAAAGATGAGACTTACTTCAATTCAGCAACTATTTATTCAACTTATCATGGGCCAGAATTTTTAGCAGGTATAGGTGGAGGAACCAGCTGATTGTACTCCCAGGACAAGATGAAGATTAACTTGATGTTTCTTTGGGACCACCTGGAAGAAAAGGAAAAATAAGATGGGTAAGCCAGACACAGGGGTAGTTACTGCAGGCTCAAAAGCTAGACTGAAGATTTGGGAAAATACCTTCACTACTGAGAATTCTAAGGTACGTAGTCATAAAAATGATTTTTTTCTGCTTTAATAATAGACTGGATTTTAGTAATTTAAAGATGTTTAATGGATAGTATTAACAATGTGAAATAACCAAGAAGATTAAGCTAATGCCAGCTCAACTGAAATGTCATTTGTTGAGAGGAGTAATCCTTAATGCCCTAATCTGTAGACTCATTAAGGATTTGGAAGAAACTATGAATGACTTTTTTCACTAACTGAATGAGGATTTAATTAAGATATTCCTTTAATAAAAAGAGTATAAGGGAGCATTAAAGTGGATTTCAAGACTTTGGAAGGGGAAAGTTTGTTCTAAAAGAGAATCTGTAGAGAAGACCCAGTTTTACAGCTTCAGAAGCTATAAGAGAAATGACATCTTGATAGAGCTAAAACATGAAACATTCTGCGATCCTTTTCTCAGGTCAGAGCATGTTATCATAGAGTACGTTGGTACAAAGTTCAATTTTTTGATTGTTCTGGTGGTTTTGTTCTATAATGCATGCATTTCTTTAAATTTATATAATAACTACATTAACCCAAGTATAATACACACATAGAGAAGATAATCAACTTTGAGCATAAATCTAACATTCGGTATTTGAGAGCTGTCTTAGCCTGGGCAAGATGGTGAGACTTCATCTTTACATAAAAAATTTTAAAAATTAGTTGAGCATGGTGGTGCAGGTTTATAGTCCCAGCTACACAGGAGGCTGAAGTAGGAGCATCTCTTGGGACAAGGAGTTGGAGGGTGCAGTGAGTTATGATTGCATCACTGCACTCCAGCCTGGGTGAGAAAGTGAGACTCCCATCTCAGAAAAACAAACAAACAACAATAACAAAAAAACCATTTTTCTAAGTTGGCCTACTCTACTCATCCAAGTTTGTTGATTAATGCTGACCAATGCTGCCCCCTTCCCTGCTCCAGTTGTCTGATTTCCTCTTATTACAAATAAACTATAAATTACAAAATTATAAGTCCCATTTCTGCATTCCCACTGGTACCTCAGCCTGTAGTGATGCCAATCCACCTACCCTTTTATCTCTTAAAAATCTTATCCCTCACTTATGATTAGAATGATAGCCTGGAGCAGTGGCTCACGCCTGTAATCCCAGCACTTTGGGAGACTGAAGCAGATCACTTGAGGTCAGGAGTTCCAGACCATCCTGGCCAACATGGTGAAACCCCGTTTCTACTAAAAATACAAAAAAACTAGCTGAGCTCGGTGCTGCATGCCTGTAATCCCAGCTACTCAGGAGGCTGAGACAGGAGAACTGCTTGAACCTGGGAACCAAGAACCACTGCACTCCAGCCTGGGTCTGTCTCCAAAAAGAAAATATATATTTTAAATCATTTTTTAATTTAATTTAATTTAATTTTATTTTATTTTTTGTTTTTGAGAAAGAGTTTTGCTCTTGTTGCCCAGGCTGGAGTGCAATGCTGCGATCTCAGCTGACTGCAACTTCTACCTCCCGGGTTCAAGCAATTCTCCTGCCTCAGCTTCCTGAGTAGCTGAGATTACAGGCAGATGCCACAATGCCCAGCTAATTTTGTGTTTTTAGTGGAGACGGGGTTTCTCCATGTTGGTCAGGCTGGTCTCGAACTCCTGACCTCAGGTGATCTGCCCGCCTTGACCTCCCAAAGTGTTGGGATTACAGTTGTGAGCCACAGCGCCCAGCTGAATTCTATTGTTGAAACTTTCCAGTGTATTTTGTATTTATCTAAGTATATCTTTCATTTCTAGAAGTTGTGATTTTCTTTTCTTTATGATATATATTTCTTTGAAGTTTTTTTGATTCATATCCTGTATTTTTAAAAAATCTCTTTAAGTTGGTTTTCACCTTTCTCTGGCACCTTCTTGAGTAGCTTAATAATCAACCTTCTGAATTCTTTATCTGGAAATTAAGATATTTCTTCTCTATCCACTGCTGGAGAGCTAGTGTGTCTTTTGGTAGTGTTATTGAACCCTGTTTTGTAATATTACCAGAGTTACTTTTCTGGTTCCTTCTCATTTGGGTAGACTGTTTCAGTGGAAAGATCTGGAACTCAAGGGCTGCTGTCCATATTCTTTTTTTCCCATGGAGTGATCCCTTGATGTGATCCCTTGATGTGCTCTTCCATTTCCCCTAGGGATGGGGCTTCCTGAGAGCCAGACGGCAATCATTGTTATTTTCCTTGTGTCTAGCCATCCATTGGGGCTACTAGGCTCCGGTCTGGTGCTGGAGAATGTCTGCAAAGAGTCCTGTGATATGATCCATCTTCAGGACTCCCAGCCATGAATACCAGCACCTGCTCCAGTGGAGGTGGCAGGGGAATGAAGTGGACTCTGTGGGAGTCCTTGGTTATAGTTTTGTTTAGTGTGCTGGTTTTCTCAAATGGTGGTTATGCTAGCAGGGAAGTTGTCACCTGCTCAGACTCAGAATCTCTGGTTAGCCAAGATGTTGCAGGCAATGGAATTGGCTGTTGTTTTCTCCCTCTTTGGAGCAGGATTGTTCTGTTATCAGTTGCTTGAGTTCGTTGGCCCTCCAGCCAGGAGGTGGCACTTTCAAGAGAGCACCAGCTGTGGTAGTAGAAGGGGAATGTAAGCTTGCCTTATGTTGACCGGGATAAGTATTCAGGTTTCTTAGGTGATGGGCCGGGCCATAGAACTCCTGAGTTTATGTCTTTTGTCTTTGGCTACCAGAGCAGGTAGAGAAAAACCGTCAGGTTGGGGCAGGGTTAGGTGGGTCTGAACTCAGACTATCCTTGGGTGGGGTTTGCTGCAGCCACTGTGGGGGATTGGTGGGGGGTTCTCAGGTTACCAGAGTTACGTTCCAGGGAAAATTATGGCTGCCCCTACTGTGCCATACAGGTCACCAGGGAAGTTGGGGAAAGCCAGCGGTGACAGGCCTCACCCAGCTCCCATGCAGCCAGCAAGGTCAGTTTCACTCCTGCCATGCCTTGCCAGCAGCACTGAGTTTATGTCCAGGCAGCCAGCATGCAGGACTCTCTTTTTAGTTTTTCTGAGGAACTGTCATATTCTTTTCCATAATGGCTGTACCAATTTACATTCCCACTAAAAATGTACAAGTATTCCCTTTTCTCCACATCTTCGCCAACACTTATCACTCATCATTTTGATAACTGACATTCTAACAGGTATGAGGTAATATCTCATTGTGGTTTTAATTTGTGTTTTCCTAATGAATAGAGATGTTGAGCATTTTGTCATATATCTATTGGCCATTCATATCTCTTCTTTTGAGAAACGTCTGTTTAAATCCTTTGCCCCACTTTTTAGCAATTGTTGTCTTGCTATAGAGTTGCTTGAGTTCCTTATATATTTTAGATACTAGCCTCTTATCAGAAGTTTGGTATATGGACACAATGGAATACTATGCAGCCTTTAAAAAGAAGGAAATATTGTCATTTATGACAACATGGATGGAACTGAAGGGCATTATCTAAAGGAAATAAGCCAGGGACAGAAAGACAAATATCATATGAAGTCACATGTGGAAACTCAAAAAGTCAATTTCATAGATACAGAAACTAGAAAAGGGGTTACCAGAGACTGGGGGAGAGGGGAAGGAATGGCGAAAGGGGAAATGTTGACCAAAGGGTACAAAGTTTCAGTTAGACTGGAGGAATAAGTTTTAGTGATCTCTTGCACTGCATGGTGACCACAGTTAATAATAATGTATCATATATTTCAAAATTGCTAATAGGCATTTAACATTCCCATCACAAAAAAAAAATGATAAATCATTGAGGCGATGGATGTGTTAATTAGCTTGATTGAATCTTTTTATAATTTATACATAGATCAAAACTAACATCGTTTCCCATAAATATACACAATTATTGCCAATTCATAACAAATGAATAAAAAATAAATATTAAAAGGAAAAGATTGCTGGGTCCACACACAGTTTCTGATTCTGTAGTGTTGGGGTGGGGCCTAAGAATCTACATCTTTATAAAATTCCCATGTGATGATGCTGATGTGGTTGGTCCAGGGACTACTCTTTTACACTCACTGTTTTAGAGCACCTTCTTGCGCAAATTCTCAATGAAGAACCAAAGTGTTTTGCTCAACATTGCAAAGCTAGTTAGTGACACAACTAGAAACGTCATCGTAAACTTCAGGAGTGGGTTTTCAAGGTAAGATATTTTGACTCTCAACCTGTGCTTAAGGACTATTGTCTCCTTAAATAAAAATTGATTTTGAAGTAATATATATATTTTCCCACATCGTGAGTTATTTCTAAGGTATTGATAAGTTCGACTATTCACCCACTTATCCCAAATTGAAACTCTGACTGAATTCATGAATTTATTCTTTTTGTGTACATAATTGGTGATTTTACTTAATATTTTTGAAAGTTCCATCCTTTTCACTTGATCCCTAGAGCCACTGCTTTGATTTGGGGCTTCATTAGTTGTTTCCCAGAGGACACAACAGTTTCCTAACTTTTCTTTCTGCCTTGGCTAGATTTGCTTTAATTCATTCAAAAGTTTTCATATTCCTCTTTCTAAAAATCAAATCTGTCTTTTAGTATACACCATTTCCTTTTACTGTAATTTGAATACATATTTTAAATTGTAAGTTTAAAAAATAAAAAGTAATAAAAAATTGTTGTAGCATTTTGCAAAATTCCAAAAAGTATGAAGAAAAAAATAAAAATCAACCATAATTCCTTAGCACAGAGAGAACCATAGTTCATCTTTTGGTGTATTTTCCTTTCATCTTTCTGTTGGTCACAAAATTATATTTTTAAAATTTAATTTGCTTTGGATTAAACAGCTTGAGATATAATTCGTATGCCATCTAAGACACTCATGTAGGGTGCACAGTTAGTGCTTTTTGGTATATTCAGAGTTGTGTAACCATCATCACAATTTAATTTAGAACATTTTCATTACCCCCCAAAACACCTCATACCCACTAACAATCATTCTCTGTTTATTATTCTCTGCTTTTACAGGTCTGCTTTTACAACCACTAGTCTACTTTCTGTTTCTATAGATTTACTGATTCTGTACATTTCACGTAAATGGAATCATACAATATACGGTCCTTTGTAACTGGCTTCTTTCTCTCAGCATAATGTTTTCGAGGTGATTTCAGGTTATAGCATGTGCCACATCACCATTCCTTTTCATTGCCGAATATTTCATTGCATATCTATACCAAACTTCTTTATTCATTTGTCAGTTAATGGCTATTTTGGTTGTTTCCACTGTAGGCTATCATGAATAATCCTGCTATGTACATCCCTGTACATATTTTTGTATAGATATTTGTTTTCATTTCGCTTGGTTATGTATCTAGGAATAAAATTCCTGGATCATATAACTCTATATTTAACATTTTGAGAAACTATCAAACCATTTTCCAAAGTGACTGTGCTATTTTATATTTCCACCAACCACGCGGGAGAGCTCCAATTTCTCTACATCTTCGCCAGCCCTGGTTATTGTCCATTTTTGTTCTTGCTGTTTTTTAAATTACAGCCATATTTGTTGATATGAAACAGTATCTCATTGTGGTTTTGCTTTGCACTTTCCTAATGACACTGAAGATCTTTTCATGTGCTTCTTGGCCATTTTAATATATTCTTTGGAGAATTGTTTGTTCAAATTTTGTGCCAACTTTTACTTTTTTTTAATTTTGGAGTTATAAGAGACACATGTCTACATATAATTCCCTGGTCAGATCAAATATTTACTCTCATTCTGTAGGTTATCTTTTTACTTTATTAACAGAATCTCTTAAGGCATAAAGGTTTCAATTTTGATGAAGTTCAATTTATTTATTTTGTTGTTGCTAGTGCTTATTGGTGTCATATCCAAGAAACCATTGCCTACCCCAAAGTCAAGATGATTGACTCCTATGTTTTTTCTAAGAGTTTTGCATTTAGATCTATAATCTATTTTGAGTTGGCTTTTGTGTATGGTGTAAAGCAGGGCTCCAACTTTATTCTTTTGCATGAAGATGTCCACTTCTCCCATCATCATTTTTTGAAGACTATTCATTTATCATTGAATAGTTTTGTTTTCTTTGTTGGAAATCAACTGACCATAAATGTAAGGGCTTATTTCTGGTCCCTCAATTTTATCCCATCAGTCTATATGTCTGTTGTGTGTTAGGACAACACTGTCTTGGTTATTATAGCTTTGCAATAAGTTTCAAATCAGAAAATGTGAGTCACCCAGCTTTATTTTTATATTTCAAGACTGTTTGGGCTATCCAGTCCCTAGCATTTTCATATGAATTTAAGGATCAGCTTGTCAATTTTTGCACAAAAAAGGAGCTTGGATTTTGACAGAGACTGCATTGACTCTCTTGACCTACCTGGGGAGTGCTGCCATCTTGATTTTAAGCCTTTCCATGTATTTAGATCTTTAATTTCATTTAATAATGTTTTATACTGTTTGTTTTATAAGTCTTATTTTTTGTTTGTTTGTTTTTGAGACAGAGTCTTGCTTTGTCACCTAGGGTGGAGTGTAGTGGTGTGATCATGGCTCACTGCAGCCTTGACTTCTCAGGTTCCAGTCATCCTTTCACCTCAGGCTCCCAAGTAGCTGGAACCACAGGTGTGCACCACAATGCCTGGTAAATTTTTGCATTTTTGGTAGAGACGGGGTTTCACCATATTGCTCAGGCTGGTCATTAACTCCTGAGCTCATGTTATCCACCTGCCTCAGCCTCCCAAAGTGCTGGGATTGCAGACATGAGCCACCATGCCCAGCCTAAGTCTTGCATTTCTGTTGTTAAATTAATTTGTAGGTATTTTATTGTTTTTGATATTTTATTTTTTGTTTCCAACTTTTATTTTTAGTTCAGGGGTACATATGCAGGATGGGTAGACTTGTTACTTAGATAAAGGTGTGCCATGGTGGTTTGCTGTACAGATCATCCCATCACCTAGGTATTAAATCCAGCATCTATTAGCTATTCTTCCAAATGCTCTCCCTCCTCCCCTAACCAACTCTCCAACAGGCCCCAGTGTGTTGTTCTCCCCTTGTGTTCGTATGTTCTCATTATTCAGCTCCCACTGAGAACATGTGGTATATGGTTTTCTGTTCTTGTGTTAGTTTGCTGAGGATAATGGCTTCCAGCTCCATCCATGTCCCTACAAAGAACAAGATCTCATTCCTTTTTATGGCTGCATAATATTCCATGGTGCATATGTACTACATTTTCTTTGTCCAGTCTATCACTGATGGGCATTTAGGTTAATTCCACGTCTTTGCTATTGTGAATAGTGCTGCAGTGAACATACACATGAATGTGTCTTTATAATATAATGATTTACATTCTTTTGGGTATATACCCAGTAACCTAGGTCTTTGAGGAATCTCTAAACTCTCTTCCACAGTGGCTGAACTAATTTACACTCCCACTAGCAGTGTAAAACTGTTCCTTTTTCTCTACAACCTCGCCAGCTTCTCTCGTTTCTTGACTTTTTAATAATAGCCATTCTGACTGGTGTAAGATGCTATCTCATTGTGGTTTTGATTTGCACTTCTCTAATGATCAGTGATGTTAAGCTGTTTTTCATGTGTTTGTTGGCCACATGTACGTCTTCTTTTGAGAAGTCTCTGTGCATGTCCTTTGCTGACTTTTTAATGGGGTTGTTTTCTTTTTTCTTGTAAATTTGTTTAAGTTCCTTCTAGATGCTGGACCTTTGTCAGATGGATAGATTACAAATATTTTATCCCATTCTGTATGTTGTCTGTTTACTCTGATGATAATTTCTTTTGCTGTGTAGAAGCTTTTTAATTAGATCCCATTTGTCAATTTTTGCTTTTGTTGCAATTGCATCTGGCATCTTCATCATGAAATCTTTGCCTGTGCCTATGTCCTGAATGGTATTGTCTAGATTTTCTTCTAGGGTTTTTATAGTTTTAGGTTTTACATTTAAGTCTTCAGTGCATGCTGAGTTGATTTTTGTATATGGTGTAAGAAACGGGTTCAGTTTTCATTTTCTGCATATGGCTAGCCAGTTCTCCCAGCACCATTTATTAAATAGGGAATCCTTTCCCCATTGCTTGTCTTTGTCAAGTTTGTCGAAGATCAGATGGTTGTAGGTGTGCAGTCATATTTCTAGGATGTCTATTCTGTTCCGTTGCTCTATGTGTCTATTCTTGTACCACTACAGTGTTGTTTTGGTTACTGCAGCCTTGTAGTATAGTTTGAAATTGGGTAGCATGATGCCTCCAGCTTTGCTCTCTTTGCTTAAGATTGTCTTGGCTATTTGGGCTCTTTTTGATTCCATATGAATTTTAAAATAATTTTTTCAAATTCTGTGTAGAATGTCAATGGTAGTTTCATGGGAATAGTATTGAATCTATAAATTGCTTTGGGCAGTATGGCTATTTTCACAATATTGATTCTTTCTATCCATGAGCGTGGAACATTTTTCCATTTGTTTGAGTAACCTCTGATTTCTTCGAGCAGTGATTTGTACTTGTACTTGAAGAGGTCCTTCACTTCCCTTGTTAGCTGTATTCTTGGCATTTTATTCTTTTTGCGGCAATTGTGAATAGAGTTCATTTATGATGTGGCTCTCTGTTTGTCTATTATTGGTGTACAGGAATGTTAGTGATTTTTGTACATTGATTTTGTATCATGAGATTTTGCTGAAGATCCTTATCAGCTTAAGAATCTTCTGAGCTGAGATGATGGGGTTTTCTGGATATAGGATTATGTCATCTGCAAACAAAGATAGTTTGGCTTCCTATCTTTCTATCTGAATACGCTTTATTTCTTTCTCTTTCCTGATTGCCCTGTCTTGAACTTTCAATTCAGTGTTGACGAGGAGTGATGGGAGAGTGCATCCTTGTCTTATGCCGACTTTCAAGGGGTATGCTTCCAGCTTTTGCCCATTCACTATGATATTGGCTGTGACTTTGTCATATATGGCTCTTATTATTTTGAGGGATATTTCTTCAATACCTAGTTTACTGAGAGTTGTTAACATGAAAGGATGTTGAATTTTATGGAAGGCCTTTTCTGAATCGATTGAGATCATCATGTGGTTTTGTCTTTAGTTCTGTTTATGTGATGAATCACATTTATTGATTTGCATATGTTGAACCAACCTTCCATCCAGAGATGAAGCCTACTTGATTGTGGTAGACAAGCTTTTTAATGCGCTGTGGGATTCAGTTTGCCAGTATTTTGTTGAGGATTTTTGCAATGATGTTTATCAAGGATATTGGCCTGAAGTTTTCTTTTTTTGTTTTTCTCTGTCAGGTTTTGGTATCTTTTTGATATTTTAGATAAAATTAATTTGTTAATTTTATTTTTGGATTCTTCATTGCTAGTGTCTTGAACTACACTTGATTTTTATATACTAATATTTTATCCTGAAACCTTGCTGAACTGACTTATTAGCACTAATCATTTTTAAAATTGGATTCCTGAGGGTTTTATACATACTAGATCGTGTCAACTGAAAACAATTAATTTTACTTTTACTTTTCCCATCTGGATACATTTTACTTTTTAATTTTTTCTTGCTTAAATGCCCTGGCTAGAACAATGTTGAATAGAGATAGTGAGAATAGACATTCTTGTCTTGCTCCTGATTTTATGTGAAAAGCCTTCAATCTTTCATAATTAAGGGTGAGGCTAGTTGCAGGTTTTTTCATAGATGTCCTGTATCATTTTGAAGAAGTTGCCTTCTATTTGTTCAGTTAATCACCACCACCTTATTTTAAAGTCTTTAAATAGGGAAATGAAGGACTTCTTCAAGGTGAACTACAAACCACTGCTCAGAGAAATCAGAGGTGACACAAACAAATGGAAAAACGTTCCATGCTCATGGATAGGAAGAATCAATATTATGTAGATGGCCATACTGCCCAAAGCAATTTATAGATTCAATACTATTCCCATGAAACTACCATTGACATTCTTCATAGAAATAGAAAAAAACTATTTTAAAATTCATGTGGAACCAAAAAAGAACCCAAATAGCCAACCATGACAATCCTAAGCAAAAAGAACAAAGCTGCTGGAGGCTCCTTCTGTTTTATCCCTACTCTTCAGCTCCTAATTGTACTTCAAGACACAGCTCAAGTGCTGGTAATTTCAAAAAGTATGTAAATGCACTAGATCTGGCTTAAGCTCCCCTCTTACGTATTCTCATAAGATGATGCACATATTTTCATGCCAGGATTCAACTTACTGCTCTGCATTGTTGATTTAAGTTTTTGCCTCTTCAAGTAGAGTATCTTTTATTCACAAGGCCTGGAACCCACTCAGTAAATTGATGGATGGACAGACAGATGTATGTATGTTGAGATTTATGCCATGTTTTAATTAAGCATACATAAATTAATAAAAATACTGACACAATTCTAAAATTCTTAGCAGCCATAAAAAACAAGAGACCCTAAAGGCAAATGGAGTTGTTCTAGGGCCTCTGGAATGTAAATTGGGGGAAAACGATTGACAAATAAAAAGGCATGTCAAGCAAAAAAAAAAAAAAAAAAAAAAAAAAAAAGATGTTGGAAGCTAGAGTTCTCCCAGAACTTGTTTGTCTCTTCCTGGAAATAATGCTCTATGACATCCTTATACCCCTCACCCACAATCCCACAATCCCCAATACCAGTTATTATATACTCGATTCAACTCAGAAAATATGGCAGGATATGTTAAGTAATCAACCAGGTTCATATACAAAACAAGTAAGAGCTGTGGCCCGTGATCACAATAAACCAAGTTTCACCAACTGGTTAATGTACACACACAATTCAATGAGATATTAAAAACAGATAATTAAATACTAAAATGAACAGTATAGACATTAGTTCAGTGGATGGAGTGACTCACTTGTTAACAATTATTGTGTGCTAACAATATTGCAGGTACTGGGCTAGATGGTGAGTATATAATGTTGAATGATTCAGAATCCTTGTGCTCAAGGAATTTGTGGTCTACTAAGGGAGTGGTGCAACTTAATGTATAACTTATTATTTATTCAGCAAATTCTTGTTGGAAACTACCACAGAATCTATCCTAGCAGTGCTATGAATATAGCTATGAATAAAAAAGACCAAAATATCTGTCCAGATAAAGCATACATTATGCGTACATACACTGGGGAGAGGCAGACAAAAAAACAAATGTAGTTTGTGTGAGTGTGTGTGCATGCAGACATGTGCGTATATAATGCTAAAACATGATAAGTACTATTAAAAAACAGGTTAGAGTGATTGAAACTACTAAGGTGTGAATAAGAGTGGGTTGCAATTTAAAGTAAGATCATCGTGTTTGGCCTTATTGAGGTGACATTGGAGTCAAGATTTGGAAGAAGAGAGTTTATTGGCCACACAGCTATTGAGGGAAAAATGTTCCAGATAGAAAAAACAGTCAGGGAAATGCTTTGGGATGGAATCATGCATAGAGTATTCACAGAATAGCAAAGAAGCTCTAGTTCTAAAGTTAAGTGACTGGGAATAGTGGTATGGAATGGGTCAGAGAGCGGGAGGTCCTGTCAGCCTTGGGAAGAGATCAGTTTTGGAAAAGTGGAAACAGTTGGAGGACTCGTGGCAGAGGGTCATGCAATTCATTTGTGTTTTAAACAGATTACTCTGGCTGCTTGTAAAGAATAGACTTAGGTACAAGAGGAGATGCAGGGAACCCAGTTAGGAAACCATTGCAATAAGCTAGTTTTGAGATTATTCTAGTGGCTGAGATTGGGATGAAAACAGTGAAAGTGGTTGGAAGACAACAAATTCAGTATGTATTTAAAATTTGAGCCACTGGAATTGGATGTGTGATGTTTGAAAACGAGAAGAGCTGAAGATGCATTCAGAATTTTAGTGGGACTACTACTTAGGAGATCAGAAAAGGATGGGGAGGAGAGTGAAGACTTCAGGTGAAAATGACTGGGGATGGACCCAGGGAGATCAGGAGTTCAGTTTTGCAAGTTGTAAACGCAAAATCTTCCAAGTGGAAGACTTCAGCAGTTGGATTTGTAAATAGTAAACAGAGCTTGGCACAGGATTCCACGAAAACATGTAGAAAGGATATCTACCTAATGCTTTCCAAGGAAATGGGAAACGCTGATTCGAGAAAGGAGAAGAGTTGGCTGTGTGGTCAAGAAGGTTGCAGGAAATGAAGCGGGCATTGAACAATAGGAGCTATTTGGCTACAGAGGGTGTTGTGAGAGAATTCCAGACATAGGGAATAATCAAAGCAAGACCCATAGAATGGGAATAAGCAGAGTGAGTTTGTGAGTATGAGCAGAACCCTGCCTGGAGTGAGGATTCTTATGGAGCTGCTGGCGGATAAACATGGATGCGTGACTTAGGGCCATATTTTGGGGGAACTTGAAGGTCAAGCTCCTCTAGAAAAGCATCCCTTGCCAATTGGTCAGGTTGGAGCTTCTTTCCAAGCCCTCTGCAGCCAGAGTTCACATTTCCATCTCAACACTGTCCAGAGTATTCTGTGAGTCTATTCATTTACTTTTCTCTAGCCTCCTAGGATTGTATGTTTCTTAAGGGCAAATACTTTATATTTTTATTTTTATCTACCCCAAAGATCCATTAGTGAAAGCTGAATAAATGTTTGTTCAAAGAATAAATTATATTTGACACATACACCTCTCGATCATATTTTCATTTCAATACTCATGGGAACTTTTTTAAAAGAAAAATCTTTGCCTATAATGAATAGGTGAAAGATCCAGTACAATTATCTCACATTATAAGAGCTAACATTGCTGGAAAGATTGTAGAAAACAGTTTTTCAAAACAGTCACTACCGAGTGGCAGAGGCAAAGCCCCTTAAAACTGCTAAGGAGGAAACATTGGAAACTTGAAGGTAGATAAAAGACCAGGTTTTTAGGAATAAATCAAAGAGAGGGAAACGGCTGGTGGATTTGCAGGGAGGGAATTTGTCCAGACCAGTTGCATATTGTAGGAGGATGGGAGAGTGAAAGTGCTTACTGCATCTTAGGTATAAGAACCTTGGGAATTTGGTACTCATCCCTTCAGAGAACTGTCAGCAAAATGCTGGGCTCAGCATTCCCACAAGGGCCCCAAGATGAACACCATGGTTTACACAGGAGCAGATTCGATGTCAAACTCAATCCGCAGATCTGGCAAAGAGGATGGGAGGGACTGAGTGGCTGACAGTAACCAGTTACCACCGACTGAGGGCTGGCCACCAGAACCAACTGTGGCTCCGCTCAATGTGGGCTCAGGGGAAAATAGCTGCTGCTTGAGTCACCAGCAATGCACTGCTGGGTATGTTTGAATGTTATGAAGAACTCTCTGGGGGGGTAGTGAATATATGCACTAATTCATTTAAAATAATTCTGTTAGCCACTATCCTAGTCTTGTCTCTAGTCCTAACTCCTCTGATTCATAGAGTCGTATGTTCATTAGCTCATTTTAAAACTCCATTACTTGTTTTCCATAAAGTAACAGGGTCAGTTTGTTCATTGGAGAAAACATCTGCCACAAACCCACGTCTGATTATCCTCAGTTTGCCCTTTAGTCATTCTTTCACATTGAAATGGTGTTTAAGTGAAAAAGCAGCTAGTTCAGCTCCCAACTCAAGCAATTACACAAGGGCATTTCCGCAAGACAACATTCATACTTGGTGTGCAGAATATTAAAAATATGTGTATTCTGGCCAGGTGCAGCAGCTCACGCCTGTAATCCCAGCACTTTGAGAGGCCAAGGCAGGAGGATCGCTTGAGCTCAGAGGTTCGAGACCTGCCTAAGTAACATAATAGGGCCCCTCTACAACACATAATAAATAAAGATGTGTAGTCAAGGGTCAAAATTCAATAATGTTACTATTTTTTACTACTTTATCAAGTACACTGATAAGTGGAACCGATTTTTTTTTTTTTTTTGCTCCTGGGGCAAGGCACTGTGGAAGCTCAGTTCTAGTATAGTCAGATGCCACTGTCCTAATTTATACTGCACCACTGGTGCAAATGACCACACAGTGAAAATGGCAAATAACTCAATATCATTATGAAGATAGTTTTGACCTTGTAGCACCCCTAAAGTGGTCTCAGGGATCCCTACAGATGGCAGACCACAATTTAAGAATGACTGCTATACAGAAATTTCTTTGCATATACTAATTTTTGTGTACTTCAAATTCTTGAGTCAAAATCTATAAAAATACTTTAAGGTGCCTGACATGTATTAACAAATTGCCTTGCAGATAAGGTCCTCCTAAATAATTCACACTTTCCTCTACAATGTATGACAGTCCATTTTATCAGCCAAACACTCTACGGCATTGGAGCTCCTAACTATGTCCCGTTTGTAAGTAAGATGGAGTCCAAATTGTAACTCATGGCTCAATTGTGTCTGAGCCAAAAGCAGTAATTTCTCTTCAATTTCCATTACTTCTCCCAGCTTAGATATTTCAACAATTCAATACATTCCTCCCATAAACTCCAAACTATTCTACAAAACAATACTTGTCACAACAGATCAGTAAATTTAAAGAAAAGAAATAGTGATAAAAATAAGTGCATGACCCATTGCTTTCTCTCCTCTGTACTTCAAGAAAACTCTTCTTTTTAAGCTAATTCACTACATATGCTAGCAATCAGTTGTGTTCCAGCTCCTTTAATCTAAAAAGTGATTTTTAAGCTATAATCATAATCATAAAATTCCAAGGCAAAAATATTTAATGTATAATCCTAGAAATGGAAGGAAGAAAATGTAAGCTAGTTTCTGATTAAGTCACGTGATTCCAGGAGGTTTGACATAACATTCTTTTTATTTTTTTTGGAGATGGAGTCTTGCTCTGTCACCCAAGCTGGAGTGCGTGGCAGTCTCGGCTCACTGCAACCTCCTCCTCCCAGGTTCAAGCAATTCTCCTGCCTCAGCCTCCTGAGTAGCTGGGACTACAGACATATGCCACCACTCCTGGCTAATTCTTTGTATTTTTATAGAGATGGGGTTTCACCGTGTTGCCCAGGGTGGTCTCAAACTTCTGGGCTCAGGCAATCCACCCACCTCAGCCTCCCAAAGTGCTAGGATTACAGGTGTGAACCACCACACCCGGCCGACATAAAATTCTTTCTAGGTAAAATTGTATAATCAAAAATTCTCTGAAGGACAAGATTCTGTAGTTTTAAGGATTTTACTAGGTATATTGAAATTCATTATAATTAGTGATCATTTTAATAGGATAAGATTTATCTTAGACAAAGATCAAAGGAATTTAACTACCCAAAGGACCATCTCATGATGTACATTACATTGCACATGATAATCCCACAAGGGGAA
Organism: Macaca thibetana thibetana; assembly: GCF_024542745.1. NCBI lineage: Eukaryota > Metazoa > Chordata > Mammalia > Primates > Cercopithecidae > Macaca > Macaca thibetana. The sequence goes on along the minus strand of NC_065585.1, from coordinate 83,330,300 downwards.
TTCCTCATAGGCTGAGTGCTGGGCAGAAAACTCCAGAGAACATTTGGTTGGTGCCTAACCTATGAAGAATACCCAGCACCATGGCTAGAACATATCTAGATACACCATAGGTATTTATTCATCCTTTCAAAGCCTGGTCCATCATCTGTAATTTCCCCTCATCGGAAAAGGACATGTGTTCAAGAGGGAAAGTGTTATTTCTAAAAAGGGATGTTAAGCCTCATTAAAAAGCACAGATATTAATAATTTCAAATGCAATTATGCCTAACAGACTATTAATATCGTAAATGTAATCTTGTGGTTAGGATTTGCTAAATCAACACATCAATAAACTCTAGTTGTTTGTACAATTAAAAAACCTATTTTCACACTTATAAAAGTGACATTTGAAATTAGAATAAAGCAGGTAAAGAAACATTTCATTGTGGATGACAACAAATTTTGTGCAACTGATTTTTAAATCAATTATTGGAGGAAAAATAGATTCAGTTAATACAACTTCCATTCATCCTCAAGAAAGAAATTACATGTTCAATAAATAAGTAATCTGGTAATTAAATAAGCCTTTTAAGTTAAATATGCCTTATAGTGCATATTTAAGCTTTTAAACAAATACTAAAAATATGAGAGAATTCTTTTTTAATTCTGAATTTCAGGGATCTCAATAATTGTATTAAGTGTGGTAGAAAAGGGTGATCAGCAAGAAGTAAGGACCAAGCCAGAGCTTTTTCTTTGCCAGTTCAAGTGTTTCAAAAGACAATGTTCATGTCTAATGGAGAGACGACTTAAATGTACTTATTCACTGGATGAGGATTTGTTAAGTGTTTTTCATTTGCTAAGTTTTGTCTACAAAACCCAATCAGATCTGAGCCCTAATCTTCCACTTATTGATACTAGTATTTACAAAGGTCTTACTAGTATTTACAAAAGTCAGGCACTGGTCCAGGCACTTCAAATAGGTGGGAGGCAGGATAGACAGGTCCCTGCTCTTCTGTAGTTTACCGTCTATTGGGTGGTAGGAGAAAAGGGACAACAAATAATAAACAAGTAAGCAAATGAATGAACGAGACCATTTCAGAGAGTGATTAATGCTAGCAAGAAGACAAAACAAGAGGATGTAAGGAAGTCATAGAAGTACATTTCAAAAGGGAAAATTTGAGCTTAGCTCTAAATGACACAGGGAAGGCAGACATGCACAGAACCAGGGTGGAACTTCAAGACGGGGGAAACGGCAAGTGCAAAGGCCTTTAGAAAAAGAGTTGAAAGAGATTCAATTGAAAAGATAGGCAAGTGGAAGCTTCCTCCTTCCCCCAGCTGCCCACCTCATCTGCCCCAAATCTTTACTACATGATATTAGAATCTGATCTACTTCTTTTCTCCAGACCTGGAAATCAACCCACCCGGCCAGGGGACTGGGTTTTGTGAGCCTCTAGCAAATTAGACTTGATTTTATCTACTTAGTTGTATTTAGGAGTTTTTATATTTTACATGGAAGCAGTATTAAATCAAACAATTTATAAACCACTGTTTATAAGTGGAGAAAGTAAGCTCTAGCCTGTAAGAGCAATTTATAGTCGAGGCCAGGGTTAAAATACCTGGAACTCCCAGTGCTATTCATCTTGGGGAGACACATTGCCTTTTACTTTCAGTCACTCTTGGGCTGAAACATGACAGCTGTTGATCTACTTGAGCGTTGTTAGCAGGTTGAGAACAGTGATCTATAGAGTAAAACACTCAGTGCATTAAGAAAAGTTGGCATCTCAAAGATAGATACCCAGAGTTTATGGGGAGATGATGGTCTCCATATTGTTGACAGAACACCCCAAATTCTCAGGTCACTCATCAGCATGGTTATTAATCTTCTTCTCCAAGTCAAAGGAAGAAATATATCAGACCTAAAAACCCTAAGGGAAACAGAAAAAAAAAAAAAAAGAGACAGGGTAATTTATAAAAAAACATTTTGAGTTTTGTTTTGATTTTCTTAAAAAGGACAATTTGGTGAGACTATTAAAATCAGGCATATTTCAATATGACTGACACATATAATATATAAACATTTTTGAATAGGTAATCCATTCACAAGGCACATAAATCAAAACAATATAAAGAGGTAGTCAGCAAAATGTTTCTATTTCATTTCCACACTTCTTTTCCACTAGGGTAACTTTTTATTAGTTTCTTTGTCTTTGTTTTTTGTGTGTGTTACAGAAACAGAAATACATATTGTTGTTTCTCCTCTTTTTTATATAAGATTTCATATTATATATAGTGCTGTACACTTTGCCTTATTATTTAAACAGTATGTCTTAAGGATCTCAGTATAGTATTTCAGAGAATGGAAATCTTTCCCCATCAGCCCACAGAGAACTCCGTCCTTTTTTCTTTTCCATGTGCATTGTATCCTATTAAATAAATGTACCACAATTTGTTAAACACAGTCCTTTATAAATGGATATTTAGTCTAATTCCACTCCTTTGCTACTACAACCAATGCAGCAATGAACGTTTGTTCATAACATCATTTTGCACATGTACAATTATCTACAAGATAAGGTCCCAGAAGAGGGATTTTTGTGTAAATTAAAATTATCCATTTGTAATTTGGGTAAGTCCATGGCGGGGGTGCGCTATCCACTACTGCCAATAATGTATGAGAATGTCTACTTACCCAATAGAATGTTTCCTGATACTCTTATATTTTTGACAACCTGATAGATGAAAAATGTCACAGTGAACTTTTATTTTGCATTTCTCTAGTTATGATAGAGATGGATCATTTTTTCATGTTTAAGTGGAATTTATATTTCTGTTTTGCTAATTTTTTGTCAATATCCCTTCGCCATATTTTTATTATGGTTTTCTTAATTTATATTAAAGAGAATCACTTTTTGTGGTATGAATTGCAAGTGTTTCTCAATTTTCTTTCATTTGTCTTGGCTTTACTTGCAGAGGTATTTTTGGTTTTTGGGTTTTTTTTTTTTTTTTTTTTTGCTAGGTAAAAGGATATTTTGTTGTAGTATTTATCAATCTTATATAGCTTCTGGATTTTCTCCTAAAATTATATAGCTTCATTTTACACTTAAATTCTTTATCCATTTGCAGTTTATCATACTGTACAGTGTGAGGTGTTTTGTTTTTGTTTTTATTTTTTTTTCCTAGAAGACTGCCTACTTGTTCCAACACAATTGGAGACCTTTATTTTCCCCCTTCTGATTATACTTATCATCTCCATCATATGCCATATATACTTGTGTTTATTCATGTAGAGATACCACATTGCTTTAATTATTGAGGTTTAAAAATAAGTTGTAACATCCAGTAGATCCAGTTTCTTTACATAATTCTACATAATACAAATCCATCTGCTGTGAATAGAAATAGAGTTGATTATCCAAAGCCCATTGTGCAATTTCCTGGGTCAGAAGCCATTTGGCCTCCATCAGAACAGCCTTCTTCGCTCTACTTCTGTTCTCTGCACACCTGCCCCACTCTCCACTCCATCAGATTTCTTTCTTTCTTTCTTGTTCTTTTTCCTTTTCTTTTCTTTCTTTCTTTTTTTTTTTTTTTTTTGAGACAGAGTCTTGCTCTGTCACCCTGGCTGCAGTGCAGTGGCATAATCTTGGCTCACTACAGCCTCTGCTTCTTGGGTTCAAGCAATTCTCCTGCCTCCACCTCCCCAGTAGCGGGAACTACAGGCATGCACCACCACACTCAGCTAATTTTTGTATTTTTAGTACAGAGGGGATTTCACCATGTTGGCCAGGCTGGTCTCAAACTCCTGACCTCAAGTGATCCACCCGCCTCAGCCTCCCAAAGTGCTGGGATTACAGGTGTGAGCCACCATATCCAGCCAGATTTGATTACTAAAACTGACATTTGTGGGCACCGAGAACCTTGTTCTCCTCCTGTCCTTGTGCTCTCCTCCTATTTGTCAGATGGACAAATGCAGTGCTTTTTAAAGCTTCCACATGTGGGGGACCTATATCTGCGTTCTAGGCTGTTGGATCCAAATCCTACAAGTTGTTCTGGAGAGCAAATAATCATTAAGTTTCTGTAGATTCACTATAGAAATATATGCTTCCAAGAATGTGTGTAGGAGAAATAAACATAAAGGACATAAGGAAAAAGAAAAAATAAAAAAGTTGTTTCTCAGGTTCCAGAGGTTGTTGCTTGGCTTTGAGCAAAGCACTGAATTCCTCCTGTCTGCAAGGCAGCCTCCGCCCACCCCGCCCCAGTGATGTGAAGTGACAGGTAAGCCCCTGACAGCTAGAGAAATTAATACAGAAGCAAACCTTTATGTCTCCTCCCCTTTCTGAGCAATGGAGACAGAGGGTGGGTGGGATCGAGAGAAGGAGAGAGAGAAGATAGAGAAGAGACTGCAGGAGCAGAGAGAGAGAAGGGGGATAAGATAGAGAAAGAAATTAAACACGCAAGAAGAAAACTTCAAAAACCCTATGTGGAGGCAGCAGCTCTCCAGGACTAGCAACATTGTAGTCATTTTTAAGAACCTCAGGCACTGACAGCATTTTCTCTGTGGGTATTTCTGAAGAGGGATCGTCCTGTCACATTTGTGGTCGCAGGTCACAGGAGTGGGAGTCCTGGCAAACCTCCTTTACTGAATGGGCCCTGGCCTTTCCTCCTGAGCCCTCCCATGGTGGGGCACCTTCCTTCTCAGTCCCTAGTTCAGGGCTGTCATGCAGCAGAGATGTCGCCCCATGTGGTGCTTCAGAGTCTGGGAATGGCCTGGGCATTTGAATCAGGAGATGCAAATCCAACGCCTGCCGCAACCCACCTTGGGCATTTTGGGTATCTGAGGGTCACCCTCATCCCTTCCTATAACATACTGTGAGGGTGGAGGTGGGCCAAGTACTCCGTGCTGGAAACCAGGAAAAAGGCCCAAGGGGCAGGGAAGCCTTTACCGAGACAGGGTGAACGCCAGGGCTGGCCAGTGGAAAGAGGCCAGGCCTCTTCCTAGCAGTGATCATCTCAGCATTCATTAGCAAATATTTCCTCAGCATTCACACCACACTAGGTCCTGGGGATAAAACGATGGGAAAGGAAAAGTTCCATCATTATAGAAAGTGATGATTTGGTGGAGGATGTGAATATATATACCAGTAATTAAGACATACATTTTTCATTATTTCTAATAAAAATGTTAAATGTTAAAAAAGAGCACACATACTATGAGATATGTACTGACAACCACAGAAACACAGGGACAGGACCAAATCAAAGAAAAAGCAAAAACAAAATACTGTGAAGGTTTGAAAAAAAAAATGGCCACATGTTGTGGAGGTCTCAGTGGAGACTTTGGGAGGAGGAGGATTTGACTCAGGCTTGCACTCAGACCTCAGAAAATAGGTTAAATTATTACAGAAGCTCTGTATAGGTATCACTGTGGCTATAAGAAGGGATTACTGGTAGGGATGGGGCTGGGAGGCATTCCATGGTATTCATGAATCTTCCTTACTTGTGCACAGCCCACGTGCTCTCAGGTATGCTGGCAGTGCATCTTGTAACAACCAGAGATGGTGCAGCCTTCTGCTTTTCTGCCATTGCACCTCCGCTGGTCATGGAACAACAGTCCTGGTAGACACACGTGTTCCAGGAACAACAGGAGCCAATTTAGCTAAGACTAAACCACACATAAGGGGAGGTAGTGAGAAATTAGGCTAAGACCTGGGTTTGAGTTACTTTTTTAGAGGACCTTGAATGTCAGCTAATGAGTCAAGAACTGGTATTAAAAAGCTCTAAATTCGTTAGCTTTTCCTAAACCTTCCTATCAGAATCGCCATAGAGATCACTAAATTGCAAATCTTCATTCTCCTTTGATTATACTAGTTTTTCCCCCACACTAATAATGGATGCTTATTTCCTCTTCAATTTTTGCTTTCCTGACTTATGTTTAGAAGCTTTGATGTATTTTTGGATTTAATCTTTTGATTTAATCTATGTATGAATGATCCCTAAGTGCTGTTTTGTAAACAGCTTGTTATTTTGTTGAGGCCTTTGAAATTGGTGAGTCTGGAGAAGTAGCATTTCACTTAGTACTGAGAGGGTGGAGCCCAGCCCAAGATCTGTATCCCAATCCCATTTGAGTTCTATTTGAAACCCCTGGTAGAAGATTTATTTTATGGGCAACTCATATGCTACAGTAATATTCACAAAATACAAGGGATATATCATATTCCAGTAGTATTGCAATACAGTTGGTTTTGGTTATTCATGGCTGTTGTCGTAAACCCCTACTAACTTCAACAGGAAAGGTACCAGATTCAAGATGCCAAAGAAGAGACCCAGAGCCAGCTAATGAGACATGGGGTTTTATTCGAGGCTTACATACAGGAGAAAGAGTCCAGTGATGGTGGGCTGGACAGGAGAACTGCATTAATTACAGAAATGATCCAGTGGTAGTACGATGGACGTAATCATCTGCTTACCTACAGTCCAGTGGTGGCAGGCCGAACACAAAAACTGCAACTGCTTACCAACAGCATGCTGTTTATACAGTATTTTCACTTAACACTCTCCCCTTAACAACCTCCATCTGGTAACCTTCATGTAACCCAAAACTCAAGGCTTTAATACCCTGTATGGCTTGTGTTTCAGAGGATGGACTGGGGGCTCAGGTGTTCCTCATAGACAAGGAACAATTCTCTGGGTTGGCTACTCCCAGATTCCCTAGCTTGGACCAACATTCAGGTGTGTCTGCCATGCAGGGCTATTCTAAGGGTGTGTCCAAGGTACTGCTGCCAGAGGTGTTTACCCTGCAATGGCTAATGCACAGGGTGCTCCTTAATCTCATATATATATATTTGCAGGGAGTTACTGATGATTCCAGAAATGTGATTACTATTCTGGGCATTGAACTTACAGGGAACTGCATTTCTAGTTTCAGACAACTGATTAATAAATTAGCCTGGAGGACCTAGTCAATCAACAGATATTGTGATGTGAGTATGGTATGTGCCCACCAATGGTAATAAGAACAACATGAAATAAAATTAAATGAGGGGAGGGAAAAATAAATCTGGCTTCCTGCCCCAAAGTGGCTCACACCATTGTAAGAAAGATAGATATGTGAACAAATAATTATAAAGAAAACTGAGCGTACGATAATAAAGGCATTCCCAAGATGCTATGAAACTCTGAGAGAATGGAATGCATTACGTGGGAGTTGATGTGATTAGAATTAAGAAAGGCTCCGTGGCTGAAGTTGGATATGCCAGGGGATTTTCAACAATAAATAGGTTATTAAAGATGAAGAAGACAAAAAGGGCACTGCAGCTTCACTTGGAATTTACCGAAAATGTTTTCTTTTCTTATTTTTCCATTCTTTTTTTCTACTTATATTGAGCTGAGATTTTTTTAATGGCACGAAGTGGGGACAGAATGAAGTATCTCTGATAAACAAAGATGTATTGTGACCTGCCAGGTCTCTGAGTTGTTTCTCCAAGAGACTGAGAAATGCCCTCTGTGTTGACTGGGGCTGCGAGTAGGTCAGAGTCTCCCAGACTGGTATAAGGGACCAGCTCATCTTACTTTACTGTTACCAGCCTGTAATCAACTGAGGAAAGCTGAAGTCCACAGACGAAGAGAAAGAGAAACACCCTTAAGGTGTTGAGAGTTAATATGATTAAAATGAGCCCATCAGTGCAGGCACAAACCTTCACTGATCCTCTCAGTCAGGTAGCTTCCCCCAGGCCTGCTTGGACAGATGAGATGTCAAATGTGCTTCTCATCCTCACAGCACCTGCCTCTGCTCTAGGTTTTCCAGCCAGGGACAATCCACCTACTTATCAGGCAATTTATTAACATATTTTATAGATTCATAAAGTTTAACTTGTTCTCCTTACTTCATTGTAAGCCACAAAGAGGCAGTAGTTAGGAGCCATTTGGGGTTGGGAAATGGGAATAGTTAACCAAGGTTTCCCAGTCCAAAAAACCGAGCAATTGCAATGCTGCTCTGGGCAAAGGCCCAAGGCTTTTGGCTTAATTATGCTCACTGGCTCTTGCCTCATCTGTATTCTGAGACCTTTTCCCCTCAAAACACTTCTCTCTGTATTTCTCTACTCTCACAGGCTTTGTTATTTCACATTGGGCCCACATTTTGTGTTATTCATTTCTGCCTAACAGTTTCCTGAGGGCAGGAGCAAAGGGGGGGGGCTCTGAGTGGTGGCCCAGGTGGTCACCCAGCATAGCCCCATGCTAGAAGCTGGGGCACCTGCCCTGTTGGTCACAGCATCTAGGGCTGCACTGCTATCACCATCCCAATCTCTTCATTTTTCAGTAATCAATTTGTGGTGGGATATTATCTAGTAAAATGGGGTAAAATCTATAAGAAGAAAAAATGACACAAGGACATTCTCAATTGTCTTTCAAATGATCATGGCTAAGCCATCTTAAGGTAAAAAACTTTATTCAAACACATCAAAATAATCAGCTGTTCCATAGATTCTCCACTCCTGGTCATCAAAAATGCCTGGGCGACTGCTCATGGGATCACAGACCTTCCAGAATGTTAGCAGAACTGTAGAATTCCAGGGGCCTTAGAGCGGCATCTTCCACGGGTGCCAGTAAATGCTCCATGCTGTTTGCTTTCAGACATGCACAATGTTTCCAATGATTGGCTACCTACCCTCTTCATTGAAGTGATGAAGTTGACTGCATGTGTGTGATTAACAAGGGAGCAGACTAGTGATCCCAAATGGTGTACGAGATGATCCACTGACGGATAGGAAGAAAAATTTTATTTTCTATCTTAGTTGATTTTTATCCATACATTAATTCATGCATGAATATACACTACCAAAAAGTTTGGAGACCCTTAAACTAGAACCTGACCAGCAGGAAACAAAGCGTAGTGAATCCTCTGGAACACTCATCCAAAGCATACATGCAGGGATGCTTTCTTGCTGTGTGTGGGCTGACAGGGGGTTCCCAGACAACACTTGGACTAGAGCTAAGAGGAATCCTAGCAACCTGCAGATGTGGAGACATGTGCTTGCATGACAAGGTTATGGGACTTGTAAAAGAAGGAAATAACAATCTTCCTATTTTGCTTAATTTATGGAATTTGAGAATTATGCATTTATTTGTAGTAGTGATATTTTTCTATTACCATTTTTTCCCTAGATTTCAACAATGGTTTCCTAAAAAGCATTAGTTGAACAAGATAGATAGATAGATAGATAGATAGATAGATAGATAGATACATACATACATACATACATACATACATACATACATACATACATATTCCCATGCCTAGAATAAATACTAGAAACATTAGGTGGGGAAAATAATGAATTTTGTATTGGTTCATCCCATGATGATCTGTCACTTGTGTTCAAGGCCTTCATTCTTCTCTATTTTTGCTATCTTGCAAAATATGAAACATTGATGTAAAACACCATATTGAGTCTCACATCTCTGCATAATGGGCATTAGCTCCATCAAAAAGAGAAAGAGAAACACCCTTAAAGTGCTGAGAGTTAATATGATTGCAGTGAGCCCATCTGTACAGGAACAAACCTTCACTGATCCCCTCAGGCAAGTAGCTTCCCCCAGGCCTGCTTGGACAAAACATGTGCCAGCAATGGACAGAGCTTCCGCCTAGTAATGCAAAAATGGAAAAGGGGTAACCTGAGCAACCATGGAAACCTTCCTTGATGCAGTTCCCAGCTGAAGCAGCTCCACTTTTCTTTGATTATTTATGGTTCTATACCTTGGGCTTTAAAGATGAAATTTAGTCTTGTGAGATGAAAAGTTCCATCAGCCAGAATTCTGGAGAGTTTGAGAGGGTGGAAGGGGGATTTGGCCAAGGCAGCATGAGACTGATTCTTAAGAGAATAGCAAGCACAGTGGAAGCCACTTCTCGCTGTGTAGCAGGGGAGGTAATTGACAGCAGTGGTAACACAGGGATGGAGAAGGAGAAAATGATCTGAGGGCATACCTGGCATAAGGAGACAGAGAATGACAAGAGAGATGGGGAAGACAGGCAGGATGAGTGTCAAGGGGAGACTGTGGGCTGGAGAGAGAAGAGAAACCCTGTTGGGGAGTTGCTGCAGGGCATGGAATGAGGAGGAGAAAGACAATGATCTCTAAACATAAAATTAAGAAATTCAGCTTAACATTAAGAAAGCACCTCCATCCTCCACTCCAGCCACTTGTGAAAAGCACTAAATACAACACTGTATTTGAGAAACATGAAATACATCTGAATCTATGCTATATTTTTTCTTCCAGACGTTTGTTTCTTTGAATGTGATACAAAGCAGAAATGGAACCAAGTAAAAGTTTAATTTTGCTCTGCTTGTTGGACTTTCTGGTGTTCTGGCACTCAAAACAGAGAATCAGGTCAGAAAATATCCTATGGCATCTCCCAACTAGGTACTCACAATGCAAAACTATAAAGACCTTGGTGTTGTCCACCTGGTGGCTGTCCTCACTCTCAGAGCCAACTGGTCCACAGTCAGTCCTTTCAGTCCAAATGTCTTATCCCCCGGTACCAGAGCACTTCATGTTGCTTTGGTACACTGCTCTAAATCCTAACAAGTTGCAATGTGCTTGTTCTACAGAAAGGATATAGCTGCCAGGAGCAGAAATCTCACTCTCAACCAGAATATCTGGAAGGGAGCCTGGCTCTGCCTGCTACTGCCCCTGTCACCTAAGCAGATCCTAGCTTTCCCCCAGGCTATAAAAATGAGGAATTGCTGGTCTCAACCTCATAGGATTATTAATTTTTTTAATGTAAAATTTATATTAGAGCCAGGCATGTTGGTTTGCAACTGTAATCCTAGCTGAGAAGGCTGAGGCAGGGGGATCGCTTGAGCCCAGGAGTTTGTGACCAGCCTGTGCAACATAATGAGACCCCAACTCAAAAAACCCCAACTATTTGTTATTTCTTAAATTGCAGAAATAATGCATACTTATTTTACCCAATGAATCAGGTGCTAACACCTGTTACCTAACAAAGCTGAATAAAAGCAAAGACAATTTTCTCCCTTACCCCCTCCATTACCACTCTTCTGCTATAGGCAATACACATTCTATTACTAACGTATATTCTTCTACCCTTTCTCCATACTCATACAAACATAGATAAATAAATATGGTGGAATTTCATTTTTACCAAGTAGTACCCACAATATATACTTTATTCTGAAATTAGATTTTTTTTTCCACTCAATATATTGTTGTTTTGAGGAGCAAATGAAATGAGATTCATGAAAGAGCTTGGTAAACTGTAGTCACCACTCTGTGAAGCTTACAAGATGATCAGGTAGCTTGGAATTAGGTCACTCAACCTACTCTCCCTAACATCAACAATAGAGCAGCTGAGTGAAGGAATGAGTGAGAGTTGACTGAACACAAGTAAGTCAGTAATGCTGTTGCAGAGAATGTGAAATTGCCACATCTGCCTGCTCTGGATGGAGGCTGCATCAGTGCCAACAATGTGAGGATCCAGGGGCTGGGGAAGAAGAGGGCCAGGAACACATTGTCCATGTTTGGCCCTAGAACCAAGTACACTGCCTGGCACAAGTGGTCAATAAATATGGGATGATATGGGAGAGGTGTTGGATGAAATAATGAATAAATCAGTGAACTTTAAAAGGAACAAATGAAGGCACAAACAAGGCCACAAATAAAAATCATTTATTGGCCGGGCGCGGTGGCTCAAGCCTGTAATCCCAGCACTTTGGGAGGCCGAGACAGGCGGATCACGAGGTCAGGAGATCGAGACCATCCTGGCTAACACGGTGAAACCCCGTCTCTACTAAAAAAAAATACAAAAAAATAGCCGGGCGAGGTGGCAGGTGCCTGTAGTCCCAGCTACTCGGGAGGCTGAGGCAGAAGAATGGCGTAAACCCGGGAGGCGGAGCTTGCAGTGAGTTGAGATCCGGCCACTGCACTGCGGCCTGGGCGACAGAGGGAGACTCCGTGTCAAATAAAATAAAATAAAATAAAATAATCATTTATTGGCTGGGTGCGGTGGCTCATGCCTGTAATCCCAGCACTGTAGTAGGCTGAGGCGGGTGGATCATGAGGTCAGGAGTTCAAGACCAGCCTGACTAACATGGTGAAACCCCATCTCTATTAAAAATACAAAAATTAGCCAGGCATGTTGGCAGGTGCCTATAATCCCAGCTACTCAGGAGGCTGAGGCAGGAGAATCGCTTGAACCCAGGAGGCAAAGGTTGCAGTGAGCCGAGATCATGCCACTGCACTCCAGCCTGGGTGACAGAGTGAGACTCAGTCTCAAATATATATATATATATATATATTTATTTAAAAGGTGTTGTGGTGAAAATAAGAAAGAAAATAATGAGGGAAAATGGGGAATTTTTTCCCAAGAGAGTTGAAGATGCATTTGAATAAGCAATGCAAAAAATTGCTGACATGCTGACGGCTGATGGCAGGGGACCTGTACTTGTTTCACCAGCCAAGGGAACTCCAGAGCTAAACTGGAAACCAGGCTTCTCCTTTACCTTTTTACATTAATACAGTTTAACATAATTCTTTGGAAACCTCCTCAGGGAATACTACCTCTGAAAGCAGCTGACTGTAGGAGCTGAATGCCTTAGTTATTCTCTTTTTCTTTCTTTAGGTCTCTGTAGGCTCTCAGGTTTCTCTGGCATAGCATCCTGATTCCAGATGCTTCTGCTCTGCTCCTGTTAAACTTAACTGTGTATCTGCAAACTGCCTGTCAAAGACATGACATCCAAAGGGCCCAAGACTGACTTCTAAACTAGAGTTTCTAAGAATAATTTCCTAACCCCTTGATATTTGCTGTTCACCTATTAGCATTATTAAATAAGCTTGTGAATATTGGCTTGATGGTAAAGGGCAAGTAACCTACCTGTTATTTATACAAGTCTGGAGCCTTTAAAACTAATTATTATTATCTAACATCTTTCAATAACTTTCCTCCCTTTTATTTCATGGAACTCATACTTAACATAGGAATTCCTGAGTCAGACTGCCTGCATGCAAATTCTGACTCCAAAGGTTGTAGGTCTTAGGGTAAGTTAGTTAACTTTTCTGGGACTCAATTTTCTCACTCATACAGTGGAACTGATAATATATTGCCTTTCATAGGGTTGTTACAAAAAGCATGTGACAGAGGGTCTGACACATTAAATGCCCAATAAAGGTTGAAAAACAAGCTTTTAAAAAAACATTGTCGGCCAGGTGCGGTGGCTCACACCTGTAATCCCACCACTTTGGGAGCCTGAAGCAGGCAGATCACAAGGTCAGGAGTTCGAGACCAGACTGCCTGGCCAACATGGTGAAACCCTGTCTGTACTAAAAATACAAAAATTAGCCGGGCATGGTGGCTCCTGCCTGTATGTAGTCCGAGCTACTCAGGAGGCTGAGGCAGAAGAATCGCTTGAACCCAGGAGATAGAGGTTTCTGTGAGCCGAGATTGCACCACTGCACTGCAGCATGCTGAGATCACACCATTGCACTCCAGCCTGGGCGACAGAGCGAGATGCCATCTCAAAAATAGAAAAAAAAAAAAAAAGTCATTATTTTAGGAACGATGTCTATTAATCATTAATTTATTTTTATATTGATTACTCAAAAACATATGCAGCCAGGTGCGGTGGCTTACGCCTGTAATTCCAGCACTTTGGTAGGCTGAGGCAGGCGGATCACCTGAAGTCAGGAGTTTGAGACCAGCCTGGCCAACATGGTGAAACCCCATCTCTATTGAAAATACAAAAATTAGCTGGGCATGGTGGCAGGCACCTGTAATCCCAGCTACCCTCGGGAGGCTGAGGTAGGAAAATCACTTGAACCCAGGAGGCAGAGGTGTACATTAAGACCTAATGTATACCTAGAGCCGAGATTGCGCCACTGCACTCCAGCCTGGGCAACAAGAAAAAACTCCGTCTCAAAAACAAAGAAAGAAACAAACAAAAATCAAAAACAAACAAAAATATGCAACTGAGTATGCAAGTTGAGAGAAATAGAAATGTAAAACTAGCATCAAATATAAGGTTGTTTTTGCTTTTGAGGTGCATTTGAGGTGGTTGGTGCTTTGGTTGGGATGTAAATTCCATTCTGAGGCAGACTCTTTGAAACATTGAAAGTAGATGCCTAGAACCGAACCCCTCAGGGTACTCCAGCTGGATGCCACCACTCAAACCATGGACTGAGGGGCTATAAATGCACAGCTGAACCACCACAAGTATCACCCAGCAAACGATGATTGTCATGGTGCAGCAAAGTGGGCCTGGTGAGGAGTATATAAAGAAATGCTCTGTAGAACAAAGACAGAAATAAAGCAGTGATACACCAGAGCTATAAGTCCACTCGGGTCCTCTCAGAGGGTGGTACATGTATGGGGTGTTTCTCCAGCAATAGAGCCATCCTCCACCTGCAGAGTAGCCCATAGCCCTGGCTGATTCTGATGAAATCTATCCCTATCACTCCGGAGCTGAACTCAGGGTATTTCCAGTCTAAGCTAACTGTAATGCCCTAGCACTATGAAAGGAACTAACCTTTTTCAATTTGTGATTAACCCAGCTATACCATTCCTAAGTGCAGGCAGGCTCAACTCTGCTGGATGTGGTGTCCAGCTGAACAGGTTGCTGTATGTGTTCCACTTCGTTATAGGACCAACTTCACAGCCCCTCAATCAATTTCCATCTCCTTGTCTGGAAACAAAACAATGACATGCTGTTGCTGCCTCTTCATGTTGGAAGCCAGTGCTTGTAGTGAAATGTCAGAGAGAGCCAATTGCTACTTCATCCCTCTGTGGTCATGCTAGGAACCTTCATTCTGGAGTAAAATGGAAAGATCCAGCTAGGGCAGACTGCTTCACAGGATGAGGATGTTACAGTGCTACTTCCTGCTGTGAACACATGAATTGAAACATCAGACCCACTTCTGAAAGTATTGGGCTTTAGTCAGGAAACTGTGTTCAAATAATCAAAGAGTATTTTCTTGCTTGGAAATAGTGTGAACTGGATGATTCTACCTCAGTTCTGAGTGTGATTCCTTTTGCAAGGTTGATTTTTTTTTTAAGAACATATTTTCCCCAGCTTTGAAGACCCTCAAAAGTAGAGTGGATTACATTCAACTTTCTAATTAGAAGCAAGGAAGAAAACTTCAAGGATCTCTGAATAATCTGACCTAATGTCAATGGACATATACATACATGTGTGAAACTGGAGATGACACATCTGCTAACATAACGTGAACTCAGTCATGTAGTGACTATTTACCAAGTCCCCTGCAGTTCCTAATGTTGAGTTGAGTGCTGGGTCTGCAGCACGTGAAGCACGTGTGATCTCTCCATCATGGGGAATGGGATCCAGAGGACAGGAAAACAGGACAAATAAATAACTAATTAAAGATCATGGTCCCTGCAGGAAGAAGAGAAAACGAATCAATGCTATTTTCCTTGGTAAAAAATTATTCTTAATTAAGCTTTCCTCCTATTAGTCTCCCTCTGTTTGTCCAATTGCTTCAACTGTTTTCTTTTAAGGCCTAATGTATACCTAGTGCTTAGCTTTCCACCTGAAAACACAAACTGTAGAAGTTCCAGCGAGGAACCATATAGTATTTGAATAGGGTTACCTAGAATATGGAGGAAAACAAGTGATGGAATAAAATACAACCTGAAATAATCATATAGGGAAAAGTTCTTAACTGAACAGACTCTTTAAACCCCAGGATCTGCTGTCTGTGCTCTGGAAGACTAGCTGAAAAAGCAGAGGAAGCATGCTACTCAGCAGTGTTCCCTGGTCTACCCTCATGAGTTAGTGAAACAACAGGAGGCACCTGAGAAAGGAGAAAAGAGATAAGCCCCATCCCTGGTGGACTGTGCTCCAGGTGGGAAATCTCCTCTACAGAGAGTTGAGCGACCAGGAGGGAGTCCTTTTGGAAGGTGAACTGACTGCTGTTAGCTTTCGGAGTCCACTGATTGTTCTTAATGGGAAGGTACAAGGATCAAAGTGCATCTCAAAGCATTGTCAGAATGAGCCCAATGCACCTTGCACTGTCCCACCCCTCCTCCTCTGACCCTTCCTGCAGGGGTCACCACTAGTCAACTGCCCCCACCTCAACCCCTGGGCTCTTTCCCAGTCTGTGGCATCAGAACTATGTACTTATTTCTTTAATGCCTCATGTAATCCTGATATTCGTATGAAGTTTCCACTGCTTTAACATTAGCAGAGTTTAGTGACACTAAAAATTAAAGCATTCCTTAAGCCAGACCATGTAGAGAATTATCTAATTCACAGAACACTTTCAACTAATGATGCTCATTAGCTTACACAAAACAAATCATTATGACTTTCACCTCTTTTCTAGGGCAGGACAAGCATAGAAATATTATATAGGGAATTTTTTCTACAGGGGACACTTGCTTTCCTTTTCTCACCTGGTTAGAAAATTTATTTCCAAGTGTAATCTTGGCGGTGTTATATAATTGTGCTTAAAAACGTTTATTCAATAAGAGAATGCCTGGTAATGAAGAGCACCCTAAATCTCACCAAGAATGTGTCAAAAAATAAGTGTACAAGTATAAACCTGTATGAAAAATTTGAAAATTTTTTTCTATGCTCCAAATTCTATAAAATGGGCATATGGGTACTGCCTACATAGATTCTATGCAGATTCTTAGTGTATTATAAAGTCCACTTATTGGCCACCAGTGCACACACACACCCTGGTGTCTCTCAGGTGTGCATGGACTGAACTAAGGTGGAAATGTAACTTGAGCGATATTAAAGAATGAAAATGGTTAATTTGCAGATATGGGAATAATAATTCTCTGTGTGTGGCAAAGGTATCTAATTTACAAATAGTGATTTGCAGAGACATGGAAACATATATCAACATTTTATGAGATTATTATTTAAGGCTTCAGAACACAATTTATACACTCTATCCTCATCTCTCCTCCCTTGCACATGCACACAAACATGCATGCACTCACACACAGTATAGGGCCACTTGTGACATTGCACTATACACAGATAAACCTGTTGAACTCTCTACTGTAATGAGGAAGACTCATTAGCAAGTTCACTCATTAGCTACTGTATTTTTTCCCAAAGTTGTCCACTATAATCATTCACCTGTTTTCTCAAGTTATCTGCCATTATTTTCTTCATTAGTAGCTCTCAGTGAATGCCTGGATTTCACAAAGGTCTTACACTTTCCATGGAGCAAAGCCTTCAGAGTACTGAGGGTTATGAGAAAAGCATAGAATTTTCCTCAATAAATGGCTGCTCTTCAGCACAGAGCATTACAATGAAAGACTAATTCCTAATTTGTTCGTTCTACATGTTCAGCAGCAAAGAACCATAAACACAAACACATAGATGTCACACTAGCTTAGACTAACTTCTATAAATGTTATAATTTACAGATAATTTATTGTCATGTAACAGTAGAAGCTTCATTAACTAAGTAGTAGTCAATGTAGACTTGCCTTTATTACTTATAAAATTGTACTTCTAAATTTACTAGTACACAAATACCACAATTATAGTATGTAAAATCTTGCTTTAGTTCTTTTTTTCTGATGTCTTTCCCCCACCAAATAGTATCCTGCTCAAGGGAGGCTACACAGTTATTTTATCTTTTTATCTCCAATATTCCCAGGTACAATGGGTCTTATTAGATAAAGGTAGCTAAAAACTTAATGCGCATACCAGCTATTCTTCAAAATATGGGTTTTCTGAAGTTGGGACTATTCACAAAAAGGAAATGTACATAGAAGATTATAATAATGAATCTTGAAGATTACATCCCTACCTTTTGTGTGATACAAATATAATTATCTCTTTCTGCTGAGACCAGCTTGGTCGGGGAGACCCTAACCCAGCGGCCCTAGAGGAATTAAAGGTACACACACAGAAATGTAGAGATGTGAAGTGGGAAATCAGGGATCTAACAGCCTTCAGAGCTGAGAGCCCCAAACAGAGATTTACCCACATATTTATTAACAGCAAACCAGTCATTAGCATCGTTTCTATAGATATTAAATTAACTAAAAGTATCCCTTATGGGAAATGAAGGGATGGGCCGAATTAATTGCAGCAGGAACACACCCTTAAGACACAGATCGCTCATGCTTTTGTTTGTGGCTTAAGAATGCCTTTAAGCGGTTTTCCGCCCTGGGCGGGCTGGGTGTTCCTTGCCCTCATTCCTGTAAACCCACAACCTTCCAGCTTGGGCTTTAGGGCCATTATGGACGTATCACAGTGCTGCAGAGATTTTGTTTATGGCCAGTTTTGGGGTCATCAGTTTATGGCCGGATTTTGGGGGACTTGCTCTCAACATCTTTCTCCTTTCTATGAGTTCTTTATCCATACAGATATTAAGAATAGAGCACTGACATGATGCTCAAAGCGTATGCTCTTTGGAGCATTTAGGATTTTGGATTTCCAGATTAGGAATGCTGAACCAGTATGTAATGTAAATATTTCAAAATTTGAAAAGATTTGAAATCTGCAACACTTCTGGTCCCAAGCATTTTGGCTGAGGAATACTCAACATGTACTACTACTCAAATTTATCAATAATTGCTTGTTGGATGAAAGACCAAAGGAACCAGTAGCCCATCTACCAATCCTCTGATAAACAAACAAAATATTTTAAGCTCTAGGTTAATAAGCCCATGCTCATTTGCATTCAGGTCTTCTGTTTAAGGTACTTTGCATTTCAAAAGAATAATTTTTTTCTCTATTCTAAGATTATTATTTTCATTGGGTAGCATGTTAATCCCCTTATTTTCAAGAATAAACCTAATTCATTATACTATGCACAATGACCTGTATTTTGGATTCTCGAGTTCTAATGTATCTCGTCAATATGTATTTCAACAGTGATTTTTTTTTCAAAAAGTAAGTTTTATTAAGATATAACTCACATACCACAAAATTCACCCATTTAAAGTGCACAATTCAACAGCTTTGAGTATATTTACAGAGTTACGCAACCGTTACCACTATCTAATTCCAGATTGTTTCATCACCCCAGTAAGAAACCCTGTGACCAATAGCAGTCACCCCCTAGTACTCCCCTCCTCTAGCCCCATTTAGCTATATCCCAATTGGGAAAATTATCTTAAAGGCTTAGTTTAACATTTTTTTGTAATTAGAATAAGCAGTGGACTTTTCTGGTGTGGTTGTTTATCACTCCTATGCCATTCACTTATTCAGTAGCTCTACAGATATTGACTGAATAGTGTCTGGGGCATAAAAGTGAGGGAGAGTAGACAGTTCCACATGTCACATGCTGTTCTTTCTTGAGGTAAGCTCAGACTACAGGGACTGTGTCTCATTTCTGTGCTTGATTGCTGTAAGATCAGACACAACACCATTTTGCATGAAGTTAGAGCATTAAGTTACTAGAATACCATCATCTGATGTATCTCACCCTTTAGAGCTGTGATTACATGCTTCTAGGGATGCAGATTATGCCTGTGACCTACAAATTTATTCAGAGTTAGAACCTGGTTCCAATCAGAAGAGACCACAAGGAATATAAGTGAAGAAGCCTGGCATGCTTCCATCTCAAACTCCGCCCCTATTCTAATCCCTTTCATGGGAAACTGACTGGGGTGTGGCCAGTAAGCATCAATTCCTCATTCCTGTGCACATGTGCCTCCCACTGGGTGGTCCATAGATATACCTTAACATACTCAAATCATTATTTTGAGTATTTACTTCTGTTGCACAAATTCTTTGATGTGGGAAAGACTTACCTAACAGACAATTCCTGTAGTACCTTGTTACTTCTAGCTCTCGATTGTGTGCATCACCGCATATAAACTTGTAATATTTGCTAATTGTATCCTGTATTTGTCTTATTTTCCCAAATAGATAGATTTCTGTGTCTCTGCTCCATTCCAGCACCATCACCTAGTGGTGTGTCCTCATGCCATTTATATATGATAATTGATGGGAGTTGGTTTAGTTGTCAGTAGAAAGCCATGGGTTGAATCACCTTTTCTACTGACTCCCATTTTCTAGTAGTATTCAGTGGAGGATTGGTCCCCTGCCAACTGGTATTGCTGAATGCCTACTTTTGGTCTGCAGTCCTAGTACCCTCTACTACTGGATTTGCCTGGTGTTTGAGGACCTGTTAAATGCGTGGCTCTGTGCTAGGTGTTTGAAGACAGCAACCTTCTTCTGTGCTTATCCTGTATCTTCATTTGTATCACTGCGTTGACCACATGGGGTGAAGGATGTTGAGTTTTCTGTCTTTTTTCCATAGGCTGTGAGCTCCTCATGGGCAGCATAGAGTCTTACACAGAGCCTGGCATATAGGCCCTTAGTACTTGTCATGTGAATAAATAAATTAAAAGGCAGTTGTTAGCAGCTTTCTGACTAGCTAAAAAGGCAGCACACATACATTTGAAACAATGAGAGAGCAAAATAGTATCATTTAAAGTGCTAATTATGTAAACCAGACAATTCATAATCCAAATGCACTTAGATACCCATGGAGTATGGTGTTCACAAAACATTTCAAGTACAATCCAACCACTAAAACTCATTTAAAAGTCGATTAGAGTTTTGTTTGCATCTCTTAAAGAACTTTAAAGGAGATGTAACTCACTCAACAGCCACACTTCATAAAAACAATCACCTTCCTTTGTCCTCTCAACTTCTTATACCCCTTTCTACTCTGCAGCCTCTCTCTCCAGTTCCCACATCTCTCTCCATACCCTCCACCGCCTGCTTTCTGGGTATCTCCTCCTTCCCTTTTTCTCAGTGGCAGACTGAGTTAGCCTTGCTGGCTTCCTTTATTCCCTCGTTCAGTCATTATCCCAAGTTCGTGCCGCAAAATCAAGTCTAGATCCAACCCGATGAGCAAGAGAATATCTCCCCTTTACAAAGTGAGAAGATGAGGAGGGGAAACAGTAAACAGCAGTTGTATAGGGAAAGATGATCAATGCTGCTGTATTGGAATATGAATGTTTGTCCTTATGACAAGTGTAATAAGATTGGGAAATGGGGAGACTCTGCCAGGGCTGGTAAGAAGTCTTCCTCTCCATTTTGGGGGTGCTGTAGATTATATACATTCATCCATTGAATCCTCACAGTCACCTCCAGAATCCTACCAGGAGGAAACTAGGCTCAGAGAGGTTAAGTTACTTGCCCCAAAACACTTATAAGTAGCAGCAAAAATGTTTGTGCCTGCAATGTGATGTCACATTATCAAAGATTTCCATAAATATATCCTTTTTGGTAACACTGTTAGGATGGAGCTAGTTGAAATTGTGAAGCAGGAAACGCTTGCAGTTGGCAACTTTGTGCTTTCCATTGCAGGCCTCCTTCTCAGGAGAGCCCTACAAACACTCATCAATATTCCTTCCTCCACCCCTGGCACACAGACATGCACACAATATGCACCAATAACACAAAACCCAAAACATACTCCAAATCTGCTCCTAGGAAATAGTTAAATTAAAACAATTGGAGTGTTACCCTGATAATGCTGTCTTTATTTTAACAGGAGATAAAGCTCTATGGCAAAGGGATGAATGTTTCATGATGCATTTTCCAGTTTCAGAAGAGGTGGAGATTTGTAGTCATCCATAGGATAACACCCCATAAGTCACAGCTGAGTCCACCTGCTGAGAAGGTGGCTTTTGCATTATTTTCTTTTGTAAATTTGAAAGCATTTAGCCCTGAATTTAGGATGCCAATTGATAACTAAGAAAGAAAATATAAAAAATATTGACATGTGTCAATTGTGTGCTGAAGTCTGTGAAATGTTTGTGCGTGTGTGTGTGTAAAGAAAGGAGAGAAAGAGCAAAATGAAACTTTTATCTTGAGCAAATATTCAATCACAATACAATGGCTAATAATAAAATGGTTGCACAAAACTAAGTAAGAAAGGATGATGGCATTACAACCTCCAGAATAAGAGCCTAGGAAATGGGTACCTTCTGAGAATTGCTCCCTTTAAGTACTGGATTTCTCATTTCTTAAGAAAATACTTCATGGAGGGCATGTGGCTAGGATAGCAGATTTGAATTGTGCTGATAGAAAAAGGCACATTCCTCCCCTTAGAGTGGATTGAGGTGCTCCCTGATGATGTTATCCTGCAGAGAAATATAGTCAGCCCCCATTATATGCCAGGGATTGGTTCCAGGACCTCCACATATACCTAAATCTGTGCATACTCAAATCCCACACTGGGCCCTGCAGAACCTTTGTACAAGAAACGTTGGTCCTCCCCATAAGTGGATTTTGCATCCCACAGATATTGGTTGAAAAGAATCTGTGTCTAAAGGACCCCCACAATTAAAACCTGTGTTGTTCAAGGGTCACTCATGCACACATACATACATATATTAAGTATACAAACATGTAAGTATGTGTATGTGTGTCTTAGTTTGTTCATGCTGTTATAACAGAATACCTGAGACTGGGTAATTTACACACAATAGAAATTTATTTGGTTTACAGTTCCAGAGGTTGAGAAGTCCAATGTCAGGGCGCTGGCATCTGGCAAGGATCCTCTTGATGTGTCATTCCGTGATGGAAGGGCAAAAAAGCCTGCCTGTGGCTGGGTGCGGTGGCTCATGCCTGTAGTCCCAGCACTTTGGGAGGCCGAGGTAGGTGGATCACGAGGTCAGGAGATCAAGACCAGCCTGGCCAACATGGTGAAACACTGTCTCTACTAAAAATACAAAAATTAGCTAGTGGTGGCTCATGGAGGCAGGAGAATCACTTGAACCTGGGAGGTAGAGGTTGCTGTGAGCTGAGATTGTGCCACTGCACTCTAGCCTAGGTGACAGAGTGAGACTCTGTCTCAAAAAGAAAAAAAAGAATGAAAGAAAGAAAGAAAGAAAGAAAGAAAGAAAGAAAGAAAGAAAGAAAGAAAGAAAGAAAAAGCCTGCAAGAGAAAGGAAAGGGTAAAAATTGTAAAATACATCTTTTTATCATGAGTGCACTCCTGCAATGTTGGCATTAATTCATTCATGATGGCAGAGTCCTCCAGATCTAATCACCTCTTAAAGTTCCCCCCCTCAACATCATTGTATTGGGGATTAAGTTTCTAACACATTAATTTTAGGAGACACGTTGAGACCATAGCAATGTGTATGTTTGGAATCATTATATCCAAAAGCATTTCTTAAAGATCATAGCTAATACTTAAAGCCTCTAATCTGAAATAGAATAGCTTAATGGTATAATTTTCAACAAATGTTATGGCTTTTGGTGGTATAAAATACTTATAAGAAGTTGTGTTACTGCGTGTGTTTATTGTGGCACTATTCACAATAGCAAAGACTTGGAACGAACCCAAATGCCCATCAATGATAGACTGGATTAAGAAAATGTGGCATGTATACAGCATGGAATACTATGCCACCACAAAAAAGGATGAGTTCATGTCCTTTGTAGGGACATGGATGAAGCTGGAAACCATCATTCTGAGCAAACTATTGCAAGGACAGAAAACTAAACACTGCATGTTCTCACTCATAGGTGGGAATTGAACAATGAGAACGCTGGGACACAGGAAGGGGAACATCACACACCAGGGCCTGTCGTGGGCTGAGGGGAGAGGGGAGGGATAGCATTAGGAGATATACCTAATGTAAATGACGAGTTAGTGGGTGCAGCAAACCAACATGGCACATGTATACCTATGTAACAAACCTGCACATTGTGCACATGTACCCTAGAACTTAAAGTATAATAATAAAAAGAAAAGAATTTGTGTTACTAATAAAAAGCAGGAAAGCCACTTTTCCCGAGGTGTAATATAATAATGGTGGTAAATTTTCTCTAGTCAAAAAGATCTGATTTTATTGGTAATAATTTTCTCTCTTTTGGCCCTTAAATTTCCAAAGCTTCTTATAGCTAAGTTAAAAGCACAAACAGTAGAATTTTAGCATGAGCTGTTGTTTTCTCTGCAATCATTTCTAACATATTTTCTTTCCTTTGTTTTTAACTATCAATGTAAGCTTCCGTTTTCTTAACAGAAATTACTCAAATACTTGTACTGATTTACATTTACTAGGGAGTCAATGTTCTTTTCTAAGTTGTGCCCTTAAAACAACACTCAGACCAATGAAATACACAAATAAGTGTGTCAAGACTGTTGCAAAGTCTATATACCTGTCAAAAATCTTTTGCAGACACCTTTATGAATCACAGATTACAGATGCATCAGTTCTCTAGAGTTGCTTAGGTCAAAGTTTAAATTTTATGGAACCATGTGGTAGTTGTATGATTTAGCAAGCATTTTCTTTAGCTAGTGGAGAAAGTGGTTACAAAGCACTCTGGGCCCATCCAGCATGGTGGACAGTGGAGCAGAAAGAGGTATATGAGATAAGTTTTCAGAACAGAGGGGGAAATAAAATTCCCCCCAAGGGCACTTATTTGTCTTCTATGTCCAAGGCATCTTTTCCCCTCCAGCAAAGCAGCAAACTCAAGTCTGGGCAGTGAAAGCAATATTTTCTGCGAGTGTGAAATGACTCCTGACTCCATTAGGGGCCTTGCTTACGGTCAGAGGAACCCAGCCTGGCTCTTCTCTGGGGTCCCAGTTTCCAGTGATTTACAAGCTATCTTTATGAGCTCTGCTACTCAGGACAATATCAAATTAGTGCTCAGTGGCTCAGTGTGTGCCAATGTGTTATGCTCTATCTTAATCTCAGCTAAATATGGGCACCACTGAAACTCTAATGGACAGTGCAGTTGTTTTGCAAGATCTGAGATCAAGGAGAATTGGAGTGGAATACAGACTGACTCCTCAGGAGGTTCAGTTCTTCTGTTCTTATTTTCTTCTAGCAAGAAATCAGTAGACTTCTTTTTCAGGACATAAAGATCATGGCAAGCTGGGTGAAATGTGAATAATAGAGATTTCAAATGACTAAAATGTAGTTCTAATTTTAAAAAGGAGACAAAATAACTACTAAACTCACATGCTTGCTCCCTAGTACTGTATGACTTTCATAATAGATTTGCTTAAAATAGTATTTAACAATATTTAAACTGTCACATCACCATCTCAAGTCTGATCGATCTGATACCTGAAATACATTCTTTTCTCACTTACACAGAGAAGTCAGTAAGTATAAAACTTCCTCATGTGGATTTTCTAGAACTTTTTTTTTTCTGTCTAATAGATAACCTCCCCAAAATGGGTCTCATGGTGGGAAACACTTGGGAAACAATGTGTTAAACAACCTTCAACAGATTTCTTGTGTAAGAGACTTTCTTAAAGGTATTACTTAAGTATACAGATACACCCCTTTGTCTCCCAAGAGGAGGCCATGCATGTACTGTTTAACCTGGAATTCTTTTTTGTATGTGGAAACCCTTCAGCATCAATACTGTGCAGCATTTACTATGGGAAATACTAGTTTAGTCTCTCCTTTCTTCAATCATGGTGGCATGGCTGACTTCACACATAACTACCTGCTACCTGGCCAGCTTTTAAAATTAAAGTCCCTTCCCCAACCTCTAGCCTTCTACCTTGTTCATTTTCCAGGGTAGCATGTTCTGGCATTTTCTTCTTTTCTTTCATTCTTTTTTATTCTACTTTTTTATTTGTTTATTATCTCTCTCTTCTCTCTCTTCAAACTAGAGTATAAGCTCCTTGAAGGCAGGGACTTTTTAATCTCTTTTGCTCTTTGATGTATCCCCAGGTCCTGGAATTTTAGGAGTCTACCTGGCTAGAGTAGGCAGTCAATATATATGTTACATAAAGAGATGATAAATTTAAACTATCCATGCCAGAAAATTTCTGTGTTTTCCCACATGGTTAGTTTCTTCATTTAAATAATTATTGAGTACCTACTGTGTTGCAGGTTCTGTATTCATTGCCAGGGCATCCTTTTTAGTGAAATGTAGAAAATGTTTCACCAATATCTTTTTGTCCCATGCTGTCTATCTTCAAAGGCAGGTATTTGATTGCCTCTGTGCTTCCAGCTCTGGGTTTGGCCAATGCATATCTTTCAGCTGAGTCTTGTAGGTTTTGTTTTCAAAGCACAATGCTCATCTATGTTATAAAAAAGTATGCTTTAGAATGGATGAAAACAGCTATATGAAGTATGAGACAACCAAATTAGAATGAGAAAGTGTGAGGTCTTTTTCAAATAATTTGAATTAGCATTAGAACTAAATTCTTGGACTAGACCTCACCTAGTATCAAAGGGTAAAAACTTTACTGGATCCCATGAAATCACCATCCACTTAACACTGTTATGGGATGAATTGTGACCCCCCAAATTCACTTATTGAAGCCGTAACCTTCAGTACCTTAGAATGTGACTATATGTGGAGATAGGGTCTTTAAAGAGGTAATTAAGGTAAAATGAAGTCATTAGGATGAACCCTAATTCAACATGATTGGTGTCCTTATAACAAGAGGAGATTAGGACACAGACATGTACAGAGGGAAGGTCACATGAAGATGCTGGAAACAGACGGCCATTTGCAAGCAAAGGAGAGAGGCCTTGGAAGAAACCAGCCCTGCCTCTGCCTTGGTCTCAAACTTCCAGCCTCCACAGCTGTGGAAAGAGAAATTTCCCTTGTTTAAATCATCGAGTCTCTGGTACTTTCTTATGATAACCCCAGCAAACGAATATAAATATCTGTTATATAAATAGATATAGCAATAAAATATTATTCTTGACTTAGTAGTTTGAGGCAACAGAGTGTAAACTAAAAAGGGACCAAGGCAGATCTCAGTCAATTCAGAGGTTTATTCTGCTCAGTTTGAGGATGTAGGTTGAGGAAAAAGAAACACAAGTCACAGTAGGATCTGTGTCCTGTGCTTTTTCGAAAGAGGGTTTTGAGGACTTCAATGTTTAAAGAGGAAAGAGCGAGTAGGAAGGGAAAGAGAAAAGGAAAAGTGGGCAGGAGGGTAGGCAGTGAGGCCAGTGCTCACTCTCTCACCCAGGCTGGAGTGCAGTGGCACAGTCACAGTTCACCACAGCCTCAGTCTCCCAGGTTCACATGATCCTCTCACTTCAGCCTCTTGAGTAACTAGGACTACAGGCACCCACCACCACACCTGTCTAATTTTTGTATTTTTTGTAAAGAAGGGGTTTCACCCTGTTGCCCAGATTGGTCTCAAACTCCTGGGTCCAAGTGATCTGCCCACGTTGGCCTCCCAAAGTGTTAGGATAACAGGCTTGAGCCATCGGGCCAGACCAGTGGTTGCATTCTTGTAAGGCTTTTTATTAGTGTTCAGTGAATCTGTATTTTACACATGAAAAGAGTAGGTGGAGAAGTCAATTATGTGTTGTCTCAGGCTCTCAGTAAATCTACATTTTACATACAATAAAGTAAACATGTGAAATTACAGCTACCTGTTTGTGAACAAAAGGAAGTCAGTTTTTGTTGTTGTTGCTTGTTTGCATGACTCAGTGCCCAAGCTTAACTTTTCCTTTGGAACGGTGAGTTTGGGAGTCCTGAGATTCTATTCATTTCTTTCTCAAGAGAACTAAATAGATAATTATAATTCTCTTTGATAACTCCTCTGATGGAGATGCTTACACAATGCCCTGGAGCGGACATGCCAGGAGCATCTGACTCCATGGGCTTCAAGTCAGGTGGGCAAGCTGGGAGGATGTGGCCCCTGGACCAGTTTTGAAGGGCAAGTAGAAGTTGGAGATGGGATGAGCCTGGCCAACATGGTGAAACCCCATCTCTACTACAAATACAAAAATTAGCTAGGTGTAGTGGCGAGTGCCTGTAGTCCTGGCTAGTTGGGAGGCCGAGGCAGGAAAATTGCTTGAACCCAGGAGGTGGAAGTTGCAGTCAGCCAAGATTGTGCCACTGCACTCCAGCCTGGGTAACAGAGCAAGACACTGTCTCAAAAAAATAAATAAAACACATCATTCATTTAATAAAAAAAGAAGTTGTAGATGGGCTAGAGGAGGGGGCTTGCAGGCAAAGCAAGAGGCACAAAGCAGTAAGAATTGGGAGAAGTCTGGTAGGAGCCTGGAGGGCTACTGTGTGGCTGCAGGACACAAAGCTGAAGTAAACAGAAGTCAGATTATCAGGGCTTTTAATCTCTTCCAGGGAATTACAAGTTTTACCTAAAGTAAAGTGATGGAAAGTCACTGGAGGGTTTTCATCAAGGTCACCAGACCCAAATTTTAGGAACATTTCTTGGGAAGTGGAGGGGGATAAAGAGACCAGTAATGAAACTGGTATTGAAATTCAGACACAGAATTTAGAAGGCCACATCTAAAGTTGCATGTAAAGCAAAAGCATTTAAAAGACAGTAATGGGAATGAACATGGCTTGAGAATAAACAGTGAGCATCAACTATCAATGAAAAGAGTCACACTCTGTAAAATATTTGAAGAGATTTATTCTGAGCCAAATATGAGTGACCGTGGCCTGTGACACAGCCCTCAGGAGGTCCTAAGAACATGTGTCCGAGGTGGTCGGGCTATAGCTTGGTTTTATATATTTTAGGGAGGAGGCATGAGACATCAATCAAATACATTTAAGAAATACATTGATTTGGCTCAGAAAACTGGGACAACTCAAAGAGGGGGGTTTCCAGGCTATAAATTTGAACATTTTTTGGTTGGCAATTGGTTGAGTTTATCTGAAGACCTGGATTAATGGAAAGGAATGTTCGGGCTAAGATAAAGGATTGTGGGGACCAAGTTTATTATGCAGAGGAATCTCTCAGCAGACTTCACAGAGAGCACAGGTTGTAAACTGTTTCTTATCATAGGACCTAAAAGGGTACCTGGCTCTTAGTTGATTATCTTCTGGGTCTAGAGAGAAAGGAAGGAAAACAAAGGGGGAAAGGGATTCTCTATAGACTGTGGATTTTTCCCACAAGAGACTTTGCAGGGCAATGTCAAGATATGGCAAGGAAATATATTTTGGGTTCAAATATTTTTTCCTTGTCTCACAATGCTATGACAGAGTCAGACTGAAAAGTAAGTTACAATATATATGGTCAAATAAAATCTATCTGATGGGAATGTATGGTTTGTAGGGCATGACTCCCTAGACCCCTTAGGTAGGAATTCGGGCAAGATAAAAAATCAGAGCTCAGTCCTTAATACAAAATACTCCCATGAGAAGGTTGGTGGGAAGCAGAAGAGACAGAGACTTGAAATATGGATCCTAGGTTTAGCAATTGTGCAGCAGAGTGAGGCCCCAGGCCCTGAAAGGGAAAAACAATCAAAAGCTGCAGAAAATAAGAAGTCAGTCCTCAGGAGGTTTTTTTTTGTTTTGTTTTGTTTTACTTTAATTTTAGGAAGCACTTCTGCTTCCTTCTCTTTGGAGACTTGCATTCTTAAAGTATATTAGCCATTTGTAGTGAGTTAGAATTTTGTCTTTAAAAAATCTCCTTAGGGCCATAGTCAGTGTGATTTCATGAATATTTTCATTCTTTGGCACAATTCAATTCAATTCCATAAACATTTGAAATTCTATTACAAGGTAGGCAGTTACTAGAGCGTGGTTCTTCTATTAAGTTCATTTTAATGGTCTCAAGATTTAGGTGGCTTAAAAGGGGTAGCACATTAGTTAATAGTGAAATGATTGTGATAGAAAAAAAAAAGAAAAAGCTTCACATACGTATGTACTTTCTGATGCATCACCATAAAGCATTTATCATTTGCAATTCAGAGCAACACTGTGAAATAATTGAGGACTACTGTCTTGTACAGATAAAGACGTAAGGAATATAAAATAAAGGTAGAAAATTTTATTTTTATTAATGTCATTTTACAGTCAATTTTTGAGAAGGAGATCAAAACCATTAATAATTACTCAGGATTGGCAAGTTTTGTAAATTCCTAAATTCATTTTTCCCCTGATTGTAAGAGTAATAATTGTTCATTGTAGAAAAAAAAAATTAGAAGATAAGGTCACCCTATTTGTAACACCCACAAATAAACACTATTAATATTTTAGTGTGTATTTTCAAGGTTTCAAATATTTTTACATGTTTTCACAAGTGTGTAATTATCTACACATTTTGCAGCCTGCTTTCTCATATAATGTCAGCTCATAATTTAAACAGCTGACAAAATAGCCTGCACTAGAGCCTAGTCCACTTCCTGATTCAAGGACTTTATCCTTGAAAAAAGTCAGTCCTCTCACTTGCATAATCAATTATTTCCTCTCTACTGGGTCATTCCTACCAGTTCACAAATGCACTGCAATGTATCTCATCTTAAAGCAAAACAAAATAAGAACAACTTCTCTCTGAATACCACATGCTTCTTGAGTTTCTACCTTCCCTTTCACTGTAAAAGTCCTCAAAATATTTAGCTGCACTTGCCATCTTGTATTCTCTCTTCGGCACATTCCAGTCAGGCTTTTGCTCCAACTACATCACTGCAACTGCTCTTGTCAATGTCAATGACCATCACATGGCCATATTCTAAGGACACTTCTCAGCCTGCATCTTATTCAGCCTCTCAGGAGCATTCGACAATATTGATCACTGTGTCCATTGCAAAAATCCTGAGATACTCTGAAAATGCTCCCTTCCCTTGGCCTCCAGTACACCACATTTGTTCCTCCATGAGTCACCACTCCTCAGGCATCTGTCCTGGATTCTTTTCATATTTCTGCCCTTAAAACACTGGCAAGGCCAAGGGCTCAGTCCTCAGATCTCCTCTCTTCTCTATGTCCACTAATTTCCTGGGAGACATCACCCAACTTAGGGCATTCCATATCATCTACAAGCTAATAACTCCTGTAGGGGTGCAGGGAAAGCTTCCCTTCTCTCTTTGAAGGTTGGCTAGAATGAACTGATGGTAGATAGACTAATAGGAGAAAAGGCATACAAATTTACTAACATGCACCAGGGTCATATAAAATATGAGACTCAAAGAAAGGCCAGATGCTTGAGGTTTAAATACCCTCTTCACAGGGGGAAGGGAGGTGGGGTAAACTTCACAGGGGTAGTAAATGATTTTCAGGGGAAATGAATGAGCCCCAAAACAGACAATAGTTTACAAAAGTTTATAAATGAATAGTAGGGAGGAGTCTATCAAGACAAATTTAGACAAAATCATTAAATTCATTTGTGGTACTGCTCCTTTTCCTTTGCAATAAGGTCGTGCAATTCACCAACACCTGTTGGCTCTTCCCAGGAGCATGGCTAAGCTGTCTGGGTGTGGTGACAACTTGTAATCCCTTCATTTGTAAATGATTATCTTTGGAAGTCGAATGGATGAAAAAGTCACTGGAAAGGTAAGGGGTGGAACTGTACTGTGAACAAGAGTTATTTTATTATGCAAATAAAGTTTTCAGGTAATCTCTTGAAGCTACCTTCAGAAGAAACCACAAACAAATTTAATGACTTTGTCTAACTCTGTCTTAATAGAATCCTCCCTACTGTTTATTTTGCAGATAGGTTACTGACAGCATTTAGTATGAAGAAGCAGTGTATACTTAGCAATTAGGGGAGGAAATGTATGCAAATAGAAGACAATTTATAGCTGACTAAAATCTCCTGCACGATAAGGCAATTTATAATAAGTACAATGCTTCCTAATAAGGCAGGACCAATATGGAGATATGCAAGTTCTTTTTTTATACTTTCAGAATGCTTACTAAGAATACGTGTTCATTCTGTTCCAATAACAACTTTAACTTTCTTTAAATGACAACATTTTCAAATCATGGTTCTCTTGTCAAAGTCAAGTCAAACACGTGCAGCTGAAACAAGAATAGGAATTTTAACTTGGATTTGAGATGTGTGTTTATGAAATATTTATTGCTTTGTTTGAATTAGTAGGCATATGCATCCTTAAAGTCTCACAAGAAGATGGTCAACAGTTCAAATTTTACTGATATGTAGAATTTAAATAAGCCAATCATACAGAAATGTAGTAGAGGAAATAAGACCTTGAACTGTAAGATCTGACAGGCCTGGGTTCAAATTCTACTCGGCCTTTGAATTGATGTGTGAACTTGGACAAGTTTTAAATTAAATTTAATTTTGTTTAATTTTAAGTTCTGGGGTACATGTGCAGGATTTTCAGGTTTCTTACATAGGTACGTGTGTGCCATAGTGGTTTGCTGCACCTATCAACCCATCACCTAGTATTAAGCCCAGCATGCATTAGCTATTTTTCCAAATGCTCTCTGCTTGCATCCCCAACCTCCCCTAACAGGCACCAATGTGTATTGTTTTGCTCCCTGTTTCTATGTGTTCTCATTTTCAGCTCCCACTTATAAGTGAGAACATGTGGTGTTTGGTTTCCCATTCCTGGGTTAGTTTGTTGAGGATAATGACTTCCACCTCCATCCATGTCCCTGCAAAGGACATGATCTCATGCCCTTTTGCTGCATAATATTCCATCGTGTATATGTACCACATTTTCTTTATCCAGTCTATCATTGATGGGCATTTGGGTTGATTCCATGTCTTTGCTATTGTGAATAGTGCTGCAGTGAGAATACATGTGCATGTATCTTTATAATGGAATAATATATATTCCTTTGGGTATATACCCAGTAATGGGATTACTGAGTCAAATGGTATTTCTGGTTCTAAATCTTTGAGAAATCACCACACTGTTTTCCACAATGGTTGAACTAATTTACATTCCCACCAACCGGGTAAAATTCCTATTTCTCTACAACCTCGCCAGCATCTGCTGTTTCTTGAATTTGTAATAATCGACATTCTGACTGACATGAGATGGTATTTGGACAAGTTTTTAATCATTCTAAGTAAGGTTATGTTTCCTCATCAGTAAAATGGGGATAATATAGATAGTATAATATTGCAACCTTTATAATATTGTTAAGAGTGTTGCATGAGACAATATGTATAAAAGTGCTTAACATAGTTCCTGATGCATACTAAGTGACCAGTAGTTCTTAGCTATTAAATTATCTATACTGCTTTTAAGGTTTTTTCTTAAATTACATCTGTTAAGACTTTAAAATGTTATTATACTTGCTTATTGCAAACTTCGTTACACACTAAAGATACTTGTGTAGTTCAAATTTACCACTTGCCAAAGATGTTGCTTTGAGTGACCCGTGTTCCTTCCATCATGCTTCCTTCTCCAAGAGACACCATGATCTTACGAGTTTAAGCACTAACTGGCAGCTTGCATCATATGAAGCATACTGTCACTTCTGGCATCGATTTCCTCTGCAAATCAGCAATTCCAGCGATCTGAGTTTCTCCAGGAACTGGCTTTTAAATAATGAGCAATCATCATCTGTTAACCACTTAGGGGCCCTCAGGGAAACTTGAATGAAGATGAAGTATTTTGTACTAACCATAATGTATTTGGTATTTAATAGTCAAACATAAACCCTTTTTAAGGTCACTGTGGTTAGAGAAGCTGGAAGTGATTTTTATGGCAAATTAAGTTTCCATTGCTTGAACTCAGTTCTGCTGATTCAGAATGCAGGTTGGGTGGATTTGCATTTCACTCCTTCCCTGCTCCCAGCTCTAGTAGTGGTTTACCTCCACACTCATCTCACCTGGGCAGCAATAGGATTGCCAAAATAAGGAAATGATACAATTATCCCACTTGAGCTCTATTAAGCAGAAAGTAAAAGAAGAAATTGAGATTATCTTGGTTTCTTCATACTAAAGGATTTCCTACCAGGAGTGAGGCAGATAACTGTAATCAGTATGCTCTTTAAATGTATAGTCACATTGTCTGTAGCCTTAGCAGAAATTTGACAGGTTTGTACCATGAGATAATTTTTCATCTATCACTTCCCTCTCTCCTTTCACCCCTCCTTCTTTTGCATTTTTTTAAGTAGAGATTATCTATAAATTTATGATTAGAAAAAAATGGGACTAAGAAAAATGTAGGGACTCCTGGTAGCAGACCAACTCTTAAAGACTCTCAAACATAGTCAAATATATTTCTTCGACACCAATCTTTTCCTAGCTCTTTCACATAAGGCTTTTTTATCTGCCCTCTGCAGGACATTCAGCCTTCCCTTTGTCTTCATATCTGGTTATCTAAGCAATTTATTAGCTCTTCCCTAAGGAACTACCATAAATAACAGAATCTAAACTCTGCATCTTCTCTTTCCTTCAAATAAAGCATTGTCTTTCTCCATCTCTCTCACTGGCAGATGAACTAACTGAAGACAAGGAATGTGTCTTGTATATCCCTGCACCTCCTGCATTTCACTCACAAGAGCTCAATAACTGCTTGTTGAATTATTGAATACAGATAATATAATAATAGAACCCCCATAATATTATCAAGGTGTTACATGAGACAACACATGTAAAAACGCTTAGCACAGTTCCTGATGCGTACTAAGTGTCCAGTAATTCTTAGCTGTTAAATTATCTAAACTGCTTTTAAGGTTTTCTCTTAAATTATATCTGCCAAGACTTTAAAATGTTATTATACTTGTTTGTTGCAAACTTCCTTACAGAGTAAAGATATTTGTGTGGTTCAAATTTATCATTTGCCAGAGATGTTTGCTTCTAATGACTTTCATGTTCCTTCCGTCATTCTTCCTTCTCCAAGAGACACCATGTTCTTATTTGAATTGTTGAATATAAAAGGGACAATTAGGAAACATTGTTTAGGTTGCAGCCAGGAAAGCTTCCGTGCTTGATCTGCTGATCTGGGCTAGTTTGGCAGATGCCAGTTTTGCTTAATATTGTTAGGAAAATTGCCAAAGAGTTAGAACTGCTCTAAGATCTGCTCAGAAAACTTTATCTTCTAGTATGCTCTGATACGAATCTGCAGGAAAAACCTAGACCCCTCCTAACTTCAAGGGAACACTGAGTTGGTACAGCTTCTTGGACATCAACAGTGGCTTCTAGGACATATACTCTAAGAAAATCCATTGCTTATTATGATATGGAGTGGTTGTCCAGTTTCCTTTCTAATGAGTGCATTCTCTTTTCTCTGTTTGCTCTCTTATGTTAATATAACAAAAAGAGCATTTGGTGTGTAACTGCTATTGCATGAGCTCTTCATTTTATTGCAGATATGTGGATATGTGACTTCCTCACTAATGACTGTCACATGGTATAAGAGAAACCCATCATCAAAAAATATAGCATTCTAAGACTCTTTCACATCAACAAAACCCACTTATGCTGCCGAAAATGTTTTTAACCTGTCTGCTTCGATGTGGGAAATGGATGTCATTGGTAGGACATGCATGAACTGAATAGATAAAGCCTAACTTCATGCTGTGTGCTTTTACCACCTGCAGATCTGCATGCATGCAGGTATGTGACTGAAGGGCTGCCTCCACCCAACCCTGAAAGACAGTCCTCCCTTACACTAAAGAGAAGGAGACAGAAGATTTCAAAGTCAGCTCCTGTGTCATCTTCTCCCTTTTCTTCTCCACATTTGTTTTTCAGAGGAATCTTATTAGATAGAGGGAGTTCATTGTGTTTGCAACTTGGAGGGGTCTCATTTTAGTTTTCGCATAAGAGCAGTAAGAAGAGATAAGGACAGATGAGAGTTATAAAGGGCAGCCAATGTGAAAGAAGCTTCCTAAGCTTCCCAAGGCAAGGTGATATTGAGTTCACATATGTTTTGAACCTTGTTGTGAAGTATGTTAGCCTGCAAGCATCACGAATCTTAGCAAATGGCACTAGTAAGTGCTTCATTATCCAGCAGAAACTGAGCCAATGGCCACCAGTGACATCTATATCTGATTTTTGAAGAGAGAGAGGGAATACTTTTGCCTATATTATGTTGCTCCTAAATTCTGATCAAACACAAAACAAGGCAGTTGAGTGATGCTTGCACAGTGCCAGTGTGAAAATGAAGTGCAAACGAAGTGCCCATTAAAAAATGAAGTGCATTTCTAATGGACTGCAAGAATCACTTAACACTGTCTGAGACTCCCAAAGAAAATCAAGAGATTCTAAGATAGAATGTACTGAAGTGTATCTTGTGCCTTGCAATTTATCATGGCACTTTTTGGTTTCTTTTTTAACATCCCATGTAAGGCAGAAAAGACCATCCTTCTTTTGTATATCAAGGTACAGAACATTCCATCATCACAAGGATGGCCCACATTACCCTTTTATAGCCACACTCACTTCCCTCAACCCCACCTACTCAGCCCCTGGCAATCACTAATCTGTTCTGTTTCTATAATTTCATCAATTCAATAATGATTTCAGCATTTCAATAATGTCATATAAATGGAATCACAGAGTATGTAATTTTTGGGGGATTTCCCTTTTCACTCAGCAAAATTCTCCAGCGATTCACCCAGGTTGTTGTAGATATCAACAGCTTGTGTTTTTTTTTCATTGCTGAGCAGTGTTCAATGGTCTGGCTGTACCAGTTTGCTTAATCATTTTTTTACTGAAGGACATGTGAGTTGTTTCCACTTTTTATTACAAATAGAGCTGCTGTGAACATCTTTGAAACAGTTTTTGTGGGAACGTAAGTTTTTATTTCTCTGAAATAAATGCTCAGGAGTACAATTGCTGGGTCATATGGTCATTGTATGTTCTGTTTTCTAGAAAACTGCCATATTATCTTCCAGAGTGGCTATACCATATTACACTTCCAGCATTGTATGAGCAATCCAGCTTGTCCACATCCTCACCAGCATTTGAAGGTGTCACTTTTTTTTTTTTTTTTTTTTTTTGAGATGGAGTCTTGCTCGGTCACCCAGGCTGGAGTGCAGTGGTGTGATCTCAGCTCACTGCAACCTCCACCTCCTGGGTTCAAGTGATTCTCCTGTCTCAGCCTCCCGAGTAGCTGGGATTGCAGGCATGCACCACCACGCCTGGCTAGCTTTGTATTTTTAGTATAGACAGGGTTTAACCATGTTGGCCAGGCTGGTCTCGAACTCCTGACCTTGTGATCTGCCCACCTTGGCCTCCCGAAGTGCTGGAATTATAAAGCATGAGCCACTGTGCCCGGTCAGAGGTGTCACTATCTTTTTAAGCCGTTCTGATGGATTTGTAGTGTGATAGCTCATTGTGGTTTTAATTTGCCTTTCACATGGTTAATGATGTGAAATATCTTCTCATGTACTTATTTGACATCTTATATTTTCTTTTGCAAAACTTTCTGGCATGTTTTTACTCGTATTCTCATTGGATTTCTTGTTTCAATACTGTTATATTTGAGAGCTTATTATATATTCTAGATACTTGTCCTTTGTTGGAGTGTAATTTGCAAATATTTTATCTCAGTCTACAGTTTTTGCTTTCATCTACTTCACATGAGCTTTCACAGAGCAAATTTTTAATTTTTGCAGTAACCAACTTATTGTCTTTTTACTTGTTTTATGTATCACGCT
Organism: Macaca thibetana thibetana; assembly: GCF_024542745.1. Taxonomy (NCBI): domain Eukaryota; kingdom Metazoa; phylum Chordata; class Mammalia; order Primates; family Cercopithecidae; genus Macaca; species Macaca thibetana. The sequence continues at coordinate 83,293,083 of NC_065585.1, read as the reverse complement.
TTTGGAGACAAGTCCCTCTTGCCAGTCCTAGATCTTGAAGATCATTTCTTATGTTTCTTTCTTTCTAAAAGTTTTGTGATTTTATTGCATTTAAATTCATGAGTTAATTTTTAAATCAATTTTGTATGAGGTATGAAGGTTAAGTCAGGTGTTTTTTTGTTTTGTTTTTTGTTTTCTCTATGGATGTTCTATTGCTCCAGCACCATTTGTTGAAAAGCTATCTTTACGCCACTGGAATGCTTTTATACCTTATATATAAGGTATATATGTAAGGTATAAAATGTACTATTATATAATGCTTTTGTACCTTAGCATAAAAACTGCTTCTGCATTTGTGTGGTTCGATTCCTGGGTTCTCTATTCTGTTCCCTTAATCTATATATCTTTTCCTCCACCAATACCAGCCAGTCTTGGTTACTATAACTACATGATGAACCTTGAAATTTGGTAGAATAATTCCTTCCACTTTATTCTTTTTCAAAATTATTTTAACTATTCCAGGGCCTATGCTTTTCCATAAAAATTTTAAAATAATTCTATCAATATCTGCAAAAATAAAATTCTTACTTGGATTTTGATGGATGTCGCATTAAACCTGTTTACCAATTTGAGGGGAATTAATAAAAATATCATCTTAAAATCTACAAATATATGTCTTCCATTTAGTTGGATTTTTTTTACTTCTTTCACCAGAAATGTGTAATTTTCAGCATACAAATTACAAATATGTTTTGTTAGATTTACACTTAAGTATTTAATATTTTGAGCAATTATATATAGTTATGTATTTTTAATTTTGGTGTCTTCATATTTATTGTTGGTATAGAGAAATATAATTTTTTATGTTTATCTTAAATCCTGCAAAACTGATAAACTTATTAATTAGCTATAGGAAAGGTACTTTTATAGATTCCTTGGGATTTTTTAATGTAGACAGTCATGTTATCTGCAAATCGAGACAGCTATATTTTTTCCTTTTTAATCTGTAAGCATTTTAGTTTCTTTTCTTAATGCTGTAGCTGGAGCTTCCAGCATGTGTTGAATAAGAGTGATGAGATCAGATACGCTTGTCTTGTTCCTGTTCTTAGGGGAAACACGTTCAGTTTTCCACCATAAAGTAAAGCATTAGATGTAGGTTTTTGCCAGATGTTTTAAAATCACGTTTAGAAAGTTCCTCTCTAATTCTATTTTTCTGAGCATTTTTAACATGAATCAGTGTTGAATTTTGTCGAAGTCTTTTTATGTATCAGTAGATATGATCATGTGATTTTTCTTCTTCGGCTTTGTAATATGATGAGTTACTATTGTGAAAGTACCAGGGATTTGTTTTAATCAGATACAGTAAGACAGGCAGACATGGAGTAACTGCTATAAGTTTGTTAGACTCACAGATCCCTAGAAACAAGGAGCATTCCGTACTACAGAATGGAGTCACATGGGAAAGCCCCAAGGTTAGTCAGGAGGCAGCGAGTGAGTAGAGAACTTGGGCAAGAGGCTTTATTGTGATTTTCGTGGGAAAGAATGGGTAAGGCTGGGAATGAAGTCTCAGCAAGTTTAGGATTGATTGGCTAGTGGACTCTTAGTGGACTCTTGGGTGTAGGTGTTGTTGCTAATTGTCTAGTAACTGAGCCTGGGGTGATTAGGGTAAGGGAATAGTGGCCCAGAGCATAGGAGCCCAAAGGAGGTGGTTAGAAGTATGGGTGCTAGATTGGTCAGTTTGCATATGAAAGGGGAGCTCCCAGGTTAGTCATTTGTTATCTCTAGGAATCAACTAGTCGGGGCAGCTCCTCCCTGGTCCAGAAGACCGCAGATGTCAAAGCATCAAGTATAGAAACTAGAAAACATGATTAACACAATTACATTGATTTCTATAATATAAGCTAGCCTTGCATCTCTGGAATAAACTCAATTTGATCATAGTGTATAATTCTTTGTATATATTGCTAAATTCTACATGCTAATATTTCGTTAAGAATTTTTGCACCTGTATTCATGAGTGACATTGATCTGCAATTTTATTGTTTCATTCTGTTTTCATCTTGTTTGGGTACATAAGAACTGTTATAGTTTGGATGTTTGTCCACTCCAAATTGTTGGAGGCAGAGCCTAGTGGGTTATGGGGGTGGATCCTTCATGAACTGCTTGGTCTTCATGGTAATGACTTCTCACTTTAGTTCCTGGGAAATCTGATTCTTCTAAAGAGCCTGGCACCTCCCTCCCCACTCTCTCTCACTTCCTGCCATGTGATCTCTACACACCTGCTCCCCTTCACCTTTAGCCATGAGTGGAAGCTCCCTGAAGCCCTCACCAGAAGCAGATGCTGGCACCATGTTTCTTATGTAGCTTGCAGAACCATCAGCCAAATAAACCTCCTTTTTTTATAATTTGTTAATTCTCACGTATTTCTAGCAAAACAGACTGAGACAAAGGTAATACTAGCTTCATAAATCAACTGGAAAGTGTTACCTTCACTTCTATTTTCTGAAAGAGACTCTGTAAAATTAGTGTTAATTCTTCTGTAGAAGTTCGGTAGAATCTCCTAGTAAAATCATTTGAGCCTGAACATTTATTCTTGGTAGCTTTATAAGTCACGCAGTTAATATTCTTAACAGTTATAGGGCTATTAAATTACCTATTTCATATTGGGGAAGTAGTCTGTATTTTATGAGAAATTGATCTGTTTCCTCTAAGTTGTTAAATATATGCATGTAGAGTTCTTTATAATATTCCCTGCTTATCCTTTGGGTGTCTGCAGTGTCCATAGTAGTATGCCCTATTTCATTCCCAATGTTGGTAATTTGTGACATCTTTTTGTTCCCTTGTCAAACTTGCTAATGGTTTGTTAATTTTATTGATCTTTTCAATGAATCAGCTCTTCGTTTCATTGATTTTATTATTTTTCTATTTTTAATTTTATCAGTTTCTGCTCTTACATTTATTATTTTCTTTTTATGCTTACTTTGGCTTTATTTTGCTCCTCTCTTTCTAAGTTCTTGGGGTAGGGGATTAGATTATTGATTCAATACTTTTCTGTTTAAGTACATAAAGAAATATATATTTAATGCTACAAATTTCGCTGTCAACACTGCCTTAGCTGTGCCCCACAAATTTTGATATGTCCTATGTCTTGGTCTGTTTTCTGTTGTTATAACAATATACCTGAAACTAGGTAATTTATAAAGAAAAGAAATGTATTTCTTACCATTATGGAAGTGGAGAAGTCTACAAAGTTGAGAGGTTATATCTGTTGAGGGCCTTCTTGCTGGTGGGGACTATGTAATATCCCGGAGTGGCATAGGGCAGTTCATGTTGAGTGGTCTGAGCGTAGTAGTTCAAGTCTCTCTTCCTCTTCTTAGAAAGCCACCGGTCCTGCTTCCTTGATCCATTGATCTACAAATGGATTTATTCATTCATGAGAACCGAGCTCTCATGGCCCAATCACTTCTCAGTACTGTCCCCACCTCTCAGTACTGCCACATTAAGGAGTAAGTTTCAACATGAGTTTCAAGGAAGAAAAAACATTCAAACCATAGTGCGTTTTCATTTTCCTTCAGTTCCATGTATTTTAAAATTTCTTTTGAAGGATTTTTTTTTCTTTTTGGCCCATCTGTGGGTTATTTAGAACTGTGTTGTGTAGTTTCCAAATGATCAAAGATTTTCCTCTTATCTATTATTGATTTCTAGTTTGATTCCATTATAAACAGAATAATCTGTATTATTTCACTGGTTTTAAATTTGTTGAGATTTGTTTCATGATTTAGATATGGTTTATTTTGGTGCATGTTCTATGTGCACTTGAAAAACAAAGTATATTCTTCTGTTTTGGGGTTAAGTATTTTAGAAATATCAATTGACTTCTGCTGATTAATGATGTTGAGTTCTTCTATACCCTTGCTGATTTCCTGTCTAAAAGATTATCAGTTGTTGAGAGAGTGATATTCAAATCCCCAACAGTAATTATGGATTTGTCTATATCTTTTTCCAGTTCTACTTTTTGCTTTGCATGTGTTGCAGTCTATATATTTATATTTGGAGTCAGTTTCTTATATACAGCATATATAGCATATAGCAAATAATGTTTTTTTAATTGACTGTGCTAATATCTGTCTTTTAATTGGCATATTTAGATCATTTATATTTAAATTAATTATTGTTATGTTAGGGCATAAGTATGCCATTCTAATTTTTTTTTCTGTTTGTTCTTTCTGTTCTGCATTTCTCTATTTTCTTTTTCCTGCCTTCTGCTGGGTTACTTATACTTCTTTTTCAAATTCTATTTTTATTTATCTATAGTATTATTAAATATATCTTTTCTTGTAGTTTTTTTAGTGATCGTTCTAGGTATTATGTTATGCATTCATAACTTAGAGTCTTTTATGCTGTCATTTCAACAGTTCAAGTGAAGTACAAAAACCTTACCATCCTTTTTCCTCCCTAATGTATAATATAATTGTCTGAAATATTTCCTCCCCTACATACATCTTTGAACCATATCAGAGTATCATAATTTTTACTTCAACTATCAAAGACAATTTAGAAAACTCAAGAGTAAAAGAAAAGCCCATAGTGCTTACTTATAGTTTTCTTACCGTGTTCTTCCTTCCTGATGATTCGAGAATTCTCTTACCATTTTTCCTTTCTGTTTGAGGGAAGGTTATTTTATGGTTTCCTTCATGTTTAGGAGAACTTCACCGAGCTATGATTTCATTAAATAAGTCTATTGGCAACAAATGTGCTTAGTTTTCCTTAACCTGAGAATTTCGTGATTTCTCTCGATTCTTGAAGAGCATTTTTAGTAGGTATAGAATTCTGGGTTGAAAGTTCCTTGTTTTCAGTACCTGAAAAATATTTTGCGACTTCCTTCTGACCTCCATGGTGTCTAATGAGAAATCTGTTGTCATTCCATTTGTTTTCCTCAAGAGTCAAGATGTTGTTTTTTTTTGTTGTTGTTGTTGTTGTTTTCTGTATACCTTCAATATTCTGTCTTGAGCTTTCAGAAATACAGTTATGATATGACTTGGCATCAATTTATTTGAGTTCATACTGTTTGGTGTTCACTCAGCTTGTCGAATCTGTAGGTTTATGTCTCTTTCTAAATTATGGAAGTTTTCAGCCGTTATTTTCTAAAGTACTTTTCCAGCCTCGATCTGTCTCCTTCCTTTTAAGGACCCCAATGACAAGAATTTTAGTTTTTTTTGTTATAGACCCCCAAAAGGAAGATTTATTCATTTAGTCTATTTTCTCTCTGTAGTTCAGGTTAAGTAATTCCCATTTTTTCTGTCATCCAGTTCACTGATTGTTTCTTCTGTCACTTCTTTTCTGATGTTCGGCCCATCTGCTAAGGTTTTTATTTGACTTTTTTGGTTATTTTTCAGTTTGAGATTTCCAAATAAGCCAGGCACAGTGCCTCATGCCTGTAATCCCAGGACTTTGGGAGGCTGAATCAAAAGGATCACTTGAGGCCAGGAGTCTGAGACTAGCCTGGGCAACATAGTGAGACCCTCTCTCTCAAAAAAAAAAAAAAAAAATCCAGATGCTTCTTTTTTCTATTTCACATTTATTTGCTATAAATTTCTATTTCTTTTCTAAAACTACTTTTTCTTTTATTTATTTATTTATTTATTTTTTATTATTATTATTATACTTTAAGTTCTAGGGTACATGTGCATAACGTGCAGGTTTGTTACATATGTATACTTGTGCCATGTTGCTGTGCTGCACAAACCTGAGAGAAACAAGAAATGGGGAAAGGATTCCCTATTTAATAAATGGTGCTGGGAAAATTGGCTAGCCATAAGTAGAAAGCTGAAACTGGATCCTTTCCTTACTCCTTATATGAAAATTAATTCAAGATGGATTAGAGACTTAAATGTTAGACCTAATACCATAAAAACCCTAGAGGAAAACCTAGGTAGTACCATTCAGGACATAGGCATGGGCAAAGACTTCATGTCTAAAACATCAAAAGCAACGGCAGCAAAAGCCAAAATTGACAAATGGGATCTCATTAAACTAAAGAGCTTCTGCACAGCAAAAGAAACTACCATCAGAGTGAACAGGCAACCTACAGAATGGGAGAAAATTTTTGCAACCTACTCATCTGACAAAGGGCTAATATCCAGAACCTACAAAGAACTCAAACAAATTTACAAGAAAAAAACAAACAACCCAATCAAAAAGTGGGCAAAGGATATGAACAGACATTTCTCAAAAGAAGACATTCATACAGCCAACAGACACATGAAAAAATGCTCATCATCACTGGCCATCAGAGAAATGCAAATCAAAACCACAATGAGATACCATCTCACACCAGTTAGAATGGCAATCATTAAAAAGTCAGGAAACAACAGGTGCTGGAGACGATGTGGAGAAATAGGAACACTTTTACACTGTTGGTGGGATTGTAAACTAGTTCAACCATTATGGAAAACAGTATGGCGATTCCTCAAGGATCTAGAACTAGATGTACCATATGACCCAGCCATCCCATTACTGGGTATATACCCAAAGGATTATAAGTCATGCTGCTATAAAGACACATGCACACGTAAAACTACTTTTTCATCTGCATCATACATGTCCATAATTGCTATTGAAACATTGTTCATGATGGCTAAATTAAAATCTTTGTCAGATAATGCTAACACCTCTGTCATCTGGTGTTGTCCTCTATTGACTGTCATTTTTTATTTAATTTGAGATATTCCTGGTTGTTGGTATAAAGAATGATTTTTTGAAATCTGGACATTTCTGTATTATGTCCTGAAACTCTGGATCTAATGTAAACCTTTGTTTTAGCTGCCTTTTTTTGATACCACTCTGGCAGTGAAAGTGGGGTGTGCTGCCTCATCATTAACATGTTCCTCACTCAGCCTCTGTTGACACCCAAGAAGGGAGGGCCTCCTCATTACTGCTGGGCAGGGGTGGGAGTTCTGGCTCCCCACATGATCTCTACTGACACTGTGGTGGTAGTGGCTTCATTAACACTGGACAACGATTAAAGTCTTGACTGTCTATTAGTCCCCTTCCAACACCATCAGTGGAGAAAGGGAAGGGATTCTCATTACTGACAGGTGGGGAGGAAGTCCAGTTTACCCACATGGTCTCCACTGACACTGACAGAGTGAAATAGGGTCTCATTATTGACTAGGAAGAATAAAAATTCTGGCTCTCCACTCGGCCTTCTATAACATTATTCTGGCAGGGATGTTATGCATTTTGTTACAGCCTTGCTAAGGTGAAGATCAGACTGCCCACTCAGACTTTGCTAGCATGGTTAGAAAGGGACCACAGTTTTTCCTGTGGCATTTGACTGGCATAGAGCAGCTATTATCTAAATATTGTCTATTTTGCTAGACTGCCTGTTACCTAGTCATTTCGTTAAAGAGCAGCCTTTTATAGTTGTTATTTATTTATTTATTTGTTGTCTGCACCAGTTATTTTTCCAGGTGCTGCCTTCTTCTGTCCCAAGTCTTTGACATATAGAGCTAAAAAAAAAAAAGGAAACCTGGGGAACTCTCTATCATGTCCTTCCTTGGTCTCAGAGTCCTTAGCTGATTTGACTTCTTCTCTCCACCTTTGAAGTCTTCATATGGTTATCTTATATACTCTATCCAGGGCTTAGTAGTACTTAGCCAATGAAATAGGGGAAAGTATGACTACTTCATCTTTGCACAAGGAGGAATTCAATAATCATATTTTATGAGAAAATCTTGAAATACACTTGGGACCTTCAGTTACCACTGTACACGCAGAACTCCATTGTTACAGCAGAAGAGTGCCTGTGAGATCCCTCAAGGGGACACCTTTTTGCTAGACCATGGCATCGTTCTCTCATCTCAGAGGCTCTATAGGGAGAGTGATGTATTTTAAATTTAAAAACATAAAACATTAGAAGAAGAGAATGAAGCAGCCTTAAATGGAGTCTACAAATTGAGTAAAGTTCGGCTGCACCACCTAACTAAGGGTAAACTTACCACAACTCTTCCTTTGCTGTGGCATTTGAGACTATGAATTAAATGGAACTTTGAATCAAATAATACGTTTTTTATTATACTTTAAGTTCTAGGGTACGTGTGCACAAGCGCAGGTTTGTTACATATGTATACATGTGCCATGCTGGTGTGCTGCACCCATTAACTAGTCATTTACATTAGGTATATCTCCTAATGATATCCTTCCCCCCGTCCCCCACCCCACAACATGCCCTGGTGTGTGATGTTCCCCACCCTGTGTCCAAGTGTTCTCATTGTTCAACTCCCACCTATGAGTGAGAACATGCAGTATTTGGTTTTCTGTCCTTGAGAGTTTGCTCAGAATGATGGTTTCCAGCTTCATGTATGTCCCTACAAAGGACATGAACTCATCCTTTTTTATGGTTGCATAGTATTCCATGGTGTATAAGTGCCACATTTTCTTAATCCAGTCTATCATTGATGGGCATTTGGGTTGGTTCCAAGTCTTTGCTATTGTGAATAGTGCCTCAATAAACATACGTGTGTATGTGTCTTTATAGCAGCATGATTTATAATCCTTTGAGTATATACCCAGTAATGGGATGGCTGGGTCATATGGTACTTCTAGTTCTAGATCCTTGAGGAATCGCCATACTGTCTTCCACAATGGTTGAACTAGTTTATAGTCCCACCAACAGTGTAAAAGCGTTCCTGTTTCTCCACATCCTCTTCAGCACCTGTTGTTTCCCAACTTTTTAATGATCACCCATTCTAACTGGTGTGAGATGGTATCTCATTATGGTTTTGATTTCCTTTTCTCTGATGGCCAGTGATGATGAGCATTTTTTCATGTGTCTGTTGGCTGCATAAATGTCTTCTTTTGAGAAGTGTCTGTTCGTATCCTTCGCTCACTTTTTGATGGGGTTGTTTGATTTTTTTCTTGTAAATTTGTTTGAGTTCTTTGTAGATTCTGGATATTAGCCCTTTGTCAGATGGGTAGGTTGTAAAAAGTTTTCGCCCATTCAGTAGGTTGCCTGTTCACTCTGATGGTAGTTTCTTTTGCTGTGCAGAAGCTCTTTAGTTTAATTAGATCCCATTTGTCAGTTTTGGCTTTTGTTGCTGTTGCTTTTGGTGTTTTAGTCATGAAGTCATTGCCCCTGACTATGTCCTGAATGGTATTGCCTAGGTTTTCTTTTACGGTTTTTATGGTTTAGGTCAAACATTTAAGTCTTTAATCCATCTTGAATTAATTTTTGTATAAGGTGTAAGGAAGGGATCCAGTTTCAGCTTTCTACATATGGCTAACCACTTTTCCCAGCATCATTTATTAAATAGGGAATCCTTTCCCCATTTCTTGTTTTTGACATGTTTGTCAAAGATCAGATGGTTGTAGATGTGTGGTATTATTTCTGAGGGCTCTATTCTGTTTCATTGGTTTATATCTCTGTTTTGGTACCAGTAGCATGCTGTTTTGGTTACTGTAGCTTTGTAGTATAGTTTGAAGTCAGGTAGTGTGATGCCTCCAGCTTTGTTCTTTTGGCTTAGGATTGTCTTGGCAATGTGGTCTCTTTTTTGGTTCCATAGGAACTTTAAAGTAGTTTTTTTCCAATTCTGTGAAGAAAGTCATTGGTAACTTGATGGGGATGGCGTTGAATCTGTAAATTACCTTGGGCATTACAGCCATTTTTGTGATATTGATTCTTCGTATCCATGAATATGGAATGTTCTTCCATTTGTTTGTGTCCTCTTTTATTTCATTGAGCAATGGTTTGTAGTTCTTCTTGAAGAGGTCCTTCACATCCCTTGTAGGTTGGATTCCTAGATATTTTATTCTCTTTTAAGCAATTGTGAATGGGAGTTCACTCATTATTTGGCTCTCTCTTTGTCTGTTATTGGTGTATAGGAATGCTTGTGATTTTTGCACATTGATTTTGTACCTGAGACTTTGCTGAAGTTGCTTATCAGCTTAAGGAGTATTTGGACTGAGACTATGGAGTTTTCCCAATATAGAATCATGTCATCTGCAAACAGAGATAATTTGACTTCCTCTCTTCCTATTTGAATACTTTTTTTCTCTCTCTTGCCTAATTGCCATGGCCAGAACTTCCAACTTTTGCTTTAAAAAAGCAAAAAAAACTTATGCTTATCTAAGGTTTACAGGCTTCATTTTCTGAGAGGCTGCAATTTTACATAAAATGAAATTACCATGAAATAATATCACCATAAAATGAAAGCTACTGACCTCAGCAGTGTAGGATGTGAGTAGAGCACAAGTTACAGAAGGCAAGAAAGGGGATAAAAATCACAGAGTCCCCTGGTCACTAAAGTACACTTTGGAGAATATGCCCACTGTTTGTCATGTAGTAGACACTCACAAATATGTGCTGAATGGAAGAGGTGCAAGGCATGAATTAACTGTTAAGGCAAGAATTGAATACACTAAATGTATCATTATATAATTGCTGTTTTGTTTTCCCCACTGCTCTGAAGACTCTTTATTTTTATTTTTCAATGCATTAAGTGAGATACACTGTAGGCCATCAAAAAATAGTTATTACGTTCAATTAAAAAATGATCACATTTAAGAAGGATAGAAAAAAAGATAAGTGAAGGGATGGCAGAGTTTGGGTAATTATTACTGCTATTTGCCAATACGTTTGGTCCTTTTCTTACTGGAAATACGGTAGATTTTACTTTCTGATCCCTGGAAGCCAGGCATGAGTTTGACCTTTAAAATACGGCAGATGAAGCATGTCACTTTTGGAGCCAGCTTTAAGAGCTAAGGTATGATTCTTCCACGTGGTTTTCCTGGACTATGTCAAGCAGCACTGCTCCATATGGAGGAGGCTGCATCTCTGGCTGCAGGCAAATCAAGCAGGGCAGGACATTTAGTGTGAGCAGGAAATTAATCAGGAAAGACAAAAATCAAGCAAGACATTTAATGTGAACAAAGAATCAATCTTTACTGCTTTAAATGATTTTTTAAAAGTAGGGGTTGTTTGTTACTATAACATTACATAACCCATCCTGAATAATAGAAAATAGTAAGAGTGTGTCTTTGGCAGTGGGATTATAGGGGCCTTTTCTTTTCTTTTTTCTTATCTTCTTGTATCATCTAATTTTTCAAATAATGTTTTTATCTATTTTTTACTTTTGTAGAATGTGTATAATTTATAATAAGGAAACAAAATTAACTTAAACTGGGAGGCAGACACATTTTTATGATTCGAATTGTTTAAAATTTGAAATGACGTTATATTTTTATTGACAAATGTATAAAAGTACAGGATTTATGCCATTTTCTTGAACTTAGAGTATGTTGGTGTATGCTCTTTCGTCACCAAGAACACTGAAAAACAAAGTGTTACACTGTCATTGAACAAGGCCTACGATCTAGAGATACAGCTGTTCTAGCCCCCTAAGAAATGCTCTTCCAGGAGGGTGGTAGGCCTCTTGGGGTTCTAGGAGACTTTTGTGTGACTAACAACTTCCCTTTGTCTGCAGTTGACTGATGTGATCAGGCAGAGGCAACCAATAATGATGTGTTGACCATGAGAAGGGTGTTTGCTGATTTTGCCTTTCCTCACCTTCCCCGCTGCACAACACACACACACACACACACACACACACATACACACACACACACACACACACTAGCATGGCTGGGCTCATTCAAGAAGACCCAGAACATGTGTACATTGCCTTTATCAGACAGGAGGGCCTTGCATGTGAATTGTATAGGAGGTACCTGAATAAAAGTCATTCTGTTTCTACTCTGGTGCAAACTCAGAACTTCAAGACACAGGGTTCACATGTGTTTGTCTGCACATATTCACTGGATGACTTGAGTGAGATGAATAAAAGCCCATGCCTTCAATCTGGCAGAATCCTCAACCAGGGATAACGTAGAGAGTAATTACAGAGTCTCAGCACTATAATTTTCTTTCAACCTCCCCTGTCACAATCAGAAGATAGTTTTTGATGTCTTTGATGATTGAGGCTTCATAAACTAAAACTTAGAATGTCTAGATATTTTTAAAAGGTTAATATTTTGCAACTTTGCCTACTCTCAATATTATTTAGAGTTTCCTTCCACTTTATTAACCTAGAACTATATAACACAATGGACCATCGATAGAAATAAACCTCTTATTGGTCCCACTAGAAAAGATAGTAAAGCCCTGGTTTTATAAATAAGTGCTTTACTCCTATTCTTCTTCTATGACCCCTAAGAACCACATTTAGTAAGTGAAATAATGAATTCTACTTCTGAATAAGAAGTTAAAAGGAGCCAAAAGATGGATGATAGTGAATAGCACTTATTATAAAGGAAACACTTTTGGGAATAGTCTCTTTTTTTAAGGAATCATAAAACTTTTAGATCCTAAACTATACCTAGAGGAAAAAAGACAACCTTATTAAGAACCTTTACATTTCTCAAATTAGTTTTGGAATAACAAGTTAGTATAAATGATGTCTCTAGCACTATACTTGTTAAGTTTTTGAAAATAAAAGAAACAAAACAAAATATATATACATATTCTGAAAGCAAAGGCCTTTTATTGTTATTGTCCAGTTTAGCCTTCAAAATATTTAATTCCTTTCTACTCTAAAATGCCTAGGTAGAGGGAAAAATTATTTTTAAAGTTTTTCAAATGTCAACCCTAAGTGCAGTTCCATGCACTCACATTGGAAACTAGGTCTTGGCATGGAAGATGCCTAGGGATCCTGTAGACTCAAAGGGTTCTGAAAAAAATGTAATAACCTTTTTTCCTTGTTACTAAAAAAGACCCAGGTGAGGCATCTCATACACCCGCAGGGAACAGCTAGCTGCTGAACCATTTGCTCCACCAGCCAGACTCCCTCGGCTTTCATCTCATCTTGCTAACATTTTACAAAGATGTTTGTCGCAATGAAATTGATAGCAAACTTACAATTCATACAGCATTTAGAGGTTCCTTCTTTTTTAATTCTATTAACTGAGATGAACCCAATCTACTGAAGTCATTCATCGGGAGATCTCAGGACCTGGTCTTATACGACTAGCTCAGACTTTCTGGCCATGGTCCCTTGTTCCATAGATCTAATTAGCACTGAGAGCAGCTTCCTAGCATCTAAAACATAAGCTGATCTGGGTTCTAATGCCCTGATCTGGATTCTAAATTTGGAATCATTTTTCTGAAAGGCTCTTCCTTCCTATTATTTACGAAATGGGTTGATCTGCAGAAAAGGGTGTTCATATTCCCTCAACTAGGAGAATCAACTAGCCCATTAATCAGCAAGTATTTTTTCCCTGGGACTTACTATGTGCCCCAGGGTGGACTGGAGCTAGTACTGCAATCTGTGAAAAAGTTGTTATAACCTTGTTAGAATTTGGTTGATTCCACATAGCTCCATCTCCTAAGAGCCTTTGAAATCCTTTTGCAACTACTTCCTGCACAGCCAGCACTCACTCACCCAGAAAGTACAGTTACTGTCATGATTAAGCCGGTGGAGAGGGTGGGAGCGGGAGAGTGGAAATGAGGGTAAAGAGAGAGATCTTGTGCTGGGAGCCTGGCAGACTTGGTTACCTAATGCAATGAAGAATTCAGATTCCCCCCACTCTCCAGGCTGCACGAGCTTCTGTGCCACGTAGAAGGTCATGTAATTGTGATTTGAAAAAGACAGGCCTGGAACCCATGCACAATTTTAAAGTTATGCATGGAGTCAAAGGGCGAGAAGGGAGGCAAGGGGAATAAAGACATCCTTAACAACTAGTGTGTTAAGTGAGTGTGTTTTCTTCCTCTCCTTATCCTGAAGCTAGAGCTTCTACCAGGCAGGAAAAACAGGTTGTTCTTTGGGGCATTGGTCCTGCTGGTGCAGTCTAACAAAGGGTGCTTACTAATTGATGTGCATTTCTCTCTTTCTGCCCCAGGACAGCTTTCCTGCCCGCTTTGGAGGAGTCCACTTTGTCAACCAGCCCTGGTACATTCATGCCCTCTACACACTCATCAAGCCATTTCTTAAAGACAAGACCAGGAAACGGGTAATGAAAACAAATACATGATGTAAATTTTAAACAGGGAATGCCTGGGACAATTATGCTGCTTCTGTTTTCTCTCTCCCCTCCTCCCTCCTTTCCCCGGATTTTTTTTCTCTCTCTATCTTTCACTGTGGTTTTTCTACAGCCGCTAAGCATTTGAGCCTCAGCTGGAGATTGCAAATGGTCTGGGTTTAATTAATAATTCAGTAGAACTGGGTTATTTTCGGAGTCCCAGTGACAAACCAAAAGAAACTTTGAAGGCATGCAAATATCAGATGCCCATTTTACTGTAAATTCTTATGGGATTCTAAGAATTATGGGTCCAGCAGCTTTCCTGTTCATAAAATATTTTAGTACCTAGCATTTTGTTCTGCAAACGTATTAGTGTTATGAAGAATGATTACAATTTTTCTTCCCTTCCATGGCTTTGGGTGATAACTGCTAACTCCATCACCTGTAAAGTTGGAAAAGCATTCTTCTTTGGAAATAACAATGCTCTTATGAGGAAGGCTTTTACAGTCTTAATTATATCAGTTGATAACACTTGAGAAGCCAGCTTTTTCCATCAATCAGAGTTGGGCTTTTTCATGGCATTTTGATGAGCAGAGTAATTGAACATTCCTTAACCACTCTGAATCTCAATTTTCTCATTTATAAATTGGGGAAACTAACACCCACATCACAGAGTTGTTGGGGAAATCTAATGGGACAGCTTATGAAAACATGTATCGTGATGCAGTTGGTACCTCATGAGACTTGGTGACTTTTATTTATCTTTATGATTTAGCTCTCTTTTCTTTTTTCCCAATGTTATTGGGTATAATTGACAACTAAAAATTGGATATATTTAAGGTGTTCAATGTGATGTTTTTATATACTTATGCATTGTGAAATGATTACCACAATCAAGCTACTAACACATCTATCACCTCCTGTAGTTGTGATTTGTGTGTGTGTGTGTGTGTGTGTGTGTGTGTGTGTGTGGTGAGAATACTTAAGATCTACTCTCTCAGCCAATTTCAAATAAACAATATAATATTATTACTATTACAGTTTCCATACTGTACATTAGGTCTCCAGAATCTATTCTCATCCTATATAACTGAAACTTTGTCCTCTTTGTCCAACATCTCTCCATTTCCCCCTACTCTCAGCTCCTGGCAACCACCCTTCTACTCTAATACTTCTATGATTTCAACTCATTTAGATTCCACATATAAGTGTGGTCATGCAGTATTTGTTTTTCTATGTCTGGCATATTTTTGTTAACATAATGTGCTTTAGGTTCATCCACATTGTTGAAAATGACAGGATTTCATTCTTCTTTAAGGCTGCATAGTATTCCACTGGGTATATATCCATTCATCTGTTAATGGGCACTTAGGTTGTACCCATATCTTGTCTATTATGAATAATGCTACAGTCTTATCTTTGAGACTTTCTGATTTCAGCTACCTCCTGGGTCAGTAACACCATTCCTCATGGGAACCTGACTAGGGTAATCCTGCAGCACCTTCTGACACCCATGGTACCTGACACTGGGGAAGAACTCTGAGTATTCAGGAGTGACTGATAATGTGAGGGATTCCCTGCCATCTCCCACACTTTGCTGGGTTTCTAACTCCTGGACCTCAGATGCTTCCAGGTTCTTAGAGAGCATTGCAGTAGGGTAGGGCAGGGGTAATTTCCCTGTTCTTAAACAAGTTTGAAACCAGGAATTAGAACTTACTGGAATAAGGAGGCAGAAAAGTTTTAAAACCCATCTGGGGCTCAGGACAGTGCTAAGAACAGAGAAGTGTTCTAGGACTGTTCTCAACATGGCTTCGGGCTTTCCAGCAACTATTCTTCTATTCAGGTTGGAACCAGAGAGAATTCCTCCCACGGTGGACACTTGCTGCCATGCCATAGGAGGGCATTTTTGGAGCTTTGGGCACAGGATAGATTCTAACAGGTAGAGGGTCCAGCCTCCTACTTCTGCGTTCCTCCATTCCAGAAGACCCCAAGAAGGGAGGGTCCCTTTTAATAGCACTCTTTGTCTTCCAAAAACTGGACATGTTGGGTGGAGGGGTGCAAATGTTTTCTCTAAACACCAGGGCTGATACTTTGCTCCAGCACGTTTCATATACAGCACCCTCTGAAAAGTTTTATAAAAGCCAGAAAAGTGACTTTCTTCAAAAAAAATAATTCTTATTAAAATTCGGTCATACTCAATACAATATCAGAAATTTTAATGTTTTGATATGCTTTCTGAAGTGCTCCAGTAGTCTTCTGAAGAATTAGCACTTCTTGTCCCCTTCATCTTTAAATGATGTCATTACATCATAAGTTAAAATCAATACAATAGAACAAGGTAGCAAGTGTTTATTATTGAGGTCCTCTGTTTAAGTATTTTAAAAATCACTCACACACACACACACACACACACACACATATATATATATATTTTTTTTTTCCAAGACGAAGTCTTGTTCTGTTGCCCAGGCTAGAGTGCAGTGGCGTGATCTCAGCTTACTGCAACCTCCACCTCCTGGGTTCAAGCGATTCTCCTTCCCCAACCTCCCGAGTAGCTGGGATTACAGGCGTGCGCCACCATGCCCAGCTAAATTTGTATTTTTTGTAGAGACAGGGGTTTCACCATGTTGGCCAGGCTGGTCTCGAACTCTTGACCTCAGGTGATCTGCCCGCCTCAGCCTCTCAAAGTGCTGGGATTACAGGCATGAGCCACTGCGCCTGACTCTCATTTATATTTCATCATGGTTATACTCTATGTGTATGTGCATGCATGTGTGTGTACTTGATGATCCTATACTTGGGTGTACCTTATGTGTTACACACAATGCCTTCATGCCTGCCACATGAAGAAGTGTGGGAACTGACATCAGTGCATGGATGCACTTTAAGTCACCTTTCAGAGTCAACTCCTAAATTGCAGTCAATGCTAATAATCTATTCATGGCTCATTCACTTTGTGGATTTATCTGGAAATAATTGTAACTTGGAGATGTGGATTCTCCCCTGGTTGAGGAATCCACAATTTTTATCACTATCTATTGTATGTTCAGAAGATGCAAACTTGTTTGGACTTTAGTCCCCAATCCAGACAAAAATGGAAATTGCTGCAAAAATATCTCACAATAAATTCTCAGGCTGTGGTTTTTGATTCCATTAAATAAGAATCGATTTTCTTCTACCTTGTGCCCACATCACCCTAGGAGCTACGAAGCATTTTAAAGGAGTAAGAAAACACCAACTTTTTCTCTAGATACTTTCCCCCTGCGGGAAAAATAAAGATAAAATAAACAGAAGTCAGCGGTCAGCAGATACTGAAGAATTAATTGGAAGGTGGTTGGAAAGAAGCAGAATAGGCAGCTATAACCAGGATGAGTTAGGAAGAAGCTGCAACTTTGTCTAGGCCGGGGAACGGGGAAAGGATCTGGAGGACTGGGTGAGAGCACACAGATGGGAGAACAGAGCAGTCTGGAGATCCAGCAATAGCTGGGGTTTCAGGTGGTCTGCACCATCACTCCTTTAACCAACAGGGATAATTAGGAGATGACTATATGTATAAATTTGGCCCACGGCCAAGTAACACTCAATCTGTTCATAAACTTCATTTTTAATGACTATTAATTCAGCCTTTTTTCTAAGCAATACATTAACATTTTATGAAGACTAAGCTGCAGTCACAAAATCAATGCCTCTTTAAGCACCATGATCACCAGCAGTGCATCCAATTTGTCATTGCTAAATTGTGTATTAGATGAAATCCTTGGTTGTATGTTTTGGATTTTGTATTGCTAACTACTTTTTTTTTCTTTACAGATTTTCCTGCATGGAAACAATTTAAACAGCCTTCACCAGCTAATACACCCTGAATTTTTGCCCTCTGAATTTGGAGGAACTCTTCCTCCTTATGACATGGGAACTTGGGCCCGGACGTTACTCGGTCCTGACTACAGCGATGAAAATGACTATACTCACACATCCTATAATGCAATGCACGTGAAGCATACATCCTCGAATCTGGAGAGAGAATGCTCACCCAAGCTGATGAAAAGGTAAGGCCTGGGTTATCAGAGTCCCCGAGTCAGAGGTCAATGGAATTTTTTAATTTGAACCTATTGTGAATTATTAATTAAAGACCTTTGTGGGCACAGAACTTGAATAAAATAAATTGCAATGCATTCTCAGCTGATTTCACTAAAATTGAAAACAAATGGGGCTTGGCTGGTTCAGAAATACAGTTGTCCCAATTGTATCAAAGGAATAGTTAAAGGCTAGGACCTCACTCATGCCACAATTATAGCCCTGGTCTTTAGGGAGTTTGTTAATACACACAGAATAAAATGTTGGACCTTTGAGATACACTAGATGGAAAAACAAACTGCTAGAAAGTGTTCCTATCATTCATTTATTTGGAACCATTTATTGAGCATTTACTTGGCTGCAGCACCAATTAGGGACCGGGGGCACAAATGAGAATAAGATGTCAAAAGAACAGAGAAGTATGCCTCAGGGAATCTTCCAAGTAAGACTTTTGCAGCGTATTTATAAAGCAGGTGACATTCAGTCTGAGCTCTGGAGACCAGCAACCCAGGCTTGGGAAATGGCATAAAGCAATCCAGCAGAGAGGACAGACTGAGGCATATAGGCATTAGAATGATGGAATAATCTGGTGCGGTATAAAGGAGTGCAAGAGTGGGAGATGGGACTGGACATGAAATAAAGCTCCAAAAACAGTTGGATCCAGGTGGTGAAGACCATTGCATACTGTAGTCAATGGAGTGCCATGAAAGAGAGATTAAAAAAAAATGATAAGTGAGTATTTTCTCATTATAAAAATTAAAACCTGATTTTTTAAAAGAATTTATTTTATTTTTCCATAAGTTATTGGGGTACAGGTGGTATTTAGTTACATGGGTGAGTTCTTTAGTGGTGATTTGTGAGATCCTTGTGCACCCATCACCCAAGCAGTATACACTGCACCATATATGTTGTCTTTTATCCCTCACCCTCCTCCTACTCTTCCCCTCAGTCCCCAAAGTCCATTGCATTATTCTCATACCTTTGCATCCTCATAGCTTAGCTCACATATTGGTGAGAACATACGATGTAAAACCTGACTTTTAAGACTAAAATCCCCTTCAGCCACTATTTTCAATCTCAGTCTCAATTCCATTCCCTCCCAAATGGTAACCACTGTAGAGGTGGGCCCTTGTAATTCTGCTTTCCGTACATCACATGCATCTATACACATCCATAAAAAACATCTAACATTGTGTAATTTCTAGGGCTGCTGTAATAAAGTACTACAGACTGGGTGGTTTAAACAACAGAAATTTATTTTCTTACAGTTCTGGAGGTTGAAAGGGCAAGATCAAGGTGTTGGCAAGGCTGGTTTCTCCTGAGGCCTCTCTCCTTGGCTTGCACGTGACTGCCTTCTCCATGTGTCCTTACATGGTTTTCCTTCTGTGTGTGTCTGCCTCTGTCCTAACCTCCTTTTCTTAGAAGGACACCAGTCCTATTGAATTATGGCCAACCCATAGAACCTCATTTTGCCTTAATTGCTTCTTTAAAAGTCCTATGTCCAAATACAATCATATTCTGAGGTACTTCAACATATGAAATTGGAGATGAGGGAGATTTCAGCCCATAGCATATTGTTATGTAATGTTTTTCCATGTCAGTATATTTAGACATATGAAAAGACTTGAAAATATTTGTGGAAAAATAAAATTAAAAGATAAAAATTCAAAATACAAACTTATATGGCTCAAGGACATCAGTTCATGTATGTGTGTATGTATATATATTAAGTATATATACAAACACCTTATTTTTTAGCCTAAGTTCCATCAAGTTCAAGACACTTTTGTGAGTAACAATACCAACCATTTAGTTTATCCCTAAATAACTGGGGGTCCTAGGAACTTAGCCATGTCGAAGTGGTCTTTTTCACATTAGATGAACAAAAATGGATGCCCTTGAAATATTATTAAGATTAGAAAACAAAAAGAAGTCAGAAGGAGCCAAATCAGGACTGAAAGGTAGTTGCCTAAAATAATTTCCTAATAATTTCCTATTGAAATTCTCATAAACTTGCCCAGGTTTGATGAGAGAAATGAGCAGGAACATTGTCATGGTGCAGAAGGACTCTCTGGGAAAGATTTCCCAGGAATTTTTCAGCTAAAGCTTTGGCTAACTTTCTCAAAACACTCTCATGATAAACAGATATTGTTGTTCTTTGGCCCTTCAGAAAGTCAACAAGCAAAATGCTTGGACCAGCCCAAAAAACTGTTGCCAAGACTTTTGCTCTTGACTGGCCCACTTTTACTTTGATGAGAGCACTGCCACTTTTGGTAACCATTGCTTTGCTTGTGCTTTGTCTTTAGGATTGCACTGGTAAAACCGTTTTTCATCTCCTATTACAGTTCTTCAAAGAAATGCTTCAGAATCTTGATCCCACATGTTTAAAATTTCCATTGAAAGCTCTGCTCTTGTCTGTTCCTGATTTGAGCACAATGGTTTTGGCACTCAAGTGGAAAGTTTGTTCAACTTTAATTTTGCAATCAGAATTGTGTAAGCTGAACCAGTTGAGTTGTTTGTGGTATTGGCTACTGTTTGTGCTGTTAGTGGTTGGTCCTTTTCAATTAGGGCATGAACAAGATAAAGTTTTTCCTGGCAAATTAATGTAAAATTGACATGAATTGATGTCTGCAACTGAGGGCTTCACCATCAACTTCGTCTTGTCTCTTCTTAAAATGAGTTATTGCAAACTGCTCATTTCTTTGGGATATTGTCCCTATTAGCTTTTTGTAAAGCATCAGTGATTTCACAATGTTTTTACCCAACCTTCACCATAAATTTGATGTTTGTTCTTGCTTTAATTTTAGCAGAACTCATGTTTCTCTGATAGAGGTGCTTGTCAAACCCGATGTCTCTGATGTCCTATCTTCTTAGTGCTTCAAACTAGATTCTGTTCAGGCATGTTATAACAAGTTAGCACAAGTTTATTTTCGTACAAAAATTTTTTGAACTCCATGAATAATTTTGTTATAATATGCATTTTCCATGAACTTTGTGAAGACCCCTCATAGGCCATGTGTTTAATCTATTTCAGAACATGGATATACCACAGTTTAGCTATCTCCTTATTGTTTTGCATTTGGGTTTTTGTGGTTTTTCCTCTTCTAAATAAGGTTTAATAAATGTCTTTGGTATACCTCCTTCATTTTCCTAGGAAGGTTCCTCCGAGTAGATTCAGAACCCTGTAGTTGGTAGGTATGTGCCTTTAAAGTTTTAGTTCACATTGTTTAAAAGCCCTCCAAATGACACCAACTGATACTTCCAGCTATGTATGAGAACCTTCTTCCCCATACCCTGGAAAAATACTTGATATGATCAGACTTTAATTTTAATGATAATCCTGTGATGGGAAACACTATGTCATTTTTTTTTCATCTTTATTTCTTCAATATACATAGTTTAGCAGAGAAATGACATAATAAGATCTGGGTTTTATAAGTATCATGGGATTAGCAAGGAAATGGTTTGTGCATCAGAGACTAAAAGCCACTAGAAGGCTGATGCAGAGACTTAGTTGGGAAGATGAGAGCCAGAACTAATGCCAAATCAGAGGAAAGCTGGCTCTATTCTATAGATGTTTGGCTGTGGAAAAGGAGGAGTAACATTCATGAGGGTTGGGCTCAACTTCTTCCAAAGTCCTGTTAATGTGGATATTTTGACCTCCTCCCGTGCATCTTGAATGTTCTAGAATGGCATCCAGGATGGTGAATCCTTTCCAGGAAGTTTTCAGTTTACTTTGTCCAGATCCATCAAACAAATCACTATCTATGGCAGCTATAGTCTGATGAAATGTATTTATTTATTTATTTTTTGAGGCTGGAGTGTTGCTCTATCACCCAGGCTGGAGCGCAATGGCATGATCTCAGCTCAGCATGACCTCTGCCTCCCACGTTCAAAGAATTCTCATGCCTCAGCCTCCTGAACTGAAATGTATTTCTTAAGTAATAAGATGTGAAAGTCAAATTACTCCTTGATCCATGGACTGCAGAATGGATGTTGTGTTGGGCGTGGAAACAACCTTCATCTCCTTGTACATTTCCACCAGAGCTCTTGGGTAACCAGGAGCACTGTCAATAAGTGGTAATATTTTGAAAGAGATCTTTTTTTCTGAGCAGTAGGTCTCATCAGTAGACTTAAAATACTCTCTAAACCGTGCTATAAACAGATATACTGTCATTCAAGCTTCCTTGTTCTATTTATAATGCACAGGCAGAGTAGATTAATAATTCTTAAGGGCCCTAGGATGCTTAGAGTGGTAAATGAGCATTGGTTTCAACCTAAAGTCACCAGCTGCATTAGCCCTAACAAGAGAGTCAGTCCGGACTTTGAGGCTTTGAATCCAGGCTTTGACTCTCCTTTCTAGCTATGAAAGTCCTAGATGGAAGAAGTCTATTCTTCCAATAGAAGGTTGTTTTGTCATTGAAAATCTGTTGTTTAGTGTAGCCACCTTCATCAATGATCTTTCATAGATCTTCTGGATAGCTTGCTTCAGCTTCTATATCATCACTTGCTGCTTTACTTTGCACTTTTATGTTGTGGGGACAATTTCTTTCCTTAAGCCTCATGAACCAACCTCTGCTAGCTTCCAATTTTTCTTCTATGGCTTCCTCACCTCTCTCAACCTTCATGAAATTGAAAAGAGTTAGGATCTTGCTCTGAATTAGGCTTTGGCTTAAGGAAATGTTGCGGCTGGTTTGATCATCTATTCGGACCACTAAAACTTTCTCCATATCAGCAATAAGGTTTTGACATTTGTGTGGTTCACTGAAGTAGCACTTTTAATGCACCTTTGCATTCACAACTTGGTTAACTGTTTCATGCAGGAGGCCTAGCTTTCAGACTTTCTGAGCTTTCAGTGTGCCTTCCTCCCCAAGCTTAATCATGTCTAGCTTTTGGTTTAAAATGAGACATGCAACTCTTCCCTTCACTCAAACACTTAGAAGCCGTTGTAAGGTTATTAATTAACCTAGTTGCAATACTGTTTTTTCTCAAGGAATAGAGAGGCCCAAGGAGAAGGAAAGAGATGAGAGAACATTTGATCTGTGAAGCAGTCGGAACACACACACCATTTATCAATTAAGTGTATTGTCTTATATGAGCATGTTTCATGGTACCCCCAAAACAATTACAATAGTAACATCACAGACTTTTTTTTAATTTCTCACAGATCACCATAGCAGATATAATAATAATAAAAAGTTTGGGCTGGGTGCAGTGGCTCAAGCCTGTAATCCTACCACTTTGGGAGACTGAGGCAGGTGAATTGTCTGAGCTCAGGAGTTCAAAATCATCCTGGGCAACATGGTGAAACCCCGTCTCTACTAAAAAAAAAAAAAAAAATTAGCCAGGTGTTGTGGTGGGTGCCTGTAGTCCTAGCTACTCAGGAGGCTGAGGTAGAATTGCTTGAACCTGGGAGGTAGAGGTTGTAGCCATGAGTCAAGATCGCGCCACTGACTGCACCCCAGCCTAGGCAACAAAGCGAGACTCCGTCTCTGGAAAAAAAAAAAAAAAAAAAGAAAAGAAAAAAAAGTTTGAAATATTGTGAGAATTACGAAAATGTAATACAGAGACACAAAGTGAGTGCATGCTGTTGGAAAAATGGTGCCAATGGACTTGCTGAATGCAGCATTACCACAAGCCTTCACAGTGTACAAAGTACAATATCTGCAAAGGGCAATAAAGTGAAGCACAGTAAAACAAAGCATGTCTATATGAGAATGAATTAATGTTGAATGAATAGTATTATCTCTAAAACCCATCCTTGGTACACTTGTCTAATTGCTTCAAAACCGATTAGTTGGCTCTCAGATAGAAAGAGCCAATTCCTCCCCCTGCCCCTTTCTTTAACAAGGCTCTCATGGATCCTGCTTATAGCGTCTTACATCCTGGTAGGAAAGAGAAAATGTGCCCCAAATAACTATATTGTAGAATGTGAGAGGCACTGCAAAGGAGGAGCAAGAGGCTGCTACAGTGTTCTAAGGAAGCATCACTAATTTTGTCCGGGAAGACTCTCAGAGAAGCCTCCATGTGGAAGGTCTGGCTCACCCGGGGTTTGGAGGAGTACTGCATTTCAGTACCTATGGAGCCAAAATTCAAGACTAGCTAGCAGGAGAAGCTAGCAAGTGTGCACACATTTCATTTTCCCCCCCATGGCCACAAGGATGTCCTGCCCACTGCTGCTGCCCTTTGTGATGACTTCCTTGAATGCTTGCCTGGAGATTTCAGGCAGTGGCAGGATGGGCAGAGACTGAAGAGGAGGGATCAACCCTGCTGTTGGCATATATCTTCTGTCAACACCTCACTGATGAGGAACAGAGCAGCCAGTATTCATTGTGTCTTTTTGACCCCTCAGAACCCACACGGATGTGGGCAAATTGGGAACAGAATTGGAAGAGACCTTACAGGTCATCTCTTCCAGTCTCTCACCTGATAGAGAGGTCTGTTCTTCAGCACAGACTGTCAGCTGGTCTCAGCTTGCACCGTTCAGAGACAGGCAGGCAGCTTTCTGGGCAGCATGTTCCCTGTGGTGTTGTGTTGTTAGAAAACACCTCCTTATTCTGAGTGAGATGACATAGGTATGCCCTCTGAACAGCACTGTAATCTCCAGTAGGTTCACATCATCTATTTTCGTAACCCCGTTACCCACCCCCCCGTAGTTCCCAACATGCTTCATGTCCATTTGGAGTCAAGTGGGCTTTGTGCACTGACCTTGGGACCCAATCACTTTTTGTAATGTGGCTTTTGGGCACAGATGGCCACTGTGTTCCAAAGCGCTCTCAATCCATGCTTTCTGGTATCCATGTAGGGTAAAAGCCAAGATTCCCAGAACTCTCAGTGAATGAGTGGTTCTAATGAGCTCTTGTTTTTTTTTCTTTGGATAATTGTAGCTCAACCCTTAAGTAGAAAAAACAAAATAATGATTGGTTTAGCTGAAAATTCCTCCTAAATGAATTATTTCAATATTGTTCTGCTATTTAATACAATAATGCCATGGTGGGTTTTTGAGGTGTGTGGCATTCTCTGCTCTGGTACTAAATGACCCTGAGTTTTATATTTTTAACTTTTTATTCCTGTTTTTTCTTGTTGTTGTTGTTGCTTGAGACAGAGTCTCGCTCTGTTGCCAGGCTGGAGTGCAGTGGTAAGATCTCAGCTCACTGCAACCTCTGACTCCCAGGTTCAACTGATTCTCCTGCCTCAGCCTCCCAAGTAGCTGAGACTACAGGCGTGCACCACCAAGCCCCGCTATTTTTTTTTTGTATTTTTAGTAGAGACAGGGTTTCACCATGTTGGCCAGGATGGTCTCGATCTCTTGACCCTCATGATCCACCCTCCACAGCCTCCCAAAGTGCTGGGATTACAGGCAGGAGACACTATGCCTGACTGTATTCCTGTTTCTTGTTTTATTTTTCAGAAGTCCACTTCTTTGCTCCCACATCATCAGCTGTTTTCTGTTCCTAGGAGTATATGTGTGGAGCGTTTTCTCCTAATTTACTCCTTGAATATGTTTCAGGCTTGGATAATAGGTAACCCAACATGAAAACTGTCCAACAAAGATTAGTAAATAAGCTTTGTATTAGTTATGATTATTTTCACTACAAGAAAGAAGAAAACCCAAATGAACCGCTTTAAACAATGAGGAAAATGCATTATTTCACAAGAGACATTTTTAAGGCAGGTGGCTGCAGGAGTGTTATTCTAGGGGCTCAGTAGTGGCCACAAGAACCAGATTCTCTCTACTGTGTCCAGCACCACTGGAGACTTCTCAGGCAGCGGCTGATTTCTGACTCTTACAGGTCAACCAGTCACAGGAGATCACAATGCCTAAATGAAAGCAGCTTTTGTTGGAGAAAAAGGAAGAAAGAATGGCTTAGAGTTGGAAACCAACAATCCTGCTACACACAGGCTTATTCAGGGGTGCTGTCCAGAAATTTCTGCCGGGAAATTTCTGCATGATTTTTTTAGTCAGCATGTAGAGTTTGTGACCTTTAATTGTTAGGCCATATTAAGCCATTACTTTCTGGTTCTTGCCTTTATTGCTGATAAAGTAATTAAAATGGCTATAGATATTATTATTATTTTATTATTATTTTTTTGAGACAGAGTTTTGCTCTTGTTGCCCAGGCTGAAGTGCAGTGGCACGATCTCGGCTCACTGCAACCTCCACCTCCCGGGTTCAGGCGATCCTGCTGCCTCAGCCTCCTGAGTAGCTGGGATTACAGGCGCCTGCCACCACGCCCAGCTGATTTTTTTGTATTTTTAGTAGAGATGGGATTTCACCATGTTGGCCAAGCTGGTCTCGAACTCCTGATCTCAGGTGATCCACCTGCCTTGGCCTCCTAAAGTGCTGGGATTACAGGTGTGAGCTACCGTGCCTGGCCTATAGATATTATTTAAAAGGCACATGTGCACACACAGAAACACTATCTTGATGTAACTACTGGTGAAGGATGAGCCACTTTGGGAGAGGCCCTCAAATACATGTATCTCTATCTATACACACAGATACACACACACACACACACACACACACACACACACACACACATATATATATGTAATTTTTAAAAGATTACTGGTGATACACCTCATGTACATTTTGTCCTGTGATTTTGATTGAGGGTAAGAAACTTGAGTCATTCCCTGGAGTTGAAGCCATCGAAATGCAGATTGATCCAAAGGTAGAGAGTTCTGGGGACAGTGCTCATTAGATGCAACACGCAGAAGGAAAAGTGATGACAGGTGCCCTTGCAGCAGGTTAGAGTCACAGTTGCTCTCAGACGCGTCCTTTCATTTGTTCATTTATTTTTAGCCAGTCCTGATGGCAGCTATTAACAATGGACTTGATGATCTCAAGGAAACAAAGAGCATCTTTCCTGGTATTTCCTGGCAAAAATAAAAGGGAGGACTCTGAAAAGCCAGGCTTTGTGCTGCCTCTGAACCCATCACCATGACCAGGGAGAGGGTGCGTTTGATTTCCAGGAATGAGACGTGTGTTCATTCTGGTGGCCGGGCACGGGTACAAATCCTGGACGAAACAGAATTATTATAGGAGGGACAGTGGTTTCCTAAAGAAGAGGTATGGACCATATCGAAACTGTCCCCACCATACAGGAATGGCAGGTAGTTCCTGCCACGGCCAGCAGGGGGAGAAAGTGGGGATTTTAGGCTGTCCTCTCATTGAGCTTGAATGGGTTCATCTTGGCTGTACCACAGCAGAAGCCTCTGTTTGCAGGATAAACATTCTCCATAAAAAGTTTATATAAAATACATTTTATTATTATTCTTCTTATTAGGGGCTTTTGAAAGTTTAGATCTGCAGGAAGTCCTTAGATGTCATCTTCCACCACTAAGGACCTCTTCCATCTCCCACATGGTATGTGTGTGCAGTGAAAGATGCTGGCTACGAAAAACATTGCATTTGTTAAACAATAACAAATTCAGTGTAATCAGTGTTAATTCACAGAATTATCCTAAGTATTGAATTTTAATAAACACAAACATATTTTAGGTTTAATTTAAATTTTATTCTCACAGAAGGTAAATGTGAAATTCCTATAAAGTTTTATGGAATATTAACAACAATGTAAAACAAACCTTTTGCTCATTACTGCTTATGTGAAATGGCTGGGATGAAAGCCCAAGGCCCCTAACTTTGAGTCTGGGGATTTTTCTGTGCTGCTTGCTTTTCCAAAAGCATAGTGTCTTGCACGTAGCAGATGTTCCTTACATAGTTAATATTTTAGTTTAAAAAATATAAATATATGGGGCATAGATGTGTCCTTTTCACAGTGGCACTAATATTTTTAGAGTGCTTTTTTTTTTTCTCTCTCTCTCTCTCTCTCTCATTATCATAGCTAAGGTACTGAAAAGTTCTACGAGGAAAAAAGCTGCATTGCCAAACCTATCTTGTCCTAGGATTCTTTCTGAGTAGAGCAACTGTTAGCATCTCACTGCACACTTGTCTCTCAGAGACTAGAGTATAGAAAATGCTGCTCCAGTGATTAAAACGGAAAGTTAGGAGCAATTTAAATTCGTGGAAACCTAACTAAGCTGAATCTTGACTGACAATTTTCATCTTCTTTGTTTCCTGGAGACCCCTCCCTGGTGTTCTCAGAATCATCTGCATTTCAACCTGGGCTCAGTCTGCTATCCCAGCCATATAAGTAAAAGGAATAAAAAAATAAAAAAATAAAAAAGTAGTTACTATGTGCTATTTCAGCCTCATTCAGCTCATGGACTTACCAAATAAACATTTGTATCTCAGCGTTGAAAGAGAAACTCACAGTCTGACGACAGTGAAGCCACGGCTTCTCGGAATTCCAGAAACTACTGGGGCAGGAAAGCACATTTTAGCTTCCCTTTTCTGGTGAGTGAGCTGAATGGAGCCTGATAACTCCACCACACGAGGTGCTGCCCTCTGCCTGTGACACAGCAGCACCAGCCACCCAGGCCAACACAGTCAGTCTGAGGAAAAGCAGAGGCAGAGTGACCTCGAAGAATCATGCAGAGGTCTTCTAATGGGGACAGAATCCCAGGAGAGAGCAATGGCCAGCCTACCCTGGCCATGTCCACTCAACATATATTTACTGAGCATTTTCTCTGGGCTGAGATCACAGGCTCCTGTGTTTCATGGAATCAAAAGAACAGAGTCAGCAAAGCACCTCCATGCAAAAAGTGACAATATTACACCATTTGTGCAGATCACAAACATAACATTTTAGCTATTAATTCTGCACTGACTTCCTAAATTGGCACAACATATGCCATAGAAGACCTACTTCTGATTCTTACGGCCAAATACCTTCATCCTTATGTTCTGTAAATACCCCTCCTAGATCCTGCATGGAAGAAGTGAGATGTCATAATGACACTGTGAGCCATCTGATTTTGGGGGTGGGTGGCAGGCTGAGAATGCCCAGATTAAATTCAAATTTCTTAGCCAGAAGGAAATTTTAGGCCATGTTTTCCCCTCTTGGCCCTGCCTGGGTGGTAAAATCAGCTTAACTGTTTTCAGCTGTCAATAGAATTAGCTGTGACCTTGGTGATCTTTGAGAATGTAGTCCTCTTTTTATAGGGTGAATTTGTGCATTTGCTGGATAACTACTAATTTCCGGCAGAGGTAATACATCATCATGAAATACCATCCATATGAAAAGAATAAGGGTGGCAGTGTAGGAACAGGAGGGCCGTTGTCTTCTGAGCAGCCAGGGCAAGGGGTCCATTTTACTGCATGGCTCGGGAACAGATGTTCCATATGGCTCTTCTGTTCAACAACACGATATAATGCATCATTTCTTAATGAATGATTCACAGTCTCCACTGTCCCCTAAATTGTCTTTGTCTGATGTCCAACTTAAATGTGATTGAACTTAGTTTTGGGGTCTCACTGCTACTCAAGCAGCTAATGCCTGAGATGTGGCATCACTTCTAGAAGCAAATACTTCTCAGGTAAGCCATAAATTCCCAGTGTTTTATGCTGGTTATTGGATACTGGAGTGTTCCACAGACGCCAGTAGGAATTTGTCAACATTTCTTAAAGAATGAAGAAAAAGAGCTGCATAGCCTCATTATTACTTGTACATCTGGTCGAGATGGATGTTCTGCTTACATGCAGCTTTCTTTTCTGTGGCATAAATGAAGGGACCATCTCCTTACAAGCACATCCTATATAGCTGTGTAACATTGGAGTGAAAGAAAATCTATACAATGAATTTAGTCAATAAGAGAATGAATGGGGATAGTTAAAATGTTGTGTACAGGGGCATGTTTTCTCTTCTTAAAGAATGACATGAAAAATTATTAGATAAAGAGTTGTAAGCTACTGACTAGCAAAAGAAATAGAGTTGAAATAGAGGGAAATGAACGGACGTGAGTGAACTTCCTGGTGTAATTTCAAAAACGAACTGTTTGATTGCTCACTGTGTTACGTTCTGAAAAACATGCCTGTTTGCTGAAGCACCATGCTCAGATGTGGTTACTTGGAAAGGGAGATATAGCAAAGGCAAGAATGACAAGGAATATTTATTTCTTGTGACATATTGCTGTTGGTAAACAAACATTCTGCCCAATTCCAATTAAGCTGATGCCATTTGTGCCTAACATCTAGCCAGCAATGAATCTCTCTTAGGAGCCATAATGATCATATGAATGAAAACAAATATTTGACATAATATATGGTAGAAATCTCCGTGCAATATTTTCTTAAAAACACTGTGCAGCTTGCATACCGTGGTTGAGTTTCTTTTTAGGTTTAGGCAAACTTTGTTGTAGATATCAGCTGAGCTTAAGATGTTCAAATGGTGGTATTAGAGTTTTATGTCAAACCCATAAATGAGCATTGTGGAGCTTCAAGCACTTCATTGGAAACTCCTTCACAGCCGCACTTAGAACACATCTCTCAGGGTTCCTGTCGTCATGGTGATCAGCACCAGCAAGCGCCCTCACTGTGCTCTGCGGCTGTTCATGATAGGCCCCCAGGGCTCCACGTACACAGCCCAACATCCTGATCTCGCAGGCTTGTTTCAGCCTTGTGACTTTGAGGCCATGATTACACTGGTCTTTTCCTCTCTATGTGTCTTCATTTTCCTGTCTGGTCATTTTCTTACACTGGCTATTTTATTTATGATACCTTGGGCAGGTCATGTAACCTTGCTGAGTCTCAGTTTCCTTGACTACAGAGTGGATGTAACATGTGCAAGATCTCCGGGCTTGCTGTTAGGGTCAGAAGGCAGCAGAGTGAGAAAGTCAACTGCAGAGCACCACAGAAAAACAGTATGATGGCTATTACCTTTCTTTCCTTCCCAGCGTTGTGTAGAGGGCTTGCCATTTTGTCATGGTTTTGATTTCTTTCCAAATAAAAGTTTTCTCACTAAAAATGAAAAATCCTAACTCCCTAGCAGAGAAGCAGACAATGATTACGCATGGTGACTTGAAAGGAGGGGCCTTGAGTTCCTGGTTAGAAGTCAGACTTATACTGCCTCTTTCCCTCTTCTTTGCCTTAGTATTTGCATAGGGTCAATATAAGGCTTTTGTACCCTTGGAGCCCTGCACCCAGAGCATGGGCAGGCACCGTGGGAGCGGGCCACAGAAAGCAAAACCAAGAAGAGGGAGGAATTAGCAACATAGCACCCCGGCCTCCCTTCCTCCTGGTCTGCCAAGGGCTTTACGGTTACAGGAGCCCTCATTCCCTACTTATCAGTCCCCTCCCAGTCTGAGCCTGCCCCCTGGCCTGGAGGACAATTACATTTTTGTTGGGTCTTTATTCGTGTTACTCCTTTTTCTCCAGCCCTCAAATCTAAATTGTTATCCCTGTGGTCTTGAGTGTAATTTTTGAAGTCATGATGATGCTTCTCCTCCACCTAACTCCCTCCAAAGCCTTCCCCTGGCCTCCCGCGAGCCCCTCCCGGGCACACACAGCCCCCGCCACTCTGGTTTCCATCCACTCCTTCCACATCCTAGGGCTTGTACTCGCTCCAGGACAGCACTACTCCAGCATGCTCTTCCCCTTGTTCATGCCAGCTCCTCATTCATTGGGTGCAGTTTATACCTCTACTCCTCTCAAGGGCTCTCATCCCCTTCCCCATGCCCCTCTCTTCCCATCAGCTAGTCTCTATCACTGAATTCTGTTTCTGTCTTAATAGGGACCACGATTCTATAATTATGTATTTATTTGTTTACCTGTGTACTAAATCTCCTTTCTGTAGATCGTATGTTTTCCAAGGGTGGGGATGGTGCTGTTTTATTTACCACTGTGCCTCACTTATTCCCTAGTGTATAATAGGTGCTCATGACGTAGTTTCTGGAGAGGGGAGAGAAAGAGAGAAGGTAAAAAAAGACATGAGGGGAGGAGAAGGAGGGAAATAAAAAAAGAGAGAGGGAGGAAACAACAAAGGAAAGAGAGAAGACAGAAAGGAAAAATCATGTAACAGTAAATGCTGTGAGGAACACTCTATTTTGTAGAGTGATGAGGAAGATATCGTCAACCAACCATAAAGGAGTAAGACATGGTCTTTGTAATCAATGTTTCATTAGAGTTTGAAATTGTCTCTAATGTTATCAATAACCAACTCCTTAGTCTCATTATTTCTCCCAGTTTTTGAATTTCCATTAACAATTAACATTTAAAATACTTTTTGAAAATTTTATTCATTCATTCAATAATCATTGAGTATACATTATACACAAGTAGGATAGAGGGCAGTTAAGATAACAGAATCTGTAATCAGATTTTATCCGTTCAAATTAATAGCTGTGTGACCTGAGTAGCTACCTCTCTGTGACCTACTTTTCCTCTCTATAAAGGAGATATTAATAGATCTACCTTATTATTGTGCTGTGAGGATTAAAGGAAGTCAGTGCAGGTGTTATCCGCTGAAGATAGAGTGGTTAACCCGGCAGACACTGCCCCTGCAGTGTCTCTGAGTCTGTGGTCTATGAAGGGGGACAGACTTTAAACACATTACCCATACAAACAGCTGTTTCACAGTCACCATAAATGCTTTGAAAAGTTAGAGTGTACCATGAGGGTACAGGTGTGTAAGCAGGATCTTAACCTAGTCTTGGGTGGGATTCTGGAAGCACTTTCCTGAGGAAGTCACACATAAGCTGAAAACTGGAATATGAGAAAAGTACACCAAGCAAAAAGGGAGGTGTGGGAGTGGGATTGGGAGCAAACACTCTGCATTTAGAAGAGCCAGTGTCAGGAACTACTGTGTTTTACAAATTAATTATAAGATGCATTTTCCATCACGTTAAAAATCCCCGGAATTAGGACATGTCCTACAATTGATGACATCTGAAATTCATGGAATTAAAAAAAAAAAGACCAGAAATGTTGGAGAGCAGAAAGCAAGAGGGAAAATGACTGGGGCAATGCACAGGGGCCCACCGTGCAGAGCTGCATAGGGCAGATATCAATATTGGACTTTGTCCTACAAGCAATGGACAGTTTCAGAAAGGTTTTTGCCCATAAGTGCGATGAATAGATATGTTTATTAAAATTTTCACTCTGTTGTGAGGAGAACAAATTGGAGGTGGAAAGAATAGTAAAAGAAGGCTGTATGAGGCTACTGTAATGGTGCATGTAGGAGATCATTGTAGCTTGGAACGGAGTACTGAGCGTGGAGGTGCAGAGAAGAAGATGGACTCAAAAATATTTAGTGAATAGAATAAACAAGGCCTGATGATCAAGTGGATATTGGGATGAAGGTAAGATGCTTCAGGAATGACCAGGGGTCTTTTGCATATGTAAAAGATGCGATGCTGCTGGATAGAAAGCAGTCCCGTTTCCCAAGATAAGGAATTCTGGAAGAGGTGCTGACTGGGGAGATGATTGTGAATTCAGTGTTGGACATGATTAATGAGAAGGCTTGTGTGGTATCTGGCTAGAGTAGTCATGTAGGCTGTTGGATACCTGGTTCTAAAGCTCAGGAGAAAATTCTGGAATGGGCATATAAATCAGGAACTCAAAGGCATAAAGAAGCAAATGCAAGCCATGGGAATGGAGGAGAACTCTCAGAGAGAGCTTGTAGAAAGAAAAGATGAATGAGTGCCTAGGTTTGAGCTGAGAGGAAGTTCAGTATTCGAATGTCATACAGCACAAGACACCAAGGAACATGGAGAATGGTAGGAGGTAAACTAGATGTGGTGTTACAGAAGCCAAAGGAATAGAGTGAAGATTTCAGGAAGAGTGGAGTAATCCACCCTATTTACTGCTTCTGAAAAGCCAAGTAAGGCGAAGATTTAAAGGTATCCATTGGACATAATGACTTGAAAGACATAAGAAGTCTTCACAAGAGCTGTGGTGGAGTCACATGGGTGGTTATGAAGATGCAACGGGCTCAGAAGTAGGTAGGAGGTGAGCAGAGGGAGAGAGACTATAAGCATTTATTTTGTGAGGTTTGCCTGTGAAGATGGGGAAGATATTTGTATCTGCAGAGGCATGTGAGGATCCAGAATACTTTTTTGTTGTTTTTCTATTTTCTTCTGTTTTCTGACTTTGTCTTCCTCTTCATCTTCTTCTTTTATTGAAAATGGGAATATGTTTTCAATGCTAATAGCAAAGATTCAGTAAAGAGGGAGAATTGGAAGGTGTAGGAGAGGGAACAATTGGTAACACCAAGCAGGTGAGATGGGTTAGGACCCCGAGCCTGAGTGGAGGAAGTTGTTGCTTTTCTAAGAGCAAGAAGTTCTCTTTATAGTAATCAGGCACCTGTGCCGGTGGTACCCCAAAGCTGAGAAGTTCCCGCGGGTTTTATTTTCCCAGTGAAGCAGGGTAAGTCTTAAGAGTGAGATTAGACTAGGGTACAGAAGAGTTTTTAGGTGAAATGATACAGACGTGCATGGGCTTGAAATTGCATTGAGGGAAACATCGAATGGGAATGCTGTTTTAAGGGTTGGTAGGAGGGGTAATAATGAGTTTACAGTGACTTCTGTATTCTTGGGTAGTGTGATCTGTACTTCTCAGCTGCTCTGTAGCTGACATGGGAGAGGAATATTGTTGGAGTCATCCAGAGCTGGGATTTGATTAAAGGAGCTCAGTGAATGCCCAAGAGAAAGACTGAAGTGCCTGATCATACATTCTCGGTTTAGAAGAAAGGAAAGGAAGCTAGGACGGGCTTCACACATAAGGGGACATAGGTGTTGTTGACCTGTGAAGGCTGAGTAAGGAGGTAGACACATTACCAGTTACTGACTAACATGAGCTAATGGAAAATGTGCAGCAGTCCATCCCCCTAAGCCCTAGCTCTGCAATTTGGTGTATAAAAAATAAAACAAATGGGGGAGCAATGCCTCCAATGGGGTCAGAGGGAATGGGAACAAGAACACAGAAAGGAAGCTCAGCTTCGGAAAGAGGTACCTCAATGGGACAGGTAACATGTTTGCTTTTTGCTTAGTTTTTTTTCTCATGCCTTGCTCAGAGGCAGGCCAGAAATAAATGTCCAGTACATATTCCATTAATGAAGAATAAATGAAGGAATTAATGAGCAAAAAGGGACAATGCTGGTAGAACTATTCTCACAAGAACTCATCTAGTTAGTCTTTGGTGTTTGATTAAAATCATAGTTCAGGCTACTGATCTGGATGTATTACTGTAAAATCTGACTTTTACGTTATTTTGAAATTAACTTTTAATTTGAACTAACGTAAAACAATGATTCAAACTGAATCTCAATAATCCTTCGTGTACCCTATACTGCAGATAGAATACATCTTTGTGCTTGAATAAGGAATTGTAGTGTTGAAAATGGAGGAGTTGAGGAGGTCACTGTGGAGCAATAGTAGAAAGGAAGCATTGAATTCTTGCTCCAGGTGAAAAAATGAGGAGGAATAACTGGTCCCGCTACAGGTGCATCATATTGCTAGTGACTCTTCTTGCTGGAGGTGCATCCTCACTAAAGTATCATGACCCCTTTCCCTGCCACCCTCATTCATTTGCACTTACCCTTTCCAAAATTTCCCGTTTGCCTATGTGTTCGTTGTCTCTATCAGCCCCCACCAACTGTGTATGCTGAGGCTTATCTGATTAGTGCAGTCCTGCGACCCAGCACCTAAACTAATGCCTGGCGCTAATAAGGGATTGAGAAATATTTGTTGATTTGATTAAGATACTATTCCAATTCACTTGGGGTGTTTCCTACCTGTGTGTGAGCTGTTGCTAGCTCTAGAGCAAAGCTTTGAAACTTTTAATGAGCATACAAAGCAGCGAGATCTTGTTAAAATGCAGATTCTGATTTAGTAGGTCTGGGCTGGGTCTGAGAATCTGCATTTCTAACCAGCTCCCAGGCTCTGCCCATGCTGAGGGCCCAGGGACCACAGTTTGAGTGCCACGGCCCTAGAGTGTAGTCGTTTCCCACATGTCAGACTGCAATACGATGTTTCCTCGACTTGTTCTGAGGGTTCTTGAAAACTGAGCCTTTCAAGTTTTGAGAATTTAAACAAAAAATACAGATTTAAAAATACATTTAAACTAGGTAAGAATAGATAGGTTATTATGCCCATTTTATAGATGAAGTGGCTGAGGCGCAGAGCAGTTAAATGACTTACCTCAGATCATAGAGCTAGTAGGTGGCAAAATATTTTAAATTCAGTTCTTTTTACTCTAAGTAAAATGCTGTCTCCAACATCATGTTCTCACACTATTTGTGTATTCACTCATTCATTCTTCAGTAGTTTGTAGAGTACCTTTTTGGGGGATTTACTTTTGCTTTAACTACTGTTTTGGATGTATGTTCTCATTCCTGCCAGCCCAAATTCTATCCTGTCTTTAAGACAGTTGAAAAGCAAGTTCCTCCATCACAATTTTCGTGCACTGCACTGTTCCCCAAATCCCATCCCTAGTGGGGAGGATGCAGATATATAAGAAGAAAACTTATATTTACGCTAATCTGGTAATGCCAAAGAAGATCCACTAATAA
This sequence comes from Macaca thibetana thibetana, assembly GCF_024542745.1. Lineage (NCBI taxonomy): Eukaryota > Metazoa > Chordata > Mammalia > Primates > Cercopithecidae > Macaca > Macaca thibetana. Next base: position 83,256,601 of record NC_065585.1, on the reverse strand, counting down.
ACTGTCATTTGACTCAAAAAACGTAACTATGAAACTTGTTTTTACCAGTAACACTAGCCATCCTTTTCAAACTCATCCTGCAGAGGGAGTGAGTCATCAACATTTCGTCAGCCATTAACAACTTCTGGCATTTCTCTATCTGCTTCAGAACACCATATTTTGTTCTACCAAAGTAACTGCACTGAGCATGTGCACCCAATTTCAGAGGGAGTGTGATAATTAGGGATGCTGTGAAACTGACTGGCAGCTCTTTGTGCCAGTCTAATTCTAATGGAAGATGACTGTTCAAAGCAGGTGGTGCAAGCACCTGTAGTCATTTTCTGTGTTGCTATTTTATGATTGGCAGTAGAAAAAAACCTTCCAGAAATATCCACATGATTGAAATGCATGGATTTAACACTCCTCCTGACCATCTCAGAACACCTGAACCCACACCAAAAATGTATGCAGGAGTGCATTCCACTCCTCAAAAGTCAATAAACCTCCACACATTGAATTTTGAACCTCTAAGGCTTCTATACATCTCATGCTGATACCTGGGGTTCCTATGAAGGATTTGGGCACAACACACACTAGTTATGACCTTGAATGCTCTCACACTTCAAACTATGATGGTGACTCTATTTAATGGAATTTTCTTGGGGAATTGCTCAGTAAAATTAAGAGTAACTTTATAATGTAAATAATCCACTGCTCCATATCTATTTTTTCAGTCTTTTGTCTTTTCCTTGATTTTCTTCAAGTGGGTAAATATGGCTATCTCTGTTATCAGATATGGCAGAGTATCAGTAGTTTATGCTCAGAAATATGATACCCAAGGAAGTGTTATAAAATGATAAACACTTCTGATTTAAATAAATTCTCCTTCAAAGAGCTCCAAGCACTTTATTGTATCTTTTATCTTTCATGGCCCTGTGGAGAATATGGCAACCATTTATCCTTATTTTACAGAAGAAAAACTGAGACGAGTCAGCTAATATGGCAGGAATGCATAGTTTCATAAAAAGCAATAAGCCCTTTTGTAGGTAAATTAAGCAGAATGTCCAGCTGCGGCTGCCAGTTTCCGTGGTGGCCTTCCCTGGCTCCCTTCTCCCATTCCTTCCTCCCCATCTCCAAGTTCCAGGACGGGTGTGTCTTCTGGCATCTGAACTCTGTTCTCAGTTAAGTCTAATCCACTCCCTTTCTCGAGTCTCATTTACGTTCAGTGTTGATGGATTGCAGTTCTTTATAGATGCTGTCAGATATTTGGGTGAATGCAGTACATTTAGAAGACAGGATCTTGAAGTATTATTAAATAATACCCTGTTGATGATTAGAGATAAAGTATGATTCTATAACCTATGCATTCTTTTTTCTCAATGATGATCTATTTTTTTTATTTCATTTGCTGTGCCTAAAACAAACTTTTTATAAATTAACAGCTGATTAATATAAACTATTGGATTCATTAACATCAATGAGAAAAATGGTTCTATGAGAACTTCAATATTAACATTTACTAATATGAATATACATGTTCATGTCCTTTGGTTTCTTACCAAGTTGTAGGTATTTTTTGTATAGTATAGTGCAAGAGATAGTGCTTAAGAATGGGGACTGTAGAATCAGATCTGGGTTCCCGTTCTAGTTCCACAACTTACTGTGGAAACTTGCACATATTCATTACCTTATTGGAGGCTCGGTTTCCTGATCTGCAAAATGGAATTAGCAATACCCAGCTCAGATTATTGTGAATATTTATTTATTTATTGTATTTATTTTTATTTTTTACACTGCAACCATGACAGATAAAGATTATTGTGAAGATTAAACAAAGATAATGCAGACTAAATACTTAGTGCAGAACCTGGCATGTAGTAAGTGTTCAACAAATGGTTGTGGTTGTTGATGGTGATGATGAAGAACTGCTGTGGAGATATGAACACTCCTGTACATATTTCTTAAAATATCCAAATAAAGTGTATATTGAAATCTTCTTTTCCAAAATGGTATTAAACTGATTTCAGGTGTGTCAAACAAGAGTTACTGAGTGCTGCTTAGAATTGTGGTGCACATCTGGAATACCCTTGGTCATTACAGTTCAGACTTAAAAGAGCTTAGTGGGAGCTACTCTCTGCAGCAGGAAATTGCAACCTGAGGGCAGACCACTTGTAGCAATACAATACTTTAAAGAAACTAAAACATTTTTAACAAGGACACAGGCAAATAGCCATTAAGTAGCACCTGGCAGCTCTCAATTTAACATTTAGAAATTTATGGAAGTCGGGCTGGGCACAGTGGCTCACACCTGTAATCCCAGCACTTTGGGAGACCAAGGTGGGCAGATCACTTGAGATCGGGAGTTCAAGAGTAGCCTGGCTAACATGGTGAAACCCGTCTCTACTAAAAATAAAAAATTAGCTGTATGTGGTGATGTGCTCCTGTAGTCCCAGCTACTCAGGTGGCTGAGGCAGGAGAATGCTTTGATGCTTTGAACCTGAGAGGCAGAGGTTGCAGTGAGCCAAGATTGTGCCACTGCACTCCAGCCTGGGCAATAAGAGCAAAACTCTGGCAAAAACAAAAAACAAAAAACAAAAACAAACAAACAAACAAACAAAAAAACCAAAGAAATTTATGGAAGTAAAAAAACATTTATAAAAGGTAAATCGGGCCTGGCTCTGTAGCTCACACCTGTAATCTCAGCACTTTGGGAGGCCGAGGCAAGTGGATCACCAGGTCAAGAGATTGAGACCATCCTGGCCAACCTGGTGAAACCCCATCTCTACTAAAAATACGAAAAATTAGCTGGGCATGGTGGCACATGCCTGTAGTCCCAGCTACTCGGGAAGCTGAGGCAGGAGAACTGCTTGAACTTGGGTGGTGGAGATTGCAGTGAGCCGAGATCATGCCACTGCACTCCAGCCTGGGTGACACAGCAAGACTCTGTCTCAAAAAATAAATAAATAAATAAATAAATAAAGTAGGTAAATCAGCTGGGCGCGGTGGCTCATGCCTATAATCGTAGCACTTTGGGAGGCTGAGGTGGGCAGATCACTTGAGGTCGGGAGTTCAGGACGAGCCTGGCCAACATGGTGAAACCCCGTCTCTACTAAAAATACAAAACTAGCCAGGCATGGTGGTGGGTGCCTGTAATCCCAGCTACTCTCCTTGAGGCTGAGACAGGAGAATCGCTTGAACCTGGAAGGCAGAGGCTGCAGTGAGCCAAGATCGCACCACTGCACTCCAGCCTGGGTGACAGAGCCAGACTCCATCTCAAAGAGGAAAAAAAAAAAAGGAAATCATTTTGACTCATGAAACCTAAATGTATTGGGCACATCCTAACTTTAGGAAAGGCCAACCTTGTGTAATTTTTAGACTTTCTAGGCTTTTCTAGAAGGAAGTTAAAGCAAATGTTGAGGTAGAGAAGTACTTAGACTATTTGAACAAATTAACATAAAGTGTGAATTGTAGAATTTTGAAAAATAAAATCTAATTATTTTCAAGAACAATTGGTGATTGTAGTCCAGTCTGGTAGTATTCACAGAAACTTGTGGCTACAAATGTGATATTGTTGAAGATCATTGTTTTATGTGGGGTCAGAGTAGCTGTGTGAGCTGCTTCATAGTGGCACAGCAAGTTAGTGACATGAGTGACAAGAAGAGGTGCCCAAACCATAGCCCAGTGCTCTCACTTTATCTACCTCTCAGAGGGCCCTTATCATGAGCAGCCACAATCATCTGCAGTCATAAAGTTAATGTTAATTTTGCTATAACATCTTCAAGAAGAGCTTATTTTTTCAAGTGGTTTATATTATTTCCTGAAGATTTTTTAATAAGAAATGCATAATTTATTGAGAGATTAAATTCGAACTTTCTTTATATTGCACTACATGTTGCAATAGCAATTTCCCTGGATGCTGTAACCTCACAGAAGAGGGAAACTAATATTGAAGGGCTAAGAATGCTAACTGTTCTTCAGGTGTCCTTAAAACTAGGTGGTGTTAACCTGATCAAAAAAGCAGGAGAAATTATATTTTGGCTAAACAAAATAGCACGAACACATGCAAATGGAAAAAGCACAGACAACTGTTACTTCCTCGAGTTTTATTCATATTATTTATTTATTTTGAGATACAATTACAAGTACAATTTCACCTTTATCTAAATGATAACAGATGAATGGAGTCTAACCTAAAGTTTCTTTCCAGTTAGAATTTTAACGACAACAGTGATGCTAAGAACATGGCTCTCCTGTCACTGGGACAGGAGGGGCGCTTTGTGAGTGTCAGTTTGAGAACTAAATGAGCTAATACATGGGAAGCGTTTAGAACGGCGAGTGCTAGTGATGTCAGACACTGATGTTGTCACCGAAGCTCTTTAACATGACTATAGACTTCTAAATAAGGATTACTAGATTATTCTAGGTTCAGTCACAAGCATAATGCAGTAAATGAGGCTCCAGACCAATGCTATCCGATGGAAAAATGTGAGTCACATATGTAATTTTGAGTTGTCTAATAGACATGTTACAAAAATACAGAGAAACAGGTGAAATTAATTTTAATGTTTTCTTTAACCTAATGTATCCAAAATATTATAATTTCACTGTGTGATTTAAATAAATATTAATGAGATAGTTTACTTTTTTTTGGTACTAAGTCATTAAAATTTGGTGTGTACATTACCTTTTACAGTCCATCTCCATTCAACCTGGCCCAAGTTCAAGTCTTCAGTAGCCTCTTGTGGTCAGGGCTCTGTATCGGACAGTGCAGTTTTCATGAAACCCACCTGTTTCCATCCTTTCTGAAGGTGCACATGTTTTTTTTTTCTGGGGGGGTCTTTCTTCTTTTTTACAAGATGGGCAGACAATGTCCAAGCCCACCACATTTTGGTAGAAATACTTGATACATGAGTTAAAGTACATGTAGGCAAGTGCTGGGAATTGAATGTTTGGCTCACTCTAAAAATAGTTTGCTTCAAAAGTTATAGAACATTTATTTTTTTGGACTGTTTTCTTATATTTCCAGTTCAGTAAATTGTGGCAAATTGTATTGTCAAAGCAGAGAGAGGTTTATTTGTTATTTTGTTTACTTTGATAGGGAAAAGATTTGCTGCTTAGGCTTCTCTTAAAAAAATTATTTATCGGATTCAGTAAACATTAATTGTTCCCAGTGAGCACAATCATTTTGCCTGCTAGGATGATTCTGATTATGAAGAGTTTGGTAGCTGAACAGAAGAATACATGTCCTACAAATATTCCTTAAGTCTCCTTATCAAGGTTACTATTGAATGCATTATAGTAGAAAGAAATTTCATGGCTTTACACAGTTGAAAACAACCATAACTATATTGCGCTGAAGCTACAGAAATAATTATTAAGAAATTTCTGTGTTACTTCTAAAAACTTAAAGATATTAAGTAAGGTAATAAGGTTAGCTTTTATGTGGAATTATTTTATCAATTATTTTGATGTTTTAAAATACTAGACTTCATCCATTTTGAAACGTTAGTTTTTCATGTATTATCACATCACATAATGTGTCAGTACACACAATTCTCTCTTGTAAGTTTTTTAGTGGGGCCATGGCAATTTTGAGTTCAATTCATGCTTTGTGGCTAAATTCGTAAATGAATATCAATCGATATTCCTGGACCTTAATTTTCTTATCTGCAAATAGGGAAGAATAAGAAGAGCTAAAAAGAACAAATGGGTATACCCAGCTGACACTGAGCTAAATGCTTTCCACACCTTAATTTATCTAATCCTCATCATCCCCAGCACCCATGATGTGGCCACTATCCTATCTTCATTTTACACACGAGGAGACCGAATTCACCCAAGATCACAAAGCAAGCGACGGAGCCATCATTCTTCAAGCTCACACTGGAGCTTCTCTGGGGAATTTCCTTGACACTTAAAGTTATTTGGGGGAGAAAAACTGAGCAGAATTACTTAGAATTATTTGAAGATACCTTTCTAAAAACTTATTTCTTCCTATTTAGAAGTCTTTACATAGGCTCACTAAGATATTAGGCAATTCTGTGTTATTCCATAAAACCAAGTTTGTTGTTGACTTTAAGAAAGAAAGTTGATACTGTGGCATAGTTCCTGAAGAAATGATGATGTTGATCCTGGAAAACAGATGGGTAGAACTTGATTCAAATGCAGGTTTGACTGAATCACCCCTGAGGTTCCTTGTAGCTGGGGTGCTCTATGACTCTTGGTGAATGCTGGGGTTGGAGAGCAGCATTCCTGTGCCTTTATTGGGGTCCACATAGCTCAAGAAGGCAATGCAGGGCATTAGTAAGAAGAAGAAAAAGTGAATGTTAGCTGTTGAGATAAGGTAACTAAATAAATTTTTGAACATAAAAGTAGACCTGAAAGCAGAACTCTCAGTCCAGTTGTAAGTCTGTGCAGAATGGACTGAATCATGGCCAACATTTTCCATTTTCATCTGGTTCTTCATAAGCATTGATCACTACTAGAATCAATAAAAATCCACAGCCATAGATCCTTAATGAAGTTGGGAAAGTTCCAATTTTGGGGAAGAAAGAGGAAAGAGAGAAAGGGAGATGGTGAAGTAAGGGAGGGTAGAGTAAAGAAGGGTAGAGAGAGAGAGAGAGAATAGCAAGAAAACAAAATATGGCTATCTAGGCTACAATGAAGCCTTGTTAGAGCTGCCTGCTCCACCACTGAGATAATGATGGCTGAAATAACTCAAATCACTCCCCTGCCTGCCCTTGGGGTTAAGCTGACTTTCAGTGTTGGAAAGAGAACCCTAGAGAAATGTTTGTTTTAGCAGATGTGTTAAGCTTCTTGTGAGAAGTCAAAGTCACTGAATGAAGAGATTACCACCAAGAGTGATCAGGACAACAAAGCCTCAAAGCAAGTGGCTTCTCCATAGTTAATGTACTAAGTGCAGAATTCCTAAGCACTCTGTTTAGAAGTGGTGGAGACATGTTGGTTAGTGAGCAGTTGATTGGTCTTCCCGGAGAGCATTTTGAATCAGCTGAATGTACTGAGGGCGAGATTTAAAAGGTTGTTTCTCTTGGCTTTATTTCTTTTTTTCTAGAGGTTTTGAAAAGCAACATTTACTTTCTATTTCTTTACAGTGAATTTAAAATACTTCATAACATAATGTGCTACTTATATCAAATGTTTATTGTGTGACCAGGTAACAAGAATTATGTCATGCTGAAAGTAAAAAGACTATATGGTCATCTTCTCACTCAGGAAAACGTAAACCAAAAAATAAAAAGTTATGTTTAGTTCCTCGGCCTCTGTGTCTCAGAGTTGTCCTATTGCTACTCACTATTCAACCACGGCACACAGTTTATTGGTGGAGGTAAGAGAGCCTGCATTCTGGGACTGTGCTGCCAGTAAATCTATTAGAAGAAATCATGTAGATCCCAATTTGACATCATGTGGAGGAGGAAGTGAAAGTTGGCTACCTGAACAAGAACTATGAATAATGTGTGAAAGACAATTTTTTTCTTCATTCCTTTCCTTTCATGTCTAACACCTTCCCCCAAAAAACTGCCTCTCCTCTGACTAGGTAATGGGGGTGCCTGTCACAGTGATTCTAAGTCTGTTTGTGGGTCTATGGCTGGATAACTGAAGCAGTATTTCCACAAAAGAATAAAAGTTTTGGCACATTGCTCATAGTCCGTTGCATATGGCAGATGTTCACGAATATTTCTTAGCATGAGTGTGTGAATAAGTGATTATTTAAAAACTCATTATTTGAGAATTTGATTTTCTTTTCATAGTGGCTCCCAAAACAGGGAAAGGGAAAGTTTTGAAACAGATCCAAAACACAAAAATCACAGATAATCATTTGTATGGGTAACAAATTTCAAGATCCAAAAGGATGGAGATAGATTGGAAACATGAGGCAAATTCAAGAAAATGAAATTTAATACCCAACCATGTACCTTTGAGATGGGAGAGAAATGGTTAACAGCAGCATAGCAGGATGTATAAATACAGTCAGATTTCCCTTTGGTTGTATTGTATCAGTGCCAGAAAGGCTAATGCAGTTCTAAAATACTTCAACAGAAGCAAACAGGGCAAAAAACAAACAAAAAATCAAGAAGGTGAAGCAATTATTTTACTCTATTCTGAGGTCACACCAGGAGTATGCAGGCAACCCAGCCAGTTGATGAAGAGATACAGGAGAGTGCTAAGGTGTCCAGTTTTAGAAACTTTGGCACAAGAGGAATCTGACTAGCCTTGGCTGGGCGGGTGTGGGAGGGCTAAAAGGTACTTGCATCTACTCTAGTGGCTCCAGGAGAAAGAACCAGAAATTGCACATAGAAGTGTAGAAAGGGCAGATCTGAGTTCAATGTAAGGAATGATTTCCTAGCTGAGTTGCCTCTTTAGGGGCATGGAGGAGCAGGTTTCTCCAGTTGGTTATGTTCGAGAAGAGGCTGCATGACTCCTTACTGAAGATTTCCTATCAGGTTGGTCTAGACGAGTTACTGTTTCCCTCTAACTCTGTGACTGTGGTTCACATGCCATGTTGTGAAATAAAGTGAAGTCATATGACAGAAGGTAAATGGAGTTTAAGGTCTGTAAAAGTAGATGGCCACCAATATTCTCCATCTCCACAGGGTCCATAGGTCAAACAGGTGGGCAGCTGTCCAAGGTGCTGGAGGGAGGTTGGCCTGTGTCGGTGGTTGTGGTCCCCTGGTTGTCTTCATGCTTGCTGTTTGTTTTAATGCCTCTGGATTTTCTGTTTTTCTGTTCCTCATACAAACCTACCCTTCTCCCTTCCCCACATGCACACTGGGCTTAAACAAAGAGAAAAATGCACTGGAAATGTGTTAGGGGGCTGGGGCTAAACTACAACCTAGGGTTTCCTTCCTTTGTCCCATCCTAGCAGTAAATGAGTCCATGAGTCCATTTCACTTTCAAAGGTCCAGATTGGTTTATAAGATTGGACTGTTTGAATGGATTGATAGTTACAGTAGAAATAAATTTTTTTGAGACACTTGTACTGATTTGCTTCTTGAGTTCTTAACTTTATCCTTTCCACAGTACACACATATCTCGAAAGGAGACAGGAAACTTAAGCAAACCAACAATGATTTTTATGGTGAGGTGGAAGGAACACTAGATGGTTTAGTTAAACACCTCTGTGGCCTTTGGTATACCCAGGAGCTGTGTGTTGGTAATAAACCTGGCAACTTCTCTACCTTCTATTTGTGTTACCTTTTATACATCATTTGACTTCTCAGTCCCTTAGTTTTTTCCGTCTATAAAAACTAAGGGTTGTGAAAATGAAATGTTAATATATGTCAATGTAAATACATGTTAATACACAACTAAGGGTTGTGAAAATGAAATAAGCTAATATATGTCAAGAACTTCTTAGAACAATACCATGTGCAAACATAGTGTTTTAATACTTTGTGTTGAAGGGGTCATCAAGACCACCCTTTTCTGTATTTGATAATTTTAGTAATGTTTTCCTAACTTACTAGAAAGACCCACAGGACACAGAAAAGTTGTTAGACTGACAGTTGTGGTTTATTACAGAGAAGGATATAGGTTGCAATCAGGAATGGAAGGCCATGTGTAGGGAGGAGTCCAGGAAGGACCAGCTGTAAGCTTCCAGTTGTCCTTCCAGTAAAATCACATAAACAGAACTTAATTCTCTTAGCAAAGATGTGTGACAACATCTGCAAAGTGTTGTCAATGAAGGAGGTTCACCTGTGCCCTGGTGTCCAGGTTTTTATGGGGGGGGTCAGTCTCATGGGCATACAGTACCTTTGTGACTGATCTTAACTGCTCAGTCCTCAGCCTTCCCCCATCCCCTCTTGTTACCAGACCCCACCACTTACTTACCCAACGTTAGTCTTTGGTCAGGGGTTTCCTCAGTATCATCCCTTCGTGGTTTACCAGAAAGATGTTATTGGAAAGTGGTCCCAATCCAGACCCCAAGAGAGGGTTCTTGGATCTCGTGCAAGAAAGAATTCAGGGTAAGTCCATAGAGTAAAGTGAAAGCAAGTTTATTAAGAAAGTAAAGGAATGAAAGAATGGCTACACCATAGAAAGAACAGCCCTGAGGGCTGCTGGTTGCCCATTCTTATGGTTATTTCTTGATTATATGCTAAGCAAGGGGTGGATTATTCATGCCTCCACTTTTTAGACCATATAGGTTAATTTGCTGATGTTGCTATGGCATGGTGCTGGTGCTGTCATGGTGCTGGTGGGAGTGTAGCAGTGAAGGTGACTGGAAATCACTCTCATCGCCATCTTGGTTTGGTGGGTTTTGTTTGGCTTTTTACTACAATCTGTTTTATCAGCAGGGCCTTTATGATCTGTATCTTTTGTTAACCTCCTATCTCATTCTGTGACTAAGAATGCCTTAACCTTCTGGGAATGATCTCAGCAGGTCTTAGCCTTATTTTACCCAGCCCCTATTTAAGATGGAGTTGCTCTGGTTCAAACACCTCTGACACTCTTACTGCCTTAAAAGGGTCAAACTGATACAGTGTGACCTAAAAGCCCAGACATACAAAAGTAAGCATGCACTATAAATCACACTGTTAGCATAAACTACTTGGCATGAACTAAGGTCTCAGATATACAAAGATCTTCTTATCAGGTAGGCTATTCTAAGGGCTTAGAGGAGCCAAAGGCCAGTCTTGAAAACTTGTAAGGTGTAGGGTTTGGGCACCCCAGGTCTACTGAGTTAACAATTTATTGCACATATATGTAAGTTTTACTTATTTGAACAATTTAACAATTTTCATAATAATGTTTTTAGTTGTGAACATTTATTAAATATCTGCTGCATAACTCTTTTTATAATCTTTTATCTGTAAGCTGAAAAATAATTTGGTTTAATTCATATTATAAACAGAAAAAATCATTATTACTTCAATATAAAAGGACACATCAAAAACTAATGATCATTACTAGTATTGCAATAGTGGTTGTTCATAAGAGTGCTTCATAAGTTTTAACTATAATTTCATGCCAAATGCTCTATGCATATTATTAGTTGTAGTCCTTATCAACAACTGTGGGAAGTAGGTAATACTTGTAATATGCAGGTGAGAGAATCAAGGTCCAGAGAGTTTCAAGAACTCCCCTAGCTTCCCAGCCAGTAAGGGACAGAGTCTAACTTTACCATCTGATTCATAGTCTTAACATCATGCATGATAGTTTCCAGTGACTCTCAGAGACAAAAGATTTAAAAGGTACACTAAAACATTAAAAATTCAACAAACTTTATATATCTCAAGGTACACAGGATATTTAGATGCTGGGGCAGAGTGTGGCTAGAATACATATGTCCCTTTTACCAAGAGAAGTGATCACTGCAAAGAATATTCCAATACTCCAAAATGCTTTTTTGCCATAAAAATATGGTATAGCAAGCAAAAGTAAGAAAAACAGAGATATGAAAGGGAACACATTATGCAGTTATTTTGGGTGTCTTTATTTCTTATTTTTATTTTGGAGACAGGGTCTACCTCTGTCACCCAGGCTGGAGTGCAGTGTCACAATATGGCTCACTGCAGCCTCAAACTCCTGGACTCAAGTGATCCTCTCACCTCAGCCTCCTGAGTAGCTGGGATTACTGGCATGTGCCACTGCACCTAGTTAATTTTTGAGTGTCTATTAAAAAGAGAAATATAAAATCCAGATGTCTTCAAAGGTTCCAAAATTGTCACCATGAATTGTTTGTAATTCTGTCTTTTTCCCTCCCCTCTTGTTAGATCTCAGTCTGTGGTAGAAGCTGGGACCCTGAAACATGAGGAGAAGGGAGAGAATGAGAACACTCAGCCACTCCTGGCTCTGGACTGAACCCTGAGTCACACCAATGCTCCCGCACACTGGCCTTCAGTGGTATCAGCCACCCAGGAAGCACATGCGCAACTGACCCACACAGACACGTGTGTTCTGCTTGACACAAGGTCCTCCACTCCTGACCCCCTGCAGTGACTGTCACCAGCCATCGGTCTGAGCAGCCAAAGTTGGACAAAGACTTGAGAGATGCTTTTTTTTTCCCCCCACCACAGTGAGGGGACTGGAGGATGATGCAAGGCATTTATGTAAAAAAGATTATCCTTCCTATTTATGGTAGTAAATAAATTGAAAAAATAAAAAACTAAATTTGATGCACACACTGCATTAGGACAAGAATTTTTCTGAGGTATCACACAAGGACCCTGTCCGGTTTTTGAAAATTAAGTGCATTTCCAAGTAAATGTATCAGAGTTAAACTGTGCAGACACCACTGTCAAGTTTCATGTAGTACAAAGCCCTGAGACAATAGCATCTCTGGTAATTTCCATTCTTACTGAATTATTTCCTTTGACCTCATCACCAGCATTGAATTGTTCAGCCTAAGAGCATGTTCTCATAGGTCTGGGTATTTGCAAAGTTTGCTTATTTTGATATCCTGCAAAAAAATTATTTTGATGTCACATCTCTTGTCAGGCCACTAGCTGACTGTCATGAGCTGACTTTAAAGGAAGACACATGCACATGAAATACAATTATTTCATCTGAGCAATGTGAGTTTCCAAAGGCAGTTCAAGAGCCCATTAGTGCAGCGTGTGTCTGCAGAGGAGCTGTCTCATTGAAAACACATGTCAGTGATTAATGAATCCATTCCAGTTGTCTCAACTGGGTCACTACAGCAAAGAAAAGTGCTATCAAACCATTTACCCCTTGTCCCCAACCCTCCTGCAACCATTAAAGATGTGGAGAAAGAACGTGGTTGTTGCTCCGAAGGTAAATATTCAATCATGGAGCAAGACCCATATGGATGGTTAAATATGCAAGTACTAAATAAGAGAAGACTAGAAATGCAAGATGAAATGTCAAAGGTCATTTTATTTACCTATTCTCCTTAGAAATGGAGTCCCTAACTATCCATTCAAAAGAAATCAGATATAAAATAAATGGACATCATATGATATGATATTCTTACTTGTGCCATGTTTTCCAAGACCGGTGCATATTTTTAGATATCTCTTATTTGCCCAGCCATCTGTATGACATGGGTATTTATTAGTATGACCAGTTGGTGCTCAATGTCAAACAAAAATATTTTAGTTAATAATGGGCAGTAAAATATGATTTTACATTTTAAATATTTGGGAGAGTTAATTTGTTAGCTAAATAATTCAAGAGAAAGAGATTATTCAACTCGTCAAAATCACCCCTGATAATGTTATTACTAATCTTAATTATTTATTACATCTCTTTCCCAATGGATCTAATATTTTAATTTTTTTTCCCTATTGGTAGAGAATAATAACAGAAGTAACTTTCATATTATACCCTTGGAGAAATAAAGTTGAAACAGAATTAAAAATACTTCTCAAACAGCTGTATCACAATATAAATTAAATTAATTCATTTTTGTGTAGACATTGGAAATCACAAAAATAATAACATTGAAATAATTCTACTAATGCAGTGACAGAAACACTTTTCTTATGTACCAAGACATAGGTAAGAGAAAGAAAGAATTAAAGTGAATTAGAAAATCCATTTTATTGCTTGGGTTTAAAATAGTTATGGGATACAAGTATTTACAATGCTATTGGAGTCAATTATTGACAACACTTTGCAACAGTAATGCCATTTCTAGTTTTTCAATTGGCAATACTTAGAACCCTACTGTAGTGACCTGATTTTAAATACCATATTTACTAAGTTAAGAGCTAGTTTTTACTCTCTTCCATAATTTCATTACATGAATGTAAGATGATGGCTCAACAATGACAACTTATAGTTTGAATTTCTTTATGTGTATGCAATATACATATGAGAACCAAATTCAACAAGTGACGCGAATGTGACTACATGAGCATTGAATTGTATTGCCCTTGTCAGTTATTTCCTCTGTTCAATAAATACTGAAGGACACAAATACCTTTTTACTTTTCAAGAGTTTGCCTTCTCTTCTCGATTTTATTTATTAATTTGGATATTTTTCCTCCCATGCCTCTTCATCTGATTTAGTGGGATGTTTTCAATACCAGCAAAACAAAAGAACAGGAAAAGTATTTTGCAAACTTATCCATTGGAAGCTAATGTCCTTAAGGTCAAGCAAAAAGAGTCAATTTCAATTTCAAAGAGCTGTTCTTTAAATGAGATAAAGAAAGTCTCCTTTTGTTTTTAGATGGAAAAGAAAGCACACGTTTTTTCTACCTGTGAATGAAATTTGGTGACCTCTGTGCCATTCCTGCAGCATATTTGTTCATATTGGTTTAGAATTCAGTGCATGAATATCATTACATTCTTATAGCTAACATTTCTAGTTAGCTTTGATTCAAAACATACAAAATCTGATGCATTAATACTTTACTAAATTAATGACTTGCTCATCTTTGGAATGAGTAGGCAAGACGATTTTTAACTGTTATTTCTATGTTGTGGGTAATGTTAAAACTAAATATAGATGATGATAATTGCTATTTCACAGCGATGTTTAAAATGGCAGAGGCTTCTCAAGCCAGAGAGATGGGACAGTCTTCCAAACTCTTTCATCAAAAAGGAAAGCAATCTGGACCTCCTACACCCAGGACAAAGATCCTGGCATTCTTGGTAACCTTTTACTCTGCCATCCTTAACATTTCTACAGAAGTGTAGCAGAAATCATCTCCAAGACTGAAGAGCTGGCTTCCTGTCATTCACATGAATCTACCATAGGCAAAGACACTGTATTCTCAGCCCTTGCCTCATGGATGGCGAAACAGCCAGGAGCCTGACACCCTAGCAGCCACCTATCCACCTAACCCTGAAAGAACATATTTTTATTTCCAAGAACTATAATTTTTTCCCAGAAGCTCTAATAATTCGCATAAAAATTTATATCTGGGACTTCTATAACAATATAAGATAATTCCATGCTCTTTTTTCAGTGTGAAAAGTTCCTCTTTGAAAGAAATAGGATTTTGTCAATATCCCCACCACTAGCATAGTGAGAAGAGGATCTCAATCAAGATAAAAAAACAAATGACTAGAGAGTTGGGATGGGTACAGTTCATAGACACTGGCATAATGACCTCTTTCTTTTTTGTATTAGGAAAATAAAACTGCTTTTTTCATGAGTGTCTTTTACTAAGAAGAATTAAAAGAGGGACGTCTGAGTTTCCCAGTAATGCTACCGTTAAACAGCTAGAAGTAAAGCATTTATACAGCTTGTCATTAAAATCAACAAAAACGTAGTGGTACATGATGACAAAATAGTCTAGCTACACTAGAAAAATATAACTGCATAGAAAAATTACAAACTAAAGCAATCCATTCACAGTTTCTACATATGTTCTCTTTATACACTGAATTAGATGTATTCTATGTGGAAAAAATATCTTTGGTAAGGTAGAAGCTATCAAATGTTCACCTTAAATACTGGCAGAAGACCACTGCTTTCATGAGATGACACACAGCAGGGCATTTCCTAAATGAATTGTAGCGAGGCAAATATTCCCTTTAGTGTCTTCTAACCCTAGCAGGAGGCTGAGAATTATTCAGGCTGCAAGTCAAGGGGATTAAGAGTCCTAGTGTTTGAAATTCTATCCTCACACCCAAGGAGATGGAACCAGAAAGGCAGCCTCTCTCCAGAGTGTCCCACGCTTGCATGAATTCATGCTAAATTGCAGGAAGGCTGCGTCTCTGCTGTGGTGTCAGTTCTGGGTGCCACACATCCACGATGAATATCAGCCGGAAAGATGAAGCATCCTGCCATACCTCGTGCTCAAAGGAGTCATCAAAGATGAGCACCTTGCCTTCCTCCCAGGTCCTGCAAAAGAAAGACAAGGATTCCTGAATATAGCTTTGTGTGGTTCAGATGTCTGAGGATCAATTCTTGTCCATGCGCGAGAACTACCTTTGGTAACAACCTTTGGGACATAACCAAATAACTAGAACATCAAGCCCAAGTTTATTCTTCCCTTGATGATTAGGAAAGAATTTCAGAAATCTTGCTATGAACATCAGTTTTCATTTCTCAGCACTGGAGATGTACAAATAACAGAGGATTTGTGATGAGGACATACTGGTCTTATTACATGCCTTGCAATTATTCTGTATATTATTATATGTCTTGCAATTATTCTGGTTTAGACGTATGGGCAGTGATTGGGTCTCAGGCATCTCTATGCTTTTTAAGACACTTCCAATCAATTTTCTTTTCAGCTCACTCCACTTGTTCAAGTTTCATTTTATGGAAGAAAGGAATCAACTTAAACACGGTAACCATAAAGTAGAAAACTAAATTAGGAGTTTCCTAGCTAGTATTCCGGCTGAAGAAAATGGGCAGATTGGGAATGAATTTTGTTTGTATTTTTAGTATCATCTTCTATGCAAGTGGGTTATCCATGGAATATTTTAAATCAATGCTGCAAAACACCCTATAGAGCTTCCAACATTACCTCATAAGATATCTGTATAGGGACTAAGATCTAAATATAGTGTTAGTCTATTAAGAAAGAAACATACAGGAGGCAGTTAACACAATGCTTTTCAAATCTAAAGAGAGTTTATGAGTGATATTGATGGTTCCTTATTTAAAAAAATAGATATTAACTGCCAATATATTCAATACCAAGTTATGTTTTTAAAATAAAATTTTTGCTAGAAAATTTTCCTTAGATACTAAATTCCAGGTAAGCCTTAAAAATTTTGCACCTGGATTAGCAAATAATGAAAATTATAGCATGGGAAATGCTAGCTTGATTTCAAGTTACTGTATTATTATAAAGATGTTTTCCTTGGGAAAACTAGTGGTGAATTTTTATGTTCCATATTAGGTGATTAACCAATATAAACTGAGCAATACTACATATATTGCAGGGCTTCACAACCTTGGTATTACTGACATCTAGGCCAGATCATTCTCTGTTGTAGGGGCTGTTCCATGCACTATAAGATATTTAGCAGCATCCCTGACCTCCACCCACTGTACGGCAGTAGCATTCCCTATACTATTAGGTTGGTGCAAAAGTAATTGCAGTTTTTGCCATAGTTGTGACAACCAGAAACATCTCTAGTCATTGTCAAATGTCCAGGGTGGGAGCAGGGGCAAAAATCATTCCAGTGGAAAATAACTGACATACTGAATAAATCTGATAATAAAATTTCCAAGTTATGTAAACTAACAGATAAAGTACTGAGTATTTCCAAGTTGACAGTTCGTTGAAGTTGGGAACCAAACCTCTACTTCTCTACCCACCCTCCCACCTCCACCCAGCGTGCTATCTCACATACTTCATGATACGGTTTGGCTGTGTCCCCACCCAAATCTCATCTTGAATTGTACTCCCATAATTCCCATGTGTTGTGGGAAGGACCTGATGAGAGATAATTTGAATCATGGGGCAGTTTCCCCCATACCGTTCTCATCACAGTGAACAAGTATCATGAGATCTGATGGTTTCATCAGGGGTTTCCATTTTTGCATCTTCCTTATTTTCTCTTGCTGCCACTATGTAAGATGTGCCTTTCAGCTGGGTGTGGTGGCTCATGCCTGTGCTCTCAGCACTTTGGGAGGCCGAGGAGGGAGGTTCACAAGGTCAGGAGTTCAAGGCCAGCCTGTCCAACATGGTGAAACCCCCATCTCTACTAAAAATACAAAAATTAGCTGGGTGTAGTGGCGCATGCCTGTAATCCCAGTTACTCAGGAGACTGAGGCAGGAAAATTGCTTGAACTTGGGAGGCAGAAGTTGCAGTGAGCCGAGATCAAGCCACGGTGCTCCAGACTGGGTGACAGGGCAAGATTCCATCACCAAAAAAAAAAATAAATAAATAAAAAATAAAAAATAAAAAGGAAAAGGAAAAGAAAGAAGAAGAAGGAGAAGGAGAAGGAGAAGAAGAAGAAGAGCGCCTTTTGACTCTTGCCATGATTCTGAGTCCTCCCCAGCCATGTGGAACTCTAAGTGCAATCAAACTTCTTTTTCTTCTCAGTCTCAGGAATGTCTTTATCAGCTGCATGGAAATGGACTAATACACCTTGCCTCATCGCTTGCATTCAACACACACATGTTGATTGGCTCTTTTACAACTCCTCTGAAGGTTTTTAGAGTTCCATTAGAGTTCCATCAAGCGTAGCAAAAGATAGAAATCTATGGACTTAGGAGCAAATGGCAGAATATGCGTTCATTACCATGCAAAACCCAACTTGAGAACAAACGCAAAACCAAGTGGGGGAAATACGCTGACAAGAAAAATCAGTGAAACAGTTCACAGCTTCCACAGTTAGGCAGGCATTTTCTAGGTCTTAGTGTTGTCACTGGGATTAAGCAATGTCAGTGGATACCACAGAGAAGCCTTATAATTTATGTAAAAGATGAGGGAGGAAGTGTACTCAAAATGAAAGGCAGTGCACCTATGTTCACAGCAGCACTATTCACAACAGCCAGAAGGTGTGAGCCACCCACGTGTCTATTGATGAATGAACAGACAAACAAAATGTGGTATACACATACAATGGAATATTAATTCAGCCTCAAAAAGAAAGGAAATTTTGACACATGCTACAATGTGTATGAACTCTGAGGACATTATGTCAAGTAAAATAAGCCAGACATAAAAAGATAATTACTATTTTATTATACACATCTGAGGTCCTAGACTAGCAGTTAAATTCATAGAGACAGAAAAGAGAAGAGTATTTGCCAGTGGCCGGTGGGAGGAGGGGAATGGGAGTTATTTAATGGTTATAGTTTCAGTTTTGCAAGTTAGAAAGAGTTCTGAGGATAGATCATGTTGATGGTCATACAATATGAATGTATTTAACATCACTAAACTGCACACCCAAAAATGGATAATATGGTAAATTTCGTTATGTGTATTTTACTACAATTAAATAGAGAAAAAAGGGAAAGGCAAAGGAGAGCATGTGGTAGAGGAGAAAGAGAGAAGCAATACAGCAAGATGGAAATTTATGGTCTTTGAGGGGAAGCCTCTTGACCCTGGCATTTATTACTTATGGGACCTAAGGTGAGCTACTTAGCATAATTGAGTCTTTGAATCTTCATTGGCATAATTGATGTGAGGATTAGCACATGGTTGGCACATAGTAGATATTCAATTAATGACAGAAAATATAAAACAGAAAAGGAATGAAAATATAAAGAAAAATAGGGAAAAGATAAAAGACAGAGGTGAAATGTTGGGAGGTGGTATGTTACCAAAAATGACCTTGGCATCACTCCTTATGAAATCTGCCTTCCTTTCAGACAACTAAAAACTTCCAAGGGAGATGAGATATAAAAACATCGTCAGAGCATCTGTGAAATGTACTTTGTACAGCAATGACAAGTGATTTTCAAAGTTTTTTGGGTGGCAGAGAATCCGGAAACTACTTAAAATACTAGAAGTAATTAAAATAACTGAATAGAAAATTCTAGCCCACACAAAATGACATTTTTCACTAGATTATGATAGGTATAACAAAGCCAAAGATCTAGAAATGTTTTATGGGAAAAAGGCCTTAAGCATTCCATTCATTAAATTAAATTCCCTGAGAACTGGGAAAAGTTATTAGCACCAGAACACGCTGGTCACTCACGGAACATCAGTGCATATAAGAGTAGAACTTAAGAACCATAGGCTTGCAGCTTTCCAGATACATTAATTACAATAGAGATTAGTGTAAACCATTAATTAATTGATTTTATAAATGAGAAATTTGGGGAGGTATCCCAAAGGGTTGTTAATTGGACTGCTTTAGGGTCACAAAACTCTTGGGGAAAGTGAGTGCTGTCGGATTTATTTGCCCTTCCACTTTTTTTCATATATTTCCTCCAGAAAATAGCAAAGATAGTCAATTACATAATGTAGATTTTTTAATGTAGATTTCTTCTGAACTCTTAAAAAAAATGGTGTCTTTCAATCAGTTACTAGACATAGAATGACTAAAACTGCAGTCATGATTCACCTAAAAGGGGAAAATGGAAGAACAATAAAACCTCATACAAGCGATGTCCAGGCTTAAGTGACTCCAGGTGAACTTCGAGGTGTATACATGCTTGGGAAAGGATGAGTGCTTTTCTTCCACAACAAAGGGAGAGGAGCATAAAGATGTCAAATCACTTCTGAATGAAAACCAAAGACTCTCTAGAATGAAAAGTTAGTTTTCAGGCCACTTGCTTTGTGAGCAAAGCTCCATCAAATAAGATTAAGTTACACTCAAATTATGACATAGAATCAGCCCTTTGGAGAAACCATCTTCAAAGTGGCCTGTGACAGAGGTCTGCCTGGAAGTACTGCTACAGCCCTTGTCTAAGGACTCAGAGAAGCAGCATTGGGGGTGGGCACTGCTCTCCATCCCTGGAAGCTTGGTTCACTGTTGGAACTTCCTCCTTCCCTTCCTCGCTTTCTCTCCTCCCACCCAACCCTTTATTTTTTTCAAGATAGGATCTGCTCTGTCACCCAGGCTGGAGTGTGGTGGCACCATCACAGCTCACTGCAGCCTGTGCCTCCCAGGCTCAGGTGATCCTCCCACCTCAGCCTCCCGAGTACCTAGGACTACAGGTGTGCACCATCACATCCAGCTAATTTTTGGATTTTTTTTGGTAGAGATGGGGTTTCTCTATGTTGCCCAAGATGCTCTCCAACTCCCGGGCTCAAACAATTCTCCTGCCTTGGCCTCTCAAAGAGTTGGGATTACAGGCATGAGCCACTGCTCCTGGCCTTCTGTTAGAATTTCTTACCACTAAGAGAAGAAAGCCTCTCTCTGGATTGTCAAAAGATATAAAAATATCTGGTCCCAAGGTAAAACAGTATTCCATAATCTGTCAACTTCTCAAATTATTATAATTATAAATAATGATAAGGATAAAATGTTGGCAGTGCATGCTTAATAACTATAATTTGGTCACAGAATTACCATTGATAATAATAAGGCTAAGTGATGATACTAGGTGCTTACAGAGTCTTCCACCTAGAAATCTGATAGATAATATCTTAATTATCTTTGCTAAAATGTTCTGAGATAGGCAAAGGACACGATTGTGATTTCAAGCAAAGGAATCACATGGAAACAGGTTCAGATGTCTGCAGTGACACTGATTCTATGGCCGAAGCAGAGATGGTCCTAAGAGACATTCTTAGCATCTGTAGATGATATGCTGAGGTGGCCTGCAAGGCATGAAACAGGCTGAGTGGAAAACAGAAAAGGGTCAAAGAGCTCAGGGATACGGACATTTGACACAGCTCTTACTCATTCCGATCTACTGAAATTCCCCGGTTCAGACTCCATTGAAAGCCCTGGCATGGCACACTGTAAGCAAAACGTAAAACTGCATTGTCACCCTTCCTCTTCTCTCTCTCCCTTTCTAACACACACAAACAACTCCTGCCTTCCTCCTCTTAGTTCCAGGTCACCAGTATTTAAGGGTTTTGTAACTCAGATGAAGGCACTGAAGGAGGAGGAAAAAGAAAGGGAAGAGGAAAAGAAAAAGTCATAGTGTTACTGGAAAGCGTCCTGATCCAGAGCCCAAAGGAGGGTTCTTGGATCTCGAACAAGAAAGAATTCAGGGTGAGTCCATAGAGTAAAGTGAAAGCAAGTTTATTAAGAATGTAAAGGAATAAAAGAATGGATACTCCAATGACTACTCCATAGGTTGCTGGTTGCCCATTTTTATGGTTATTTCTTGATTATCTGCTGAACAAGGAATGTGGTCTAAAAATGCCTCCCATTTTTAGACCACATAGGGTAACTTCTTGACATTGCCATGGTATCTGTAAACTGTCCAGGCACTGGTGGGAGTGTAGGAGTGAGGACGACCAGAGATCACTCTCGTGATCATCTTGGTTTTGGTGGGTTTTAGCCAGCTTCTTTGCTGCAACCTGTTTTATCAGCAAGGTCTGTATGACCTGTATCTTTCGCTGACCTCCTATCTCATCCTGTGACTTAGAATGCCTTAACTGTCTGGGAATGCAGCCCAGTAGATCTCAGCCTCGTTTTACCCAGCTCCTATTCAAGATGGAGTTGCTCTGATTCAATTGCCTTTGACAATAGGGCTGTAGAGACGGGATGCCTTCCCTCTTTCCGGTACCTCTCCAGTTTCAGGGTAGGGGCACAGAGAGAAGAAAGAGATGTGAGTAGCAGGGAGGGTCTCTGCTGCGTTCTTGTCACACCTCCCTTCCCCAGGGTCCCTCCCAGCTCCAGGCCTATCAAATCACTCCCCTATCTGTACCATTCCTTCACCTGCCCTGGTCCACATGACCAGCTCCTATTTCACTCCTCCTTCCTAACTCCTTAAAGTCCCTTCCCCATCGCTGTCCGAGTAAACACTCCAGGCTGTAAGCACCACCTCCAGTGTTATGAGAGTGCTTGATCTCACTCCCTGGAATGTAAGGACAAAAGTCTCCATTTCTGTAGCAATCAGACAGGAGAATAATAAAAACTCAAATATACTGAATGCATTTACCACACAGCACTTTGTAAATACAGTTCTGAGTGCATTCATATGGATTACTTTAATACTCAAAACCATAAAAGACATACTTTTACTCTTTCTAATTTACAGATGGGGACATTGAGGCTTAATGAGGTTATGCAAATTATCTAGAGTTACTCTTGACAAGAGGGAAAGCCAGGATTTAAACCCAAGTCGTGCGACTTCAGCATTATTAATATGTTTTTATGAAGATACCTAACACTAAAATCTGAAATAAAAGCTCAGGATGCATTTTTTCCTACAGAAACATTATTATAAATAGTCACTGGTTCTAGAGTCCTATTAATAAAGATTATTAGTTAAAAAGCTTCTGGGAGCTGACCTAGAAATGGCCACACATCATTTACTATTGCTAGAGAAAAATGGATCCCAGCTTTCCACCAATCAGTTCAACAAACAAATGTTTGGAACAGAATCCATTTTCCATATGGGAACTGCCATTCCCTGTGGAGGTGGAGAAATGTATGTGCGTGCTTTCTATGTACTCATGTGTAGGAACAGCCACAGACACACCACTGGGTCACAGAGTGGGGGTCAAGACATGGTATGGATGTGTTTAATTCACCAAGTTGCTCAAATGAAAGAAGAGGAAAAAATGTTACTATTCAATAACAAACCTTCAGGAAAACATCCTATCTGGTTAAAAACTGTCCTTTTTGTTCTACAGTCCTAGATGTGCAGGCTTCAGAGATGACCTGTGGATAAGGTCACACTGCAATGCAGATGAAGATGGGCAAATATCTTGTGGAACAGAAGGTTTGATTTCAGGGAGAATAGTAAAAAAAGATGAAAGGAGGGATGAAAATATTTGTTTCTAAAAGATTTGGCAAATTGCAGCTTCCACAGTGTGATTCAAAAACTACAGTAAGTCTTAAAATTATCTCCTTGGACACTTTATGAAAACTAAACAAATATTGTCTATGAAGAATTCATGATGGGTTAAAAAATTAAGTCTCTCTTATTGTTAATATTTTAGCAGACTTTCACACAATCTTCCTAATTGGAACCTTGAGAAATGAATGAAAATATATGTTATAAAACACTTGAGGTCTATGGAGGAAGGCCATTATTTCTACAGCAATATAGAATTATATAGGACTAAACCACCGATTGCCAATTCGTTTTTTCAGTCTGTCGCTAAGTGACGCTAATGTCGATGTGTGCTTTCCTGACAATCTATCAGTCTTGTTCAACATTTCAGGCTAGCAATTTGCAGGCAATAATGCTGAATCTGCAGGAGAGCTCCAAGGTCATGGTTCCTTCTCTTAGCACAGTTCCAGCACACTGTGGAATGCCCTTGGAGATTCAGAAGAATGAATTTCTCTCTGGGATCATTTAAAGCTCACACAACTCAGCCACTCCCTGAGTACAACAATTAATTCCCACTCACTGGGGGCATGTTTATTCCCTGACTCAAGTTTACTCAGCTCTGGATCAAAATTGCTAATTAGCTTTTTTGTTTTTGTTTTTGTTTTTTTTTTTTTTTTTTTTTTTTTTTTTGAGATGGAGTTTCACTCTTGTCACCAGGCTAGAGTGCAGTGGCGAGATCTCGGCTCATTGCAACCTCTGCCTCCCCGGTTCAAGTGATTCTCCTGCCTCAGCCTCCTGAGTAGCTAGGATTACAGGCATTAGCCACCACACACAAAAAAAAATAATAATAACTTTTGTATTTTTAGTAGAGACGGGGTTTCACCATGTTGGTCAGGCTTGTCTTGAACTCCTGACCTCAAGTGATCCGCCAGCCTCGGCCTCCCAAAGTACTGGGATTACAGGCGTGAGGCACCACATCTGGCTCTAATGAGCTTATTTTACAGACCACAAAGCATGGTCCCCCTGAGGTGACATGAACAGAAGGCCCAGAAGGGGAAACTCCCAGCTGCTTTCTCTACTTGTCTGGAAACAAAAAGCAGCATTTGAAGTGATCACCTTATAAGTACAGCATAATCCTAATCGTATAAACTACAACAAAATCCAAAAAGCCCAAGCATGGCTATGTGATCATGTCTAGAACACAAACTTTCAAGCCAGAATGCCTGGAACTGAACCCACTACTAAAATTGTAGTGGGTTGAATGTCCCCATAAGCCGCCCCACCCTCCTTCCCCGCTAAAAAAGATAGATTCATCTGGAATCTGTGACTATCACCTGATTTGGAAAAAAGATCTTTGCAGATTGAATTAAGTTAAGGATTTTGAGATGAGATCACCCTGGATTAGGGTAAGCCCTAAATTCAATGATAAATGTTCTTATAAAAGAAAAGAGGAGAAGACTCGGGGAGAAAGCAATGTGAACACAGAGGCAGGGACTGAAGTGATGTGTCTATAAACCAAAGAATCCCAAGGGCTGCCAGCAGCCAGAAGCTAGGACAGGGGAACAGATTCTCCCTTAGAGTCTCCAGAAAGAACAACCCTGCCAACACCCTAGTTTTATACTTTGGCCTCCAGAACCACGAAAGAATACATTTCTGTTGTAAGTCATTCAGTTTGTGATAATTTGTTGTGGCAGCCTTAGGAAACATATATAAATGTCAACCTCAGGCAAGTTACTTAACTTTATACTTCAGTCTCCTCCACTGTAAAACAGGAATTTTAATAATACTAATTTCACAGGATTGCCATAAGCATGAATGAGTTAATGTATGTACAGTGCTTAGAACTGTGTGTGACACAGATACAATTTTGGAACAACATATATTATTACTCTAATCATTACCATCAATACACATATATAGACATTGAGAAGCACCTGGCAATAACTCTGTATTGGGATAAAACAATACATTATGTGTGAGGGGCGTGTATCAGTTTTCTAATCAGAAGGCATTTACTAATTTGAAATGATCATTTCATTTACAGTGGTAAGGGCTGCATACCTGCCAGTTCATCCTCAGATGAACGCTATGCTTTGCAGGGATGGAATATTTAAACTGTATACACACTGGCGGAAATCTTAATCTGATTGTTAATACCTAAGAACAATAACGTACAAATCGCTACAGGTAACCTCCTCTTTTAGAAGTTGAGACGTTCTGAAAAATTGCTGCCTTTGACTAGCACAAGGAAACCTATTTCTTGGTGTGTGTGTTTTTCTTTCCATGCAAAAAGAACTTCTACAATCATAGCACAGAACTTCCAGATTTCATACTAGAGTCTTTCTGTCCTCAGAGTTTATAAACTACTATCAGATTTCCAGCTCTTTTCACTATAAGCATTGCACAGCACTTTAATTGACACATTTCTCTTATGAAAAGCACTATTTTGTATTGAAGTGCTAAGCCCAACTCAACCACCCTTGAGTTAAGAAATATTAAGGATGAGAATGCAACACAACATAAAGCTGGCACAATAGAAAGAAAGTGGAGAAGGGCTGCTGACCGGCAGTCACAATGAGGCAGAAGGGCCCCTGTGCTCAGCAACTCTTCAGGGAGGAAAGGACGGAAGCATTGTAGTCTCCCTGGCCCAATAATAGGCAGGTGAGTTGCAAGCACTTTTAAATAATCACTGTGGATTTGCAAAATACACCATCTGCAAATTATTATTATCAGCAGCTCCTTCCTGTCACACAAAGTAGGTTGTATTTTACCTCAGCAGAAACTGAGGGGCTGCCAAGTTAAAGATCTCATTCAAGGCCCCCCCTCTGAGTGGGCTGCAGTGGTCCTTCTAACCCTCTTCTGCCTCTGCTAGGTGAAGATGGTTAAACCTAATTATGTTTTAAGCTTCAGGGGAGGGGTTGGCAGTTGTTTTCTTTATCAAACATGGACACAAGGTGTTTGCTGGGAGCCGGGAGTGGGGAATGCACCTACAAATGTGCTCCTGGGGCAGGTCTCTCAGCATCACTCCTGCATTTGTTTTTTATTTTTTTTTAAAGAGATGGGGTCTCACTATGTTTGTTGGAGTGCAGTGGTGCAATCATGGCTCACTGCAGCCTCAAACTCCTGGGCTCTAGTGATCCTCCTGCCTCAGCCACTGTAGTGGCTGTGACTATAGGCCCATGCCACCATGCCCAACATGCGTCTTGAGCCCTCTGTGACTTTGTGCTAAGCCTCCTGGCACCATCCACCTGCTCCTGTTCTTGATTGCCACATCCATTCTTCCAATCTTGGATTTCTCTTTCTGCCTCAGGCCACTGAAGACTAAGCTCAGTTCCATCTCTCTTCCTCTCCCTGCCTATGCCTAAGTAGATTTATTATTATTATTTTTTTAAGACAGGGACTTGCTCTGTCACCCAGGCTGGAGTGCTATGGTGTAATTACAGCTCGCTGCACCCTTGAACTCCTGGGCTCAAGCAATTAACCTGCCTCTGCTTCCTGAGTAGCTGGGAGTACAGGTGCATGTCATCATGATAGCATATTTTTTTAAAAAGTTGTTTTTGTGACTGGGCGTGGTGGCTCATGCCTGTAATCCCAGAACTTTGGGAGGCCCAGGCAGGCAGATCCCGAGGTCAGGAGATCAAGACCATCCTGGCTAACACGGTGAAACCCCGTCTCTACTAAAAATACAAACAAATTAGCCGGGCATGGTGGTGGGCACCTGTAGTCCCAGCTACTCGGGAGGCTGAGGCAGGAGAATAGGGTGAACCTGGGAGGCAGAGCTTGCAGTGAGCCGAGATCACCCCATTGTACTCCAGCTTGGGCGACAGAGCGAGACTCCGTCTCAAAAAAAAAAAAAAAAAATTGTTTCTGTGGAAATGGGGTCTTACTGTGCTGCTCAGGCTGGTCTTGAACTCCTGGTCTCAAGCAATCCTCCTGCTTTGGCTTCCCAAAGTTCTGGGATTATAGGCATGAACCACCTTGCCTGGCCCTAAGTGGATTTTTCTCTAGTGATTTTGTTCCAAGTATCTACAAGCAGAATACAGAAGAGAATGAGGAAGGCAAGAATGCAGGAACATGGGGAGGCAGGGAGGCAGGGAGGGAGAGAAGGAGGGAGGCAGGCAGGCAGGCAGAAAGGAAAGAAGGGAGGGAGGAGGAAGAAAAGGAGGGAGGGAGAGAGAAAACATAGGAGGTAGGAGGTGAGGGAGAGAGCGAGTGAGCTGGTGAAAGAAGAAATAAACCCTAAAAGCCTAAGGAGCACTGAGGCGTGCGGCTGGGTGCTCTTCTCCATCTCCACTGCCTCATGCTCTCATGTGATCTCCAAGGAGTTACCTTGTCAATCTGTGCCTGCTCCAGCATTCTCCCACCTCTTCTCTAAATTCCTGGCATCCCCCAATGTGTCCCTGCTCTTTTTCACTTTGGCAGAGAGACCGTGAAGACCCAAACCAGGTTCCCAACGTAAGACAAGATTCATTTCATGCCTGAAAAAACTTCTACCTGTCCAGTGATCCCTGATTCCTCCTCCTGGTCTACCTGATTCTGCCTTTCTTGCCCCATTTCCTTCTTGGTTCTCCTTCCTCCTTCTGTCTTTTAAATATAGATGTTTTCATGGAACCTTTTCATTTCTGTCATCGTTTGATTGTCTCAAGCGTCCTCTAGAAGTTCTTGCTAAGCGTGACTCTCAAATCTTTATCTCTAGACTTACGTTCTCCCCTGAGTGCCAGGTCTCTATTTCCAGCCACCTCCTGGATGGTTCTACAAGTGTGTTCCAATAGTAACTAAATAAAATATGCACAAGCACTGAATTCCTCTTCCTTTCCTTGAACTTGCCTCATGTCTCCCAAATTCCCAAGATTTGCTCAAGCATCGCCACCCTACACTCTCCAAAGACTGCAATTGCAGCAGCATCTTGGATGCCTCATTCCTGTACCACACATTCAAGAGTCACCTGTTATCTCTTGCATCTGCTCTCTAGTCTCCATTTCTTTCCAGCATCCCAATTCCAGCTCTGCTTATCTTTTGGGTGGGCCACTGTGATAGCCTGCTAATTGTTCTTCCCACTGTCCCCACAGGATTCACCCATGGGTTCCACAGTAACTTCCTAATAAAGGTCTGATCCCATTAGTTTGGGATTCAAAGCCTCCTATGATTTAGTTTCTAAAAAAGACTCTTTCACTTTGCAACCTTATTCTTTATGTAGCATACACTGCTGGCTGCTGATGTATTATTCAATATTCTTCATATGTGGCCATAATTTTTGGCCTCTGTGCCTTTAATGGATACTGTTTCGGAATATCCCTCTTTAGCTTTCAATGTTCGAATCCTTCTTGTCTTCAAAAACTGCCACTCTGCAAGTTGAGTCCCTGCAAGCAGGTGAGGCTCCTGCTCATGGAGCCATCTGTAGTATTTTTAGCTTTTCTGTAGAGAGGCCATTGTAGTACCACTTTTACGACCCCTATGGCCTTCAATCTTGCGTTATCTTCCTGAGCAACACACCCAGCAGAGGACAGCCCCTTCTCAGTCATCTCTGAATTTCCCATAGCACCATGGGCTGCCCAGGGCACTTATCTGCCAATAAACAAATAAACAATTCTGCAGACCCCTGAGCACTCATCCTCCACTCAGACCTCTATTAAGGACAATAAGAAATGTGTGTAAGATGACAATAACGTGGTTTCTGATCTCCAGGAGCTTACATACAGCTTGCTATAGAGATAAGGGTAATGTTATATTAATGAATAAAGAGCATTAGAAGATAGGGAATGGGATTACTGAGGATATATACTCTGAGAGGTTGTATTTTTATAAAACTAATTTTGGATAGGTGAAAAGATGGGCATTCTAGGGACGGAGATTATCAGCACCACAGATACAGAAGCCAGAGCAAGTATGGTTTGTTCAAAAGATCATGAATAAACCTGTCATGATTAGGAAAGCAAGAGGCAAGGGAGGGAGAGGAGATCTAACATTCATCACGTCCCTACTGATACCAGAACATGGACTGAGCACCTTGTAGACATTATTCCAGTTAATCCATACAACAACCCTGCAAAGTAGATGTTATCACTGCCAATTTTATAAGCAAGAAGGCTGATGTTTGAAGGGATTAAGTAACTAGCCAAGGTTACACAGGTTAGGTGGCAGAGCTGGGATTTGAAAAAGGCAGCCAGCTTCCATTGTACCATACCATCTCCTCTAGATCAAAATGTATAAATATCATGGGGTGAGTTCTTCAGTTAGGGGGACTTCTTGTATTCATGAATAAGTCAGGATGCAATGCAGGAAACACAATGCATAACATCTGCAGGGCTCAATGCATGCTGGCTGACTCTGAATGCACATCTGTCTACCCACAGAGAGAAACAAGGCAGCTCCTCAACTAGATAAGTACTCTGCTGAGAAATAATGGAAGAGGGCAGCCCTAGAGCTGGG
The DNA here is from genome assembly GCF_024542745.1 of Macaca thibetana thibetana. Taxonomy (NCBI): domain Eukaryota; kingdom Metazoa; phylum Chordata; class Mammalia; order Primates; family Cercopithecidae; genus Macaca; species Macaca thibetana. Next base: position 83,226,944 of record NC_065585.1, on the reverse strand, counting down.
CAATGTCTCCAGGCTAACAGAAAGCACCAAGAAGGGGTATAGACTCAAGAGTTTGGATTAATATCACTTTGCTCCAGTCTGCTTCAGCTACAAAAGAAGACAAGTAATCCAAAGGAACACAGCTCTGTTGTAACAAACTCTCATCCTCAGAGGTGATGGATATGATGGATAACAGAGGACACATACTTGGTCTCATTGGCACATCGAATCTTGCAGCCTTCCTTGGGAATCACCAAGCCCAGATGCATTCGGAGCCTGCAGTTTGTGGGCCCTGTGTGCGGCCACACGTGAGTCCCAGGGTGCATGATGGAATATTTGATCTGCATAGAAAACATGACACTCCATTCAGCCATTTATCAAGGTGTGGAGGAACTGCTAAGTTAAGGTGACAGTAAAAAATTACTGTCAGTTTGGATTAGCGCCTTTGTAAGATTTAATATTTATATTCAAGTCTTATTTGTGAAGGAACTAAAAATAAGCACTCACATTTTCCACAAAGCGGTAAACACTGAACATTTTCCACCCTCAATTCTGACGTCAACCACATAAAATTATGTTTCAGTAAAAAGGGCACGTAAAAAGAGGCATTCACTGGGCCAAAGGAAACAACCATTTCTTTGTAAAGGTCAACATGCCCTTATTCCTAACAATTAATTGTGTTCTCCCCAGCACGACACTCTTGGTACCTGTCCTCTTCTGCATCCTGTTGTCTCGGGGAACTTTTCTAGTAAGGTGCAGGTTTTAGGAGCTCCTTTGCAGGCATTTTCATTTCTTCTTCCTAGAATAAATAACATAACTGTTGGAAACAAATCACAGTAAAGCTTAAACGTATCCCATTTAGATGAAGTGAGAGCTATATGTCATCTTCACTGCAGGCATGAGAAGATTGAGTAAACATGAGAAGATAAAGTAGGAATGCAAAAGGCTTATTGGAAAATAATAAAAATTAATCAATAAAGAAGACATGTCTTGCTCCAATAGGTAGTGACTGGCAGAGCAGGGAGCCAAATTCTCCACTCGGTGTTGGACTATTTGACTAAGAACGTCTAACGGACAAGTCGCAGGTTAAAGGCAGTTGACCTTGAGCAACACAGGGGTTAGGGGCTTCGATCCTCCATGCAGCCGAAAATCTGTGTATAACTTTTGACTCCCTAAAAACTTAACAACTAATAGCCTACTGTTGACTGGAAGCCTTACCCTATATCATAAATAGCTGATTAACATATTTTGTATGTTATATGTATTATATACTCTAGTCTTACAATAAAGTAAGCTGAAAAAAAGAAAATGGTATTAAGAAAATAATAAGGAAGAGAAAATACTTTTACAGTACTGTACTGTATTTTATCGATACCATAAGTTTACATCATCTGTTTACAAGATGAATTGAATGTCTGAAATGGCCTGCAACTACAGGTACAGACCTTAATCTACAGTACATATCAAGTAATTCAACTTTTTCTTGTAGGGTCATGACTTTTCTCTGCTTCTTGGCAGCATTTCCAGCATCACTAGTTGCTGTTTGTATAGGTCTCATGGTGTTATTCGAGGTTTGCAGCATTGCATTAAACACAAGGAAAAATACACAAGAACCATAAGAGACCACTTTTTACCATGATATGCAATTTACTGGAGATAGGAACTGCTCAGATGGAGACAACAGTATCACATGTTATTTTAAGCAGATACTCAAAACACTTGAGCTTGCTGAATAGCAACAGGAGGCAGCTATGAAATTGTTACAGTAGTATAATCTGTACTACAGTTAATTTAATGGAATTATGATTTAACACTGCATCTTCATGTTTGTTTACATTTCTCTTGACTGTGAATGGTGCTATGTATGGTCTCTAAGTGCTTCCATGCATATGTTGATAAATTTTATTTCTTTATAATAGATTTGTGTGTATATATATATATAGTAAATGATAAAAATAGATTAGTACCTATATATATTTCATGCATTCATGACACACCTAATTTTTCTTAATTTTTAAAAATATTTCCAGGCTACAAGGTTCATCTGCAAGTTTTTTTCAAATTGTCACAAATCTCAACAAATTTTCCAATATATTGACAAAAATTCGTACATAGTGGACCCATACAGTTCAAACTCATGTTGTTCAAAGGCCAAATGTACTTATTTTTTCCCCTGTGACAGGCAAAATAACAGTCACCTCCCAAAAGATGTCCATACCCTCACCCCATAACCTGTGAATATGTTACCTTTCATGCAAGGGGGAATTAAGGCTGTAAGTGGCACTGATATTTCTTATCAGCTCACCTTAAAATAAGATTATCTAAGATTACCTGGATGGGCCCAAGGTAATCACAGCATCCTTAAATGTGGGAGGAGGAGGCAGATGAGTAAATGTCAGAGTGATACAGCATGAGAAAGACTTGACTGGCCACTGCTGGCTCTGAAGATGGAAGGGGGTCACAAGCCGGGGAATGTGGGCAGCCTCTAGAAGCGAGACTCCAGAGGGAATATAGCCTTGGTGACACTTGTATTTTAGCCCAGTGTGATCCATCATAGACTTCTGACCTCTAGAACTATAAGATAACAAATGTGTCTGTGTTTTAAGCTATTAAGTTTTGTGGTAATTTGTTACAGCAGCCACAGGAAACTAATACATCCCCTAAAGAAGGAAAATAGTTTATATTATATTTCTAACCTAGAAATGAATTTCTAGGACTATATTAGTTCCCAAAACACTATTTTTATTGGAATTTTAATGTCTTTTTCAATATCCAGATCATCCTATATATGATGATAAAGAATAGGATTTAAATGAAGAAGGGGTCTTTGAGAGAGGACATATTCTATGCATGACTGTCAAGAGCACAGATTCTGGGACATATCATTTAAGCATCCTGAACTATGCAAATTTCTTTACAGTCTATAAAGCCCCTGCTTATTAGGGAAAATGTGCTCAGAATGTACACAGTATCATCTGCTCTCACAGGGGAGTAAAACAAAGGTATTTTTAAAAGTCAGAGACATTTTAATTCCCTGTTCAAGATTCCTACAAGAGACTGCTACATCTAAAGCTGAATTTAATTTTATTTAATTAATGTTAATTGTGTCCTAAGATAATCATATACTGAGAATAAAATAAGAGTTACAAAAAATGCAACTAAAAGGTATTCGCCCCACTCAAATGGAGCTCAATGTTTTGGAAAACAACTTAGCTTTTTCTAAGTAACCTTTTTGGCTCTTAATTGAATAAAATGTTAATTGCTATTTTTAGTTATTAAGGGAGTTCCCCAAATGAACAATAAATGTCAGTTTGGGTGAATATTACATAAATCTATGAGTCATCATAAAGCATTTTTAAGCCTGGGCTTTCCAAGGCTTCTGCTGTGCAGGGTCTGGGGCTGCTTGGGAGGAGTTCCCAGTTCTGAGCTCTGTGCCATCCAGGCAGCAGTTAAGAGAAACTGGTGGCTTGAGGAGGAACCAGAGGTGGCCTGGAGTTCTCACAAGCACCGCATGGCTGAGCATGTGCTACCTGGAGAATAGATGTGCCTCACCTGAATGACAGGTGATGAATGGGTAACCAAATGGGTTGTGTCCCTGAGATTTTCATGGGATTAGAGAACACCTCTAGTCCTTTAGACACATTTATCTTTCTGGTCTGTAAACACAGATTCTCTGTGCAGTAGACTCTGGGCGTTCATGCACTGTCACTGGTGATTTTAACTATTCACACCTGATCGTGAGTGTCCAAGGAATGCGACAACAGTTCCTCGGTGCTCACCATAGGCCAGGTGATGATGAGACTGCCTCATTTGACGTCTACAACATGCCATAAGAGAGGCTCGATTGGTGTTGTATTTTATAGAAAGGCAATTGAGCCACAGAGGGGTCACAAAGTAAACAGCAGAGCAGGAATTTCATTTCAGCCAGACTGGACCCAGTGTTCATGCTCTTAACCAGACCAGAGACTACCTCTTCATTAATGTTATTACATCATGTGCTATTGTTAGGCCATAAAAATGTAATATTACTACCATATATTGGATAACTGTGCCAAGTCTTTCATCTAATGCTCACTGATACTAGTAACAACCCCATACTTGAGGCACTATTTGCCATTTTTCAGATGAGAGATTTGAAGCTCAGAGATTCAGGGGCATGCATACATCACACAGCTAACAAGCAGTGCATCCAGGACTCTAACCTAGGATTGCTGGTTTCCAAAGCCTGTGCTTTAAAGCATAATTTCTCATTTTGTTGCGTTGTAAATTAGAAGGCAGCTGTGCAGGAGCAAACCAGTTAGCCTGAAGAGGAATGCCCAGCATCTGCAACTCACTGCGGCTTTGTTGTTGTTCAATTATTTCTCACCAACGTTAAAGTAACTCTCAAGAAGTAATAAACCTTGCTCTTTGGGAAAATAGCTCTAGAAAGAGATCTAACAGCCAATGTGAATCTGAAAGAGTCATTTAAATCTATCACTTCTTACACATGAATATACTTTGTGAGGGCTATTCATGGAGCTGGTATCCTGGGTTGTATCTTTTATAAATTTCAAGGCTCTACTTCTGGGGCAACAACAGGTTCCATCTTGCATGACAACTCTGATCAGTTGCTAGTAGTCACCTAGAACACTGTTGAGAAGTACTTAGAGGTTCAGCCTCAGCTTATTCAGAAAGGTTGTTGGGGTCAGTTAGCACCTTTCCCATGGGCTCTGGAAGAAAAAATGACTGCACATGTGTGGCATATTTTAATCACTGTTGGTGGCACTTACTAAAATGTGAGCAAAATAGATGTTCCATAATATTCACATAACAATTTATAAACATATTTTTGGGGAACAACATTATTATTTATATTTGCTGATTCCATTTTTTTTCCCTTCAACTCTAAAAAGCCAGTCCTCATAAAGGAATATAGTTCAGTCCTAATGAAACTACTTGGAGACTGTTATCAGTTCACTAGGGCTGCCGCAAGCAAATACCACAGACGGAGTGGCTTAAACAACAGAAGTATATTTTCTCATAGTTCTGGAGGCTGAAAGTCCAAAATTAAGGTGTGGGCAGGCTTGGTTTCTCCTGAGGCCTCTCTTCTTGGCTCTTAGGTGCCCACCTTCTTGTTGAGCCCTCACACGTCCTTTTCTCATCCCTAGTGATATGGTTTGGCTGCATCCCCACCCAAATCCCAACTTGAATTATAGTCCCCATAATCCCCATGTGTCATGGGAGGGACCTGGTGGAGATAACTGAATCATGGCGGTGGTTTCCCCCATCCTGTTCTCATGATAGTGAGTTAGTTCTCATGAGAGCTGATGGCTTTATAAGGGGCTTCCGCCTTTGCTTGGTACTCATTCTCTCTCCTGCTGCCCTATGAAGAGGTGCCTTCCACCATGATTGTAAGTTTCCTGAGACCTCCCCAGTCATGTGGAACTGTGTGTCAATTAAACCTGTTTTTCGTATAAATTACCTAGTGTATCTTCATAGCAGTGTGAGAACAGACTAACACATCTAGTGTCTCTTCCTCTTCTTATTAGGGCATCAGTTATATTGGGTCAGGGCCTCATCCTTATGACCTCATTTAATCTTAACGATCTCCTTAAAGGCCCTATCACCAAATACAGTCACACTGGGGGTTAGGGCTTCAACATATGAATTTTGGGGGAACACAGTTCAGTCCATAGTAGAGACATACCACAATTTTACTTCACAAAACTTCCAGCCTCAGCCTTAGGCATTCGACTACCCAGCAGCATGGTTTGCTAACTAGACAACAGCTAAGTCTTTACTGAGCCCGATATTCATCACCTTTTTCTCTGAATCTGAGCTCTCAATGTGGCTAAACAAACTGGTCTTTCACCTCCCTCCCTACCATGTCCACCCCTGTCCCTTCCACTCCAGAATTCTGCTTCTCTATTTCTGAACCACAGCACCTGAGATGGATGCCATCCTGCTTCTGCGTAAGCTACAATAGTACTTGCCATAAAACTTATATTTGCTTTCCTCTTTTTTTTTTTTTTTTTTTTTTTTTTGGACACAGTCTCGTTCTGTTGCCCAGGCTGGAGTGCAGTGGCATGATCTCGGCTCACTGCAATCTCTGCTTCCTGGGTTCAAGCGATTCTCCTACCTCAGCCTCCCGAGTAGCTGGAATTACAGGAACGTGCCACCATACCCAGCTAATTTTTTGTCTTTTTGGTAGAGACGGGGTTTCAGCATGTGGGCCAAGTTGGGCTTCAACTCCTGACCTCAAATGATCTGCCTGCCTTGGCCTCCCAGGGTGCTGGGATTACAGGCATGAGCCACCACACCGAGCCCCAAACTTATTCTTTATACTATGAATTTGTTTCTAGAAAATAGTTACTGGATTCCCCCATTAGAACCATGGAATCACAAACCAAAGACCATAAAGAACTTTAAAAAATCTTCCTAAAAGGGAAACTATGTGAATTTTATCCCTTTATGACAATAAAATAAAACTAGAAACTCAGTTTTAAAATTTGAAGCAGGCTGAGTGCAGTGGCTTATATCTGTAATCTCAGCATTTTGGGACGCCAAGGTAAGAGGGTCACTTGAAGCCAGGAATTCAAGACCAGCCTGGGCAATATAGTGAGACCCCATCTCTATAAAAACATTTAAAAATTAGCTGGGTATGTAGATGCACACATGTAGTCCTAGCTACTTGGGAGGAGAATTGCTTGAGCCCAGGAGTTGGAAGCTGTAGTGAGCTAGGATTGCACCATTGCATGCCAACCTAGGCAAGAGAGCAAGATCCTGTCAATCAATCAATCAATGTTGAAGCAACTACAACAGATTGGAAAACATATGCTCAATCACACACAGACACATATACATATAGATCATTTAAAGTCAACATGGAAACCAGGGCAGAAATGCAGTCTTTTTTGAAAATAACTCAGGTAAAAATACCATATATTACACTGTAGGGAATACATTCAAAGCTGTAACTATAGGTCAGTGCATAGCCTTAAATGCTTTTATTAATAAGAAAGAATGAAAATAAATTTACTAAGGAATTCCAATCAAAATATTTAAAAGAAAAATAAAACAAAACAAAAAAGAACAGGAGAAGGAAGAGAAAATATAAATTCAGGAATTACAATTCTATCACATGTAAGAAAGAGAAAGAAAGAACATGTAAATTCCATTCAATGGGAATAAGAATTTAACAAAGATACTAAGAAAGTAAAATACATTCTAAGAAATAAAGTAGTTCATGGAAAATCAGGTATATTCCACCTATGTGAAAATTTAGAAGACAAAATGTTACCTCCAACAAAATTATTGACTCCGTAAGTTATTTTCTTTCTTGCTTAATACTTTTTATGTCTTATAATATTTTGCATATTAATTTTATCAAATACTTTTTCTTTTGGCAGAAACTATGGTTTCTAGAAATTAGTGCTAGGATGTCCACTATTCTGAAGCATTGCTCTAGAAGGCCCGTAGGTTCTATGATGCATAAGGATGTTAATGGAATCAAAGTATCAGGTGAACACATAAGTGCCAATAGAATGGACTCATCTTAGTGACATGTCAGCAGCAAATTAGCATATTGCCCACATGTGGATTGTACAGCTCCATTTAAAAAAATCTTGTTGGCAGAAAGTGGATAGTCACTTTTTTCATGGTTATCTCTCTTTTGATGGAAGTATCCTTGAAAATATTACTAAAGTAGTTCCTCTTATTCTTACATAGAAACCACTCTGACTGTCCTTATTTGTTCTTTAGTGTAAATTAGATGCATATTATAATCTGAATTTGTTTTCTGTAGCTGAAGATACGCAGCACGTGCTGTTTAGTCTTCAAAATAGATTTACTTTTGTATAGTTATTGTTAACCCAGGCTAACTCCACTTTTCAAGGAGAAAATTGGAGTCTTAAAGATAAAATTTAATGCTCCTCATTTTAAAGATAGATAAATATATCAATTCATTGAAAACACACACACACACACACACACACACACACACACACACACGCTGGAGCCCCATATGTGTGCCTGTACTTGGGTTAAGCTAAAAAAATATGAAGTTCGATATGAACCATGGCCTATTCCTGAAGAGCTGAGACAGCAGTTATCATTGTCTTGTCACTCTGGTGTGTTACCATTTTTACCAGCTCTTGTGTTACCACTTTTACCATCATCCGTGTTGATATCATTTTGCCATGCAAAGTCACCTCCATTTTACAGGAGCAAATGATGCTCAGGGATATAACTTTCTAATACACTGATAACACCTGCTAGACTGTTCAGTTATGCCTACACAGTAGGGTTATAGTCAGTAACACATCATTCAACAGGAAAGACCAGAAAAATCAGAACACTATTTATAAATAGTTATCCAAATACACATGTGGATATACACACACAGAAATATACCTTCACACATACAAATAAGGGCTCAGATGTAGTTTTCAAAAACAATGAACAGATTTCAAAAATCTAGGTTTTTTTTTGGGCCCCTCGTTTAAGCCCAGGAATTCCAGTTCTGCGAAGCATCAACAGAAGACTTTTGTCAGTACCCACTTCCCATCAAGTTCGGGCTGCAGAGAACCACCTAGAAGTCAGAAGCTCACCTTGCTGCCACAGCGTGAACTGGCTCCAGTCCCCTTTTTCCCTCAGGTTTTCGTCCTCAGGCAGGAAGAGACCTTTGGCTTTATCCATCACTGCAAGGCCTTCATCTCGGATTAACTTCCAGTTTCTTTCTAAAGACTAGAGGGAAGATTCTGTCTTTACTAGACTGAAAATGGGCCTGGTGGAGCACCTCATAATGATTCTTGCTTTTTTGAGGTTTGTTTCAGAAAGGAATTAATGTTTTGCCTTATCCATTTTGCTTATATTTCATTTTCCTCTGGGACTTCTTGTCATAGGTCTAAAAAAACCAAGTCTCATGATTTTTCCAAACCAAATGTTTTTGCAACATAACAATTTCAATAACTCCTAGAAACTCCAGAGAATAACCCTCTCCACAATTTAAGTTTTGCCTAAAGACTTTTTTTGAAACCACAACCTAAGAAGAGTGCTGATCTTGTTGATCAGATTACATCAGTACATGGTAATAAGTTCCATGTGACACTCCAGCCTCCAAACTGGAACACAAATTACAGACTTAATTTCACCTTTCAACAGAGTTCCTTACAAAGATGCCATTAAAGATGGTCAATATTAGTTCCACATTCAATGGTATCAGAAAAGTATCCACTGGAGGATTTGATATATAAAATTAACAGCAAACCAAAACAAATAAATGCACTAGTGTTTAGAATTCAGACAAACAAAAATATTTCCTTGACTTCTCATTTATGAGGGAGCCTTAGCCCCTGCCAGAAAGGGAGCTTAGGACCAGTAGAGACTAGGAGTGACGGGGCAGGTGACGGTAGATCCTGTGGAAGATCCTCTGGGCAATCTGCACTATCACACTGGGTGTTGATTAGGAGTGGGAGGTGGGGGATGGTAGGATGAATAGGGGAGAAGGAAAAGGTGAGGATCTGAGCAGTAAACTAAGATGGATTTCCATCAGGAGACAAGCATAAAAACAGCTTTCCTACTTTAGGAAAGAGACAAAGCTGTACAGATACACCAGAATTTTGAAATGTTGATAATTTCAATCATTTCTATGTTCTATGAGAGGTGGATGAAATAGTTGAGTATATGGATTCATAGGCACGGAGGAACGTGTTAGCTGATTTCAACAAGAACCAGGGGCAGATCTATTTTCAGTGACTCAAGAGCATGGGACTAGAACTAATAAGTTACAAACCAAAAAACAGATTTTGATGCAAAAATGCAAACAAGTAGCATACTCTGAAGATTGACGGAGTTTCTTTGTAAATCACGGTTCTCTATCTTTTGAATTAGTCAAGCAAAATGATCAATTATTGGTTAGAACAAAGCACAAGATAATGTGTAGAGTGTCTTTTTACCAAGCCCTGCTTTATAAACTCATGATTCCACATAAGAAGGCAATGTGGAATCAGGATGGCTGCAGAGCCAGAGGGCTGTGATACAGACAGAGATTTGTGTGGAAACATGGTGCCAGCCCCAGCCAAACAAGGGAATACTTTTTATATCATGTGAAAACATTAGTTATTAAAATATTCTAGGGCAAGAAAGAAATTTTGGTTGATTTTATAATTTTATGACATGTATGCATTAATTTGTGTTAATATTGTTAACGAAAGACCAATGAGATTTGTGGAGGCCAAAGGAGAACTTTATTTTTCAAAAGCACTCTGCAGATTGCGAAGATGCAGCTTTGGAAAGTGCACTCCCAGGAAGGGTAGGGGAGAGGGAGATGTCAAAAGCCAAAATTGCAGGGCAGGGCAGGTGAGGCGTGTTGGGAGCAAGGAAGAATATTGGCTGGATGGCCTTTAAGCCCCAGATCACCAGTCTCTGGTGGTTAATTGGCTGGTTCTAGGTGGTTGGTTGGCTGGTTGGTGTAGGTGGTCTTGTTGGTGGTCAGATGGAGGAATTTCCAGTTGTAGTTGTTTCCAAAAACTGTTGACTTGGTTGCAGAAAAACAGCTTCTGCAAAACTGTCCAAGGACACAGAGAGCAGGAATGCTTCCTCACCCTGACATGGCCTCTTGGTTCTGTTTTTAACTTTTGAGCCAAAAGGAGTTCATCTTGTTTGCCAACTGGAGACATAGTTTGACCACATCTACACCTGCTACTACCATTGCCCAGCTTGGCGTGTCCTGGTCATTATCCATGTTTAGGGCTCTGTCCACCAACTAGGTTCCATATTACTCCATCCCAAATAGGCAGGTCGTGAAGAACAGGGCAAAGATCGTATTTCAATAAAGAGACATTCAAAAGCCCTTACTTTGTCAGGTCCACAGATTGAAAGCATACAACCATTTTGTAAAAAACCCCCAAGACCATGGAAAAGAAAAAAAATGCATCCTAGGATTTTGCTGTATGTTCACATCTTCCCAAATGCACCTCAATTGCCAACACTCACTCTGGATATTGTCACTTGTTCAAGTTGCTAGATAAATCTGTTAGATTCTTGTTAAATTGTCACACAGACAAGGGGAGAATTGCTTCTCTAACACATAAAATTACTTTTCAAATGAGGTTATTGGTGCCTTATAAGGACAACCTATTCTTTTATTCCCTTCTGGTATTTTAGAAGATTCTTTTATTTCTTTAGAAAGCTGATTGAGGGGCATGGTTGGAAACAGCTGATCTTTTGTTACTAAAATAGGGCACAAAGCCCTAGGGAAAAATGTTAAAGTGATTGCATCACTCAATATAATTTAACATTTTTTACTTAAGAATAGACTATCTTTTATATATGAAACGTTGCCCTTCCTGCCCCTTCACCCCCAGTCTCCCTTGGGAAGTGTTGCCAAGGTACTTTTTGTGAATAGTATAATTTTTTCAAAAATGTTTTGGCTTTTCCTTGTTATATGTGGCGCACATGTGCTGGATGACAGACTCGGGCTCAAAAGGGGTAAACGGGTGCAGAAGGGTCTCTCTGAACACATGCCCTAATATGCCACCAGACATGCTCAGTCCTAACTAGTACTACTAACTCAGTACTAGCTAGTCCATTTTTATTATAAAACAGTCACTTATTTTCTCTTTTGAGTTCAATACTTTCTTACAGAATTTTACATTGGGAAGGACCCATACTGTTAATCAAGCTGAAACTTCCTCAGTTGAGGGAAGATGAAATGGTTCCTTGTGTGGTTAATGAGCCTAAATCCCACAGTCTGGTGGTCAGAACCGGTGCTGCCAAAACCCCCCCGTACTATCTCCTCCTCAATTATTAGAGAAGGTCACATTTAGGCATAGGGATTTCAGGCTGCAGCGGACTCAAGGGGCCCTGCTCCCCTCAAGCATAAGAGCAATTGCGAGGTACCCCAGCCTCCTGGTCTCAGAGATTTACTGGGTACCTGTGACTATGGGTGCTGGTAGGGAGCACTTGCAAGGTGCTTAGAGAGCAACATGCTCCTCGGTGAGCGACATGCAGAGGGCAATGCCTCCAAGACACTTCAACATCTTTGACAAGTGGGGAAAACCGAGGCAACCAAAAGATCCCACCAGTTGAACTTGATGACATCTGCTTGAAGGTGTTTAGAAAGACATAACAGGGACTTTTACGGGCACTGGAGAGAAATCTGGGATGGGATCTAAGAATGTTGTTTTTAAGCACAACCAAGGAATCACATAATATAATATTCACATGGTTAGAGAAAATTAAAGATCAAACTTAATTACACTCGGCGTGTGTGTATGTCTGTTCAGGACAAAAGCAAAATACCATAAACTGGGTAGCTTATAAATAACAGAAATTTATTTCCCACAGTTCTGGAGTGTAAGTCCAAACTCAAGATGCTGGCAGATTCAATTCTGGTGAGGGCCACTTTCTGGTTCATAGATGGTACCTTCTAGCTGCCTCCACAAATGGTAGATGGGACAACCAGACTCTCTGGGGACTCTTTTATAAGGGCACTCATCTCATTCATGAAGGCTTTGCCCTTAAGGCATAAGAGTCACCAAAAGCCCCACCTCTTAATACTGTCACCTTGGGGTTAAATTTCAATAGATGCATTTGGGGGAGACACAAACATTCAGACTATATCAGTGTATGTGTGTGTAGGAGGGAGGGAGAGGGAGAGAGAATATTAATTTTCTCTACAGTAATACCACCCAATTGTCTTCAATGGCAAAGAATTCAGCTTTTAGGAAATTCCAACAGAAAACTTGAAACTTGAAAACCAATGGCTACATTTTTAAAGGCCTCTTCTGAAATATTACTCCCTTGACTCTAAACCCATCTATTTCAGAAAACTGAAAGAGAAACTAATCGCATTGGTATTTGAGTTGGTTGCCCAAAAGACAACAGCTTCTAATTCCCCATTTTTTCTTGTGGCAAAGGAGACTAGAAAGCAGAGGTTTGATTCTTTCTACACTGGCACATGGCTTCACATAGCCATCTCAGCATGTGCCTCACAAGTTACACCTTAGCTATATTTTTCACTCTAGGCATCTATAAATGGACTTCCCAATTCTGACCTCATGAATCCCACATCATGCCCCAGCTATCCTGAATCCCAGACCTGCATCCAGTTAAGACCAGTTTCCTCCTCTCCCCAGACAGCCTGCTCATACCACCTGGATGCTATACTTTTCTCTGTAACATCAAATTAAATTAAGTCCTATTTGTGAAATCTTCTCTTAAAATTGACTTCCTGCAGAAAGTCTTTCTCTTGAGAAGCGAACTAAAGCCTAACTTATTTTTATTTATTTTTCTTACTAATGTTTTTGTTCAATTAAAAAATACACATTTTTTAAAGTCAAATATTATTACAGGTCTTATAATGAGAATTGCAGTCTCTTTCCCAATTCTTCCCCAATCCTCAGTCTAACTCCCAGCTAATTATTTAAAATATTTATTCTGCTATTAACCTGCTTATATCTAAATAGCGTGTTATATTGCTATTCTTGATTTATTAATTTGAGGCATTATCACTCATCTATTATAGAAGGTTAACAATTAAACAATTTAATGTCTTCATTCTCTATCCTTGTAATACAGTTAATTTCGCAAATCTTTCATATCAGTGCAAATTCACATTCAGGTTTTATAATATTATGACAATCAGGTATCACTCACACTTGACTAGAGTTGTAATGATTACACTTCATGTCACATGCAGCATTTTTTTCCTGCCCCCTTTTCATTGGCTTTATTTTGTAATGCACTTCATACTATTTTTTCACTAACTCTGAAAGAGTGCTATAAAATCCCCTGATGCTTTTATTCTACCTTTTGCCAAAAACATTATAAATTGATTACTTTCTTGCTTTTTCTCTTTTTCTGAAGATAACCCTCCCACAGCCATTTGCCTTGCTCTGATCTGGATCAGCTGCTGTCTGAATTTGCTAGACAATCATGGCCATGGCACTCCCCTTGGCTTCTGCCTGGTACTGGGCTTCCTAATTACTGGATTCTAGTTGTTCCTGAGGAAGGACACAGCGCAGGTAAAATTGAATTCTGAAAGTGTCTCAAGCTCTTATACCTGATTGAAGGTTTGAGTATGTATGGTTAGGTATTTAGGTCGTAAATTTATTTAGTTAGTAAATAATGCTGTTTTATACTTTTTTTCTTGTTATCTAGTGTGATACTATTTTACTTTAAAAATATATAGTTGACAGAGATTGAATATATTCAAAGCAAATAAGGCAAAGGGCAAAGTATATCAATGAGTTGATATACATTGCGTAATATCAGATCAACACATTCAGCACCACCCATGCTGTACATAAGAGCCCCAGAACTTGTTCATCTTATAACTGAAAGTTTGTACTCTTTGACCAACATGTCCCCATTTCTCCCACTCCCCACTCCCCACCCCCAGGCAACCACTGCTCTACTCTCTGCTTCTATGAGTTTGACTTTTTTAGATGCCACATATAAGTGATATCATACAGTATTTGTCTTTCTATATCTGGTTTACTTCACTTAGCATAATGTCCTCCAGACTCATTCATGTTGTTGCACGTGGCAGGATATCCTTCTTTTTAAAGGCGGAGTAATATCCCATTGTGTTTATATACTACAGTTTTTCTTCATTCACCTGTTGATAGACATTTAGGTTGTTTCCATATCTTGGCTATAGTAAATAATGCTGTAATAAACACTGGGGTACAGATACCTTTTTGAGTTACTGATTTCATTTCCATTAGATATATAATTAGAAGTAGGACTGCTGAATTGTATAGTAATTCTATTTTTAATTTTTTGAGGAACCTCCACATGGTTTTCCATCATGGCTGCACCAATTTACATTTCCACCAACAGTGTACATGTGTTCCCTTTTCTCTGCATCCTCATCAACACTTGTTACCTCATTTTTTTCATAATAGCCATCCTAACAGGTATGAGGTGATATCTCATTGTCCTTTTGATTTGCATTTCTCTTATGAATAGTGATGTTGAGCACATTTTCATGTACCTGTTGGCCATTTGTAGGTCTTTGAAAAAATGTCTACTTAGATCCTTTGCCAATTTTTAAATTGGGTTATTCAGTTTTTTGCTATTGAGTTGCATTAGTTCCTTATATATTTGGTTATTAACCCCTTATCATATATATGGTTTGCAAATACTTTCTCCTGTTCCATAGATTGCTTTTCATTTTGTTGTTTCTTTTGTTGTGCAGAAGCCTTTTAGTTTGCTGTAGTCTCACTTGTTTATTTTTGCTTTTGTTGCCTGTGTTTTTCATGCCATATCCACAAAATTATTGCCAAGATGAATGTCTTTTTATAATTTTGAAAAGATTAGTCCATTACATTATAACTTTTAGTGTTGCTCTTGGGAAACCTGATGCCTTTTAGATTCTCCCCCTTCCTATCCTTCCTTCTCTAGCTTTATAAGAGTCAGGATAGTTAAGTGTTTAGGGGTATAAAATTTGGAGCCAGACTGTATGTTTGGAGATCTGACTCTGCCATTTATTTGCTGTGTGATTTGGGGCAAATTACTTATCTCTGTGCCTTCGTTTATAAAGCTTTTCCCAAGAGTCCCTGAGAGAATTAAATGAGTGAAAAGTGCTTGCACTATATGTATAGTGCAAGCTATGATGATGATGAGGATTTAAGATCTTCTCTTTCTTTCCTGTTTCTTGAAATTTCATGGCAATATGCCTTAATGTAAAGGCAGGGTACTTAGAGGCACCCTTCAACCTGGAAACTCATATTTTTTCTATTCTGAACTATCTTCTAATAATATTATTCATTTCTTCTCTCTCTCTCTCTCTCTCTTTTTTTTTTTTTTTTTTTTTTTTGCCTATTCTCCCTGGAACTCTTTTTATCTGAATGTTAGCTATGTTAAATTGAGCCTCTAATCATCCTATGTTTTCTATCTTCCATCTTTTCCTTTTTGTTTTTCCTTCTGGGAGATTTCCTTAACTTAGCTTCTAATACTGCTTTAAATTGTTATTTCTGCAAATCACACTTTTTAATTTCTGAGAGCCCTTTCTCAGTTGTTCCTTTTTATAGTATCCCATACTTGTTTTACAGATACACATCTTCTCTTATTGCTCTGAGTATATTAGAGGTATTATTTGTTTTCCTTTTGTTCCCTATATTTTCTCGATTTCCCCCAAGCTACATCATTCTTTTTGTTTTGTTCTTTAATGTTAAAAATCTCCTTAATGTTTGGTGATCCTTGGCTGTCAGTCCTACAAAATTGAGACAACAACTGGACATCTTGTGAAAGGGCAGGGCCTGTGTCTGACAGGCCTCCATGTTGGGTGCATTGTTAAGCCAGTTTGTTTTTTAATTGGGGACCTTAAAATGTCAGCGTAGATAAGTCTATTCTTTGAGGCCATGCAGTTTCTTGAGTTGCTGTAGTACCACTTGCCTTGAATTTCTTCTTTGGAAGCTTCTCTGTAATTACTATAGTTTCTGCTGTCTTGGATCCGCCAAATCATCTACTTCTGTTTTCCACTATCAAAATTACATGCTGACACTGTTCACCTGCTATTGTCTCCCTTTAAAAAATACCATTTGTACTATTTTATTCTTGTATTGTCATTTAAGTGAAGTTTCAGGTCGGGGGGGGGCGTTATTAAATGCATGTGCTCAGTTTGTTAAATCTTTCTTGACTCTTTTATTTCATTTTATTTTATTTTTGAGACAGATTTTCGCTCTTGTTGCCCAGGCTAGAGTGCAATGGCTCGATCTCGGCTCACCAAAACCTCTGCCTCCTGGGTTCAAGCAATTCTCCTGCCTCAGCCTCCTGAGTAGCTGGGATTACAGGCATGCCCCACCACGCCCAGATAATTTTGTATTTTTAATAGATATAGGGTTTCTCCATGTTGATCAGGCTGGTCTTGAACTCCCAATCTCAGGTGATCCACCCGCCTTGGCCTCCCAAGGTGCTGGGATTACAGGCATGAGCCACCGCACCCAGTCTACTCATATTTTCTATATATCTCTAATAGTTGACTGTTTTTTATTGTTTACCTCCTTTTCTCCTAGACTAGTCAAATCTTGTAATATGTAATCCAATCATTTAGTGATGCTTAGAAAGAAAATTCTATTGGCTGGCAAAACCCTTTACTAGTCTTTCAAATACATTTTTAAGAGATCATCAGACTCAAAGTAATGATATTCCACATGCTAGAGATAAGCAGTAGAAAGTAGAAAAAATACTATCAGCATACTCTACATTTTGAATCAAACTCTGCTAATCCATATATTGAGTTCTTGTTGACCTGATTTCTTTTGCCTCTTGGCCTATACACTTTCCTTGCATCACTTGGTTAGTATATCCTCGATCTCATGACATGCTTAGATGATGATACAAGTGATACTTGAAGCTTGACCTAAACCAGTTTAATTTTGTTCTAATCAATCATAATTGGTCTGAACTTTAAATATTTTATTTTATGTGGGAAAATAGGACCATTCCGAGAAATGTTTTTGCTGAACCAGTTAGTACAGTAAGGGGATTTACGAAGGAAAGTCACTAATGGTAATTTGCAAGGGCAGCCATAACAAAGTACCACCGGGTGGTTTAAACAACAGAAATTTCTGTTCTCACAGTGCTGGAGGCTAGAAGTTCAAGATCAAGTAGAGCAAGTTTAGTTTCTTTCAAGGCCTCTCTCCTGGGCTTACAGAGGGCCAACTTCTCACTGTCCTCATGTGGTGTTTCCTTGGTGGGCATGCATCCTGGGTGTCTCTCTTTGTTTCCAAAGTTCCTCTTCTTATAAGGACACCAATCAAATTGGACTAGAGTTCACTCTAATGACCTCTTTTTAACTTCACTATCTCTTTAAAGGCCCAAACACAGTCTGTTAATACAATCACATTCTGAGGTCGTGGGGAGTAGAATTTCAGAGTAGGAATTGTGGGAAGCAACAGTTCAGCCCATAACACTTATGTAGATTGAAGTTTGAAAATGCTCTAGCTACAAAAGCAAACAGCAAATGGAAGGGGATCAAGAATATATTCACATCAACATGGGAAACGGTAAATTCATGGGAGCAAAGTAAAACAGTTATGAAGAAACACAGGAAGAGCTGTTTTAACATGTGAACAAAACAACAACTCTTAGGGTTCAGTGTAACATAAGCAAGATTAGGTAAGTAACTGTTCATGACTAGCTGTTAAGAAAAAGAGGCATTGAGAAAACAGATATTGGAAATTGAGAAAAGTCCCAGAGTTGTATACATTCCTTGAAAGTTTCTGACTCTAAGTTGAGCAAAGGGATGCTGTGAAGGGCTATTCTTGGCAAACTCTGTGTATTAAATTGGAGTTAGAATGAATTGATAACATTGGTACATCAGTATAATGTATACTAAATTTTATCTAATTGCTTAAGAATATGTTTGTCATTAGTTATTATTTGAGGAATTATGTATCTTATTTTTAAGAGAGAAAATCGGCTTGCTTAAATTTTTGCCAAAATATGCCTATACTCTAAACATGGTAAGACGAGTAGCAGTGTAATCTGTCTTAGAAACAACATTCTAGGATGGGGGGATCCCCCTGGGTGCTGAGATGAGGTTATTAAATCAAACACCATTGAATTGTAATGCTATTGCAGAAAATTCTCTTTGAAATACTTCTAACAACACCTCTAAGGAAATTGGTAGCTTTAAAGGGTCCTAATGCATTTTGATTAGATCGCCTTGTTTTTCAAGTTTGAATATACAGATCAAATAAAACAGGTGACTTTTTTTTTTTTTTTAAAGACACAATCTCACTCTGTCGCCCAGGCTGCAGTGTAGTGGTATGATCTTGGCTCGCTGCAACCTCTGCCTCCCAGGTTCAAGCGATTTTCCTGCCTCAGCCTCCCGAGTAGCTGGGATTACAGGTGCGTGCCACCATGCGTGGCTAATTTTTTCTATTTTTAATAGAGACAGGGTTTCACCATATTAGCCAGGATGGTCTCAATCTCCTGACCTCATGATCTGCCTGCCTTGGCCTCCCAAAGTGCTGTGATTACAGGCGTGAGCCACCGCACCCAGTCAATAGGTGACATTTCTTATTGTGGAAATAAAAGCCAATTAAGTGAGAAATGCAAAGGCTATTTATTCTAAGCTTGCTACAGCAAGGGGGGCAACCACTATCACTTGTGTTTTGGCAGACACTCTAAAGGCAGGAAGAGGAGTAGGAAAGCTTTATAATAGGAAGAGAAAGCTTTAGGTATGCTCTGAGTGGGGGCTGTTGGCATAAGGAAGCTAGAGGTGGCTAACTAGAAGCAGGACATCCTGTGTGATTGGAGGAGGGTGCATATTTGGCTCTCTCTGGTCTTAAGTTGGAACCATGGACAAAATTCAGGGAAGCTATTAGTTATTAATCAAATCCTGGCTATTTGGGGCTATTCTGATTGTTACAGAATTGATTGCGTAGCTCCCTGGATGGTTACTAGATACAGAAGTCTGGCTTCCTGCAAGTCTGACTTACAGCATGCTGGTTTCCTGGGCTGTTTATCATAGATAAGGGATTGGTTTCCTGGGCAGGTTACTGCAGGTTGTGGGTCAAAATTCTATTTTTACATATAGTCTGGCTACTGACTGTGAATTCAGTCTCTCATCATCCTTGCTGAAGGAAAAGGATAACATGAGGCCCCTAGCTAGCACTGGGGCAACAGGAGAGTCTTGGAGAACTACTTTTGCTCGTTCTAGTGAGTGAGAGAAAAAGGATTGCTTCTCCTGAGAGGAAGGAGAAAAGATAATCCAGGTTGCCAGGACAAACAACCAGCCTGACGGCTTCAAGGACTCAGATGGCAGAGGAGACCCATATTCCTCATACATTAGCTCAGACAGGCAGGGAAGCCAGTCTGCCCTATCAGTCAGAGAAGGTAAAGGGAAGATGGGGAGCTGACTTCATGTCCCACCTACCGGCTGCGAACAGTGCACTGAGGGACCTCCTGAGTGAGTGATGCTAAAGTAGCAGCCCCACAGTCGCTCATCTCAGGCAGCTGAAACTTTCTGTGTACATAAGCAACAAATTACTTGATAAAGAGATAAACAAATTGCTTATAATGTGTATGTGCATATGCCCATTTTTTTCTAAGAGACAGGTCTTGATCTGTTATCCAGGCTGGAGTGCAGTGGTACAATCATAACTCACTCCAGCTTCTAACCTCTGGGCTCAAGCGATCCTCCTGCCTCAGCATCCCAAGTAGTCGGGACTACAGGTGCACACCACCATGTCTGGCTAATTTATTATTATTATTATTATTATTATTATTATTTTGTAGCAACAGGGTCTTGCTATGTTGCCCAGGCTGGTTCTAACTTCTTCAAGTGATCCTCCTGCCTCAGCCTCCCAAAGTGCATATGCATATTTAAGACATCTATCTGTGTAGCATATTGAGACAAATCATAACCTACTGAATTAAACATTTTAGAACCCCAAATGGAGTACCAACCTAGAGGTATAGTTTGCAATTATTCTGAAATATCAAATGCTGTGCTGTGAGTTCCCAAAGAGGGTCAGAGAGAAAGCCAATTTGTAGGTCTTTTTTTTTTTCTCCCACATTGACAAATAATAAAAACTCACTGATTTTGATTTCAGAAAAAAAAGCGCCTCTTTGTATGAAATAATTCAAAGAATATGAAACACTGTGTTCCTTTGCTCTGCTGCCATAATTGGCATCATAGGCCACCCTATAGCCTTGGCCGTGTGGACTCTTACTAAGGGCTCGCATACAAACAGCATAGAGGAACATCCATGATGGAAGGCTTCATCTTGTTTTGTGTTTTGAGCCTTACTAAAACCTCATGGGAGAAGAGGAGCTGAGGTAATTATTTTAAATTTAGAGATTAAAAACAAACAAACAAACAGGCTCAGATGGGTAAAAGGACTTGCCCAAAGCGTCAGAGCTGACAGCAAAACAAATCGGTTTCTAATTATGGAGCCCTTTTAAAAAGTTCACCTTTAAATCATGCAATTATCAAACTCCACACTCCAACTGTTGTTTTGTTGACATCTTCAGTGAAACTGTCATCGGAACCCAAACAGTTTAAAGTTTGATTTAGAAAGATAAGACTAAGCTATTACATTAATCTTAAGAAATTGCTTTCAGTACTTCTTGATACTATATTTACTTTTACATGAAAGTAAATTATATAAATTATTAATCCTCTTAATTTACAGCTTAATTCTACTATAAATCTGACATTTTTGCTTCTTTCTCAAACTATTTAATTTCAAAAGCAGTCCAGTGAAAACATTCAAATATTAATTACAAAGAAAGAAATGTTGAACCACTAATTTAGTGCCGTGTAAGTCTTATTTTTGTCTAGGTGAAGTCATTCATACACAATGGATTTCTTAATTAATAAAAGCCACAGTCTGAAGGAAAGTGACAGAGTGCTATTCTAATCAGTCATTCCAATGCACTATGTCCCATCACTGGCAAAGTATTACTGGGCACTCTTCCAAATGTAATAAAACTACAATATGAATAAAGGGAAACTTATCAGTGATGCTGTTTTAGATCACAAAACTTATTTGTGATGCTGTTTGGATATGTTTATATCCAAGCAGCTGTTCTGAAAAACTGGGAAAAGAATGCAGGAGCTTTCCTTTTTCTCAGTGATGAATGCAGAATTAGGTAGCAGGAGAAACAAATACAAAAGATACATTATCGGCCAGGTGTGGTGGCTCATGCCTGTAATTCCAGCACTTTAGGAGGCCAAGGTAGATGGATCATCTGAGGTCAGAAGTTTGAGACCAGCTTGGCCAACATGGTGAAACCCCGTCTCTACTAAAATACAAAAATTAGCCAGGCGTGGTGGCAGGTGACTGTAATCCCAGCCACTTGGGAGGTCGAGGCATGAGAATCGCTTGAACCCGGAGGGCGGAGGTTGCTTTGAACAGAGATCACGCCACTGCACCCCAGACTGGGCGATAGAGTGAGACTCCATCTCAAAATATATATATTTAAAATTACAGTTTTTGTTATCAGTGATAGTTGTCTGTACGGGTCTGCAGCAACCTCAATTCTTGTCTCCTCAGAAGAAAGAATTCGACTGAGGAGCATAAAGCAGGAGAGACTGAGGCAAGTTTTAAAGCAGGAGTGAAAGTTTGTTAAAAAGCTTTAGAGCAGCAAGGAAAGGAAGGAAGGAAAGTACACCTGGATGAGGGCCAAGCAGGCTGAGAGACCAAATGCCCTGCTTGACCTCTCGGCTTGGGGTTATACTTCCAGGATCTTGCGTTACTTCTCCCCACTCCTGGGAGCTTACTGGGAAGCTGCTGATCAGTTTCAGATGATTTCTATCTATTAGGAGACTGCCTTTCCCTGGTGCCAGCTGTGACCAATTATTACTTTAGAGAAAAGTTAACAACCGCCTGACCATCATGTGACAGTCACCTAACACTTCTGGGGGGGGGGTGTGTGTGTGTGTGTGTGTGTGTCTGTGTGTGTGTGTGTGTGTGTCCGTCCCTCTCTTGCGCTGCTCATGCCTGACGAGCTACCTACTGTAAGTTTTCAGTTGCTATTGGTTGTTTACTTTCAATGTTACTATAGTGTTTTCTATGAATGTGTGTTGACTTCTAAATTAGTGTGGATCAAATAGTTAATCCTGAAAAGGAAAGAGCAAAACTCTTAAGCTTTAATGGCTTTTCTCTAACGATAGGCGATCTTTTCTATTTTTACCCTAGCAAAGACTTTAATCCATTTTTGTTTCAATTTCTATGTTAAATAAGCCCAAGGCACTTGGCGCTTTGATAGTTGTGATTTGGGCAATAACCTACTCAATTTTAAAGAAAAGCTGAAAAGAGAAAGCTACTGGAATATTTTTCGCTAATTTTTTCCTTGAGTTGAAGAGCCTCTCCACACTCCTAGTGCTAGAGCTGCCAAATTATATTTACACAATAAGGAGTGATATTGTTTGGATGTGTGTCCCCATCCAAATCTCATAATCTCATGTTCAGTTGTAATCCTCAAAGTTAGAGGTGGGGCCTGGTGGGAGAAAATTGGACCATGTGGGCGATTTCTCATGAACGGTTCAGCACCATCATTCTTGGTACCATCCTCGTGATAGTGAATGAGTTCTTGTGAGATCTGTTCGTTTACATGTGTGTAACCCCTCACCTGCCCCAGCTCTCTTGCTCCTGCTCCTGCCATGTAAGCATCCTGTGATTGAAAGCTTCCTGTGGCCTCCCCAGAAGCAGATGCCACCATGCCTCCTATATAGCCTGCAGAACTGTGAGCCAATTAAACCTTTTTTCTTTATAAACTACCCAGTCTCAGGTATTTCTTTACAGAAATGCAAGAACGGAGTAATACAAGGGAAAACCATGACAATTCAACCAAAGGGGAAAACACACATCATGCAATTTACTGAACACTGTCCCCTGCCTGCACGAAAACTGCACTCTACCTCTCACTGTAATATACAGTAAGAAGTAAGTTGAATGAAAATGTGCTATCAGGCCAGGCGCAGTGGCTCATGCCTATAATCCCAGCACTTTGGGAGGTGGAAGTGGGTGCATCGCTTGAGCTCAGGAGTTCTAAACAAGCCTGGGCATCATGGTGAAACTCCATCTTTATAATTTTAAAAATGAGAACTGAAAAAAAAAATTAAGAAAGGGAAATGTGAGGCTGGGCGCAGTGCCTCACACCTGTAATCCCAGCACTTTGGGAGGCCGAGGCGGGCGGATTATGAGGTCAGGAGATCGAGACCATCCTGGTTAACAAGGTGAAACTCTGTCTCTACTGAAAATACAAAAAAAATTAGCCAGGGGTGGTGGTGGGCGCCTGTAGTCCCAGCTACTCGGGAGGCTGAGACAGAAGAATGGCGTGAACCTGCGAGGCAGAGCTTGCAGTGAGCCGAGATCATACCAGTGCACTCCAGCCTGGGTAACAGAGCAAGACTCTGTCTAAAAAAAAAAAAAGAAAAGAAAAAAGGGAAATGCCCTATTCATGATAGTTAAGTCACTCAAGGGCCAGAATCTGGGTAATTATTCTAAAAGTATTTTGGCCAGACGTTGCAGCTACCAGATCTAGAGGGTTTCCACTTTAAGATGTCAATACTTGGGTGATGTTCCATGACCCATAATATTCAATTTTGTAATTTGAAAATTACAATAGAAGAATATCTTGATGTTCCAGGGTCTGTCAATTAAATGGTCAATGAACTCTGGGTTTCTGCACACAGCCAGCTCTCTGAATGTCATAGTCATTATTGTCAAGTGGTCATCTTGACATTACTTTTTTTAAAGTCATAAATTAACTTTCCTGCAAATAAAGATAGTTCTCAAAGTACGGTCACACGGCATGGAGTTGTAACCATGAGATGCCACACACACTGAGATTCCATGCACTGAGAACCCTATGATTCACACTCTGATCTTGCTTTTCTTCTTAAAGCAGAGTTTAAGACAGGCAGGGCTGAAAGAAAAGCCCAAGGAAACAAGAATTTTAATAAAATGTTTGATATCAAAAAGGAGAAGGAGACAAGATATATAAGCAGAAGTCAGTAACTTTGAGGGCAGTAGTGGGGTACTGGCAAGCAAACAGATTTTGAGGACAAGGAGAGCTTTTAGCTGATGATTCCTAATTTCATCCCTTTGTGATCAGTGAACATGCTTTTTGTATGATTTCAGTGCTTTTAAATTTGTTGGGGCTTGTTTTATGGCCTAGCATATAGTCTGTCCTGGTTAATGTTTCATGTGCACCTGAATTGGATCACTTTTTGAAAATCTATTTTGTTAATCTGTACTTTTTGATTGGAGTATTTAATCTCCTTACATTTAATGTAATTGCTGATAAAGTCTGCCATCTTATTATTCATTTTTAATGTCGTTTCCTTTTTGTTATTGTTGTTGTTCCTCTGTTCCTCCATTACCGTCTTCCTTTACAACAGATAGATATTACTAGTGTGCCATTTAATTACCTTGTTGTTAATTTTACCCTACTTTTCTGAGTTATTTTCTTAGTGGTTGCCTTGGGCACTAGAATTAATACCTTTAATTAAAACAATCTATTTAAGTTTAATGCTAACATAATTTCAAGGGCATATATAAATTTTGCTCCAACGTAAATCTTTTCCCCTTCCTCCTTTGCACTATTATACAAATTACATCTTTCTATAAGTCTATAAACATACATATTACATTTATTGCTTTATGTATTGGTTTTGAAATAAGATAGAAGAAAAAACTAATAAAAATATGTATATTATCTCTTTTATGTTTACTCATGTAGTTATCTTTAGTGATGCTCTTTTTTTTTTTCTTCATGTGGATTTGTATTACCATCTGGTATCTTTTTATGTCAATCTGAAGAATTGCCTTTAATATTTATTGTAGAGCAAAAGATACTGTCTAGCATTAAATTCTCCCAGTTTTCATATATCTGGAAATGTCTTAATTTTGCTAGATGTAGAATTCTTGGTTGGCAGTCTTTTCCTTTCAGTATTTGAATGTCATTCATTGCCTTCTCTCCTCTATGGTTTCTGATGACAAGTCGGCTGTTCATCTTAAAAGGAAAGTTCCTTTTATGCAATAAGTCCTCTTTCTCTGTGTGCTTTCTTTTTTTTTTTTTTTTTTTGAGACGGCGTCTCGCTGTGTCGCCCAGGCTGGAGTGCAGTGGCGCGATCTCGGCTCACTGCAAGCTCCGCCTCCCGGGTTCATGCCATTCTACCGCCTCAGCCTCCGAGTAGCTGGGACTACAGGTGCCCGCCACCACGCCCGGCTAGTTTTTTTTGTATTTTTAGTAGAGATGGGGTTTCACCGTGTTAGCCAGGATGGTCTCGATCTCCTGACCTCGTGATCCACCTGCCTCGACCTCCCAAAGTGCTGGGATTACAGGCTTGAGCCACCACGCCCGGCCCTCTGTGTGCTTTCAAGAATCTCATTTTATATGATTGTAAATTTGAGATTAGAATTTTAAAAAATAAAATAAAAGTGAAAATAAATTTTTAAAAGTATCTCATTTTGTCTTTGGATTTTGACAATTTGATTGTGATGTGTCTAGGTGTGTTTCTGAGTTTATCTTCCTTATAATTCATTGGGCTTCTCAGATGTGTAGATTGATGCTTTTTTATCTAATCTGGGAGATTTCTGGCCATTATTTTTTCAAATAGTCCTTCTGCCGCCTCTCTTTCTTCTCCTTCAGAGGATTCAATTATGCATATGCTGGTACACTTGATGGTGCTCCATAGGTTATTTTCTTCATTCTCTTTTTCTTCTGTTCCTCAGCATGGATAATCTTAAAGAACCTATTTCCAAATTTGTTGATTATTTCTTTTATCAGCTTAAATCTGGTGTTGAGCCCCTCCAGTGAGTTTTTTAACTTAAGATATTGTACTTTATGACTCCAGATTATCTGTTTGGTTCTTTTTTTATAATTTCTGTCTCTTCATTGGAATTCTCTATTTGGTGAGATGTCATTCTAATAATTTCTTTTAAGTCTTTAGACATAGTTCTCTTTAGTTATTAAAATATACTGGCAATAGCTGATTTGAAGCCTTTGTTTAGTAAGTTCAGCATCAGGGCCCCTCATGGGCAGTGTCTATTGACTGCATGCTTTTCTGTGCATTTATATACTTTCCTATTACTTTGTGTGTCATATAATTTTTGTTGAAACTGGACAGTTTTTAGATAAAATAATGTGGCAATCCTGGAAATCAGTTTGGTCCCTATCATAAAATTTGTTGTTGTTCTTTTTTGTTATCATTGTTGCTATTTGTTTGTTTACTGACTTTCTGGATTAATTTTGTAAAATCTCTATTGCCTGTAGCCTTACCTGTAGTTGCTGTGGGCACTTGTAATGTTTAAAAAAACACACGAACAAACAAACAAAAAAACCCTGCCAATAACTGTTTTGACTAATAGCCTTGGGATAGAGCTTTTCTTACAAATGAGGACAAATAACAACAATGTCCTGAGAATGCAGCTTTCCAGGTAGCAAGGGAGAGGTTTAAAATAGTGACAATGCTCTGGGTATGGAAATTTGTGAGGTACTAAAAACGTGATGTGGCCCCACTAGTACCTGGAAAGCTGTGGTTTTCACTGCCCCAGTGTTGTGAGATTGCCAGTTTTCAAGCCTACTCTGGAACTGGGGAAGAATGGTTGGGAGTAGTTAAAGTTACTATCCCACAAACTCTGCTATTCTTATTGGGGTTCAGCAGGTTTTCCTTCAAGAAATATTCCTCTAATTGTTGTATGTCTTTGCTAATGTACAGAGTTCTAAAGAAGTGGATTTTAACAATTTTTCTCAGTGATTTTGTGGAGTGGTAGATTTATGAAGCCATTCCCTCTGCCATTCTGATGTTCTGCCTCATTACACAATGTTTTATAAGCAATTAAATGCTTGAGGTTTCATCAGGAACTGAGAACATTCTAAATATCCTTCCCTCTTAAGCAGTAACAATTTCAAGAAAACAAATACCTTTTTACCTTGCTCCTAAAATAACAGTTAGAGATAATTTTCTTTCTCTCTAGGCCTTCCTCTCCTGGTGCAGTGCAGTAAGGGAGAATTTTCCTCACATTCAGGACAAAACAAGGATACCAATTGTTGCAACTTCTTATATATATGTAAGAAATACTTAGTAGTAAGATTTTTATATCCCTGGGGCTTCTAACATGTCTATAAAAAAACTAGAGAAAAGGAAGTTTATAGAAGGTCATACAATGAACCTAATTTTTGAGAACCCATCATGTATGAGAGACATGGTCCCTGTCATCTTAGAAGATACAATCTCAGAGAACTAAGAGACTTTAGAATATAGTGTGTTATTTAAAAAGAAAGTATAAAGTGCTTTTGGTTTTATGCAAAGGACTGATATTCCTAGAAGAAGTGACAATTTCTCTAACATCTGAAGGATAAAAAGGAATTGGCTGTGAAGGACATAGGAGAGAAGGAAAACAGAAAGACGTAAAGAAGGAGTCCTCCAGGAAAGAGGGTTACCATATGGGAAGGTCTGTTGGAAGAATTTTGGCTGGAATGAGGATGGTAAAGAGCAGTGGTAAGAGATAAAGGCAGACTAAAGCTGAATCACTGATTGCTGTGGTCTGAATGTTTGTGTCCCCCAAATTCATATGTTGAAATCTAACCACTAATGTGATAGTGTTAGGAAGTGGGGCCTTTGGGAGGTGATTTAGGTGAGTAAGATTATTGTCCTTATAAAAAAAAAGCTTCAGAGAGCTGCCTTCTCTTTTCTATCACGTGAAGACACAGCAAGAAAGCACCATCTACAAACCAGGAAGCAGGCCTTCACCAGACACTGAATCTGCTAACACCTTGATCTTGGACTTCCTCAAAGTAAATTTCTATTGTTTATAAGCCACCAAGTTTATGGCATTTTGTTACAGCAGTCTAAATGGACTAAGGCACTGACCAAAACTGGAAAGCTGGAAAAGGATATTAACCAAGGGGTTACGTGGCGAGTTAATGTTCACACCGAATGTTAATGTTTTAATAGAGCTGAACATAGGATAGAAAGAATGAGAAGTACATTTGGGGAACACAGCTTTGGTAGAATTTTCACAGCAGTTAAGCCCCAGTGGAGAAGGTTTCTTAGAAAATGAAAGGCAAGAAAAAGAGAAAAGAGAGCAAAGAACAATGTTTCGGTCCATGTCAGCCCATAGTAGACTGACTTCACACCATCAATCATGCTTCTTTCTTCTTAACAAAACCCTGACTTTGAGCGTCCACCTTCTTCCAGATAAACCATTTATTTGATTTAGAGGAAACTAACACTTTACTAGCTCTAGGGGTTGATCTGTTGGTTTGAGAATAATCTCATAGCCCCTTGCCAGTAATTCAGCAAGAGTGGAAATCTGACTTAAATTGGCTCAGTGAGACTGAAAGGAAAGATTACTGTTCGTTAGATGATAGAGGGGTACACCCTTTCTCCTCCTGGAAGCCAGCTCCCTCAGCCTGTTGCCAGCTACCTGGTGTTTCAGACTCACTTGTAACTGTGAGTGCCCATGAGACATGGTTCCTACCAATAGAAGAGGGCCTGCCAGGAGGTTTCCAGAAGGCCAGTTAGGGCTGGGGTGGTAGCTCAGCCACGTCACTCTTTCCCCCTCTCTTCCAGTGGCTGCTGGCAGCCATCCTGCAATCAGCCAGCACAAATACAAAGCTGACCAAGGAGGAAGTGCAGAGTGAAGAACATCTTCCCTTGATTATACTGCCCTGGAGTCTGTCCCACTGCTAGGCTTCCAGCTGTTGTCAATCAATAACACTTCTTGCTGTTTAACCCAGGTTTGAATTGCATTTCCATGTCTTGAACTTGAAAGGATCCCAAAAGGTACAGTAGAGAAATGAACACACAAAGAGACCATGAAAAAAAGACAGTAAAGCAGAATCAGAAGAGTTCAATGGGATCCAATCTGAGGGAGGGTGAAATTTAACAAAAACAAAACAAAACAAAACAAAACAAAACCTCGACAGTGCTAAATGTAGCCAACCTATCAAGGAAGATATTGTTCCTGTGGTATTTCTAATCTGGATATGGAACTTTAAAAAATCAACCTGTATTAATTGTCACCATACCATGGTTCCCTGAGCTATAAAATATTCAAAGGCTAACCAATGACAGCCTACTTTACAATTGGATTATGAGGATTATAAAGTATGCTTTTATAATGACATACAGAATAAACACAGTCAAGTAAGACATAATCTAAGTACATGAAAACCTCTTTTCCCCAAGTAGACCAAATTAATCAATGAAATCTTGTAAGTCTTAGAGATACAGTTTATTTTAGATGTTACTTAAAGAAAAAAAGTATGAAAAATTTAAACATATACCTAAAGGAAGAAAGAACAGTATGGCAAACCTCCATATATTCATCACCCAGATTCTAACATTATCAATATTTTGTCACTCTTGCTCTTCATCCCTGCTTCTTGCACGTGTAAAATCGATTGTTTGAACATCAGAATATATTTTCTTGAATAAACCATGTACAAATAGCAATTAGAGTCCGAGGTCAAAACCCTGAGGCCATCTAACCTGTAAGATACATGAAGTTTTTACATTCTGAGTAAAAAACAACATGATTGAAACTATGAGTTAATTAACCATGAGTCCCATTTTATGACTGTGTCTAAGAGGAAGGGGCTTACCAAAGCAAAAGTAAACTTCTGACCAGCCCCTACCAAAGACACCAAGTAGAGAGTGTTAAAGTTTAGGTTTAACCTACTAATATAAAACCTTCCAGTTATTTTTATAGCTATTTAGAATCACTTAGTTTCTCCAAATGCCACAACATTTTCTGCCACAGCATTTTCTAAAAATATTTATAACTGCGTTTTCTCTCCATAGCCACAGGGCCAGTGGGTCTCAAAGTGTGGTCCAAGGAAATCTGAGAGTTCCCTAGACCCTTTGAGGGGGTCTGCAAGATCAAAACTACTTTCTTAATAATACAAAGATATTATGTGCTCTTTTCATTCTTTTCTGGGCACACAGTAGAGTTTTCCAGAAGCTACATGAGGTAGGACATCACAGCTCTAATAGGTACATGTGCGAAGTACATGTGAGGATTCTCCTGTTGTCTATTAATCCAGACTCTAAAAAGATTTGTAAAAATACAAAACAATTCCAATCTTCTCACTACATTTTCTGTTTTGAAAATATAATTATTTTTTTAAAAGTTATTTATACCAACATGTTATGAGGTTATTATTTTTAAATAATTCATAAATATATATACAATTTTCTTTCACTTTTCATGTCTAATGATTCTATTGGTAGATGTAAACCACATTCCTTGGGGTAGTCAATAATTTTTAAGAGTTTAAGAGGGTCCTAAGGCCAAAAAACTTGAGAACTGCTAAGTTCCGCACGAATTCTCTTCATCATCTAAATGAAACTTTCGCTTAATGAGATGACAATTCTTTTTTCATTATATTTTGCAAGTGTCACTAGAAATAAAATCCATCTCTTCCCTGGCATTTCTTTTTATGATAAACATTTTCTGATTTTGAGTAGGAAATAGACAAAGATCTGGTGAGGATGATGTCTAAGTTACACTCACCTTTACTAACTCTGTGTAGCCCGTTTCTTTTGGGGTCCACCAAGGCTGTGCTTTCAGTCCATTCACATTGTAGAGTGAGCGTTGCCAGACAGATGCAAAGTGTCCTCTCTTGTGCCCAAGCTCATACCACTTATATGCCTGAAGGAACAGAAAGAGTGTGCTCCAAACTGTTCCTTCAACAATTTTAAAATTGAAGACATTAAAAATAAGGTATTACTATGACACATTTAAATAAAGAGCTTGCTGCTAGGTACCCAAGTCTGTTGAAATCTGGTGAAAATATTGCTTTTTCATTGGGTTTCTGATTATGACCTATTTGTATAATAAACATGTACATCTTCTTTTCCCCCTTAGGCTGCAGTCTCTCTGGATAATGGATTCATGCCCTACACATTTTGGTCTCCCTCAGAGTGTCCAGCAGGGAGTCTAGCACTTATTTGTTGAATGCATAAATAAGATACCAATGGGTCTTTTCTATTTTATGTTTCCTTTAGAAAAAGATTATGATTTTAATAATTTTCAAAGATATTTGCATTTACTGAATCAGAATGCTAAAATAAAGAGCAGCTCCTTTTCACATGTTCTTTCCACGTCCACATTTAAGAAGGTCACCCCAAGGCATCAGAGTGCAAACCCTCCATTAAACTAAGTAGACAGAAGGGAAAAATTATTCTGAGTGGGCAATAAATATAGTGATAGCCCATTTTAGATTTTTAAAGAGGAAATTTTTGTTCATAATATATATTTTTTTCTGCCATAAGGGATAACATATGTGGCCTTAGGCTAGCTGCAACATGATACTACTTGCCTCCAAGACTAGCCTTTTCAGGGACAGCTGGCTACGGAGTATGACACTCTTTATGGCTCCTTCAAATGATGCCCTCACCATATGCTCTCCAAGGAGCCCTGCCCAGTTCCTGCACCAAGCACGCTCCATTGTCTTTGGAATGGAAGGCTTTCTAATGGTGCACTTAATATTATCCCCTCCACTATTGCAAACTTGATCCAATGATTACTTTTACAGAGATAATTCAAATGCATTTTTGATAAATAAAAATAAGTATTTCATAGTAATTTGAACATCTTCTTTGTAAATCACCAGATACACTTTAAATGTAAAAAATGTTAAATTTTCAAATTTTCCCTCATTAGGAGAATGAAGGGGGATAGCAATACCACCTCATATTTTCAGTAACACTTTACATTGACTACTTTCTTTGAATGTGCTATCTCATTCGATTTTTCCAATAACCCCAAATATCTCCATTTTACAAATGTTGAAACTGAGGTTTACAAAGGCTAAATCTTTTGAATTAGCATCTGGGGCTCTTGGCAACTTATTCTACTCTCCTCCTATTTATATCATTTAGCAAACACTATGAAAAATGATTTTCTTATTTAGTTGTCTTTTTTATTAATATCTGAAATTAAGAATGCATATACAAATCATTCTTAAATATTTTCCTTACAATACATGTAAGTTGTAGCCAGAATTCCTTTAAAAACCAGAAAGTTAAAATGACTAACTGTTATGTAATTTTTTTAAAAAATAGCATGTATCTTTGAAATTAATTTGACTATTGTGGTTATTTTTGTCTGATTTAAATTTAGGATTTTATTTCCTATGCTTTTCAGGGCAAAAGTGAACAATAATATTAAGGACAACAGATTAGTTTTTCAAAAATCTGACAGTCCATTTTTGAGTCATTACAATTCATTTTAAGGATTAAGTGTATTGCTAGAATAGTGAGAAAAAAAGTTACTGTAGAAAAATAAAAACAGCAAACATTATAGCTGTAGTTCAAGAGTTGGAAGTCTTGTCCTTTAGCACTCAACATGCTAGATGTCTGGGCAAGTTACTTGATTTACAATAGCATGTTTAAACTATCTATAAGGTCTTTTCTGACACTCAAAGTAAGTAATCCTGCATCAAGTAGGACTCTTTAATTTTTCACTCTCCTGTCATTTGAATTTTAGGAGAAACAAAATTGTGAAAGTGATATACCAGAAATTTTTAAAAATCACCTTTAATCATATGTGACACAGGGGACCCAATGAATTCAGCTAGATTGCTTTTGAAAAAAACATCTAAACCACTTTACAATAAAAACTGTGATAAAATCAAAGATCGAGTTAGAATCCTTTGAAAATTTCTCTACTATTTCCTGTCTAATCAGCAATTTTACATATGTAATTAGGAATATTAAAATAGACAGTGGGAGGCCCTGGGACACAGGGTCAGTAAGAGCCCCTGGGTCACATTTAAGAAGTTAAATGTGTTTTACATCAATGTTGTCTCTACTTTCTTCCAATCATTGCTATGTATGGTTTTTATGCACATGTGTGCACACACACACACACACACACACACACACACACACACACACGAGAGACAGAGAGAGACAGAGAAAGTATGTCAGATGACTGGAACCCAGAAAAGCCCAGGCCACATCTGTGGAATGGGCTGTCTTAAGTGTTCTCAGCCGGGGTATGTTCTGCCTGGAGCCCCCTGTTCAATGGGGCCTAACAGACACACTTTCGGTGAGAAGAGCTGGCTGCAACTTGCCTAAGGATTGTAAATGCCATCCCGTGCACACAGAACTTTATGTTACTTTGCATAGCAGGCTTTCCGAGCTTAAGGTGGCTTGAAAGAAACTGAGACCAAAGCAAGAAACAACATCCAGGTTCTTATAGCTATCACTGAGGAGGCAGGTGACAAAGACTGGAGTTGGCACTGACTGAGCAAGAGGGAGGGTGAGGGGGATGCCAAAAACATGAGAAAGCCGGATCTCCACAGCTGGCCCTGACTAGACTGGAGTGAGGAGGAGAGGGAGGAGCTCAAGCTCACTCAAATCTTGATCCTGGGAAGATGGGAATATCACTGAATGAAAGAAGGAACCTAAGAGGAAAAAACGATTTAGAGAAAGACAAGTAAGTTGTCTGTGTGCCATCATGTGGGACACTGAGCAGGCAGTAGACGTGAGAATGGGGACTTGGAGAAAGAGACTAAATCTAGCTAGAATGTGGATTTGGAAGTTATGGGAATACCGAGAACTGCTATCTGAATTGCTGCAAGACTCTCATGGTTTGTCCCCCCTCTTCCTGACCATACTAAATGGACCAGTTAGAAACATTTTCCTCAAAACCCATTTTCTGGTCAGTCTCTGCAGCACAGAGGCTGTGGCTTTGCTTTTTGCGGATCCATCCTCTTTCAGAGTTGGAGCAGTGCTCTAGGCATAAAAAGTGAAAGGTGTTTACTTCTTGATATGCAAACTCAGAGCATGACAGCCAAGCCAGACTCAACACCTAATATTGGGAATATACTAACATGGAGTTTCTACAGGTTTGTTTCTGTTCTCCTGTAAGAACAAATCCTTCTGAACTTTTTAAGTTCAAGAACTGTGCTGTTCTTTGCATATTCATGATAATTAAGCTGGTAGAATAGTCCCATATGTTCAAATCCCAAGCCCTTAACAAGTGTGTAGTAGTGAACTCTTTGCCCTTGAAGTAAGGGCTGTTTTCATCTAAGATGTGAGATAAATCATAGGCTTCTTTTATCTGTCTTTGCCCTGGACTCTGAAATGTTCAAAGATAAATTAATTAGTGACAATTACATTTACAGTAGTCAGACATGAACATTTATCCAGTGTTAGATATTGTAGCAAAATCTTTCTCGTCCCTCTCATTCAAAGGAGTTCTGAGCCATTACGTTTAAAAGAAAAATGGGATGCAAAAATGATTACTAATCAGCAATTTCTTCTCCCTTCTTTCTCTTTAATTCTAATATCTCATTCTATTTCAGTTGACTGGTAGGTTAGAGGGGGAAAGGTACAGATAAATAGAAATGTATAAATTAAAAAGTGTCAATTGTCTGAACTTCTAGTACCCCCAAATTGGTTCATGTTCCTAGCAGACAATTAGCTTATCACAAACCCCTTCACTTCTCTGAACCCTCAGTTCCCCAGATGATTCCATGTTCTTATTAATTTTAGAAACCTGAAGCTGTATTATCCTTAGATGTCACTTTATTACATACATGGAATGCAATGGTTACAAAGATTCAGTGTCTCACTTTACCCTTTTATCCACTGACTCTAAGGAGGCCCAGCTCTCACTCCTGCAATGGAGCAAGACAGGAAAGGAGGGCTTTGCTATCCAGTAGGGCTGCATAAATCGTAAATCATGGTAGACTGTGACAGAGTTTTGAAATTTACAGTGTATGACATCATGATTAATGAGACAATGTTATGTTTATAGAGGTAGACACTGTACACAGAAAAAGAGAACCATTACAAAGAACACATGGAACTTGTTTAGCTACTACAGTTTTTGTGTCAATCCCTATCATTACTATCACCACAATGTTCGTCTTATACTTGGTATTAAATATTTCAGAGGATAAGTTACACAACTAAC
Source organism: Macaca thibetana thibetana (assembly GCF_024542745.1). NCBI lineage: Eukaryota > Metazoa > Chordata > Mammalia > Primates > Cercopithecidae > Macaca > Macaca thibetana. Next base: position 83,191,575 of record NC_065585.1, on the reverse strand, counting down.
CATTAGGATCTGTGTGCTTAGGAATCAGCTGATAAAGACCTCATTCTAAAAAGAACTTATTTTAAAAATTCCAAAATAAAATGAAAATGAATCTAGGCAAACTGTTAAAATATTTCTAAAAATTTAAATTATTTCAGTGACATCTCTTCATTTCAAAATTTAAAAAATACTTTTCCAAGGCAATTTCTATCTCTCTGTACACACACAGACACACACACACACAGATACATGCAGACAAAAACATACACAGACATGTACCAACTTAGAGATTGCTTTTGTGATTACTCAGCTGATTTCTTGAAAGAAACTATAAAAGCCAAATCCTAAAAATTCTTTAAAGGGTTAAGCTGGAGTTGTTGGGTTGTTCCAAAGACAGTTTAAGTAACTAAATAGTTTACATCACTGCTTTCAAAAGTTCACACTCAAAATATTTTTTGAATTCTAACTTTTCCTAGAAATAACTATTCTCCCAACTCCATCCTCTGTTAGAGAGAATCAGAAACTCACACACCCATTACCTCTTTGTTCCCAACCCTCTGCATGGCATCCCCCAGATGGAAATAAAATCTCCCATCATCAGTGCCAGGATCTCCGGATTCTATTCCTTCCTGTAGAAAGAACAGTGTTAGCATGGGTAAAATAATTAAATACCAGATTCCATTAATTGATTTACGTAGCTTTTCTTATGGCACATCATAAGAAAATCTAAAAACCAGAAAAATACATCTCTGTATTAAAATTTGGGAATGAGGTTACTGGTCAACATTTTCAATGCCTCATAAAGCTACATTTAACAATGCATTCATCATTAATTCACAGTGGAATGGCCCACAAAATTAGTATGATACTTTGTGTACCTTCTGTGTGGGAGCAATCATGTTTCAGTATTTCAAAGAATTTCTCTGGCTGGATAGCTCTTACATTTATTTTGCTCTCCAAATCTGACCATATGTCATCTAGAGGCATTTTATTCCTAAACCAAAATGTTTAACTGCTCATGTTTGAAGTGATGGCAGTCCAACTCCAAGTATTATTTATTTCCATTTAAAACAAATGTGTCCTTACCTTTTTTTTTTTTAATTTATTTATTATTATTATACTTTAAGTTGTAGGGTACATGTGCATAACGTGCAGGTTTGTTACATATGTATACTTGTGCCATGTTGGTGTGCTGCACCCATCAACTCGTCATTTACATCAGGTATAACTCCCAATGCAATCCCTCCCCCCTCCCCCCTCCCCCCTCCCCCTGATAGGCCCCGGTGTGTGATGTTCCCCTTCCTGAGTCCAAGTGATCTCATTGTTCAGTTCCCACCTATGAGTGAGAACATGCGGTGTTTGGTTTTCTGTTCTTGTGATAGTTTGCTAAGAATGATGGTTTCCAGCTGCATCCATGTCCCTACAAAGGACACAAACTCATCCTTTTTGATGGCTGCATAGTATTCCATGGTGTATATGTGCCACATTTTCTTAATCCAATCTGTCACTGATGGACATTTGGGTTGATTCCAAGTCTTTGCTATTGTGAATAGTGCTGCAATAAACATACGTGTGGAGAACTAAAGCCAATTTGAATCTTTAAAAAAGTAGTTTTTTATTAAACAAATCCCTATTCTAAAACATTTATCTAATTCTCTGATTTCTCACACAAGGACTGAAATTGAGATTGATGAACTCCATTCCCCTCCCTACAAAGAGAAAAGATATTAAAGCAATAGAATGAGTTTAGAAAAGCAGGACAAAAGTTAAGAATATCTAAATGTCAAGGACTTCTTTATAAAAATCTGCATCCTTGAGGCCTCTTCGCAAGAAGCTTATTATCTTTCACTAGGAAGAAATTGCATTTACATAATGTTGGAAATGAGCAAGCTGCATGACAGAATGGGAAAAGCATCACTCAGGACAGGAAGGGAGCTACAGCAAGGGCTTCTAATTGACCAACACTCAAGTGTCCTTGCTTGATAACTGACCAGCCCAGCTCTTGCTTTCCCCATCTCTGAAGCAGGCAGAGTAGCAGTAAGCCATCCTATGTCAAAGGAAATGTAACGAGACACTTTAAATCACAGAAACCCACATGCCCACAGGGCCCTGGCAGGAAATGTGAAATGCTGACAGGGGTCCAGGGACAGCCCCTTCCCAAGGGGGAACACTGCTTGTCTGTGTGCAGGGAAGTGGGCCAGATATGACGTTTCAAGAGAAACTAGAAGTCTGCATAATTATATAAACATGCTCAGATTCTCAAATAAGGCAAGCAATTAAAATGGTTTTTAATAGAACTATGCCAGCCAAATAAAACATGCAAGCTATTTGCAATCAGTGGGTTACTATTTGGGATCTCTGATTTAAGTCATGTGAAAGAAAGAGATCATAAAAGGAATATATCGCTACTTAAAAAAAAGCCTACATCTATCTAATCGGTTATGTCCAATATGGTAGCTGCTAGCCACACATTACTGCTAAAATAAAAGAAAATGAAAAATTTACTTCCTCAATCCCAGTGGCCACAGTTCAGGTGCTTGATGGCCACACGTGGCCAGTGGCCATCATACTGGAGAACACAGATAAAAAACATTTCCATCACAGGAGAAAATTTTTTTCCTTTTAGAGACAGGGTCTCACTCTGTCACCCATGCTGGAAGACTGTAACACATTCACAGCTCAACGCAGCCTCGACCTCCTGGGCCTGAGTATCTGGAACCACAGGCATGTGCCACCACATCCAGCTAATTTTTAGAATTTTCTGTAGAGATGGAATCTCACTATGTTGCCTAGGCTGGTCTTAAACTCTTGTCCTCAAGTGATTCTCCCACCTTGGCCTCCAAAAATGTTGGGTTTATAGGTGGGAGCCACTGCAACTGGCCCACAGCAGAAAATTTTGGGCAGCCCTGGGATAGACCACCTGTGATTCTGCTGAATTGATGAGGATTTAATTAGATATGAGAAAAAAAGCATATTTTAATTTGAATATTTTGAGCAATGACATTTTCAGCCAGTATTTGTTACCTCGTTTTGTGTGGGTAGCTAAGAGTACTATTCTGAGTACAGTAAATATATAACTTATAAAAGGAACATATAATGCATTGTCTGTATATATATATATATATATTTTTTTTTTTTTTTTTTTTTTTTTGAGACACAGTTTCACTTTGTTGCCCAGGATGGAATGCAGCCTCTGTCTCCTGGGTTCAAGTGATTCTCATGCCTCAACCACTCAAGTAGCTGGGATTACAGGTGCACACCACCACACCAGGCTCATTTTTGTATTTTCAGTAGAGACGGGGATTCACCATGTTGGCAAGGCTGGTCTCGAACTCCTGACCTCAGGTGACTCACCCACCTTGGCTACCCAAAGTGCTGGGATTACAGGCATGAGTCACCGCACCCAGCCCATTGTCTGTATTTAAAAATATTGAAAGCATCACCAATTTTGTCCTCCTTTGCCATTTATTTAAAAACTAATAACAACTTCAGTTTTATACATGTTTAAATAAAATGTTTTCCAAATCGTCTCTGCTCACGTGGTTGGTATTTTGACATCTGACACTGTTGGTTACAGTGGAGGCCCACACTGCCTATGAATGTCGTGGTCTGAGGGTGGACATCCTGAGGATGAAAATACTCAGCAGTGCATGCAATCAATCCATGAGGAACAAGCACGTGTGTTTCAATAACTTTAAGGACTCGAAAGTTGAAAGGAGAGGGGAAGCAGTGAACATTACCTTTAAATATGGGATGCTCTCAGCAATCTTGTTCTGTGCCTTCAGGATGAAGCCATAATGGACTTTAGCAAAGCCATCATTAGGTGTCACACTCAGCACCTAAACTCAAAGAAAACACAGAACATAACTCAAAGAAAACATAGGTGATCGCTTAAAAAATTCTACAAATGACTCAAAACCAGTTTTTAACTAGCTTTGTTGTACTTGGATTGGATTACGATGTTACAGCTGAAAACACCATAGTACTTTGTCTCATGGCAATATCATTAAGCTTAAATGGCACCTTTTCCCCTCAACTCAATATGCTTTTCACATTTACACAATGGTTCTTCAAGAATCAAGAAATGAATGAAAAGGCAATAACTGTTAAAGCATCACTTTAACAATGCAAATCAGCAAAATATCTCTCAATTGATATGAGTTCAGTATTTTTTAGTGATCAAGGGAAAATGGCTTTAAATTTGCTATACTTGAAGACAATTCTGAATGGTTATTAGACATCACTTCATATACAAGCTTTATACATTGCCTTAATTAAGAGAAAATTTAGATTTGCATTTGTAATACATCATAATCCATTCATTCAACAGAAAACTTCTTGAGTGCCCAGACCTTTTTAAGCTCTGAAGATAAAGTGGTGAGCAAATCCAATATTCTGTGATAAAACCCAGGTAAATATTTCATATTAATCACATCATTGTTTATTATTATATGCATTCATTATGATTTAAAGATAAATGATGCAAAGCACCTCTAAATTAAATATTAATAGTGAGAGACCAGAACAACATTCAACTTGTGAAGCTACTTAGACAAACTAATTTATGGAACAAAAGAGAAGGATGGAAAAGGTTCGAGCTGGTGCAGGTAGGGAAAGATGCATCTCCCATCTCTTCTCACCATCCTTGAGCCTGAGTAGAAAAAGGGAAGTCACAGCCACAGTAGGGCTACAATGGGGTTACACAGAAGGAACAAGTGTGCGCACAGGAGACACCAGGCCCTCGGGGGGCCCACACAGCACACACTGCAGATGCTGTAGCATTTTCAGCTTGCATCTGGTCCTGCACCTGATCAATTAGCAAATCTGGTCAACACTACCTTCAAAATATATTCAGAAACATACCATGTGTCACTTCCTTCACCGCTGCTACGCTGACCCAAGAGAGGTGTCTCATCATCTCTCTATATCTTCTTACAGGAGCCTCCTCACTGCAGATCCTCTGCACCCCTGGCCCTGCCCCCGCTTGCTAAATCCTAGGTCAGATCTCAACCCTCCTCTGCTGCATTACATTCAGACTGAGTGCAAGATTGAGTTCCTGGAACCACCCCAAAGCCTCCCTTGGCTGGGCCTCTCCATTGCTCTGGTCTCCTCACCGGTCCCTGCCCCTCCCAGGCAAGCCTCTGAGGCATGTTGGACTTCTTGCTGCTCCAGAGCAAGTCAAAGACATCCCTGCCTCGGGGCCTTTGCATTCACAGTATCCCTCTGGCTCAGGTTCTTCTGCCAGACATCCCCATGGCAAGCTCCCTTACCTCAGTGAAGCCTACCCCGACCATCACCCTCATTACTAAAACAGAACCCCCTCCATCCCTAGTCACTCTCCAACTTCTTTACCTTGACTCACTTTTCTTCATAGCACTTACCACCATCTGACCTAGTATATTTTTATTTCTCCCGCTAAGATGCAAGCTTTACAGGGATTTTGTCTGTTTTGCTCATTGCTCATCCCCACTGCCTGCTATGCGTAGCATAGCATTCAGGTGCTCGAGAAACCCGTACTAAATGCTCAGATGAGTACATGCTGGGCTTTCCTCCCTAATTAGACCTCCGAAAGCCCAGACTCTGCTTCTTTGCAGCTTCCACAGCACTGTCCCCAAGCTAGACATTGATCAGGAGCTCAATAAATACCTCTGGAATTGAACTAAATTGACACAGATGATGATTCTACCAGCATAACCATGGAGGGATTATTATAATTATTACAGCTACACAGATGACATTTCTGCCTACTGCAGGCACACAGCCATTATCTCAAGTAATTAACAAATTTATTGATTTACTAGACATCTTAGAACACACAGAACTCTTCCAGGCCCTGGGCATAGAAAGATAAATGAGATATACTCTCTTTTCTCAGGGGGCTGTCACTCAAGTGAGGGAGACAGATTTAGAAGTAGACAATGCAAGATGTTAAGTGTAGCTATAGATAGGCACAAAGCATGCAGGGGTTATACAAGAGGGGCACCTGGCTCACTCTAGGGTGAGTGTGGCTGGGGCCAAGGTCTGAAAAGTATTTAAGGATAAATAGGAGTTCACCAGGAACAGGAAGTGAGGGATGGTGGAGGAGAAGGTATTCAAGATATAGCAGAAAGTGAGTAGAAAGGGATAATGGGCCAGGAAGAGCAAAAGAGAATATTGTTAAATTATGAACAAAAGGTGATAGGAGAAGAGATTGGAGAAAAGGCAGAAGTCAAATTAAATCAGAAAGGGTCTTGTTTAGTATCATGTGCAAGGCAATGTCCTGGGGAGTAGAAAAAAGTTACATACACTTCTACTTGTATCTGTCTCTCAAATAGGGTGAAACAAGCTCTGTGGCTCTCCTGTGATCTGCACGGTGGACAACCATGTGTCCCATTCAGTACAAACACTGTCAGGAGGCAAGGGTGGGGCTCAGGCCCCAGGGCAGCTGCCAGCGCTGCCCTCCCTGCTTGCTTCTTTGTGCTTAGGTACTATGCTCACTGCAGTTTACACACAGATGTGTAATGGTCGTGCAGGTTGTATTATCTAGTAATCAACAAGCCCTCAGAAAATGACAAGTGGTTTTATGAGATTTCTAAAAAACCCAGATTGAGGCTACAGTTGCCCTTTGAACAATATGGGTTTGAACTGCATGGATTATCTTCTGCCTCTGCTGCCCGGAGACAAGACCAGCTCCCCCGCATCCTCCTCCTCTTCCTTGGCCTAGTTAACGTGAAAACAGTGAGGATGCAAACTTTAATCATCCACTTCCTCTTAATGAATAGCAAATATATTTTCTCTTCCTTATGGTTTTTAAAGTTTCTTTTTTAAAGTTTTTAATTTTTGTAGGCACATAGTAGGTGTATGTATTTATGGGGTACCTGAGATATTTTGATACAGGCATGCCATGCATACTAATTACATCACGGATGATGGGGTATCCAGCCCCTCTGACATTTCTCCTTTGTGTTACAAATAATCCAATTATATTCTTTTACTTTCCTTTTGCTTTTTAAAATAACGTGTTCTTTTCTGTAGCTTACTTCATTATAAGAATATAACATATAGTACATATAGAAAATATGCATTAATCAACTGTTTATGCTACCCGTGTGGCTTCTGGTCAACAGGAGACTATTAGTAGTTAAGTTTTTGGGGAGTCAAGATGTACACATGGATTTTCAACTGCCCAGGAGGTTAGCATCCCTAACCCCTGTGTTGTTTAAGGGCCAACTGTAATATTAGACGGATTGTCTCTCTCTTTCTCTCTCTCTATAAAACACACACATCCATTCATAAACACAAAGCACAGACAAAGACAACCACAACCTCACATAGCTGACATTTCTATCCCCAGGACAAACTCTTTGCATGATACATACCTGGAATTTTAAAAAGTTATATAATCATAAAATAATAAATATTAATTTTTCAGCAAGAGTTAAAAGATTTTCTGGCAGTTAAATAGAATTTTATATTTGACATCATCTTAAAAATTGTTTTAGGGTGTGTACCTTTTGTAATGCACATATATATTCGTGCATATATATATATACATAATATTATGTGGGTACATACATATACACATAACATACAAGTACATAAACATATCTCAGGCATTTGCTTCAACATTTTTGTCTGGAAGGGCCACCATTAAGCATGTTTGAAGCCCACTGCTGCAGGAAATGAGAACCACAGAAGATTTAAAGCCCTGGGAGATGATCAGTGTGGTGTTCTAGTGTTAGTGAAGGTCGGGGGAGAGGAAACCCGGACAGGATAAACCTGCCCCTGCTCAGGCGAGAGATGACGGGTGCTTCAGTTACGAAGGGAAGGGATTTGAAAGTTAAACAGAAGTTAAAATGAACAGAAATTCGTGATTTGGTACCAGATTATAAACTTCATGAGGGCACATTCTGCATGTGTTTCATGAACTACTGTTTCTCTAGCTAGTGTGTATGGGTTTTAATAGATGTGTGTTGACTGAGTGAATGGGTATAAGTGAGCAGTGGCGGCTGAGTCAGGAGTGGCATGAAACTCCCCACTGTAGTGCCTGGGCAGCTGCTAATGTTGCCAACTTGCAAGAGAATCTCAGGAGGGGCCGCAAAAAGCTACAGACTGGAACAAAGGATATCACACCATTTTAAAGCCAGTTTCTTTGTTGAACTAAAAACAGCAAAAAACTGGAAAAATAAAAATATGAACATACTCAAAAATAAAAATTAACATGAAGAAAAATGTAAAATTAAAATGTCTATTTTCTAAAAATGATCTTTAACATAAACATATCAAGAAAAACCTTGGCTAATGAAAGAGACTCCATTAGATATAGCTTATTAACTTCAAAGTGAGACGACCGGAAAAAGGAAACTCCCACACATATTTTCAGTCTATTAATGCTTTAAAAAAAAACTCACCCATTTGTATAATATGGTTATATTTTAGACTTTCTGCATCCTATTATGCATATTCAGATGAGATTATGATATAAAACATATAAACAACAGCAGGTAAATTTTTTTTTTCGGGATGAAGTAAAATGTTTCACATACCTGAGATTTAGCATCAGGTAAAGGGATGAATATCCTGAAGGAAGGTTTTAAAAAGGTGAGGAAGGACAAATCCACAGTGTGTTAGAGAAACTAGCATGCTGTCAGATCCTGCCCTAACCTCAAACGTGCTTGCACCCAGTCAACACTTGAGAATGTTTTTTAGATGGAAAGAAAGAGGGAGAAAGGAATGCAGGAAAGTAGGAAGTGAGAGAAGGAGGGGTAGAGGAACAGAAGAAAGAAAATAGGGAAGAATTCTACAAGGAAGGAAGGGAATGAGGAGGAAGGGAGGAAGGGAAGAAGGAAGGAAAGAAGGAAGGAAAGAAAGAAGAGAGGGAGGGAGGGAGGGAGAGAGGAAGGTAGGAAGGAAGGAAGGAAGGAAGGAAGGAAGGAAGGAAGGAAGGAAGGAAGGAAGGAAGGAATTCTACCAGTTTCATTTTTGTTGCCTCTGACAGTGACAAAATAATGGATGTGTTTGTTATAGCTTCACAACTCTTACATTCACAGGTCCTGATTCACTGAGGTATATGATGCTTCTCTTAACCATACTCTGTAAGACAGGGCATTGAGTGTTAAGTGTTGGCCATTAACAAATACAATGTTCCACATGGAATTAATGTATGACCTGGAATAGGTCTTTAGTAAATGGCACACATTGTCAACATTAAAGGTTCAATCCACCCTGTGTAGCTATTAGTGATGTTACAAAAAGCAAAGGTCTTATTTCTGCTCTCTCAGAAAATATAAAAATTATGAGAAAGGTAAAAAGATAATTGCTCCAAAATTCAATGATTTTCATTACACAATAATAGCAATACACAGAGGAAAGTACCGCTTTGAGAATAGACCCAGTCCCTGCCAGAGTATGAAATTGCTATTCTTGATGGCATTTTAAAAATATCATAAAAGGAGTAGGGTGAGATGACTTGTGCCTGTAATCCCAGCTATTTGGGAGGCCTGAAGCAGGAGGATCACTTGTGGCCAGGAATTTGAGTCCAGCCTGGGTAACATAGGGAGACCTCACCATCACTAAAGAATTTTTTAAAATTTAGGTGGGCATGGTGGCATGTGCCTGTAGTCCCAGCTACTTAAGAGGCTGAAGCAGGAGGATTGCTTGAGTCCAGGATGTGGATGCTTTGGTGAGCTATGATCATGTCATTACACTCCAGGCTGGGCAACCAGAGTGAGACCGCATGTCAAAAACAAAAACAAAACATAACTGTAGCAGAAATCATATTGACTATCAGTGAGTGGTAGCATCTTGATGTAGACTTCACCAGCTTGAAAACCATTGATCAAAGGGCCTGAATTAAAGAATAACAAGTAAACATGTTCCTCTTTCTTTTACAGAGGCATTAACTTTCTCCATCTTCAAATTTCATTGGGCATCCTGTTCATTATGTACCAAAGGAATTCCTCCACTGCCTAAAGGAGTCACATTTCTCTAGATTTTTAGTTACTTGTGACTTAGAGGTTATCTATCAACATCTGTTACAAAGTAGAAATCCTTTGAAAGGCATCTTTGCCAGAGGATTTGAAGAGTCAATGCCCTGCTGAAAAGTGAGTAATTTATGTCACATTCTTGAAAGGCCCCTGTTCCATAGCCTCTCTCTAGACCATACTTCTGCCAAAAAAAAAAAAAAAAAAAAAAGGAAAGAGAGAGAGAGAGAGAGAGAGAGAGAGAGTGTGTGTGTGTGTGTGTGTAACATTCACAGGAACTTAAATTCTTCCTGTCATAAAGAACAATTTTAAAAAGACTATGTATGGAAAGATAAATATGAAGTTTTAAAAGCATCACAATTACAATTTGAAGGCTTTAATCTACTACGTGTTAACTAAGATTTAAAAATCTTCTGATCTAGGAAAAAAAAGCAATGTTAAAACATAGTTTAGAATATGTTAACTATAATAATACTTACATGCTTTTTAACTTAATTTAAAATAAAGATAATAAATGCAATTTGCAAATAGTCTTAGAACTTAATTTGATGTAGTTAATACAAGATTGATGCTTACCTCTTCGTAAACTTTCTTTGCATTGTCATTATCTCCTATCAAGAGGTATCCCACGCCAAGGTCGTTTTTTAAGGAAGTATCATTGGGAAATAGTTGAACTAATCTCTGTAGGGTAAGCAGGGAACCTCTCATATGACCTGAGTTGGTGAGAATTAAAAAAAAAAATAGAAATAAAAACAGATTATGTACAGTTTTGTATTGAGAAGGTAGATCATGAGAGACTATTCACTAGGGCCTGAAAACTAGCTCAAATCTGGCTTTATTAGTGGTTTACTAAGTACCTAGTAGGATTTCGTAATGTAGTTGCAGTGGTATTAATAACTGCCATAAGTAGATACTGAATATGGCATTGATTATAAACATTCTAAAGACATTCTCATTTTAAAAATTCAGCAATGTTTACCATTTTATGTTAAATTCCTTCTCAAGAAAAACTTAGTCACCAATTCCTCGTTAAAAAAAAAGTTCTGCTGAAATCTTTTAGGTTTATTAACTTTATGAATAGAGGGTAAGCAATAAAAAGTCTTTTCTAACTTCAGGGTCTAGCACCTGTAGGAAATTTGAAAAGGCACCAAAGTACATGGGACAGTACCTAACTGCTGACACATCTCCAATCAATGACAAGTGTACTCATCTCTAGGTAATGACCTAGTCATGGAACAAACGATACATCATCCAGTATTAGGGCGCCCTCTCGTGGACAAAGGCATACTTTGCACTCATGAATCATGAAAAAACCCAGCTTCAATTGATCTATATAAAAGAACACGTGCAAAAAGAGGACTAGCATAAATGAAAAAAGTCATGAATTATCTAAAAGGCTTCATTTCCCACAATCTAGGAGAGTGACAGGAGTGTCAGTAAGCTAAAGCAGCTGTATATTCCACTGCCAAACCATCTGCCATAAAGCATCACCGACTCATCCCATGGCCTATGCCCCATTACCAGTCAATCGTATTCCTATCAGAACCCTAGTCATTTCCTCACTAACAAATCTGGGCTTCCTTTTCTATACCTTTCCTTCCCACTACCTGCCCACCTAGGCTCACACTTTCTTCTAGAATTCTCCTATTATCCACAACAAAAGCACGGACACAAACCCCTCTTGCAGCCATCTGCTCCCTGTCCGTTCCACTCTGCAGCCAGGAACCCTGTTGTGTTGTGACCAACTTCACCACCTTGTCATTTTCACTAAAATCTTCTGTCTCCAGTTGCCTCAGAGCCTCCTTAAGTGAACTTGCCTCATTCTCAAGGACATTCTGAGAGGACTACATTCAAATGCTGATGGATTGCTGTGGAAGAGACAGTCACCTTCCCAGGGCCGAGGACAGGGTGAGGCCACAGAGGCACTCAGAGTGAGATTTCAGAGGACGCCAAAAAAGTTAGTAATTTTGATGTGAAGGCTAGTTTAATGCATCCTTTTAAAAAATTAATATTAATGTAAAACATTCATGATGAAGAAAATGTTAACACTTTAGTGACAGAATCACTAAACAGTGCTAAGCAGAGTCATAGTGGAGACTGAGGCAAGAAGAAAACTCAGTAATGCTGATTCTTTTTTTTTTTTTCTTTGAGATGCAGTCTCATTCTGTCGCCCAGGCTGGAGTGCAGTGGCATGATCTCGGTTCACTGCAACCTCTGACTTCCGGGTTCAAATGATTTTTCTGCCTCAGCCTCCTGAGTAGCTGGGATTATAGGTGCCTGCCACCATGCCCGGCTAAATTTTGTATTTTTAGTAGAGACAGGGTTTCACCATGTTGGCCAGGCTGGTCTCAAACTCCTGAACTCAGGTGATCTTCCTACCTTGGCCTCCCAAAGTGTTGGTATTACAGGCATGAGCCACCACACCCGGCCAGTAATGCTGATTCTGTGTCCATGGCGAGTGCCTGCATTGTCTCTCTGGAGTCCTGGCCCTGCCTTTTCTGTGCTGAATTTGTGCTGCATGTTTTACTTCTGCTCCACTGGTCCCTATGAATATTAGTGTAACTGACCATTTCTTATCATTTTTAATCATCACGTGGGCTCTAGTCCTGTGTTGTTCATCTACAAAAGTGATACAACTCTTCGTTCTAATCCTCAGAAAACTGATAGAAGGGTCCACTGGGCCTTGACTCTAAACTATAGGAGCCTCCCCTAAGTGACATTAATAATCTGCCCGTGTAACTGTCTGGCCAGCTGAGCACCTGCCTTGGCAGTGACTCGAGCTCCTTCCCTCCACGTTCAGTGATGATGTGTTATGGGGAGAGAATTGTAAGCCTGGTGATGGTGAAGTCAGCTGACAGCTAGTCTTATTTGCCTTCAGTACAGGGAACCTGGGTCAGTCCAGAGGATGGTATATGATGTTCTATATTATGTGTGCTACTTTTAGCATCTAGCTGGTATCATTTTTCCTCAAATGATAATCTTTAGATTATAGCCTCCTAAATCTGATGAGATATGATATGATGTTCTTTTCAAAGTATTTGCAAATTTGCTTCATGATTAATTTTTTTTCTAGCATTTTCCTTGATATAGGGTCAAATCTTATAAGGAAATTTTTTTAAAGTACCAGAAACAGCTATTATTCATTTATAAAAAAATTTGCACAGATAATTTCAACCTCCATGAATCATTTTGCCATAGTTAAGGGAGAAAAGAATTTGGTATCACAGGAACAGTTTTTTATTCCAGACATCTATTAGCTATGATTCCTTAGGCAAATTATACAGGCTATCATAAAATGGGAGGAAACGGGGAGAAGAGAGCTAGCAGAGACTTGTTCATGAAATTTAAGGGAAGAAACCATCTACATAAGATAAAAGTGTAAGACGAAGTAGCAAGTGCTAATGTAGAAGCTACAGCAAGTTTCCGGAAGATCTAGCTAAGATCACTGATGAAAGTGGCTACACTAAACAGCAGATTTTCTATGTAGACAAAAATCACTGTCTATTGGTAGAAGATGCCATCTAGAACTTTCATAGTGAGAAAGGAGAAGTCAATGCCTGCTTTCAAAGTTTTGAGGATACACCTACTGTCTTGTTAGGAGCTAATGTAGCTGGAGACTTTAAGTTGAAGCCAGTGCTCACTTACCATTTTGAAAAACCTGGGGCTTTTAAAATTATGCTAAATCTACTCTGCTTGTGCTCTATAAATGGGAGAAGAAAATCTGAATGATAGGACATCTAGCATGGTTTTTTGACTATTTTAAGCCTACTGTTGAGTCCTTAAAAAAAAAAAAAGGTCCTTTCAAAATATTACTGCTCATTGATAAGCATCTAGTCACCAAGAACTCTGATGGAGATGTCTAAGGAGGTGAATGTTGTTCTCATGCCTGCTAACACAACATCCATTCTGCAGTTCATGGATCACAGAGTAATTTAGACTTTTAAGTTCTATTATTTAATAAATAAATTTTATTTAAATGTCAAAATATAAAAACTAACAGGAGTTTGGGGAGGAAGTTCATTCCAACCCTCATTAATGACTTTGAGGGGTTCAAGACTTCAGCGGAGGAAGGAACTACAGATGTGGAAATAGCAAGATAACTAGAATTAGAAGTGGATCCCGAAGATGTGATTGATTTGCTGCAATCTCATGATCAAACTTTAATAGATGAGTAGTTGCTTCTTACAGATGAGCAAAGAAAGTGGTTTCTTGAGATGGAATCTACTCATGGTGAAGATGCAGCAAACATTGTTGAAATGGCAACAAAGGATTTAGAATATTCCATAAACTTTGTTGACAAGGCAGTGACAGGGTTTGAGAGGATCGACTCCAATTTTGAAAAAAGTTCTGTGGGCAAAATACTGTCAAACACCATTGCAAACTACAGATACATCTTTCCTGAAAGGAAGAGTCAATCAATGCAGCAAACTTCATTGTTGTCTTATTTTAAGAAATTGCCTCAGTCACCCCAACCTTCAGCAACCACCACCCTGATCAATCACTGGCTATTAACATTGAGGCAAGACTCTCCATCCACAAAAAGATTACAACTCACTGAAGGCTCAGATTATCATTAACATTTTGAGCAATAACATATTTTTAAATTAGGGTTTGGACATCGTTTTCTAAGCCATAATGTTATTGCACACTTAAGACCTATGACATAGTATAAACACAACTTTTAGATACCCTGGGAAATCAAAAAATTTGTATAACTCTCTTTATTCTGATGGTCTGGAACCAAACCCACAGTATCTTTGAGGTATGTCTCTATTAAGGTCAGGATTGCAATTTCAGTTTTAGAGATGGTGAGCTTAGGACACAGATACATTACTTGACATCAGTTGTAAAACTCAGGTTTCCTCCCATGTAATCATTCTAAGAGAAGAATACACTCTTCAGCTTCTTCAAGATTAAAAAGTATGCCATTTCCTACTGAACTACCTTTGACTGCATCTTACCTAGAAATTGTTGCCTGTCTGAGCGACGCTTCAAACTCAGCTTCAGCAGGTCCGCAGGGACATCAGGTAGGCTGGCCACCTCTTGGTAGGTCTCGATGGCTCCACGTAGCACCTCATTACTTCTCCTCTTCTCAGCCAAATCGTCCTCACACTAGAAGAAGTCCCCAGACTGGATAAATGTCCTATGACTAGCTGTGTTTGTAATTACCCAAAATAGTCATAAAAAATTAACTTTTGGACATGCCTTAAAAGAAATGTAAGACACATTAGCCTTTTCTCCTTATCAAGAGATTAAAAAAAAAAAACTAACAAAATATAGAAAATCAACACACTATTTTAATAATACAAAGAAAAGTTTGTTACTGAAGACAAGAAAGAATGTCATTATGGCAGGACTAATATATGCTGGGGCTGATGGAGATGTACATCCTGTTACACACTAACATTATATAGGCAGGTCTCCAGTCAAAGTTCCCATTCTTTCATTAATTTATTTGTGTGTGCATTCATTCATTTAACAACTGTTTTCTGGGAAAGAGGCACTCTTCTACAAATGTGGCAGGCATATTGAACAAAACAGACAAAGCCCTTTTTGCTTTCTACTTTGCATCCATTTTGGAAAGGTGGCAAATATAACAAACAAATAAAGGTACCATGTGTCTAACAGCCATAAGTGCTCTGGATAAAAATAAAGCAGGCTTAGGAGTGCTAGGTGGGATGGTAAGACATTGCTAATTTAATCAGGATGATCAGGGAGGGCTTGAAAGAAGAGAGGGAGCACATTATGAAGATACCTTGGGGAGTAGCATTCTAGGCAGGGAAAAGAGCAAGAGCAAAGGCTTGGAGGTAGGAATGAGGAATCCAGGAAAGGACAGTGCAGTGGAGGGGAGGAAAGGGAAGACCAATGGCGGCCATCAGGTAAAGTAGGGCCTGGCAAGTTATTAACAATTCTAGTACACAAAGTGAGATGGGAAGACAATGGGGACTTTTGAAACAACCTGATGCATGTGTTGAAGGAATCATGGTGGCAGCAGTATGGAGAACAGACTGAGAAACTGGGAGAGGTAGAATACTCCAGCAGGAATCCAGGTGTGGGATGGTTACAGCTTGGACTAAGATAGCAGTAATGGAAGTGGTAAAAAGTGGTCAGATTATAGATACATTTTGAAGGTCAGAGCCAACAGATTTGCTGATAGTCTAAATGTAGGGTGTGAGAGAAGGGGAGAGAGAAAAACCAAGAATGAACAAGGTTTGGGCTTCAGTGATTACTGGATAAACTGTCATTCCCTGAGAATGGGAACACAGGGCAGGAGCAGGTTTGGGGGTAGTACGGAATCAAGAGATTTAAACCTAAAATGCCTATAAGATATCCAAATGGAATTATTGACCAGGAAGGGGCATATATGAGTCTGGAGTTCAGGAGGGAGTCAGAGTAAGAGACGTTAAGTGTGGGAATCATCAAGGATGAAGACGGTATGTAAAGCTAGGAAGCTAGCAGCAGTCGAGAGTGTAAACAGAGAAAAGAAGCAGTCCAAGAACTGAATCCTAAAGAACTCCAATGTTTAAGGGTCATTAGAGATGAGGATAACAAGGGAGGACCAGCAAAAAGGAGGGAAACCCAGAGTACAGCAGGTTCAAGTGAACATGAGATGATGGAAGGAAGTGGAGATAATTCTTTCTAAGAGTTTCACTGTAAAGGGAAGCAGAAAAATAAGCCAGCTGGCAGAGGGTAATGTGCAGACAAGGGGAGTTCTTTAAGGATGGGAAATAGTACAGCATGCTCCCAAGGAGATGCAAGAGTCTCAGTAGAGAGGGAAAATCTGATGATGCAGAAGGAGACACAAAAATTAGAGGGATGTCCTTCAGCAAGTGAGAGAGGAACAGGGACCAGAATAGTCAATCTGTGCTAACAGGAGGGAAGGCAGAGCATATGGGCATAGGTAGAGAATGGCTGTTAGCACAGTAGCAGCATCATGTGGAAATTGTCTGGATATTTCTATTTTTCTTAATGAAATAAGATTCAACATTCTTAGCTGGAAACTGAGAATGGGGACTAAAATACTGGAGGCAGGAAGAGAGAGGAGAATATGTAAAATACCATCAATATCTCATTAGATTTAGGAGGCTACAATCTGAAGACTATCATTTGAGGAAAAATGATTCTGGCTAGATGCTAAAAGTAGCATACACATTTTTTTTTTCTCAGAATATTTAAACATGTTTATGTTGTTAAAATGTGTGTTGTAGTTAATATATAAATATATGCAGAACCAAAATAAAGTATTGCCCTACAATTTGAGGGCATGGTAAGAAAATGACCCATCCCTCCCATATCCCAAAGTAAAAAACCAACCAACAAACAAAAAAACTAAGAATCAGCATAAATTGACAAAATAAGACAATGGGATTTTTTTTCCCACAAAATAACACATCAGTGAAATAACCTGATAATATGAACTGATTAGGATAAGTTACCCAAGATGACGAGAGCTACAATTAAAGCAGTAGTGACAGAAGTGGACAGATTTATGAGAAAGAAAACTTGGTAGGATAAAAATCTCTAGATTAGAAAAGGCAATTCACCCTTGATAAATGGAGATATGCTCCAGACCATTCACTATCTTTGGAAGTCTGTAAATGGTCTCCGGAATAGACTTATCTACCAGGAGAGAAAGTCCGTTGTCAATGACCCACACTGATCATGATGCTGGGCATGGCCTTCTAGCATATATTCCTATACTGGCTCTTCTGTATAGGTATCAGCTCCTTGTGAGTTTTGTTATAGTGAGTTAACTCCCCAAAATATGAATACTGATAGGTAACTTTGCAGAAACACAGAGTTCTAGACCTGAGAGTCCTTTCAAAACCATCTACAGATGTTCATTGACTTTCGATGGGGTTACACCTCATCATAAGTTGAAAACATTGTAAGTCAAAAATGTATTTAATACACATAACCTACTGAATATCATAGCTTAGCAGAGTCTACATTAAATGTGCTCAGAAAACTTAATCAGCCTACATTTGTGCAAAATTACCTAGCACAAAGCCTATTTTATAATGAAACATTGAATATCTCATGTAATTTATTGGATACTATACTGAAGTACAGTTTCTACTGAATGTGTATCACTTTCACACCATTATAAAGTTGAAAAATTGTTAAGAAAAACCATTGTAAATTATAAACCATCTGTGGTTCACTCTCTTCATTTTGAACCTAGAAAGTGCCCAAAAAGATCCTGGAACTGGAGGTCTCTGTAGCATCAGTGGGCAGACAAATGCCTACTAAGACAATCCTTCTTTATTGAGATTGGAATAAATACCTTTAAGCTCAATCTGAAAAGTGAGAGAGATAGTATAATCTGTATGCCATGTTCCCTCTCTGGTAACCCAGGGCCCTTTGTTTTAATGAAGTATTAATATTTACAACTTGCAGAATTGGAAAGATATCACTACTAAAATGGCACATAATTCTTTATAATCTCTTGAATAAAACTGATAGGCACTTGCACTGAAAAGTCTACGGATTGATTTTTATCAGTTTAGCATCTGTAGATAAAACAAGCTGAACTGAAACTGAATATTTGTTACAAGATGTTAACATCGCAAAGCCTTTTGTTGACTCTAACTTAATTCACCCAACCAATCTGCCTATAAGATGTGTCATTTTCTACCTCAAAGGCATTAATGGTTTCTGAAAGATAATAAAGTGAACTGAGTTAATATTTTAATATTTTGTGTTCAATGTTCAGGGAACTTGATCAAAATTGATTTTTGGTAATATGAAGAAAAAGACATTATCAGTGCTATTTTATGATAGATACTATAGTTTATATATGACTTTATGTTGCTAAATTTTAAAAATTTGTTGGAATATTATAAAGTAATTGTTCAATCTGCTAACAAAGAATGAAAAAGTCATAATTTCTTCCTATAAAACCCATCTTCTGTTGAATTTTTATTTTTAAAACTACTATGAATTTGAAGTTTCCTTTAAATTACTCTATTAAAATTTAATTTACCATGCCTAAATTTTGCTGTATGCCACATTAATATTAATAGCAATAACACATTGAAGCATAATAGTTTAGAGATAAAAGATATTGCTTAAAGCCTAAATCTCAAATTTCTACTGTGAAATAAGGATATACAGTCATCCTTAGTTATATACTGGAGATTAGTTCCAAGACCACCACCACCACAGACGCACTGCAATACCACTGTCTGCAGATGCTCAGGTTGCTGATATAAAATGGTATAGTATTTGCATATTGCCTATGCATATCCTCCTGTATAATTTAAATCATCATCAGATTACGTATTATACCCAATGCAATGTAACTTCTATGTAAATAGTTGTTATACTGTATCATTTTTATTTGTATTATTTTAATCGTTGCATTGTTATTTTTTATTTTTTTCTGAATATTTTCAATCTGTGGTTGGTTGAATTCATGAATATGGAACACGAGGATTCGGAGGGTTGACTGTAAATATAACAATCACAATGTTTCAAGAGCACTTCATTTACTTAGACTCTGGTACTCACAATTAGTATTACATATAAGGAAAACTTCTAAAGTATAAAACATTTTTGCCATAATTAAAATAGCATTTTCATAAAGCATTTCTCTCTCTAGTTAATATGCTTCTCTTAATGAAATGACTTAATACTAGTGACAAAAACTACTACTTATTTGAATAGGCATGATCTTTTGGTAACAAACACACTCTCTCTTACTTAAAAGGAAATATGATTTAGCAATTTTAGAGAATTACTGAGCAAATTAATTTATAAAAATCATACCATTGCTGTATGCTAAAGTTGGTCTGTACCATGGACAACAGGAACTTATTTGAATCAATTTTTCACAAATTTAATTAAAATGAAATTAATAAAAATTATATTAATTAATTTTTAATGGAGATATAAGAAGATACTGAGCATCTAGATTTCAAGTGGTCACCACTTTCAGTTCAGAACAAAATTCACTTGTTTTATCTACAGCTGAGTTAGTTCCTGTGTGTGTCCTGCACAAATGCTTGCATGGACCTTCTCCAGAGGGGTGCTGTCAGCATCTCCTTTGTCTGGAAAATTTCTGCACTCTGAATCTACCGTTTCCCAGCACAGTTGACAATCTTGACCTCTAGGCAGGGCTTTTGGAGCTTTACTTCCTGGCACATTTTGATATCCTGCCCTGGCTTCTCCTCCAAGTTCAGGCTCTGTGAATCCAATGGTCTACTTAACATGTTCACCTGAATGTCTAATAGGCATCACACACTTAATAAGACCAATAGCAAACTCTTGAACTCTTGACTTCTGCATCACTCCAGACTTGTTCTTCCTGGTCAGTAACTGGCATTATCGTCTACTGAGCTGGCTGAACCAAAAACTCAGGGGTCAGCCTTGAGTCCTCTGCTTCTGACACTTTTACATCTAATCCATCCTCAAGTCCTTTCAGCTCCACCACCTGCCTACTTCCCTCATCTCCATGGCCATGACCACAGTCCAAGCCACCAGCATCTCTTGTGTACACTTGCAATAGCCTTCTATTCTTTTTGCACCTACTTTTGCCTCCATAATCCATTTTCCACTCAGTAACCAAAGCAAACTTTACAAAAAACAACCAGACTGTTGTCACAAGACAAGGATGCCCTCTCTTACCACTCCTACTCGACATAGTATTGGAAGTTCTGGCCAGGGCAATCAGGCAAGAGAAAGAAATAAAGCGTATTCAAATAGAAAGAGAAGAAGTCAAATTGTCTCTGTTTGCAGATGACATGATTGTATATTTAGAAAACACCATCGTCTCACCCCCAAAACTCCTTAAGCTGATAAGCAACTTCAGCAAAGTCTCAGGATACAAAATCAATGTGCAAAAATCACAAGCATTCCTATACACCAATAATAGACAGAGAGTCAAATCATCAGTGCAATCCCATTCACATTTGCTACGAAGAGAATTAAACACCTAGGAATACAACTTACAAGGGATGTGAAGGACCTCTTCAAGGAGAACTACAAACCACTGCTCAACGAAGTAAGAGAGGACACAAACAAACGGAAAAACATTCCATGCTCATGGATAGGAAGAATAAATATGGTGAAAATGGCCATACTGCCCCAAGTAATTTATAGATTCAGTGCTATCCCCATCAAGGTACAATTGACTTTCTTCACAGCATTAGAAAAAACTACTTTAAATTTCATGTGGAACCGAAAAAGAGCTCATATAGCCAAGACAATCCTAAGCAAAAGGAAACAAAGCTTGGTGGTATCAGGCTACCTGACTTCAAACTATACTACAAAGCTATAGTAACCAAAACAGCATGGTACTGGTACCAAAACAGATACATAAACTAATGGAACAGAACAGAGACCACAGAAATAACACCACACATCTGTAACCATCTGATCTTTAACAAACCTTACAAAAACAAGCAATGGGGAAAGGATTCCCTATTTAATAAATGGTGTTGGGAAAACTGGCAAGTCATATGCAGAAAACTGAAACAAGACTCTTTCCTTATACCTTATATGAAAATCAACTCAAGACGAATTAAAGACTTAAACGTAAGACCCAAAACCATAAAAACTCTAGAAGAAAACCTAGGCAATACCATTCAGGACATAGGCATGGGCAAAGACTTCATGACTAAAACACCAAAAGCAATGGCAACAAAAGAGAAAACTGACAAGTAGGATCAAATTAAACTAAAGAGCTTCTGTGCAGCAAAAGAAACTATCATCAAAGTGAACAGACAACCTACAGAATGGGAGAAAATTTTTGCAATCTACCCATCTGACAAAGGGCTAATATCCAGAATCTACAATGAACATAAACAAATTTACAAGCAAAAAACAAACAACCCCATCAAAAAGTGGGTGAAGGATATGAACAGACACTTCTCAAAAGAAGACATTTATGTGGCCAACAAACATATAAAATAAAGCTCATCATCACTGGTCATTAGAGAAATGCAAATCAAAACCAAAATGAGATACCATCTCATGCCAGTTAGAATGGTGATCATTAAAAAGTCAGGAAACAACAGATTATAGAGAGGATGTGGAAAAATAGGCATGCTTTTACACTGTTGGTGGGAGTGTAAATTAGTTCAATCATTGTGGAAGACGGTGTGGTAATTCCTCAAGAATCTAGAACCAGAAATACCATTTGATCCAGCAATCCCATTACTGGGTATAACCCAAAGGATTATAAATAATTCTACTATAAAGACACATACACACATATGTTTACTGCAGCACTATTCACAATAGCAAAGACTTGGAACCAACCCAAATGCCTATCAATGATATAATGGATAAAGAAAATGTGGCACATATATACCATGGAATGCTATGCAGCCACAAAAAAGGATGAGTTCATGTCCTTTGCAGAGATGTGGATGAAGGTGGAAACCATAATTCTCAGCAAACTAAAACAGGAACAGAAAACCAAACACCACATGTTCTCACTCATAAGTAGGAGTTGAACAATGAGATCACATGGACACAGGGAGGGCAATATCACACACTGGGGCCTGTCAGGAGTAGGGGCTAGGGGAGGGATAGCATTAGCAGAAATACCTAATGTAGATGATGGGTTGATGGGTGCAGCAAACCACCATGGCATGTATATACCTATGTAAGAAACCTGCATGTTCTGCACATGTATCCCAGAACTGAAAGTATAAAAACAAACAAACAAACAAAACTCCCCCAAAAAACCAAACAAACCCTCCCATGGCTTCCCAGCACACGTAGAATAAAATCTGCAAGGCTGCAGCCTCCTTGATCCTCCTTTCCCTGCCCCCAGCATGACCTTCTTTCTCTCCTCAGGCTTATGCCAAGATTGTTTTCCTGCCTCGAAGCCTTTGACTTGCTGCTTTCTCTTGCCTGGATATCTCCTTCTAGTAATATAAACTCCTCACAACTCAGCCACATGTTGCCTCCCTAGAGAGACCTTTCCTGCCCAACTTGTCCAAAGTGCTGTCTGCCCCGTTACTTTCAATCACATTACCTGCAGCCAAAAAAATCTTAATAGGTACGCCGTTTATTCCATTACCTTTTTTCTTTTCTTTATGGCATTTCTTATTAGGTAAGATGATCTAACATATTTATTCTTAATACTTTATAACATTCTTTAAGTATATATTTATTTATAAAGACTTTCAGGGCTTTGCTCAAATGTCACCTCCTTGATGAGACCTTTCCCTGCCACCTTTCATACCACACCAACCCCCTCACATGTCTACTAGCTGTTCCTTGTTTTCTTTATCCTCTGCTTAGCACTCAGCCCTAGTAAGCATATACATTGGACTTACTTGTCTTATGCATTGTCTTCCCCTTTACAATGGAAACTCTGTAAGTGTTGGGGCTTTTAAAATATGTTCTAGTGATGGCTGTATCTCTAATGCTTACAACAGGGCCTGGCACATAGTGGGCTTTCACCAAATATTCTTTAAGTAATTAAAAAAAATCTTCCACTGGAATCCACAAGAATGTTCATTGTATTGTATTGTAATTATTTTTAAATTTTCTATATATTATGATGTTTTGACATCTTAAAAAACCTCTCTGGCTAGGGAGAGACTGTTCTGAGCTAGACAATTCTGAGATGGCCAATGCTCAGCCAGAAGCAAGCTTTTGATATGCAAACTAACCAATCCAGAGCCACGCCTCCTCTATTTTAATCATGTCAGGGCCAGGTACCACCCCTGTAGGCAAAAAGACGGCTGAAATTATTCAAACTAGCTGGTACTAAACTGTTCACCCTGCCCTACCTTGCCTTTTCCATGGAAACCTCAATAAAGGATGTGGCCAAACCTTCCCTTCTCTCTTGCCTACCATCCCCTGATCACCTTGAGTCTTTCCCATGTAGCCCTATGTGGCATGCTGGGCCTCCTGTCTCTAGGACTTGTGAGCATAATAAACTTTGCTTTTCCCTAATCCTGTCCTAGGAGACCTCTTGTAGCTGCACCTGACTAATCATCTCATAAAAGAATACAAAACAGACACTCCCAGGGCCTAAAACACTGACACGCAGTGGGTTTATGCAGTTACAAGTGAACGGGGACATGCTTCATGAAAGAAGTTGGAAACTAGAGAAAGCCAGATAAGAAAGGAGATGGTGGGAGATGAGGATAAAGGTAGCTGCTAAGAAATGAGTCCGCTGGAAAAAACTATAGAAACAACAAAGTATGTTCCACTTTATATTTTAGAAAGGCCTTTCCTAAGCATACTTGCAACCTCCAGTTATAAAACTGAGAGTCTGAAAGCTCTGAGGAGCCTCAAGTGAACACTGTATGGTGGGATTAGATGGAATGGGACATGAGGGAATGGTAGAACAATGACAAAAGTGTTACTCTTTATTTTCTTTTCAAAACCAGAGAGAAGTCACATGGAGGAGGAGCAGAAAAAAATGTTACTAAATTCAGCAGCATGCAATAGTGATAATTAATTGTATTTCTTGCTTATGTATATACATGAGAAACTGATTCTGTATAGAAATTGGAAAGGGAAAATAGTAAGGAGTAAAAAATTCAATTACACAGAGCACACAAACATCAAAAAAGTATTCTAAGGAAACGGGTCTCAGAATACCTGTGCTTTCCCATATCTTGCTCGTGGACTCTGTGGGTATTTGCGTACTAGTTCTTTGAATGCATTCACTGCTTCCTCAATTTTTCCCTGTTAGAAAGACAAAATAAAATAAATAAAATAAATTAAAATGCATAATCAATTAATGTTGTTATTTAATATTCAGCAAGTGATTTGTCGGAATTTCCTAGATTCCATCCTGAGTATAAAGATAGTTTTATCTGAGATTTTAAAAAAACCTATATTAAGGCAAACAGAAACCTAGTAATGAACATGTATTTACTTAATTTTTAAAAAGACAGACACCTGATAAATGATGTAGTATGTGGTTTTGCTAAAGAAATTGAATTTTCCTTCAATGTATGTACAGGTTCTATCTGTGTTCTCAAAGAATACTGTATTAGTCTGTTTTCACACTGCTATAAAAAATACCCGAGACTGGATAATTAATATAGGAAAGAGGTTTAATTGAATCACAGTTCCACACGGCTGGGGAGGCCTGAGGAAACTTACAATCATGGCAGAAGGCAAAGAAGAAGCAAGGATATTCCTCACATGGTAACAAGAGAGAGAAGAGTGAGGAGTGAAGGGGGAAGAGCCCCTTATAAAATCATCAGATCTCATGAGAACTTACTATCATGAGAACAGCATAGGGGAAACTGCCTCCTTGATCCAATCACCTTCCACCAGGTATGTCCCTAGGCACATGGGGATTATGGGGATTACAATTTGAGATGGGATTTGGGTGGGGACACAGTGAAACCATATAATTCCACCCCTGATCCTTCCCAAATCTCATGTCCTCACATTTCAAAACAGAATCATGCCTTTACAACCATCCCCCAAAGGCTTAACTCATTCCAGCATAAACCCAAAGTCCAAGTCCAAAGTCTCATCTGAGACAAGGCAAGTCCCTTCCACTTAGGAGCCTATAAAATCAAAAGCAAATCAGTTACTTCTAAGATACAATGGGGGTACAGGTATTGGATAAATACTCCCTTTCAAAATGGGAGAAATTGGCCAAAACAAAGGGGCTTCAAGCTCCACGCAAGTCTGAAATCCAGTGTGGCTGTCATTAAATTTTAAAGCTCTGAAATCATCTCCTTTGACTTCATGTCTCACATCCAGGTCACGCTGATACAAGTGGTGGGCTCTTATGGTCTTGGGCAGCTCCACCCCTGCGGCTTTGGAGGATACAGTCTCCCTTCCAGCTGCATTCATGGGCTGGTGTTAGGTGTCTGAGGCTTTTCCAGGCACACAGTACAAGCTGTCGATGGATCTACCATTCTGGGGTCTGTAGGATGGTGGCCCTCTTCCCACAATTCTACTAGGCAGTGCCCCAGTGGGGACTTTATATGGGGGCTCCAACCCCACATTTCCCTTCTCCACTGCCCTAGCAGAGGTTCTCCATGAGGGCTCCACCCATGCTGCAAATTCTGCTTGGACATCCGGGCAATTCAATACACATCCTCTGAAATCTAGGCAGAGCTTCCCAAACCTCAATTCTTGATTTCTGTGCACCTGCAGGCCCAGTATTGAAATCTGTGTTACTCTTCTATGGCCTCTGTGATAAACTATCACAAACTTGATAGCTTAAAACAAGAGAACTTTGTTCTCTTGCAGTTTTGCAGAAGAGATTTCCAGAATTAGTTTCTCTCAGCTGAAATCAAGATGGTGGCAGGGCTGTGTTCTCTCCAGAGGTTTTACGGGAATATTTGTCCTTGTCTATTCCCAGTTTTTCTTGATTTGTGGACAGATCACCCCAATATCTAATTCTGTCTTCATACTGCTTTCTTTCTCCCCTGTGTGTGCTCCTTTTTATTTTGTTTGCATCAAATTTCTCTCTGTCCCTCTCTTATGAGGAAACATGATTGCATTTAAGGCCCAACTGGATAATCCGGGATAATCTCTCTATCTCAGTGTCCTTAATCACATCTGCAAAGGTCCTTTTCCCAAATAACATAACATTTACAGGTTCCAGACACATATCTTTTGGAGGTCTATTTTCAGCCTAGTATGCACCCCATGCAACTTAAATTGCAAATGTCAAAGCTATTTCAATGATAATTGTGCTAAATGTACTAATATCAGACTTAAAACATAAGAATAACAATGTTCATAACAAATTTGATAAGGTGTGATATTCCTGCTTGACTGTCAAGGTTGTTAAAATAATGGGATATTTTGGCTCTGTCTGTGGCATTCTTTGAATCCCTGCAAGACAGAGGCTGTGTGACTTTGCTGAGGGGCCATCAGTCTTGCTTTCACTTCAGTTGGCTGGCAAAGTAAGTGTGTTTGCTTTTAGTCTGAAAGAATTTCCCTTCCCTAAGTTCTTGTATAGCTCCTAACACTGTGGTTCAATTCTTAGTTAAAAACTCAATTGCAAGACACACAATGTTTGAAGAATTGCCTGAAAATTATCTGTTTCTCAACACAGCTTATAATGTTGTCCTAGGACCAAGACGGTTCATGGGAGAGACATGTATGTGGGCCACACTGTGTTGGCATGAGGCCAATGGGCTGTGCTGAAGGACAATGAAATACATTCCTGCAGCTGCATGGTAGAATAATCCACTGGTATGATGTCAGGGAGTAAGCAGGAAGTTTTGCATCCATCAGTATACCTTTTTTATGAAGATCTACAGCCAAATGTTTCTCTCTGGACTTGGAGCAGAACAGCTCTTCTGATGAACAATATTAATCTTATCTTCTGATTCTATTTTCCATGTTGTCCCTCGAGGAATTGTTGACTTCATTCCTAGCATGGTTTAGAGCCAGTGGTGTGAACTTTCAGGCGTGTGATTACATTTTCTTTACTCCCTCCCCACCTTTTAAAAAAATCACTTAAAATACTGTAATAATAAATGATTCTAACAAATAAGCAAATACATTTCAGTATATCATTTCAACCCCTTTTTCTAGAGGTAGGAAAGCATTTTAAACAATAAATATATATTTTTTAAAAATAGAGGATTGGAATATAATCTGATCTATACTTTTCTGGGGGGATAAAAAGCGAACACATACTTTCATGTAACACAGTCCTTGAGCCTGAGGTGTGAACTGAGGCTTCACTGGCTCTGTGTGGGGTGTGTGTTAGTTGGCCTCGGCTGGTCCAGCGCACTAAGGTGCATCCTCTGAAAATACTAGCCATAAAAACAACCCGAAAAGACTGAATTATGTTGATGAGTCAGTCAATAACACAGCTTCCTGTTGTTTCAGAAGCAAGAATTGTATATGTGGCTACTTCTTCCTCTTTTATTTCCCTGGTATAAATTCAAGATGCTCCTTGAGAAAAACATAACTTCAAAGGAGCAACACTGCAGAATACTCCATAACTGCGCCCTCCTTTATCATTCATATAATTACATTAAAATCCTTCTCTAAAGCTGCTCACATGTTTTTTACACTGAAAGTTACCTGTGCAGTAGGCACTCCCATTTTTATATATGACATTTAGTATAGAGAAAGTAGAGGTTGCCAAAGGAGGTGGCAGAAAAAAATTATTGCTTCAGTTCTATTAAGAAATACAAACTGACCACAAACAGTAGATGGCTTCACTTTATAAAGTTAAACAAGACAGTTAACTTTCTTGTTTACTATCAGAAAGTAGGAATCATTCCACGTGGTTAGATTTAAGGGAAGTGAACAATGACTTTGCTGCAATATTCTTTGGAGTTACTATATTTTTATTGGCAAACCTTGGCTTTGGAGTCTCACCTAACGGCAGTTCCAAAAGCCTTTACGCTCGCTGGTACACTTTCAATAAACATGCAGACGTACATTCTTGTCTCATTTTAGTTCCTAACGAGTGTTTTTATTGTTGTTTGTTTACTTAAGTCCGCTTGTTCCTTTTTTTATTGCAGTCAATGTCTACTGATTACAAAGCCTAACAGGAAAACTAATGAACATTACAGAGTCTACATTCAACTGCAGAGTAGTGAAACAAATTTTCGCCAAAAACAAGGAGATGATTAATTGAAGATATGATTAAATACATTATAATAAATATTTTTGCACCCGATAATTAGATGATATGACCAAGGTAAGGGAACAAGTAACTTAAATCCAGTTTCGATTTATTGTTTTCAAAATTGTAATATCTATAAAGAAATGCAAGTAATATTTCAAATATATTGATAAATTAAAACATAAATAAGTTACCCTAAAAACCTGGAGGTGCATGAGGTTAACCCTAAGTAAGAAGAATGTCTTCTTCTTTTCTTGCATCAGGGAGCTATAAAATTAAAAACTTCCACTTCTATGACACTTGACAGTGTTGTTATTTTTAAAATGTCATTTATGGCTCATGCCTGTAATCCCAGCACTTTGGGAGGCTGAGATGGGTGTGTCACTTGAGGTCAGGAGTTCAAGACCAGCCTGGGCAACATGGTGAAACCCTGTCTCTAGTAAAAATACAAAAATTAGCCAGGCATGGTGGTGAGCACCTGTAATCCCAGCTACTCAGGAGGAGAATTGCTTAAACTCAGGAAGCAGAGGTTCCAGTTAGCCGAGATTGTGCCATTGCACTTCAGCCTGGGCAGAGGCTCTGTCCAAAAAAAAAAATTCTCATTTGATCTTTAAATTGATCTTTAAACAAGTCAATCAGAGGTAGAAAAAGTATTTATCATTCTCATATCTTTAAGAAAACGAACACCCAGAATGGCCAAGTGATTTCCCCAAAGCTACATAACTAGAATGTGATGGAGGTAGGCTGACACCCACATTGGCTGGCTTGAAGGAAAGTTCTATTTCTCTTTGGCCATGTGGTGGCAATTCTCTTCCATCTGATTCATTTCATGTGGAATGTTCACGTGCCTGGGGGAAAATGCACTCTATTCAACTGTTGTTTCTTTTACACTTATTATTTTTTAACAAATCAAGAGTAACGCCTGAGTTTATTTAACAACAAAATCATTGCACAAAAATATCAACCTACCCTTTTACGGAGTTTTTCTGCAGCATCAAGTTCAGCTTTAATAGTCTTATCAAATTTATTTAAAAGTTTAGGCTTCTTTTTCTTAACTGAAAGAAAAAAGAGATTTTTATTTTTAACTTTTTTTGGCTGGAAATAGCTATTAAGCATAACAATTTACAAGTAGTGGGAAACCTGATGTTGGTCTCTACCATAGACCTGCAGGAGAAGGCACACTGCAGGCTCACCTTCCATTTTCCCCCCTAGATGATGTGATGAAGCCAGTGACTGCCCAGGAAAACAACGCAGCCCTTACCTATCTGCTACTATATGTTCCTGGGGGAGTGGGTGGATACTATACGGAAACTCTCCAGGATACTGGCTTGGTTTCTGGGATGTAAATGGTGGGTATGACTTCTAAACTCTCATCATCAACTTCTTGGCTATGTCCAAAAGATTGTTTAAAATAGTTTTTGAATATGTTCACAACTTTTTCTGATACAGATAAAGACGAAAATGGAAGTCTCCTCTCAAAGAAGTCAAGTAAAACAGAATTTCTTCGTTTAGCATTCAAGGCCCTTCCAGTGCATCCTGGACTGACCACCCAGCTATGTTCCATATTTCAGCCAAAATAGACTGCCCCATATTCCCCAAATAAGCTCTTTGTGCCCTTCCTTCCTTCCTTCCTTCCTTCCTTCCTTCCTTCCTTCCTTCCTTCCTTCCTTCCTTCCTTCCTCACTCCCTCCCTCCCCCTCTTCCCCCTCCCATCCCTCCCTCCCTCCCCTCTCTCTCTCCCTCCCTCCCACTCTCCCTCTCTCCCCTCCTCCCTCCCTTCCTTTCTTCCTTCCTTCCTTTTTTCTTCTTCTTTTTTTCTTTTTAAACAGAGTCTTACTATGTCACCCAGGCTGGTCTTGAACTCCTGGCCTCAAGCGATCCTCCTGTCTCGGCCTCCCAAGGTGCTGGGATTATAGGCATGAGCCACTGTGCCCAACCCGTGCTATTTCTTATGCTACTGCATTTAAATAAAAAGCCTGTGCTTTATCTTCTTCTGTGAAAAAAGTGCCTATCTTTCAACAATGAGCTCAAAACCACACTCCTTATAAAGTTTCTCCTGAAATCACCCACACAGTACTTAGTCCCCTGCTCCACTGTGTGCGTCCTTAAGTCCACTGCACCCTGCATATCTCTGTTTTGTGGTCCTTGCCACTAGGGGTTTTGTTATAATCCTTCATGCACTTATCTTAGTCCTAACTCTTGCAGGGTGGTACCATGTCTTAAATGCAGGCTGAATCCATTTATGCTTACTTAGCAAACAGTTTTTGGCTCTGTGCACAACCTCAGCACCCAGCAAACAGGAGCCCTTCTCCCGAAGGCAAGGCACACCCAGCAGGTGAGAGGGCCAGTCCTGCTGGTGCACTACTGGCAGTGCCTGCAGAGTGGATGGATGCAGAGCACTTCTTGGAAGCCCCAAGTGACAAGAGTGGAAGCTTGAAGGGTAAGTACAACGTTCTGGAGAAGAGGAGTGGTGGCAGGGAAGGGGGCAAAGCGGGATAGAGAGGAATTAAAACAATCAGAAGAGAACTTCCTCAATAGTCTGACAATAAACCTACAGACGTAATAGCTTCTTCCCTATCTTGTCACAAAGGAAGAGGGACTCTTCTTTCTAAGGTCCCCTCCCCGCCAACACACACCTGTCCTGTGCCTTCTGAATGTCTCCTCGCTCTCTTGATCTCTCATGTGCCCCCAATGGGAATTTAATAATGCATTATATAACGCCAAAATTTCTGCCATCTAACAGCAAACAAACAAACCAAGACAAACCTCAGCCTACCCTCCTCTACTTGCCATGCTCCCTCCCCTCCCCTCGGGGGGCACATCTTTGTCATCTTTCCTGTCAGCACTTTGGCTTCCTCACCTACCACATGGGCAGAAGCAAGTCTTCCAGAGGAGGGAGGGCTGTGGGGTTAAGCATCAGATGGCAAGGGTCTGAGTCCTAGCTCTGTCACCTCCAAGCTCTGTGACCTAAGCCAAGCTGGCACTAAACTTTTCTGGGTCTCACTTACCCTCTCTATAAAATTAGGGGTGTTTTTGAGGGTTAAATCAATATAGTATGTGAAGCATTTAACACAGTGCCTGGCATGCAGTAAGTGCTCAGTACCTGAGAGCTATTATAATAATGGCTACGGCTTTCTGCACATCTATTTGTTCTATTTCTTCCTATTTTACCTGGCCCCTCTACAGCATTTGACATGGTTGATGCCCTCCTCCTTCCTAGATGATCCCTTTCCTTGACTTTTATGTTGCCCAGTCTCACAGTTTTCCTCCTCATTCTCTAGCCTCTTGAATTTCTCTTTCTTGCCTCTGTAACTTCTTCTCTTTGCTGCTCCTTGAGATGTTATATTCTTCAGGGTCAGTCTTCAGTCTCTGTAGCAGCTTTAACTATTTAATTTTCCAACTGAGCTACAAATCAACTAGTTCATTTTCTCCTGCATCATGAAAATTATAAATCCAAGAACCTACTGATACATGCCTCAAACTCAGTAAATAAAAATTATAATTTGCGATTCCTCACACATCTATTCTTTTTCATATTAACTT
Organism: Macaca thibetana thibetana; assembly: GCF_024542745.1. Lineage (NCBI taxonomy): Eukaryota > Metazoa > Chordata > Mammalia > Primates > Cercopithecidae > Macaca > Macaca thibetana. Next base: position 83,159,553 of record NC_065585.1, on the reverse strand, counting down.
TATTGCAGAGAATGACACTTGGTTGTCCAAATCAGAAACTTGGTTATAAAAGGCAACCAAAATAAGGGCAAAGAAGAACACATGGAATCATCCTAAGGAAGATGGAATGGAATCACTACTATCTTTTTAGCACTCACTCTGCGCCAGTCAACGGGCCACCACTATACCTAGATATCTTTTATTTTCTCAACTTCCTGAATACAGGGAATTTAACTACATGGATAAGACCACTGAGGCTCCAAAAGGGTTAGTTACTTTGACCCCTCCCCTCTCTCATCCACATGGAAAGAAGGGGATACTTATTTCTTTTTTCTGAAGAAGAGGGAAGATTCTCCAAAACCCTTAGTCTCCTACCTCTCCCTACAGGGGAGGTGATGTGACTTAATCCACTTGCTGAATTGGCGGAAGGAACTTGAAGTTCAGTTTCACTCCTTTCCAACCACTCAAGAGCATACATGCTGAGCTGAGCTGAGATGACCTTCTGAGAGCATTCGTGCTGAGCAGAGCTGTGAAAGAGGCTCTCACATGGAAGAACTACGGCTGCTCCATGCTGTGTGGAGCGGTGGGTATGTCCAATTCTGGGGCTCAGTATTAAGAAATCTGTTATTCCTGGTTATCCAAACCCCACCTTTCAATTCAACTTTCATTAAGTAATAAAGCTGACACTCTGATCACCTTTTAATTACTTATGCATTTGTAAAAAATTGCTACGATCTTCTATTATATTTATTCGACCTTCCTCCTCTCTCCTCCCAGAAACCCTAATCCCTATATTGTTGAAAGCTATATGTGTCTAAGGCAGAGACTGAAAAAATAGTGAATAATGAGCTTTAAACTGCATGCCATTATATGTTACCATATATGCTGACGTGGAAAATGAATAGACATTTCACTGTGACACAGATTGATGGTGGTAGGAGCTCATGCCTTGTCATCTCAGCACAGACTTATGTCTCCCAATTGTTCATTTTGCTTTTGTAGAAGTGTCTATCAACAGAATGACAGTGAGACCTCCAGGAAAGCCTGGTGTGCACCTGAGTAGACAGTTTCACTGCGGGCATCACTAGTTTTCCCCAACATGTCTCTTGTGTTATAAAATTCAAGTTAAAATGATATTTATTTATAAGAAACTAAAAACTGGCAGTTTAGGACATCCAAAACAGTCAGCAGCAAAATTACATGTTTGTTAATGAGTAATGCTGTATCTTAGTGTCACAATATTTCAATAACAGCACTAAAATAGACAAAATATTAAAAATCTCACAGCATGTCACCATGTTCTATCTTTTCATATATCTTCATATTTGATAGCTTCTAACTATTGAAACTCTCTTTGAAATTCAAATTTTATCCTGACTATTTTTAAGTACACAGAAAGCCTGAGGCAATTTTCCAACTGTTAGAAACCACAGACTCACTCTTTCTTCTCATTCTGGGGAGGCACATGTTCTAGCTATAGAAATAATGAGTCCTCATTCAGGTTGGTGACAGGACTCTGGTGAACTCTGTCCAGCACTCTGGGCCTCAGCTTTCTCACCTACAAATGGGTGATGTGGGCTGCTTCTCTTAAGGTCTCTTTGAACTGAAAAGGCCTGTGCTTCTAATTTTCTGTATTTAAATTATGTTCATAGTCTTTTGAAGTACACCTATAAGGTACTAGAAAGAATTATTAATTTTGTTGAATTTGGATCTTTCAAAATGGTTTAGGAGAAAGCTATCTATGCTATATATAAATTAAAGTTTGTTTGTTTGTTTGTTTGTTTGTTTTAAATCACTGCCATTACAAGTGGTTGGCCCTTTTTCAAAAGCACAAAGAAGAAAAGAAAAAGGAACACTTACATTTCAAATCCTTACTTCCCTTGCCATGCTGTGGTTGAAATATTAAGAGCAAATAAAATGGAAAAGAAGGAAAATAAAAGGATAGCTGAAGGTAGGAGGAAAACACTAGTGATGCATTTGTAGATATAAAAATTATGCTGACTCCTTTTCGTTTCCACTTAGTTCATGGAAGTTGTTTTTATACCACAGTCCATGGGGAGAAGTTGATCATCAATAAAAACAGACACAGAATCTTCATATTACTCTATGTCCTATACCCATTCCACTGAAAACAGTGAAGAAAACAGCAATTTCTCCTACAAGGTATACTGAAAAGCAACAATTTCCTAACTAGTCTCCCTGACTCCAGTCTGTTCCTATGTTCTACCTTGTTCTCAGGTTCTTTCTGAAACACAATTTATTCATGTCATTATATTGCTGAAAACACACCCATAGATCCCCAGAACATAAGAAATAGAAATTAAACTCACTGGGATGCCCTCCTAGCAATTCTGCTCCTAATTATGGACTCAAGAAAAATGAAAACATAAATCATGAAGACATACACAAAGACTTGTATGCAAATATTCACCACAGGGTTATTCACAACAGCCCCAAAGTAGAGAAAACCCAATGTCCATCAACTGGTGAATGAAAACAATCTGTGGTATATCCATACAATGAAAAACTACTCAGCAATAACACCAGTACCTGCAACAATATGGATGAATTTTAAATGCATTATGTTAAGTGAAAGTGGCCTAGTCCAAAAGACTACTGACTAATTCCATTTAGATAGCATCCTGGAAATCTGAAAACTGTAGTGACAGAAAACAGGTAAGTGGCTTCAGAGGCTGGGTGGGAAAAGGGGATAACTACAAAGGGCACAAAATAATTTGGGGGGTTGCAAAGTTCTATATGTTAGTTGTGGTGGATAAACTGCATCTAGATGTATATACATAAGCCAAAACTCATAGAATGCACACTATAAAAGGTAAATTTTACTGTATGTAAATTACTCCTTAATGAACCTGTCTTATAACAAAAGAAGTCACAAGGCAAAGATAAGCTCCATGATTCTCAGTGAAGATTCTTACTATGTAGGCGTAATAATATGAAAAACTCTTGGGAATAAAAACAGCATCCTTTTCAAAAATGAAATTAAATTTAGTTTGAAACTCTTCAAAAATCTGTTGGGAGGCAATTCACTCACCCATGTTTAAGATACACTTACCTGCACAAAAAAAGGAAAAAACCCAACATGTGAATCTAGACCTAGCTAGGCCCTCAATTACATTGGAATATTTTTTTTGTATTTAACATCCCAGCTACCTTTTCTACTCTAGACTGTCCTCTTTCTTCCTAGTCACTAGCCTTCCAAGCACCCTACTCTTGAACTACATCAAAACACTGGCCGTTCCTCAGCGTGTCACTCTGCCCACAGTGGAGGGAGACCTAGGACTGTGGATTAGAGCCCATCTTGTTCATCGACTTGTTTATTCACTCAAGAATTTGTTAAAATGCCTGTTTTCCAAAAACTGTGTGAGGTTCTGAGAATTCAACAGGATCTTTCTTAAGGAGGTTGTAGTCTTTTGGGGAAGACATAACTGAATAATTAGTAGTTAGAGGAATGTGTGCAATTATAAGGGTGAATGAGGAGTGCTACTGTTTGGAAGGGAAGCCTTCTTGGAAGGGGAAACTAAAAACTTCTGTATACCCAGGGAGAGGAAGCATTCTGGGCAGAGGAGAGAGTATTTATTTTGTAACTCAATCACAATCAGGAACTTGAATCTTTATTATTAGGTTGTTTTTGTTTGTTTGTTTTGTTTTGTTTTTAATGTGAAAGGCTAAAATTCCTCTCCTGGTTGGATGCTAGGGTTTGGTGCCATAACATAAATTTTCTTACAATAAAAATCTGAGCTTTCTAGAATTTTGGAAAGCTGAAGGTATAGATATTGCTCAGGGATCCCAGACACTGACTTGCTTTCTCTGCATGTCTGAGGAAGGAACTTTATTGATGCTGAGCCTGCTTCAAGGGCCAGTAGAATCCAAAGTGCATGCTCTGGGAGTATAAAGTTTTTTCAAGAGAGGATATACATACTGACTACAAAAGAGCAGTGGCATAGCAAGAACTGGGTTTTTGAAAACACGCAAGACAGAGAGTGGAAAACTGTGGCTCCCATCTGCACCAATGAAGGACTCTAGATGGCCAGGGAAGCCATGCAAAGGGACATAGCATCTGCCCTGGGCTGCCATTTTGCTTCTGATACAATTTTTTGTGGCTAATTAAATAAGGACCTTAATTTAACTCTCCCTCTGTGTGTTTGTGTATGTGTGTGTGTGTGTGTGTGTGTGTGTGTGTGTGTGTGTGTATTTCTCCTACCAGCCCGTCTGAAATGCTATACTTATTCAAGGAAAATAATGTGCACCTTGAGCTCTTGCACAGTTGCATTTCTTTGAACCAGCTTTTGCCTTTCACAAATTGGCCCCTAATCTCCATTTTCCTCTTCTATTAATTTCCTTTCTATAGACTCTCGAATATGGCATGAACATTGACACTTCTGTGATTTTTCTCATGGTGTTTTATCTTCCTGGAAAACCCTTTCCTTTATTTCTACCAAAGAATATTCTATATTTTAACTGTTGAGATCTAGTTTAAATGTCATTTCCTCTATCAAGTCTAAGACATCTTTAGGCGGAAAAGAATCTCTCCTATGGTCATATAACATTCTATTACTATTACTACCGTGTTCATTACTATTTCTAGAAATAGTAAACTCTTCAGGCTGTGTTTATGCTGTCAGTATATACACAGTGCTCGCTCAAAATCTCCCCCCTCACTCTCACCTTCCTCTTGCTGGAACACGCGCATGCACACACACATAAACACACACACACACACACACACACACAGAGGGAAAGTTAAATTAAGGTCCTTATTTAATCTCCTTGCTGGATTGTTAATTTCTGAACTGTGTTACTTACAATTTACTTCCAGCATTTGGCACACGGCCTGTCCTATAGGAAATCCTCAACAAATTTTCATGTTTCTAAAGGCATGAATGCATGCAGGCATGAATGAATCAAGACATTCTAGAAGGGGATATGGCAATGTCGATTTGTAATTGGGCATATCAGCTGTCTTTAAAAAAATCAGAAAATTATAAACAACCATGACAGAAAATGACCTGAGAGTTGCTTGCTTTATAAAGAGTTCAAATCCAAAAAGTTTCAATAGACAATAATGGAGGGGCCTGAAGAGGAAGATTTGAAAAAAAAAAAAAAAAAGCAAGATCCTTGTACCATAATCCCCACTGAAGATCTTGTAGGGAACACTGACATTTATTCTACATCTTATTCCATGTAGGTTTTTCAGTATTTGAGCAAATGGGGACACACATGGCAGAATACAAGGCACAACTAACAGTAAATTCTTGGATTGCAAGGTCCCGCTAATTTTAGAATAACAAAACTTTCCCAAAGCAGCTTGCTGTTATGTTCTGAGTCACTGCTTAATGCTTTAGCAATTCTGTGCTGATAATAATAGCTGACATTTATTGATCACTTAAGCCTTCTAGACATGTGTGACTCACCCAAGCTGCACAAACTGTAAACAGTAGGCACCAAGACTGAAGCTTGGGGTTGTCTCCAGTAGACTCCAATGTCTGTACTCTTAACCATTTTGCTGTATCTTTGGCATCTGGCCCAGAAGTCAAGAAACTAGGGTGTTCCTAAGAGTTTTAAGGGTGATGACACAGTGAAATTAAGTATTAGTATAAGTATTATTTGTGTAAAGGAAGTAGTTGAACTTTGTATTACTTGTCTGTAAGGATAAACGCAGTTAAATAACTATAGTAATTTTCCTTCATTTTGTGTCTCAAGGCGTAGCATTTAGACATTACACAGACACATCCTGGCTTGGTAGAAGGACCACAGAGTACAAGCCCAGAGGCCAGTCTGTGAGCCTCAGTTCCACTACTTCTGAGGCAGCTTGCTTAATTTTGTTGAGCCTTTGTTTTTTTCATCCATGAAATGGGGAGAATATCTGACCTACTTCCTACTACTGTAAAGGAAAGTCATGGAGCATAAAACATCATATAAATGTTAATTATGACTTTCATCTATAGTATCTTATTTTTAGTTACTTTAAAATTCTGTTCTTATTAAATGGGAAATGTTCCTGACTCTTTTAAATAAATATTTAAGCAGTTAATTTTTTAAAAAGATCAGATTTTTTCTATGATCAGACATTTCCCTGGCAGAGATTTTGGGCAACTAATAACTTTATCACACTACACCTGTATTCAGTTTGGATTTTGAGTCAGCAAAGGATTAAAGAGCTTTGAGGTCATGCTAAACTTCCCCTGCTTCCCAAACTCTAGTACGTATTTTTAAGCAGGATCACGTAAAACATTAAATACTGCTTTTGGCTATGGTAATCTAAAGGTGGAATTTGATGAAAAATAATCTAAAAAGCAAAACAATTTAAGGGAAGGAAAAGTAAGACTAAAATAAGATATTAAAGAAAAAGGTGCTCATATCTGACTAATATGTGGTGTGAAGCTTCAAAGTCATCATATAAAGCAACCTTACTGCAATATTATTCATAGCAATTAACAGTTAACCCAAGATAGGATCCCTGCTTATTTTAATCTTCCTTTATTAGAATTGGAAGTTAATTCTGCTTTTCTTTTTAAAATCACCGATAGATTTCAATAAAAGAAACATCACTCTACATTTGTCTGACAGTGAGGTAAAGCTCTAAATTAAGGCAAAGGGTAAAAAAGAAGAAAACATGCAAGAATTCAAGAATCCCATGTTAGAATTTTTGATGAAATGCTATCTGCTAATCACAGGAAAAGCAACCCTGAATCTATGAGTGTTCCTACAGGCGGGGGACGTGGGTAGGAGCCCTCAGTTATTTTCTCTTTCATTTAAAAGTGGGAATTGTGCAAGGTATTCCCTACTGCGATGCCTCACACTGGGGTCTGAAATAAATCTGCTCTCATGTTGAGAGAGAGACATGCTATTTGCTGTTGAGAAACCCAATATGTAGACAGTCATGGAGGTGCTTCTGGCAGGAGCCTTTGTTTGTATTATCACCATGTGAGAAAGAAAAGCTAATGTGTTTGATCCAAAAATAGCCCCTTCTGAGGCTTTTTTCTCTAACACTATCTACTCTATAGGTATTACCGGAAGAATAAGTAAATTTGGGCAACTCTTGAAAGACACTCTTACCAAGGATGGCACACCCTTTCTTGCCTCCTACAGCTAAGAATAATGGACTTATGTTTTTTTTCAGAATTAAATATCAACTATATACTAGCAGGAGGTCAATATTCAAAGCTTTTTTTTTTTTTTTTTTTTTTTTTGAGACGGAGTCTCGCTCTGTCTCCCGGGCTGGAGTTGCAGTGGCCGGATCTCAGCTCACTGCAAGCTCCGCCTCCCGGGTTCACGCCATTCTCCTGCCTCAGCCTCCCGAGTAGCTGGGACTACAGGCGCCGCCACCTCGCCCGGCTAGTTTTTTGTATTTTTTAGTAGAGACGGGGTTTCACCATGTTCACCAGGTTGGTCTCGATCTCCTGACCTCGTGATCCACCCGTCTCGGCCTCCCAAAGTGCTGGGATTACAGGCTTGAGCCACCGCGCCCGGCCTAATATTCAAAGCTTAAACCAAACAGTTAACAAATATTTTTCACGGAGAGATGCTAACTAATACAACCCAGTAAACAGTATATAAAGGGCAATTGTTTTCATCTGCTCCCACTACTGAAATAACGTGAGATTCTGCTGGGAGCATTCAATGGAGACAGCAAGTATTCCAGGTTATTACATGTAGTTGGCTGTCTCCCCATAGGGTTATTTTTATAAATTATACATCACTCCCCTTCTAGAGTAATAATCCTTTAACAGATGTGACCCCATATGTTAAATTAGAAATTTTAGAGATGCTAAGTGATGTGTTTTCTAGACATAACAGAAAGCCCTTCAGTGCCAAAGCAGTCCGCAGCCTCACCAGCAGCAGTGCCAGACACTGAATCTTATCCCCACACACACTCTTCCATGAGAGAATAGCCACCTTCCTCAAATGTTATTTTAGATAAAATTCTAATAATCTTGGTGTTCTGTTTCTCTAGCTCTTAAGTTATTACAGGTAACAAGCTAACAAGATGGAGTGAGGGTTGTTTGAAGCAGGTATATACTCAGCAGCAGATACAAGCTGACAGACTGAAAGTAAGAAAGTCAGAAATCAGAAATAAACCTGAAATAAACCCAGCTTAAATAGCACTACAACATGGGTTAAACTGTGTAGACGTAAATGATGCCAAACACTTCAACAGTCCCCAAAAGCATCACTGCATGGTATTATAACTGATGTTCATTAAAATAAGCATTATAGTCTCCAGTCATCAAGGAATGTTAAATTATTTGCACAACACATTTTTTGAATGGGGAACTGATTTAAAAATACTTTAGAAAATATCACCCAAATTTATTACTTTTGCTTAAATGATGCTTAAAGTTATCTAACATCATCTTTAAATAACTGTTGCTATGAAATACTGATTTCCCAGTGATATCAAATGAAATAATAATTTCTCAGCCCAGCTTGCATCAGTGTCTCCTAAAGAGCCTGAAACAGAACAGATGTTCCCAAACCCCAGTACCAAAAAAATTGCTACAGGTGATTTTGCTCTGCAACATTTCAGCTATATGTAAAGATTAGTACAGGAATCTCGTTTTATCCACTGTTTTGCTTTTCACAGTGTCAGTTACACATGGTCTACAATAGTCCAAAAATAGCTGAGTACAATACAATAAGGTATTTTGAGAGGGAGACCACATTCATAACTTTTATTACAGTATATTGTTATAATGTTTCTATTCTATTATCAGTTATTGTTGTTAGTCTGTCACTGTGACTAATTTATAGATTAAGTTTTGTCATAGTATGTATGTATAGGAAAATATGTAGTATATATAGGTGTGGTATTTTCCAAGGTTTCAGGTATCCACCAAGGGGTCTTGGAATGTATTCTGTATGGACAAGGGGGGACTATTGTATATATTATATGAATGATTAATTTCAGTATTTTTAAGCCTATGTCTGATACTGTCTTATTTTTCTTTTGATTGTTTAGATGTCAACAGGATCTATATGTTTGACTGATGTTTGTTCAGAACTCATATTGACTAGCTTTCATTATTATAACTTTTAAGAAAGAAATTCCATGGAATTCATATTTTTTAGATATCATCTGAGATTTCACCAAAATAGAGTGGATACCTTTAAATACAACTTGAAAATCACAATGAGAGAAACCCCAAGAATATCTTTAGAGTTTCTCCATGTGCTATGAGAGTGAAAACCTGACATTACAAAATTGATTAACCTTGCTTTATAGTAGCGGTGGTAGGCATGATAGGATGACCACAAACTTTCAACAAATAACCCAACTGTGAAGATCCTGGTCTCCAGGGAGTAAGAAATAGTTAAGTTTACTGGAGCAATAGCAGGATGATGAAGTGACAAACTATCTCTGATATATTACCCAACAGAGAAAATACATGTTTCAATGGGAGGTTTCTCATTACAGGCAAATGAGATTATAGATCAGTAACAGAGATGTAAATCTATTATTTATCGAAAAACAAAGCCATTGCCTTTCTGAAAGAGAGGTAGTGAAAAATAACATTAAAGAAGAGGAGGATGTTATCTTCAAATACTAAGGTTGAGAGTAAACTTAGTAACATTTCTAAATATTTCCATACTATATATGAAATGATGGCTTGCAAGAAACTGTATATCAGGTAATAAAGGTCAGTGATCTCTGAGAGATAGGGATCATATTTCTCAAACCAGTGATAAAAGAAAGATCACAAAAGCAGAAAGAGAGAATAGACATGTCACACACAGGGAAATAAAAATAAGAATGGAATGGCCTGGATGCACCATCAGGAAGCCCAATGATAAGCCTGCCCCACCCGCTGCCATTGGCACCTGCCATTCAGGGGCCTAAAAACCAGGGCCACCTGGTTTACTGCCATAGCTTTTGGCACCTAAGCATGTCATCTGGAAGCTTGGGAATCGGCCCACTCAGCCTGTCACAGCAGGCACCCATGCATGCTGTCTGGGGGTCTGAAGATAGATCCACCCCACCCACCCCCACTGTCGCGGATACCCCAGTGTGCCATCTGGATGTGTAAGGATTGCCCCCTGCGCCACCCCTCAGTGCAGCCTGCACTCATGTGCACTGTCAGGCAGTGTGAGAACAAGCCTGTCCTACCTGGCACCACTCCTGCTACTCCCTGTGCATGTTGTCTGGGAACCTGGAGATTGGCTCACATGGCCCGCCACCACCAATGCTTACACACATATTCCAGGGGCCTAGGGACTGACCCACCCCATCTGCCACCACTGGCACCTGTGCATGCCTTCCAGAGGCCTGAGGATGGGCCCAGCCAGCCTGCCACCACTACTGCAAGCAACCACTTGTACACCCTACCTGGGGACCTAGGTACCTGCACATGCCACTTGAGAGCCTGAGGGTTGGCCTGCCACTGCTACTGCCACAGCCAATACCATACATGCTGCCTAGGTGCCTGAGGACCTGCCTGCCCACTGCAGCCACTGCTGGCAGCCAACTAAGCCTTCTGAAGGCCCAAAGGTCCGCTCTCCTGGAACCACTCCATCAGTGCCCATGTACACTGCCTAGAGGCCCACAGACAGGCATGCCCAAGGACCAGCCCACCTGGCATCCTAATCCCCAGCAGAGCCTCATCACAGCCTCCACTAAAATTCACAGCCTAAACCACTGAGGAAATCATAGACACCACTGATGCTGAACACAGCCAAGGAAATCATACTGAGACTACACTACTGTGCCAGAGCAGAACCAAAGACAAACTGTCCTACACAACCAGCATTATAGATATTTCTACAGAAAAAAAGTCTTTCCTATGAAAGCCAACTCATAAAATTGGAAGAAGTGACTGTTATGCCAAATGCACAGATATCAAAGGTAAGGACAAATGAAGATAAAAAAGGAAGAAGACATGAGACTTCCAAGGGAACACAATTATTTTCCAGCAACAGCTTCTGAGGTAAAGGAAATTATGAAATATCAGAAAAAGAATCAGAATAAGATACCATTATTATTCTGTTATAATAATAATCTATCTCACTAAAGAAACTCAGTGAGATATAACAGATAAATAATACAAAAAATTAAGAAAATAATTTATGATCTGAAAGAAAAATTCAGTAGAGAGATAGATATCATTTAAAAGAACTGAAACTGTAACTAAAGAATTCAACGAGTGAAATTAAAAATAAAATCAAGACCATCAACAATAGACTAGATTGAGCAGAAGGAAAATTTCAGAACCAGAGGATAGATCACTTGAAATAATCCCATCAGTAAAAAAAAAAAAAAAAAAAAGAATGAAGGGGCCAGGCATGGTGGCTCATGCCTGTAATCCCAGCACTTTGACTTTGGAAGGCTGAGGCATATGCATCTCTTGAGCTCAGGAGTTCAAGATCAGTGTGGGCAACATGGCAAGACCCTGTCTCAAGAAAAGAGAAAAGAAAAGAAAAGAAAGATTATATAATATATATGACACCATAAATCGACCAAATAACCAAGTGTCCTAATTTATGGATATGAACAAAGGCAAATAAAACTTATTTAATGAAATAATAGCTTTCAAACTTCTCAAAGCTTGCAAGAAATATAGACATCCAAATATGGGAAGCTCAAAGATCCCCAAATAAATTCAACCAAAATGGTCTTCTCCAAGTTACATTATAGTAAAATTGTCAAAAGTCAAAGACAAAGAGAAAATTATAAAAACAGCAAAAGAATCAAGTCATTTAAAATGGAATTCCCATTAGAATAACAGCTTATTTCTCAGCAGAAACCATTCAGGCCAGAAGAGAATAAAATGACACTTTCAAAGAGCCAAAAGAAAAAACAAAAATTTCCAGCTAAGATACCAGATCCAGCAAAGCTACCCTTCAAAAATGAAGGAGAAATAAAGTCTTTCGAAAGCAAAAATGGAGAGAATTCATCACCACTAAGCCAGCCCTACAAGAAATGCTTAACAGAGTCCTATATCTGGAAGGAAAGGGACAATAGCTGCCATCATGAAAACACACCAAAGTACAAACAAAGTATAAAACTCACTAGTAGAGCAGACACACAAATGAGAAAACAAGAGCCAAATGTTACAACTACAGAAAACTACCAAACTGCATGATAAACAATAGAGGATAAAGGAACAAAAGATATACAACAACAACAACAACAACAAAGAAAACAAGAAAACAATGAACAAAATGACAGGAATAAGTCCTCACCTATCAATAGTAACCTGGAATGTAAACAAACTAAATTCTTACTTAAAAGATATAATCTGGATAAATTGATAAAAACACATACCACAACTATATGCTGCCTACAAGAAACTCATTTCACCTGAAACACATATAAACTCAAAGTGAAAAGACAGAAAAAGATATGCAGGCAAATAGAAACCAAAAGTGAAAAGAAGTAGCTTTTTTATTATCAAGTACAACAAACTTTACATGAAAAGCTATAAAAAAGAGACAAAGAAGGCCATTATATAATGATAAAGGGATCAATTCTGCAAGGGGACATAACAATTCCAAATATATATGCATCCAGATATATAAAGCAAATATTATTATCTCTAAAGGAAGAGACAGACTCTAACACAATAATAGTTGGCAAGTTCAACACCCCTATCTCAGTATTGGACAGATCGGCTAGACAGAAAACCAACAAAATAAACATTGGATTTAAACTTCACTTTTAGAGCAAATGAACTTAATGAACATTTACATGGCCAGAGCATCATATCAAATAGCTACAGAATACACACTCTTCTTGTCAGCACATGGAATATTCTCCATGATAGACCATATGTTAGGCCACAGAACATGTCTTGACAAATTTTAAAAAACTGAAAGCATATCAGGTATCTTCCAGAACACAATGAAATAAAACTAAAAATGCAGTAAGGAGAGAAACTTTGGAAATTTTACAAATATATGGAAATTAAACAACATGCTCCTGAATGACCACTGAGTCAATGAAAAAATGAAGAAGAAAATTTTTTAAAAACTACTTGAAGCAAATGAAATAGAAACACGACATACCAAAACCCATGAGATACAGTAGTGCTAAGAAGGAAGTTTATAGCACTAAACACCTACATCATAAATGTAGAAAGATTTCAAATAACAACCTAATGACACACCTCAAAGAACTAGAAAATCAAGAAAAAGCCAAACCTAAAACTAGTAGAAAGAAACAAACAATAAAGATCAGAGAAAAACTAAACAAAATAGGGACTAAAAAAAAAAAAAATTACAAAAGATCAATGAAATGAAAAGTTGGCTTTTTGAAAAGAAAAACAAAATTGATAAACTACTAGTTAGAATGACTAAGAAAAAAAGGAGAGAAACCCAAATAAATAAAATCAGACATAAAAATGAGACATTTTAACTGATGCCACAGAACTATGACGGATCGTCAGAGACTATTATGAACAATCATACACTAACAATTTGAAAAGCCTAGAAGAAATGGATAAATTCCTAAGCACATACAACCAACAAGATTGAACTAGAAAGAAATAGAAATCCTGAACAGACCAGTAACAAGTAATGAGACTGAATCAGAAATCTCCCAACAAAGAAAAGCCTAGGACCAGATAGCATTACCGTTGAATTTCACCAAACTTTTAAAGAAGAACTAACACCAATTCTCAAACTATTTCCAAAAATTGAAGAGGAGGGAATTCTTCCTAGTTCGTTCTACCAGGACAGCATTGCCCTGATACCACAACCAAACAGGACACAACAACAACAATAACAACAAAAAACTATACACTGATATTCCTAATACAAAAATCCCTAATAAAATATTAGCAAAGTCAATCTAATAACACATCTAAAAAATAACAGGCCATGATCAAGTGTGATTTATCCCACAGATGCAAGGATGGTTCCAACATATAAAAATAAAAAAAAAATACATCGATAGAAGAACAAAAACCACATGATCATCTCAATAGTTGCAGAAAAGGCATTTGATAAAATACAACATCCGTCTGAACAAATTAGGCATAGAAGCAATACACCTCAACATAATAAAGGCCACGTATGACAAACGCACAGCTAACATCATAGTGAGTGGGGAAAAGCAGAAAGCCTTTCCTCTAAGAGCTGAAATAAGACAAAGGTGTTTGCTTTCACTGCTCTTGTTTAACATAGTATTGGAGGTCCAAGCCAGAGCAAAAGGGCAAGAAAAAGAAATAAAAGACACCCAAATTGGAAAAAAGGAAGTCAAATTGCCCTGTTTGCAGATAACAGGATCTTATATAGAAAAAAATCTAAAGACTCTACCAGAAAACTTTTAGACTTGATAAACAAATTCAGTAAAGTTACAGGATACAAAATCAACATGCAAAAATCAGTACCATTTCTATACACCACAGCAAACTAGCTGGAAAGAGATCAAGAAAGTAATCCTGTTTACAATAGCTACAAAAAAAAAAACCCTAAGAATAAATTTAGCCAAGAAGGTGAAAGAGGAAAATTGGAACAAAGAAGAAATGTGAAAAATAGAAAACATACAGCAAGATGATAGACCTAAATCTAATCATAGCAATAATCACATTAAATAGAAATACTCCCAATTAAATGCCAAAGAATTTCAGCTTGGATAAAAAAGTAAGAGCCAGTTATGTGGTAACTTCAATAAATACACTTCAAATATAAAGACACAAATAGGTTAAAAGCAAATGAGTGGAAAATGGTATGTCATTCTAATAAAAAGGACAATAAAAAAGAGCCGAAGTGCCTATCCGTGTGAATAACAAAGCAGATTTCAGGCCAAAGAATATTCTCAATGATAAAGGTGATCATTTCATAATTATAAAGAACTCAATTCATTAAGAGAACATAATAATCTAAATGTTCATTCCCCTAGTTACAGAACTTTAAAATCCACTAAACAAAACCCAACAGAATTTTTAAAAGATAATAGGAAAATCCACAATTCCATCAGAGGCTTTGTTAGTCCTCCCTCAGTAATTAATAGGACAAGTAGAGAGGACAAGCAGAGAGAACAGCAAGGATACAGAAGATCTGAACAATGGTATGAAGCAACTTGATCTAAATGACATTTCTAGACTCCCTGCAACAATAGCAAAATATACACCTTTGCAAGTGGGAGGCTGAGGCGGGTGGATCACGAGGTCAGGA
This sequence comes from Macaca thibetana thibetana, assembly GCF_024542745.1. NCBI lineage: Eukaryota > Metazoa > Chordata > Mammalia > Primates > Cercopithecidae > Macaca > Macaca thibetana. The sequence goes on along the minus strand of NC_065585.1, from coordinate 83,144,442 downwards.
GTTCAAGACCAGCCTGGCCAACATGGTAAAACCTCGTCTCTACTAAAAATACAAAAATTAGCCAGGTGTGGTGGCGAGTGCCTGTAATCTCAGCTACTCAGGAGACTGAGGTAGATGATTGTTTGAACCCGGGAGAACAGATGTTGCAGTGAGCTTAGACCATGCCAGTGCACTCCAGCCTGGGCGACAGAGTGAGACTCCCTCTCAAAATAAAAAGGAAAAAGAAAAAAAGAAAAAAAAAACTCAAAAAGGAACAACAAATTAAATGTAAAGGAAGTGGAAGAAAGGAAATAATAAAGATCAAGGTACACATTGATAACTTAGAAAGCAAGAAAATACCAGAGAAAGATAATAACAATAAAGCTGATTTTGAGAGAAGATAACTAAAATCGATACTCCACCAGACTGATTAAGAAAAAGAGAGAGAAGACACAAATAAACATAAATAGCCAACATCACGAATGAGTCAGGTGATATCATTGCAGATTCTATAATTATTAAACAAATAATAAATATTATAAATAATGTTAGGTCAATTAACTCAACAAATTAGATGAAATCAACACAATTCTTGAAAGACACAAACTACCCCCAAGGTTACTCAAGAATAAACAACCTGCATATCCTATATCAGTCAAATAAATAAAGTTTATGGTTAAAAACTTTCCAAACACAAAATAATAGGCCCAGTCATCTACACTAGTGAATTCTACCAAACATTCAACAAAGAAATAATACATAAATTCTTAAAGAGAAGGAGTTGTTTCCCATCTCCTTCTGTGAGGTCTGCATTATTATGAAACCAAAATCAGATAAAGATACTTCATGAAAACAAAACTACTAACTGGTATCCCTCATGAACACAGATGTAAAAAATTTTTTATCAAAATATTAGCAAATCCAATCCAACAAGATACATAAGGAATAATGCATCATGAGTTTTATCTCAGAAATGTATTAATGTATAGTTGTTTTAACATCTGGAATCAATCAGTGCAATTTATATTATACATAAAAATGAAAAAAAAAACATATGATCATAGGATCATTTCATTAGACATTAAAACAGCCTTTGGCTAAATCTAAAACCAATTTCTGAAAAAAAACTTGAAGCGGTGTAGACATAGAAAGAAACTTGCTCAATCTGATAATGAGCATCTATGAAAAATCTAAAGCTAACATAATACTAAATGGTAACAGACTGAATTCTACCCTCTCTTACCCCCAAAATCAGGAAAAAGACAAAGACGTCCATGCATAACTTCTCGGCATTTTACTGGAGGTTCCAGCCACTGAATCTGGGAAATGTAAACTAATGCGTAGGGACCTTAAGCGGATCAGTGGCTCCCAGGGTTGGAGAGGGGCACAGAGGAAGAACATCCAGGAGAGGTTACAGAGCAGCACCAGGAAACTTGGGATCACTGGATATGGTCATTATATGATTGTGGTGAGGGTTTTACAGTTTCATACGTGTCAAAACTTATCAAACTGTATGCTTTAGGTGAAGTCTATTGTATATTAACTATATCTCAGTGAAGTTGTTATAATAAACATATAAAAATATAACCACAATACTGTTACAATATCTAAAAAGAAATTCATGGCTGGGCGCTGTGGCTCATGCCTGTAATCCAAGCACTTTGGGAGGCAAAGATGGGCAGATCACTTGGGGTCAGGAGTTCGAGACCAATCTGGTCAACATGGTGAAACCCCATCTTTACTAAAAATGCAAAAATTAGTTGGGTATGGTGGTCGGTGCCTATAATCTCAGCTACTTGGGAGGGTGTGGCAGGATAATTGCTTGAGCCTGGAAGGTGGAGGTTGAGCCGAGATTGCACCACTGCACTTCAGCCTAGGTAACAGAGACTCCATCTCAAAAAAAAAAAAAAGAAAAAAAAGAAATTTGCAATAATTTCTGAATATCATAGTTGGATACTGTCACTGAATAATCAGTGTTTACATTTCCCTGATTGTCTTAAAAAATTGTATTTTTAGAGTTTGTTAATTTGAAATGGGACCTACACAAGGTCCAAAGACAGCAATTGGTTTTGTGTGAAACAAACGAATCAGAACTTCCTGCAGAATCTCGTAAGATATTAATGTCCATTCTTGTCTATTAAGAAATACTGAATAGAAAAGAGCCAAAATCATTTTAGGACATCCATAACTACTGCTACACAGAAAAAAAAATCCAATCTGGAATATGACAATCTGCCCTGACCTATTTGTCTAAATTTCTCCATTGCATTAGTTTGCTTATTGGATTCTCCAGAACACGATGTGTGACTGTTTTCAAACCATTTTGACATGTATTTATTGAGTGCCTCACAGGTATTATGCTAACTAGTGTGGGGACACAAAGATAAACAAGACAATCCCTATCCCCAAGTCCTTCACACATTAGAAAGTGGTAGGTGGGAAGTAAATTAATGACTAGAATGAAAGATTGAAAATGATCATGCAAAGTAAGAATTACAAAGTGCTCTGGGAACAGAAAGAAGCAAAGGATTACCACTAATTGGAAAAACAAGGAAAGAACTAAGGAATGACAGAACATTAGAACTGACTCTTGAGGCACAGATCTAATTTGGAATGAGGTAGACAGTGAAAAATATTTCAGGTAAAGGGGAAAGTATGTACGTATAAATGTGAAAAGGCATTTTCAGGGATTTGTGAAAAATCTCGTGGAATTCTATAAAGTACAGGGACATGGATATTAGGGCCAAGGCTACACAGGTGGCTTACAGCCAAATTATGGGGTGCCTTGAACAAAATTCTGAATTTTGACTTTGCTCCACAGACAATGTGGTATTACTGATGGCTTCAATGAGTGAATGTATGAATCCTGTCTTTCAAGAACTTTCTCTTGTGGTAGGTACGTATATGCAGAAGGGCGAAAACTAGAGGCCAGAAGACTCCCTGGATGTGATACACAAGCCTGAGATGTCACAGGGCTGAGGCAATGGTAGGGCAGAAAGAGAGAGAAATGGTGAAATTCCTGGCTAAACTAAATGGTTAAATTTTAGGGGGGGGAAGACTTAAAAATAAAACTCAGGAAAATTTCGATTTAAAAATATCAAAGAAAAAATTAAAAATTATAATTTCTTATCAGTAACACTGACATTCAGCTAAATCAATTTCACTTGAATAAAAATACATGAATTATTTTTATTACATTTACAGATGATCAGGTTTTTTAATATAATGTACTACCGAGCATACTGTCACTTAGAAGGAGGTGACATTCCAACACATCGCAGATTATTGTCAGCCCAAAAGATGTGATATATGTTGTGATCTCTTTTATGAATAATGTGCAGTTTATTTTTATGCAACAGCACACCACATGTTTTGGTTGTTAACAGATGGCAAACTCTTTTTACCACGGTTTTAAACTTGAACACTGGGAATGAAAACTATTTATACAGTAAACACTTTAGCGGATCCTATCTTTGGACAAGTTTAATTAAAGAATGAGAGACCAATTGCACAATCAAGCAGACTCAGGGGAGGAAGCAGGAACTTGCTTCTTTGCTGAATACATTATTTTTTCCCAGCAATTTAAAGCATACATGGAAATTAATGGCACTATTGAATTTTATAATAAATCCCTTAAGCATTTAGCTTTTTTTGTTAGCTGTCTCCAAACTCAGTGTTAATAAAGCTGTAACACTCAAGGTAGAAGGAAAGCATAACTTACTCTTTAATGAGATGCCACTACAAGCATTCCTCAAATAGCTTTCCAATATTCTCATACCTTATTCAACTTGTAGATTTTCATTTTTCACATATAAACACCTCCTAGAAAAACATCCCTGAAGAACCACCACCCTTCTCTTGCACTTAAAGACACTAGAATGTCATGTGGATAAAGTGTATCACACTCATTAAGAGCCTCTTAGAAAAGGAACATACACAAGAAATATCACATTACTCTTCTATTGCATTTGGACTTAGAGATAACATGCATTTTATACAAAGTGATCATTGGAGGGAAAGTAATGATAAGAGTTGCTCATATCTGTATAGCATGACATCAGTGACAAAGCCAAATGGCCATCTGACCTGCACGAAAAATGCAGGAGTGCAAGTAGAATTATCTCCATGTTTTACACATGGGAAAAAAAGCTCAGAGAGGCCAGGAGACTTGTTCAAGATGAAACAGCAAATAAGAATTGGTAAAGCTGATTAAAACTCCTAGTCAAGAACCCTTTCTACTGTACTGCAAGAATTTTCTAGAATAAGTGATTTCACACTAGTAGGAGAAATTCATACGGCTATAAGGAAACTACTCACTGATAAAATGATAATAATGGCTACTCAAAAGCTGAAGCAGGCAAAAGAATAGGGCTCACAAGAGCCTTGACCTCCAACACCACATTCAGTCACACACTTTAATCTAAAAACAAAACAGATCAAACCCCAAACTCAGACTGACCAAGAATGGAAACCTCTTGTGTATTTCCATGACACTAGTACCAATGCACTAAGTGTGTTTGATACTATTAATCTAAAAGGCAATTTAAAATATTCCTCGTTTTTCTTTCTAGCAAGTCTCTTCACTTGTATTTCATAATCACAGAGAAATACTCCAGTAAGAGCATTGTCAAGCTATTATCATACTTCTCAGGGGGTAAAAGACAATCCGCCTTTGGCCTCCTTCCTCAGAAGGCACAGAGGTATGCAATTAATGGCGCAACAACACATACCCTGCTGGGTCCTATACTGCTTGACTCTTAGGACTGTCTGGAAGTGCCATGAAAAAATATACTGCAGAGAATGCACATGTATGCTCACAGCACCAGTTAAAAAGCAAAGATACAGTATGAATCAAAGTGACAAGGCCCAGAAATTAAATGCTCACCCAAGTTCATTGGTTTTATGTTGAAGCTATAATTTGCAATTAATGCTACTTCCACCCTATGACTAGCTGAATGACATTAGTAATAACATCACTAATATGATGATATAAATGCACAAAGAAGTCAGTGATCCTTGGGGGAGAGGAGCCAAATTTCAATGAAACATAAAAATCAAGGTTATTACCTGAAACATAACTTTATCAAACCTTAACTTTTATGTAAAGGGTATCAATTAAAGGCATCACACTGTATAAATAGATTTTATTCACTTTTATTTCAAGTTTAAAGTGTGCTTCACACAACTTTAATCAAGTTGATATTTTAATTGTGGTAGCTGGCCCACCCCAAAGCCTTCAGATAAATAATATATACATATAATCGTAGATTAGGTTTTAATTAAATCTGTTACTTTAATTTCATTAAATTATTATGAAACAGGAATGGGACAAAGAGGAGAAGGCATCATCAATGTACTGATATAGCAAAAGAGTAAAAGTCATTAGATATTAGAAAAAAATGAATTATGATAATTTTCCCAAAAAGTAGTGGTATCAAGGATTTTTAAGACAAGACTCTAATCTAATCTATATAGAGCGCATAGCCCATGATACCTGAGTAAGTACTGCTCTTGGAGTACTGCTGGGCTTGCTGTGAGCAGAAACACCTGTGATATTTTTTCCACATCAACTTATCACACTTCAGTATCTGAGTTCACAGGGCTCTTGCATGGGTGCAACCCTCACTCACTATTTGAGGACCAGCTCAAATGTCATCGCTCCATGAAGACTCCGGTTGCTTTCCATCTCCTGCCAGCAGTGTGTCATTTCCTCCTGGTGTTCCTACAGCATTTCGTTCATAGTCTCTACCTCTTTACATTGTAGAGTACTACTTGCTTTGCTTTCAGAGGGCTCCACAGAGCATAGCACATAAAAGGAGCCCAAATATTTTGCAAATTAATACATCATCCTTCTTAGCTAGAAGCTGTTATCTTCTTTATTCAGTTCCCCCTTCCATTCTTTAAGAAGGATCAACATGTCAAGGGATGGCTGAAGTCCCAGGACATGGTGCAAGCCGCCTGGCCTTCACCAGACACAAATGAATCCCCTGTAAATGAAAGTGTGTCGGAATATATATAATTCTTTCTCCTACTCCGTTCATCCATGCACGCTGACTTTTAAAAATGAACCCAAAGGCAAAAATCAGTGTTCTCTGATTCTACCATGACCAACTCAACAAACATATTTATAGTTTGAAATGAGTTTAGAATTCACAACATAAATTGCTATATATTCACCTTAAGTGGTTAGCATATCTAGTAGTAAATAATTTAGGAGAGGAACCATGAAAGAAGTACCGTTATGCCCTCAGTAATGTTTTCTTATTACGTTAATAAGAGTGAAAGGAAAAAACAACAACATTCTTTCTGGCATGAGAGACCCATGACTGGGTCTATGGCAATGTCCCAGGAAATGCTGAGTACCTTCTGAGTACAAAGCACAGCTAAGTCCCTTCGCAGAAAGTGAACCAATGAAGTGGAATGCATCTGCCATTTATTATTAGGGTTATGTTTTTCCTCAAACATCTTCATCCTATATAGCAATATTTCTTCAGTAAATGACATGTCCCCACATACATGATGAGGACTTAATTAGTTGCTTCAAATAGTTAAGCAGCAAAAATCTCAAAGAGGATAGTGTCTGCCCTCAGCTGCTCAAATGAGGGTGGAGAATGAGGACAGCAATAGGGAGGAGGATGGGGGACTTGAGCCAATGGTCAAGCGGGTCTCTCCAGTCCAAGGTCAGAGGCAGTTGCTGTCTTTCCCAGGCAACACATTTGCAGCACTGGGAAAGGCTCACCTTTCTTCCAGCACTTGCTGGCATCAATGCAGTAGTAACTGATGGCATCAGAAAAAGCTAGACCTTTGAAAACATCATTGATAAAAATCTTGTTCTTTCATATCTGAAGTTTGAGCACATGTAGTGGCAACTGAGAATTTGTTAAAATTAGTCTTTTAGTCCTGATTCAAATTTGCACGGTTTGGTAAAGGAATGGAGCTGAGTGAGGTGAGAGTCTGCCGACGAGACAGAACGTGGGCCATGAGATGAAAAGGGTCTACGCCAGAATTCAGACTGGAACAGCTGCCTCGACTGTCAAGCCCAGTATTCTGTCCACACCATGAGAAGGAAGTAAGGTTTCCTCAGCTCCTCAGTACAGCTAGGTTTGCTTACCATTTGTGGCTCATATGGTTATCTTTAAAATAGCTGTTTAATAAACTTACGATTTTTTTTTCATACTACAGGTTCAGCTTTTCTCAAACAATCCTTTGGTTGGCATTATATTTTATTTAAAAACCCCTTCAAATGGGATTCAAATATTGTCAAAAAATGATTTCTGAATCAGGTGATGCCAATAACAATTTTTAGTTAAGATGGGCCTGGTACACAGACCAGACTGACTAGGTCAGCAGCGCATGTTAACTAACACTTCTCAGCCATGACTACACATGAGAATTATCACACCTAGAGCAATGAAATCAGAATAGTTGAGGGTGGGACCCAGGCACTGTCTGAACTCTGCTCCATGTGATTCTAATGCGCTTTCTTCTTCCTCTTCATCCACTGGGATCCATCCTGCAGTCCTTTGATGTCACTGTGCCTGGCCAGCAGTGACACAGAGCTGGGTGAGACTAGCAGGCAGGTAGGGGTGGGAAATGCTACGGTATACAGTGTGCCTAAGGAGAACCTAGTTTTGTTTGGGTGCATTACTGGTTTCAATAGCAGTTAATTATCTATATATTAGCTTCAGGTGTTCCAGATGGAGGGCGAGGAGGAAAAGGGAAGGTTGGATAAAAGCATTATGGCAGGTGATACACCACGAGTGCGGCTGCTCTCCTGGCACTGAGCTCATGCCCTGCTACCTTCATCCTGGACCAGCTCCTAACGACGTGGCAGGGCTAGCGACGGGGCTCTCTGTGCTATTCCAGTACTTCTGAGGATCCAATGCTACCCCTCCACGTGGAAATCCTGCTTTCTGTCAGCGAACATCCTCTGCTGGCAGCTTTACTTGTGGTCTGTTCCAGAATCCCTGTGAGGCTGGGTTTCTCCATATTTCTGAGATAGATTTGCCTGCTGCCTCCTGCATGGCCTCCAGACACTGCCTGTGGGAGATGCCTAATCTTCGTTCCACGCTCACCCACCTCTCTGTCACTGCTGACCAGGCATGGTAGCAGCAAAGGACTGTGGGATGGATCCCAGTGGATGAAGAGGAAGAAGAAAGAGCATTGCAGCAAAGAGGAAAGGCATGACTGACATTCATGGTATTAAGGAAAGGTGGTAGACTGGCTTCCCAGGCAGGATGTAATAAAATCACTCAAAATAAAACAGAATTTGATTTATTTTCACCATTACTAATATTTTCCTATTGTCAATATATATTTGATTTTTAAGTGAAAAAACATAAAAAATATGGCAGGAACTACCGCTCTAAATGCCACTGGACCTACCATTATATTAGAAGAATGAAAAGTGCTATAGGGAAGAGGTCTACAGGGCTCACACTAAGGTAATTTTCAGTAATGCATTTTTCAAACTAAGGTAGCCGCCAATTTGAAGTTTAAATAAATGAATATATTCAACAACTCACAGCACTGTCTTTTTATGGCACATTTTTTGAAAGCTTAATTTTAAGTGAATTTAGGCATATGTGGTTAAAGTTAATCTTTAATTTGCCTCAGTATGCAAATAGACAATGTGTTCATAAACAATGAAGTGGATTGCTTGATTTGAAAGAGAGTCACATCTTCCATCATTAAAAAAATTTACAATCCTAACAATCATTTTAAAACATACCAGTACCTAATTTTTTTTTCCTTAAGAAACATATTTTACTTTCCTGCTCACATTGTCACAAGCATTATATAAATTAGCTTTGTAAAATGTGGAGTGCTCCATGGGCAGCAGTAGAATGGGATTTTAATGATAATGAGGAATTTGCTATTATTGTCCTGTGGTGTGTTTGACTGAAGATGCACTCTGGTGAAAACAGGTGTCCTAAATTATCACATGTACTACACTATGGTTAGAAATCATGAAATGAAAAATAAAAACAAAGAGAATGTGTATTTCAACACAGCTAAAAAGCTCTACTATATTTGCTAAGACTGGTGATATATGCTGAGCTTATTTCAATCACTAAAATTGCCATAATTAAACTTCTCTCTAAATCAGGCTTGTATGAGAGTCAGAAATCTTGTATAATTAACTTATCTGTGGAAGTAATCAGACAATAACTGCTGGTATATTTTAGGAACCACTAAAACTACTGTAGCTGTTGAATGTAATGACTATAATAAATCTTTAAGAGCAGTTATCTCATAACCACTTTTCACAGCTGCAAGGGTGGACGGGAGACAGTTTTTTCAAAGCTTTTCCTTCAGTTGGTTTAATTATGGTATTGCTACATTGCTCTTCTACAACATGGAAAAATTACTAGGCCTAGTGGTTAGCTGGAACTGAACCACCAGCCTGTGCTGCAACATCTAGGCAGGTTGTTGTCAATGAGGAATACCTAGTGTTTCAGGACTGCTAAAGACAAGGCTAAAGCTTCTCCAGTGGGCAACAAAAAGACAAAGACAGCTCTAACTAGGCTAACCATGCACTAACTAAGTTCAAGACAGTGATGGCTTGATCAAGCCCATGTGCATCAGTGGAACGGACCCTCAGAGACTGAATGATTGCAACTTCATGACAGGTGTCTTTGCAGCCAGGCACTACAGTTCTCATCTCAATAAGATGGATGAATAAATTTTTAAAGGAAAGGACCACACTTCATACTTCCCAAGCTCACAAGCCAAAGCCATCCCTCGATTACTTACTTTCCACCTTCATGGATAGCCCCAGGGAATCTGGTGAAAAAGCTAGCAGAAACTTGAGGGGGATGGATTAGCTATAATGACTTCAAAAGCAAATCATCCCCAACTTCAGCACCTTACAACAGCCATAAACATTTATTCTATTTCACAAGTTTTTTGCTATATGGACGCAGCTTCTTGTATACCCTCATAATGTAGCAGCTGGTTTCCTCCAGAGTGAGCGATTAAAAGGGATTATCATAAAAGCTGCAACATCTTTTATGAGTTAGCCTTGGAAGTCACACTCTGTCACTTCTGCAATATTCTTTTGGCCACACAGGTCAGCTTTATTCAATAGACAGAAAACTACACAGAGGCATGAATACCAGGAGGCAGGAATCACTGGGGGTTGCCTTCGAGGCTGACTACTATATAAATCTATCCCCAGAAAGAGCAGCTTCTGATGAAATGTACAAGTTTGTTATGTTTTCTTGAGTGCATTTCCCCATACAGGAGATAGAAGTCCTACTGGCTTGAGGTGTAAGAGGGCAGAACTTGGGGTTGGCCAGGCAACTGAAATTTAGATAGTGAATCCCAGAAGCAAGGGAAAATTCCAGAAGCAAGTCTCAAAATCTGAGTATGAATTCTACTCAAATCTTTGGCAAACAAATAAACTCTGAAGGCACAAGACACCTCCAACCTTGCTGACCAGACTTTAAACACAGCAATTAAAAGCTAAAACTCCTGAGCAGAGATATTAGCTGCTTTACACTGTTGGAGAGCCAGATTTTTCAATTTGAGTCCAGCCAAGTTAACTGTCTACTACACACCAACAGTCCTTAGAAAGAACAAAACAAATTCCAAAGTTGATATAACAAATTATATACACCAAAATTACTAGATATGCAAAAACATAGGAATCACCTGACCCAGTTTTCAACCAAAAATTACTAGATATGCAAAAAAATAGGAATCACCTGACCCAGTCTCAGAAAAAAAAAAAGGAGTCAACTGCAGCTGCCTGCCATTGTGCCCAAATATTGGGTTTATTAGAAAAATACTTCAAATTGTTGATTATAGATAAGTACAAAGAATTAAATAAAAACATAGTATTAATGAGTAAACAGACATGGAATCTTCATAGTGAAATGGAAACTACAAAAAAGAAGCAGTTGGAGATCTAAGTTGGAAAGAACAGCTAAAATGAAAACTTTACTAGATGAGCTCAACACAGATTTGAAATGGCAGAAGAGTCACTGAACTTGAAGACAGAATAATAGAAATGCAATCCAAGGGGAAAAATGATTAAGAAATGAACAAAGTTTTCTCTTTTTTTTGAGCCAGAGTCTTGCTCTGTCACCTAGGCTTGAGGGCAGTGGTGTGATTTCAGCTCATGGCAACCTCTGCCTTCAGGGCTCAAGTGATCCTCCCACCTCAGCCTCCCAGGTAATTGGGATTACAGGCACACACCACCACCTGGCTAATTTTTGTATTTTTAGTGGAGAAGGGATTTCACCACATTGGCCAGGCTAGTCTTGAACTCCTGACCTCAAGTAATCCACCCACCTCGGCCTCCCAAATTACTGGGATAACAGGCATAAGCCATCGTGCCAGGCCTAAAAATAAACCAAGTTTCATAGACCTGTGGGACATTTTCAAGCAGTCTAATATACATGTAATTATAGTCACGAAAGTAGGGGAGAAAGAGGATTAAAAAAATGAAGAAATGGAGCTGAAAAATGTTTAACTCATAAGATTGATGGGTAAGGCTTAAACAAGAACCCATCTGAAAATAACTTGAAATGTAGCAAATATGTTAGTAAACACTTAGAGTTAATTCATACTTTGACTTTTCTGTTTATAACTCTTCCTGCCCACCATTCAGGCTATTTGCATCTTATAATATCACTATCAGATGAAGGGGCAAGAATGAAAGGGAACGAGGTTAGTCACATTTTTTTTCATACTACAACTATTTAGTCAGCACCCCCTATCTATGGTTAAGTACCACTAGAATAGTGTGATAATTAATTATATTTGTCAACTTGGCTAAGCCATGGTACCCAGATATTTGGTTGAACATGTCTGGATATTGCTGAGAAAGTATTTTTAGGTGAGATTAACATTTAAATCAGTAGACTTTGAGTAAAGCAGATTACTCTCCATAATATGAGTAGGCCTGATCCAATTAGATGAAGGCCTTAAGAAAAAGTCTTATCTCCTTCCAAGGAAAAGCAATTCTGCCTCTAGACTCAAGCTGCAACATCAACTCTTTTCTGCAGATGCCAGTTTCTATAATCACATGAGCCAATTCCTTATAATAAATCTCTATCTGTATCTATTTCTATATCTATACACATACACACATCCTATTCATTTTGTTTCTCTGGAGAACTCTATAAACTCTCATTAGTTTAAGGGCAGAAGGGTCAGTCATGGTTCCTATTCTTTATAAGCTTTTTGTCTAGAAATTAAAAGGAAAATTCAAAATATGTGGTAATAAAAAATCTGTAAGCACAAGGCATCTTGGGAACAAAAAGAGAAACACACTCTCTGGTCTGGGGTAGGAGATGGGAGTGCAGTCAGAGAAGGCTTCCTGAAAGATAGAACATCTAAGCTCAGTTTTAATAAATGGATTGATAAAAGGGAAGTGGAGCGATTAGGAAGAGCATTTTGAACACAGGGAAGCCATAAGCGGGGGCTATCTCCTGAGATGCGTCATGTGCTGCACTAAGAAGTTTATTTTTTATCATCAAAGCAATAGAGAACTTTGTTCAAATATGTTATATACAGTTGTAAGAATCACAAGGAAAACTTCATTGAAGATTTTTTAAGTAAGAAAACTTCTGAATGACACTTGATTATTAACTATGTCTGTTATGTTCTTTATGATCACAGAAAACTAAGAACTATCCATATGAAGTGCCAGTTGCACCAAGCTGATTTACTGGCTGTAATACAGCCATCTCCACCTTTTTGTAAGTTGCTTTGCAGATGTGATTTCTGTTAGTGTAAATGTGATTTGTTTTCTAGCGCCATCTGGTGTTTTGTTAGGGCACTGATTATGACTTTTTAAAAAAATACATAGAGTACCCAGGAAATCTTTAAATGTTTTAAAGACATGTAAATACTGTTTACACATATTCTTAATTGTAATGAATAATTTAATAAGATATTAAGTATAAGTTTAAATAAAAAAGTTCAGGAAAATCCCACAATACAAATACAATTTTATCTAACACCCACCCACCTACGTGCACACATGGATACATACAAGCAAAAACACATTTCCTTTGCTCTTCAAATTTCTTTAAAGGCTCACAAATCCCAACTGATAACTGATCTTTGATAATATACTAAATCAGGAACATATTGCACATTTTTGTGTTCGGTGAATTTGTCAAAGCATCACTTTTCAGGTTAGCGTGAATTCTTTTTTCTTGAGTCAGGATCTTGCTCTGTTGCCCAGACTGGAGTGCAGTGGCGTGATCATAGCTCACTGCAGCACTGATCCTCCTACCTCAGACGCCTGAGTAGCTGGGACTATAGGTGCATGCTACCATTCCTGGCTAAGTGTTGGGTTTTTGTTGTTGTTGTTTGTTGAGACAGTATCTCACTATATTGCCCAGGCTGGTCTCAAACTCCTGGCCTCAAGCGATCCTCCCCTGGCCTTCCAAAGTGCTGAGATTATAGGCATTAGCCACTGTGACTGGCCATAGATCTATATTTGACCTCTTTCACTCCATTATCCCACCCATTATCAAACCCTACTAACTTTATATCCAAATATATGTAGAATTTAACCAGCACTTACCACCTCTACTCTACATTGTAATCCCGGTCATCATCATGTCTTGCCTGGACCACTGCAATAGTCTCCTAATTGGTTTCCCTGCTTCCAATCTTGCACCCCTATAGCTCGAATGAGCCTTTGAAAACATAATGCAATCATATCCATCTTCTGCCCAGAATCTCCCAATGGCCATCTCACTGGAGATAATACACAAGTTCTTACTTTTTTCTTCGAAGGCCTATGTGATTTGAACCCTTGACTACTCTGGTATCATGCACTCCTACACTCTCCTCTCACACATTCTTTGCCAACAATCGCCTCCTTGTTAAGCCTCAAGCATGCTAAGCACACATGCCTTAAGGACTATGAAAATGCTCCCCAAGTCTCAGAACTCTTCTCCCAGACAGTGGTGCAGCTCAGGCCCTTGCCTCTTCAAATCTCTGCTTAAAAGTCACCATCCAAGAGGCCTATTACACAGCAACACCTCCTGCTCATTCTGTTTTCTTTTCCTGCCTTATATTCCTTTTCACACTTAACACTGCCTGTTATATTTTAATTTTTTTAAAACTACATATCTAGCCCACTCTCTTCCCTATACACACCGAAATGCAAGTACAATGAGAGCTGTGACTGTTTTATTGACTGTTTCGGGCCCAGTGCCTAAAACAGAGCCTGGACATCGTAAGTACTCACTATGTACTCAATAAATGGATGAACGCAAATGACTGTTTGAATTTGACATCTAACAAGCCATTTTTGTATTGGATTATTTTGTGGTTCACACATTTTGTGACCGTGGCTATGGAATATGTGGGAAAAGATGACATCCAGTGGGGAGAAACTGATATCGCAATTTTATCTAAAACATAAAAACAGTCTGATTTGACTTTTAAGTAACAGATGTCTGCAAATGAGGGCCTATTTTGCCTTAAAACATTTCAATTTCTGTTATTATGAAACTAAAGTCTGATGAGTGAAGGACATTCCATTTTTTTACTACATATTCCAGATACGTAATGTTTCCCTTTCCCTTTTCCCTACCATATAACAGTACCATATGAATCGATTTGGTAAAAAATACATGGAATTTACACAGCTCACAATTTGCTCCAACAGATTTTTAATAAATCTGTGATAACATTGATTCATTATTTATTTTAATTCTGTCTATTCCTGCATTTCCCCCTTAATAAAATACTTTAGTTACAAACATATTTTGGTTGGTACTGATCTAAAGTGCTAATTTTAAATGGGGGGAGAGTGACAAACCAGTCAACAGAAGCTGTTGCAATGATTCTCCTTGCAGGTTCCAGAGGTCCCAGCCCCTACACTCCCCTGGCAAACCCCCTTTAGGATCAGAGTCCCTGGAGGTCAGACCTGTGCACCGAGGATACCTGGCAGTGCAGGGGAAGGTACGGGCTGCTAAGGCTGGAATGGGGGGTCTGGAGCATGAGGGGCAGAGATGTGAGGAGCTCACAACTGCAACCATCCTGTGAGCAGCAGATTTGGGGAGGGTTTGCAAGTGTTCCTGTTTTTCTGCAACAAGCCATGCCCACCATTCGGACTCCCCGTCCCTCCCTTTGTAAGAATGCATTACAGTGGACCTCCCAGAAGCAAACCAGTCAATGTGTAAATGAGAAAGGGCTCTGTTTGGTACAGAGATGTGCATGGGCTGGGTAGTGTCCACAGCATGAAAAAAATGTCCAGACTTCCACCATGGTCTAGTCTTTGACTTTCTCTAACTGCATCTTATACACTCTAGGCTTGTTCAGGTGCTCCAGCTTCTTGGGCCCTTCTCTCCTGTCTCAGGACTTTTGCACAAACTGTTCCTCTGCTCAGAGTGCTTAGGTTTCCCTAACCTCCTGGGACGCCTTCTTCCCTGACTCACAGCCCCTTCTGCCTACGGCATGCTCTCCTGCTTTGTTTCCTCAGAACTCTTACCACAATTTCAGTCTGTGTGTGTACTGCTGGTCTCCCTATTGGGATGTGAGCTCCCTGAAACAGGAACCTGGTCTGTCTTGCTCTCACCTGCAACCACTTGTCTAGAACAACACCTGGCATGTAGTTGGCACCAAATATTTAAGGGGATGGAGTGTGTTTTGAGGGGCAAAGATCAGGAGTCAGTTTTAGACTTGTTAAGTTTGAAGTGATTATTACACATCCAACACGTTGAAGTTATCAGGCAGACACCATGTAGACAGCTGGACACACCAGTCTAGAGTGCAGCGAAAAGACCCAGGCTGTGGGTAAATTTGCCAATCTGTGGCATACAGAGGCATTTAAAGCCATGAGATTAGATGAGATCATTAAGGGAGTGCGTGTATATGGGGAAATGCTCTGAGGACTAAGTCTGGGGCACTCCAGTGATTAATGGTCAAGGAGATGAGAAACATCCATCCAAAGAGCCTGAGAAAAGCAAACAGTAGAGAGCAGGAGAAAGACCAAGAGAACGTCATATCCAGCAAGCCATGTGAAGGGAGTGTTTGAAGGACAGGAAGTGATCAAGTCTATCAAAAGCTACTGATTTGCCCCTTCTTGCCTTGTATTTTCTCATTAGCATGTATCACTATCTATTACAGTTATATCCTAAATATATTGGAAGATCCAGGAAGTAAGACAGCAGACAGCTTGTTAGAGTATGATGATCGAGCTAATCTCAGTGATCTATAAAACAGAGCCAGCGAACAGTTTCTGATATTGAGGAGAAAACTTCAGAATTACACAAATTATTTACAAATGCATAACTAAATACTAGAAAGAAACATCTAAGGCCAGGCACAGCAGTTCACACTTGTAATCCCAGTACCTTGGGAGGCCAAGGTGGGAGGATCACGAGGTCAGGAGTTTGAGACCAGCCTGGTCAACACAGTGAAACCCCATCTCTACTAAAAAAATACAAAAATTAGTTGATGTGGTGGCATGCGCCTGTAATCCCAGCTACTCGGGAGGCTGAGGCAGGAGAATTGCTTGAATTGGGGAGGAGGAGGTTGCAGTGAGCCGAGATCATGCCGTTGCACTCCAGTCTGGGTGATAGAGCGAGATGCCATCTTGGAAGGAAAGGAAGGAAGGAAGGAAGGAAGGAAGGAAGGAAGGAAGGAAGGAGGGAGGGAGGGAGGGAGGGAGGGAGGGAGGGAGGAAGGAAGGAAGGAAGAAGAAAGAAAGAGAGAGAGAGAGAGAGAAAGAGAAGAGAGAGAGAGAAAGAAAGAAAGAAAGAGAAAGAAGAGAAAGAGCTAAAAGAAAGTTAGGAGTGGGACTTGGGGATATGAAGTAGTAGGGAAGAGGACTGCTGCTATTTATTATAAACCTCAACTTTTAAAACTATATCCTTGTACTACTTTGACAAAAATTAAAAACAACTAGTTAGAAAAACATTTTCATGAACTAGAGGCCTACTTCTCAACTTGTGGGCTGTGAAATTACAGCCAGAGGCCAGCAACTCCACATGCTCACCAAGTGTCATCTGCACACCAAGCAAGGTCTTATGCACCGTATGTACAAGATACATATGTACATACTGCTTTCAGCACTACAAATTAAATTAAAAGCATTCCTGAAATTGTAATAATATTCAATCATTAAAGATCATATCATTCAACTGATACTAAAAATAGCCACTATTCTATGATCATCCATATACTTTTTTAACATTAAAAATAGTTCTTCACTCTGAGTAAGTTTAGGAACCCCTGTGAAAGCTGAACTAAAATACTATGGGTTATTAAATTTATGAGACTGCCTTTGTAATAAACGTTTGGAAGGCAGAGATAATTCTTTCTACATAGCTATAACTACGTTTCCACGTCTTTCCAACAATTCAGAGTTCCTTGAAAAAGATATCATGTTCTAGGAATCTTTGGATTCCTACACTTAGTACAGTTATTGACATACAACAATAAATAATATTTAATGTATCTTAAGTGCTTTCCCTGTTAGTTATTGCTTTAAGCACTATATGTATATTTTCATTTTATTACTATCATGGAAACACAGCCTTCAGAAGTTGGTACTCTTATGATTCCTACGTTACAGAAGAGAAAAACTGAGGCACAAAAGTTAAGTATTTTTCCCAAGGACACATGAGTGTGAATGTCAAAACTAGAATTAGAAGCTATTTAGAATTAGAATTGCAATCTCTTTCTGTGCTTTGGCTCTTAATGTTTATGTAAAATATTAATAAGTGGTCAATGATAAAATCATTGAAATAACAAACCTAGAAGCAAATTCTTCTAATTAGTGACATAAAATAAAATTATGTTATTCTTCGATGGAAAATAAAATCATGTTATTCTTTTCCCCATGTATATTTTAAAGGCTGTTTATCTAACAATCTCACCTTTTGCTTTTTGTTCTGGATCTTCTGTTGTTCTATTTGTTCCTGAAAATTAAAGACAAAACATAGTAAGTACTATGCAAGTCACCATTCAGTATCTCAAAATATAGGACAATATTTAAATGAATTCAATAAGTATAATCAAAGAAAAATATATTTGATCATACAATTCAATTTTCCTAAATCCTGAATTCATTACAAATGAAGTTCATTAGAAAATATCAAGATTTGGGCATATTTCAATTACTTCTACTAAAAGTCACCAAGCACTGACTAGGCACCAGGCTAAGTACTCCTTGTCTATAAGGTAGGGGAGTTGGAGTAGGTGATATACATCAACTCCAGGTGTCTCTAAGGTTCAAAGATATGTGGGTGGGGAGAAGCCATCATTAAAGCTTGTTCAATGTTGTTATTGTCTCTTAAAACCAGAAAACAACTTGAATAATTGATATCATGTGCTTTAAAGGAATGCAGCATGTCACACTGCTTGGAATATTAGTCTGCTACTCTAAGGACTTCACATATACACAGATGATCCATTGGGGGAGCTCGTGCTGAAGCCCAGGTGAGAAGCCAGAGATGAACCCAAGACCCCACCTGTGTCAGATGCACTAAGTAAATCACAGTCAGTGTCTCTCCCACAAATAGAATTACCTAGGACAGTGACACCCACCAAGAGCCTAGACTAGCCAAAGAACATCCACCCCTCACAAGGAAAACAACAGCATATGAGCTGACCACGTGTTTTTAACCTCATTTGTGCACCTATAACTTCACATCAGGATGAGTGTGCAAATTAGGATCTAGTTAATTTTCAAGGTAATCAGTTGATTACGGCCCTAGTAGGAACTTATCTGTTCTTTGGGTATTTCTAGGAACACGGGCGTATGCATATGGGTTGGAGTGGGAACAAGGCAGAGTCTGGGAGACTGGTAAAAAATCAGACTCTGTCCTCTCCCACAGAAGCTGCTTGAGGATGTCAGTGAGATTAGGGATGCAGTCAAGTGAACATTGACACGGATCACTCAATTTGTTGGTGTGGAGTTTCCCACATTCATTCATATAAAACATTTCAATTTGGGGAGATGAAAAGTAAATCTGAGGCTGGTTTTAATGCAGGGAAGGGTTTTTTATAAGTCAACTCTTGTTCCATAAAAGGAAGAAAGGGGAACTAACTTTGAAATCTAGTGTACCAGGCTAAGTGCTAAGCACATCATTTACGGATTCGCTTGTCTTCTCACACCCTTGGAGAAGGTCTTACCTCCCTCTTTGTGCACAGGAGAAAATAGATGGCTGAGAAATTAGAGTCCCCAAAGTTATCAAGGCCAGCAGTTTACACAATTCCAAAGCATACGTTCTTTCCACTGAACCATTGTGTACCTTTCTTCAAAGAGAAATAAGGGGACAGAGAAGTGCCAGTCTTGAGTTTTGCAAAGAGTTGATTTTATAAGGTTGACAGCACATACCTCCTGGGCAGTGCTGCAAGAATAATGCAGGATTTTTTTTTTTTTAAAGGACTTGTGGATCTTGGTAGAATGTTCTAGAATTTCTGATCTTTTTAACTATAACCTCTTTATTATAAAGTTAGGTTGCTGAACTAGACCATTCAATACCATTCATTCAGCAAATATTAACTGAGCACCTAATAATGTCTGCCTGGCACCCTTGTAGTCATCGGATATACAGCAATGAAGAAAAGCATCAAAAATCCCTGTCCTGAAGGAGCTCTTTCTAGTGGGATCAGCATTACCTTCAGGAACACTGCAACCCTCCATATCCCCCAGTCATTGCATATGGCTAATGTGATTAGAAAAATCAAGTGTAAAATGCAAGTTTCTAACTGGACTAGATAGAACAGGTGGGTGCTGGTCATGAAGGGGAGTTTAGGGCTCTCCACAGATCTTCCCACTCTTGGGAGGCAAATAAGGAAGGAGGAGTGGTTTGAACTGGTCACATTCCAAATAGAAGTGGAAGGCGCTGATCCTGATGTGGGAGGGCCCTGGCCAAGTCTCCCCCCGTCCTCTGGACTCACATCCTCCCAGGAAAGTGGAGGGTGAGTGTGGTTGGACATATGCCCAGAAACAAGGGCCACCATCTTTCTCCCCATGCTGTATCTAAAAGGGGGGTGGCAGTCTGACCTAAAGCCTGACACAGATCATTCCAGGCCCCAGGCCAAAAGCTCTCTTATTCTCATTCTTGTCCTCTTCTGTCCTTCACTTCACATCAACAAGCTGAGTTCTGAGACTCCTTTCGGATATGGAGAAAATACACAGAGAATACGTTTTAGGCTCTATGAGTTTTATTGCTTAAATTTAGCTTAGGTAAAGGAGCTTTCTATGAGATTCAGCTTACCCCAGGAGCATTCTGCAGCGATAATAATGAAGTGCTACTTTGCTTTATTCTCTGTACCTATGCTTCTCTGGAAGATCTCATTTGAATCTCACTGTGCCAAAGAGGAAAATGACTTGAGCCCATATTATATGCAGGCATTGTTCTAAGCACTTAACACAGACTATCCCATTTAAACTTCTCACCATTCATAGGAGGTAGTTATAATTTTACAAATACGGCAACTGAGGCATACAGAGGCTAAGGAATCTTGTCTAGGGTTACAAAACAAACAAAACCAATTTCAGAAGCTATATTCCATAAAATACTACTTTAATCACACTCTATATCCCAGTAATGGGGAATTCATCAACTAAAGGGAGCTATATGCTCAGCCCACCCCTGAAAATTACAAAAGTACAAGCCCACATGTAACTCATAGTTAGTGTTTAAATATTCATATTCAGAAAAGAAAGATGTTACACTACTCTTTACCTGTCTTAATGTTACTTTTTTCCTCCTTTAAATATTTTGTCAGAACAATAAACACCTTACTAAAAAGAATAGGATATGATATTTAAATGCAACCACTAAAGCAAATCACTTTTGTGGATTTTGTGGATTCAGATATACTGTACTCGGTCAGGCACGGTGGCTCATGCCTGTAATCCCAGCAGTTTGGGAGGCTGAAGCGGGCAGATCACAAGGTCAAGAGATCGAGACCATCCTGGCCAACATGGTGAAACCCTGTCTCTACTAAAAATACAAAAATTAGCTGGGAGTGGTGGCGCATGCCTGTAGTCCCAGCTACTTGGGAGGATGAGGCAGGAGAATCGCTTGAACCCAGGAGGCGGAGCTTGCAGTGAGCTGAGATCACACCACTGCACTCCAGCCTGGCAACAGAGCGAGACTCCATCTCAAAAATAAACAAAAAACAGATATACTGTACTCTATCATGTTCCAGCACTGCGCTAACCTGCTGGCTGAGCAGTTCTTGCTGGACTCAACATACATTCAAAGCGAATTTCCACCCAGGCCTGTGCATCCCTGTGGTAATGACTGCATTACCACACTGGCATCGGTTCTCTCCCTGCACCTGGACATGGGACTCTGCTCTATTCCTGAGCGCCCACACTGACCAGTCCTCATGTCACAGCTTTCCAGTCCCCTTCTCTCTCTACTAGCACTTCCTTAGCTCATGCTGTATCACCATCACCTATTACTAGTAAGTTGCCTAACCATCTTCCTACCCATGCTTTGGCCTCCCTCTAATGGCTTCCACCTCGCACCAGCTGCCTGAGAGTTGCTCTGAATACTGCTGTGTCACCTTGGGCCAGCAGGCACCCCACCTCTCTGACCTTGGCTTTGCTCACTTGCAGGCAGGAGTAATACTTATCTGCTGAAAAAACTCAGCTCCCTGACATGTGCGCACAGTACTTAGCTGAATGGGTGCTTCAATAAAAGTGGGTCTGCTTACCATTAGTGTTCATTTTTGTTTCCTCTGGACATGCTGGAGCTGAAAACAACCTGTTCTAGAAGCCCAGGGACTTCTTCCTTATTTAGTTCTCCTTTTCTGTCCAGAGAATGAAGACTGGAAATGGAAAAGAGAACTTTCCATGCCCATTTCTGCCCTTCCATCCTCTCACGATGAAATTAATATCCTCCCAATATGAAGTCATGTATAAGGTGGGGCAGTAGTTCTATTTTCAGTCTTTTGAGAAACCTAATTTACACTCCTGCTAACAGTACATGAGGGTTCCCCTTTCTCCACATGCTCACCAGCATTCATTACTGCCTGTCTTTTGATAAAAGCCAGTTTAACTCAGGTGAGATGGTATCTCAGTGTAGTTTTGATTTGCATTTCTGATGATCAAGGATGTAGAGCACCTTTTGGATACATGTTTGCCATTTTTATGTCTTCTTTTGAGAATTCAGATCTCTTGCCCATTTGAAAAATCAGGTTATTAGATTTTTCCCTATGGAGTTGTCTGAGCTCCTTATATATTCTCATTGTTAATCCCTTGACAGATGGGTAGTTTGCAAATACTTTGATGTATTCTGTGGGTTATCACTTCACTTTGTTGTTTCCTTTGCTGTGCAGAATCTTTGTAACTTAATGGGATTCCATTTTTCCATTTTTGCTTTGGTTGCCTGTGCTTTTGGGGTATTACTCAAGAAATCATTGCCTAGACCGATGGCCTGGGCAGTTTCCCCATTGTTTTCTCTTAGCAATCCCACTGCTAGGTATATATCCAAAACAAAAGAAATCAGCATATTGAAGAAATATCTGCACTCCCATGTTTATAGCAGCACTATTTACAATAGCCAAGCTTTGGAATCAACTTAAAGATCTGTCAACAGATGAATGAAGAAAATGTGTGTACACATATAATGGAGTACTATTCAGCCATAGAAAAGAACGGGATCCTGTCATTTGAAACAACATGGATGGAACTGGAGGTCATTACGTTAGGTGAAATAAGCCAGACACAGAAATACAAACATCATATGTTCTCACTAATTTGTGGGTGCTAAAAATTAAAACAATTGAACTCAAGGAGGTGGAGAGTAGAAGGATGGTTACCAGAGGGTGGGAAGGGTAGCTGGGGGAGAGGGGAGCAGGAGGTGAAGATGGTTAATGGGTACAAAAATATAGTTATATACAATGAATAAGATCTAATATTTGATAGCACAACAGGGTTACTATAGCCAACAATAATTTATTGTACATTTTCTATGCCTGTATTGAAATATCTCATATAGTCTAATTTATACATCTACTATATACTCATAAAAATTAAAAACTTGGGGGAAAAAGGTGCAGCAGGCTATCCAGGGAATAATCAAAACTTCTAGGTGCAGGGCAAAATCTACAAAGGATGGATGCAGGGGCTATTTAATTTTAATCTTGCCTCCTGGCAATGTAGCATGATAGTAAATGTAAAATAAGCATTATCTGTTAGAAATACATTAACTGGCTGAAGGTATTCCTTTGTGATTTTAGTAATCAAAAATGCTATAATCTTCTAAAATACCAGTAAGGATAAAATGAACTGATTTTATTATGTAACAAATTAAAAATATCTTATACTTCAAAAATAATGACAATATAGAGAATTCTTCTGTATTTTATTGCACTCAACATTTAATAGAAGACATTTACATTATTTTTAGAAAATCCATTGATGTTGCACAATGGCACATATTTGTAAAGACAAGGCTCATTAATTCAGATATTTGGAATTAAAAAGTATTTAAAGTTAACCACAGCATAATGAATCCTCAACGTCCAGAGTTCTATAAAAATCCAGTAAAACTTATTTTACTCGTTCATCAGTTTTATGTCACTTAGTTTTCCTAAAAAAATATGGCTTTATAAAAAGTAGCATTCTATAATTCACAAAATGAAGAGCTTTATTATAATTTGAGTATCACCTCTGTATCATCCATATCACAGCTTTAGAAAATTATTGCTTTTCTTATTATCTTATTATTTCAGGTTTCATTACACATTGAGTACCCATGCAGGACTCACTACATTGTATAATAACTATGATCTATAGTGATAAAAATATAGAAATCTCTTTCATTTTAACCCTAAAAGCAGGGGGAAAAAGTCACCTTATCTTAATGTTAACAAAATCAAGAGCTACCCCTAATATATCAATCGAACCACTTCTTATGGCTTTGCTTATAGTTGCTCATGGTCCTTTCAAAATGATGTGGTAGCTACCTTCTTTTCTGACAAAGGATTATTTTCAACACAGCAATTATTTCTGAGCCCAAAATAAACCACATTAAATAAAGAAGAAAATCTTCAGTGTAGAAAGAAAAAGGCTCATCGCTGTGAAATAGCAGCAGGCATCGGGCTCTGTGAGCTTGTCACACATCCTCAATCAACCCAGCTCGAGGCGTTACTGAGTTCATCTAGTAAGAGCACTGAGCGGTCTCTAGTGCTGCAGGGAAATTACTTAATTAGCCAAAGGCGGAATAATCTTTAAGTTATGCACCAGTAATTTATACAGATTTTCTAAAATTTAAACAAATGCTGAAGAGACTATAGCTATTATACGATTAATCTAAGGTGCTAACAAAGCATTTTTGCATGATAATAGTAGGGTCATTCTTTTTCCTTGTGTCTTAACAAGGAATTTCAGCTTTCCCCTCTCATTTGAATAAATAAATGATAATTTAAAACTTTCATTGAAATATTACATTTTTCTAATTAATCAGCTAAAAGTTACAACAATTTCAAAAGTGTTAATCTGAATACCTGAAGCTAATGTAGAAATTTTTGATAAGAATATCAGTGCAGATATATACAACTCAAATCTTCACAGCTAATGATGATCTCTGTTAGCGTTCTTAGGAGTGCTAACACAAAGTATTCTTAATAGCTTTTAAATCATGTTTAACGCAGTTTACACAAGTCAGTCCAACAGTTAGTGCTAATTACTAATAATATATGCAAACCCTGCCAACACAATTGCTGCTACATCACCAATATAATTATTAACTACTATCTGAAAAACACACATAAATTCAGGTAAGACTAAAAGCTATGTCATAAAAAGAAAAAAGAAATCCAATGGATCCACTAATGCTATCAAAAGGGACATGCAGGAATGTAACATGACATTTTTTAGAAACATGTGTTTCTAAAAAGAAAAAAAAATACACTAAAATGCCAGTGGACTATAATTCATTCAAAACATCTTTAGTGTTCCTTCCCAAAGATCTTGATCTGCTCAGTAATTGCTTCACAAGATCTATCACAGCGAGCGTATGGTTAGGCTGGTCCTCCTGTGGTGGTAGGGGCAGTCTTTTTGAAGCTTTAAGTATCTGCAAAAATAAGGGGAAATCTAAATTAAAGGACCAACCAGACATAGACTGTGAAACTGCTTCATTTTCATTCTACTTTTTAAAAAATCCACCAACAAAGTAATTTTGTTTTTTTTTTTTAAGGACAACTTGGTAACAGAATAATCAACTACCAAAAGAAGCTCCTGGGGATGACTTGCAAAGCTACTGATGAAAATCTGAGGTTCTTTAGAGCACTCGAGAATTACAACTGAACTGAATAATCTCAATCTTTTAAGAAACACAGCATTAAATTTTTCTTCAATATTTTCACTCTATTAAAAAGAAACAGAAATCTAGTATGGTATTTGAAAAATAAACAAACAGTTTCAAGGATCAACTGGACACTATAAGCTGCATTTAAAATATATTGCTTTAAAAATTAAAATAAATTTAAAACATATTGATAACATAAATGGTTGACAATAAAAGTATATAAGTATTTTAAAAGAAGTAAAATTAATCCCTATCCAAGTTTTTACAACTTCTTTTTCATTCTTAACTTTAGTATCTGATTTGTTTTACTATTGCAGCATTGGATTTGTGTTACAATTAAACTAGAAAAGGAGCTGGTACACAGAAAGGCCCTGCAAAATCTTGATATAATTTTTAAAGCTGGATTCCAATATTTCCTTTCTTCTTTCCTCCTTTCCTAACAATTTCTATCTATCTATCTACACATAAGCAACCAAAACTTTTTATGTAAGTGGAATTGTTTGAGAACTAGACATTTTATGTATATCTTTACATATCCAACATAAATGAATGCTTATATTCCCTCAAAAAGGCAGTACAAAAATATTCATAGCCGCTTTCTTCATAGTCAACAAATGAGGAAAAAAAAAACCTGTGTCCGTTAACATTAGGATGGATTAAAAACTGTAGGAAATAGTTACGAATTAGAGCAAATGACTACACATAACAAGGTGGATGAAACCACAGACAAGATGTTGAACAGAAACAAGTCGCAAAAACAAATGTGTGTGTTTACAGATCTTAAATTCAAGAGCAGACAAAACTAATCTACGATGACGCAGTTCACAAGAATGGTTACTTCTGGCTGGGGTATTACTGAGAGGTAGGAAGAGGAAGACATTTCTGGGGTGCTAAAAGCTTTACATCTTTTTATCTTGATCTGAGTAATGGGTACAAGTATATACACATGGAAAAATTCAACATTTAAGCACTTCCACATGTGTAAATTATATCCCAATAGAAAAGTTTTTTTTTTAATGAGTTTTAGATTGTCTTAGCATTCAACAATTTTCTGGACTTTGATTTAAGAGGAAGATACATTTCAGAAGTACCTTGAGAAAATGGAAAGTTGTTCAAAGTATAACGATGAGTATTCATAAAAAGGCAAATAAACTAAAAGTTCTATGGCAATTTTGAACAATTCCACTACATGTCTGAAGACTCCACTCATAAGTGGTTATGGTGTAAATCTAACATCTCCAAAATCAGGACTGCCATCTCTTTTGCTACTCTCCATTTCCTCCTGCCTTCTCTCCCTCCATTAACATTCTGCCATTCATTCACAAGGACTCAAGCCAGAAATGTAGGAACCTGGACTCCTCTCCCTCTCCCATCAAATTATTTCCAGCCCCAGTTTACATGAAATCAGACACCTTTCCATTCATTCTACTACAGCCAAGCTCCCACCATTTTAGTTTAGCCTATGGTAGCTGCCTCTTACTAGTCTCTACCTCCTTGCTGGACTAACTGTTTTCAAATTGAGATTCGATCATGTGACTCCTCTGCTTGGATTTTTTCAGTGGCTTCTTGTCATTTTTAGGCACAGATCCAAATTTTTTTTTTTTTTTTTTTGAGACAGGGCCTCACTCTGTCACGCAGGCTAGAGTGCAGTGGTGTGATCATAGCCTACTGTAGCTTTGACCTCCTGGACGCAAGGAATCCTTCTACCTCAGCCTTCTGAGTAGCTGGGACTACAGGCATGTGGCACCAAGCCTGGCTATTTTTTTTTTTTTTTTTTTTTTAAGAGATGGGGTTTCACTGTTGCCCAGGCTGGTCTCAAACTCCTGAACTCAAGCAGTCCTCCCACGTTGGCCTCCCAAAGTGCTGGCAATACAGGCGTGAACCACTGTGTCCAGCAAATCAACACTTTTAAACATAGTATATAAGATCCTCTGAGAAGAGACACTTGCCTACATTTCCCCTGTCCTCTTTCACCCGTCTGGCATGCTGTCATGGCCTTTGTGCTCTGTAGGCTCTAGCTTCCTCTGCTCTCCTCCTGCCAGCTCCTGGAGCTTTTTATCAACACCTCAAAACACCTAAAACTAGCACAAGGACATCTGGGAGGCTAACCTCATTCTCTGTCCCACCCCTCTGAAGCGGGGTGAGACATCTCTCCTTCTGTGTGTTGCTGTCCACAGCTCTGAGAAATTAATTGTACTTATTTTACTCCACCATGTACCCACAGGACTGTGAACCAAGCCAGCACAGCATTGTCAATCATGTATCTTCACTGGCCAGCACAGAGCCTATACCACAGCAGTTGCTCAATATGTATTTTTTGAATAGATGATCAATAACAACAATATATATACAAAGCACTTATGGAATATTAGCTACTAAGAATATAAAATCAATTTCCCTCTTTGCCCCAGATCTCTGGTGTTGCTAGCCTAAAACCGGTTATAGGCCTTACCGATCAATGTTAAAAAATGCTGGGTGATGGGGAGACCTGAGTGAAAGTTCTGGATGGATGCAATGGAGTGAAACCATTACCACTGCTAGAATACTCAGCAGTGGGATAAGTTGCAAGTGGCATCTCCATTTTTAAAGAGAGGAGCAGCAGAATTACCCAGGAACCATGATGCTCATGTATCTCATTCTGAAGAACATAATTACATAAAGCATAAACTGACTTTTAAAATTCTTTTCTGGCATGGTATAACAGAAAAATAGTTAATAGACTCGGTCATATGACCTAAAGTATTGTTTGAGAGGAAACTTTACTCCAATGAGCTTTCACAAGTAATTCCTTCATAAGTCATTCAATTTGTGTTATGTATATTTATGCTGTCATATTGCTACAAATATGCTGTATGGTTTCAAGTAAAAATACGAATTTAAGGAGAAAGGTGAAAACTTGCTAATGGATGAGAAATTCCAAAATCAATCTTAAAAATCTAATATTCAAAATGATTGGCCTGCAATATCAGAAAAATCAAATCTTAAGCTTGAGCTTCCGCATGCTTGCCAAGAATCCACCTGCACAGCACTTAAAAATTTATAAATATGCAAGAAAGAAGGCAGGATGAAAACTACTGGACAACTTACTTTTCTACTATACATCATAATTCAACCTTTGACATTCCTGAGGCCTATGTGATGAACTAATGCAGATTAATAGAAAGACGCTGAAGAATATATAACACATCTGATTTTACCACACCAAAACAGCTCTTAAATCTCTCAGCTGTTAGGTCTTCATTTGTTTAAAATCCTTTCAAAAATGGCAGCTGACAGTGTGGACTCTGGAGCCAGAATGCAAGGATCAATCCCATTTCTACCACTTGTCAGCTCTGTGATCTGGGGAAGGTTACTTGGCCTTGCTGTGCCTCAGTGTTCTCATCTGTAAAATGGAGAGAATGGCATATCTACCTCTTGAGGTCTTAGAACTATTAAAGGTCAATCCATGGAACATGCTTAGAAGAGCACCTACATAATGCTTAATAAACATGAAAGTTCACTGTCCCCTACTTTAGATGGAGGCAATGGTGATAATGCCCCTTGGGAATAGCACATTGATAGCTACATTATTATGAACTTTGATAAGCTATATTAAGACTGTATAACTTAGTCTTGGGATAATCAGGAAAGGCAGATCAATCATCAGTTAGGTTCCAAGGGCCAAGAAAAAGTGAACGAATATCCAGCACTTTGCAGAAGTCCTCAATTTGAGTCTTCCACTGAATAAAAGAATTTTAAAGACTGAAAAATGGCAAGGAGGTAGGCCTTACAATGAGTGTTCCTGCAATCAGATGCAAAATTAGACTGAGAAAAAATATCACAAATATAAATTTATGAAGATTGCACAAGTGAATAATAAAAACATTGTAATATGAAGTAGGACTAAGTATAAGACTTAAGACTTATAGAAAATAAGAAAACCAAGTGCAATGGTTAAAAATACAGTCACATGTCACGTAGCAATGTTTTCGATAGACCAAATATACAATGGTAGTCCCATTTGATAATGAAAATTCCTATTGTCTAGTTGCATCTTAGCTTTCATAACATCCCAGCACAACACATTACTCACGTGTGTGGTGATGCTGGCGTAAACGAATCTACTGCTCTGCCAGTTGTATCAAACAATTATGCACAATACATAATACATGACAATGATAATAAAGGACTATTAATGGTTTTACTCTCCTATACTTTTATGGTTCTTTTAGACTATATTCTTACTAGTTAAAAAAAAAAAGTTAACTGTAAAACAGCCTCAGGCAGGTCCTTTAGGAGGTATTCCAGAAGAAGTCATTGTTATCATAGATGGCAACTCTATGCCTGTTATTACACATGAAGACCTTTCAGTGGGACAAGATGTGGTGGTGAAAGACAGTGATATTGATGATCCTGCAGGCCTAGGCTAATATGTCTGTTTGTGTCTTAGTTTTTAACAAAAAAGTTTAAAAAGGTTTTAAAAAATTGAAAATAAAAATGCTTATAAAATAAAGATATAAAAATATTTTTATATGGCTATACATGTTTGTGTTTTAAACTAATTTTTATTACAAAATCATCAAAAAGTTTTTAAAAATTAGGTTTACAAATTTAAAAAAATTACAGTAAACCAAGGTTAATTATTAAAGAAAAATTTTAATAAATTTAGTGTAGCCCAGCATTTATAAAGTCTACAGTAGGGTACAGTAATGTCCTAGGCTTTCACATTCACTCACCACTCACTTGCTGATTCACTCAGAGCAAATTCCAGTCCTGGAAGCTCTACTCATCAAGTGCCGTATACAAGTATATCTTTTTATTTAATCTTCTATACCAATTTTTACCATACTTTATCTATGTTTAGATATGTTTTCATACACAAATATTTATCATTGCATTATAACTGCCTATGGTATTCAGTACAGTAACATGCTGTACAGGTTTGTAGTTTAGAAGCAATATGCTGTATCATATAGCCTAGATGTATATGTAGTAGGCTACTCTATGATGTTCATACATGGACAAAATCACCTAACGACACATTCTCAGTCTGTATCCCTGTCATTAAGTAACACATGACTGTATTGCTGACTCTCAGCCTTACATCCTCTACTGGCAGGGTCAAACTACCACAATGCAGTGGATCATTCAAATGTTTATGATACCAAGTTATAGGTTACAACTCCCCATGAGGTCTTTCAGAATGGAGCTTCTCTTGATCTTGTTTGGAGGTTCTAGCAGGGAAGCACAGCTACTCATATACCCTTCACTGAAGATAGGTCCTCCTCTATCGGGGATGGTCGTCCTCTTCAACTGAGCATGCAGCTTTGGGAGGGACGCACATGGAGTGGAGAGGGAGGAAGGGGACACCTGCCTGGCCAGTCAGATCAGCCAAATCGACCCTGGCGATCAATGGGGTGACAGATGTCACAGCCAGATGACCCTCACGTCCATCACAGAGGTAGATCTTGGTCTACCTCTAAGATCAGGCTAATTAAATACTAAACAATAGTCAGAGCCACCACTTACTGAGAGCTTATTATAGGTCGGGAACTATGCACATTAATCAAATCTTCATTTGTATGTGCTTTGGTTCTTAAAAATCTAAAAAAAGCACCTTACTCCATCACCTCAGACACTTGGTGTTTCATATTTACATTCCAAATAAAACCATTGGGTTCAGTTATAAAATGATAAAATAAAAGTATAGAAATTTTTGGTCTGAAAAATATTATCTTTCATATCTTCACAAAAATTAGATCACTATTTTAAAATATGAACTATAACTAGAAATATATTAATGTTGTAGAAACATTACTTTTAGGAATATAAAATAATTTTCTGTTAAGGCATGGAATAGTCATCAAAATGCTAATTCTGTAACTGGTCCTGCCTTTTTGATAGGAACAGGGTACTCTGTGAAGCATTATTCAAAAATGAAAAGGAAACCAGCAGAAGGACATAAATATCAGCTGCCCTTGCCATGTCCAAGCTGCCCTTGCCATGTCCACTGCCTAGTAGTCATCATGTAAAAGGTCAATTTCTCCATGGACTGCTTTTCTCATTTATATTATAATACTAATAATTCCATTCTCTTAATCAAATATTTGTTTCTACAGATAATTATTATTAATGCACATGACAGGAAAATTATCAAAACCTAAGGCATCCCATATAAAACTAAATATATTCTTTGATTATTTTATCCTTTTTTATTATTAAAGAAAGAAAATTGAAATTTAGTATTTAATAAATTTTGGCAGGCACAATTATTTCTACCAAAATCAGTAATAGGAATGCATATCACTGCTACAAAATTCATGTTAAAATGGAGAAAACATAAGTAAAGGTTGAACAAATAAATATGACACAAAAATAAAATGCAGAAATGAGAAGAAATACACTTGGGAAAGAGGGAGGATTTTCCAAATCCTCTTTGATAGAACATTCTTTCCCACTACGAGAATAGGAGGTTTGTAAACTCACTTCTCTTTGCAGGTATAGTTTATGTCATCTCTAAAATGCATTTGAAAGCATAGGCTTTGGTGGAAATGCTGTTCCCATTCTTTATACTAACTGGTGACAAGAGGGGTCAGGTGGAGGAAAGTAGGAAAAAACAGGGAAAAGTGTGCAATGCAGAACTAAAAGGAAACACCCTGGGGCACTGACAAGCACTGGGCAGCCTGGACTGTCACAAAGCACTAAACATGCTCTCAGGAGAGATGGGGAATGGGGAGGAAGAGGAGTAATGTCACAATTTACACACTATTCAACTTTCATCCTAAGGCAATTCTGATTCCACATCCTCCATCAAATAGTCTGTCAATCAAAGAGGAAAACAAAAAAAATCTAGCTTCTACTACTACCACCGTCTATAATGGCAAAATCATATGATCATTAACGCTCCTCAAATTCTAGCTCAGCGA
Source organism: Macaca thibetana thibetana (assembly GCF_024542745.1). NCBI lineage: Eukaryota > Metazoa > Chordata > Mammalia > Primates > Cercopithecidae > Macaca > Macaca thibetana. The sequence goes on along the minus strand of NC_065585.1, from coordinate 83,112,299 downwards.
ATATGTACTGCACTGAATCTGATGTGTATTTTCCATTACTTTGGTTGAACTGATAAAAACATAGAAAAATTTTAAATTAAGGTATAGTTAATCTCTCTCAAAATTTTTATGCTTCGTAGATTCATTATAAAGCTGCTGGTAATATTAACAGGATATATAAGAATAACAAAAGAGGAAAATACAACACCCAAAATGTCATACCTGGTGGTACTTCCTGTTGTTCTTCCACAGGAGAAATGCTTACTTCTAAAACAGATAATAAATTTATAATCTGTTACATATTGCTGATCAGTGTTTAAAATATGCATTGCCAGATTTAAGTAATGATGATACTTTTCACAGACTTTTTAAAAAATTCAATTGAAATCATAATAAAAACATTAGGCTTTTATAGCCTCACAACAAAGAACGATCAGCTACAACTTAGCAAAATGTTGTGTATTTCTCAACGGTTCAGCATAGTAGGTTTTATAGTACCTGCCTGACTAACCTCACACTCCACTGCCCAGCAAAGGAGCTATGGACTAAAACCTAAGCTTCCCCCACAATTTTGCATCAGATTTGATAAGAGAGCTGTGGAAAGACACTTGGTCGCTTCAACCCAGTTACAACTAAAGAGATAGTAGATATCCCCACCCAGTGATTTAAAGACATAGTGATCTGATTTGCTCTATGAAATTACATCACATATTAATATCTTCAAACCTAGCAACCTATTTAATGTTACCTTAACCTAGAGATAAGATTATATCAACATTTCCTTTGGTCCTTAAGAATTGTTAACAATCGGGCCAAGCACGGTGGCTCACACCTATAATCCCACCACTTTGGGAGGCTGAGGCGGGCTGATTACCTGAGGTCGGGAGTTTGAGACCAGCCTGACCAACATGGAGAAACCCAGTCTCTACTAAAAATAAAAAACTAGCTGGGCATGGTGGCACATGCCTGAAATCCCAGCTACTCGGGAGGCTGAGGCAGGAGAATCACTTGAACCTGGGAGGTGGAGGTTGTGGTGAGCTGAGATCGTGCCATTGCACTCCAGCCTGGGCAACAAGAGCTAAACTCTGTCTCAAAAAAAAAAAAAAAAAAGAATTGTTAACAATCTTTGGCCAAAAGAAAGATTTTTTTAACAGCATTTTCTAAAACACAAAATATTTATGGAGCTATTTTAATAATTTTTCTTCTTGCATTAATTTGCTTCTAATTATAAAAATGACACATGCTCAAAACAGAATATTTGGGAATATTTTACATAAAAGTAATTGAAAACAGCAACAAAAATCACACCCATTCCCACTAACCACTGTTAGTGTCTGGCAATACTTCTTTCTTATAATGGCAGTGCAGTGACCATTGAATAGCTATGTTGTGACTGGTTTTTAATAGGTTTGCCTGTTTATTTTGTTCTTAATTATCTGGAGACATATTAACACTTTATCAACAGAACAGAATGTATTAGGTTGGTGCAAAAGTAACAGCAAAACCAATACATTCTATTAATAATTTTCTTCTCTCTAACTGGCCCCATTATCTAAAAGTTACTTAAACCAAAAAAAGGCCCCCTTTATTCCTCATCTTTGCTTCACAACCATCAGGAAAGTCAATTAATTTTAATTCTAAAATATATCTCAAGTTCAACACTTTCCCCTCCATTCCCACTGCCATGATCTTATTTTAGGCTACCACAATCACTTCCTTGGATTAGTACAAAATATTTTCCTAACAGGGTGTTTCGCTCTGCTTCCATTCTTGCGCCATTCAATCTAGTGAAAGTAATTCACTTTCACATCTAAAACAAAAATCAGATTATGCTGTATCTTAATAATTTTCATAATTCACACTGTGCCTAGAATATAATCCAAAAACCCTTGGTAGGCCTTGCAAGGTCCTGACTGATCTGTACCTATCTCTTTATTGGTCAAGCCAGTTTGAGTTTGGTTTTCTATCATCTGCAACTGAAAGTAACTTTACTGACACAGATGAAGAATAACAGAAGGGTTTAAACACAGGGCTGATACAATGACAGCTATACTTTTGGACAGATCATCCTAATAGCATGTGAAAGATGGATTTGAAGGGGACAAGAACAGAGTCAAGATGTCTAGCTAGCAGACTACTGCTATTATCTAGGAAGATGAGAAAGGGCCGAGCCAGACAAAGGGCTGTACAAGAGCTAAGGAGAAAAAAATGGATTTGAGAAATGTTTAGGGAGTCTATTAATGTGTCTTGGGATTAGCTATAGAGACAGAGGGAGAGGAGGACTCAAAAATGAGTTCCAAGTTTCTGGTCGGGGAATCCAAGTATATATTGATACAACTGGCCGAGAGAAGAGGAGACAGGGAAAACGAGGTTGGTTGGTGTGAGAGATGAGCTCCCCTCACTGCCCACTCAGGCACTGCAGGAGTCCAGCACAGAAGCTGCAGGGTGGGCGGCAGGTGCACAGCTGGGTGCCCCACTGCCCAGGACAGGAAACTTCCTTAGCAGCCTCTGCTACATCCTCTATCAACATATTAAAATACTGAAAAGTCTTAGGAAAAAAAATATTTCTAAACCAAGAAAGGTAGGGTCAAATTGCATAGTTCTTTTCTATAAACCATATGTAGGGTAGGTTGGAGAAAGTTCTTCCCAGAGATTATGGGTTTCTATCTTCTGATTCTTACCAAATAAACACATAGACTCAGTGATATTCTTCAGAAAATTAACATCCCTCATAGAGAACTGAGTAACAAAAGGTGAGAAAAAATCTCAACTCAATCCAGCCTTGCTACACAGAGCTGGATCCTGCCTTTACACAAGGGCCCACAGTGCCTGTACAGGGGTCTCTTGCAGCAGCTAAGTATACACAGAGAGCAATTTTAGCCTCCCCCATTTCCTTATACCTATCTCCCCCCATTTCAGTCAGCTGCACCATTCCATTTTCCGTTCTGCCTAAACAAGCTCAAAAGCAGTAACATTTAATCTGAAAGGTGACAATTAGCTGCTCCTAAATAAATTTTAAGAGCAATTTTACGAGCAAAATTCTCCCTGTTACATGCTCCTCCTGGCAACTTATGGTTGTTAAAGCAGACACTCCTATTCCCTCACACCTTCACATCCCCATGCAGAGTCACCCACACACCCCAGTCCTGGGTCGAATGTCCCCTTGGTCACTTACAGCTATGAAACCTAGGGCTAGTCAGTCACCTGACCTCACTCCAGCTTCGGGTCTTCATTTGCAAAATAAGTACAAAGATCTCTGCCCTCCCTGTTTCTCAGTGTCTACTACGAGGAGCAACCGAAACAATATATGTGAAATAACTCTGTAAACTGCTAAGAACTAATTTAAATCTGAGTTCTATTGAAGCGCCACTGTTTAATACATGCAATTATTTTTGTTTTTCAGAAACCATCCCTTCAGTTCTCTGCCACGGAAAAAAAATATAGTTTTGTTTTCCCAGCTGAGTCATGACATAAAGACCCGTCTTTCAACCCGTCTCTGCCCATAGCTACGCCCTTCTCACCAGCTCGCCCCTCAGGGGTGGTAACCTGCTGCTACTCAGGGTAGCCCTCCACACCCTCAGTTGTTTGCTGTTACAGTAGCCTGTTTCTATCACTATCATTGTACTTCTCATAATCCTTAATTCCTTTATTGATTATCTGTTTGGCCACTGGAATGCCAGCCCCAGTGAAAACAGGGCTCTGTCTTTTCTTCCCTCTTGTACTCCTAGCTCCTGAGCACTGTACAGACAGCAAGCAGGAAATGTTCAATAAATAATTGAATAAACAAACATAATTCTCATATGGAAGGTAAAACCACTTCCATAAATTTAACTTACCTTCTACAATTACCTGTGTTACTTCTACAGGATTATCCTCAGGAGGAACAGTTACTTCTAAAATAAATAATAAAATCAGAATCCATTACGTGTTGCCAACCAGTGACACATCTTACATTCACTCGCCTTCACTCAGATTCCTAAATTAACTCGCGTCCACTGAGATGGCTAAATTTGACTCTTTTTAAACTGGGTCTTCTGATGGAGAGTATTTACACTACAATATTAACTTTAACTTTGATACTCAATTATTTTCTTACTGACTTGAAAATGTCTTGCATTTTTTCTACACTGATTCTTTGTTCCACAAGTAAGAGTTTTAACAAAATACAGGGAAAGCTGACTTGCAGAAAATATCTGCTTATAGAAAAAACTTACCTGTGACTTCTATCCTTTCATTTTCTGGAGGTTCATATACTACTAAAAAAAAAAAAAAGAAACAAAATCCCGTAACTTTCATCGTAACACAAAAACTGACAACATGCTTCAAGGGTAGAGACAATGCCTTACACATCTTTGAACCTGCAAGATTTAGTCACTGGGAAACAGTCGACTAGAGAGTAGGATGGAGAAGAGTTTCGTCTCGGGTAAAACAGGCTTGGGTTCTAATTCCAGGGCAGTCACTTACTACCTGTTTAAAATTTTCTTCGCATCTGTGGTGGAGGTTTTGAATTAGCCGAAACTGTACCCTGGGAATCAACTGGATCCTGGTGTTCATGGGCAGATTCCCTGCTTTTGTTTAGGAAACAATTCTCAGACCTCTAACCTGGGACCAAACGCCTCTGCCGCCAGCCCCTGAGAATAAAGTGTTCCCCACCCTAATCAGGTTGTGCTGCCCTTGCCTCCCTCATTTGCTGGCACAAGGGTCAGCGTTTCTTCTCTGCTCTGCTGTAAGGAAGTTTCATCTCCACACAGGCCTCTCCAGGGCCCCGTGGGTCATAGCTTCCTCAGTCAACCTGATCTTCCAAAATACCTCCAATTTTCTGGCACACTACAAGCAAACATCCTTCTTTTTCCCAGCATGGTTATAAGTTTATTCTTTCTTATTCATTTAATAAAGAAAAATTATTGAGCACCTACTATCTTTCAGACATTCTCAGTATTGAGGTACAGTAGGGAACAATGTTTAATAGATCATTTTGTCCTTTTGGTGCATTTGAAAGATGAAGGAGCAGTGAATGTGTGCTTACTCTGTCTCCCTGAGTAGTGTCAGCATTTAAACATGCTCAAGCCTCTAAGGACTTAAAAAAGCAACCCCACTTTTTCTTAAGCTTGCGTCCCCTCACCCTCTCTTTCTTCCATTGAACAATCTAATTTCTTCAGAGTCATTTACATCTCATGGCTCATCTCTTCCTCTCCCCTCCTCAACTCACTCCCACTTGTCTTCAGACCCTGACCCCATCCCTGAAAAGGCTCCTGCTGAGACCCCCACTCCAGTGCCTCATTTGATCTGACGGACACTCGCCAGCCCTCGTTATAAATTTTAGCGACACCATTCTTCTCCAAACACCGTTGCCCCTGGACTTCAGGGTAACCATACTCTCCCCTTTGGTCTTTCGTTTCTCCCTCTCAATCTTTTTTTCCACTTCATCTTTTTCTTAGCAGTCCTTAAAGGCTGGTTTTCTTCAAAGTCCAACCACAGAACCACCTCATGTCTCCCTCAGTCTGCTCTCCTTAAGGGATCTCAGAGCTTGGTCCTGATGGCCACGTAACTACTCTGATGGTTCCCACACTCACAATCACGAAGCAGACTTCTCTTCTGAGAGTCAACCACCACCAAATGGCTCATCTGGGTCTTTCCTCTTAGATGCCTCAAAGAAATCTCACTATCACCACGTAAAGAAATGGACTCATGAGCCCCTGCCCCATCCTTGTCTCCCGTCTCTCCCACGTTAGGAAAAGAGCACCCCCTGCCACCAGGCTGCAGAAGTGGAAGAGTGTATGTGGCTCTCGGCACCTTGTTGTCTCCCCCCAGCTACACCCACGCATCAAGATCTGCCAATTTTACCTTCTAAGCATTTCTCAACTTTGCCCACTCCCCTTCTCCATCATTGCCACCACACTGGTTTAAATGATCATCTCTGTCCTATCCGTCCACTGAAACAGTTCCAGCTAAGGCCACCCGTTGAAGTCACTGCAGCGCCAGATCAGGGCAGGTTTTCAGCACTCATCTCACACGGTTCTCAGCAGCACAGGGCACCACTGAACATCCCCTTCTTGAAAATCATCTCCTTTGGTTCCTTATCAGGCAGAGAGAGATGTGACGCAGGGAAAGACCCAATTTGGATGATTACAGCTAACTTAACTCTTCTCCCTGTATTGACTCTTGTCTCTCTAGTCTGTTACATGCCAGACCAATCAATCTTTTCAAAATACAGATCTGACTTGGCAGTGCTCAAAGGTGAAGATGAAAATCCTTGACCTCGCTCACAGGCACCCTCTGAACCCAGCCCATTTCACCACCTCAGCCTTACTCTTGCAAGTTGAAGTCAGAGACCTCATAAGACTCTCCAGTCACCTTTCCCCTTGCTTTGTAAATTGTTCTCACCTTCAGCTCAAACTTCAGGCAGGCCCTGCCTCATCCACAAACTAGGTAAGGTCTCTTTATTATATATTCTTGTTACCACTGTACTTGTTCTTCCCAGCACTTATCACAACTGGAAATGAAAACTACATTGAAATTGCTTAATTTCTACTCCCCTGCTAAAATATAAGATGCATGAAAACAGGAACCTTGTGTGTTCTTCACCAGAACTGCTTCAGTGTCCTATGTTTTGGACAGAAGACACTAAACAGGGTATGAATAAATAAGTCAATTACATGGTAAGGCCATACTATCACATCCCAGGTTTGTCCAATGTAAGCATGATGATTCCTAGGTTATCTTTGATGTAGAAGCTGGTTCCTGCTATAGTTCTATCAAAGTGTATGTTATGGGGTTTGGGAGTTTCATACCGAATATATTCTATTCTCCCATTGAAATGTGGTTTTGTTTCCACCCTACTTATAGTTTCACTTACATGTCAGTTACTTGGTTTTCCTACCCTGATTCCTGAATTTTCACAAAGGTATTGTTTTAGCATATAGTGAATAATACTCTGTTCAATTAGATCTATTGGTTTGAAACAGTTTATGTTCTATATAGCAAAGAAATCCAAAGTACCTTACCAAATCATGTCGATCCCTTAGGTTATATTTACTGCCTTTTGTTAACATTTTAAATTACATTCATTATGATAATCTGCCCTATGAAAATATATAACATTTTTCATGGTATCTAATTTTATACTTCTTATGAGTTTGACTTTAAATTCCTCTAGATTTACAAACTGCATTCCAAACATGTTCTTTATAGTGTATATATATATATATACACACACACACACATATATATATATTTAATTTTTTTTTTTGAGATGGAGTCTCATTCTGTCGCCCAGGCTGGAGTACAGTGGTGCATTCTCAGCTCACTGCAACCTCCGCCTCCTGGGTTCATGCCACTCTCCTTCCTCAGCCTCCCGAATAGGGCTGGGACAACAGGCACCCGCCACCACGCTTGGCCAATTTTTTGTATTTTTAGTAGAGATGGGGTTTCACTGTATTAACCAGGATGGTCTCAATCTCCTGAACTCGTGATCCACCCGCCTCGGCCTCCCAAAGTGCTGGGATTACAGGCGTGAGCCACCGCGCCCGGCCCTTTGTAGTGTATTTTTAAAAACATTATAATGATTGGTAGAAACGAGGAAAATATCTCAAATCCCGTCATTACATGCAACTTGTATTTATAAATTCCTATTGTCTCCTTAAAATTCAAGATTGGAAAGAAAATCTAAGTGTAATCTCAAGACCAAATTATTCCCCCACCTTCCCTCGGCCCCAAATCTTCCTGTGAACACATCAGGTCCAAATTCTTTAACTTTTCGGAAATATTATCAGTACCTAAAGACACAACCTAGGATTTTTCCCATGGTGTCATTCATATCCCATTAGAAACAGCCACTATAGATGATGAACTTGGTAGGGTCTCAAATCTTAAATCATCATATAAATATGACTCATATTTATAAACACTCCTAATTTTCTTCAACTGTGACTCACTATCTATCAAGACACTGTAAACTCCTTGAAAGCAGGGACCCTATGTTACTCATATTTGAATTCCAAGCCCTAAAACCATCTAGAACATAGAAAGTCCTTCATAACCGCCAACTCAATTACGCTGTATTTCTTCATCTTTCTTGCTTTACACGTAAAGTTATATCCAATTGACTTCTCTCTTTCTACATAATCATCTTTGAGGATAATGGAATAAAGAGGATATATTCCATTATTTCTTAGTCATACATTCTTGGGCAGCTTATTTATAATGTCAGAACCTTATTTTTCTCCTTTGGGAAGCAGAGAAAATAAAATCTACTTCACGGAATTCAACACAATAGTCCATGCAATGCTTGGACACAAGAGGAGGGAGGTACAGGCCTAAACTGAATCAGATGCTGCCGCTGCGCAAATTTGCCAGAACTGTTTTCTCCACACTGCCTTTAAGCCTGGAACCCAGTGTTTCTTCACCTTCCCCAAGGAGACAAATCAGTCATCTCTGAGAGTGGGATTAATCTGTAGAAGCAGCTAGAGCAATTAAACTCTGGCTGAAGTAGTTGTTCATGCATATTTTAGTCAAAAGAGAGACAACTATAAAGTACTGAGATTGGTTTTCTTGAATGACTGTAACTGCCTCCTAAGGCAACTTGTACAGAGTTTAAGAAATTATTTAGGCAATGGCAGAGGCAGTGGAATGGGTAAACAGTCTCCCTAAGTGAATTCTTTGAACACTACCATTCATCTGGATGTTTTAAGTTGCAATATTTATAGTTTAATGTTCCACATCTTATAGTCAAACTATATGTATATTTTAAAACAAGTAGGTGGCTTAAGGTTAGAAAGCATTTGCAGGCCGGGCGTGGTGGCTCATGCCTGTAATCCTAGCACTTTGGGAGGCCGAGGCGGGAAGATTACCTGAGGTTGGGAGTTCGAGGCAAGTCTGACCAACATGGAGAAATCTCATCTCTACTAAAAATACAAAAGTAGCCGGGCGTGGTGGCACATGCCTGTAATCCCAGCTACTCAGGAGGCTGAGGCAGGAGAATCGCTTGAACCCAGGAGGCGGAGGTTGTAGTGGGCCGAGATTGTGCCACTGTACAGCAGCCTGGGCAACAAGAGCGAAACTCCATCTCAAAAACTAAAAATAAAAAAAAGAAAAAAAGATAATAAAAGAAAGCATTTGCAAACCTTGTTCCTCATAGACTTGGTATGTTACATCATCTGCCAAAAAAAAAAAAAAAGAGAGAGAGAGAATAAAAGCCAAATAAGTATTAACTGAGTCATTCTAAACACCTGTTCAGTTAAAACAAACAAAAAACTACTTAGTCATAAACATAGAACTCTATTCCTTCAAATATTAATGTCTGCACAGTCAATGATAAATGCCTCTGCCCAAAAGCAATTAAACAGCAGGTAAATTATTTTCATTAAACTTTCTCAAATTGACACAGAAGAATTTGATACACAAAAACAGCACTAAAATTTGACATCCTGTTTTGTTATGGAGGGGTTAGTTGATGAGGTGAAATATGAAAGCCTGATATTCTTATAACAGTCTAACTTTGTTATAAAACAAAATGTCACGAATTAGATGCTGAAATTACTTCTTTGATGCCTTTAAAAGAAAAATCACCATGTAAACACAGCATGTGACTGAAAAATCTACGGTAATATTTTAAATCGAATGAAAATGCTCATCTAATACCTGTATCGTGGTGCAATCTTTCATCTTCTCCTACTGGTTCACTGGCATCTAAAAAACAAAAATACACCTTTGCCAAACAGGAAAAAACCAAACACGCTGCCAGACAGCATTCTAGGAGATTCTTAAATTAATTACCTTCACAACTTTGCCAGATAGATGTTTTCATTATCATTCAATAAAATTTAAGCTGAATAAAGTTCCACAATTTGATGTCTAAGTCACAAAGATAGGAAAAAGTAGAACTGGGATTTGCACCCAGCCTTGACTTTATAGTACATCACACTGCCCCTTCAATTTTCAAATATTCTTTCCTGCACCCTACCTACAATGACCAAAATCTCAACAGTGGTTTTGAAAAATACATCTCCTTTTTCTCTCATCCCTCCATATGTCTCCTTTTTCACTCATCCCTCCATGTAGTATTAAACTACATTCAGACATTTCTATAAGTATCTGACCAATCAAAAGTGATTATAAATACCATACAGGGATCCCTGTGTTGAATCACAATTGTTAACCCTGGAATAAAACAGCCTTGGCCACTGTCTCAATCAGAAAACACATATTAATAATTTAAACATTTACAAACCTGGATTTTCCTGCTCAGACATCATCTCTTCCATATCCTGATTATAGTCTTGTGAAACTTTAAATTAGGGAATAATTAGGAAATTACAACTATGTCTCAAATAAGGAATACATGTAATATTCGAAACCAGAAAGACACACTTTTTAGTTATGATAGAAATGCAAAATCAAGTCATAATGATATTCAAACATGCTCATTCCTGGAACAAATAGGTATTAAGTGTGTTAAATGCCAAATGCAAAGATGAATAAGAGGGGACTGTTATCAATTGGTTTATACTCGAACCGCAAAACAGTAAAGTGCTAACAGATGATGCGTCCACCTCCCGTGGCCATGCCCTTTAAGCGCGCTGGCATGTGACGAAACATGATTTAGACCTTTCGTTGACTTTGTAATTGAAAGCTACAAAACATGCAATTCCATTATATCTTTTGAACTAGTAATCCTACTGAGAATTTATCCTCAGGAAATAGGCGTCAAAACACAAAAAAGCATATTCAAAAAGAAATATCATAAATTATAAAACATATGATAAAATTATTAATTGCATATGCTATGTATATTTAAATATATCATTAATAATAGATATTATGTACTTTATGATGCCCTTTTAAAGGAAGACTCACCCTAATTAAGAAATAACAGTATTAAATTAAAATCTCACCTGTCTCTTCCACATGGTAACTATGCTCGGTTTCTGAAAAAATATATGTATTAGATTGATATTTACTGCTTTTACAAAATGGTATGTATATATCCTGTATAAGTACTTTGAATCTATGCTTATCATTAATTTTATTTAAAAAATTAAAAAATGGGATTATCAATTAAAAGGCTGTTTAACACTTTTATATTTCACTAGAACTACACTGTGGGATGTCTCACACATTCTTCTCAATCCACTCAACCCCACAAGGCTGACAACCACCACCCTTGGACTAAAGAGAGAGGACAACTTAGAGTGACAGTGACACAGGCCAAACCAGGAAAGCTGTTCATTTCTAACCCACTTCACATCCCAGTAGAATGTGCTATTTCCTGGACCTGTCCTACCATTTTCTAGAGCGAAAGTACAGCAACTATGGATGGGAACAGAGAAAAACAGTGGCAGAGGCTTTACACCCTTAGGGAGCTGAAGGGTAAATGTGTTGAACACTTAACCCATACACCTCAGATAGCAAAAGAGCTGCCATTGTATGACCGTCACCACACTTATGACCTTGTTAATTTTATTTAATACATATATAAAGAATAAATATTTTTATTTTCTGAAGACTTTTAACAACCAACTTTTAAGTTCAAACTGCATCTATGTCCTAATTAAAGATTAGAGCAGAAAGTAAGGTTTCTGCAATTTGTGAACTTCTTAGAAGTGTTTCTTCCTACTCCCAATCTGTGACTCCTAACTTTAAGAATATCAAATTCCTCATGCTTCTGTTTATTTGAGCATCTTAACTGAAATTTGTTGCATAAGCAACATGTAGATACAAAATTCTGAGCAACTGTCAATCTTACTGAGCCATTTTGGCCAAAGACTGGAGAGAAGAAGCAACAGGAAATGTGGAAATCATTTTATCAGTATTCCTACTCAGAAATTGGAAACACTGTTCCAAAGAAATCATGACATAAATGATTACTAAAGGGATAAAGTTCTGAAGCTAGTCTGTAAGTGCCTATTTTCAATGTGTACTGCAGCAAAAAACAATCATATAGATGTTCAAAAGGATTGTGTGCTTGTATTTTTAAACAGAAAATTATGCACTATATACAATTCTTTTGAAAACAAAACCATCCCATATTTTTATGGGAAAGTGCATTTCCTGCTCTAAACAATAGGCATGGATATAAGTTTTTGGAAATACATGTACTCATAAAGTAGGAGCTACCTGCTTCTAAAGTTATTTTCCAAAATATTTAGTATTGTGCAAAGTAGATAAACTACTTTTCATTATTTTTATGCTTTTAAAAAGTGTTTGCTAACTGGACACACAACGGCTTATGCCTGAAATCCCAACACTTTGGGAAGCTGAGGCAGGAGAACTGCTTGAGGCCAGGAGTTTGAGACAGCCTGGGCGACATAACCACCTTGCCACTATAAAAAATTTAAAAATTGGCAGGGCATGGAAGCATATGTCCGTGGTTCCAGCTACAGGAGAGGCTGAGGTGGGAGGATTGCTTGAGCCTGGGAGGTCAAGGCTGGAGTGAGCTGTGCTCAAGCCGCTGCATTTACCAGCCATGTTGGGTAGGATTTTATAAATAAGTTATATAAAAACACAGCCACACTGACCCATTTAGGAACCATCGAAGGCTGCTTTTATGCTGTGATGGCAGAGTTGAGTAGCTGAACAGAGTCTGTATGATCTGGGGAACCTGAAATATTTACTCTTTGGCTATCTACAAAAAAAAGTTTGCCAATGCCTGGTACAGAAGCTAAGAATTGTGTTTTGCTCACTGTAATTACAGAGTTCATGTAAGAACATGAGCCTCTGATAGATTATCACGTCCAATATTTCATCAGTTGTTTGAATTTCATTTAACAAATAGCACCCTAAGCAGAAGAATACAGTAACACTAGTTTCCTGAAGTATTTGACTTACTATTTATAAGAAATTTGTATATTCTGAGTTTTCCTGAAAAGTGCTTTGAACCAAAATCAAGATATCTATTTTAAGAAAAAATTCGCTTTAATTGAAGCTTTAAGCGTCAACTTTTAAAAATCTAAGCAAAAGTTAAATATCCATTTTAAAGGGGTTTAAGAAAAACTTCAGTAATTATAAGTCATTGATTATATTTTATCCTGAAACTTGAAAAAAAAATGTTCTACCTTCATGAGATACTTCGACTTCCAGGGTCTCAAATCTATCACCTACAACAGTCACCGTAAGAAACTCGTCATCCTCTTGTTGTGGTTCTCCTGTGGGTCCATCTTCTTGTTGCAAGTCTTCTCCTTCAACTATGACAATGAACAAAGTGACACTGGTCTATAGTGAGGACCCACTGGCAACAGCCAACTGAGACACGAAAGCCCCTTGTGAAGGGCCGCCACACACCTGCTCCTGCTGCTGGGGCTTCCCCTGCCCCTCCTTTTGGCCACTGAAGACACCATTGTCCACTCTACAGCTATTTTCTTCCTCTGGCCAAGTGCTAATCTGCCTAAGTATATGTGGTGGGGGACAGGTTTCCTCTCATTAGGATGTTGTATATCAGGACAGGAAGCTTATATATTTTATTCATTATATATTCCCAGCCACCTAGGGCCATGTCTAGCTACAGGAAGCACTCATTAAATATATGATGAATGAATAAAATAATTCCTAATTACTACTAATATATTTGCCTCTTCAATTATCCTCAGGTCAGAGAAAAGGCTACTCTATGGCCTTTTCCTGGGAATTTACACAGAATTCCAGGTAACAACTTTAAATGACTATTCAAATATTCTATAGCAAAGAGTAACTAGCCACCTATCTAAATTATATGCTAGGGCCAGGCATGGCGGCTCACGCCTGCAATCCCAGCACTTTGGGAGGCTGAGGCAGGCAGATCGCTTGAGGTCAGGACTTCAAGACCTGTCTGGCCAACATGGTAAAACTCCATCTCTACTAAAAGTACAACAATTAGTCAGGCGTGGTGGCCCGTGCCTGTAGTCCCAGCTACTTGGGAGGCTGAGGCAGGAGAACTGATTGAACCTGGGAGGCAGAAGTTGCAGTTAGCCAAGATGGTGCCACTGTACTCCAGCCTGGGTGACACAGTGAGACTGTCTCAAAAAAATAAATAAAATAAAATAAAAAATAAATAAAAATGAATTATATGCTAGGTCACAGGTTTACCCGAATCATACTATATATTCAAAAGTTCCTATTAGGCTTTAAGTAATGCAAAGATGCCCACTTTCTCTTCTGTGATTAACTTCTATGATATACTGAACTGCTCTGCTTCTTTTGTGTAGAGGTTGGACATGTTACATTATTCCACTGCAACATGGTTAAGACCGGGTATTTCATCCCAACGTAACTTGATCTGGCTTCCAGCAGAGTATCTCCTGTGTAAAATACTCTAAAGAACGTGAATGGGCAGGACTTGGCTTTGCAGTGCAGTTCAGGGATTAGGAGGAGTATGGTGTCTGGAATGCATGGCTGTAGATTCAGGCTCTTCCATACCAGCTGCGTGACTGTGGGCAAATTACTTAACTACCCTGTGCCACAGATTTCCCTCCCATAAAATGGGAATAATACCTATTTGTAACATTATTGTGAAGATTAAAACACTTAGAAAAATGCCTGGCCCTAAGTATTTAGGTGTGACTATCATCATTATTAGAGTAATAATGACATTGTCATTTGTACAGCTACTGAATCACCCTACCCGCAACCCCAGCCCAGACTGCAAGAAGCCTTCCTTAGTTACTCTCCCTTTAGTGTGGCGAGGTGATGCTCTTGGGTGTTAGTGAATCAGGCAGGCCTATTTATGTTGATGCTATTTGTTTTCTGTCTTCTCATAGCTTGCAATATTGTTTTTCCTCATTTCAGATTTTCTGCTATTCAGCAAACCACCAATTTGAATTTCTGTTGCCCATTTTCTTTCTCTTTTTCTTTTTATCACACTCCTCTTTCCTTATTCTGCTTTCATTCTATCCACTGAAATTTGATGATTTTTACACTAGCAGGATTTAGCTTTCATATGCAGCTGTTCAATGGAAGTATTCCTGTTTTCTGTAAGGAAACCAGTCAAACATTGAACACTATCTTTGAGTCTCCACTGCTCAGTGACAGCCTACCATGAAAAATTTCCTAAGGGTTCACGAGACTCTAGGCACGGTCAAGCCCTCTGCAGCTGTTATATTCTCCCTGTGAGGCAGGTACTGGTATCCTACTTTGAAAGATGAAGAACTTGAAAAACTGTGCTAAAGCCACACGGCTAATTAATGGCAGATGCAGGACCTGAATCCAGTTGTGAATGCACCATGATGGAGGCAGGGAGGTTATGTTCAGTCTGAGAGATATGATTGGGCAGGGGTGGGACACACATCTCAGCGAAAGATATACCAGGTGCAGAGGTGCCAAAACAGTGATAGGCTTGGCAATTACAAGGAAAAGAGAGGCCAGCTGGGCTAGAGAAAAGTCACTGAAGGGGAAAAAGAGGCTGGGATCAGACAAGGCACAACTGGCTGGGCCACATTAAGCACAGGTTACAGAGGAGCAAGTATGGAAACAGGGAGACCCAGCGGGATGCTACTGTGCTACTGCAATGGTCATGGCAAGAAGCCACAGTCACACCGAGGCCCTAGAGAGCCAAAGTCAGTGCTGGGGCAATGCTGACAGGATTTGCTGATGGATTATATCTGAGGAGAGAAGAAAAATCAAAGAAAACTCTCGAGTTTTCAAATTAAGCAACTAAGAAGGTAGGAGGACCATTAACTAAAATATAAAAGACTAGCATAAGAAATTTGGGGAGGATTGGGGTGAGGAGGAGCTGTGAGGTGTGGGAATAATCATGAGTTCTGTGGCAGGCATGCTTTAAGTCTGAGACATCCATAAGACATCCAAATTGAGATGCCAAGTATGCAGTTAGGTAAACCCAGAGTTTAGATGAGCAATCAGGGCTGCAGCTATATATTTAAAAGCTATCAACATACAAAGAATATTTATAGCCATGAGCCATAAATGTGATTTTCTAAATGTGATTAAAGAAAAGAACAAGTCCAAGAAGGAGGCTGTGGCCAGGACACGGTGCTAGACTTGACTGCTTCCCTCTTTTGGCTGCCTGCCCACCTCCCACCGCCTAAACATCTTAGGGGTCTATTTCTCTCCACCCCTCCTTTGGCTGAGGCAAGTTTGCTACCATCCCAAATCATCATTACCTGTACAACCTACATCTCGTCTCCCAGCTGCACTCTTGAATCCCTCCCATGCATTTTTCATGCTACAGACAGAAGGCATAACACTCCTAAATACCTTCCCCAATGGCTTCAGTTACTCTTAGAATCAAGTAAAAAATACTCTTTTTCTCATGACTCGCCACCTACACATTCCATGTGCCATCCATTCTGAACTACTTTCAGGTCCTTTCCTGTCTCTGGCATATGCCCTCTGCTTAAAATAGCACTGGCCTGGCAAAGGTCTACACCAGCCGCTTCTGACCCCGCTTCTGAGTAAGACCTAAAGAGCATCCCGTGTTTTATTACCATAACAGCACTTATCCCATTATATTTAAATCACTTATTTATTTAGACTGGATTTTCCTTCTGTTAAGTTAAAGCTCTGGTGCGGTGGGGAGGGAAGGCTTGAGGAAGGGGAAGCCTGCACTTGCTCATACAGGCCAGTGAGTAGCTTTCCAGGCGGCAAAGAAGCTAGAAATAAAAGGGTACAGGCTCCTACACCCTCAGCATCTACTGGCAACAAACAGTTTATACCATAGGGCATTGTTTGTTTTTAAGAAACATGATTTTATTTTCTTTTAGGCCACCCTTGGATCACGAAATCATCAGGAGAATCAGGATTCCAGAGCATCCTGCCCACTCCACAATCCCTTCTTGAGTTACGTTTTGGGATCACGATCTCTGTTTTTATCAAGGGATGCTTCAAGAAGCAGCCTTATAAAACCTTAAAACATTAGTTTCTGGATTATTACTTAGAATCCTCTACACAGAGCTCGCCATGAGAAATTTTAAAATTTAAGTACTGGGAAAATGTTTTATATTCTCAAGTTTCTTTTTCCTGTCTGCTTAGTGCAACCTATGCAATTAAATGTGTCTTCGTTTTTGTTGTGGTGACCAGCCAACCATAAAGCGAAATCGAGGTGGAGGACAACACCTGGATAAGCCTGACCGTGGGCCTGTGTCCCACTTTCCTCCTCTCCGCCCTCCCCTTCTGTTCCTGATGGATCACTGTTTTCAATCTGTTCATTCTCATTTATTCCCACCAGTTCTTTCTTAGATGTATGCAATGAGTTCCTCCACAGTGAAGTGGAATAAAGCAAGTTTGGTGCTATTTCAAAAACAACACCTGTTCTCTAACTTTGAATTCAAAAACTTTTTAAAAAACGCAAACACCCAATTAGCCTGTACATTTTAAAACAAATGTCCAAGTCATTTTACATAACTAAGTGTTATTTTAGTAACTCAAAACAAAGAGCAGATTTTAATTCATACCATGTTCTGCATGTACCATTTCATGGAGAAGGGACTGAATTTGTTCTTTTGCTTCATCTTCGATATTCTGAGGTTCTAAAATAATTGCAAAACATAGCTAAGTAGAAAAGTTCAAACATTAATATGGACCCCTAACACTCAAACACGATATTGGTGCATACACATTAAAATGAACACATTTGACTAAGCAACTATGCATTATTTCTCTGTCAGCTTACCATTTTTTGTTCTGTGCTGGCAAATATGGTAGATATGTGAAATTTGTTTTATTCTATCAACAGACTTAAGTGTTAAAAGACTTTCAATAAGATTTTTAAAGAAAGAAAACTAAGTCAGGCTCAGATTTTTATTTAACAAAAGAGCCTTATTAAAAGCAAAATGACTCTAGTTTCTAGTTAATAAAATTTGCAATAATGATAAAATAAAGTGGGAAGAACAAAGCTTTCATAGAGGGAAATAAAGTTTAAATGTAATATCTGCTATGCTAATCACACTACAAAATCATTTCCAAAGCATAAAAATGCCTATTTTTAATAATTGTTTATTATTTCACAAGCCATTTATATATGTAGTCTTGTGCAATTATAGAGTCTGCCGATTGCCATCCGCTCTCACAAAGCCTAAGATAGCTTCCTAACTGGATTTCCAGGTTCATAACTGCTGAAATCACCATCCAAAGAGAATATAATTTGAGTTACCAGAAGTGGAGAGTGGTGCACTCTGCTCACTCTTTAATGGCTATCTTTGCCCAAACTGGTGAAAGCCTCAGTTCCTAGGAGCAGAATATAATACCTCCACAACTGAGCCCTCACACACTTCTCCAGAATCATCTGCTATTAGCACCGGCTTTCAACTTAGTGAGGGCTCCATGTCATTTCAGCTTTCCATAATTTTGCAATGAAATAAATATTCAAATATTCTCTCCTCTGGAGGGGACTGGAAGATGCAGAAGCTGGAGTGTAGTGGGTTAAAAAAGTGAATGGAAAATAAGGTAAAAAAGTAATTGTGGATTCTTCTTTCAAAATTGTGGCTATTACAGAGAGGAGAGGGATTAGGTGGCAGATAAAAAGAAATGTAGGGGTCAAGAGCGGTTTTATTTTAGTACAAAGTAAAATTTGAGGTGCTAAATCTCAATAAAATGTTTTAAAAGTTACTCTCTGTTCTGGAGCTATGGTATGATCATAGCAATTCTACAGGAATGAGAAAGAATACATTGTCCTAGGATTAAAAATTCAACAAATAACAAAACTCAGAGCAACATATTGGTCTTAAAGGAAGAAAAATTAAATGTTATTCCTCAGCACACAGTGATAAAATCAGCCAAAGTACCATTTGGATCCAGTACTTTTCAGTAAATACGTAGTATCATTCCTTAAACTTCCAATAGGTGGCATAAGAAAACCAGAGATTTAGAGACTATTCAATTTACTAACTTATTAAAATATTTCACGATTTTCTTACCTATAGTCATAGACTTTGGGTTAACTACAGAGATGCTTAATTTATGAACCCATGTAGACACAAAACAGGCTCCATAGATGGCCACAGGGAGGTTTGGGAAGTCTTTTAAGATAGACAAGAGACCCTCATATAAAAAAGATTGAGAAACCACTAGATCTATTAAATCACGTGACAAATGATAACACGAGTGTAGAATTGTGTATATTTTCACTTTCAAGGTAATATAGTACAGTAGTGCTGGAATTGGAATCAAGAAACAACATTCAGTTCATGATGTTCCTAAATGTGTGGTTTTGGACAAAGAACAACTGTCTGCCTTAGAGCTGATCTTAAAAATTAAAATTATCCTGTGCCAATTTCTACTAGAAAAATACTATATAATTTCAGAAGAGAAAAAAAGTAGATATTTATTCTGTAAACAATGTGAAACAAATTCCAGGTAAAGCAGGATTCTGCAAATGGGGATACCTGTCAGGTTCAGGCACACCTGGGCGAGACTCGAGGATGAGGACAAGCTTACCTGCCTCCACAGGAGCCTGCTCCTCGGGCTCAGCGTGTGGCTCAGCCTCTTCTGGCGGGACTGCTGGCTCTGAAGTAGATCTCTCTTTAAGTCCTGCATTTTTTTATTCACAAAGTTAACTTGAGTTTTTGTGGGGTTTTCTGTCATATTAAACCAGGAAAAATAATATTCTCAAACATTTAATCAATAGTGCAGGTAATGAATAGTTTCTAAAATTGCATGCTTAAAAAGTGAGGTAGGAAAATAGTTTACTCTTCAACTTCATATTAAAGGCTCATGTGTTAATATCTTTGTCTAAGTTAGCTTTTTACTTCAAATTAAAACAAAATCATTGTTTAAATGTTCATGAATCTCTAAAATAGTCATGTCTAAACCTGCCAAAAGTTCAATATGAGTTCAAGCTCCTTTTGTGCTCATAAGCGATTAATTCCTAAGTCCTGAAGTTTGAATTCAGCAATGAGGCAACTAAGACGCACTTGAACTTTCTGTTATTCAGGTACACTCAATGTTCTCACTTATATCTTTATTTATTCTACTTGAAAAACAGTTAAAAAGAAAAAGAAATCATACATAACTATTTATTATCTTCTAAAGGAAACCCCTACAAGTAATCATATTATTCTATAACAGCTAAAATATATGAAAATTTAAAAGTTCTTCTTCCTTTTACAAGTCCTAAGAAAAATAAGATATCAGGGTATGTGAAAACCGATTTTAAAGTTAAAGCCAGTCTAAAATCTATTATATTAAGTTAGTTATTTGAAGTTATTTGGTACTTTGTATGTGGAACATTAAAACAGATCCTCAATTAAATCCAACTATTTGGAAAAGAGCTAAATTCAAGAGTTCAAAGATTCCATTTGCTGATCCTGGACTGCTCCTGACCTCATTAAGAATCTCCTAGCAAGCATAGTCACTAAAGGGAATGCTCTGTGCATGCACAGCCTGCGGCAGGAAGGTCAAGGTGACATGAAAGGCAGTGTTCTAATCTTAAGCAGCTCTGTGCAACTCATGTATGCACACTAATGTGGTCTGGAAAATTCTCATTTCGATGTATTACTCTTCTTTTTTATTATTTTTCCTTTTTCACTGTTTTTTCTATGTCTCTTCATTTTTCTTTTATCGACAAAAACATACTCCCACGTTCCTCTTTCCAAATTTTAGAAGAAACAGAGACAGATACACAGGACCCTGCCGCATCACTTACATTTCCTGCAGTTACCATTTGCAACACTATTTCCACACAAAACTCACTACTAGTACACCTGACACCAACACATACAGTTGTGTCAGTTGTGTTCGACACCTAAGTTATCTCTAACTGTAAAGATTGCAAAGGGATTATACAGAGGTCCTAATTGTAGTTCAAGTTCAGGGAGGAGGGGGTAGAGATGAAGGCCTAGTAAAAGACATCATATTTCAAATTCAAATTTAGGGCTGCCCTCCCTTTTACCATTTAAACAATCATTTTTACTTCCCTCAACTGTTAATGGAACAGGTACGGAATGATTCATTGCCAAGTTCTGCTGAATGAATGGGAAAAAGCTTAAGAATCTCAAGAATCAAGTAATTTATCACTCTCAGCACTTCAGCTAACACTTGGCACATAGCAATTGCTCAATGAACACTTGCTGAGGAGCTGAATACACCCAGTGATGTGACTACTCTGCTAAGTCTAAATGGCTGTGGAGACTCCCTGCAGGGCCAGGGCTTCTTAGGCGCATTCCAGTAGCTGAGTAGAAGAGGGAAGGCGACTCACATTAGTACTTCTCTACTCCTATGTACCAGAGATCCATATTTCTACTCCAGCATCCATCATTTCAGTGCCATGAGTCTAGTTTGCCTGAGACACTCCCAGTTTATGTCTGCTGTCCTGGAATTATTTCACTCTCGAAACTATCTGTCTGAATGAAAAATTACAGGGTCATCCTTCACTGACCCCACTTGTAGCAGGCTCTCAAACTGTGTTCCATGTATTATACAAGCAATGAAATGTTTTCTCACCAAACGATAAAGATTTAAACTGCCTGAAAACCCCATTCTTAATGAGTTTAGAAGTTTCATTTGAAAAAAAAATTATAATGCTACATGTTCAAATACTACTAGTATGCCAACATTCCGACATACAATGCCTCTGAGAGTCAACTTTCTCTAGCCAACTTGAACTTATTTGTCTCTAAAATTGAAACTGCAAAACATAGGAAACACAGGAGAAAGCAAAAGCACATAGCAAAAAATATTGACTTTTTTGCCCTGTCCAAAGTGGAAGGTATATTATAAAATAGTTAATACCTGGTCATAGCTATTTCCAGAGATGAAATCAGTACAAAAATAAACAATATTGTAAACTTCAAAGAAGCTGAGATCATATTATACATTTCCTCCTCTAGACCTCTATAAACTTTTTAAAACTTAACAAAAACATATTCTAGACTACAAGTGCTTTAACAACCCATATGGATGAATTTGCCCTACAAGATTTTATTTCAGTGTTTCCAAAAAAACTTTTTGCCATCCAAACTCATTTTAGTTCTAAAATTTGAGGGAAAAAGCAAGCAAAAATGAATTAAGAAAAGTAAATGCATATAAGCTCAATTCAGTCATAGGAAAGGTGTTCAAATGGATTTATTATGAGGTACAAGTGGCAATGATGTAGCAATGAAATAAATATTCAAAATTATGACATTATGACGTTCAAAGTTATGACATGAGATGTGTTTTGATGTTCCTGGGGCTGCAGTTACCAAAATGCCAGCTTACAATGGTTGAACAGGAAGGAAATTTATCATCTAACTAAACAAGAAGTGCAGAGGCAGCTGGCTGCATTGCAGGTCAAGCTTCACCCTCAGGCTGGCAATCAGAGCTCCCCAGCTGCAAGCTTCTTTTTCAGACAAGGCGATATCCAGAAGCAAAAGGAGCATCTCTTGCTCTGCTTCTTTCTTAGGTTTCAGGAAATCTTTTCCAAAAGCTGCCAGAAGTCTTCCTTTTCAGTGTTAATCATCAGGACTGG
Organism: Macaca thibetana thibetana; assembly: GCF_024542745.1. NCBI lineage: Eukaryota > Metazoa > Chordata > Mammalia > Primates > Cercopithecidae > Macaca > Macaca thibetana. Next base: position 83,089,951 of record NC_065585.1, on the reverse strand, counting down.
GACCCACTTCCATTCCTACGCTGGCAAAAGGAACAGGGTGTCCACAGCTGCCTTCCAGTCATTACGTATGGTGAATAGTTACTGCCAGTCCACAGCAATGGCCACAACATGATTTGGAAAACACATTAATTCCCTTAAAACATAACTCGGTTTTAGTTCTTTCGGTTCATCAGATAAATTTGGAAATTATAAAACATTTGCATTTAATCACTATATAATTGCCCCTCCAATTTCAATTAAAATTAGATGAAGCTATGAAAAGCAAATGAAATCAGCACTTTGAATCAACCACTTACAGCAAATATGATAAATAACACAAATACCCAAGCCCAAGATTAACTTACTTTATTCACTGTTGCCCATAATGAGAAAGAATCAATATATTTCTTTCCATAAATATGTAGTAGTTGTAAACTTACTAAATTGTATGTTGTGTTTAATCATTCAACAAATATTTAGCATATATTAATTCAAGGCATTATTCTACAGTAAATGAAAACAACACATCTACCTTCTGGGGGAGAGAGCAATTTAAAAAATAAGAAACATGAACTATTTAGAGTATATTGGATGGGGACAGATGGTACGGGGAAGACACGGAACAGAAGTACATAAGGGAAAAGTAGGGGTGGGACTATTCATAATACTTGGTCAAAAGGACTCACTGATAACATGTGAACAGACCCTGAAGGAAATCAGGGATGTGGCTATGTAAGTTACACGTCTGTTTCAGGTAGGGAACTGCAAGTTCAGTCATGTGTTGCTTAACAATAGAGATATATTCTGAGGAATGTGTGGAAATGCACCTTGAAATGAGCCATTAGAAATTTTACAATTGTGGGAACATCGCAGTGTGCCTAGGCAAACTTAGAAGGTATAGCCTGCCACACACCTAGACTGTATGCAATATCCTATTGTTCCCAGGCTACAAAACTGTACAGCACATACTGTACCGAATACTACAGACAATTGTAACACAAAGTACTTGTGAATCTAAACTTAGAAAAGGTACAGTATAAACATGGCACTATGATCTTATGGGACCGCTATAATACATGTAGCCCATCCTTAACCAAAATGTTAGCATGAAGCACGTGACTGTAAGAAATTCCTCAACTGGGAACACATTTGGCACCAAGGAGAAAGGTGGCTGAGGCACCAAGAGAGGTGTGCATATCAGAAAGGCCCTGGATGCTGGATCCAAGGACTGTGAACTTGAGGGAACACAAAGGATTTACTTCTCATAAGAGTTATAAGCAAGCCACTCCCTCAAAAAAACCTGGCAAACAATTATAAACTTATTTTGTTTCATAGAATTTCATACACCTAGCCCATAAAAAGCTAGACTGTTTTTTAAAATTAGTGTTTTAATCTTTGGTTTACTAATTCAAAGGTGTACAGATGAAAGAAAACGTGTCCTTACTAATTCAGGTTACTCCAGCTAGGGTTATCTGTGAAGGGTAAGTGCTCAGAAGTGGTACTGTGTCAATTGTGAGGAGTCTAGCAGTATAAATCAATTTACCCCAAGAATAAGGCTCATAGGTACATGAAATTTGAGAAATATTCTGGGAAATCAATACACCAGAAAGGCATGCATACTAGGAAACTATGCTAATTCTCGCTGTTGCTCCTGGCCTGTATAATCGGTGAATGCAGATCTTCCTCAGTATACCAACAGCAGTCTCAGAACTTATCAAAATTCTGAGACCACCAGGTACTCACAGCTGCTCCATGATATGCAGTAACAGCCATTCCAGATTCAAAGCATCTTTATGTAACCCAAGCTGGACAGACAGACTTCAAACAGACATAAATTACAAAAGAATTAAACACTGCCAATAAGGTTCCCAAGAGCCTGGTTTCAGCACCAATGAAGGGACTCAACAAAGACTGGTGAGAGTGGACTCACTTTAACATCATGAAAAATACAGTTAAAGGACATGCAACTCAGCATGGTTTGTAAGAGTTCAGGCACCTGGGACAAGAGGATGCCTTTGAATTCCATTTGAATTCTATCTCAGCGTTAACCACAGCTACACTTTTTGGTTTCCACAAATGCAAAAAAGGGGACAAAACAGGACCCCTAAGAAGGGCTTTAAGAATTAAGTGAGATAATTTAAATAAGTATTTTTCCAAAAAATTACCATTTATTTCTTCTAAAAAAAAATCTTTACATCCCCTCCCTGCCAGTCACAGGCAACTTCCAAGGTAGTTAAAACACTGCAATTACTGAACAATCTTTTGGGTTCTTTAAAAACACACACACACGATTTTTTCTTCTTGAATATTCTTCAATGGTATATATACACCTGAAATTTTTTAGATAATTTGTTTGGTATATTCACCATTCGATAAACAAACACTGAATGCCTATTAGTGTCAGTTATTAGGAAAGGTGCTCGAGATAAATCGTAGTCTGGCAGCAAAGTCCAGGAATGAGGCAAGGTGGTGAGGGTGATAACTGGAGTATGCGGGGTGCAGCCACTTGGGAGGGTCAGAGACATCTGAGTGCAGAGGTGATGACTGGGCTGGGTCCTGTGGGAGAGACAAAGGTAGCCCACCACACAGAGCAGGAGCATGTTCAGGAGCACATTCTAGGTGGAGGGACTAGTGGGTTGTACTGACAATTGCTCCAGTCTCATTACTTTCTCCCTCAGCCCTTTGCTTATTTCATAGCATTTCACTGCAGGGATTGCAGCCACCTCAATCTCTTGTATCCCCCATGCCTTGCCCATTCCCCGACATGCTGTAGATACTAAAAAATATTAGTTGAGTCAATAAATGGGAATTATAGACACAGCATGTTGGTGTTATATAATTATCAAAAACAATAAGAGCTTTAAGCATAGATCATCTTCCTCTAGTAGGATACAAGAGAAGTGATACATAAGGCAAAGAAGATGGAAACAAGAGGCAGACTTCTATGATGTATGCATACCTGACTTAACATGGAGCAAAAAATAGATACATAAAGTGAAATCAAATGAGACATTACATGAGAACAAAGAAGAAAGAAATGGATGACTTTCTGCTTTGTAGGGCTTACAGAGCTCTTGCAGAAATTGATTCCTATGTAAAAATGATAGCTAAGGAATAAACATCTAGCTTACACAATTATATTCTTAGGCAAAAGGAGAAGAAAGGATAAGAGACTAAAGACTTTATTGAGGAAATCTTTCAGATTATCCCAAACTAGGTTTTCATGAAAATAACCTGATGGGTCTGCTACATATCACCCATCCTTTAGTTTCCTAAACACAAAAACTTTCCTTCTAAACAGAATGGGGCAAAATGGAGAGAGCTTAACAGCAAAATAAACTTCATTACCTGACATCTAAATGGCAATATTTATTACCAGGTCAACATTCTCTTATATTCTTTCAATGGTCTGAAACTACTGTTGACCAATAATTGTTTGGAATGAGATCTCTCTCTTCTCCCTAGTTTTTTTATTTTTATTTTTAAATATAATTTCAATTTCTATTTAGATTCAAGGAGCACATGCAAGTTTGTTGCATGGGTATATTGTGTGATTTTGAAATTTAGAATGTGAATGATTCCATCACTCAGGTAATGAGCATAGCACCCAAATGTTAGTTTTTCAACCCTTGTCTCCCTCCCTCTCCCCCTCTCTAGAAGTTCTAGTGTCTCGTTTCCATCTTTATGCCCATGAGTACCCAACGTTTAGCTCCATAGTTTCTTATTCTGAAATACCTATTTTGGCCCATCCCATTCACCTCTGTATTTGGGCAGGGGGAGAAGTAGGAATGGAATGGGTAGAAAAAGGAGAAACAAACTCCATCATCTGCCTACTTTCAGTGCACCAATTCCTCCTCCTTCTGGCAAAAACACACTAACTTCCTTAGGGGAATCCAATTCTTCTTTACCCAACACTTTAAAAGTGGGCACTCACATATCCCAGGGTGTCACCAATCACAGCTTTCTTATCTCCTACCCCATAAGGAGTACGGTTGAAGATGAGCACACGAGACTGCCTGAGAAGAAAGCCAACACTCTTGAGGGTCCATAGACAGGTGGAGGTTGAGAACATGGTTTGAGCACCTAGATCCAGCATAACAAAAGAAAAAAAGCCAAAACTATTCCTGGGCTTTACAATTATGTCAGTCAATCCATGATTTTTGTCCATGTAAGGTATCTGAATGAATTTAACACCATGGATGTAACCCAAGAAATTCTGGAGAACATTCAGAAGTAAAACTAAATATATTCCTAATATCCCAAGGCAGAATGATAGATGCACTTTCCATAGAAACATAGTTACAATGAGACTTGCAGAACTGGATATTAGAATTAAATCAATTTTTGTGGACCACAGTAAAAAATAATCTCTGAAGACCATAAAATCACGTCTATGGAAAAATGTGATCTGAATACAAAACAAACATAAGTTTTTCACAATTAGGCTGGTTATTAGGCTTCTTGATTGTATCATATACTTAAGGCTATAGTTTATTTCGTAACTCTTTGACTAGCCTTTATATCTTGCGTTTTCATGTCGTCACAATATTCTTTTAAAAACTAAGCATTCTTATAGCTTCACCCATGTGTAACATTTATAATTATTTGCATTCGCTCCCTCAATGATCTCAGTAGAATAAATCAGGCTCCAGTATACTCATTTCACAAAGACACATTCATTATAAAGGATAAAGGACTTAAATATTTGTTTTGCAATCTGTTGACAAAAGTAGGAACAGGAATCACAGTTTCAGTGCTTCCAAGTTTTTAAACCCTGAGTGAGACATCTTGGTTGACTATTACTATTATTATTCTACCAATGAAAAAGGGAAACAGAATGCCCAACAATGTGCTGGCTGTTGACACATATGCAACATTGACTGCTTCTGAGAACTACCTTGAGGAACAGCCATGGTCTTCAGTTTACAAATGAGGAAAACAACCATTTCCAAGATGCATTTTACAATGGAATATTCTGAGCAATCAATTTTGAGAATTATTACCAGTGGGCATTAACAGAAGAAGGAACAATTGAAGACACACGAGAAAGAAATAAATGTGAAGAGATAGAGCCTAAGTCACCAGACCCATTTCATGGACAATAACATTACAGTTAACTTAAAACATTTCAAATTAAAAATGATACTTGTTTACTCCTTTTGTTTTTCAATGCAAGTGTCTATGGGGAATCTTTATTATCCAAGTATTATTATGAGGACCTCTGATGTTACAAACTTGAATAGCTGAACAGGTCATAATATAAAATATTCTCAATAAAACAACTACATACAGAATTAACTCAAGTAGTCCTCTGGATTAATTAGAGTGTTCATGCTGACTGATTTATATCAATTTCTTCATCAGTATCTCATTGTGAAATTTGAGAGGATCATCTATATACAATGCAAATTACCTATAAAGTAAAATTGAAAATCTTGTTTTTTAAAAAAATTCAAAATGGTGACACTAATGATGTTAGGAATAACTAAAATTCATATACATATGAAGCCATTAGAAAATGAAACAGAAACTACGTGAAACAACAAATGACAAAAAATTCAATGATGATGTAAGTGCTTCAGAAGGAAGTATCTAAATATTACAATATATAGAAGATATAAGATCACCCTTGGAAAAATTCATTGGCACTCAATTATTTTCACAAAATTGACTATCTTAATAATGATTGTGCTACTAAAATGTGAAATGTCTTTTTCTTACAAAGTTTACGAAAACTATGCCAATAATGTCATTTAAAAGGTTTGTAAGTATGATGTCATAATATAATTTAAATCAAATGTTGTCAGGGATAAGGCAAAATAAACTTACATTTTTAGTAATTATCCCCTTCCAGGTCTTCCCAAAAACAGCTTCTGACCCCCAACTACTTAGTATTGTGAATTCCTTGTCCCTGTTGTAGCTAGCTTATTTAAAAAGGTAATCTTTCTGGTTTTAATTATACTTAGAAAACAATATGAAGTAAACAATACAGAAACAACCTACTGAATAAAAAGTGTAAAACTGAGAGTGCAATGCATGACTTTAACCCACTAATCATGACTGAAAGCTTGTTTTTACTTGAAGCTTAAGTGTTAAGGCAGTTGGATAAAGTGTGACTTCAACTTCAATAAAAGTTAGTTGAAACATTTACAAAAAGAAAGAAAAGAGAATGAAAGGGGAAAAGAAGAGAGAAGGGAAAAAATAAAACAAGTTCTAGTCTACAAGTGCTTTTAAAGGATCTTTAAATGTTTTAGCTGAGGGGTTTCAATTCTTGAGCTAACAGTCAAAGGAAAAAATCAATGATATAGCCAAAACATTTCAAAGTACTGTACTAAATAGCAATAGACAATTCTTATGTGCTTATGATGATTAGGTTATTCCAAAATATTTTCACTCATTTGTTTAGAATTTAGTATTTATGTATTTTCTGCCCCATAGACATTGAGCTTAAAAACTAAGGTAAAAATTACTAGAATGCTCTCAACAAATTCACTTATAATTGTTTGCCCTTCTTCAAGGGAGAACAGAAAATCTTTAGAGAAGACAGCACTTAACATTTTGTACGTAAGTTTTTAAAAAAAGCATTCAATTTATCTCATGAGAAAAGATCTAACATGGGGATATGGTTTGAGAATCGTTTAACTTTCATATGCCTGGGGGACATGTTCTGCTTCTTGTTCTGTCCAGTTCTCAAAAGCCTCACTTTCTTGTCCCAGAAGCCCTATGTTTGATGAAGTTTGAGTGGGACCCACTCAACTCCCACTCCAAAGCTTTGTGCACAGGTGTGCGCCTGGGAAGAATCGCCATCTTCAACTACAAAAATGGTCCCAGATGTTCACCAGGCCTAAGCAGGCCAACTGGAATTCTCTCTCCCAGAGCCATCTGCATTGGGGTTGGTAAATTAGAAAGACTAGTCTAGAGCCTGCTGAGGGCCATCTTGGTTACCAAGTGGTAGCATCTCCAAATAGAGTAAGTCAGGCAGAAAACAGCACAGTGAAGACCTGGGAAGTGAGCTAAGATGAATCCTGACTAATCAAAACATAAAACTCCAAGTTGTGTTAGTTTTTAAGCAATAAAATAACAGGATTATATTAGAGATATTATTCTCTAGGATTTCATCTCTGTTGCATAATTCTATTAAGTTGAAATTTCTGTCAACTAAATGTCATAAAGTATTTGACTTTAAATAGTAAAAGGCATTAACATAAGAAAAAGGTGTACAATACATTTAGAAATATTTACACTTAAATGTACTCATTTCTGAGTTGAAATATCTTTAACTAGGCCAAAAATCTCTATTTTTAAGACCTTCAAAAAAAGTAAAGAAATACGTTTTAAAAAATATGGTGGTAGCATTTTTTATTCTGTTATTAATAACCCTATTTGAAAATAAAATATTTGTGGTAGCATTTTTGATTCTGTTGTTAATAAGGTTAACAATAACAGAATAAAAAATGCTACCACAAAGATTTTATCATTATCAACTAACTGCATTTCACAGTAGTCACAATTAGATATTTAATATTTGAGGCATCGAATAGTACAAACCATTTGTAGAATTATATTTCTGACTAAAACTTCACTTTTATTAAACGTTTTCTGAGGTGCTAAATTCTGATCTCTATTTAGAGATTACATTTGCAATTCCTTAGAAATGGTAAACAATAATGACACAATCAAATATGAAAAATGTATGCCACTCAACCAAAATAATAGAAAAACAGTGTGGTATAAAATGAAAGTATATCCTAATCTGAAATAATTAAAACCTTTCTACAGTTATTCCAAGACTATAAAGGTATCATTAATAAAAGTGTTCTGAAATTGTTCTTCTAAATACAGTTCTCCTCTTTATTCGTAGCTATGGCCAGAGTTCTCGAAGCAGTGTATGTGGCACACGGTAAGCACTATGTACTAGATGAGGGGAAAATGGTGGGGTTGTTGTAAGGAGGTCAGGAGTGAGAAGCATGCAGGAGTGAGGGGCAGGGGTGAGGTGAGGAGTGAAGGAAAGGAGAGAGTAAAAGACTTGGGGAGGGAGACTAGAAGAGGGGAGAGAAGAGGGAAAAGGGGAAGGAGAACCCATGAAAAGCCTGAAGAACGGCCCCTGAAAGGCTGCGGGAGGGCTAGAGGTGGGGAACTCAGGGAAGGCAGTGACACATGAGCCTGGGGAGGTGCCCATGAAAAACAGGGAAGCAGGAAGGGGAAGGAGGGAAGAAAACAAAGGGCAAATCCTATCTCCCTGAGTATTTAGCACACTTGAAGAAGTTACAAGGCTTTTTTTTTTTCTGCATAGAAATAACATTTAATATCTTAATATTCTTATTTAACGTCAATGAAAGTATTTAATACATTAATCTATAAAAATTCATGACACATATACATTTGTAGGAATACATGATCAATAAATAGAAGTTATTACATCATATTCTATGACATATTTTTAAAGTGTTTTTACATTTAGAAGCATGAGACGGTATATGTAAATTTCAGATAATTTACTTGCTGAGCACCAATAATACATTCAATGGCTAATTTACACACTTTCACCAATCAGAGCAATATTACATTTTCCGTTTTGTAACAAATTGCAGTTTTCCATTTTGTAACAAATTGCAATCTGGAACATGACCATGTTCGGAGATGACGATGCCAGAGCTTTAGTAGTTTCTTTTCTGGGTACCTCCCTTTGTTAAGTGTGCATATCTGGTAGAACTTCTACTTTCCTTTCTGTCATCTTTGTCTCTGGATGCCATTTTACTAGAAACATCCTTTATATTTGTTGATTTTTTCCTATTTTCCTTGGTTTTGCCACTTTTTTCTAGGTCCACTTTCTCTTTTTCTCTGTCCTTTTTACCCTTAGGAGACTCCTTCCTGGATAGGTCTGCATCAGCAATTTTCTTATCCTTTCGGTCATCCTCTTTTTCTTTCTTCCCCTTTTTTCTCTCTTCATTCTTACTTTCCTTCCTTGACTCAGGTTTCTCTTTCTCCTTCTTGAGCTCTTCTTTAGTGAGTTCTTTAACTTTCAGATTTTCCAATTAAAGGAAAAAATGTTTATTGACAAGATCTCTTAATCACAGAACAGGAAGTTAGTGAAAAGGTATTCTCTTTTTCTCCACACACAGGAAATGCACATTCAGAAAGTTACTTTAATTCACTAGTCTTTATGGTGGCTAAAAATAGATGCAAACCTCTATAAAATATCAACTATTAAAAAATGCTAGAAGCTTGTCATATTTTCCATCTTGAAATATAGTATGACTTATCTTAAAACATTAACATGCAATATTATAAAACTGCACCATGAAAGCAGTACTTTACACAAACTATTAACTCACACTTCATAACTATAACAACATAATTAAAGGAACACTGGCAACATAAGAACAAAGTTTTCGTAATTTGTAAGAATATATACAAAGATAATTTAAAATGTTTAGCTCAAACAAAAACATATGTCCTTAAAATACATGTACTTCTTTGAAGATTAATATATGTAAATAACATTAAATATAATTTCATTTTCTTAGTTAACTAGGCAAAAAATTGTCATGTGTATGAAATTTTTAAATCATTTTAAAATTGCAAAATGATTTAAAATTTTAGAAACTTAAATTTTAAAAATTTAAAAAACACTACATATCTGTAGTATTTAAAAGGAAAAATTAGAATTCCCTTTCTGCTTATGTTCATCATGAAATCAGTATTCCTTTAAGTATGTTTCCCTGTTACCTCATGTAGAGCCACTCAAGCTAACACATGTCTTCTAGTTCATAGGGTTGTGAGAGCAATTAAATGAAGTACACAGCTAATTCCAAATCTCATGGAAGGTATTGCTTTCAACTTGCTTTACATGGTAATAAAGCAGTTAGCAAAAGCTCTGAATTTCATCTGTTTGTACTCTCATGAGGAAATCATAAGGTAAGGTATTTACAATGCCACATTTAAGCAGAAACAATGCCACATTTAAGCACAAAGATGAAATATTTATTTAATATAATAAAATGTGAAAGATGTTTTTGCCCATCAGAATCACGTAAAACTTACATAGCACAAACAGTATTCAAAATGAGCATTAGATTTGCACTGCTCACTAAAAGTACTATATCTTTCTAGGCTGTCTAATAAAATCTTGATTAACGAACAAAAACATCACATAGGGTTTCTCCATTAGTTGAATTTCCTGGTGATCAACCAGGAGATTCTTCAGTTCTTCCTAAAAAACCTTATTAAAGTCTTTTAAGAATACAGAACAGAATTCATTCAGGATCATGCTGAGTCTTCATCCTACTTCAGTGCTGTTTGAATAGTAACATAGATACCGGCATTGCAAAAGAGTAAAATGCATGTGCAATGCTATCATGTCTTATTCTGCAAACTGCTTTTAAAAATATTCAGTCTTTAATGTTTAATTTGCTTCTCCAGATCAAGAAGTAAAATATTTTATTGTCCCTTTGTTTCATCACTATTTCTATAAAAATAAGACGGTAAAAATTGTTTTCGTCCCCAGAAATTATTCAGGAGAGATAGGTTAAACCATTAAAAGTTCCTGACCTTAAAATATAAATCACAAAACCCTGTGAATCACATACTATATCTCATCTGTTGATATTTCAGCAAAAAACAAACTACGAACAATACGCCAAGCCCTTGAAATGATCACAAGACTATCACAGGCTTATAAAGAAAAACATGCACATCCCCCATGCCTTTACCCACAAAGAATATGACTACTAACATATGAACAAGAATAACCGCTGGCATATAAAGTCAGGCTGTAATATTGAGCTGTTAGTCTACAAATGGCTGACAGGTATAATAACTGATTTATTATTATTATTATTTTGAGACAGAGTCTCACTCTGTTGCCCAGGCTGGAGTGCAATGGCACAATCTCAGCTCACTGCAACCTCCACCTCCCAGGTTTAAGCGATTCTCCTGCCTCAGCCTCTTGAGCAGCTGGGATTACAGGTGCCCGCCACCTAGCTAATATTTGTATTTTCAGTTGAGACAGGGTTTCACCATATTGGTCAGGCTGGTCTCAAATGCCTGACCTCATGATCCACCCACCTCGGCTTCCCAAAATGCTGGGATTACAGGCGTGAGCTACCGTGCCCGGTCAATAATTTTTAATGAATTAAAATATCCAACACAGCAAATTCTATGTCAATGTAATGCAGGGTTCTACATTATACATGTAAGTTTTCATTTTACTGAAAACTACACATTTGAATCACACTAGCTTTTACTGTGCTCTAAGACAGAGTGTCATTAGAGCTTTTGGAGAAATAAAATCAATTACTGAAGACTTCATCTTTTTTTCCCAAAAGTAATTCAAAGAAATCAAAGTAAGAAAGGTTTTAGGGAACAAGGTAAGATGTGTACATGTAAATTTAATATATACATCATAACAAATATAACGTGATATTTGTATAATATACACATTCTTAATTTAAAGACTGTTACAAAGCTTTGATAACATGAAAAGATAATGACTTAAAATTATAGGCTTGAAGCAGAAAATTATTTGATGAAGTCTTGATAAAACTACTTATAAGCTAAGGTGCACCCAAGCAAGACCCAAAAGCAATAATGTTTAGCATTAGTAGCAAGATTAACATTCCCAGAAAATGTCATGCATTTTCAAACATTAAACTTGATTCACTCAAGGCTAGTTTGAAAAAATGAAAATACCTTTAGCCTTAGTTTTTCTCTTGGCTACCCCACTGGGTCCTTCTGTTGATATTTACAAGATGAAAATGGGTTATAAACAGAAAATTTAATGGAATTCAAAAATAAGTGTCTATTAAATAGGTAAAATCAATGCCACTATAAATCATGTTGTTACTTAAATTCATCATTAAAAAATACTCCAATATCTCTCTTATTTGTCACTTTAAAGCCTTCCTTTCACTGTCTTTAACAGATAAATGCATTATAATTGGCCTATGATTTAATCAACTTCACAATTTGGCTTAGATCTTTAAGAATTGTTGGTGTCAGAAATCCTTAATTGCCTCTGGAAATGGCATTTTCTACTGAGAGGTAGACTTCCGCTTGGGACACAGATGATCAATTAAAAGTACCAGAGTGAAGGACCAAGGACCTTACTTCACTACTCAATCGCGTTTGCCATCCAAAAAAGGACAGCATATTTTGATAGAGTTCATCTTTACTGTTTGAACAATCACTGCTCTTCCATCAGTTCGAATTGTCTTTTAAAAAATTATACGAGCAAGTAAGAATGACAGTATTATGTATATACATATTACACTTTTCACTCTAAAAACTTTGCAATAACTTTCTGTTTCCTCTCTTGGCAAATGAAAGTTCTGATAATGGATTTATTTTTGAGTCTCTAACAATATACCTCTAACTCTTATTCGAACCGGGCCGTACTTAGCATCCCAATGAACTGATCTTCCCAATTCTGTCTCTAAGTCACATAAAGGCTGGTTTATGCTATGTATTGGCAAACTTTGTAAAGTTCCAATCCAAGTTGCCAGTACATTTCTTAGGCACATTAGGGTTGGAGATGCAATGTTTAGTGTTCATCTCCTCAGGAAGGGTGGCATAGCCTGTCACTAAAGAATTAAGGTCTAAGGTGTGGTCACAAGAAAGTCCCCAAAGCCATCTGACATTTTTCCAGCTGTAAATTGTAAAATCCACTTTGTACGTTTCTCAAAACTTCTACTTTCAGTATGAGATGTTTGTACTATTAGATTGTTCAAACCTCCCCGTTCACTATTGATAGCAATTTCTATCTATCGATTGAGGTCATCCATCTGAGAATGGTAATTTATTTTGGTTGAAATATCAATATTCTTCAAAAATGTATTAGTATCTCTTACCGTTGACAACATACAAGTGGAAACAAGTGACTATGGTTATATTTGTCCACTTACATGAAATACATAGGTAACCACAACCAGTACTTAGTCCCATGTGTTTAACAATTGTTTTTCACAGATAAAACTTGATTCTTTCCTAAACGCTGTCAAAAACAGTGCATCACCCAGTAATACTGAGAGCTATTTCCAATCACTCCACTAAAGTTTATTTCAGAATAAAATATCAAAATTATTCTTGTAATATCCACTTTTAAATATATGAGTAGAATCCAATGTGTAAAACACGTTAGCATAAAGCATTAAAATAGACTTCTAGCACCGCTCTGTTCCCCTCCTGACTCCTGCATGTTCTCCCACAGCAGATCCAGATTTTCCTATTGAAAAGTACAGTGAGGAAACCCAGACTGCCCTCTCCCTACCCCCGCTGTTATGATCTAGGTAAAAAGAGCTACATGGATGAAAAGACTAGAGTTAACTTCTGTCATGAATAAACCAAAATATTAGATTAGCATTAGATTAGTGAAACATATAAAAATAAACAGTACTGTACTTTATTTTAAACTTTTTTGGTTTGGGTATAAATCCTTATGGTGATACAAATGAACAAATGAACAAAGTGCAATGTACGATACAAAACTCCAAAGGATCATCTTATGTTTTTCTGAACTTAAAAACATAGCCAATAATTTTTCAATATTTTTGACACAACAAAGACCAAGCTAATAATTTAAACAATTATTACATTCAGTCTCTGAAGAAAAGCATATAGACTGAAAAAAGCATACCACCAAAAACAGTTAATAAAGGAGTCCCTAAGTAATAATGAAACAAAAAGAGAGTCAAGAAATTTTTTTTTTTTTTTTTTTTTTTTTTTTTTTTTTTTTTTTTGCCGGCTGCAGTGGCTCACGCCTGTAATCCCAGCATTTTGGGAGGCTAAGGCAGGTAGATTACCTGAGGCCAGGAGTTCGAGACCAGCCTGACCAACATGGTGAAACCCCATCTCTACTAAAAATACAAAAATTAGCCGTGGTGGCAGGTGCCTGTAATCCCAGCTACTAGGGAGGCTGAAGCAGGAGAATCACTTGAACTCAGGAGGCAGAGGCTGTGGTGAGCTGAGACCGTGCCATTGCACTCCAGCCTGGGCAACAAGAGGGAAACTCCCTCAAAAAAAAAAAAAAAAAAAAAAAAAAAAAAAAAAAAAAAAAAAAAAAAAATTTGTAGCCCGGAATTTAAAATAAAATGAAATTAATTTTTTTTTTAAAAGAAAATGTGTGTGTTTTTTTTTTTAAAGTGAAATGATCAGTTTTAGGAAGGAAGGAATGAACAAAGGTTTAGGATGAGGACACTATTTTATTATGTTGGTTACTAAACATCCTTTAAGGTTCTTCAGAATACAGTTTTATAAGCAGTAGAGAAGGCAGTCATGCCACAATGATGAGAAAACGTATGTGGAAGGAAAGGTGACCAAAAACCTAGGGTGCTCACATCAGCCTTCTTTATTTCCTTAGAAGAAAACTGATCATATATGGAATTTCCCTAGATTCTGAGGGGGACAGAAAAGGAAAAAGAGTTTGAAGAATTTTATCCGGGTTTTGTTTGGAAGGTCGAGGAAACGCAGGCATGTACGTAAGAAAAAGAAGCTAAGTTCATAACAGGAGAGAGGTGATGAGGTCAGGAGGAGGTACAGGCTCAAGGGAAAGGGCTGGCTTTGGAAACCAGAGGGAAGCAATGTCTGAAAAAACGAAGAGTGAATGAGAGAAGAAACAATAGCTCAAAAAAATCCTGAGATAGTAATGTTGTAAAGGGAAGAGAGAAGAAAATAATGGAATGAAGCCACACTAGATTATCTTAGGAAAGCAGAAAGCAAAATCATCTCTACAGAGGAATGACTCTGGAAGAAGGAAGGGTGTGGAAAAGGTTTAGAATGACTGCTAACTAGGGAAACTGTCGGAGCAGCACGTCCCTGACAGAGGCTCAGTACAGTTAACTTTATAACAGATTTTTTTCCCCCCAGCAACAATGGCAAATGCAGTAATGGAGAAAGGGGTCATTGGTAATCCAAGATCAGTGACAGCATGTAGAGGCGAAAAAAATATTAGTTTGTGGGCATTAGGTAGTGGACTTAAGGGGAAACCACAAGGCAGGTACATAAGGCCCACCTTTCTATTCTTCCTAATTCTTGACAAAATTAAATTCTTAGCATTTGTAACTATGGTTGATGTAGATTCTCCCTACAGTGCCAAAATGCCACAAGCATGTCCTACTTTTCTCCTTTTCTATCTTTACTACCATAGCTAATGTCTAGGGAAAAAAAAGAAACAAAGGAACATTCCACTAATCAATAAAATTCATGACAACACAAAGGCTCTTCAAAAATAGTTTCCAAGTAGTATGAAGAAAATTCTATCAATTCGAGCAAAAATGGAAACATCTTGGTATTTCTTAATCCATTCAGACAAAAGTTGTTTTTAATTAATAGAATATATTTCAATTTAAGAAATAACCAAAGACGCATTAGGATGTGCTTAAAATACATGTTGAAAAATAACTGCCATGCTGTTTACTTTCTTTTCATTTTTTTATGCTTATTTTGATGTAAGTATTTAAAGTGATGATACTTAATAGCTCTGGCAACTATTTGGGAATTCCTATACAGAAATCAGAAAAAAGGTCTTACATTCTTCCCTTAGAACATAAGAGAGTTGCCTAAAGGAAATTTATGCTATTTTGGCAACTGCCTCAGGCCACTATTCCACATTTTCAAAATCAAATGTTCTCTATGAAATTAAAATGTTTGAGCCAATGGATAGATCTGTGGTTACACCACATGCAAAAGACATGATTTTAGAAGACCGGCTGCATTACAGACACACAAGTAGCTACTTCAGACTTTCAGACAGTCAGCTCTAGAATTGGTCTGGATATCGCTTCATACTCAGGCCATTTCAGCCACTCCCACCATTTCTGGTGAGACCTGTGAGTCACCTTGAGCCTTCTCATCTTCCTCTGTCCCATAATGGAACATCACAATCATTTCAACATTGATGACACATAGCAAAAAGAGGCCCTAAATGTCTGAGTAACTGTCCTGTTAGTGAGGCAGACTGTTCCTCTAGAATGGATGTCTACTCTTGGTAAAACGCATGTTAGGACTCTACACCAATTTCTTTTTTATTTTTAAACATATATAATAATATAGTACAGATTAAAAGAAGCAGCAGCAGCAGCAGCAGCAGCAGCAGCTACAAACCCACCAACCCTCTACAATAAGTGGGGAACGGAGGATCAGAACATAACTGAAAGACTAAATAAACAGAAAGGGATTACAACCAGAGACAGAGAAAAAAGGTAAAATGCAGATTCAAATACAAATTGGAGATTGGAAAGGTCACCTGAAGACTTTTGTTAGCATAGGTCAGTTTGTTACAGAAACTCAAAATGTCATTTCTATTGCAAAAAATATGTCCAATAATTTTACCAGTTAAACCGTTTTTTTTAAAAAAAAACAAAAACAAAAACACAACTCAGTATTTTATTATGCAATGAGTAGTAACTCCTCACCCACCGGGATCCACACCAGCGTATGACATTATTCATATGATATTAATGAATATCACATGCGGGGCTTAGCATTGAAGGGGAATTCAAATAAAACCTAAGATCTGGTTCCTAGATTCAAGGAGTCCACAAACTACTTGATATCTAACTCCTAAGTATTACAGGGTCATCTCAACCAATAACAAAGGCAGTGAATTCTGCATACTGGTTCCATCATTTAACTTATGAAAATAAAGTCTGGGTCACTGAGTTTCTTTAAGTATTCCAAATATGCATTGTAATCAAAGATTCCATGCCAAATCACAGAAAATTTCTTATATGTTTTATAGACTTAAGGAGCTAGCCCAACAAATTATTTAGAAAGAGTCTTGAAGCATCAATTCCCAACAAGTAAACTGCCAGGTGATCAAATTAAGAATAACTGGCTACGCTAGATCTGATTTTTTGATAATGCTCCTAAGTCACAAACATCAGGGTAGACAAACAATCTGCTCTATCTTACTGTAAATAAAAACAATTCAAACAGAAAATAGTCCTTCCATACAGTTCTATAAGACAGGGAGGTAATTTCTAAAAAGAAAGAACCAAGGACAAGATGAAAAAGCAGGAGAGCCCACTATTCTATATGTCCTCAGCACTGAGGTGTGTGCAGGATCCCCAGGGCAGCAGGCTGACAGCCAGACCTCAGGACTGGGTAAAATTGACACCCAGAAGACACTTCCCCAACTGACTTATACCCACCACTCATGCCCCAAAGCAAGGCAGGCTGAAGGAAGCTAAAGGGCTGAAAAGAATCCCAAGAGTACTGCTGTCTTGTTTTTGTGCCAAATTCTGGAGAACCCAGCACCTTTGCAATCGGACAAACATCAGTGCATCCGGAGAAGCCAGAACAGTGACTCCGAGGAGACAACACTATATCTCAACACGGAGCCTGTTCCACAGAGTTTCTTTGGTTGCTCAAAACTGAAAAGGTAAAGTAAATACAATATAACTTAAAATTCCCTAACCATATAAATATTCAAATTAACGGGATACGATTTTGCCTTAATTTAGTTCTTAAGTTTAAAAGACATGAGCAAGGAAGACTTATATTATGAAACAGAAAGTTAGAAAATACACCCTTAGAAAATAAAGAATTATAGCAATATACAATAAATCAAACTAAGGTGAAGTAATTTTGATCTGCTTCAAATACTTTATAGCACAGTTTTGCAAATACTTTTATTTTATCTTACACACACATACAAGCCTTAGGCACATGTTGACGGAAGTCACAGAAGTCAGGGGTTCGTCAGCTACCTGGGTGTCATTTTCATCAGAGGCTTTCAGAGGAACTAATGAGAGGTGGTACAAAATAAGTAGCAAATTTTTATCCCACATTCTTGTTTTTCACTTACAAAAATAAAGCATAATTAATTTCTGTACATAAAATATGAATTAGTATGACAAAGTGATGAAAAATTAATAATTTCAAACATTTTTAACACAAAATTTAATTATTTACTTCTTATCAATTAATCAAATATCTTCTAGTGTTAGTAGTAATGACATGTTAACAAATAAGATTGCTTTAAAAAGTATATCCTGGAAATTTGGCTAGGTGAATTTCATTGAGTGGGGCTGAAGATTCCTTTAGAATTTAAACCTAATAAACTTTGATATTTCGTATTACCCAAGTATAAAAGCAGAAGACACAATAAACAAAAAGACTGAATACATTTTCAGAAGGAACATTACTGAATGATACTCATTTGCTGGAGAACATGCTACTAAGTGACAGCTTAATTGAAGTCCTTGAATATTTGAAAACAGAAGCTTTAACAGACTATCAGAAGCATTAACAGAATAAAACATATTTGCCCACTAGCGAGAGCAAGACAAACTAGAGCTTTAATAGCCATTTAAACTTTAAGAGATTATTTGTCCAGTGTGTATATCCACATCTAAAAGTCGCTATAGAATGTTTGCTTTTTAATAATATTAGCAAATTGGACAGTCTTCCCTGACACAGGTAAATGGTGGGCAGAGGGGATGGATGTCCTGTGCTGACTTGAGGCTGCTACTTTCAGTCTATTATTATGACAGCCTACAAGAGTAATTTCTAACAATTTAAATTTGTCATAGTACCCTCAGAATAAATGGATGAATGATACACTTACTGAAAGTAATTTGATTAGATATAGAAGACAAGAAATATTTGAAAAGTAGAAATTATAGTTAAATAAAATGTGAAGAAGTGCAAACATTTTCAAATTTTTAGCTCTCTGACAAACATTAAGCAAAATCTTAGAGAAGCTGGAAGAGATTTAAAACCATGGAACATCACTCCTTCAAAAAATAACATCCCTTTGCTTATCTTCCTTATCCCTAGAAGAGCTTTGCTTGAGGGGAAACTGATGAAATCTCATTTTAAGAAATGCATTTTGTATATAGCTGATACAATTGCTTTTGTTATTACTGAAGCAAACTCATTTTTCAAGAAATCGATTCAAATACGTTTTTAAGGTTTTCTAAAGGGAAAAGTTTACTGTCCTAAATGGAATTACCACTTCAATAAGTTTATAATTCTAAAAATCACATCATATCTAAGCCAAAATCAATATCCAATTAATAAGTCAATGAAAGAAAAAATGGAAAAAGACTTATTTAGGATGAATAATTTTAATATGTACAACATTAAGATACATATTCACATATTCCCTCATGTGTAATATGCCTACTTTAAAAAAAAATACAAATTACTTTCTCGGATGTATATTTGGAAATAAAATTGAAAATAAATTTTGCTTTCATAGACAGAAATATGTCATGCTACTATCTGAAAACAGTAAGTTAACTTACTCTAAGGCAAAAACATGGGGTTATTTTTAAATTATTTTAAAAGCACCATTAACACAGAATTTTACATAGAAATTTATAGGAATCTATCTGACACAAACCTAAACAAATTACAATAAAAAATATCAGCTTAGTAAAGAACCATCATTTTACACATCAGTCATGTTAAAGAACAGAGAAGTATTTAACTTAAAAATCATGCCAGAAATATTTTTATAATGAAATCCATTAGAATCATCTTAATTAATAGTGTGTTAGAAAGACAAGCATCAAGGGTTAACCACAACACAATCTGCTGTAAGTGTCCAAATTTAGTTCAGTGAATACATGAGTTGAAACAAAACGATACAGAAACCAATTATACCACCAAGAACATCATTTTCTCTGTACTTTGTAGTTGACTACAAGAATGAGGAGTACCATTTTCTTCAATAGAAGTTGGGGGAGCTGAGCGAGCAAGGGACTAGCTAGTAGCTGTACTGGGCAAGATCACATGGTTGACTTGCACAGTAAGATCACAACCGCCCCACTGCACATTAAGCCCTGCATAAGCAAAGGAAAGAAAAGAAAAAGGAGGCTGCTTCGGGTGTTCATTTGCCAATGACTTCAGTCCCTGAATCAAAGCTACTGGTTATGTAAATCCAGTATGACACAAGTCTTTCCCTGAACCCCTTCATTCTGTGACGTACCATCAACACCATCTGCGGTTTCGCTTTCTTCTTCTTCTTCTTCTAGCATTTCAAAGGGAGTCATTATATCATAGAGAAATGAGAGGAAACCATAAAACCAATCTGAACTTTCCTCTGCTAAAATATTAAGGACTTCCTCAAGAGAATCAATATTTTCATTACTGCCATCTTTGGTCAGGCCTACATAAGAATAAAGGAAGAGAGAGAGAAAATAAGGAGAGCAGTTAGGTGGAAAAAAGAAGTGGAGGAAGGGCGATCTCAAAAGCGATGTGCATCATGGTCAGAGAGGTTTACAGAAACGGTATTTGGAAAATAAAGAAGTCCATTACAATGCACACCTTACAATCAACTCTCAATCACATGTCAAAAGAAAGCCACAATTTGACCAATCCTTACCACTCCTACCAGCCCCTACCTAGGTTTGCCTTTCTCTCATTAGAGTGTTGAGGTGAAAGACAAAATTTTATCAGTCAAAAATCAATAGACAGTAATGGAAAATCAGTTGACTGTAAAAGGAAGAGTGAATAAAAGCAGTATCAGAGAAAAAAAGATATATACTCTGACAACCCCCAGATTTGCTCATTTACCAACCAGATTTTATCGAGAGTTGATTATACACACATTCATTCATTCATTCATTCAAACTAGAAAGGCTTATTTCCTCAAACTTCTCCCCTCCCCACACCAGCACCCCACTTAAGACCTGGAGTTAAGTTAGGAAATTCTGGAGTTAATATAATTAGCAGTATTACCATTTATAGCATCCACAGATGGGCATAAGTACACTGAAATTATGTAACTCAGATAATTTTAACACTTAAATTTTAACACTATTAAATGTGGTAGCTCTATAAAACTCTGGCAGTTGACTCACAGTCCTGTAATTCTGGCCAATGACAACAGTCAGCTATTAATAATAATTCACTTTGCCTACCGATATGAAATTTGATCAAGGCCTTAGCTGGTCACTTGCAATAGGAACATTCCAAACTCCTCTCCCTATAGGCCTGTGAAATTAGCTTCTATTGCTAAGACCCCTTTCAACTGTCATTTTTAAGTATTGGACCCAAAACAGGCCCTTAGGATAGAAATAAATCAAAGTATATATTGTTTTTACCATTTGGTTTTTTTCCTGTGAAGAACTGGCTCTGGGTAGCAAAGGTTTCTTAGCTCCAGTAGGTATCAGAATCTGACAGTACTACCAAGCTGTATACCAAGCCCATAATTCTGAGGAGGAATAATAGGGTAGGGTATTCTGGCTGTAAGAAATGTGAACATCCATGACCACTGAGCTTTTCTGATTGTAACCACCTAATTCGGTCATTTAAGTCTTTGGCAACACACAATTTCTCCATGTAGTATAACTACCAGCAATCAAGATTGGCAGATAAAGGATAAGACGACAACTAATTTAAAAGTTTTAAAGATTACAGTGAATTTTCTCTGCTTTACTCAAAAGAACTATATTATGTCATTCTTCATGTTTTTGGTAAGAAAAAACGCAAATCGCAGTTGGTATTTAAATTACTTTTTGACAAGCCTAGAACGTTTTCACTCAATTTAGCAGTAGACAAATGCTGTGAACAAAGATCTATATTCCCAACTAAGTCTCTGTGGAAATAACACTGTTTCTTCTTTCTGCCTTAAAACATTATAGCTGCATATTTAGTATAAACATCTTTATTTTTCTCCATTTGCCAATATATTGTAAGTACTTCCGAGTATTACATGTAAAATATAAAACTTTTCCATCCTTTAGTATGACAGGTGACCATATGCAACAAATATGCAAAAGCATTTGAACAAAACTGTTTACCCAGCAAAGCAACCTTCCTCTGGTTCTCAAGACAAAAGTACTAGTCCAAAGAGAAAAATATATATTCTGGGTATGTGACTCCTTCTGAACCTCTAAGAACAAGGCTCAACCAAATGGAATGCCTTTGGCTTGGCAAGGTCTGGTCTTCTCCTCCCATCAACTCACTCATGCATCTATCAGTCTACAAATGTTTTTCCAGGATGTAGCAAGTGCTGACTGGCTTTTCTTTTGCTTTCCAGCCATACCTGATACGATGCCAGCTAGGTGCTAGCCATAGGACAAAAGGACAACCACATGATCCTTAGATAGTGTCACTCTAAGGATTTAGTCCTCACGTCATTTAGTCCTCGGGTCATTTTCCTGTTGATTTTATTTGGAAAATAAGTTTTTAAAGAATACATTTTCAAACAAGGTAGTTTTCAATAATCTGAACTACAACCAAAGATACCTACATTTTAGTTAATTTAGTTAATAAGAAGCTATGTAAATGAAGAAAAGTGGGCTTAGTACACTTTCAAATAATCAAATGGGCCTTGGCCAGAAATAATCAAATAATAAAATTAATGATGGTTAGTGGTCTTGATTTACTCACATATGTTTAATTCTCTCTATTTCACAAGAAAAGCCACACCCTAAAATTGAGTGAAATGTACCATGTGAATGTATACATTTCCCCAAATTTATAAGATTTAGATATATGCGGACTTAAGAATCTAGAAAAAAAAATTATGAAATAAATGCACAGTCTATGAAAGATTAACATATCTCAATTATTACTATACCTGCGATACCAACAGCTCCTCTAATCTCTGATTTCCTACCTTCCTCCCTCCCCTTGGATCTCCTGGGCCTTAATCTAAAACCTAAACCCTTAAAGCTTAAATTTTACTGTTAAGCTGCCTCTCCAGTGAGAATGTACCTTGGAAGTCTGGCTTCATTTTGGGTATATGCTCACTGTAGTGCTCTCCCCATAACCTCTACCTGACCACACAGAACCCATTAAAGCCTCTGTACTCCCAACAATTTCACCAGGCTGTCTTTGCAGTAACCTTCCAGTAACAGAGGCACCACTAAACTATAATGATCTTACAAACCAGAAAAGAACTTTAGTCATAAAACTCAATTCAAGTTAAGGTTGCATTTCCTGCAGAGAACTCAAACGCTATAGAAATAAGATTAAAGGTGATAAGTAAGCCTAACATTTCACCTTTGGTTTGTTTCATCTGTACTGAAGCTACAAGCCAACTGCAAACTAGTACGGGAAGAGTAAAAAAGTATTTATGTAGCTTTATCTGATCTGTCTTTATGCATTTATTAGTAAAGTTACCAAAATAAACCTTGATATTCACCAAATTTAGTTCCACCTCCAAGTTTATAATTCTTATAAATGGCACAATTTACGAGTTCCTTACACTATCCCTGCAAACAGCAATATTCAAAGTTACAATTAATTAGCTTCTTAATGGTAGGTTAAAAACCTTAAAGGGGATGACCTTTTGAAATCTCAAATACACTAAAAATCAAGTTAAGGTAATAGTTTGCTATAGAAATCAGTGTGTTTTATCAAAGAAATACCACATTTTAATTTCTAATGGCTGACATTTCCTGACAGACCAGATGGCTGGTTTTAAGCAAAAGCAAACAAATAAAAATCAATAAAATACAGTAGATGAGAGTAATATTATTTCTAAAAATAAGAGAACTTGACCCACATTTTATTTTATCTTTAAAATAAAGAGCTTTGCTATTCAGAATTTGTCATTTAAAGCAATATAATGAAGTGATAAACCATTTATAGGCAAGCAAATTAACATCATTCTGATAAGTTCTATATAATTTTGTTTCTTTTACATGCCCAGGATTATAGTCATCTGAGGATTCAATATATTTACAGAAACTCAAATTTAGATACACAATGACAGGACTACATTGAAAATTTCATTAAAGTTAAGACAAGAAAATAAATTTCATGGTAAGTTTGCAGCAAACATTAATTCCCAATAGGCAGAAAAAAAAAAAAAAAACTAACAGGTCAAAATTAGGAAGGTTTACTATCTTTAATCACAACTAAAACTCTATTTTCATAGAACTTTCTCTATTTCATAAGGAGGTGGATTTAATCTACTAAAAGCAGTTTCATTGGTTACAGATGTGGCATCCTACTGTGTTTTCATTTCTAAAAAACATACACAAAACAGTATAACTAAGAAGAATTTCTTTGGGTCATTATTTTATAAGCTTAGTGTATAATATCATGCCATATCCATTATTTTTCTAAAGACTCTAATATAAAAAGTATTAACATATATTATGCTACATACAAAAGCAAAGGAAGTCTCAACAGGCCAGATTATACAAAATTTGCATGTTAAAATTAACACCATTCTTTCCAGCAAAATGAGGGAACACCACATTGTTATTTATTATAAGAAACATCTCTGATAAAGACAGGTAATTCTGATAGTGAAAGAGAAGGGTCCAAGACTTCCAAAATAAAGACACTGGGTCAAAAGACCAGGAGTTCATATTTTAGCGCTACCGTTAAAATAAGCATGGGACATTTTAAGATGTTTATTATCACTTTTATTTCAAAATTAATTTACGTAAGCCTGTAGAAATTTACATTTTGAAATGGAAGTGAATGTCTAATGTTAATGAAGAATATCTATAATTACCATATCTAAAAATAGACCAGGATACTAGCTATTCAAATTCTAAGTTTAGAATAAGAAGTACTTTAAATCTAAAAACACACATGAAATTATTATACTTATCAAAATATATATGTTTAAGAGATATACACTTATTCACTGATATAAGTAAATTAAAATGAAAGAGTCTGCAGAAAAATAAGCCATTTAAACTTTTAACAGTAATGAAATATATGATTTAAGGGGAAAAAATCTTCTGTAAGATATATACTATTGAGATAGATATTATTAAAGCAAAAATATTTGTTTCCAGCATTTTATCACCATTAACAAAAAACATAAAATGTGTACTTGCCTAATAAAACTTTGGCATCATCCACATCAAAATCTCCATCACCATCAGCATCATAGATTCCTAGTTTTCCTACAACAGTGGAGAAATGATGGATATGGAACAAAAAAGAAAAGAAATTTAATACGGTATTACAACTTAGTGAAGTCCTGCAACTCAGTCATAAATGTTACCAATTAATGCAATTCTTTGCTCTTTTAATCCTGCAAAGCAGTGTCAAATGAATATCTTACCTAAAAATAGTGAGCAATTCAGTTAAGAGAGTCAGGAAATGTTCAGCTACCAAATTCTATGAAATAAAACTGACATAGCATTTCCTTTAAAGACTGAACAACATATTCTGATCTAATTACTCCAGAATAATTTTTTTTTTTTTTTTGAGACGGAGTCTCACTCTGTCACCCAGGCTGGCGTGCAGTGGCCGGATCGCAGCTCACCACAAGCTCTGCCTCCCGGGTTCACGCCATTCTCCTGCCTCCGCCTCCCCAGTAGCTGGGATTACAGGCGCCCGCCACCTCGCCCGGCTAGTTTTTTTGTATTTTTTAGTAGAGACGGGGTTCCACCGTGTTAGCCAGGATGGTCTCGATCTGACCTCGTGATCCACCCGTCTCGGCCTCCCAAAGTGCTGGGATTACAGGCTTGAGCCACCGCGCCCGGCCCCCAGAATAATTTTTATTAAACTGCTAAAAATATTTTTGGTAAAGTTTTTAGCATATATGAAATAATACTGATGCATTCCTAAGTTACTTGAAATTTAATATTTCTAAAGCATGAAATTTCATCACACTATCAATATCTGAAGCAAAAGAAACAACCAAGCCTCAAATAAAGACTACATGTAAATAGATTAACATAGAATCTAAGTACTAAAAATTTAAAAATCATTAATTTTATATTTTACAATCATGATTTATAACAGAAATACCATGAATTAACCTTTAAAAATAAAAGACCATTCTGGAAATAAAGTATGTAAAATGGGAGGCTTCAGAAATTATAAAGGAAAATTTAGGATTATTCTACTTAATTAGCACAGGCCATTTATACTAAGAAAAAAAGGGCTTAAAACAGATATGCTGAGGAGACAATACTACCAAAACCTTTCCTCCTCATGAACAGAAAATGTTTTTAGGCTTTAGTGCTTTATCATAAGGAACACTGTTATTTTGTTTAGCATTTCAAAAAGTCAAATACATTCAACTCCCTAAAAAAGCATCCTAAAATCCACATGATTCTATTACTGGACAATGACAGTGGAGAAACACAATAATGTTAATGTACAGCAATTTTTTAAACAGCATTTTCAAATACGGCATTAGTACTAAAAAAAACAACAGTTGGCAGCATTGTTATCATTTCTTTAACACAAAGTACATTAAAAAATTACAGAAGGGCAGGCAGAAATTTTGGTTCAGAGTAGCTCTGATCAATCTGTATCTCCCCAGAGCCCTTGCTCTACTTAGCAAAATGGTTAACTTGCTATACAGAAGTCTGACTTAGCAAACACATACACATTTAAAATGATAATGATGAAGGAAGAGATAAGGATGTTATTTCAACTGCTAAGAAAACAAAAAGTACTAATCAAGGCTATGCAGAGTACAGAACTCAAGAAACAGTAAAAGACAGAAAATACTATCCTTTCTGACAAACCCATAATGGGAAATTGGTGCTATCGCTTATATTCTGATGTAGGTAATAACTAAATTAGTACAAAAAGGATGAGCCGTTAGAGACTAACACACATACACTTGAAATGCAACTCCAGTAGCCTACCTTGAAGCACCTCTGATAAGTTATAACGGAAGTCCTTTGCTTTGGCTGCATGCATGTAAAAACATGAAAATTGTTATTTGTGCTTAAAAGTACAAATATTTAAAGTGTCCTCTTTTAAGATACGTTCCCTAATAACATACCACTGTAAGTCAGTCAAAGCATAGATCTACTCAGAAATTTGTCTCCAAACTAAAATTCTCCCTCAGTTGGTCTGTCAATCTATCCAGAGACTCTTTCTTTAAAGTAATGAAAATGTAAAACTTCAATGAAAGACAGATTACAGATAAGCATATTTTGTTATTCCTACAGCCAAAAATTTGTTTGCTCTTTCTCCCCAAAAAGATGTCTATAATCTGACAAGTAAAGCAGAAGCACAGGAGGTCCAATGCAAGGGGAGATCACCCATGCAACATTGTATAGAGAGACAAGTGTGCATTTTTTCCAGTGACAGGTCCACATCTTTCACTGGATTACTAAAGAGGAGGGCCATTATTCACAATAGCCAAAGAGTGGAAACGACCCAAATGTCCATCACTGATAAACAGATAAGCAAAATGTGGTGTGTCCATATGATGGAATATTATGCAGCCATAAAATGAAGTACTGAACCTTAAAAACATTATGCTAAGTGCAAAAAGGCAGATACAAAAGACCATATAATGTATGGTTCTATTATATGAAATGTCCAGAATAAACAAAACCACAGACACAGAAAGTAGATTAGTGTTTCCCAGGAGAGGGAAAGAGGAAGAGTTTGGGTATTTAGGGGAAGGAGGTAACAGAAATAATCTGGAATTAGATAATGCTAATGGGTACATAAAATGATGAATATAGTAAAAAAAAGAAAAAAAAACTGAATTGTATACATTCAAATATATAAAATACTGAATTTTATTTCAGTTAAAAAAAAGATTTTTGGGGAAGTTAAGGAGAATGTGACTCTCAAAATAATAAAGAATCATTAATATAAAAAATCGTGAAAAACTGCAGTGATTACAGGAGAGAAAAGGAAAAAGGTGGAGAAAGGACACTATCAGAATGACCACAGCAACTTCCTCAGAACAGCACACAGATCACACCTACACACACACAATCATATCTGCAAATGCCTATCTCAGCACACCCATCCAGTACCTATATGTGTGCACACATACTCACCCCATCCCAACAGAGACACAGAAGGATGTACTTCGAAAACCCTCTCTAAGGAAGGGTTTTGCATATTGTGTGGTTATGATCCATTAGCAAGTCCTTAAATAAATGTAGTGACTCATGATCAAGTATTTTTAAAATTTATAATGTAACAAAATTGAATAGAAATCAAAAAGTACTGCAAATAGTGAGAATGAGTACTGTTTGATAAAACTTCTCCCTGTGTGACAGACATACAATATAAAGCCTTTTTTCAAAAACCTACAGGTCATGTTTAAAGAAGTTCAAAAGACAGTACTCCAAGGTAACCCTCTTCATATCCCCTTTCGGCTGCACTCTACTGAGAACCACTGAAAGGCTATAGAAATTACCAGTACCAAAAAGATGATAACAAATATTCAAGACTCCTAAGAGATGTCACTTACTCCCTCACAAATTCACATAAGGATATCAAAATTCTTACCTAGAACTTCCTCATAGTCAACAAGATCAAACCAAACGACAGCTACAGATGTCCAGACGCCCAGCAATGCAATCACCATAAACCACGTGAAGAATGAAGTTCCCGAGGGTCCTCCTTTCCTCCCATTCTTGTGTCCTCCGTGCTTTGTCTCTGTTTAGAAATAAATGTAAGATGTCATAAGAAGAAAACACTTTACTGAACACCTCTTCTCACAATTATTTCTCCAATAATTTGGGATTATGCACAATGATAGACCATTTCAAAAATAGTTTTCAGTTAAATTCTCAAAACATGTCACATAAAGTATTTTTGAAAACAGAAAAGATTGTTTAGATGCAACACTAACTTTGAAGTAGTGAAAGAAATAAACTCCTGAATGTTTTTAAAGATTTAGAATAACATGTATACTCCATCCAAGTTACTCATCAAAATGACCTGAATATTACCTCTTTCCAAAGGCAGAGCACATCAACAACTTAATGAAATCACATAGAAATGTAGCCAAATCCTTTTCTCTGTCCCATTTCATTTCTGCAGAATCTTAAAAACTCTGTTAACTACCACAGACGAAAATATCTCCCCCTAAACCATTCCATATTCTTAGCCAGAGAGAGAAGGACAGAAAAGTGAAACAGTATAATCCGTTCCTACTCCTTTACAAGATCTGTTGAGGCCTAAGGAAACAGGAAAAGGCTCATTCACAACTGGTCTCACTGCAGGAAACAGTTTTGTAAACTGCTGTCCACCTAAAGTGTCATTTATCGCATTTGATATGCTTAATATACCTTACATTCTTTTGTAAATATTCTTCTTACAGCCAAAAATAAACAAAAATCATTTTATATTAACAGAAAATAGTCAACACTGTCCTTAAAAAGATAATATTCAAATTTCCCATAAAAAGGAATACAATACATATTATATCAATATTAATAAAAACGATAAATAATATCTCAAAATGCCTTCTGAGAAGACGAAAAGTTTATCAAACAGATGATGGAAGACCAGGGTGGTGTCTCCTATTTGTGCAGCAGGTGGAATCGCTTTCATGTGCATTGCTGCTGGTGATCCTCACTGTGTCCTGCCACTATTTCTACAGAGGGCATTTCTGGATGTTTATACAGGACAATGTTTCATCCTGTGCACCTGTTCCTCACATTGCAAGATTTCTGGCATCCCTGGTTTCCCCTGGACCCAAAGGCAAGGAGCTCCCAAGGCTTAGGACAAACAAAACACCCCCAGACATTTCCACATGTTCCCTTCAGGGGCAGTTCCTGGGTGAGAACCAACGGGGATAAGGACAGGAATAATTATCTGTTTTATAAGTGAAACATGAAATGATTCTCCCAAAGTCACCAGTACAAGTTGGGTAGAACTAGGAACATACCTACACAGCTCTGAGTTCCTTAATCTCTAATCAGTGGGCCAAATTACACGATTTCAAAAAACCCCACTAGCTCTAATCTAGAACTTGAAACTAGAAACAATGGAATTCTTCTTGTTAAAAGGATACACACATTTTTAAAAAATACATCACTAGATCAGTTTTTCAAATGCGGCCATAAAAACTAAATCCATCTGAGCATATATATGTATATTCAAACATATACATATATTTATCTACATGCCTACATCAAAGTATATAGAGTTCCGATGACTAAATAAGACTAAATTTTTTTTTTTTAGACTTAGTCTCCCTCTGTCACCCAGGCTGAAGTGCACTAGCATGATCTCGGCTCACTGCAACCTCTGCTTTCCAGGTTCAAGGGATTCTCCTGCCTCAGCCTCCTGAGTAACTGGCATTACAGGCACCTGCCACCATGCTAATTTTTGTTATTTTTAGTAGAGACAGGGTTTTACCATATTGGTCAGGCTGGTCTTGAACTCCTGCCCTTAAGTGATCTGCCCACCTCGGCCTCTCAAAGTGCTAGGCCATTCTTAAAAAGTCAAGTATTTCCTTTTTGTGACATTCTTTAAATATTAATGGATCCATCAGAACCAGAGTTGTAAATAATATGGTAAATGCATAAAAGTATGCTTACCAAATGACAAATGGCCATCAACTTTGTTTCTAACGTGATCTAACAAAAGCTGGCTATATAAAAACATAATTTATTTATTAAAAAAAAATAATTGCTGGGCATAGATCCTATTGTTGCAGATTAAATCGACTTCAAATAGGTATCATTACCTGAAACACAGGCATGGGAGGGGAAGATTGGGTGAAAATGTCTGCAACGTTGGTAGAGGGAAATGGCGATTTTCAAAATTTTTATGTGTTGTTAGCATATAAAAAAATACTAATTAAACCACTAATAAAATTTAAAGGAAAAAAAGATTTATGAAAGTAAGCTTCTGTGAGGTCAGGAAGTGCCACAGATTCAGTAACAGTTTTGTATGTCTAATTCACTACATTTTTATAAACAGAAAGACTTATTTTCTTTTTTTTTCTTTTTTTTTTTTTTTGAGATGGAGTCTCGCTGTGTGGCCCGGGCTTGGAGTGCAGTGGCCGGATCTCAGCTCACTGCAAGCTTCGCCTCCCGGGTTCACGCCATTCTCCTGCCTCAGCCTCCCGAGTAGCTGGGATTATAGGCACCGCCACCTCGCCCGGCTAGTTTTTTTGTATTTTTAGTAGAGACGGGGTTTCACCGTGTTCGCCACAATGGTCTCGATCTCCTGACCTCGTGATCCGCCTGTCTCGGCCTCCCAAAGTGCTGGGATTACAGGCTTGAGCCACCGCGCCCGGCCCCGAAAGACTTATTTTCTAACACTGTATCCAAAAAAGAACCCTTATTTCTATATATACAGACATATGCATACAAACCCATTTGTGTACAACACTAAGTTTAACAAAAATACTAACTTCCAAAATATCCACATACTCCAAATATGGAACTATAGTAGCTAATGACTAAGAATTTTCTGCCTTTGCTACTTATTGCCTCTAAGAATTAAATTTAATTTTTTTTTGTAAAAGGAATGCTAAATC
Organism: Macaca thibetana thibetana; assembly: GCF_024542745.1. NCBI lineage: Eukaryota > Metazoa > Chordata > Mammalia > Primates > Cercopithecidae > Macaca > Macaca thibetana. The sequence continues at coordinate 83,058,840 of NC_065585.1, read as the reverse complement.
TTCAGTAAAACTGGGTTCTTGTCTTATGTCCTCTTGAACATTCTGTAGCTGATACCAGTCTCTTGTATTTTTCCTCATTAACTGGAAAACAGCAAGGTTAAACAAATATAATTCAATTTTTCACTCATTCAACATTTTTATTCAGTACATGTATACCAGATAATTTTACCCAATAATTAAGTTTTTGAAATGAGTATGTAGTCAAACGGATACCCAAGATGATACTGTTTAAAATAAGCCTATACTGCAGTAAGCTATGATGGTGCCACTATACTTCAGCCTGGGCAACAAAGCAAGACCCTTTCTTAAAAAAAAATTAAAAAGTCTATAATGAAATAGCTAATAAAACAAAGTAATAGTTTGAATTTAAAGTTTAATTGTTTCTCCATTTCTATCTCTCTTAAAGGGAAATGGAGGAGGAAAATTTCTGATATTCTGAAAAGGAAATTATCATTTATCCAAGTTAACTCAGTGACACTCATTTAAGTTACTGACTGCAACACCAAATACAAGGAAAAAGTAGACAAAAGCTTTTTTCTAAAAAAGGAAATGAATGCATGCACCAAAACAGCAAGGGGTTGAGATGGGAAGGAGACAGTCAAACACAGTAAAAAAAATACACCTTTACCTAGAATTTGTTTACATTTTTATTTTAGATGTGATTCTAACAACTTTTCTAGCTCAATGCACAAAATTCTAGAATAGATTTCAGACACAATCTAACCCAAATGAGTCAAAGCAACAGAGTGTTGACAGAGGAAAAGCCTATAGACTGCACAGGTCTCTCAGCAAGAGCAGACCCAGGAACTCAGAAAAGCTGAGTGGTGGGAAGTCATTTATGATTGAAACTTTCAGGCAGAATCCCTGACAGTTCTTCAAATAATCTTCCGTACAAGACAGTAACTGGTTTCACACTGATTCTGCCATTAAAACATAGAAGAAATGTATAATAAATCTTAGGAAGATTTTCACTCAAAATAGTTTTTAGTATAGAGATTTATCACTTTAAAAGCAAAATGTTTCTTAAATAGAATGTATTATCAGCAATATTTTATATATCCCTTTTTAATATCAAACAAATGAGTTGCTACTCTAGTATTATTAACCTTATTACTGTTGATATTTACTTGTTCCATAAAGGAACAAAATATTAAATTATGGAAGGGATTATTTTCTAAGACACCTTTTTTAGGGGCAGTTTTTATCAACAGCAAACAATATACTCTTGATATGTCATTTGGTAAATATGCTGTGCCCAGTCCCAAAGGGCAGATCAGTTTCTGTCCAATGAAACTGATGAACGCATGGTAAGACAAACCCTTAAGAGGGTTTACAACTCCCTAAGCAAATCTGAAACCAGTACCTTCTTCCAAAAGTCTTTGGGAAGAACATCTAGTAGATGTCCCTGTTTTCTAAGATCAGAATAAATCTAAGTCTTCATTTCATTTTCTGGCTTCATGTTCAACCTGTAGTTCTGGGATCAGTCAAAAAGGATTTTTACTGGGGTTTAAGAATACCGCAAAAACTATGTGAATCATTTTTTCACATGTTATTCCATCAAAAGTACATGACCTCCAAATCAGAAAATGTTCCCACATACCACCAAACACAGAAATTACTATGGCAAGCAATAGTCAAAAATGAAGACTCTCCAAAACAAAAGCCAGGGGAGGGGAAATGTGTAGTTTTATTTATTTGGTCAAGGGAAGGGAGACAAGAAGACGAACCCCAGCACTTGAACGGTCATTAGCTACTTCACTGGCCCACTACTAACTGAATTAGAGATCATTTATAAGTTTTAGCTGGCATTATGTTGGGAATTTCGTATTTACACATAAACTCTATACATTTAAAGTTTTTTGAAAAACACAAAAACTGTCAAGCAACTCATCAAACTGATTATTTTTCCATGCTATAAAATGTCACCCTTTGGGAATCGAAAACTGTTAAAAGTGGGTCAGAGGTAACAGCTGATTTTTCCTAACTACATAGATTACCTAATCCACAAGAGGGGAGAAATGTCTTCCAAAAGAACTAAAAGGCAGATACATATCTCATATTCTTCACGGCTACATGAAGCACTTTATCAGACGAGTCAAGTGACCCATTCTAACCAATTATTCAAACAGTATTCACATAGGACATGTTCTTATTCTCTATCCTAATCGAAGAATCCTTTCAGTTGCTAATTAGACAGCTCAGAGTTAGAAGCAGTTTTCACACATGTATTTTTTTCTTTTATAAATCTTCAACATAATGAGTGCATTCAGTCTTTCAATTAATGGAAAGACTATCTTAATTTACAAAGTAAAGCAAAAGCAAATATATACAAAACATTAAATTCAATACATCATTAAAGAATACTTCAAAGTTAGAGTCAATTTAAAAACAAAATAAAACTCTTGTGATTTTTCTTTGCATTTATTGTCTGCTTCACATAAAAGTAGGTCACTTTCCATAAATGGTAAGTCCTTGCTTGAACTAGGTAAGTCTGTTCATTAATATGAGAATGAATTTATATCTCCTGTAATTTTATATAAAATCTAAATATACACAATTCTTTAAATTCATTGTAATTAACTTTAAAGAAGAGAGCTTGTACATTTTTTGAGGTTTGTAAAATGCAGCCTCCAGTAGTACAACATACTAAAGATCATCTAAATTAAGACACCAAAACATACTCTGATTAAAGACAGATTATTCCATGAAATATTCAGCTACTATGAAAAGTCAGTATCTCCGGTAGTTCAAAATAGAAAACGTAGACAGTGCAGTCAAAGCACTTAGCCAAAAATATTTTAACACAGCACCACTGAAAATAAAGTGAAAAGCTGTCAGCTAGATCTAAAGCCACTTTTAGCCTAAATAACAAAAATATACCTTTATCTTCAGCCATTTTGACTTCTTCAATCCATGAATCATAAATGCTAAAGTAAAACAAAAAACAAAAAAACTCAAAAGTACTACTGGCAGGTTTTAGGCACACTGCATGCACTTGCCTACCAGAGCTTGAGACTGGCCAACCCCTGCACTGTAAGGGCCTCTAGAAGTGAAATTGGACCTGACTACAAACTCTGCTCACCAGTTATTTTTAGAGGCTAAATGCTGCTAATCACCACTTAGGCTGAAGTGCACTCCCTAACAACACGACAGCCTTTCTCCCACTTACGGGATTCCTTTCCCAGTTGGTCCTAGCTAACTCCAACCCCTAAAAAATCAAGCATGCTGAAAAAAAAATGAAATGGAACAAACTGTGCTGCCAGTTTTGTTTTCTTGGAAGCAGGCTTTAATGGCTTTAGCTTAAGCACCAATTCATTGAAAACTCAAACAAGTCTTGCTATAAAATATGGCCCCGAGCCCAGAAACAGCTTGATTTGGCCCTTCAGAATCTAATAAAATGGCTACAAGGAAGGACCATAAGATTGTTTGAATGAAACAAAACCATAGATAGCAAGAAATTAATTAATGCTCTAGAATTCTTATTCACAGACACCATCCCAGGAGTAATTCCTCCAACAGCAAAAATAAAGCACCAACACAAAATGTTTCACTAGAAGAGGAGGGAGAGAGGACTGGTGGAGAGGAAAAAAACAGAAGGAAGGCTGGGAGGTGAGGAGAGGGAAAGAAAGAAATCTTCAGGAGTAAGAGTAATGACCAGGGAAAGATCATCTTGAAAGGGAACTAGGAAAAGATTACACAACCACATCCTGATTTTTTTCAACTTCTCCCCAACCTCATCTCCAAATATTCTCTTCTGGGAAATAAAATCAGCCATTTATTCGCTGATCTAACATTAGCAGTTCACAGACTTCATTAGAGTTCTGATTAGTATACTAAATTAATTTAGCACAAATAGTATCTAGAGCAGGCAGCAACCTTTCTAAGTTGTTTATAAGACTAATTTTTTTCACTCAAATTTAAAGCTTCACAAGCAAATTAAACATTTAAACGCTTTGAATACTAACAGTAATTTCCAGTAGCTCAAGGCAAGAATATATTGCCAATATATTCTTCTGGAAAAAAAATGAAATTCTTGCTAAAAGGATATGCACATTTTTAAAAAATACACCACTAGATCAATTTTTCAAAAGGGGCCATAAAAACCAAATCCATCTGAGTGTGTGTATGTATACACTCAAACATATATATTCAAAGCTAAATGTTACTTAACTAGAATATTAAATTATTAGCAATATTTTATCTATCCTTTTATAATATCAAATAAATGAGGTATTACTCTAATATTATTAACCTTATTACTATTGATATTTACTAGTTCCAAAAAGGAACAAAACACTAAATTATAGAAGGGATTATTTCCTAAGATGCTTTTTTAGGGACAGTTTTCATCAAAAGCAAACAATATACTCTTGATATGTCACTGTGTAAATATGGTGTGCCTAGTCCCAAGGGGAAGATCAGTTTCTGTCCAACGAAGACTATTGAATGCATGGTAAGATAAACCCTTAAGAGGCTGGTACCATAGTCTGCAACCTATGGTACCAACATTTGATGGCCCAGGTTTAGGACAGAGTGAAGTAGGTAGGCATTACGGCCAACTAAACAAAATGGTCTCAAGTGCCCTCTGGCCAAGTGTCATTTCCCCCATTATTTTCTTCAGAGATCTGTCCCACTAAACTTAGTGCTTGCTAAATTGTTAAATGATAATGAATCACTTGATGACAGGAGTTAAGGTGACCCACCATTTCATCACCATACAAATTTATTAAGACAAATATTCTGGAAACTTTCTTTCATTATGTTGTTTTGGAGAGAGAATGACAGCAACACGATACACCCATAGGTGAGACCACTAGAAACCAAACCCCTACACTGATACAGCAGGCAGCTTGGTATGCTTTCGTACTTAGACACCTGGATTTGCTTCAAGGCTTTTCTAGTAAATTTGATTTGGGGGAAGTCATCAAAAGGCCTGAATTTCCTTGCTTATAAAATAGGTCTTCACACAAACTAGGCATGCAAATATTTGTTGGAGTCATCAGTGAAACAATTTTTTATCGATTCAACCGTGACTAGTGCACAAATAACCTTACCCCCAGTTTAGAGCTCTTTTCATAATCCCATCTGCCCCTGCAACTGCTGGAGCTGCTAGGGTTTCTTCTCCTCTCTTTACTGGCCTGTGCAAGGTCAGCTCCACTCCAAATTACAGAATGTCTACGGCTAAATGTGAAACTGTAGGAATCACAGCTATTAAAATGTGGTTATACTTTACCCCTAGGCTTCTTCAACACAGCTCCCATTATTCCTCCTTGACAAATCTTTATCAAGCACTTTCACAAGTCCTCTAGTTAATCTTCTTTTGTCTTTTGTAATAATTGAAGTTATTTTGATAAAAATGTCTTTCCTCCTCAGTTCACAATGACAATGACATACCCGATATTTTAGATACAGAGATCAGGAGAAAACCCTCTGAAATATCATTTAATCTATACAACACTTTTTAAAGAACAAGAAATTCTGAATTCTGAACAACTACCTCCTAAAATGACAATTCATTTTTATGATGGAGAATGTTTACAAAAAGTTTAAAAATAAACTTAATTTGCATATAGTAAATCATGTTTTTAAAACTTCAGCAAACACAACTAAAATGACACTAAGTTAACTATTCCTTGTAACAGCTACTGGTACTAACAGCAACTCCAAGTCTAAGCAAAGACCAAACTTCCAACATGTGTTCTGAGACCATTAGAATCAGCCTAATGCCACTTGGAACCAGGGGAGCCAGGACCCATGTCCACTGAATCGAGGGTTCTACCTCCCTCCAAAAACCTTCCAGGTGAAAATCCATCCACCTTCTCCTGAGTCAGCACTGAGTAATTCCTTCCCCTCACCCTGGATCAGGTATCATTACAGCAATGGTTCTCAAACTCTGAGCACATCAGGGTCAAGCAGGGCTTGTTAAGACATGACACCGACCTCACCCCCAGAGTTTCTGATTTTGTAGGTCTGGAGTAGGACCCTGGAATTGGCATTTCTAAGTCCCAGGTGATCTGATGCTGCTGGTCTAGGGACCACACACAAAGAATACTATACTAGTGGTCCCTAATTCTCAGGGTCTCAAGGAAGCGAAGTAGTTCTTCCTTTTATCAATTTCCAGATCATCATTTCCTTACCCACTAGAAGGGAAAAAAAAAAAAAAGAAAAAAGAAAGTGATGACATCAACAACAAAACCCTGCTCCCTGCTCCTCTGTGGTCCATGACATCCAATTATCTGACCCTCCACTGTGCCCATCGCTGTCATCCACCACCTCCAGTGACTTCCCCACTCCCACCCCATGCTCAGGGAAGTCTTCTACACCTCGAGTCTAGCCATAACCATGTGATTTCAATGTTTATCCCTGTGGCCAGCTAGACAGGTTCTTTTTGCTTCATTTCTTCATTCCCAGAGACCCTGTTCCCCTCCATTTTACATCTAACACTCATTCTTCCATTCTTACCACAGACCTCATCATAAATGCAACCTAATTCACATTCCTCTTCACATCCTGTTTCTTGTTGGATGGCACAACCATCCATTCTAACAGATTCTGTAACCCTGCTGAGAAAGCTCTGCTTTTTTGGCTCCATCATAATGACGGTATGGTGTCATGAGATAGTGAAAACATGGTTCTTTAAAACAAAAGCAAATTTTTTTTCGTCTACACATAGTACCCAAAGTTAACAGGAGAGAATTAACATTTTCGACCTAACACTAAACAACCAGTATTACCAAATAACAAAATGCAACTCTGCAGACAAAAGTCAAACTTGCTTAGACAGACCCCCCACGGCCGCCACCACCAGGGAAGGCCATCTCCACATGCAAGGGTTTAGGTTCTTTCATGATGCAATGCACAGAATGGGAGCATTCACTCTTTGATCACAAATTCCTATATCTCCACTCTGTTTCCTCAGCATTTTCTTCTTGGATCCTGTAGTTCTCTTATTTCTGCTTCCAGTGTATCCCCTCTTCACCTCCTGCCTTCATATCCATCCGTGGCCATCTTAGACTCCACAGTTGACCATTTATTTACATCACTCCCGCGACTCAGGAGCCTTTCTTGCTCCTCTATCAGTTCACTGAGTGGACTGCCATGACTGCCTCCCTGGGTGAACACAAGTATCCTCTGACACGGAGGCAAGGGCAGCTGGGCTCACGGAATCAAGATCAGGAACTGAACACAGCAGAGCCAGCCTCAGCTGGGCCTCAGTGCTGCCTGCTACCCTCCCACATTCTCTACAAACTCACCTCGCCATTCTTTATGATGACTATGTCAAATTTCTCTGCCCCCAAAGTATCCTACCTCCTCATACTCAAACTGCCATAGCCTCATACTTCACAGAGAAAACAGAACCCTCAGCAGGAAGCTATCCTGAGTGCCCACTGCCCAGCACACAAACCTGCCCTCACCTGCATCCATTCCGACTTCCTCCTCAGCTACCTCACACTCTGTGCTGACTCTTCACGCCCCTCCTCCCCCAGCCTCACTGCCTTTGCCAGGTCTCCCTCCACTCCGCTGCTAGCCCCCACATCATCTTGCTCTTCCCATCACAGATGAAATTCTCCACAGAGCCGTTGTTTCTCTGTTTTCATTTTCTAACCTCCCACTCACTCCTTACAACCTGTAGGCTTCCATCTGGCTTCTGCACACGGTTCCAGCATAGTGACTCTAATGTCACATCAATGATTTCCATGTCATTAAACTCAATGGAAAACTTTCAGTCCTCATCTGACTTGACCCTCTCAGCAGAACTCTCCCTCCTTCTTCCACACTCTCTTCCCTTGACTCTCATGATTCCAGAATCTTGTGGCACTCCTAACACCTCTTTAAACTTCCTAGTTTTCATCTCCTTTGCTAGCTCACTCTCATCTAGTTGACTTTTAAGTGTGAAAATTCTGTAATACTTGTTCCTATGCCACCTCTCTAGTTCACTTCAGCTATCACCTACATGACTTACCTTTTTCTCTCATTTGAGCTCCACAACCATGGGTCTACTCAACTTCCCATTTGAATGACTTACAAAACCCTCAAATTCAGCATATACACAAGAAACCATGGTCCTTCCCCCTTCTGTTCAGTGTCCTAAATCTCAGAAGCACTTCTGTGAAGCCAGTTGCTTAGACAAAAACCCCAGGATTCATCCTTGACTCTTGTCCCAAACACTCAGCTTGCAAAACTAAGAGTGTATCATCTGGCCATTGCAAATGGGTTACAATGAAGCCAAGGTATGGATTCTCCTCAGCACCTGGGTCACCCTTGTCCATTTTCCACAGCATAGTTCTTAAAAGCATTTGCGTGTGCCATGACATTAAAAAGGGAGAAACTCTGTCTTAAGTCCCAACATTCTTTCAACTGTGATCATCAAAATCTAAGTTATCATCATCTCCTAGGTGACTTCAATAACTTAGCATACACTTTTCTACTCCATACAGCAGCCAAAATATTTTTTAAATATGATTAGAACACTAACTGGTTAAAAATCCCTTAATGTCTTAATACTGCTTTCGAAATAAAATACAACATCTTCCATGTGGCCTACAAGGCTACATGCGATGGGGACCCAGCCCGTGGCTCCAGCCTTAGTGTTGTGTCACCCCCCTAGCTGCCTAGACTCCTGCCCAAAACACCTGACCATGGTCTTTCCTGTCTCGGGCTCTCAGCCCAGACTTTTCCCTCTTCCCATAATTATGTCAAAGCTGCACCAACACATACAACCTCCAAATTCCAGCTATTGCCAGCTCACTCTGCTTACAAACCACCTCCTCAAGGAAGCCTTCCTCACTTCCCTTACTCTCACAGCAGTGTGCACTTCTTTACTGTGTTATTACACAGCTAATTAGACGATTATACAGCAACTGATTTCTTAATCTCTTTCCACCTCTAGAATGTCAGTTTCATGCAACAAGGAACTAAATCTGCCACGTTCATTACTGTATACTTCCCTTGAACCTATCTAGTAGGAGCTCAATAAAATTATCACTTGTGAAATAAGTGGATACATTCCTTCCCAAATCCTTGATATGATATGAGTAATCAAACTTCTGCTAACACTTTAGAAATAAGGGAGCAACTTATTGCTTAGTTGTTTGGGCTGTCAAGTCACTTCAGGTTTCCCCACCTCCATGAATTTAATGATCCTAAAATTAATTCACTAGAGGAAAAGACCTACAAATAGCTAAGAGAGAAATTCAGAAAGCAGCCCAGTGGTTTCTAGACTCTGATTTCAGACTCAAATTGGTCCCTTCACCAAGTTTTCACAATTCTGTCTCAGGTGAATTCCTCCCTATTGATCTTCGATGACTGCCACATGGGCTGTACATGAGTGGGACCAGGTAGGACAGGCTCTGTAGCCTCCTCCACCTGTCCTGACAAACCCCAGATGCTGCTCTCTTGACTGCCCCTATGTAGAAAGGCACCATGGCTGGAAGAATGACAAGGGGCGCATGAGTTTTAGAACTTAGGAAAACAAAATTGAGAAAACTGCTTGCATTTTCACCAGTATTAGTAAACAAAAGTGAAATACCAGCAATATCCATTTATACCAGCCTCCAGGTATTTTTGGAACCTTTACTATCCTTTAGAATACCCAGCTAAGGAGCTACTGCCCTAGCCCACACCTCTGTGCTAATACCGATTTACTGCAGCGGAGAATGTGAATCAAAATGTGGGTCCGCCCGAGCCTGTCATACCAATTTGTGATGGACCCAAACATTATTGATAAGAAAATAAAAACACAATATAAATAGTAGCTAACCTCACAGGCTAGTTCCTCAAGCCAGGCCTAATGAGTCGGTTCTGTAATTTCTCCCTACAGAGCACTCAATAGAGAAGATGGTCTTAGAGATAAAAACAAAACAAAACACTCCCCTGGGCTAGTCAATTGTCCATATGGGTGGGTGATAATTACTAGCATGGTGTTCAAAATGAGACAGTCTCTCACTGGCCTGAGAGAAGCAAAATGTGTAAAGGAAGATGAACTATGTCCACTGAGAAACTCTGAGGTGGTGAAAGAAAAGTTATTACAATGAACAAAAAAGGTTATTTTTTCAAAACTAAGTAACAAAAAAGCTTAGTCCTGCTTTAACTCTTAATTTCAAGGCAATGAGACAAGGACACACTACCAATATGGACAACTACCACTGGTTTACAGCTGTGCCCATGAAGACCCTTTGACTTTAACCTATTTTAACAGCAAAAGATCCATGGCCCTCCTCCCCACCAGTTCCCACTTTCTAGAGCAAAGAATCCAGCATTTAAAATAAAGTGCCCTACAGATGCAAATGGGGAGGGAAGACAGGGATTACAAAAATTCATTAGCACAGCATACACAGAAGAATCCTGTAAATTATAAAACACGTCCTACAGTTGAGTTAGTAGAAAATCATAGGTCAAAAAAATAGTTGATACAATTATGAATTATAATACATCTTGGAGACAGTATGAGGATATTGGAAAAACTCTATATTTTCTCCTTCTGTACTCTCACCCAATAATCAACACAGAATATTCCTGCAGTCCCTGGTCACTAAAACATGTGGGGATTTCTCCTCACCAGTAAGTAAGCAATCAATTCTGCAACAGATCAATTCTGCAGTAGACACCGGCTGGCTGTCCTCTAATTCAATTCTGACACTATCTACTTAGAGATAGTGTCAGATCCCACAGGTTGAGGGCTCAGTCTCACAAGACTGTCTCTGCTTCTGAGGCCAGTCACACGTAGTAGGTTGTCACCTATACTTCAGATCAACTGGCTATAAACTGGGGTTCCCACCACCCGCTCCTCCAATTTGATTAATGTGCTAAAGGGGTTCACAGAACTCACAGAAACACATTTACTAGTTGATTATAAAGGATATTACAAAGGATGCAGACAAACAGCCAGATGCAAGAGATGCATAGGGCAAGGTATGTGGGAAGAAGTGTCCAGTTTCCATATGTTAAAAGAAAAACTTTAGCCAAATTAAAATTATTTTATTTGATTTTAATTTAGACAGAGTCTCACTCTGTCTCCCAGGCTGGAGTGCAGTAGTGCAATCACAGTTCACTGTAGCCTTGAAATCCTAGCCTTGAATGCAATCCTCCCACCTCAACCTCCTGAGTAGCTGGGACCACAGGCATGCACCACCGTGAGCAGCTAATTAAAAAAAAAAAAAAAATGTCTTGTAAAGACAGAGTCTTGCTTTGTTGCCCAGGCTGGTCTTGAACTCCTGGCTTCAAGCAGTCCTCCCACCTCCACTTCCCAAAGTGCTAGGATTACAGGTGTGAGCCATCACCCCTGGCTGACAAATTAAATTTACAGAGTTTAACTGAGCAAAGAACAATTGTTGAGTTGGGCAGGGCCCAGAAGCAGTTCAGAGACTCCAGGGCTGCCACATGGTCAGGTAATACTTATGGACAGAAAACGGAAGGCACAGAAACAGCTGGATTGGCTACATCTCAGCGTTTGCCTTATTTGAATATAGTTTGAACAGCTGTCCACCTGTGATTGACTAAAATTCTGTGACTGATACAAGAGTAGGTTATAGTCTGTTATTCATTTAGTTGGGTTACAATTTACTATATATGGAAAAGCCTTTAGGCTGAACTTGAAATAGGCAAGGAGGCAGCTTTAGGCTAAACTTAACACATGTCATGCCCTCTTTGGGCACACTGCCTCCTCTATTAATCTTTGTCAGCTATCTGGAAGCTCCAGGAACCATCTTTTTAGTTTTTTATGGATACTTCATTACATAGGAATGATTGATTACATCAATGGTCACTAGTGATCAAGTTAACTTTTAATCCCTCTCTCCTCCCCAGAGGTTGGGGGTGGGGCTGAACGTTCCAATCTTCTAATGATGCCTTTGTCTTTCCTGTGACCAGCACCCATCCTGAAGTTATCTAGGGGCTGTCAGCTGCCAGTCAATTATTAGCGAAAGACACTCTCAAGATTCTGGGAGACCACAAAGGTTTTAGGAGCTGTATGTCAGGAAACAGGAAGACCAAATATATATTTCACAATATCACAGATGGCCAACAAGCTCTTACTAAATAAATTAATAATGAAAGTGAATAACCGTAATAAAAACCAACAGTGGCCATAACTAAAAATTGTATAAACAATTAACTTTACCCAAAGAGAAGTCTGGTCTTTGCCCTTGGTTACTTCAGTGGGGTCTCTAGATCCCAGGAATGTTCTGCCTGATACCAGCGTCTTTGCCGGGCGCTTTGGCCACTGGACAGCGAACCAAGTGGGCGTTGGGACATGCCATTATCAGTTGTGATCTCCAGAGGACCCTGGGGATCCCAAAATTATAGCTGGTGCCTGAAGTGAGGGCAGTCTTGTGAGAACTATTTCTCAGACTGTACAGTTTGCCTAACTCCTTGCAGAAACCATGATCAACTGAATAAACAGGTGATGCACTCACAGCGTCCTTCACTCTAACAGCATGAAGCCTGACTTTTCCTACATATAGATCAGTAAAAATTTCACAACTTTGCCAAAAGCTAAATAACCACACTTCTGTAGAATAGTGAATCTCATATTTCAATCTACTTGGTAAGGTACAAATATTTATTTATAAATTCCAAAAATCCCTCACCATAAGAAAAATGAGAGAGGGGTACTGCAGGTACTGCAAGGTAAGTTCCTTGTTTCATGGGTTTCAGTAAAATGAAAAATAATGAATAAATGAAGTATATTATCTCATGTCTCTTCTAATTCTAAAAATTCCTTATTCTAATTCACAAAATCTTGACTCTTTAAACTAAATCATGACAGTTGCAATGAGAAAAAAAAAATCAAAAAGTTTCTCTTAACTGTGAGTTTCACTCTATCAACCTTAGAAAATCCTAAGAAAATGTTTTAAAAAGCAGTATTATAAAGGAAGGCACATAGTTTACTTGCGAGACTTTGTGAAAAAAAAAATCCCTTTTATAATAAAAACTTTAAAAATTTCGAAGAGAGATATCAAGAGTTCTCTGCAGGAGAATGCCTGTCAGAGACCAAGGGGGCCTGCAGGGAGATTGACTTCTCATTCCTCAGTGGATGTCCACTCAAGCAACGGACTCCGTGGCCCACCCTATGCCTAGTTGAACAGCAGAGAGAACTGGGAAATTATGGCTACAGAGAAAGGTGACAGCTACAAGGGAGCCCAAGCTCCAGGCAAATTGTCAGCTTCCCACAAATCCAAGAGGGCAGCAGGGAAGTACCAGGGTTTGTACCATTTTGCCCGCACCTCACTCAAAAGGGCTGACTGCCACACAAGGGGCTCCCAAGAGCAAGAGGTGAGATGAGGTATTCTGCCCGGAGTGGAGGCCCAGGAGATTGAGGGTAGATCAAGTCATGTGGCACAGGGAGGGTCCACACTGGGCCTTTCAAAGAACTCGCATGGGCAGTGTTTGAGCACCTGTCACTGGCGAATAACCATGCCAGTCAATCTCATCAACTTAGAGAGGAGACTGAGAAGGGACTCACCCCCTCTTCCTCCCCAGCACAGCCCCAAAGGCAAACCTTCCCCTCCTGCCCTGCTGCAAAGGGGAGACAAGAACATCTGCACCAAAAATGACATCAGCTCTAATCCAGACAGACTTTTAAAAAGAGTGACTGAGATGTTAAGGTCTGTCCCAGAGATGGTCAGGAGCCTCTGCTACCAAGAGCAAATAGATTAATCTATCCTAACTGTGCACAATGGCTGGAGAAAAATGAAGCTGCTTCCTGTTACTATCCAGTCAGATAAAGACGCCTCAATAAAATGGCTAAAAAATGTGCTTCCATATGTTGGGCTCAATCACAGGAAATTATCAGTTTCTGACCCACAAAAATGGCTATTTCACAGGAAACAAACAAACAACATAAGAATTTCCCCAATGTTTTACTATGAAAATTTCCAAAACACAACAAAGCTGAAAGGATTGTGATTACTTAGATTCTGCTACAATATTAGCATGGTATTATATGTTTGTAGCATACCTATTCATCCCTTTACTTCTATCATCACCTTATTTGTACAATGCATTGCCAAGTAAACTGTAGACATCAGCACACATCTCCTAAATACTTCGGCATGAGTATCACAAACTACAGTTACACATTTCTTCATAGTTATTTAATGTGAAATTTACACAAAATGAAATGCATAAATTTTAAGTAAACATTCCCTGAGATTTAACAAGTGTATACAACATGTAACCCGGAGCCCTATCAAGATCTAGAACATTAATATTTCTGCTTAAATTCCCTCATTGCCATTTCCATTGCACCCCATCCCCAGCCTCAGAGGTGGTTCCACAGTTCCTGTTCATGAAATTTCATAAACATGGCAGCACAAGCTTGTGTGTGCCAGGCTCCTCTCCCTCAGCTTTATGTTCCTGAGAGTTTTGTATGTTATCTGTAGTGGCAGCTCATTTCTTTTTATGGCTGGGTAGTATTACATTGGATGGACATATGAGTATATATAAATGACTATGTATGTGATATACAGAGCATAGCAGAGGGTATCCAATCTCCTACTGGTAGAAACCTAGGCATTTCCCATTTTGACCTATTATGAATAAAGCTGCTAGACATATTCTTTTACAAGACATCTATGAACACATCTTGTATTTCTCTTAGATAAATATGTAAAAGTGGAAATATCTCTCTTAGATATTCTCTTAGATAAATATGTAAAAGTGGAAATACGTAAAAGTGGAAGATAAATATGTAAAAACCACAGGGCGTACATACATTTAGTATTAAACAAAAGTCCCAAAATTGTTCAACATTTTAAGTATTCACCAAGAAATTGAGTTCTCTTGCTCCACAGGCTTACCAACATTTGGTGTTGTCTGTCTTTTTAATTTAACCATTCTGGTGAGGGTGCAGAGGTATCTCCATGTGGTTTTAACTTGTATTCCCTTGAGAACCAATGATGTTGAGCGTTTTTCATATGTTTCTTGGCCATTTATTTCTTTTGTGAACTATTTGTTCAAATCTTTTGCACATTTGCCTATTTTTAAAAGCTGAATTATAGGAGTTATTTGTATTTCCTGGACACCTGTCCCTTAACAGATGTATGCATTATAAAATTTTCTCCCAGTCTGTGGCTTTCCTGCTTATATTCTTAATAGCATCTACTGATGGGTGAAAGTCTTTAATTTTAATGATGCCTCAGGGGGGTGTGTGTGTGTGTGTCTGTTTATACAAATGCATAGCTTCACACTCTGAAACATGACATCTATTTCAGGACTTACCCTATACGATCACTGAATCTGCGACATTCAATCATTGACAGAAGTCCTGTTATTGGCTTAAACTTTGTGCCAGAGTAAAGGCAGTTTCAAAAACAAGGCCATATGCCAACTAACTGTCTATTAGTGGTGAATATCAGAGAGTAAAGCAAGGGAATTTTGATAATTTTGAGAAATACTTTCATTAGCTATGATGAGGCACAAAAAAGTTCTAAGTCACTAAAATTCAACTATTTTATGAATCCTTTAACTTCTGTCAACAACAAATTTTTTTGTTTTTATACTTAACTTGATACTTAAAAAAATGTATACTTAGCTTTATACTTAATTTGTAGGTGTTTTGTGTTCTATTTTTATACTTCCCTGATGTTTTAATTTGAAACATACATATAACAAAAAGATTAGTATAATGAAGCCCTTGTGTACCTTACACCTGAGCTGACCAATTATTAACATTTGGCTACATTTGCTTTCTTTACATGTATGCAAGACTGTGTGTGTGTGTGTGTGTGTGTGTATTTTTTTTTTTTGTTCCTCTCTCCTTCAGAAATAAAAATTATTTCCTCATCTAACATTCTTATACACTAGAATCTATGTGGAAAATTCTGTGGGCTAAGAATTAGCCCACGATTTTAGGTAAGTTCCTTGCTTCACGGGCCTCAATAAAATGGAAAATAATGAATAAATGAAGTATATTATCTCATGTCTCTTCTAATTCTAAAAATTCATTATTCTAATTCACAAAATCTCAACTCTTTAAATTAAATCACCAGACAGTTGCAATGAGAAAGAAAAAAAAAAGTTTCTCTTAACTGTGAGTTTCACTCTATCAACCTTAGAAAATCCTAAGAAAAATTTTTAAAAAGCAGCATAATAGAGGAAGGCACATAGTTTACTCGTGAGACTTTGTGAAAAAAAATCCATTTTATAATAAAAACTTAAAAACTTTCTAAGAAATATCAAGAGTTCAAGAATGGATGAGGGATCAGTTTAAAGAACATTATTTGAAAAAAATCAGGAAAATTTGTATATGGACTTTATATTAGGTAGTAGTGTTATACAGGACCATATCTGCGTTCTTAGAGAAAACAAACTGAAGAACATACAATAAAGCATCTTGATTTAACTTTGAAATAGTCCGCCAGCAAAAAAATAAAATAAATAAAACATAAGGTGCATAAATGTGTCCAGAGACACAGAGAATGCAAACACATCCAAATGTTAACAGGTGGTAAATCTAAATGATGAACAGATGTACTCACTGTACTTCACAACTGTCTTGAAGAGTTTATTTTTTCAAATTAAAAAGTTGGGGGAAAAATAATTTCCAGGCCTAAAAAAATCAGAATCTCCACAGTTAAGGACTAAGAATCTGAAATGTTAAAAGCTTCTCAGGTTCACTCATGAATGAATTCTGGATAAGTAAAAAAGAAAACAATAACAACAACAACAAAACAACAACAAGCTTCAGGTTTTAGGGACGGCTCTGGAGACAACTAGAGAAACCTGAATTCAGATTACACCTCGATGATAATATGGCATCGGTGCTAAATTTCCTGGGTTTGAGAATACCCTTGTGGTTCTGTGGGAATGTATTTGCTCTCGGGAGAAACATGGCTAAGGAGTGAGATGAGTTATGCTGTCAGGATGACTGCAGCTTACTTTCACAGAGAAGAAACCAGGAAAGCCAAAAAGACAGATAGAGGCAAAGCCAGTGAATAGTAGAAGAGACTCATGAACTAATCTTTTTGCTGTTACATAGGCTTAAAAGGTTCAAAACAAACAGTTGAAGAAATATAAATAAATAAATAACTCGGTTTTAAAAAAGATAAGAGAAGTCAAGGGTCAGTCTCTTAAACTAGGCCTGAAATTACACCATTCAGTCTCAAACAATAAAAACCAAAGGGAACATTTACTCCACTTGATGTCTCGTATACACAAGTTCTGCTATCTGTGTCAGGCACTCTTGATACAAGTAACTCTATCTTAGAAAAAGACACCGTCTTACATTTTAAAAGGCGTCTTGCCAACAGGGACCAGATGTTTTGTCTAATCGATAAAGACTGTATCCAACAAGATAAGGGTATAACCCAGCACACTCTTCCACCATCAGTCCTCACCAGAGGACTCTGGGGCCATAAAAACAGTACAAGTTCAGCAGCTCAAAACAGCCGTGTTCAGAGATATCATCTTGCCGTTGCCTGTGACAAGCACCGGGCCTCTGCCACTGAAGGCTCTGTCCACGGCAGAGACTCTTCCTTGCAAGACCTACAAACCACCTGGTCCAGACTGGGCTATGTTTCTGTCCAGGTTGCTCTCCCCAGACTGGTTTATTAATTCTTTCTGATTCCCTTTCTTTCGATGTTAAATGTTACTTTGTTGTGGGGTGTTTAATCCGGAACATTTACATACTGATTAAGTATACTATTGTGTACAGTTTGCAATACTGACTGTCCTGTTGAGTAGCATGAGTTTAGGTGCCTGTGGCTCTGACTACCAAGTGAACTGGAAATACTAAGGAGAACTGCCTCTTTCAGAACCCCACGTGGCTCGTCGCTTTTGTGATTGAAATAAAAGTCTGACATCACGGAAAGACACAAACACGCACAGGCCTGGTTATCTCTGAACCTGCGCTGCTCAAGATAACATCTCTAACTGCTTGGTGCACATTCCCAACTGGATTCCCCAAGTTTCACGTCAAATTCCAATGGGAGAATACATCTAACTCTTCTGCCACGCAGAAACCTTTAGACCAGAGGTCCCCAACCCCTAGGCCATGGAATGACTCCAGTATGACTCTGGACCTTGGCCTGTGAGGAAATGGCTGCACAGCAGGAGGCGAGCAGCGGCCAAGCATTGCCCCCTGAGCTCTGCCTCCTATCAGCTCAGTGGGGGCATTAGATTCTCACAGGAGCACAAACCCTACCGTGAACTGCACAGGCGAGGGATATCTAGGTTGCATGCTCCTTGTGAGAATCTAATGGCTGATGACCTGAGGTGGAACAGTTTCATCCCAAAACCATCTGCCCCTTCCCCACTTCCCGCCTCATCCATGGAAAAACTGTCTTCCATGAAACTGGTCCCTGGTGCCAAGAAGGTCTGGGACCGCTGCTTGAGACACTTGGGGATAGTGATGCCCCTGAGGAGGACTCCCCTCCGGGCCAGCCATGGAGAGGGTTTTCACTCCTCCCTCACAGTGGGCTAACACACCCTTACCCAGGGGCCTGTCGGGAGGAGGCTCCTCTGCCAACCTCTATCACTGTCCCTTCTAACCCGCAACCCCCCGACTCAAGCCACGTTCCAGATGCAGTGCGACCATCACAGAGTTGGATGTGCACCCCTCACTCTGGTAATAACACTAACTACCAAAGAGGCTTTTCTGGTTGGCCACATCATGCAGGCAATTCCCTCTGAGACTGCAGGCATTTAAAAACAACAACAACAACAATCTCGGCCTTTTAATAAACCATTAAAAAATACCTACTTCTTCTAACTTCTTTCAGCTTATTCTCTATAGTGAATTTGCTTTGCAAAAACTCAATTAACCCTTTCAAGTTCACTTTCAGTGTCAGTCATCCTGTTGCACAGCATTTTTACTTCTGGTTACAATTTCCCTCATAGCTTTGTGCCAAACAATAGCTAATAAGCATTAATTGGAAAGGCTTCTCTTGCGGTTAACATCAACCCATTAAATAGCTTTCTTTGGGTACAGTTCTGCAGTCAGCAGGTTCAAACTGTACCTGGCCAATGTTTACCATCTCAGGCACAGGGAGATTTTCAGAGATGGTGTTAAATGCCTTGGTGAAGTTAGGAAAAATTACAAGATTGTATTCTGACCAATCAGTCTACAAAGCTTACAGGAATGCTTAATCTTTTTTAAAGCAACCTCCATGGTAAACCTGTTGTGTTTCCAAGTGTTCACAGTTTTCTTTTTTGAGCACTTAAGAATCATTTTTAATTTTAGAATTTGCCTAGGATCGCCATGAAACATTCATTTATACTTGCTCTGAATCTATTTTTATTTCCTTTAATAAAAATGGGACATTTGCCCCGTGAGTGTCTTCCCCACCTCTTCTAATTTTCATAATTCCCCAAAGGTTATACACAAAAAGCTTTGGTTGGGGTTGTAATTTTGAGACTTCTGACAAGCCTCAGCCCCTTCCTTCATCTTAGTCTTGTTTTCCCTCCTCCTTCATCATGCACACCTCATTCATTCAACAATTCGACACATATTTACTCTGCAGCCCATCCTACTGTGAGTTTCCAGAGGCCAGCATGAGATTTTACTCCTGTGTCCTCTTCCTACTGAGCAGAGCTCATTAATCTCACTGGACAGTTTACAACTTATCCCCACAAAAATCTAAAATATAAACATAAGTTATTTTTGTTCTGTATCAATGAAAAAGTAAATCTAACCTACACAGAGTATTTTTAAAAGAAAACCACAGAACAGCAGAAGAAAGGTCACTCTGGGAATAGAAATGGCCAAGGCAGGTGCAGCTGGCACTGTCAGCTTCATCCCTGACTTCGCCGCCTGTCTGTGCCTCTCCTCCCATCCACACCCCAATTCAGAACCAAAGTGATGGCCAATGTCACTACCAATATCACAGCTGACCCCTTCACCGTACTCTCTCTGACTCATGCTCTAAACCCATTCCACATTCCTCTTTCAGCTCCAACTTCATCAAATACACCCTCACTCTCTCCAGGCTGGGGTTACCCAGAATAAAAATCAACAAGAACCCCACTATATGTACTGGAAGGCATCAAACACTGTTTCAAACACTGGTCTCTTAGCTGTGTTCTGGAATAACCTAGTCTGAGGCTTGAGGTTGACAGGAGTAGGGCCCCAAAAAGATATGGTGAGCTACAAAGGCTGGTCTTCAAGTTCCATGCAAGTTATAGGTAAGCTACGTTCAGGCAGAAGCAGGGTATGTTGTGCAGGTGCTGTCCTGACCAGGCCATGAGTGTCTCTCCCATAGCAATGGTTAAATAGTTTTAATACATTTCTGGATAAAAGTATTTCTGGCCAAAATAAAATTCAGATCAGCAAAACAAGGTTCTTTCAGCCCTGTGGGCTAACGTGGATTTTAAGACACAAAAATCTCAGAATGGTAAATTTTAAATGGCTTTAATGGTTTTCTCCAAGCACTCAGATATTCAACCATTCAACAAATACTCTTTAAATGCCTACTTTGTGCTACAGCAATGAACAAGGGAGGCCATTTAGCTTACAGTCCAGTGGAAGAGAAAAATTAAAAGGCAACTAAAATTCCCTTTGGTAAGTATTACATCAGGATAAAGGATACATGGGACAATAGACATGCAAATAGTCATTTGGGGAGAACCATAATCTTGGAATTTTAAAGATACAACATTCTAAAGTATAAATCAGTTCCAAACTTTTTTTTTTTTAAACAAACATTAGTCTTGCACAACTCGCAGTTTTTATTTTTTAATCAAAATTGACAAATTATAAACTCATGTCAAGGAGGAAATTGTCAAAATTCTTACAAAAGAATTTTAAACCCAAAAACAAACAAAAAAATGGAAGAAATTACTCCATATTTCAGCATTCACATAAATAATTTTAAGTCTATCCTTGAGTCATGTTTAAAAATAAAGTGAGGGGAAAGTTGAAATTCTGCAAAATAAGCAGCATTTTCTAATTTTGCAAAAATGCAGAACAAATAAAATGCCTGCTTCTGCCCAAACTGCCTCCCAATGACAATGAACTATGATGACAAAGCACTGGTAATGGCTCTCATGGCTGCAAAACAGCTTCCTATTGGTAGGATTCCAAAAGCTTACCGTGTGGAAACTACTTGCATGGTGCCTAAACAGGACCTGTTACTTAATGAACTTGACCCACTAAAATAATTGTCTACTACAACGAAGTATACACATTTTTATCACTTGGCTGTTTCCTTAGTTCCAACTCACATAAACATCAACAGGATATTTTTATTTGTGCTCTTGCCCATAATATAAACCTAAAAAAATCTACCCACGTCAAACATAATTTTTGAGTACTTATACATTCAAGGCAGTGTAGAGGACACAAAAACAGTTACTCCTACCCCAACGTCCTTTTGGTCTAGTAGGAAGAAATATGAACTTATTTGTATTTGTCAATTCTAACATTTATTGAGTATCATTTGGTGGACTGAGTACCTACTGTGATAATCATTACTCATAAACTATTAAATGCTGAGTATCTACTATGTCCAGGGAGCCATTTAGGCATTAAAGATATACATATAGCTCATCTATATCAAACATTAGCAGTAACTCTCTCAGCCCCAGCAATTCCTCTAAACCAGGGAAGCAAACTATAGCATATGTGTCATGTTTTTTATATGGATCAGGAGCTAAGAATTGTTTCACTTTTTAAAAACAGTTGAGAAAAAATCAAAGAAGAAAATTTCATGAGAAAATTCTATGAAATTCAAATTTCAGTGGCCTTAAATACAGTTTTATTGGAAAATGGTCCTACTCATCTGCTTGTTATGGTTTTCATGCTACAACAGCCAAGTTTAGAAGCTGCAACAAAGATTGGCCAACAATGTCAACCCTTGAGTAGTTGCAACAGTGACTATATGCACAGCAGTGCCAACCCTTGGTTCAAACCATCATGGTAATCTCTCCACAGTCTGGATCATACCGGCAGGCATAAGCTCATACAAAGAAGCAGCAAGGAGTCTGCTCTCAGCAAAAGAGAAAAAGAGGCCATTTTCCTTCTGCTGAATGTGAACAAGGAAGTATGCAATCCCAGCTGCCACTGGCTGCCATCTAGAACCCACAGGGGAACCAGCCTTGGGATGACACCTTGGCTGAGAATAAGGGTGAGAAGCTGGAGGAATATGAGTCCTTGAAGACATTTTGAGCCACAGATCATACCACAACTGGAATCAGCCATACGTTTAGTCTTCTTTTTAAATGAAATAAATTTCCTAATTATTTATGTGAGTTTGAGTCTGATATATATCAGTAACATAGATGGTCCCCTGACAATCAAGCAGGAATGAAAGACAACAGATCTTTACAGTATAAAACAAAGTATTTGTTTTGTTCATGGTAATGTCACTATCACCACATTCAATAACTGTATTTACCAGTCACTTTACAGTGAATCCTCGTAACTATGATGTAAGTACCATCACCTTCATTTTAAAGACAGAGAAAAATACAAAGGAGCTTAGGTTTGATGACTTACTTAAGGTCAAAATCTGGTAAGCGTCAGAGCTAGTACTTGGGTCTCGTTCAGTCTGATGCTACTTTGTTGTCTAATATCATGATTTGCTCACATTTTCATCTGTTGAAGGAATCATATGATTACAATGGTACAGGGTCAGGGAGGGGAGGAGAGGTTACCGAACGCAATCTATGGGAGAAGAAGGGAGAATAGGGAAAAAATAATGAGGGAACTAAATCTGGAAGGAAATATAGGAGTCAGACAGGGAAAGGCAAGGTGGTGAGCTGTCCTAGAAGAAGAAATAGCAATGTGCAGATACTGAGGCTACAGAGTGATTTAATATGTCTGGAGCATTAATATAAAGAAGAGGAGGCAGAGAGTGTAAGAGAGGATCATGAAGAGCCTCCTCTATGCTTAGGCATCTGAACTACATCTTGAGTACTCTGAGGACATTACTTGACGTTTTCAAATAAGGAAGTGGACAGGATCTAATTTCCACTTTATAAAGATGACTGTGACAGAAGGATGAAATAAAACCAGTTATGAGTAATTTAAGTAACAACTAATGAGAATCTAAAATATTCAACTAAAGTAACCTTAGAGTCAGAATTGGGACCTAAACTCCAGCTTCAATTTTTAATACCTCCATGATCTTTGACAAATTAACCTACTAGTTCTTCATCACCAAAAAAAAAAAAAAAAAAAAAGAATTTAGATAATTAGTGTGAGAATAAAATGCTAAAACAGAAAGAAATATACAATGTGTGATGTATAGCTAGCACTCAGTGGTAGCTATGTTTTTTTCTCTATCTTTACTGTTACTCAGTCTGTAGCTCAGCAGTGCTACAGAATTGGGAGTCATCAGTAGATTGTAGTTAAAGTTATGAAGAGCATGCAGCATGGGATTAGAAGATGCCCAAGCAAAAATCCTGGGAAGACTATCCTTTAAGGAGTAGATAAAGGAAAGGAACAAGAAGAGTTCAGTGGATTTACTACTAAGGTAGTGTCTGCTGACTTTGGACCAAAACATCTGAAGGGAAGAAGAGAAAAAAAGGGACCCACACTACTCAGTTGTAATATCTGGCTGGGTAGACTAGTCAGAGTAAAAGGAGGTTTTTGTGGGTTTTGTTGTGTTTTTCTTTACATGAGAAAGCCAAAGCAAGAGGTGCATACTGTAGGAAGGAACGGAGAAGGAGAATTCTCAGAAGTTAAGTAATGGCTCAAGATGTATGAGAAAATGGTGTCCCAGTCCACTGGGGGTTCCTCTGAGAGGCCCAGCATTCCTGCCCCAGTCTTCGCCTTTCCCTTAGGTGGGTGGGGACCCAAAGGTCCCTAATAGCTGTGACTGCCAAGATGAATAAGTTCTAACTGTGATGCTGGCTTATCTCCACTCAGCCACCACCCTTCTGGGTCTCCTCTTTAGTGTAAAGAAAGAAAAGAGGCTTTACCAAACTATAAGATGTATCCCCAAAACTCAGTTGTTGGACACTTTTGTATCCAAATTGGAGCAATCCCTCTCCAAGATTCCCAACTGCACTGGCTTCAGATCCTGTCTACCCACCAGGGGGCTGTAACCAGCCTCATCTCAGTAGGCCCCCATTGTCACGCAACTCAAAGGTCAATCCCTACCTACCATGTAACAAATGAGGGAGCTCTTAAAGAATGTTCTCTGGTTTCTCTGCAAAATGGCAGGGATCCTTCTGCCACAATTGAAAAATAAATAGTAAGATATTGGCTGAAGTTGGTGAAGATGTGAAATAGCTGGTGTTGAAAATATGAATAAGCATAAACTAAAAGCACACTAAGACCACAAGGCATTGGTGAAGGACCAGCTGAGCAGGAAGATCTTGAACATACGTAGTTTCTTTCAAGTTTACACCAAATCAGTAAAAGTACTTAAGCTAGTGAACTGTGTTCTTACTTAATGTTACTCTACCCTACTCAGTCATCTTAAAAGTCTCACTGATAACAATACCTTCTAAAAATCAGCTTGGGTACTTATTAACACAAATAGTGCACTACTTCTAGAAAAAAAACAATAAAATAGATACAAGGGGCTTAAGAGTTTTCCACCTTCACATACATTAATTTCACTTTAAAAATGTTCTACCTCTATAATGTCACAAAGCAAATATGTGATTGAAACACTGGGCTATGTTTGGATACATGCCAGGCTCCCTAGGCCTTCAGGAATATTTACTGATTACAACTAAACAGATTGACCAGCTAGAAACCACCAAATAGTTAAATAAATCTTAAGATTCAAGAAACTAAGCATTATATTTTAGTCATGAAGAAAGTTCAATTTTTAACAAACCAATGTACCTATTGCTAGTCATTACCATTTAAGGAGGAAGATGAGCATCATATCAAGTCAATTAAAACAAATTACCAGTATTAAATGGCTTACATTCTCACAGATATTAGAATATCCCATGTATTTTATAAAGAAACAATTTTTACTTTAATAAACTCAGCAAAACATTCTTAGTATCTAAAAACAGCTACAATTTAAAGAAACTTAGCATTTAGTAATTTTAAATGGAATTTTATTACAAGGTAATAATAGATGTACAATAGCTATATTCTGTTTACAAGAAGCACAGCTAAAATCATACACAACTTTTTGCCAGTAAGTTTGAAACTTCAAAGACAGAAAACGTTTTAGAAAAATGTAACTTACTCAAATGTACCTACCAACAGAAAATATAACATATCTAACCTGACTGAAGAAGAAACAGAAATTTTAAATCGTACTGAAAACATTTAAAAAGCAAAGCAGTTTCCCCTCATGTCTACCCACACCTCACCCAGTGTGGGGGTGAAATGACAAAAAGGTTCGAATGAGTTTTACCAAGTAACTTTCTATACAAACTATGTCAAAGAACAGCAATAGAAGAAATCTTCCTAAATTCATTTATACAGCTAGAATATAACCTTGATAACAAAACCAGGAAAGAAAATGTTGGGTCAGTTTTACTCATGGATCTATGAACTAATTCAATAATACTGAAAATATATAAAACCACCACACTGGATTCTTCCCAGAAATGTAAGGATGGTTTTAAATTAGAGCATCTATTGTTATAATTTACCACCTAAAATATGAAAGGAGAAAAACCAAATATATAGTATCAATAGGTGCAGAGAAAACATTGAGTACTAATCATAATTCCTAAGGAAGTAAGGAGAGAAGGAAAAGCACGGGGAAGGGAGGGGAGGAGAGGAAAAAAGGAAGGAAATTACAGACCCACATCTAACATAAACACAGACACAAAATTGTTGACAAAATATTAGCAAATAAAGCAATATATAAAAAGGACAATTCAAATCAACCAAGTGGGACTTTGAGTGAGAAAAAGTATTTGACAAAATTCTCAACCTAGAAATACAAATTCCCCCAGTTCAATGAAAAGCATCTACAAAACACCCTGAGTTAATATTTTACTTACCTAATGGTAAAATACCAAATACTTTGCTACTAAAATCAGGAACAAAGCCCGAATGTCTATTCTCATCACTGGTATTCAACATGATACTGGAAATCCTAATTAGTGCAGTAAGGCAAGAAAAGACTGGAAAAGAAGACAGACTGTCTCTATTAAAGGGCATCATGATATTTACATAGAAAATCCCAAAGAATCTATTTTCTTTAAAAAAAAAAAAAAACTACTAGAATAAATGAATTTAGCAAAGCTACAGGATATAAGGTGCGTGTATCAGTTCTATGTCTATATACTAGCAGTAAATAATGGGAAAATGAAATTTTAAAAATACCATTTCTAATAGCATCAAAAAATACAAAATATTTAAAAAATGTTTAACAAAAAAAGTGTAAAAAGATCTCCATAGCAAAATCTACAGAAAAAGGCAGAAGGAAACTAAAAACCTAACAAATTAAGAAATATACCACTATCATAAATTAGAATGTTCAATATCAGTGTGATTAATGCTCCCAAAGTTGGTCTATGGAGTCAATGCAATTCTAATCATAAACCCTAGCATGTTTTATTCTGTGGAAATTGACAAGCTGATTCTAAAATGTATATAGATATATAAAGTATCCATAGTATTTAGAGCTACTTTAAAAGAAGCAATAAAGTAGGACTATTTACACTACCTAATTTTAATACTTACTTTATAGCTAGAGTAATCAAGATTCTGTAATAAAGGCCTAAGGACAAATAGATAACAAAAAACAGAAGGGCTCAGGAACAGATTTATACTTACACTGTCATTTGCTTTTTGACAAAGGCTCCAAAAGGAATCTAATAACGAAAGCAAAGTCTTTTCAATACATGGTGCTAGAACTGAAATTCCATATAGAAAAATGTAAATGTAATTCAACATTAATGTGAAAACATTCATAGACAAACATAAAAAGTAAAACTATCAAACTTCTAGAAGAAAACAAAAGAGGATAGCTTTGAGACTTGAGAACGTGCAGTTTCTTTAGAACACAGAAAGCAAAAACAGAAAAAAAAATATAAACATTAAAAATAAAAAAATAAAAAGGTAAGTTATAGACTGGGAGAAATATGTGCTATATATATCTGAAAAGAACTTCTATCCAGAATACATGAAGAATTACAGCTCAGCAACAAAAAACAGTAAAATCAGAAATAAATAAAAGAGAAACTTCACTAAAGATAATGGGTGTAGCCAATAAGCACAAGAAAAAGTGCTTGACATCATTATTCATCAGGGAAATGCAAATGTAAACTACAGTAAGAAGCCACGGTACACCCACCAGAATGGCTAAAATTAAAAAGACTGACACCACCAAATGTTGGTACATATGTAGAACAACCAATTCCACACATTGTCAGTGGGAGTATAAAATATATTGTACAACTACTCTGCAAAAGAGTTTAACAGTTTCTTAATAAAACTAAACATACACCTACCCTATAGCCCAGTAATCCCTCTCTTGCTCAAGAGAAATAAAAACATATATCAAAAAAGGCTTCTATACTATTCAGATAATTTTATTCATAATAACCCAAAACTAGGAATACCCCAAGTGTCCACCAATAAAAGATTGGGTTAAAAAACTGTGCTATACAACATGAATGGAGCTGGGGGTCACTATCCTAACCAAACTAACAGAGGAACAGAGAACCATGTTCTTACTAATACTAATAAGTGGAAGCAAAACATTGACCACTTATGCACACAAAGAAGGGAAAAACAGACACTGGGGCCTACTTGAGGGTAGAGGGCGGGAGGAAGGTGAAGATCCAAAAAACTACTCATCAGGTACTAATCTTATTACCTGTGTGACAAAATTATCTGTACGCCAAACCCCTGTGACATGCAATTTACCCAATTTAACCTGCACATGTACCCCTGAACCTAAAATAAAAGCTTTGAAAAAACTGTGCTATAGTCAGACACTGGAATACGATTTGGCAATAAAAAGGAACAAGTGACTGTGTATACAACATAAATGAACTCAAAAATATTATGCTGAGTGAAAGAAGACTTTGCAAAAAAAAGTACTTGCAAAAGGAAGTTCTAGAATTGAAAACACTAATCGATGATCAAAAAATGTAGTACAATGGCTGCCTCTGATGGCAGAGGTGGGGGCAAGAAAAGGGCTTGAGAGAACCTCACAGGGTGATGAAAATATTCCCTATCCTAATAGGTTGTTGTTTTACAAAAGTAGAAATGGATATAAAAACTCCTCAGATCAGACACTAAAATTTGTGCAATTCACTATGTGACAATTTTACCTCACAGGAAAAAAACAAACGCACGCTAAGCTCTAGTTAGCTACAGGCACACGTAAATGTTTAGGAAAGCGAAATATACTAACACCTGCAACTTACTTCGAAAGGCAGGAAAGAATAAGATTGGTAGATAAGACAAAGCAAATCTATCAAGATGTTAACTGTTGTAGCATGGTGGACTCATTACAGAAGTCTTTCAACTTGGATACATATTTTTAAAGTTTCATTAAAAAATGTTAATTTAAAAATACTATTGAAAATATTTTTTAAAATATAAAGTACCCAGACTTAATCTAATAAAAGATGTATATGACTTTCAAATAAGATTATAAAAATTGTCAGACTTAAATCCATAAGAAATTATAGGCCAGGCACAGGGCTCACACCCGTAATCTCAGCCCTCTAGAAGTCGACATGAGCAGATCACTTGAGCCCAGGAGTTTGAGAGCAGACAGGCCAACATGGTAAAACCCCATCTGTACAAGAAATATGAAAATTAGCCAGGCATGGTGGTACACACCTGTAGTCCCAGCTACCGGGGAGGCCGAGGTCAGAGGATCACTGCAGCCTGGGAAGTCAAGGTTGCCACAGCACTCCAGCCTGGGTGAAAGAGCAAGGCCTTGTCAAAAAAAAAAAAAAAAAAAGATGAGGAAGAAGAAAAGAAAATAAAAAAGAGAAGAGAAGAAAAGAGAAGAGAAGAGAAGAGAAGAGAAAGCAGGCCGGCCAGTCAGCCAGGTACATAGGAAGATTCAGTATTACAAACATCTGTATTTGTCCCAAATTGTTCTATAGATTCAATACAACGCCAGTAAAAATTCTCAAATATTTTTCATGAACGTATTTGATAAGCAGATTCTAAAATCTAGAGAAATGGATGAGGAAAGGTCCCAAAGCAGCAAACACAATAGTGAAAAAGGCAGGGTAGAAGGACACGCCCTATCAGATACATGGACTCACTACAGACCTACAGTGAGCAACTCAGTTTGGTGTTGCTTCTACACGCCTGGAACAAAATACAGCCTGATGTATTCATGCACAAGAGGTGATGCTGCAGACTAGGGTAAAAAGATGACAAATCAACTAACAGTACAGGACATTTTTATTTGCCCTTTAAAAAAAAATACTGAATTAGATCCCTACTAACAAAATATACAATAAAATGCTACACCAGGTGGTTCAGAGATCTAAATGTAAAAAACCAACGTTTCAGATCTTTTAGAGAAAAATACAAGAATAATTCATGACATCTGTGTTATGTGTCTTACATAAAGTGTAAAGGTGTGAACCATAAAGTAGAAAATAGAAAAATTCTATTAATATATTAAAATCTTAAAATTCTGTTCAACAACGTATACCATAAAAAATGAAAATGCGAGTAACCACAGACTAGGAGAAGTCCTTTATCACAAATAATCAAAAGGTTCAGGATACAAAAAAAAATTCTACCTATCGATACTACAAATACAAAACAAAAACAGAAAAATAGGGAAGGTATATGAACAGGCAATTCATAGAAGGAAACACAAGGCTATGCTCACCAGTAACTTCACTAGTAATTAGAAAAATGCAAGTTTACACCAAAGTACTACTTCACACCCACTCAACTGGCAAATATTAAACTTTACCAAATGTTGATAATGTGATGATGGCACAGAAAAAGCTCTTACTCATTCGGGGCAGAAGTGTAAGTTGATACAATCACTTCGGGGTTAAAAAATGGCAATATCCAGTAAAGTCTAAGCGTGTACTTTCTACGACCCACAATTCCAATTCCAGATTATGCTCCAGAAAAACACTCAGACATGTATGCATGGGGACAGACAGGCACATACATGTTCAGGGCAGCATTATTTGAAAGAAAAAAAAAGTGGCCTGCGATAGGATGGCTAAACGAAAAGCAAGGCATAGTCATAAGGTGTAGAACTACACAAGTGAAAATAAAGAACTGGAGTTTGGAGGAATTTCAAACAAATGGTGTCAAAATAGTATGCCAAGTAGAAGCCTGTTCACAAAACTTTTAATACACGCTATACAGTATATATATGTGTGTGTGTGTATATATATGTATATAGGTATATTTCTACACATAGGGATATAGATATACTTCCTGAGCAGTTTTCAAATACACTGATTTAACAATAGATATAGTTTACACGTGTGGATACATAATGTGTGATGTGCAACATGTTATACATTATTTTGTGCATATATACCTACATTTATAGTAATGACTATCATAAAATGTTTAACAATGGTTAGGAAGGAATACCACAGGAGAGGAAAATCTAGGAATCTGATGTTTCATTTCTTCACCTATATGGTGGGTACATGGGTATCCACTGCATTAGTCTCTACACTTATTTATAGGCTTAAATATGTACTATTTCAAATACATACAATTTTAAAGAGCAATACATAGAAATATTTTTATTATAAAGGTTAGAGAACTAGCTCTCTGCCAAAAAGCAAATCCATGAAACCACTTACAAAAACTCAGTGACAAACATCTTATACAAATTGCCTTGACTCAAAGAAAGGAGAAGTAAAGTTAAATGCTAGATATTCTTTCAACAAATATTTACAACACAGATTTTGAGATTTATGTAAGTTAAAAAATTAACTGCCCTAAATAAAATTTACAAGTGAAACTAAGACCAAAAGAGTCTTTCCAGAATACCAAGAAAATTGACATTGAAAGCAGTGTGTGAAAGACAGGGAGAAAAACTGTATATTAGAAGTATAATAAATAAGAAAAAGAAGTTACAGACAGGACAGAATAACAAAATAACAGTGACTCTGCACTATGGAATGGTAGAAATGGCTGTCAAAGCTATGTAAGATATGAGAAAAGGCAGTTACAACAATGCTGGTTGTGAAATAAAATTATCAAAGGATATTCTCCTACTTTAAGACTGATCCTTGCTGGCTTAAGTGCAGGATGAGTCACTGGGTTCAACGTGTGGGCACACATGTAAGAGAGAAGTGCTGGCATTTCTCCAAGCACAGAGATAGTGGGTGCCCTTGGAAACCTTACTACAACTGGTCAGTAACTACCCCCAGCCTCCAGCTCCCTACTCCTCAACTAAGTCAATTCACCAACGCTGTCTACTCTGGAGCACACAAAGTATCTATGGCAGACGATGACAGTCACATGACTAGGCAAGCGACCTGGATCTCACAGGGGCCCAAATAGCCCAGATCCCTTAAAAGATGATTTTCTGTTTAAAAAAAGTTATTCACCAAGGGAGCTCAACATTTCCTTTGAGTCTAATAGGTTATCTAGACCAAATTTGTCCTCAGCTGTGGCCAATTTGATATGAACTAAATTATATTCAGTGATTTGCCATTAAAAGATAACCACATCAGCCAAAGGTAACCAAGAAAGGTAATCCCTGAAAAACAAAGATCAAATGCAGAACAAAAGCCTGAAGCATCCCTCACATCGCGGGAATAAAATACTAAAATTAAAAAATAATGACTAACAAGAAAATACCATCTTAGCTCCCAGCAGTACCAGAAAAAAGTGTAATAAAAAAGTTAAAGCACTGGCCTCCAGACTATACTCCCACAGTGGTACACAGGAAAGAAAAGAACATCCTGAATCCTTAGTCCTCTAATAAAAATGGCCAGAGCTGCAGGATCGAACAAGAGAAACTCATCAAACCCACATGTGCAGTGCAGAGCCGACACTAGCAGCAGGTAATGAAGCAAGCAGCCCTTGCACCTCCACATTTCCCGATAGATGGCTAAGGCTTTTCCCCAGAGGTTTAGGTGGGATGTAGATAGGTTCTATGTACACACAGCGTTTATTTAAGAGAAGTTCATTTGAAAAACATTTTTGTACCTTGGTATAGAATGAAGTCAAGCCATTTAGAGGTGATGCAGAAATATTCAAGCCACAAACTAAGTTGCATATTTTCATGATGTTAAAACAGTGGCTGGAATTACGTCAAAAGACTAAAATATATCTGAGCCTTGGTAAGATAAAATAATGTTACAGATTTCTGAGCCCTTAAGGGCAAATCACCAACTTGAAAGTTGATGTGCAAATGGATACTTACACCTCCAGAAGCCGAGAGAAATGTATCAAGTAGTCCTCAAAGCATAGTATAAACTCTACCTCAAGAACATACATTTTACTTAACACAAAGATGCTAGGGGAAATAAAAATAAATAAATAAATAAGAAAAAATCATCAAAAAAGTCAAAGCACGCAATGGCCTGATGACATCTACGCTTTTATATTCTCCAAAGTTTTGCATTCACCCCTACTATTAGACGTACTTTAATGGCAACAACTAAGAAACACAAAGGCATATGAAATCAGTATTAGTGACATCAAAACTCTGAAAACAAAATAGATAACAATTCTTTACATTTAAGGAGGCTGGGAACCGAGATTTTTAGCAATTCTTGGTTCTGGTTCTTGCATAGATATGATCCAGGTCATCAGATTCTTTCTCCCAAACTGCACTAGCTTTCTAGAGAAAAGAGTTTTTTATTGGAACCAGATAGCTAGTGGCTAAATATGTGATATTAACTAACAACAAGATGGACAGACCCTATGAGCCTTTATCCAAGTTCCTCTGTTGATAATTGGCTGAAAATGAAAAGGTCATACATTCATTTTCTAATAATCTTTATGAGAGATTATTTTAAAGCAAGGCTAAAATATAGTCCAAGATACAGAACTTTGACTTCCACAGGCCACCAGAGGTTAACTGGTCTCTGGAAAATGTGTTCATAAACTCCCTCAGAACATTATTTAGTGCTTGGTTTCATATGATCTGGTCAGGATGGACAAAATGCTGTTGAACTGAACACAAAACAGTTGACAGTTCTTGCAGCGGAAGAATTATGGTCTTCCTATCTTTTCATCGTAGAATGACTAATGGAGGATTAAGCAATTGGTTCTGATGGTCTTTGGCTAAAGAAAGAAAATTTTGCTAGGGCCTCTTCATTCAAGGGCTCCACAATGCCATCAGCAGTGCATTGTATCCCTCAGTTACTTAGTAATCTAAGAGACACTCAAAGTAGAAAGAAAAAAAAGAAGCTAAACTCAGAATTGTGTTTCTAAATGACAAATACTCATCAAATGAAGCTGTTATGTTTTACAGGTAGTACATGAATGTATTTCATTCTAATTAAGCCAAAACAAATAGACTGCACAATCTACTGAGAGACCTTGAGAGAGTTAAAAAGTAGCTAAGAGTTTTTAAGTGCTTATCTATCAATAGTTTTGAGTATTTGTAGATGGATTAAATAATAATAATAATAATCAAAAACTGCTATTATATAACCCGAAGCTTCAAACTAAGGGGGAAGTGTTCTACAGTGACACCTAGTGGTAAAAAGTAATGTAGTAGCAGGAGACCGAGTAGCAGGACAAAATAAACAGGGAGATGGAAAGCTGCTAGGAGATACAGGGAGGTAAGGGGTGATACTCAAAAGGGAAAAGTTAAATAAACAAACAAACAAACAGAAAACATCACACATACCAGTGTCTACAAAATAAGCCCAAAAGGACATCATGTTCCTTCTTTGCCAAAATATTTTCAAATCAATAAATGTGAAAAAGGCTTCTCCTGGGCCCAACTGGTCATGCAAGTCCAGCTCTACATGCAAATTAAAGGTAAGAAGTTCAATTTATTCATGTTTCTTTTATATTACAAAGAGTAAAACTGAAAAAAAAAAGTAAAACTGAACTCTGTAGAAAACCGTTTTATCATTTTTCAGTTTAAGTTGAATAAAAAAGAGACACTTGCTTTAAAAATCTGTGTGGTATAAATTCCCCAAATTCCAGCTTCCAAACATCACTTTTCAGCAAAATGACCACGAAGATAAAGTTTGGCCAGAAAAAAAAATAACAATAATCACCTTTTCCCTAAAATGCATGTTTCAAATGACTGGGTTCTTTTTTCCCCATACTTTCACATAAAAACTTAAGAAATAATAATGTTTAATGTGACCAATGCCATCATCTTCTGATTCTCAATGTAAGACATCTAAAAAAACGTACTATTTGAACACATATACTTCTTCTCAAACTAAAATTTCAAATATTGTTTCAAATACAATTTTTGTCAAGAGAAATGTAATTGGTGATAGGACAAAAGTATAGTTTTCTCCAATAATTAAGCGCAGTACTCATGGAAACAGCCAGAAGAAAACTTGATAATCTAGTTTAACTCCAATTACATATTAGAGAACCTAAAATTCAAGTAGCATGGCAAAATGAATAACAGAAAACCTGGGTTCTGAGTCTTGGTTCTTCCAGTAATTAGTTGAGTTTCCATGAACTAAATAACCTTCAATGAACTCGACAACTTTTCTGGGCATTAATTTCCTCATCTGTATGATTTGTGCAGGAAACTAAATGGGTCTCACAGTATGCCACTGCTAAAAAGTCTTTGATTTTCCCAGTAGAAGGGAATGGTTTGCACAACGTCTGTACCTTAATGACCAAGTAAACATAGCATTGAAAGAAAAGCCGGCATTATCTTTTGAGTACAGCCTACTACACACGACACTGCACTTTAACTGTTTAGGATGATGGAAAGAAATGGTTTCCATGCCTAGTGCCTTCTATCTGGCACACGGGCAGAACTCAGTATCTACTGGAGAAAAAAAAACCTGCGGATATGCGAATAAATAATACTCATTACGTAACATGCAGGGCTCCAATATCAACTTTTGTTTTTGTATCACGGGCATTCCTTCCTTTTACATAGTCTTTTACATACTATGTCTGTTTCATGACTATTAGAGAAATCAATGTGTAAAATGCTTAAAAGGCTGTAGATCCTCAAATATGGACAGAGTTTGTTCTAAAATGCC
Organism: Macaca thibetana thibetana; assembly: GCF_024542745.1. Taxonomy (NCBI): domain Eukaryota; kingdom Metazoa; phylum Chordata; class Mammalia; order Primates; family Cercopithecidae; genus Macaca; species Macaca thibetana. The sequence continues at coordinate 83,023,860 of NC_065585.1, read as the reverse complement.
TGAGTATGAAAGTCAGGGGAAGTTAATTTAAGTCACTGCATTTCCTAAACCTATCTCTTGCCTTTTAAAATGCTTCAAATAGTTATGGGGTAGGGATAGAAACGTGACACACATTTCCCAATATTACTTCTCACCAATAAGAGGCCATATAAAATGACTTCCTCAGATGCAATCAGCCCTCTACTCATAAACACAAAAATGAAATGGAATGAAGATATGCTTCACCGGTAAATAGCTACAGAAACCTTTTGAAAACAACTAACATCAAAGTCTGGTTAATCAGCTTTCTCTGCTTAGTGCCCTAAGAGGCACAATGGGTTCTTCTCATTTAGGGATGTTAAAAAGAGTAGCCTCAGTCCGCTGAGGCAATTAATCTATCCCTCTGCAGGTTTAAGGAAGTGACATTTAAGAACAAGTGAAAAAGGAACACAGTTTTACTTATGTCGGAGGTGAATTAATATGCTTGCACTGTGCGTACATCTTTACATTTAGAATACAAATATTAGTCCTTATAATGTAAATTTGTGCAATGGATTTAATGCACTACTTTCCCCATTAAAATTTATTCATTCATTCACTACTCAAATATTTATTGAGCACCTATTATGGGACAGGAACATTCTAGGAGTTGGGGATACGGAGAGAATGAGCCAAACACAACACACATGAAAGTTATAAGACAAGTTCAGATAGTGACAAGTGCTATAAAGAAAATACTTCTTTGACTATAGCTATCTGATTCATTTTCTTGGTATATTATGAACTCATGATCTGTAGATCTCAGCGAACAAAGAGCCTAAATCACTTCAAGTGAAGTTTACAGCTCACATTCCATACACATGCGTATTGCAGCTTCAATATCCTAAATATAAGTCAAAAGAAGTATAAAAGAAACCGAGAACCACTGAAATATGAGACGAAACAGATTTAAAAATCTGTTCTCTCTCTGCTGGATATGCACATGAACGAGGAGAAAGGTGAATAGCCAATCGATTTTATTTTAAGTAAAAGTGGTAAAAATAGAGACGCTCGTTCAGTATTTCATGACATTCTAAGGTATTTTAAAGGTAACTGCAACGCATACTAAGAAAGCTACACACAAGCAAAAATATTTAACATAATTTCCAGAGCATTCAAATCACTCCCAACTTCTCCCCCCCACCTCCCGCCCCCAGACGCCCCCACTTTCACCTCCTTTAAATTGCTCTGAAACACTGCTGGTTAGGCAGGAACTCACTTTCCCTGACTTTGGCTCATTTTCAACTCCTCAAAACATGCAAGGCAAAGGATAAATTGTTTTCTTACTCCCATTTCAATTCCACGGAAAGCCAAGACACACGCTCAGCAACCTCTGTCTCGGCTGCGCCCAGCAGGTGAAAGAACCGCTGGGAAGAGGCTCCCCGAGACCACCATCCCGACGGCTCGGACCCCGGTCCGCCTTGCCCCTCGCCCGCCCGCCAGGCCCGCCGAGCGCGGCCTCCGCCCTGCGCGCCTAAAGCAGGAGCGTCGCGGGGGATGGAGGTGGCGTGCAGTGGGATCTGGGGAGATGCACACGCAGCGCCCGCCGCGCCACCCGGCTCTCTACCCCGAGGCGCGGCCCCGGATCCCCGCCCCGCAGGGCCTCTGACCTCTCCGGGCCCCGGGGCTGCTGCTGCCCCCGCTGCTGCCCGCACTCGTGCTACTGCTGCCGGAGCCGCTGCTGCTGCTGTTGCCGCTACCCTTGGCATTCTTACGCTGGGCCATCGCACGCTCCGCGGGGGCTGGCGAGGGCTGGTGGGCTTCCTCAGTGCGCAGGGGGACACACGCGACACGGGAGTCGCTGGCGGCGGCGGCGGGCGCTGGAGCGGGTTTGGGCCGCTGCTCCTGCAGCAGAGCCTGTGCCTCGGCACCGCCCGCAGCACCTCAGAGGACTTATCACCCGCGTGCCGGCTGCGCGCTCCCGCCCTCGCGTGTACGAACTTGTGACTGCCTCCCGGGGCGAGAGCGCGCGGCTCGCCTCCCGACGGCCACGCCCCTTCCCGGCCTCACCCCGCCCCCGGAAGGCTGAGTGACGGCTCCTGGGACCGAATCGCAAGGGCCCTTACGAGGCGGCGGTACCCTGCCGCGCTCCCGGCCCTTGCTCACTTAGGGCAGTTAGGGCGCTACGCAGCTGCCTGTGAGCGCGAGCCTCTTTCGGCTTTGCAGTCTGTCCCGGTCCTTTGGAACGTGGCAAACGTGGAAGCCGAGAGGGTTCTCGCGAGCGTTGGCAGACCCCGCTTCATAGCGATGGGACAGGGCGCGGTGCAGGGTAGGCGGACACGTGGGCCACCCTTGGGCGGAGTGCGCCGCCTCTAGGCCTTTCACTGGGAATTTTGTCCGTTTTCCCTATACAAGGAAAGGAAGGAGTGCAAGCTCGCTTCTTGCAAAAGAGATCCCTATTTCTTGTCCTGATTAATACTGACATTTCTGAAATGATGCTATTAGGACTAGTTCAATGCTTAAACCGTATGAGTTCATCCATTTGGTGCTAAAGCAGGAATTTAGTTCGTTTGTGCCATCAATATTTTCAGAGACTCTTAGTTAAGGAAGGAAAATGCAAATGTGAAACAAAAAGTTCATTTTCTTATCCTGGATGGCACCCTCTATCTGAAATCCCTGCCTGCTTTGCTAACGCCTGGGCCTGTGCTGCCTGGGCCTGTGCTGCCTGAGAATTCCTAACAGGGTATTAAAATGTCTTGGCACGTGGTTGAACCAGACAAGGACTTGAGGTCAGCCACGTCTTTATCATCTTTGTGTCACCATTGCTAGCACCATGCCCAATGTGTAATAGACAAGCAAGAAATGCTTAGTGATTTGATACATTTCTGTCAATGGCTAAACCCACAGCTCTTGATCATGTTTCGTAGCAACCCCTGGGAGTGTCTCAGGAGGGCTCAGGGACCAGAGAGAAGAGTTGCAATGTGGCGTCTGGTTTCATTCCTCTTCTCCAGCCCCACAAACCCACCCACCCACCCCGACCTTCGGAAGCACTCCCGCCTCCCCCCGGCCCCATGCCTTTTCAGCTGTGGATAGTTGGATGCTGCTTGACCCTACCCTGATGATGCACAGAAACCCCCCAAGGGTCGTGTTGCATGGTAAAGAGAATGCTTTCTTTACCTTTTGTCAAATAGTGTTAGGCTATTATCAAGAGACGGCGAGATGGGAGAGTTCACAGAGTTTTTACTGAAGCAGCTTTCTCAGCTTTTATCTTGTGGCATCTCCTTCTGCCTCCGCATATTCTTTCTCCCATTCAGGGCCCCCTTACAACCCTCTATTATATTATTTCAATGAAGGAGGTGGAGAACTGGATTAAGAGACAAATCTGAGTGATGGTGCTTCATATAAAATAAAAATGAGAGCTAAACTTCAAAACACAATGCTCTAGCCCCCCGCCCCAAGATATTTTTACTCTTAAATTCTCACAAAACCCTGTAGTCATATCAATTTTTTTAAAAAATGAGACATTGGAAGCTCAGAGAGATAAAACAAAATAAGGTCATTGTATTTGTCCGTTTTCACACTGCGGATAAAGACATACCCGAGACTGGAAAGAAAAAGGGGTTTAACTGGACTTACAGTTCCACATGGCTGGGGAGGCCTCAGAATCATGGCAGGAAGTGAAAGGTACTTCTTATGTGGAAGTGGCAAGAGAAAATGAGGAAGAAGTAAAAGCAGAACCCCCCGATAAACACATTAGGTTTCATGAGAATTAATTCACCATCATGAGAATAGCACAGGAAAGACGGGCCCCCATGATTCAATTACCTCCCCCTGAGTCCTTCCCAAAACACATGGGAATTCTGAGAGATACAATTCGATGTTGAGATTTGAATGGGATCACAGCCAAATTTTATTATTCCACCCCAGTCCCTCCAAATTTCATGCCCTCACGTTTCAAAAGCAATCATGCTTTCCCAACAGTTCCCCAAAGTCTTAACTCATTTCAACATTAACCCCAAAGTCCACAATCCAAAGTCTCATCTGAAACAAGGCAAGTCCCTTCTACCTATGAGCCTGTAAAATCAAAAGCAAGCTAGTTACTTCCTAAATACAATGAGGGTACAGGTATTGGGTAAATACAGCCATTTCAAATGGGAGAAATTGGCCAAAACAAAGGGGTTACAGGGCCCATGCAAGTCTGAAGTCCAGTGGGGCAGTCAAATTTTAAAGCTCAAAAATTATCTTTTTTGACTCCAGGTCTCACATCCAGGTCACTCTGATGAAAGAGGTGGGTTCCCATGGTCTTGGGCAGCTGCATCCCTGTGGCTTTGCAGGGTACATCCTTCCTCCCAGCTGCTTTCATGGACTGACATTGAGGGTCCACAGCTTTTCCAGGTGCACAGTGCAAGCTGTCAGTGGATCTACCATTCTGGGGTCTAGAGGATGGTGGCAGTCTTCTCACAGCTCCCCTAGGCAGTGCCCCAGTATGGCCCCTGTGTGGGGGCTCTGACCCCACATTTTCCTTCTGCACTGCCCTAGCAGAGGTTCTCCATGAGGGCCCCGTCCCTGCAGCAAACTTTTGCCTGGGCATCCAGGCGTTTCCATACATCTTCTGAAATCTAGGCAGAGGTTCCTGAACCTCAGTTCTTGACTTCTGTGCACCTGCAGGCTCAACACCATGTGGAAGCTGCCAAGGCTTGGGACTTCCATCTTCTGAAGCCACGGCTGGAGTGACTACGACAGTCACAAAGCTAGTAAGTGATAGAACAGGAATGTGAATTTGGTTGGACTGGCTCCAGAGTCTGTAGTCCAAATTATTCCTCCTGGATAAGACGTAGTTTGGAGTGCAGAAAGTCTCACCTGCCTCCCTTTTCAGTTAATGGATGTCTCCAGGAAGCCTCCTTGGTCCTACCTGCAAAGATAGGTCTGAAACCCAGTGGTAAGTGCTTATCAAAGCCTATCTCTTTAAGGAAACCAAATTTATTTTATAGCTAACTCCAAAATGCCATTAAGTGATGCTTTGCTCCTGCATTTTCAGAAACTAAATCTGGTACCCGTGACAGGGTACATTGCTGTGTATCTTGGGCAATACCAGGCCAAAATAGAGGTTTTTGGAAATTTGAATCACAGAAAATAAGCGGCTACCTAGCGCTTTCTTGTATCCTGAGGAAACGGCTATGATAACATTTATGCACTCAGTATTATCAAATAAAAGTTAAATCAGATGCCATCAGTTCTAGACACAGTTTCATTTCAGGGACTAAATTCCCTCAAGGTGAGTATCAGAACTATACGTTTTATATCTGTCTGTACTTCCCATATTGTGGGCATCAAAAAACACAAAGCTTACCTAGGATTCATATATTTCTTTACAAAGGACCTTTTCTCTGCATGGGTGGGAAGGCAAGGGAGACAAAGTATCTTTTAGTATCTTTTAAATTAAAGGAGAAGTCAAATGTTCCTTGTTAGCTTTTCCTCTTTTCTGTAATTTTCAAGCAAACAATGAAGAACCTTGGGTGAAATAATGTTAAAACGACCATAAAGACAAGACTTATCTAGGACAATATATTAAAATACTAATTTAATAGAGCTTTTGAACTAGGTCAAATGTGTTTTTCAGGTATTTCCATAAACCTTCCATTGCCTGCACTGGGATTTGCGAGTGAGAATTGGAGGACACCATTTGCCCTAGTTTTTGTTTTTGTTGTTTTTTTTTTTTCATCCTGATGACCCTTTACAACCTCCAGTCAAATTCCTTCCAAATTAATATTTCTGGATTTACTTATACCTACTATAGCATCGTTTTAAACATTTCACTTTAACCTGCTTCCTAGAAAATGCCTCTTATTTTTATGCAATCTTCCTAATGTGAAGTTTTATTATTGCAAACTGAAACTGAGTATTTCCTCATCTTTATTTGCCATAGTAAATTAGACCATAGTGGAAAACAATAAATTTCAACTGGTCATGATTCATTTGTATGTCTTTCATATTATATTAGTGAAATTTGTTGTAACGAAAGCATACTGGTAAGGATAGCAGCACTTTCAAGGCATTTCCTACTCAGTGTTTTCAAAGCAATCATCCTCGTATGAATCATATCTCAACACGTAAATGAGCTGTCATTTTCACCAAACAGCCTGACTTCAGATTACCTAGAAAAAATAAGCCTGACTAATATGTATATCATATTAGTACATTAGATTGGTACTTCTTAGAGCCAAAGTTCCTTTCTAACAAATAACATTTAAGTAAGTGCTATTGCCAGGTCTTGAGTTTTCTAGCACAGGGAAATGATGGAATTAGCTGACTCTTCTTAAGTCTCAAACTTAATGCCAGAAAGAAACTTAAACATGGAGAAAAAGCCAAACATTAGAGAATAACAACAAAGTACAGTCATGGCAATTCCATAGTATATAAAGGACATATTAATGTGATTTAAGAGTAGTTAGAAAGTAAGAGGAAAAAGGAGAAAAAATGTGGAGAAATCTCAAAAATTCAATTGTTTACAGATAATAACTTAACTTAAACTATATTTGCTTCAAGGATCATGTGAGAGAGAGAGAGACAGAGAGAGAGAGAGAGAGAGAGAGAGTGTGTGTCTAAGTAAAGTAAGTATTTCTTTGTCTTTCAGGAAAATAACCAGCTGTTGGAAATAGGTCCCTTATCTAAATAAAAATATCCTGAAACTAGCTTCTAGAATCCTCCAATGTCATCAACTCTAAATATATAAATCAGAAGGATTTACCTTAAAATGAATAGTGTTATTACAATATACAAAACTGGATCAATTAGTCAATCTAAATTCTTGACAGTTGATGGGAAATCACACATACACTACATAAAAGTAGTATTAACACAGCCCTTTTTGCACTGTCATCTTTCTGACTTGAATCTATTCTGCAATTTCATAACCACATGACAAATATTACCAGGCCCATGCCAAAAAAAAAAATTCCTGAGAGACTTTGTCAAAGAGCTTGCAAGCATAAAAAATAGAGAGGATCTCTGTGTATCATTGCAATAATATTTTATTAACCTAAAGACCACTACTAATATATTTGAAATTCTACAGTATTTCTTTACTTTAAGAAGTACAATATCTATTACTTAAAAAAAAAAATTTCACAACATATTGTGCCAAATAAACCAGTGGTCCAGAATACTTTGTCATTCTTGGTGAAACTGCTGTAATACTGACTTCATCAAATAACAAAGTCATTTCTCTTTTGGCAAATCCCTTTGAGTTAGAGACATGCACCAATATCCTAGATGTTTACTAAAGGTACTTCTCCTAGCACCAGAAAGCATATTGATCTAGTAAAATTTAGTGGAAATTGTTTCTAAGCAGCTCTCTCACAAATGATACAAAATTCTGTTTTTTCTACTTTTTAAGCTACATGCATTGCACTTAGTTTTTCTGACTATAATACAAAAGAAGAATTGAGTAATGCAGCTATCAAAAGGTATGCATATAAAATCAATTTTCTAAAAACCCAAGTGCAGAGGTTTGGCTGGTCAGATGTATCCCAAGAGATTGATTTTTTAGAATTCTCTTTTCCAAATTTGAGAACATTGATATAAAATATGAACACCTCAGTATAGCACTTGGGCTTATGTGAAAATAAACTAAGTTACAAATAGTATTAAGGAAACTATGTTCAGGCTACAGACCATAAGGACTGTTGACATTCTCAATTCCATATCCCTGGTGAGCAGGACAGTGTCTAGAGTGGAGTAATTATGTAAACATTTTCACCTTGGACTCTTTGTGCTTGCTGCTCCTCGGCCCAGGGTGTGCTTTCTCGCAGAGGGCCTCTCAAGCTGCTGTAGTTTTGGTGAGAACTGTATGTGTTGGTATGAAATGGTTAGCCATTAAAACACTGGGCAGCTGCAGGTGAGAGCTTATGTTTGACAGTAGCAAGGAAGAAGACATATAAAGTCGATGTCTTGTTAACAAAAGGGTAACAAGTAGTACTTTTTCACAAGTAGTACTCGACTGAAAAGGATTATTTTCTTAAAAATAGGTAGACAGAGCCCATTATCATTTATCCCATCATACAAATGCAGGCAGCCATGAATAACTGAAGTAAGAAATCAAAAAAACAAGCATAGGAAGAAAATGAACATCGTATGGATCTGTGCATTAATCACTTAGGGAATATAGTAGCCTGAAGTAGATAGAGAACTACATTTAAGGAATACTACTTAAAATGTGAAACCTCACCAATTTTAAACAGATAGGCTGCCAACTCTCTGCGATTATGATAGCTTCACAAAATTGATGTGACTTCAAATCAGAACAGCATGAGACAGAGAAGATCATCTACAAATTACATAAAAGTAGGAGGGGAGAGAGAGGAAAAAATGATTTGTTCCATTAGCTAAGTTGACTGGGTCTTTTTGTGTTTTTCCATTTCCAAGTTAGGAGAGGTTGGTTCTAATGCCAGAATTATGGTCAATATTATTTGCAGTTGGTTGGACATATGTGCATGAGCAATAAGAACTTGGTAAATTTCACATAAGTTGTTGTACACCGTCAGTTTATATTTCATCTAATCCTTTAAAAAAGGAAGTTAAGTCTCGAGTTAAAAGGATCAGTTCAAGTATTAAAGATCTCCAAGTGGACTCATTAGACTCAAATTCAGGTTGATTCAAATTCAGGTGTGCTCAAATTCAAGGTTAGACTCAAATTAGACACAAATTCAAGGTTCTGCTTACTCAGAAAGAGCAGATCTTAAAAACAGCAAATCTCACTGAGTGATGCTTATTCAAGTCTAATTACTGCTCGTGCATGCAGGCTGACTCATAACACAGGCGGTCGTAGGGAAGGAGCGGCCATCACTAAGCACTACTATGTGCTCCTCACGCCTCATCATCCTTTGCCGCCAAGCACCAAGGAAAGGTATGTGGGATGCCTCTGCCCACTGCCCCTTCTGCTCTTTTCTGATGGTTTTTCTCCTTCAAACTGCCCTTGATGGAAACCTCATTTGATACATGTTGGGCACAAAGGAAAGGAGAGAATTCAGAGTCACCTGTGGGTCTCTTGCCCTCTGGCCGTTTTTCTCTGACCTGTCATCAGTGAAGGCCTGGGAAATACTGTGGACTCAGAATTAAAACATTTTCCTTGGTTGAGGCTAAAATGTAGGTTAAAAGTCCTGTAACTCTTGGGAAGAATCTCCACCAATTAACAGAAAATCCTCCTTCCTCCTGTCCCCACTCTCAGGACTCCCAGGGAAAATGCAAGTTGCTGGGGTAGAAAGATGGCATGTTCAGCATGACTGGCAAAAATTTGGCCTGCCTCTGGCTCTGATCCTGCAGAATAACAATTCTGTAATAAATAAGGCACCAAGCCAGAGATACTGGCCAAAGGAATTTACAACTGGGAATAGGGAGTGGGGTGACATTACCAATAGGCAACAGTCCAAGGCCTGCAAAGTAAGCAGTACTGACAGAATTCCATCTCTCTCTAACCCACTGTTTTCTGCAAAGCAAGCACAGCAACTATTTCAGAAGCCCTCACTCCAGACTGGGCATACGTCTTCTCAGTTATTCTAGCAGGAGTGGAGAGGGGGCTCTTGCAGTTGCTACCATCTGCAGGTAGTAATCAGGATTTAAGATAGTTAAGGAGAGAATTTCTATATGGCAGATGTACCTGACAGCAATAACATAACCTAAGCATACCTTGAGAATGACCCTATGATCTAAAAAGAATGTGTGTTCAGAGTGTCAAACTAAGGAATCTGGGAGTGGTCAACCTGAAAATTCATTTCTTATCTATGAGCAACATCTAAACCCCTAGCCCATTCTGTGGAAGGCAGGCCGTAGAGGGGATGGAGGCCCTTTGTTTTGGGTTAAACGAAGGTGGCCAAGTAGAGGTTGCTAGGGGTAGGGTACTAAGTGAAAATGCTATATAAACTGCTTTCTTTTTTATAAGCCATTGTGGTTCTCCTACCCAGCGCACTGCCAGTGGACCCCTTGTATTAAGTCCTCTTAATAAACCCTACGTCTTGTTTGCTGGCTCCAGGTCCCTTCTTCGGCCTTTGAACCTGGTGCCTTCCCTACTAAAGTTAGTAGGGGGCCAGCATGACAACTTCATGTTACTCCTTCGGTTCCCCTCCCAGCGTTACAGGGCCCACCACATTGTCAGCTGGTCCTTGGGTCAGTGGTGGGTAATGTAACGATCCCTTGTGATACCTTCTCTGCAATATTCCCTGCACCAAAAAGATTACCAGTCTCCAAAGCCATGATTCTTTGGTTGCTCTGAACACTTTCCAACTGTTTTCTGAATGGACAAAAGCTGGAACAATAACCAAAAGATGGAAGTGCCATTTCCCCACCTTATGAGGTAATAGTCTCATGGCAGTGACTGATAGCTGGCTTCCCTGCACTGTCCCTGACTTTTCCTAGCCTTTTTTCTGCATTTTCTTACTTCCTTCTTGCCAACTCATCCCCCTCAGAAGTCCAAATGTAATTAGAACTGTCAAGAAAGATTCCAAAGTTCCTCGCTGTATCCTGTGCATCTTTGGGGCCACTGCCACTGTCAATACATTCCTTCTAAAGGGACAGGGGGCAGAGCTACAGGGACATGGCACTTTCGCTCTGACTCGACCTCTGTCACCCCTGATGAGCTCTCCCAATGCTCACGAATCTTGGGGTCCAAGGCCTCTTCTCTTCTCCATCTCCTTCTCTCCATATTAGGGGTAATCTGGAAGGCTTTGGAAGAATGGGGAGTTATGCTTCCTACAATGCTTTGGGGAACTTTGTTGGCTGCTCAGGAGCCAATAGAAAAATGTACCTACTGTGCCCCTGCTTCATTTTGAAGCTGGTGCTTCCTTTCCTTTGGATCCATGCTCTGTTTAACCCTGTTTTCAGAACTTTGCAATGCTAGAAAATGTTTGGAAATTTGCTCATTTACTAACAGGGTAATGAGCATGTGTGTGTGTGTGTGCGTGTGCACACATATGTGTTTCTTGCAGTTTTTCAGATTTTGGCAGTTTGCCACATAGACATGACCATAGTGTCAGAAATTTATCTTTTAGAATCATGAACTTTTTCTTGGGAGCTAGTTTTGATGTGAGCATCTGAAGTTCTGAGTGAAGGAAGGAACCAGCATGAAGAGTGTAAAATCTACTTTTTTAAAACCAGCTACAACTGTTTCCCTATTTTTAAACAATTAGCCATCTAATGAATTATTTATCCCTAGGTTATATTCTTGCTGATAAGACAATTATCATGAGGAAAAGGGCTATTCAGATAATTTGGGAAAATTCCCACATACATAAATGAGTAAACTTCATTGCACATAATTCTACTAAGAGTTCCTATATTCCCACTTAAAACTTTAGCACTGTTGCTTTTTCAAAATTTTGCCCTTGACTCTTACCTGATTCTGATAAAGTTTTCAGCATCATAACTGCTGGGTTTTTTTTTAATAAATGATTTTAAGTTTGCTCCAGTTTATAAATCAGATTTGCTCCCAGTTTCTTAATTCTTGAATAGTTTCCTCTGCCTAACCATTTTCAAGGAAACTGAATATTTGTGTTTATCTGTAATCGTGTAGCATTACCAGCTCTATTCAAATTTTAGTGCACAACAAATTTTCTGCTTGTAAAAATGACTCATTTTCTGTATATTTTACTTCTGAGATGGTATAATTAATGCAATGCTAATTGATCTGAATGCTGGGTCCCCAGTATAAACTAGGCAGGCATGGGCAAGACTCTTATATTCTATGTTACACGTTGTTTTAACTATTCCCCGATTGGGGTTAGAAAGTCATGACTTCTGAATATCTGAGAGAGAGAGAGAGAGAGAGAGAGAGAGAAATAGCATTTAACTAAGAGTGCCACAAATCTGATTCTGCCTCTAACTAGCTGTACTACGGAACCCCAAGAAACTCACTTGGCTTCTCCTATATCACTTGTCTCATATGCTAATAGTGGCTTGTCATCATGGATCCCATGTCTTTAATAATCTGATGAAAGCTATGGACCATCATGAGAAATATTATCATAGCCATAAAGTTCCCTAGACAATTTTAGAGACTCATGTGCCCAAAGTTAAGAATATTCACACCAGAAGATAAGGTTTCTTCTCTTCCTCACGTTCCATGATATTAAGTCTTGGTAACTGCTATTGGAAATGGTCTCTTGCATTTTCTCAGTCTATTCATAAGATTAGTGGCTGAGGGTGGCAAATGAGTTGTCTTGTATCCAAGGAAGCTTTGAATACTATCAACTACAGTGCGAAGAGAATGCTCAAGATCTCTACATAAAATATAAATGTGTTTAATAACAATGATTCTATTACTGATGCGGTGGATTTACTCAGTTTGACTGCCTTTCACACAATATGAAACTTTTCTGGAGACTGCAATGTGATAATTAATAAGAAAATTTCCTTGGAAACTATAATGTGCTTTACAAAATGTAGCCAATTGTTTACTTCTGAATTTGATGACCTAAATTAATACTATAAAGACATTAAATTGTTCTATGGTAATATCACTACATACTTAATTTTAACCAAGTTCGATAACTATCCCGCTGGATCTAGGGGAAAATAATCAGCTACAGTTACGAGAAGTTTTTGAAGAAACATAAAAATTTAACAGTACACCTTCTCTGATATTTCCTTCTCCTTTACTTTAAACTTCCCTTCTTTCCTTAAACATTTATTGACCCTTGACATATCAGACAGTACCCTGTGAACTATAGCAGCATTCCCCAACCTTTTTGGCACCAGGGACCAGTTTTGTGGAATGAGGTGGGGGTACGAAGGGATTGTTTCAGGATGAAACTGTTCCACATCAGATCATCAGGCATTAAATTCTCATCAGGAATACGCAACCTAGATCCCTCGCATGTGTGGTTCACAATAGGGTTTGCACTCTTGTGAGAATCTAATGCCTGTGCTGATCTGATAGGAGATGGCACGCAGGCGGTAATGTTAGTTCGCTCACACCTTACCTCCTGCTGTGCAGCCAGGTTCCTAACAGACCAGAGACCAGTACCTGTCTGCAGCCCCAGGAGTTGGGGATCCCAGAGCTATAGTACAGGGCAGGTACCGTGTAATTCCATGGTACATGAGTTAAGCTATACAATTGCTGTCAAAAAGCTCTAACACTGAAAATTTCATCTAGTTCAACCTGTGAATATACTGTATAGTCCCTTCTACAACCACTGATTGAGTGTTAGCTTCCTGCCAGGTACTATAGCAAATGCATGTGAACTTTGTTCTCAAGTGTTTCTGTTGTTTTGAAAGGAGACTAGCATGCAAACTAATGATCTCAATACATAGTGCCATCTTCTGCCTCTGCCTGCAAAGGTGGCATAGACAAGGGAGCAGGGAGTACAGGAGGAGTAAGCCACAGTGGCTCCATGCATACCATATAAAAGTCCTAGGACTCCAGTGTTGTAAATAAGTCTTCAAGACCATGTTGTTAAACCTTTTCATTTTACAAATGAAAAAATTGAATCCCAAAGAGTGACACTGACTTATAAAAGGTTGCATAGTCAGTTAACACAGAACTAGAACTCAAGTCACCTTACAGTGTGCATTTTCAGCAACGGAGATATTACCCCATTAAGGTAAAAATTGGTTCTTGGGGAAAAAAATTAAAGTTTACAATGGTCACCTCCTATCTCAGTCTGTTTATGCTGCTGTAACAAAATGCCACAAGCTGGGTAATTTATAAATAATAGAGACTTACTGCTCATGGTTCCTGAAGCTGGGAATTCCAAGATCAAGGAGCCAGCAGGTTAGGCATCTAGTGAGGGTTGGTCTCTGCTTCCAAGGTGGTGCCTTGTTGCTGCATCCTCCAGAGGGGAAGAACTAGACAGTGAACCAATTATCTCAAGTCCTTTTGTAAGAACCTGAATCCCATCCATGAGGGCTGCACCTGTATAATTCAATTCATTCTTACCACACTCAACTAATTTTTGTACTTTTAGCAGAGAGAGAGTTTCTTCATGGTGGCCAGGCTGGTCTCGAACTCCTGATCTCCACTGATCTTCCTGTCTTGGCCTCCCAAAGTTTTGGGATTACAGGCATGAGCCACCATGCCCAGCCTTACGTTCAATTCGTTCTTAAAGGCTCCAAGTCTTTTTTTTTTTTGAGATGGAGTTTCACTCTGTCGCCAGGCAGGAGTGCAGTGTTGTGATCTCGGCTCACTGCAACCTCTGGCTCCCAGGTTCAACCGATGCTCCTGCCTCAGCCTCCTGAGTAGCTGGGATTACAGGCACTCTCCACCACACCCAGCTAATTTTTGTATTTTTAGTAGAAACGGGGTTTCACCATGTAGGCCAGGATGGTATCAATCTCTTGACCTTGTGATCCGCCCACCTCAGCCTCCCAAAGTGCTGGGATTACGGGAGTGAGCCACTGTGCCCGGCCACCAAGTCTTAATACTATCACATTGACAATTCTGTTTAAACATGACTTTTGGAGAGGACAAAAATGTTCAAACCATAGCACCTCCAAAGAACCATAGTACATAAACAGATATATAGTATATCTATAGTGTTGAATTTTCATGGGATGAAGGACAATTATGAAAAACATAAACATCTAAAAGACTTCTTGTGGGGATGAGTAGAGCACTAATTTTACAAAAGCTTGAGAAACTCATAGTCGGGCCACTGTTCCTTCTATAGTGACACCCCATCTTTACTCCATCGTCCTGAATATTATTTTATTTATTGTTTAGCTTTCTCTTCTCTCCTCTTCATATTTTCTCCTTTTCTTTTTCTTTAATCAGTTCTTCCTTCCATTCCACCATTATAGTTTTATGAGGGCTAATTTGTTTTTACTTTGTGTAAATGTCAGGGGTACAAGTACAGTCTTGTTATATGGATATATTGTGTATTGTTTAAGTCTGAGCCTTTAGTGTATCCATCACTTGAATAATGTACATTGAACCCACTAGGTAATTTCTCAACCTTCACAATCCTTCCACCTTCCCAAGTTTCCAGTGTCTATTATTCCACACTGTATGTCCGTGTGTACACATTATTTAGCTCCCAGTTATAAATGAGAACATGTGGTATTTGACTTTCTGTTTCTGAGTTGTTCCACTTAAAACAATGGCCTCTGGTTCCATTCATGTCATTGCAAAAAGACATGATTTCATTCTTTTTGATGGCTGAATAGTATTCCATTGTGTATATATACCACATTTTCTTTATCCCGTCATCTATTGATGAACACTTAGGTGATTGAATATCTTTGCTATTGTGAGTAGTGCTGTGATAAACACAAGAGTGCAGGTATCTTTTTGAAATAATGGTTTCTTTTCCTTTGGTTAGATACCCCTTAGTGAGATTGCTGAATTGCATGGTGGTTCTATTTTCAGTTCTTTGAGAAATCTCTATACTATTTTGCATAGAGGTTGTAATAATTTACATCCTCGCCAACATCTGTTATTTTCTGCCTTTTTAATAATAGCCATTCTGACTGGAATGAGATGATATTGTAAGGGCTAATTTGTTTTCAGTGGATTACTCATGTTCAGGCACTATGCTTTCTAATATGGGTGACTATTTGTGAAACAGGAAATACAATCTCCCAACTTTGTTTTTTTATCTAAAAAAATAAATTCTTATTTAAAAATCAAATGCATAAAGGCATTTTTACTTAATGTTTGTTTGTTTGCTTTTTAGATGGAGTCTTGCTCTGTTGCCCAGGCTGGAGTGCAGCAGCAAGATCTCAGCTCACTGCAACCTCTGCCCCCTGGGTTCAAGTGATTCTCCTGCCTCAGCCTCCTGAGTAGCTGGGACTACAGGCATGTGCTACCACACTCAACTAATTTTTGTATTTTTAGCAGAGATGAAGTTTCTCCATGTTGGCTAGGCTGGTCTTGAACTCCTGAGCTCCGGTGATCTTCCTGCTTCGGCCTCCCAAAGTACTGGGATTACAGGCATGAGCCACCATGCCCGGCCTTGCATTTTTTACTTATTATTGAAAAAAATCTTTTATGGTTAGTTATCCACCTATTTATGTACATATATACAGTTGGAGTTCATTCCAAGGGCTTGCAGTTGAGCTCTCATTCTTCTATTTTATTCTCTATATATGTATATAAATAGATGAAATAGATATTAATGACACCAGGCATGGTGACTCACACCTGTAATACCAGCACTCTGGGAGGCCAACGTAGGAGGATCACTTGAGCCCGGGTGTTTGAGACCAGCCTGGGCAACACAGGGAGACGCTGTGTCTACAAAAAATAAACAAAAATTAGCCAAGTGTCATGGTGTGCACCTGTAGTCCCAGCTACTTAGAAGGCTGAGGTGGAAGAATTGCTTGAGCCCAGGAGGTAGAGGCTGCAGTGAACTGAGATTGCACCACTGCACTGCAGCCTGGGCAACAGAGCAAGACTCTGTTTTAAATAAATAAACAAATAAATAAATAAATAAACAAATAGACTTAATGAGCAATGAGCATTTATTATGTGTCTGGCACTAGTGCTTGCTTTACATGAGTTTACTCTCATAATCCTCACCTCACCCCTATGAAATAGATGTGACTGTTATCCAAATTTGATGAACAAGTAAACTGAGGCACCAAAAATATTCAAAGTCACACATCTAATAGTCAAAGCCACACATCTGATAAGTGCAGCTTCAGGATCTGCATCCTGGCAGTCTGGTGCTAGTGCACAAGCTTTCCCCTCCACACGATCCTGATGATTCTTACTCAAACTTGGAGACTTTGTAGGGGCTTGCACAGTTGAGCTTGTGTTTTCCTGATCGCTAACATAGGGGTCTTAGGACCCAGTTCCTGATGTCAGCTGTAAATGTATTTCCAAGAACTTGCAAAATTCAGGGAGATGAAATGGCTGTGGGGAGGGATGATGATGGACCCTGCACAAAGGTGGGATTAAGAATTCTGAAAAGCACAGGAAAATTCATATTGGAAAGATGATGGGATGTACTCCAGAAGTCAAGAGTCAAGAGTTGTTATGGGAACAGCAATGTGCAAACATGCCTAATGTTGAACTGGCTACTTACAAGTGACACCTTGCAGGGAGGACATGCCCTCTATGTCCTGATGAGAAGAAATGCTAGACTGCTGAAGAGCCCTACCTCCAGAGACCAGACCCTGCCCAAGGTCCCACTGGTCTTCATTAAAAGCAGCATGTCAGTTAGGATCCAAGGGAGGCAGATGACAAGACAGAATCAGACCTGTAAGAGGTATATTAACAGAAACACCTGAGAAGGCTGAAAGGGCAGGGAGCAGGAGTAGAGGAGAGAATCTTTGGCCTGTGATGCAGCCTGATTCTTGTAAATGGAGAAAGAGAAGGAAAGATGACCGGATAGGAGGAGCCATAGATGGTTCAGAGCAGCTGACAGAAAACCTCAGCTAGGCCAATGAGAATCTCTGGCAAAATGTGATCATTAGAGGTCTGTTCTGTACTGGGCAGAAATGGCTGAGGTCTGTTACTGCCACCATACTTGGTCTTGGGCTGGGAGCAATGGCCTTTGTTGTAAATGCCAGGACAAATCTGAAGGTGTGGCAGCCAGGGTCATTGGCCAACTGAGCTTCTCAAGGCAAGATCCCTTGAAAGGCAATCTGAGGGGTGCACTCCCATGACCACCACAGACGCTTACTTTGGGCTATTTTCAAACACTTCACTAGGTGTCACTAACCCCACTGAAAGGTGGAGAAACATGCTCAGTGAGGGTGAGCAACATTTCAGAAATCACACAGCTTGTAAATGGAAGATGGGATCTGAACCAAAGTCTTTCTGTTTCTGTTTGAACACATGGCCTCTCCAAGATATTTATAACCATATTGAGGTGCTTAATAAACCTGTGAATTAGGTAAGGGAAGCTTTGAATTACCACAGGGCAGAGGGGAGACATTTCAGACAGCATAATTTCATCAATAACCTCAAGCATGAAAATCGAACTAGCAGAAACTGCATGTGATCAATTCAGAGAGTAGGTCATTGACATTCATGATTTAAAATTAATGGTTTCAACCATTTGTGAGACTCCCTGGTTTGTAACTTAAAATAAATTCAAATTTTATTAATACATACAGTCGAGTATTCCAGGAAGAAGCAAGTTGATATTCCTGAAAGACTAGGCTTAGCCAGAGAGAGAACCTCATAGCTAACTTAGGAACCTTGCCTCGACTTAGCTTTCTTATCCTGAGTCATTGTCTCACATTCAGAAATGTTCATACGGTGAAACAAGCTCTATTTCTTTTTAAAAAGTGGCCAGAAAAGATGCTGCTAATGCTAATGATGGAAGTGAAATACCTAAAGGAGTCCTTAGCTAAAAATGAAAAGTTTTAGATGAGTTAGAGTGTAATGCCAAATTTATCTGTGGACAGAGTCATACCCCAAAGGGGTTACCATGTGGTCCTATAAGAAAAAGACATTTGAGACCCCATTTCCAGACAGTACTCTGACTACCACCAAAATTGCTCACTGAGCAAGGGAGAGATCTTTAAGGGACTAAAAAGGAAGAGGCCAGTTGGCTGCATTTTATGTGAAATCTTGTAGGCAATGATGATACGTGTGAATTTGAGGGATTCCTAAAGGTCCTATACTTGTCTCAAAAAAGGTCAAGGATCCACTGTATTGGGTTTCTTGATTTCTCTCCATAGACCTCCCCGCTTAGTGTTTTCACTTCAGAAAATGGTCCCACCATTCACGCAAATGCTCAGGCTCAGAAACTCAGCCTCTCCCTTGATGCTGTTTTCCTTATAGCAGACATTAAATTCTCCGACAATTTTTTTCAGCTCTAAATGGAAAATTTATCCTACATTACAGTCACCTCTTTTCTTGTCACCTCTACCACAATTACTCTTTCCTAAACTGCCACCATCTCCTAGAAGAGCGTCCTGGATGATCTCCCAGTTTCCGTAATTCCCCTGAGAGATCGTCCTCCCCACAGCATCCACAGTGATTGTCGGGAAGCCTAAGTCAGAATGAGCAAACAGGAAAAAGCCTTCAATCATTTTCTACTTGATTTAGAAGAAGTCCAAAGTCCAATATAATTTCCAGTTAATTGTAACAACCTATGGAGAAAACAAAATCAGATAGTTACAAAGCATGAGTAGGAGAGGCTAATATAAAAGGGTAGACAAGAAGGCACATCTAAGAAAGTGGTGTTTGGAAGAAAACATCCTGTTCATGGCCTATAAAACCATATGTGATCTAGTCTTTGGATTCCTTTCTGACTTTATGTCCTCCCATGCTCGCTCACTCTGGTGTAGCCACGCTGGCTTTTGGGCTTTCTCGAACATGACAAATATGCTTCTACCACAGGGCTTTTGCATTTGCCTGGGACCCTATTTTTCTACACATCCATAAGGCCTCTCTTCTCTGTTCTTAGAGTCTGGAGGTCATGGACACACAGAGGCCTTTCCTGACACACCTATAACCTTGTCATTCTATCAATCTCTACTTTCTCAACCTGATTTACTTTTCTCCCTACTGTTTATCACCGTGGCATTATAGGGAAATTTGTATATCTTTCTACTTCAGTGTTTATTTATTATCTATATCCCAGCATGGGAACATATACTCCATTAGAACAGAGAATTTGTTTTGGTCACGTCATTTCCCCAGCACCTAAAACATACATAGTGCATAGAAGGTACTCAATACATATTCATGGAATAAATAAATATGACTGTCTGGACAAGGTGTATCCTGTCTAACTAGTTGTTTAGGAGATGCAGGCACTAGAAAGTGGATGAAGGGTTTGTGGATTAGTTAGGTGTACCAGTTCCATTTCTTCTCCTGTGGTTACCAGAGGCTTCCCTAGCCCGTGGGGGTACAGGATGTGGCCTGTCACCATTAGATATCCATAACACATTGATATACATCCTGATGGAGTGGTTTATGTGGATGGCTAGGAAGAGGAAGGTATGGGTAGAATTAAGCCATGAAACAAAGCTGGCTTTGTAGATATCACATTCTCTTAAAAAACTGAAGATTCGGGATTGCTGAGACTGATGGGTGGCACTTGCATACTTCTTTGAGTAACTTTTGCTTTGTATTATACAAGCAGACAAATTTTATTATTCCTGAAGATTTCTCTTTTTATTAAAGTTTCAATCACTTTTAAGTTGAATGTACCATATTTATATGGCTATTGCTTATTTTAAATAATAAAACATTTTACTCGCAGTTGTACAAAATATTAGCAGTAGCTGAAAACAGCACAGACTTAAATTATGCAAGAGGTAGCAAAGTCTCCTTTTCCTGAGATAAAGTTGTAATAAACAGTAACATGTTGGAGCCCAGTAGCATACTCTATCTTCAAATTTTAAATGTCTATTGCCTACGTGGAATTTGGCAAACAGAGACTACTGACAGTTAAAGAAAAATATTAATTCATGTTTTAAAAGGTAATCAATAAGCAAAAATATTTACATCAAATTCAAAATGAGTTTAAAATAGGGTGACACTATTTTCATTCATTCAATAAGAACATATCATTTGTTCTATTTATTTTGTTGATTGAAATGTGATCCAATATGGAAATGTGTTGGTTATTTTTCAGCTAATATTATTCAATTTTATTAGTCTTTTAAGTCATTCAGTGGGTTATGCTTTCCACACAGGTAGTAAAAATATCAGTGATTACCAGGAGCTTGAGGGAAAGGAAAGAACACATGAGCAAAGGAGAGTTTTAGAACAGTGAAACTATTCTGTATGACAATACGATGGCAGACCACATGCCATGATGCATTTGTCAAAGCCCAGGGAATGTACAACACAGGGAGTTATGCAACATAATATATAAATACCAGTTTATAAATTGTAACAAGTGCTTCATGCTAATGCAACATGCTAATAAAAAGACATTGTGGGGAGACAGAGAAGTTAAGAAAGGGAGGGTATATGGAATTCTTTACTTCTGCTTAATTTTTCCTGTAAATCTAAACCTGCTCTCAAAATATAGCCTGTTAATTTTTTTAACTTTTACAACATGACACAATTACATGGGGCCTATAAGAAGTTCAGTTCAAATATAACAATACAAGTAGACTGAAAAGAATGGAAAATGGTATTCCATGTAAACATTAGAAATCACAAGAAGTAGACATTAAAAAGTAGTAAAGAAAATTACCAGGGACAGAAAGGGACATAATGATTAAAAGATTCAGTCCTGGCCTGATTATAGGCATCAGGTAGCTCATGCTGACAATCCCAGTGCTTTGGGAGGCTGAGGTAGGAGCATTGCTTGAGCGCAGGAGTTTGAGATTACAGTGGGCTGGATCACTGCTCATCAGATTGGGAGACAAATGGAGACACCATCTCTCTCTCTCTCTCTCTAAAAAAATAAAATAAAATTAAAAAATCAATCTACCACCAAGAAGATATAGCAATTGTTCTCTTGGGCATTTATCCCAGAGAGATTAAAAAATGATGTAATAATTCTGTATCTCAATTTCAGTCATAGTTACATGATATACATGTGATAAAAGTGACACAGACCTACACACACACACGCACACATCTTCCAGTGTCAGCGTCCTGGTTTTGATGTTGTGCTGTGGTCACACAAGATGCAACCATTGGGGGAAACTGAGTGCAAGGGACATGGGAACTTTTCGTATCGTTATCTTTGCAATTTTCTATAAATCTATAATTATTTCAAAAGCAAAAAAAAAAAAAAAAAAAGATGCTGGTTGATAAAGTGATCTTTCACAGCATGGTTAAATGTCATCTGGGTTGATTTTGTCTTTAGCAGCCCTGCCAGCTGCTGCTTCCTGATCTCTGGAGAACTTCCTTAAGGCGGCCTCCTGTAAGCTCTGCCAGCTGTCGCCCTCTGATTTCTAATGACCCACATTGCAACGCTCCTCTACAATCTTGCCAGCTGTGGCTCTCTGGCCACCATTAAACATTTTAAAACAGTCCTCTACAACTTGTTGCAGGTGCAACTTTCTGTCAAAAATATTTCTTTCATTTTGCCTTTTTGAAGTGCCTAAGAAACTTAGGAAATTCTTTGCCTCATTTTCAGTTGGCTTGTGTAGTTACATGTCCCAAAGGAGAAACAAAAAGGCAAACACAGAGAACAGGCATATAAGGATTCTACCAGTTGGTAATGAGCTGGGAACTGAATAACTGAGTATTCAGGATAGCTGGGACATCAAAGCTGACAGGAATGTCAACAGACAAGAGAGTGTCTTGATATTCACGGAACAAAGGAGCAGGGCTCCAAACATTCGACTTTGATTTAATTCAGTTGCTGATATAAAAATACTGGCTGCTCACAAGAATCACTTTGGAAGCTTTAAAAAATAGCAATGCTTGTCCTACCACAAACCAGTAAGTCAGAATTTCTGATTTAATATATACCAGAGATACATGAATGTATCTATCAGATTTCACACATACCAGTGGTATGGATAGTATGTTAATGAGTGCAATGGAAGAAAGTTAAGTTTGAAAAGTGAAATAGAAAATTGTATGTGTATGTTTGGTGGAGAGGCTGCAAATTAAAAATAGAGTGGTTAGAGAAGACCTTCTTTTCCCTCTTTTTTTTCATTTGCTACTTCATGAAATTCTCTCAGTACAATACATAATCCTCAGAAAAGGAAGTCTTGTACTATATCAATGTCAGCTTGCATTTAATAAGTCAACATTATCAACATAAGGAACTTGTCTTGAGAGTAAATATTTGTAAGTTTGAATAAGTGGGCCTGAGTGCAATCTCATAGCTAAAATGAGCCGGAAAGAAAGTGACTCACTGGAATTACTGTTTGCATAGATACTCTCTACTGATACGTTGCAATATGTTCCATAGTTTATAATGTTACTCCCTCAAAGACTAAGATATTCTGAGAGAGCAAAGTTGATTTTGTATAAATCATTTTCTTTTGAAATGTAAATTGTGTTGCTTTTTATGATTATGAAAATACTATTTGATCATTATACATTTGGAAAAGGAAAGAGAAAAAAATTAAGTGTAATCTCCCTGTTAATATTTGGGTTTCTGTTCATGTAGTTATTTTTATTCATGTATACATATGTGATTTTTTTCTTCCTCCCTTTTAAAATGTACTCAAAAACATACTGGGCATGCTAGGCAAATTAATTATAAATATGTACTATATAAACTATCTACATATATACTAGTATATGTACATATATGGCTATACTATATATATAATTTTACATAAAACTTTATTGAAATTTATGGGGAAATGGAATAGATGTTCTGGTGCTTTTTTCCTATTTTGCCTCAGCCATGCACACCCTTGGCTATACCCAGACCTGGTCATTATTCAGCCCTGTCCACATCCGAAGACTCAAGTTCTAACCTTTACTTTCAGACTGCAACACTCTAGTTTTTCTCTTTTCTCACTCAGCTTCTCTTGCTACATTACTTTTCAACCATACCAATTCCTTCCAGTCTCTTGAACTTTCTATTTTCTTCCCAATAGCCCCCTTCCCTCATCAGTTCCTTCTCTATTTTGCCCAGATCCTATAATCCACATCTGTGACTTCCTTTATCAACAACTTTTCGGTCATATTCCCCAGTCTGCCAATTACGAACTAACATAACTATAACTGCACACTTTGCCAGGCTGCACAGACCTGCTGTCTTACCACTGCCAGAGAGGGCCACCTAACCTCATAGACAGGTTCTGCCATAGTCTTCCATTGATTCTCAACAATGGTGGGAATTTTGTTTCAGGCTCCTATTATAGCAACTGTCAACTTAAAAAGGTGGAAATTCTGTTCAGGCTCCTACTATAGCAATTGTCAACTTAAAAATCACAAGATCTTCATAAATTTGAGATGAAGAGGAGACTTTATTTCAGGTAAAGTTTACAGCCTGCAAGGTGGCCAGGCTGAGAAGAGTGCCTCAGGCAAAGACCAGAGCCAGGGCTTCAAAGGAAGAGGGTTTGTGGTAGGAGCTTTATGCTGAAGCATACATATTCAACAGGTTACAGGAGAAACTATACGTTATTCGTGAAGGTAGTCCTGACACATGCATATGGAATAAAAATGCATGTAATATATGACCCATGTTCACTTTGGGGTAGAGACATCCCACTTAAACACTAATTCATTAATTCTTTTTTTTTTTTTTGAGATGGAATCTCACTCTGTCACATGGGCTGGAATGCAGTGGCATGATCTCGGCTCACTGCAACCTCTGCCTCCCACGTTCAAGCAGTTCTCCTGCCTCAGCCTCCTGAGTAGCTGGGATTACAGGAGTCTGCCACTATGCCCAGTTAATTTTTTGTATTTTTAGTAGAGATGAGGTTTCACCATATTGGCCAGATTGGTCTCGAACTCCTAACCTTGTGATTTGCCTGCCTCAGCCTCCCAAAGTGCTAGGAATACAGGCATGAGTCACCGTGCCCTGCCTTAAACACTAATTCTTATTGATACGATTAGACCCTACATATTAAAGAGCCTTTTCAGGACACAAAGGCACTCAAGTCTGCAGGCTCATGTAAAGTGGCCAGAAGTGGTCCAAGGGCAATAGTCTCTTATCAGGAGAAAGTCACTAAAATCAGTCTGTTGTCCAATCAAAGCTGTAGTTATAATTGTAGAACAGGGTTTCAGTTAGTCAGTGTCCATGAGCTGGATGAGTTGTAATTGTTTTAATGTTGCTTATCTTGAGGCCATTGCTTGTTTCACTGCTGGAGAGAGAAAAAAACCTTATGGCAGTTAGAGCATAGTTTATTCCTTAGTGTAGGGTGCTACCTTAAGGGATGACTACACTGTAGTATAAATTGATATTACCACAAATAGTCTGTTGTATCTATTTTATAATCTCTATTTTAACATGAATACTGGTCAGTGGTTATGTCTAAATTCCAGAAGGGAACGGGTATAATGAGGCATGTCTGACCTCTCATTCCATCATGGGCTGGAACTCGGTTTTTATGCTTTTTTTTTTTTTTTTCTCCCTGGAGTCCCTTGGCCAAGATGGGGACTGTTCAGTCATTGGGATGCTTGAGATTTTATTTTCAGTTTACTCAACCATCTCAATCCTTCTTTGGTCTCCTGACTTTCCTTTCCAAATTCTCCCCTGCCCCTCTGTGGATGGCTTTTCTTCCTACTTCACAGAGAAAACACAAGCTGTCAGATGGGAATTCCTCAGCTTTCTTCCGTATCTCAGCCATAAACTTACCTATTTCCAAACCATCCTTTCCTCCCTTTCTCTTTTCCCATTAGAAAAAAAATGACCCTCCTGTTAAGTTGTAGTCCTCTGTCCCTGTTTGAGCCATTTTTATGGTGATAATTATTTCTCCCTCTTACATTTTCCGTCATCCTCTCTCCTGGGTCCTTCCCTTGGACTAGCAGTTCTAAATCTGACTGTGCAGTGGAATCACCTATGGAGTTTCCAAAAAGGTACTGATGCCTGGGCCTCACTCTTGAACAATTTAATCAGAATATCCATCGATAGTGTCTGGCCATAGGTATTTTTATTTATTTATTTTTGAGATGGAGCCCAGACTGGAATGTAGTGGCGTGATCTCTGCTCACCGCGACCTCCACCTCCCGGGTTCAAGTCATTCTCCTGCTTCAGCCTCCTGAGTAGCTGGGATTACAGGCATGCGCCACCATGCCCGGCTAATTTTTGTATTTTTAGTGGAGATGGGGTTTCACCATGTTGACCAGGCTGGTGTTGAACTCCTGACCTCGAGTGATCCATCTGCCTTGGCCTCCCAAAGTGCTGGGATTACAGGCGTGAGCCACCACACCTGGCCGGCCATAGGTACTTTTTTAAGCTTCTCAGGTGGTGCTACTTTGTGGTCATGGTTGAGAACCATTGACTTACTCATCTGAACATGCACAGTTCTTTAATATACAAAATCCTGCCCATTTCCTCTGTCTCCCCTTTACAATCAAATATCTTAGAACAGTTGCCCACACTTGCTGTCTCCTCCACTATCAGTTCACCCAGAGTTAAATTTTGCTTTCTGCTTCCAACACTCTGAACTCTACAACCTCCTTATTCCTAAAATTAAGGACACCTTCTTCCTGGTTGCACTTAACCTTATAGGACATTAGACATGTGTTGCTAGGATATTAGACATGTATTGCTCTTTTCTTCATGGAGAGCTTGATTTCCCTGTCTTCTGTAATCCTCCTGCTGGAGGTTTTGCTTGCTTCTCTCTCACTGCTCCCCAGTGAGTACTACCATTGTTCTGGTATCTGCCTCCTCTACCTCTTACTCCGTCAGCCTCTCATGTTTCATTGGCTGCCATGGCTTCCGCTGCCCTTGTAAACTGGTGACGCCCAAGCATCCCCAAAGTGGCAGACCTGTAGTGCCAAATTCCTTCCGAACGCCTGTATTGTTATAAAAGAAAGTTTGCTTCTAAAATAAGGTAGTGCACCTGGTAACTAGAGAAAGTTAAATGTTTCTGAATAATGACGGGCTCTTAAAATTTTACAGGGCAAACACTGATCCTTTCAAAAGTATGTTTTCTGCACTCTACTCAAATAGCTCTTTGAAATTTGCTATCTTACAATTAAAGAGTATCATTTCCTTCCCTGCTGAGAACGCTCTGCTGGGAATCACTAGGGCTTCTCTCCCTAACCTCACCTTTTCCTCTTCTGCCTGCACCAGCTCCGGAGGCAGTGTTAGATTTTACTTGGGCATAAAAGAAAGCTTTTAATTTGGATGTGTTAAGGAGCTAGAGTGACCAGTTTCCACGTCCTACCAGACCTCGGATTTTGTTATATATCCCAAATGGGATCAACCTGGAAGAATGCTAGAAAACATAAAGTACGAAAAAACTTGAGAAACCCCAGGGGTGGGGAAGAGCAGCGGTAGTATGGGAGTATGAAGTAGCTTTGTGAACTGTAGAAGGTAGCTGAGATGCAGCTGGAGTATGAAATCGGAAGGAACATTTTGCTTTTCTTGCTACTGCTTTGGTCCAGACAGAGCCCACCTGGACACCTGCAGAAACCTAGAGCTCTCATTTAAGGGCCCTTTGAAAGAAAATCAGGGCAGCACAGAAGCTCTGTGCTTAAGAGGAGCAGAGAAAAATAAGTTGGGGCTGATTTTGGACACTGCTTTACCTGCCCCAGTTCCTCCACACCCCTGCGATGGTGAATTCTAATCTTGGAAGTCGTGGCAGGTTTGCAGTCATCCTGCTTGCAGTGGGTGAAGGGGGTGGGCCAGTAAGGGTAAAGCGTGGGAGCTGAGGAGCTGGTCTGAGGCAGGAGCACTGGTTGATTGATAAGGTTTGGGGGTTGGGGCTCTCCACCCTGGGCCTATTCACTCCTCCTCCTCTGAGCTCAATGGGGCCATGCTCTCTGAAGTTTTGCTGGACACACTAGCCTATACATTCAGGGCAAAAAGCATCTCACCAACCAACATAACAGGACGTTCAAGCTGCACTTCAAAAGAAAAACATGCTGTGTTACAGTTTGCCTAAAGTGGAACTCTTAGAACAATAGGCCAAGAATATCAGAATAGCCTGATAAGCACATACACACACACACAAAATGAGATAAAAGAAAGATATTGGCAATAAGAACAAGAAAACAAAAATGAGAAGCCAGCAGATATATTTGATATTTCCACAGTTATACTTTCAATAAAGTATGCATCATTGTGAAGAGTAAGGGAATGGATACAGCTGAGGAAGAAATGTGCAAATTGGAAGAACACATTGGGAAAATTTCCCAGAAAAGAGGACAAGGCAAAGAAATAAAAAACATAAAAGAAAAGTTATGGAATATAGAGGACAGAAGTAGCATTTCTAAATAATAGTAGTCCTAGAAAAAGAGAAAAACAAAAAAAGCAAGGTGATGAAATATTTTAAAAAATAGTTGAAGGAATAACTGAGATAAATTTCACAACATCAACATTAAAAAAAGAAAGACCTTGGATTGAAGAGACACATAGAGTACTAAAGAGGAGAAACGAGGAAAAATGTCCCCACCTTATAGTGAAATCTAGTCACACCAAGAACAAAGAAAAAATTATAAAATCTACATATTTAGAGAGAAAAATACAAAAGAACAAAAATTATATCACTACAGAGGATAGAGTAGTGTTTTCCAAAACAAAAGGAAAAAATTTAGGAAGTAGAATTTTATATCCAGGCAAACTGTCATTCAAATGTGGGGACATTAAAAAAATATTCTCAGGCATGGAAAGCTTTCGACACCTACCCATGTAAAATTCCTTATTGAAAAGAGTTTCATATGAAGTATTTTTAAAAGAGAGACAAATCTAGGAGACTTTCAAGAGATCATGTGAAGAAAAGATGATCAATTATTTTGATAATATTTGTTGTCTTTACAGATTGCTGTGACAACTGAAGGTTTGCGGGGTATTAATCTGATAAGTATTTGAGGTAAGGGATAGGCCAAGGGGCGTGAGAGCATGCTGAAGTTCTTGTCTTTTGGGTCATTAAAATAAGACATAGAAAAAGTGAGAACAAACTGAAATAATACATAAAAATGGTAGAAACAGAAATATATTATCAGTTATTACAAAAAAGTAAATGCACTAAACATACCAGTTAAAAAAGAAATATTGCCATATATATGCTGTTTACAAAAGATTGGATAAATATACTGGATACAAAGGTCAAAAGAAAAGGATATTAATAACACGTTATTAAGAAATTAACCAAAAAGATAACTGGTATACTTATAGTAATGGGGATTTTAATGCAAATTAAGGTAATGGCATAATGATAAAAGCTTCCAGTCATTAAAAACTTAATAATACTTTCAAAATATATGAGGCAAAAATTGATACACCAGTTGGAAGAAGTTGATAAATTCCCTGTCATAATGGGAGCATCATAAGCTGGAGCAGACAAAAATAAGCAAATAAATAGAAGAGCTAACAATTGAAACAGTAAGTCTGAATGAGTGGACATTTAGGAGTTCTGCCTCTAACAGGTTATAGAATACACATATTTCTCCAGCAAACGGAAAAACACTTGTAGAAATGTATCATAACTCAGACATAAAAAAGCCTCAAATATTTTAATATATAGATATTATATGAACTATGATTTTTGTGTACAATGCAAATAAGATATGTTAATAAAAGACACATCAACAATTCTCAAATATTTGGAAATTAAAAATCACATTGTTTAATAACACATGGGTTAAAGAGCAAATCACAATGAAATTCAAAAATACCAAGAACCAAATAATAACGTGTGTGTGTGTGTGTGTGCGTCTGTGTGTGTAGTGTTAAGAGCAGCTTTAGGTTTAGAGACATAATGGGAAGACAGTACAGAGAATTTCCACATGCCCTAGACCATTTTCCTTTATTATTAACATATTAGGATGGCACACTGGCCACAACTGGTAAACCAATATTAATACATTATTATTATTAAACTTTATACTTTATTCAGATTTTCTCAGTTTTTCCCTAATGTTCTTTTTCTGTTCCAGGATCCTATTCAGGACACTACATTACATTTAGTCATCATGTCTCCTGAAGCTCCTGTTGGCTATGACAGTTTCTCAGATTTTCCTTAATGTTGACAATTTTGAGGCATACTTGTCAGATATTTTGTAGATGCCCGCTATTGGAATTTTATGACATACCTTCATGATTTGACTGCAGTTGTGGTTTTCTGAGAGAAAGATCACAGATTTAAAGTGCTGTCCTCATCACATTGCATTAATGGTAACAACTGTCAGCAGGATGTATACCTGTTGATGTTGACCTTGATCATGTGGGCAAGGTAGTGTCAGGTTCTCCTCTGTGAAGTCATACCTCCTCCCTATTTCTATAATGTACTCTGTCAAAGGAAGTCGCTATGTATAGCTCATGCTTGTAGAGCAAAGAATTAAAATGCTATATTTCCACACTATTATACAAATGATACTTTGAGGGAAATTCATAACTTTGAATATTTCTGTTAGAGAAAGAGATAATCATCAGAATGAATGAGCCAGTTGTCCATCTTAAGAAGTTGAACAATGCACAACAGTATAAACTCAAAGAATAGAAGAGATGATTAAAAATCAAAGCAGAAATCAATAAAATGGAAGACAAAGTTGTCAACAACATGATAGTTACCAATAAAACTTAAAATTAGTTATCTGAAAAAGAAACTAATAAAAAAAAACTCTGGAAATAATGCTCAGGAGAAGAATAGAGAAGTCCAAAAACAGTATTATGAAGTAACTGGAGTATTATGGTCCACATGGTGGGCCCCAGCTGGTAACTCTTGAGTCCTTCCTTCTTTTCTTCTCACACTGCTATTCTTAGTAGCAAAGTCATGTTTTATATTCTGAGTTGACGAACTTTGTTCAACCATAAAGTTCACCATGGTTTGTTCAACTTTCCCTTACCACAGTAAGTAAACAGACCTTAGTAGACAAGGATATTGGCTTCCATTATTAGCATTAAAACCAGGAGAGCATTGGTTTTCTGAGATAAGGTCTTGTAGATTGTGTTCTCCCAAAGCAGATGCTGACATGGGAATTGGGGAGCAGTATGTTTACTAGAGATCAATACCTGTGAAAGAAAGGGCCTGAAGCAGGATGGGCAAAAGGAGACATCCAACTGTGGTAGAGTTCCTGCAGAGTCTCAGACAATCTAGCAGGGAGCTCAGGAATGAGTGTCCCCCATCAGAATGTCCTCCACTGGCTCAAGTGGCCATGCCTTTATACATTTGCATCTTTCAGTCAGTGGATGCCAGCTGCTTCAGGGAGGGTGTGACCTTGGGTAAACGGTTCTCTATAGCTGAGGGAGCCCCTAAAGGATCGACAGCTGGCAATCTCACTACCCAATCTTAAAGAAAATGAGCAAGACAAGAAGACTAACACTACCAGATATCAAAATACATTAAGTAACAGTAACAAAGACAGTAAGGAATAGGCATAGAGATGGACAAATATACTAATAGAACTATAACGAGTACAAAATAGAACCACCCATGTATGGGCTTTTGATTGTGCAAAACAGTATTGCAATACATTGAAAGAAGAAATGATCTGTATTTTTAGACGGAGTCTCGCTCTGTTGCCCAGGCTGGAGGGTAGTGGTGCGATCTCGGCTCACTGCAAGCTCCACCTCCCAGGTTCACGCCATTCTCCTGCCTCTGCCTCAGAGTAGCTGGGACTACAGGTGCCCGCCATCACACCTGGATAATTTTTTGTATTTTTAGTAGAGATGGGGTTTCATCATGTTAGCCAGGACGGTCTCGATCTCCTGACCTCGTGATCCTCCCGCCTCGGCCTCCCAAAGTGCTGGGATTACAGGCGCTGGGCCAAGAAATGATCTTTTAATAAATGAAGCTGGGTCACTGGATAGTGTATCAGTCCAGGTCCAGTGAAGAAAGCAGTTATCACATCATTTATTTCAAAAGAGAGAATTCAATGTAGGACTGTGGTAAACAAGTGTTAAAAAACTGCAACAGCAAAAAGGGCACAGTTAGAAAATAGAGATAGTGTGCAGAAAGCAGCTGTCCCTACTGGGATTTAGTAGTCCATAAGGAAGAGTTTGTGATTCTTAGAACCTAAGAGCTTGAAGGAAAGGCCCATCACAGTGGGGTCCTAGACCTCACATGAAGGGGTACTGCAGGGCTGGTGCTGATTCCTCTGAAGGAGCGCAATGAGGCTAGCTCTGGGAGCATGGAAAAAAACTAGCAACTAGAACAACTGCTATTGTAAACAAGACCATTGCTGTACCTAAGCTTCTTGCTAGAGTGACCCTAAAAGAGTGAACAGGAAGGAGCATGTGCCTAGTCCTTCTGAAACTTCTAGTCTCCTTCTAGGGCCTCCTGCTCATGAGACATCATAGAGCGTAGTATGACAAAGGAGATGCGGGTTTGTTGAGTCCCACCCTGACATCACAAAGCAGAGTACAAAGGAGTGGGTTCATAGTCTCCAAATAGCTTGATATCCAGCACTGATATTTAAGAAAGATGTGTATATTACATAAAAATAAATCTTGATCCCTACTACATTATACACAAAAATCTATGCCAGACAGATTTTTAAATTTAATTAGGAAAGGCAAAACATAATTTATCTAGAAGAAAACATAGGCAATATAGGAGAATAGCTTTGAGAGAGGTGAAGGGGGAGAGAGAGGGAGAGTGCACACACGCAATAGCGACAAAAAGTTAACAAATAATGAATCTAGGTGAAGGGCATATTAGTGTTTCTCATACTATTTTTCAACTTTTGGTAGATTTGAAAAATTTTAAAACATTTGAAGGAAAATAAGCAAAAGAACACTGATCAATGACAATGAAAAAAATATAATAGTATCCATTCCCATGTTCTAAATTACTTTCCACCCTGATGCACACCTGGAGACATTAGTAAACATGTTTGTTCAACACCAGTATGACTATACTTTGCCTCAAAATTAGCATAAAAGTTTTCTTTGCCAGTACAAAATAATTTAAACTTCAAAAGCAATTTGATAGTCTAAATTCTAATAGGAAGCGATATTCATTCAGTTCTTTAGAAATACGTGTAAGATAGGCCAGGCACAGTGGCTCATGCTTGTAATCCCAGCACTTTGGGAGTCTGAGGCAGGCACATTGCCTGAGCTTGGGAGTTCAAAACCAGCCTGAGCAACATGGCGAAACCTAGTCTCTACTAAAAATACAAAAAATTAACCGGGCATGGTGGCTGGCGCCTGTAATCCCAGCTACTTGGGAGGGTGATGCAGGAGAATTGCTTGAACCCGGGAAGCGAAGGTTACAGTGAGCCGAGATCGTACCACTCCTCTCTAGCCTGGATGAAAGAGCAAGACCCCGCCTCACACACACACACACACACACACACAAAAGAAAAGAAAAAAAAATATGTATAAGATGATTGCATTTGACTATTTCTAGGGCCAGTCCATTTACTTGGTATTACATTTAAATTAATACCAGCATGGGGGCCAAGAATGATTTTAAAATATTTTAAACATTTACATTGTCTAAGGCAAGTCAAAAGAAAACGCAATCAAAACTAACAAATCCTTAAAAAGGCTCTTTCTCTAGTTATCTCTCTTTGTTTCTTACACATTTTACAGCTTCAAAAACCTTTCTCTAAATGCGAAACCTCCCTTACTGCTCAGCCCCGACACAGACTCACTTCTCCCCACGTAGTTTCTTACATTTTAAAATCCATTTTTTTCCTGACTCTACTATTTGTTTTTATTTTCAGTCTCAATCCTACCTCCCAGCTTCTGGCTTGCCCTAATTTTTTAATTCTTTTTACTTTTTTTCAGTTAAGATAAGGTAACTGCTGTAACAAAGGGACCCAAGAATCCAGGGGCTTGAAGGAAAAAGAATTTTTTTTTTTTTTTTCTCATGTGAACAACCCCAAGGCAGATGCTCTGGCTTTGTGATTCAGCTCTGCTCCATGTGGTCACTTCACAATCCAGGCATTTTCTGTTTTAGAGCTCCACGGTTCCCTAAAGTATTGTCATCGTCTGCATGGTTAAGGTTTGATTACTTTGGATTCCAGCAAACATAAAGGAGGAAAGTAGGATATTGAGGAGGCAGCCCACAAGTGGCAAATATAACTTCAACTTGTGAGAACTTAGTCACACGGCCACACTTAAAATACAAGGGCGCCTGAGAGATGTGGTCTAGCTATGCATCTGGTAACAAGGGATGAATAATGAATAGGTTTGTTGGATAACCAAAAGTTTCCCCCAACTACTCATTATTCTTCAATTTAAAAAAAAAACTTTGAAGATTAGAAAGGAAGTGCCATGTGTGTGTTTTGGGGACGTCTAGTGTTACGACAGTAAATAGGTTGTTACTGTTTTTCTTGTCTGCAAATGCTTTTTATGTACATTAAATTGCTCATATTCAATAAATACTTCTTGACTATCTGCTGTGTGCTAGGTACAATGTTAGTGTATTCATCCATTTCTTTCTTTTTTAAAAACATTTTTATAGATTCAGGTGGTACACATGCAGGTTTGTTACATGAAAATATTACATAATGGTGTGGTTTGGGCTTCATTAATCCATTTTCTGTTGCGACAACAAAGTAACACAGAGTGAGGAATTTATACAGAAAAGAGATTTATTTATTGCTCATTGTTCTGGGGGTTGGGAATTCCATGATCAGGGGCTGCCTCCGGTGAGGGCCTTCCTGCTGCATTATGACATGGCAGCAGGGCAACTGAGTACACGAGACAGAGAGAGGAAATATGGCCAAACTCATACTTTTTATTAGAACTCCACTCCTGTGATAATGGTTTTAATGCATTCATGAGGGCATAGCATGAAAGCATGAGGGCAGCTCTCATGACCTAATTGCCTCTCAAAGTTCCCACCACTCAACACTGTTACAATGGCAATTAAATTTCAACAACATCAATTTTGGCAGGGGTAATCAAACCATAGCAATTAGGCACCAGCAATACAAATCTTAACAACATATAATTGGTTCTTTGGGGACTTTGCTGTTCGGTGGAAGAGACAAACACAAAAAGATGATGTCAGTATACTGTGGTACTTTAAAGGGAGTTTTTGATGGAATTGATACATTTCATTTAAAATAATAACTGTTATTCTCAAACAAAATCCGTTCCCACTTACATTTTTTATAGTCAGTAAACAGGTTTTTCTGTTTATAATATAAACAACTCCTTTTTTTCTCCAAAGAATTCCTTAAATTCATGTAGTTCTAGTGGCAGCCACTAACCACAGTATGCCACCTCATGTACAATGATTGAACTAGAGATTGTCACACGACCAAAGTCAGCTCAATCAGAATTCTCACCTCGTGTGTCAGTCCATTTGTGTTGCTATAAAGGAATACTGGAGGCTGGATAATTTATTCTTATTTTTAAAGAAGTTTATTTAGCTCACAGTTCTGCAGGCTGTACAAGAAGCATGGTGCCAGCATCTACATCTGGGAAGGAACTCAGATTGTTTCCACTCATGACAGAAGTGAATAGGAGCAGGTCTGTGCAGAGATTGCATGGCCAGGAAGAGGAAGAGAGAGAGAGAGAGAGAGGAAGTGCCATCAGTTCTTTTCAACCATCAGTTGTCATGGGAACTAAGAATGAGAACTCACTCCCGTGTGAATGGCACTAATCTATTCACAAGGGACACGCCTCCAAGATGCAAACATTTCCCATTAGGCCCCACCTCCAATACTGGGGATTAAATTTCAACATGACACTTGCTGGGGCCAAACAAACCATATCAAAACCGCAGCACCTGAGGAGACTTTTTCACAATTGATCTGGGAAAAGAGTGCTCTCTCCTTGATGGTGCAGAGGCATGAGAATGTGTGCTGTGAGTAGAGGACAGCCATGTCCCTGTCATCTGAAGAAACCTACCTGCAGCGGCAGAAAAGGCATATCAGAAATAAAAGGTAGCTATAACTATCTGAAAGATTGTGTTTGTTTTTAGCTCTCATAACCCCTAACGACATGTGGTTTAGGCATGTGAACCAATAAAATATTACTTCATTCAAACATATTTGAGCTGGGTTTCTATCATTTGTAATCAAAACAATCCTACATAATTCAGTAATAGGTCATATATATGGCACAGTATTTTTTAGGAAAGAATTTGTCTAGGTATAAAATTATTTCTAACTTTTGAAGGAAAGATACAATGAAAATAGGATATTGTAAAGATAGAAAAGAATGAATGGGGACAGGAATGACATAAATAACTGTATCAAGACAAAATGAACAGCATCAGAACTCAAAGTCTATTTTAAAATCTGAAAATTCACCAAAAAAAAAAAAAAACTATGTAAGAAAGCAAAGCATGTAAATTATTCTCTCAGTTTAAAAATGGAACTTAATTTTAAGTCAAACTTGGGAACTTACTACTCTTGCTCTGAGTACTGGATTCTATTTTTATACCGTTAAGAAATAACTCAGTTGCAAATGTTGGTCATTTTTTAATACTATTATTATTATAGCTGAAAAAAGGACATTTTAAAGCTGCAATCCCTCAGCCTGAATTAATTGAATCAGCCATGTGTTAAATATTATATTGTGCTAAAATGAAAACTGCAGCTGAATTTTGGTATATATACTTAATAGACAGCAATTGAAAGGATAAACATCAAATTCTAAAAAAAAGAGTGACAGCTGCTGTATCTTTTAAAATATAATTTGTTTTTCTACCCTCTTCTGCTCTCTGCTCTTACTGTTTCCTCTGTGCACATCCACATTTAAATGATCTCCTTGGCTCTTATTTAGAGAATGCTCAGTCACTCTGTAGGCATCCTCCAAGCCTGTCTTCAGAATATTCTCAATTTCTCCTCTGGAGCTCTCCCTCTGAAAGTGAGGCTGGCCAGCTTCCACTAGACTATGAATGTTCATCCATTAGGAACTCCAGGTCAGGGAGAGTTCTAGACCCTGTTTTGGCAAGAATTCTAAACCTTGCTTTTCTAGTGCTATTTAGAAAAGTTATCAAGTGGAAAGGTCTAATCACTCTATAGTAACTGGCTTTTAAGTAATGTCTGAAATGCATAAAGCAACTTTTAAATTCTTCAAAATCTAGCTCCTGCCTATGTCTTAGACCTCACCACTTAGCTCCCTTCTCCTTTGTACTTACCTCACCGATTATATTCAGGTTCTTTCAGCTTCTTTGACTCTCTCTTATTAATATCTTAGGGCTTACTACTTCTCTCTTTACTTGGCAACCTTCAGATGGCAGCTTAACCACTGTTTCCTCTCTCACTGCCCAGGCCAGGTTTGGTGCCTCTGTTTATAGAACTTGCATCTGGCAGATACCACATGTGCCTTTTCACTGTTGTATCCCCAGTGCCCAGCATGGGTCTGACATGTTAAAAACCTGTAAAATATATCAGTTGATTTTCTTGTAGACCAAGCAATGATGAAAGGGATTCAATAAATATAGGAAATCAGCACCGTAAGTTAATAGAAACTCCTCCCTGAAGAATTCCCGGCTGAACGTTTCTTATTCTGATGACTTAGTAGGTACATTTCCGTGCAGCAAGGTAAATTTATAACTTTCATCTAGGTCACTGGGTGACAGGACAAAAATGTAACACAGATACTATAGTAAGTGTTTAACAAGGAAAATAAACACCACTCCTCCTATGAGCTATTTTCGAATAACTTGCATGGTACTTAAAATGTTTGCTGAAGTCCTAATAGTGACTGGATATTTAAAGAAAACTTGGATAAATAATACCATAACTCACAATTTAATAGAAATGTTATCTGTCCACTTGGAGCACTGGCCTTAAACATTTTGTTAATTTTTAATTTAATTTAATTTTTAATTGACAAATAATCATTGTATATACTTATGAGGTACAATGTGATGTTTTGATATATGTATACATTGTGCAATAATAAAATCAAGCTAGTTTACTTATTTTTTTGTAATGAGAATATTTAAAATCTGGCCTTTTAGCAATTTTGAAATATACAATATATTATAATTAACTATAGTCACCATGTTGTGCAATAGATCACTAGAAGTATTTCTCCTGTCTTGCTGAAGCTTTGTATCCTTCCACCATGTGTTTTTTCCTCATCACCTCTCCTCACCCAGGCTCTGGTAACCATCATCATACTCTCTGCTTCTATAAGTTCAATGTTTTGAGATGTCATATATAAGGAATATTATGCACTATTTGTCTTTCAGTGCCTGGCTTATTTCACTTAGCATAATGTCTTTCAGGTTCATCCATGTTATCTCAAATAACAGAGTGTTCTTCTTTTTTAAAGCTGAATAGTATTCCATTGTATATATATACCACATTTTAATTTTTGTATTCATTCATTTATTAATGACACTGTCATATTTTTTATCTTAAATCTATTTTACATTGTAAGCCTCTATGTCTGTGTATAGGTCTGTGTGTTTATGTCTAAGTGACTCTGTCATCTCCATTTGTATATTAAAATTTTACAAAATAATACTTATTCTTACTATACATGATATACTCTGGTCTATTCTCTTCTTTTCTCTTGTTATATTCTATACTAAGTAATAAACTAAATTTCTTTAAAAAAATGATTATTGAATGGTTCATGATCTCAAGTTCATAAAACACCAATCTAGTGTCTTTTATCTTTTCAAATTCTTGATAGCCTCTTCTTGCCTTCTGCACTCCTTGTTGTGCAATAAAGAATTTGCCTGGGAGTTTTTGTCCTTGGTTTCTGATGTGGAGATTTGAAAACCTTTGATGTTTCCTGAGTGATAGAAGTGGCTTTGTTATTCATGGGCCCCAGGGTCACACCTGACTTTATGCTAATGAGATGACTCATGACAGGCCCTTAGAGAACTTTAGGAGGAGCACTGGCCACCAGAAAGACCAAGCACGGGTTAGTATGTTGGGACTTTTAGCTGCCTGACTTCCAAGAAGAGGAAGACAGCTGGAGACTGAGTTCATTCAAGTGGCCAATGATTTAATCAACTGTCCCTACATAATAAGACCCAAATAAAAACTGAACGTGGAAGCTTAGTGATGGCAAACACATCACTGGGCGGACAGGCAACATGCCCTGATTCCACAAGGAGATGGTGTGGACACTTTGCATTTGGGACCCTCCCAGAACGTACTCCACGTTTCCCTTTATTTGTATTTCACAGTTGCATCCTTTATAATCAAGTGGGAATCACAAATATAGTCTATTCCTGAGTTCTGTGAGTCATTCTAGCAAACTCTTGAACCCTCTGAGAGAGATTGTATGAACCCCCAAATTTGTGTCAGTTGGCCAGAAGTGAGGGTTGCTGGGAGACTCCCTGAACTTGTGGCTGGTGTCTGAAGGAGAGACAGGCGTGTGGAGGACTAAGCCATTACCTTGTGGGGTCTGTGCTAGCTCAGGGGCTTAGAGCCAGGATTGAATCACAGTACACCAGTGAGGTTTAGAACTGGATACCCCTCCATGTTCTTTTCAAATAATCCTTTACGAAAACATTCTTGAGGTGAATATGGATTTATATAACCCTATTGAAAGACATTTTTAATGGGATAAAAGTTTCATCCTGATGGCTACAATAATATCTCAGTTACTATTTTTTATTTCCTCATTTTTTTCATATTCCTTAGCCATTTGGACTTAATTTTCTGTGAAGTTTATTTCCATAGCTTTTTCTCATATTTCTAATAGGTTGCTGCTATTTTCTTATACATTTTTAAGCATTTATAAATTAATTATAAATATTAACTCTTAATTTTGTTTTAATATTAAAACTAATTTCTCTGGTTTCACCTGGGACTCTTCAATTTGCAGAATCAGGGTGCAGCATCTGAGTGTCTACCTCAGATACTAATCTCCTTATACCAATAAAACTAATACCAGCCCTGCCTAGCCTTTTTCTATGGATTGTCAGTATTTTAATTTTGTAATTTTTAAAAATTTCTGTTATTTTCAATTGTTCTCTGATTTAGGGTCACCAGATAAAATACAGAGTCCCTGGTTAATTTTAAATCTTGGAATACTGGAGTTCTGTATTTTTATTTGCTAAGTCTGGCAACCCTATTCTTCTAATTACTCTTCTAGTAATAAAAATGAATAACTGGCTTTTAGAAATTTTCAGGTAGGATGCATAGCTTCTTCATGTATAAACATCAATCATGATACTGAATGCAATGTTTAACTTGAATGCTAGATTTGGCATGACATTTAACACCAAAGATGTGAGTTTTGAAGTAGATTAGGAGACATTCAAAGTTTACTTTTTAAAAATCTGATTGTCTTTAGCATTTTGAATTTTGAAAAAATGAAATCATTTTTTTAAATTCCTTACAAAGAAATTCTGTAAAGAACATTTGCTGAATGCAGTTTTCATCACCACTACTAGCTACCATATAAAATTTGTCTAAGCTCTCACAATTACCAGTCTATGACTGGACTGAAAATTTCTCCTCCACTTGACCAGGTAAGTAGCTACCTAATATTTAAATAACTAGATGTATTTTAGGGGTACACTTATTTCCCCAAAATCTCAAGTCATCTTCAGCTAAGCTTCTTTCTGGAAGCTGTGTACCCTTTGCTGGACTCTATGATGATCCTACTTATCAGCTACTTCTTGGAGGCAGGAGCTCCTTCGTCCGTCTATCCATCCTTCCTTCCTTCCTTCCTTCCTTCCTTCCTTCCTTCCTTCCTTCCTTCCTTCCTCCTTCCTTCCTTCCTTCCTTCCTTCCTTCCTTCCTTCCTTCCTTCCTTCCTTCCTTCCTTCCTTCCTTCCTTCCTTCCCTCCTCCCTCCCTCCCTCCTTCCCTCCCTCTCACCTTCCTTCCTTCCCACCTTCTTTCCTCCCTCCTTCTTTCCTCTCTACCCCTTTCTTTCTTTTATTCTACAACGTACTGTAAAATGTTTTGATAGGAGCCTTGAAATTTCACAATTTTTATTATATCTTCTAAGGTAAAGAAGCAAAAAAGGGAGCAAACTAGGGAGAAAGTTTATTTTGGTTCCCAGAGAAATGGTGAACAGTCAGAAGGAGGTCAGGAGGTGTGGTTGGTATACTTCTTGGCATGGACACAGGTTGCAGAAATTGCTGCTTACGGTCTGTCAGTTTGTATTAAGTTTCAGAAAGAAAAATAAAGGGTACTTTGATTTCTTCTTGGTCATGCATGATAATAGGGCTCAAAATGAGTCAGACACATAAACAAGAGAGCCCATGGCCATAGGTCACTTGACATAACTTAGAACAAAACTACCTACATTTTGCACATATCTAAGGAATTAAAGATTTGTAGAAAAGCGTTGGTACTGTCCAAAGTTCAAATGTGTGTCAAAGTGATAATTTGAAGTTAAAATCATTTGATTTAAAATCACTTATTAGTATTTCACAAAGCCAGCCTGTATAGTTGGCACTTCAAGGTAATTATCTCATCTAATCTTCACAACAGCACTAAGAGGTACATATTACTATCCTCCTTTTATAGATACGCTAACTGAGGTTCAGAGAGGTTAAGTATCTTGTTCATTATCACATAGCTAATAGTGGTAGGTGAGGGTTTCAAAGATCTATATTTTTAAACACTTTATGCTGCCTATTATGTCTATGTTTTCTGCAATTATAGACTGTTTAGCTGTTAAATAGTTGTTGATATTCCTTCTATTTTTTAATTATTTTAAATGTCAAATTGATGTTGATTTTGAGATTTAGTCAAACTTGGTCATTCTGAATATCCTGCAAGAAAAATTAACCTTAAAGTAATACCATTTTCCTAGCAATGCAAAGGGTACAGAAACAAAAGATGAGAAGTTTCAGAGATGGGAAAAGCTTCTGTTCTGCTGAAGGCTATTGACCCAGGATAGGCAATTCACAATAAAAGGCCATGTAACCTACATTCAGTTTGTTTGACTTTGGTAGTGGTAGGGGAGTTAGGTTGAGGAAAAGGAAGTGAATGTGAGTGGACAGAGAAATATAGAAGAATTATAACTCATTGTAAAAGTTAGAAACAATAAATGATTATTTGTGCACTACGTTATGCAACAAGTAATACACAAAACACATGCACACACACACACACACGCACACACATTTCAACTTCATACTGTGAGTAGTTTAGTTAAAGATACATAGAGCCAGAAAGGTTGACAGAAGAAGATTATCAAGAGTGGCTAATCAGAAGCTTCTAAGTCCTGACAGCTCAGACAAGGTCTCCAATTGGCCAACAAAAACAACCACAACAATAACAGCATCACTAATAATATCTACTGACCTCTAAAGACTCCTTGTTTTGTGCCAGGACCTCTTCTATGTGTTAACTTATTTAATTTGACAAGTCTAAGTCCTAGAAACTATCATTATCCTTATTTCAGAGAAGGAAATTGAGGCAGGAGAGTAATTTATTTGGTCAAGTCTTCACAGTTGGTAAAAACAAGGGTCCTTGTTTGCAAGTCCCAAGTTAGCTTCAGCTAGCATTTTCTCATGCCACACAAAAAGCAGGGTGAAATGGAAATGGTTTCAGTGTTAAACCTCCTTAGTGTTGGTTCTTGCTTTTTACATAGATCCATAATGTTATTCCCAGTGCTTTCAAAACTTAAAATATTAATTTTCTTTCTCAATATACAGAGACTCCCTGTATTCCTTACCTCACTTGGTTTCACAAAACCATGCACTATTACTTTCCATATTTTACAATGAAGAGTTTCAGTAAGGTTGAATAGTGGATACATAGGAAAACTGGTCCTCAAAACTAGGCCCTAAGGAGAAAATCTATATGTATATGTGTATGTGTGTTTGTGTGTGTATTCACACACTATATACACATATAGTATACACACATTTATATATAAATATATCTATACACAAACAACAATAACTAAGCCCTATTGGTTGTAAGTAAAGTGTTTTTTTTTTTTTTTTTTTTCTGTCCTGACCTCTTGCCTTACTAAGCTTCAGATTGGCCTGAGCCTAATATCCTCCTTGAGCAGTTGCTTCTGAGCTCAGTCCCGCAGCTTTGGGCTGGCTATCCTGTGTGGACTCACGGCCTTTCTGGCTCGGCTTCCAGGGCCCTACTGCCAGCCTTTCCCAGCTGCCTCTGCTTCCTTGGCCTTTCCTAGCTGCCCTGCTGCATGGTCCTGCTTGCTGGTGGATGGTGTGTCATTTCCTTGCCTCCCATTCTTTATCCTTAGCCTTGTGTCCTAGCACCTCTGAGAGCCATGATGAAGACAAACATTCAGAGCCAGGTAAAGCAGAGAGAAACTCATTCTTTTATGAATACAGACCTGACTGGCCACCTAAAGGAGAGATGCTTGGGAGTCGAGATTGTGTCCCCATTTATTTAAACCACTATATCACTATAGTTAACAGCACAAACTTTAGAGTCAGAACAGCCTGGATTTGAATTCTATATTATAAATAAATAAAGCTGCTACAAGCATTCTTGTACAAATCTTTTGGTGGATATATGTCTTCATTTCTTAAGGGAAGGATTTCTTGAGTGGAAATGTTGGTCCATAAGTATTTGCCTAGTTTTATGTAATGCTGCCAAACTTTTCCAAAGTGGATGCATCATTTTATTTTCTGCTATTGGATCCTGGAAAAGTTAATTCCACTCTTTGGGCCTAAGTTTTCTTCTGAGGGCAATGGGGATAGTAATAGCCACCCCTCAGGATATTGAGAGGATTAAAAACAAGATATTATGATGTTAACAGACAGCACAACAAAGTAATTTTCAATAATAGCAGGCATTCTTTTTTCCTTTGTTGTCATTCCTAAATTTTTGAACATTGTATTATGAAAAATTTCAAGCCTATCAAAAAATTGAAAGAGCCTGATTGTGGTGGCTACGCTTGTAATCCCAGCACTTTGGGAGGCCGAGGTGGGAGGATTGCTTCAGTATAGGAGTTTGAGACCAGCCTGGGCAATATGGTGAAACCCAGTCTCTACAAAAAATACAAAAATTAGCTGTGCATAGTGGCATGAGCCTGTGATCCCAGCTACTCAGGAGGCTGAGGCGGGAGGATGGCTTGAGCCAGGCGGGTGGAGGTTGCAGTGAGCGGTGATTGTGCCACTTCATTTCAGCCTGGGCAATAGAGAATAGTCAGTGCCCAGATACCAACTTGTAAATTGTACAATTCACATTTTACCACATTTACTTCATCACCTCTCTATCCACACATTAGTCCATTCTTAATGCATTTTATGGTAGACATTAGTACATTTCCTACTAAATACTTAATAATCAATATATGTAATCTAGTTAATGTATCATTTATTACAGTTCAATATTTGTTTACAGTTCTTTTTGTTCTCTTTGAGGTAAAATTTATACAGAACAAAATGCACAAATTTTAAATGTACCATTCTATGAGGTTTGACAAACTCAGAAAGCTATGTAACTCAAAACCCCAAGATACAGAAATTTTCTTCACACCAGAGAGTTCTCCCTTACCCTTTCCTAGTTAACCGTGGTCCTTACCCACTCTCAACAAGGCAACCATTTGTTTTCATTTTCTCAGGTATATAGATCAGTTTCTTTTGTCCTAGAACCTTCATGCAAATGAAATCCATTACGCTCTCTTTTTATAAGGCTCCTTTTGCTCAGCATGTTTTCATATTTGCGCATGTTGTATATGAGAGTAACTCATATACATATTCCTTCTTATTGCTGAGTATTATTAGTTTATATAAATATGCTAGAGTTTGCTCACCTATTCTCTTACTTTATAGATATCTGGACTGCCTTCATTTTTTTCTATGATAAATAAAGTTGCAATGAATATTATTTTATAATATTATTTATTTATAATAATTAATAATACAGGTTTTTTTTTTTTCATAGAGATAGGGTCTCACATAAACCCCAGGCTAGTCTTGAACTCCTGAACTCAAGCAATCCACCTGCCTCAGCCTCCCATAAAATGATGTGTTATCAAGGTCGCTGCTGTAGACAGCCAGGTTCCATTCTGGAAGGACTTCTGCAAAATGTACAGCGTGCCTCCAGGAATTTTTTGGGT
The DNA here is from genome assembly GCF_024542745.1 of Macaca thibetana thibetana. Lineage (NCBI taxonomy): Eukaryota > Metazoa > Chordata > Mammalia > Primates > Cercopithecidae > Macaca > Macaca thibetana. Next base: position 82,979,579 of record NC_065585.1, on the reverse strand, counting down.
CATATGTTTTCATTTCGTTTGGGGAAGATTTATTGAGTGGAATTGCTAGGCTGAAAGTGTTTATTGAGTTTTTGTCTGTTTTGTTTCTATTTATTTATTTTTAATAATTTTTTTAAGAGAGTGGGTTTTGCTCTGTCACTCAGGCTGGAATGTAGTGGCACAATAATGGCTCACTGCAGCCTCGATCTCCTGGGCTCAAGCAATCCTCCTGCTTCAGCCTCCTGAGTAGCTGGGACTACAGGCACACAACACTATCCCGGGCTAATTTTTTTTTTTTCATAGAGACAGGATCTCACATAAACCCCAGGCTAGTCTTGAACTCCTGGACTCAAGCAATCCACCTGCCTCAGCCTCCCAAAGTGCTGGGATTACACACATGAGCCACTGAGACTGGCCTTTATTGATTTTCATATAAAACTTCTAAACTGTTTTCCAAAGATTGTCCCCATTTATTTAAACCAGTATATCATGGTACTTAACAGAACAAACTTTGAAGTCAAAAGACCTGGGTTTGAATTCTGTATTATAAATAAAGCTGCTAGAAGCATTCTTGTACAAATCTTTTGGTGGATATATAGTTTTATTTCTTTAGGGAAGGATTTCTTGAGTGGAGTTGCCGGGCCAAAGGTATTTGCTTAGTTTTACATAAAGCTGCCAAACTTTTCCAAAGTGATTGCATCATTTTATTTTATCCAAAGTGGCTGTGCCATCTCATATTTCCATCAACATTTGCTCTATACTCAGATTAGAATTTGACGTCATTACTCTTTTTCATTTTAGCCACTTTAGTGAGTGTGTAGTGATTTCTTCTGGTGATATTAATTTCCATGTCCCTGATGACTAACGATGTTAAGAATTGTTAACACACTTATTGGTAATTTGTTTGTCTTCCTTTGTGAAATGTCTCTTCAAATATTCTGCCCATTTTGTTTTAAGCTGGACTGTTTGTATAATTAATATCCTTGCTTGCAGGACACGGGGGAATGAGACAGCCGTACAGTCTGATGGAAAGGTAAAGAGAATGAAAGACAGGGAGACAGCTATCTTTGACAGAAAGTCCCACAGTCGCTGGGCTATCACTCTCCTCTTGTCCATGGACTGCATTCCCGTGGGCGGCTGCTGGTTTGCTCTTTGTCTGGCTGAATGCAGACATATCGCCTGCTCTTGATGTGAAGATTTGGCTCACACAAACACAGTGGTGAGTGTCTTAGTTTTCAGTTCTCCCCAAAGCAAACTGAGACCAGAATTCAGTGCAGGGAGTTCATCTGGGAGGTGATCTCAGGAAGCCAGGGTGAGGGAGCAGGAACATGAGTCACAAAAGGAGGAAAAATCAAAAGATGTGTTATCAAGGTCGCTGCTGTAGACAGCAAGGTTCCATTCCGGCAGGACTTCTGCAAAACATACAGAGTGCCTGCAGGAATGGTTCATGACAGGACATTCATCCTCTGGCTGCGGTGCCACAGGTTCCCCTCCCCTTCCAGGTCTTTTGCAGGGTGGGCAGCTGCTGTGGCGTCTGAGAAGGCCAGGACCAGAAGCGCATCTGAGTTCTCACCGAGTGTGGGCCAGGTGATGTGACTGGGAGCACCGAAAGGGCTTGCTAGAGTGAGAGTGTTTACTGAGGATTTTCCATGGGGGATGGTAGAGGGTGTCCCATCACTCCCTGTACGTGAACAACTTCACAATCACTGCAGCTCTCCCGCAAAGTCACCTCCTGAATTAGTCACTGCTGCTCTCCCTCAAAGTCACTTCCTGGCTTAGTCACTGCTGCTCTCCTGTAAAGTCACCTCCTGGCTTTGGCAACCAGGGCTCCTTTTGTAGTCTCCACCCCCAGCTCTTCCCTGGTACCCTCTCTCCTGCCTTCTGGATTCTACACCAAAATCAAATTTTCCCAACTCCTGGGAAGAGCGGCCCCTTTCCTGGCTTCAAGTCTGGCTTCTAGCAGTCTCAGGCCTGAAGCTCAGCTCCTACCCCAAAGTAGGTTTATCCACACATCTGCTCAAAAAAGGCAGTGACAAACAACATTTCTTCTCATTATTGCACAAGTTTTCCACAAGCCTTTCCTGACCATATCTTGGATGGATTCTTCAGTCCGCTTGGGCTTTTATTCTTGCTAGTCACCGCCCAGCCTATTCTGTGCTCCGCTGAAATACATCTGTTACTGTGTTAGGGACAGGAGCTCTTGTGTTTTTTCCAAGACAATAATTAGGTCATTCAATGGTGAAATTCCTGCTAAGAGTGGTGACCCAATGACAGACCTGGCCAGTCAATCTGCTCATGCCTGCCCATGCCATTTCTGTGCCAGCCTCCCCACTCCTTCCCTCTACTTCCCTTATACTTGCACTTCTTCCTGTACTAGGTCAAAATTTTGAATTTTGTTTTTTTTTTTCCATGTCTCTTTAAGTCTGCCTCGATCCAGGAATTCTCTTGTGCTTTGTTCATATGGCTAGCAGCAAACCTCCCTATATTTAACTGAATATATGCCATTTAAAAAGCATCACTGAGTATAATTATCATGGTGCCTCTCCCTTTTTCTTTCTGCTGACATCTGTTTCAAATCTTCCTCACTCCTAACTATAGATTTCTCTTTAAGATGCTGCTTCAATGTGGCTTTCCTATTCTAGGAACAAATAGAATGGAACTCACTGCATTCTTTTCCAGCTCTTTTGGGTGATGTAGGACAAGGCTGCAGGAACTCGGCTTTTCCGGAAGTAGCACATGGAGCCATATTAGCTGGAGGGTCGCTGAATGGTACCAGGTTCAAATATCGGCATAGCAAAGTCATTATGAGCACAAACTCCTGTGACTTACTCAGCTGTGTGACTCAGGGCAAGCAACCTAATATTGCTGTAGTTTGGTTCATTCTTTTTTACAGTGGTAGATACAATAAAGTAATATGCATCTCACAGGGTTGAGTGGGTGCTAAAAGAGTTAGTAGATATCAGGCACTCCAGAGGTTGCTTTATACAGCAGGCGCTCAACCTCTGTTTATTACTATCATGTTGCTCCACCAGAGAGTCAGATTTTGTCTCTGGGGTCATTTGGTCCCTTTGCTGTGTGAGACTTTTGTATCTTGGGAGCTTCCTTGACAGGATAAAGAATTTATTTGTTCCTCTAGCCAGTGGGATTTCTGACTCTCCGGGGAGGTGGTTTAGATCTAGGAGTTAACATGAAGAGAAAATAATGATATATTCCATGGAGAAGATCGATTTTCCATTTCAACTTGGAAGACTAACACTCGACTGTCTCACTGGTGGAGGCAGCAAGAGGGTGCATAATACAAACTTTCTGCAAGCCTTGTAATCTCTGACCTCTTGGTACAATGAGAAGGACTATAACGTATTGGATGCTACCAGTTTTTACTTTATGGGGAAAGTTTTTCTTCCCTTTTTACAGAATAGTCATGACTTTTACACTTTGCACCTTCAGAAATCTCGAAGTCAGAAAATAAGCATTCTCTGTGTCCTGTTCTTTTCTTAACTTTATACTATCACTGAATTTTCATTTCAATAGTAGAAGCTAACATTGACCCTTTATCACGTGCCAGGGACTAAGTGTTACACAGTTAAGTTCTCATTTAATGTCCTAGATAGATGCTTGGAAACTTCGGCTATAAGCAACATGACATATAATGAAACCAATTTTCCCACAGGCTAATTGATATAAACAAGAGTTAAGTTTCTATAACATCACAAAGACCTCACCAATCTTCAAAATAAAGACCCCCTAAACACTTCTAACACTAAAGCTAAAATAAATGTGAGCTATACATACATTTAAGAAACATTAATAAAAACAAGGAAGGTAATTACCCAATTATTGCAGTTCAGGGTCACAGGGGGTCAGAGCCTATTCTGACAGCTCAGAGTGCAAAGAGGGAGCTAACTATTGGCCTGGCCTGGAGGCTATCCTATTGCAGGGCCCACTCATATAACAACACCATGTTGAACAGACGACATTCGTCCAGGACCTGCTACATATTGAATTTCTCTTCTCTTTTTTTTTTTTTTTTTTTGAGACGGAGTCTCGCTCTGTCACCCAGACTGGAGTACAGTGGCCGGATCTCAGCTCACTGCAAGCTCCGCCTCCCAGGTTTACGTCATTCTCCTGCCTCAGCCCGTAGCTGGGACTACAGGCGCCCGCCACCTCGCCCGGCTAGTTTTTTGTATTTTTTTTTTTTTTAGTAGAGACGGGGTTTCACTGTGTTAGCCAGGATGGTCTCGATCTCCTGGCCTCGTGATCCGCCCGTCTCGGCCTCCCAAAGTGCTGGGATTACAGGCTTGAGCCACCGCGCCCGGCCTACATATTGAATTTCTCATTCAACCCTCCCAATAAGCCTGAAGGAGGTCATATAGCATAGCGATTCACAGTGACATCTCTGGAGTTTACCAGGCGCCAAGTCATGGCTCGCCCACTTACTTGTTGTCTCATGATGGGAAATGTATTTAGCCTCTATGTTTCTTTGTTTTCGTTTCCTCATCTGGCAAAAGGGCTTGAGTGTATTTTTCTCATTGAATTAAATAAAATATTGCAAACAGTTTTTGAAACTGTCATACATATGTTATGATTAAAACAGTGTCAGAAATAGGTCAACAAATACATACCATAATTAGGCAGATGAGAGAACTGAGACTAAGAAAAGGTGATTCAGTGGCTCCAGACACATAGCTAGTAAACTAAGGAGCTGGGATTTGAAAATGGCTGTATGAAAATGGCTGTACACTGCCAAAGCTCATAACATGCAATGACCTCTATGTCATTGTACACTATGAAAACCAAAACTAATGAAGTTTTCATTCCTGTGCGAAATAATACTGTGATCAGGCAAAAACAACATAGCTACTTACTCCTGGAAATAAGGCTCCTGAAAGACAAGACAGTGAACCAATTGAAACTCCTTATTCATCAGCAGCCTTTAAGGACCCTCTCCTCACTACAACCACCCATTCAAAAATATTATGACATACACTTTCTTGCTTTGCAGAAAATCATCCAACTCAGTCCTCCAAATGCTATTAATGTTCTCCCCTGACTTCTCTATTCTGATTCACTATTAAAAATGTCAAAGAAGTCTTTTCCCTTACTGCAGCAAGCCTAACCAACTTAGTTTTGTTTGAACAGCAGATTTTTCTGCTGATATTTTGGGAAGTCAGTACTCAACAATACTTGAACTTCCACTTAGATTCATTAAATTCCCTCTTGTTGCTGAGGCCCAAGACCCCTGACTCAGGAGAGGGTGCTACCTGGGGCCTCTGAGCCTTCCACTCAGAAATCTCTCCAACTGTAAGATAGGTGGGGCCTGATTATGTCTGATCTCCTGATTTATTATTTGCTGTTGCTTGAGTTGATTTTCAAATGAATTTATTTTTTCTCCTAGGAATGAGGAATCATTTAAAGAATTTCTTCCCTTAGCTAATTAAATTTGAAATTATTATCCATGGTGAAAACCTGCCTAAATACCAACACTTCCTCCCTGTTTCTTGCTGTCCACACTCCTGCCTTTCTCCTGTGAGCCTGCAGGAGGAAGTCTAGAGAGAGGGACCACACAGGCTCTCGAAGTCCACCTTTCAGATCACTCCAAGACTGATGAGTTCAGGTCTCATGAGACTGACAACTTTTTGACAAACTTTGGCTTGGGATACCTGTTCAAAAACTTGTAAGAACTTTCCATAGTCTTGTCTTTGCATCCCTGAGAAATATTTTATTTAGTTTCTTCTGCCCACTGTTGGGGGTTTCCTTGGGCCTCTTATCAGTGATGACTGGTCTGTGGCCATATGTTACAGGTAAGAAGTTGTACAAGACCCGTTCTTACCGTCTACTGTAGTTCTCATGGGCTCCACTCAATGTGTTTGGCCCTCTGGGACAGACACCTGCTCCTTTAAATCTTTCATTTAAGTGCATATCTCTGTCATGAGTCCACCATGGTCAAACTGAAATTGCAATGATCACTTTGAGAAAATGGTAACATAAACATGATTGTCTATTAGAGATACACATTAGAACAAAAAAGAAAAGGAAACTTCAGGAGATGATTCTGCCTTGTCTAAGAGAGAGATGACCTTGAAATAGGAGACCTCTTTTTCCTTCGTGTACTGTGCACCTGTGTGACTGTTCTTGTGTATGTGAATATGTGAATATGTGCATGTGTGTGTAAGAGTATGTGTGCAAGCATGTGTGAGTGTGAGTACGTGTGGATGTGTACGAGAGAGATACGGTTTTTCTTGTGTCTAGATTTTCCTTGCCTTGCAGAAAGAAGTGTAAGTAGCCTTTTACAGAGAGGATTTTATATTAGAAGCCAGTTCCCTCTCATTTCTTCTTTTCTTTCCTTCCATTTTTAACTTCTCTCAGAAAAGTTTGGAGATTGATAGATTATAAATTATTTCTATATCACACAGAGGTTTACTTCAACTAAGAGAACTCTTTTACCAAATATGAGTAATTCAATTTTAGCTTACAAAGGCTCTACATGTTTTTCTCTGATCTTATTACTATATAAAAAATGTTCACCTAGTATTTAGTTAAGACAAGATTTAAATATAATTTCTCATGATTAAAATTTGAAAATATTCTATATTAGTTCTATGGACCCAATAATGTATTATTATATCCACAAATTATATAACGTTAAGAAATATAAAATTGTATTTAGTCCAATAAAATTGTAAATGTGAGTATCTTTTAGACATTTAAAATATTAAATTCTTATTTAACAGATCATAAGGGCTTAATGTGTTGGTAAACTTTGTAATTTCTGGATCTTTGGTTAGCTTTAAGACCTTAGACTAGTATAAAATTAAGCTAGTTAATACATGATATATCTATGCCACAACTATTTCTAAATTAAAATAAAAAGTTTAAATATCATTCAGGAAACATTATTTTGGGTTTTATTCATTTCTAATCTTTATATACAGAATACTACAGGCTAATAGGGCATTTAAATGCCTTTGAATTACATATATATCTGAATGTGTTTATCTCAAGTTTATTAAAATGCAATACAAAATGTCTACTTATGGAAAAAATATAGATAGATATTGCTTCTAGTTTCCCTGTGTCCAGGAAAGAAAAAGTTGATTAATTAAAGGTGGTAATTAATATAAATGTTTGAGATTATAGTAAATACTATAATTACAGAGTAAGACAAATGAGTATGCAAGACGGTAATATATTTTGTCTGTTTTCTTCTTAAGGGAATTATTATAATTTATTACAATGGAAAATCCCATTAGGCAAATATTATGTATTTTTAAATTTAGTATGCTGACAGTTAACTGCATTTTAGAGCTAAAGTTAATAATTTTATTATCTGTTTGCTTAGTTATATATTCATGTATGTTTAAATGCATAAATATAAGAATATTTTTTTTTTTTTTTTTTTTTTTTTTTTTTTTTTTTTTTGAGACGGAGTCTCGCTGTGTCTCCCAGGCTGGAGTGCAGTGGCATGATCTCGGCTCACTGCAAGCTCCGCCTCCCGGGTTCACGCCATTCTCCCGCCTCAGCCTCCCAAGTAGCTGAGACTACAGGCGCCTGCCACCACGCCCGGCTAGTTTTTTGTATTTTTAGTAGAGACGGGGTTTCACCATGTTAGCCAGGATAGTCTCGATCTCCTGACCTCGTGATCCACCCGCCTCGGCCTCCCAAAGTGCTGGGATTACAGGCTTGAGCCACCGCGCCCCCGGCCAAGAATATTTTTATATTACTTTTAAAAGTGAATAAATAATGAATAAGATAATGAAAGACAAAATTGAGGACACTCTGTGAATGTAAGAGATCTAAAGAAAATGATGTTACAGGTTTCTAATACCTAAGATGATCTAATAATCTCCTAATGGCCTCCCTGCCTAATGCCCCCACATTGGGGGTTAAGATTTCAGCATATACATTTTGGTCTAATGCAAACATTCAGTCCATAACAACCTTTAAGGCATTTCATCTGTCTTTCACAGACGGCTCTGCTGCAGTATCCTTGGGCATGGAAAGGCCCTTGAAGTTGTTTATTCTCATCTCCCTGATGCTTCATTGTTAGAAAATTAGAACTTGGAAGCTCAGAGAGGTGAAGTGATTAGCCTAAGGTCGCAAAGCTATTTCATAACAAGGATAGAGCTAAAACTCTTTAGTCATTTTATACTCTTACCACTGAGTTCCTTTGACATTGAAGGGGAGAAAATTTTACTCATAAAACTCATTCTTGGTAAGCATTGAAAGTAATACTTTTAGAGGGAAAAGGCCTTTAAATCAGGCTTATTACACTGTCTGTAGTCAAGTAATATAGGAAGGAAGTAGGTTTTTTTAGATGTCCAAAAATTTTAGTAGTGGTGATCAGCTATAACATAGATACATTGAGATTTTACTTTCTAACAATCTACCTTGATATCTTCAACTTTTATAAACCCAATAAAATAAATAAACAATGGAGGCTACTGTTTATAAAAAATTAAGCTGGGTTTTTTTTAACCCCATTTGAAAATCTTAGAAGAAATATCCACAGGATGATTCCATTAATACTCAGTTTTACCTTCAAAATGGAGAATAAATTCAAGCAAATTGTGTAAAGGTGTTTCTTTTTGAGAGGATCATATTGATTTTTTCATGAAATGGTTATAAACAAACATTTTTTAGCAGTTTGTACGGCTTTTTATGAATGCTATTTCATTTTGTATTGCTTAAAATGATAAATTTATGAGGCATTAGCTCTGAAAGCCAAGTTAGTAATTCCCTGTATTAAATTCCTCACTTTGTTGATGAGGAAAGAGGATCAGAGAAACTGAAGGACTCACCTATAGTTACAAGTGCATAAATGGTAGAGCTATGTTTGTATCCAGGCTTTACTTCAAATCTGGCCCTCTGTCCATCGCATCAGAACCCATGAACTGACCCAATTCAAACAACTCTCATTTAGTTCCATATGGTGTTACATGTGATCTATTTTTTAAGCAGACTATGATATAATAAAAATGCTTATTCCAAATAATGTGTCTTACAAAGTAGCATCCTTTCCAGAAGAGAATGCCTTTCTCTCCACAGTGTCAAACAACTTCTGGTGCAGCTTCCACAGTAAGTGTGACCTCTGGAGACACAACATAGTCTAGTGGCTAGAGAAGATATTATATTATCTGTGACTATGAGAGACCTGAAACATCTCCTTCACCTAAGATTCTTCCCCAATCTCATAAGTACTTGACTAAGATATATTTCTGTGATGACTTTGTCCAGCTGAAGTAATCTAAAAACCTTGAAGGGCTGGAAATGGTGAATTATTCTTCTGTTGGTGACTAATGCAGTGAGCAGGCAGTTTTTCTAGTTCTTTAAAGGCAGTATCGGCCTAAAAGGTCATGGAGGGTCCCATTGCTCCCATTAGCAATGGGAGGGTACACAGAAGTTAATTTCAAAACAAATAAAGTGGATGGAGCAATTCAACAACAGTGCATTCTGAAATGCAAGTAAATGACTTATATGCTCAAGTGATTTGAAGCATAAGTATTGGTAACTTGTGTGGCTTTTAACCATATCTATATCTGGGAAACTCTCATGTGAGAATTTAATCCATTTATACACAGCAATTATGAAGTCTAGTAGAAAGAATGCTTGTCTTGGTTTAAGAGTTAAATATTAATAGTTGGAAAAAAACTTTTCCTGAGAGTCAGCTGGTGGGAAGGGCAGATGGATTAGGGTGTGTTTATCTGCTCCCTTTTTTAGTTCTGTAACTTTAAGTATGTCAGTAAACACTTCTGAGCCTCAATTTGCTTATCTGTAAAATGGAAATCTCTATTTTCTCACATGATTGTTGGGAAAGTAAAATGTACATAAGTGTACATTGTGCATAACCATATATTATTAAAAATACAAGGGGTTTTCAAAAAGTTTATGGAAATTACTATTATGAACAAACTATGCCCAGAGTTTAAAATTGTTTTGCACTGAAATGAACTTGTACTAACTTGTTATAGCATGTCTGAACAGGATACAGTTTGGGACACTAAGAAAGATAAAACATCAGTCTGAAAAGAGCCCCTATCAGAGCAAGATGAATTTTGCTAAAATTAAAGCAAGAACAAACATTACCCTTGTAAAGATTGGGAATAAGAATGGTGAAATCGTAGTTGCTTTGTGAAAAGTTTATGGGGACAATGTCCCCCCCAAATTAGCAATTTACAAATGGATAACTCATTTTAATAAGGGACAAGATAATGTTGAAGATGAAGTCTGTAGCAGCAGACCATTCACATCAATTTGTGAGGAAAAAATTAATCTTGTTTCTGCCCTAATTGAAGAAGACTGACAACAGCACAAACAATAGAAAACACCGTAAGCATCTCCATTGGTTCAGCTTACACAATTCTGACAGAAAAATTAAAGTTGAGCAAACTTTCCATTCAATGGATGCCAGAACCATTGTGCCCAGATCAGCTGCAGACAAGAGGAGAGCTTTCAATGGAAATTTCAAACAAGTGAAATCAAGATCCTGAAACATTTCATTAAAGAATTGTAACAGAAGATGAAACACGGCTGTACCAGTACTATCCTGAAGACAAAGCACAATCAAAGCAATGGCTACCAAGAGGCCACAGTGGTCCAGTCAAAGAAAAAGTGAATTGGTCAAGAGCAAAGGCCATGGAAACATTTTTTTTTTTTTTTCTGAGATGCTAAAGGCATTTTGCTTGTTGATTTTTTAGGGAACCAAAGAAAAATATCACCTGCTTATGACGAGAGTGTTTGGAGAATGTTAGTCAAAGCCATAGCAGAAAAATTCCCAGAAAAGCTTCACCAGACAATGCTGCTGCTCATTACTCCTATCAAACTAGGCAATTTTTCAGGATTTTTGTTGGGAAATTATTAGGGATCCACCTTAGAGTCATGACTTGACTCCTTCTATCTTCTTTTTGTTTCCCGATCTTAAAAAATACTTAAAGGGTATCCATTTTTGTTCAATTAATAATGTAAAGAAGGCCACATGGACATGGTTAAATTTCCAGGCCCCTCAGTTCCTTAGAGACGGTCTAAGTGGCTGGTATCATCACTTACGAAAGTGTCTTGAACTTGATGGAGCTTATGTTAAGAAGTAACATTTATATTTTTAACATTTTAACTCCATTTTTTCATGAACTTTTTGAAATACCCTTATATAATTTATGTAAAAGCTGCTCAGATTATTGAGGAAAAGTTTCACCAAGTTAGTTTTAATAGAACTCAAATAGGAACATTCTCATCTTCCTAAAATAAACATGATAAAATTGACACTTAATCCACCTTTCGCTCTGCTAAAAAGAATTTTTAGACCTTTTGTGTATTTTCCTAACAGTGACACTCTATTAATAGTGGAGTGGAAAAATAAATGAGATCTTTGGTCAGATGTTTAAATAATGTGGAGTGGGTGACTTAATAATTTTGCAAATAATTTTTGAGAAGCTATTCTCCAAGGGCTAAGTGGAGCTCCCTGGTGATGTTAGGCCAGGAGGAAAAGCTTCCAGTAAAGTTTCTTCCTCCCATTTAAAATGAAGCATGAGGAATGTAAAAAGCAACCAATAAAAATATACCTTATGTGGGCCTGACACAATGGCTCACCCCTGTAATCCCAGCACCTTGGGAGACCAAGGCTGGGGACTTACCTGAGGTCAGGAGTTCAAGACCAGCTTGGCCAATACAGTAAAACCCCATCTCTACTAAAAACACAAAAAAATTAGCTGAGCTTGGTGGCACGTGCCTGTAATCCCAGCTACTCACTCGGGAGGCTGAGGCAGGAGAATTGCTTGAACCCAGGAACTTGGGAACCCAGGAGGTGAAGGTTGCAGTGGGCCATGATCATGCCACTGTACTCCAGCCTGGGCAATAAGAGCAAAACTCTATCTCAAATATATGTATATATACACATATATATATGTTTATATACCTTATGTGGCCAGGTGCAGTGGCTCACGCCTATATTCCCAACATTTTGGGAGGCCGAGGTGGGTGGATAGTTTGAGCGCAGAAATTGAAGACCAGCCTGGGCAACCAGGTGACACCCCATCCCTCAAAAAAAAAAAAAAAAAAAATTAGCCAGGCATGGTGGCATATCAGGCATGACCAGCTACTTGGGAGGCTGAGGCGGGAGGATTGCTTGAGCGTGGGAGACAGAGGTTATAGTGAGCTGAGATCGCACCACTGCACTCCAGCTTGAGTAACAGAGTAAGACTCTGTCTCCAGAAAAAAAAAAAAAAAGAAAAAATATACCTCATGTACCTGAATATAGCCTGAGGTGGTCTGGTTTTTACAGTAGGCTTGAATGGGGAGATTTAGTAGGCTTGAAAGCGGAGATTTTATTCATTCATTTATTCATTCACTTATATTGATCATTTACTCTGTTTATTTCTACTAACATCTGGAGATACAACAGAAAAGCATGCAGAACCATTCTCATGAAATTTATATTCTAAGAGAAGGAAAGACATTGGCCACTCATCACATGGTAGGACAAATACGTACTCTTCTTTTGAGGTTTATGATTCCCATTGATGCTATCTTGTCAAAGATCTAGAGATTCTTTATCCGAATGGAACAGAAAGGTTCTCTCTTACCTTTGTCTGTACTACCCAAAGGGCTGATTTAGTAGCCAACTCTCCAAATTGTTGGAGTGGAGTCCACTTTAGTGATCTGAATATCCTCATTGGATATTTGTACCTCTACCTCTACTGAAAAACATGAAATTCATGAAAACTTTTATAGATTTCTTAGTATAATTATTTTTTTCTGAATATATATAAGGTAAAGCAGCCACAATTGAATATCAAATCAGCCATTTGAAATGTTTAAATGCTTAATTAACATAATACTTATTATTTTTCTCATTAAAAACTGACATTTTATTATTTGAGAGTAGGGTTTAAGAGTTTTACATTTTAATAAAGTACTTCAGGCCTATACATTTGGCACATTGATGTTTTATATATTTCCCTGTATACCACCATAGTTATAGGTTTGCAAGCTTCTGAGTTGAGAAATTCATTTCTGAGTAGTATTTGTTAAGTGTTGTTAGAGAATAGATTTGAAGGATATGGATTTTTGAGACAGAGAGTATATTGCAGTGGGAGCTTTATTGAGCCATATATAAATAAGCAAAGGAAGCATACACAGTATATACAACACTTTAGTATTGTTACTCCCAGGAGTGGAAATCAGTAAGGGATACAATTGACTTTACCGAATTTTTTAATTGGTTGATTTACAAGTTATTGCTTTTCATCAGTTGTCTCAGACCCCAGGGTCACTTGTGGCTTCAATGCTGAACTCTCTACAGATGCATCCCAAGCCTGTTTCTTTAGGTCTGTCTTTCTCCTTTGTCCACTCTCACATTTACACTAGATATTTTCATATAGACAGCCCATGGCTGCCTTGGATGCAATACATCCCTCGGCTCATCATCCCTTCAGTAAGAATTCAGTTTACCTTCCATATTATCATTTTGTTTGTTAATGGTGTCACCATTTATATTCACTTTGATTTGAAACATAAACATTTTCTGGGTTGAATTATCTCTGGATTGCTTTGGCCAGCTAAACAAAAGCCAGGTAACAACAATCCATTTCTGTTCCATTTTTTATAAAACCTGTTCTGCATTTCAGGCCCTCATTGCCTTTGCTTGGAGGATGTCCCTGCTGGTCCTGGCAGCCCTCATACTGCCCAGTCTTTCCACACACTACAGCCCAAGGAGTCATCTTCTGCTTGTGGTTTTGTCGCTTCAACCTTGCTCTCTACAACCATCCCCCATGCCGGTCCTCAGCTCAGAAACCTTTAATGACTTCCATTATCCCTTGAAGTTTTAACTTTTACATCTGACATTCAGATTTTCCAGGATATGGCCTTGGCTGTCAATTCCTCCTTGTTATCCTTTCTCCCTCCCTCTGTTTTCCACAAATGATTTGGAAGTACTGTAAAAACCTCTATATTAAGTGCTGGGGATATAATGATGATCAAGCTGCCTTTGTAAAGTGTGCAGATAAGAGATCCACAGATAAGTAATTCAAGTCAAGCAGGATGAGTGATTTGGCAGGGCAGTGTCGGGGAAACGGGAGGATGCACAGGGAACTTCAACAAATTGAGCAGGCTGAACACGTCAGTGAAAATATGTGAAAACTGATCAACAGAAGAAGGGGCTTGTTCACTTTCCATCTTAGAATGTGTGCTCAGGCTGCGGTGTGTGCGGTGTGGAGAAATGATTTGGAGCAGTGGCTCTCAAACTTGAGTGTGAGTCAGAATCTTCCAGAGGACTTTGTAGAACACCACTGCAGACTCCCTCTCCTAGTAGGTCTGGGGAGACCCTGAGAATCTACAGTTTTTTTTTTTTTTTTTTTGAGAGGGAGTTTCGCTCTTGTTGCCCAGTCTGGAGTGCAGTGCCGCCATCTCGGCTCACCGCAAGCTCGCTTCCCGGGTTCAAGCGATTCGATTCTCCTGCCTCAGCCTCCTCCGCGTAGCTGAGATTAGAAGAGCCCGCCGCCACGCCCAAATAATTTTTTGTATTTTTTAGTAGAGACGGGATTTCGTCATGTTGGGCAGGCTGCTCTTAAACTCCTGACCTCAGGTGATCCGCCCGCCTCAGCCTCCCAAAGTGCTGGGATTACAGGCGTGAGCCACCGCGCCCGGCCGAGAGTCTGCATTTTTAACAAGCTCCCAGGAGAAGCTGAAGCTGCTGATCCTGGGACCGCGCTTTGAGAACCACGGTTCTGAAGTAAGCAAGACTACAGGCTGCCGGGCCATGCAAGAGGCTGATTGTCAGCCCAGGTGCGCAATGAGGGTGACCTGAACTACAGGCGAGGCAGAGGTGGTAGAGAGAAGTGAGAGGCCTGAGAACGAAGTGGGAATCAGCCACGCCTAGATTTGGGCGTGGTATGAGATGGATGGAATGTGGAGGTGACGGGGAGGAAGGAGTCAAGGACAGCAAACACTTTTTGCCGTAAGACTTTGGGTGGCAGGAATGCTGTTTACTGAGATTTAAAAAAAAAAAAAAAAAAAAAAAAAAAAAAAATCCAAGAGGAGAAGCACAACTAGGCAGAAGGTGTGAAGTTCATTTTGGGGTAGAATATGCTGCTCTAGTTAAGAATATAGGCTCTGAAGTTAGATTTCCTGGGTCTGAGCATTAGCTTTGCTTCTTCCCAGTTGAATTACTTCAAGCAATTTCCACAACCTTACTGCACATAGTTGCTTCATTTTAACATTGTGACAAAAATAGTACCCATTTCATAAGGTTGTGGCAAGGATTGAATAAGACACTATATATAAAATATTTGAAACCCTGTCTGGCATACAGTTTGTACTCAATATTAACTACTATGAATAATTGCCTTCATATACACTGGCTTTTTCCAAATTGATTGCATCACTCCCTGGAGGCTGCTCAGGCCATGCTTTTCTATCTTTGTTGCTTTGCTTACTGCGGCTCCTTTGTCTAGAATTTGTTTCTACCATTCTTACTTATCTCTATATGAAGTCATACTTGTCCTCAAGTCCAAATAAATGCCGCTTCTTCCAGTTGCCTTTCCAGTTGCCCCCCACCTGGCTCAGTGATCTCTTGGTTCTCAGCTTTTATCACCATCATTATAATTTCATTTTAAAACAAAGTACTTTTAACCTGTGTTTTAATTACTTCTACATGCCTCCCTTCCCAATACTGGCAATGATGGGTTCTATTGTGTTTTGTGGCTTTCATTTATACACTAGTTCACTGTTGAGTCAACTCAGAAGTTAGTTTATAAATATTGTAGGTAGCTGCTGGGCCTAATTTTAACATACGTTTATTTGGATTTGGAGTTGGGAATATTGTTATGATTTTCTTTGTGCTTAAGAAATCACATCTGCATCCATACAGGTGGGTTTATTTGTGGCTTATTAATTAAATAGTAATTCATCATATGAACTGTTGTATTGTTTTCTTCTCCTTAGGGAAAACCATTTTGCCGCAAATTAGAATATTTGAAATCAATACTGCTTCCTAATATGAAAAGACAATCCACATTCAAAAGTTGAATAGGGATATTTCTCTTTCTTTCTACGTATATGCTTTTACTCACACACATGCACACAAACACACACACACAGGTGCTTTCAGTAAATCACAATACTCAGTTCTGTTTTGATCTCTGCTTCAGTGGCACTTTGAAATGTTCTACATGGTGTATATGTTTTAGTTAAAGACGCTTATTCTTATCACCCCGCTTCACTTCTACCAACTAATATATTCCAGAATGTTTTTATTACAAAACAAACTGGAATAAATCCAGAGCATTTACTAAGAAATAGTCCTTGATCATCATTTTCCCTGAGGAGAGTGTAAGTGGATTAAAGCACTAAAAACAGGAAATACTTTAGAAATTGCCGAAAATTAGTGTGGGAAAATAATAACATAAAATATTATGCTTTTAAAGTTCTTTCTGAAGATTGTGCTTTAGGGAAGAAAACAAATATAATAATATTTTTATCTTGAATTTAGTTATTATATTATCCTTTTAGAATGATAAACTTATCCTAATAAATGCAAACTCTTCCCTTCCTTGTGGTAAAAGGAGAGATCAGACATAAAATGGTATAATTCATGATTAAAGGAAGTTTTTTTCCAATTGAACTTATGCCACATTAGATATTCAAACTATACAGGATCCTGATATCCTTTCACATCTGGGGGACTCCAGCCTGCATTTTCCTGGACATGGAATGTTTATCTCACTCACATCTTTGACAGTTTTCCAAGCAAATATTCTCCTGCCCAGATTCATCAGCAAATAAACTCCTTTCTCCCAAAGTTAGGCATTGCGTGTTAAAAGAGTTCGTGTTACAAAGCTCCACAAATTTGTGAAAAGCTCTGGCCAGTTTCTTGGGGCATGATTATAAGCAGTGTTGTTCAAATTTCTGACATTCCCCTACCACCTTCCTGAGTTCAAACAGATGCCCCTGGCAGCCTTGGGGCAGCCTACAGTCCAAGCAGGATGTGTCAGTTGAGTAACAGCAAAGCTTACCTACTTCAGCCTTCAGGTTAGAAATAATATTGTGAAATTGTGCGTCTGATGCTAGGTATAATTTAAAATGTATGGAAATATATATACCTAGCCATTACAACGAATGGACATTCCTGGTACTAGCTAAGTCCAATAATGTCCACAGCAATCTGTTTACCATATTTAGGGAAACACTGATCATAGCAGCAGTGAGGCCAGATCCTCCCTGTCTCCTGGGTCCCAACCAGACTGCGTCTTCAGTGGCTCTGGCCATCTGTGCCAAGTTCTTTCCCCTCATTAACTGTGGCAGCCTCAACCAAGGCTTCTCTCTCTGCAATTGACTCCTTCCACCTGCCCATAACTGATGTGTCTACTGAAATCACACATACACAGATTGACATATTAATTTTAACAATGTTCTCTTCCCTTCCTTTTCCTTCAGGGGGTTCTCTGTGACCCTCATTCCAACTCCTTTCCCCAGACGGCTGCATATCATCTCACTTTCTTTTTCCTGGGACACATAACATTTGGAACATTTAGAAATTTGGTTCTGTTCTTAACTTTCAGTGGTTTACTGGTGATGCATTTTCCCATTCCCTTACTAAACTCCTTTGCACACATTATTTCAACAGTTTGGGGAACCCCGTGGCCTATATGACATCTCAGAGTGATCAGAAAAGACTAGGTGGATTTTTCCTGCTTCATCTCATTTGCGCAAAATGAATTTCCCCATGACTCCTTCAAACAGGCCCTACTTTTCAAAAACACATTTACCAATGTTGTATACACAATGTAAATACTTTGCTCTGTAGTGATGTGTTTCTGTTGCATTATCCAACAATCCATGTCACAGATAGTTATGGAGCACCTGCTGTATGAAAGGCATTGTATTCCTACTGGATGTCATACAAAGCTAGATAAGAAATGATTCCTGTTTTTAATGGGGACTGGAGGAAACAGTAGCACCTGCAACTAGACAGAAATCAGATTGGAAATAGCCACCCCCATTTTCTGTTCTACATTGATCTTTGCAAGACATTTGCTTTTTATCAATAATGAGTACAGAAAACATAGCTTTGCGAAGACAATGATAGCATCTGAAGGATGTAGCACAATGTGATATTGAAAATGTGAACTAACTCAAGCTAGTCCTTTGCAGTATGTCAAACAGATGTTGAGTAGCACTGTGTTTCCCCTGAAACTTTAAAACATCATGAATAATCCTTGTGACTCTATTCTGGCACCCTGGCATGTCCTGAAGAACTTTTTGGGAGCTGTAGCTATTTTAAAGAAAATCAGATTATCATGAAATATGCTTTCACAAGCTTTAAATATTTATTTTTGTTTTTGTTGCTATTTAGCAGCTTATATCAACTTGCCATGCACTTTAAATGCACAATTCTATCTGTGTATATTATACATGCCTTTCTTTATTACAATATTAATTGCTACATGCATAAGCCCTGGGGGAAGCAAATTGCTACTATCAGGTGTTAGGTCAGAAAGCTGGACATTTCTTTTTAGTCAGACAACTGTAAACCAGTAAAGCATTTTTCTTGGCTATACCTGGTAAAGATGGTCTAACAGGTAGTTTTTTTTCTGTGACCAATTATTTTTAGATTTTAATTAGCCAAATGATAGAGGATGGGTTAAGAGGAGTAAGGAGTGAGTAGAGTTACAGGTGTATTTGATGTCTCACCTGTGAGTTCATATGCACACACGAGTATATGCACATACACCTCTCAATCCTCTCCATTTGCTGCCAGCCTGTGTCAGAATGGTGGTGACCTTACCCTGCTCTGTTCAAGGTAAGGCTCTATCTCACTGAGATGGAAAAACTTGAGTGATTGCTACAGAAGAGGATTGAGGAGGCAGCTTCTTTTCTCCCTGGCTTCCCTAAGCCATCTATTTTACTGGAGTCCCTGTAGGTCAGTCCTGAGGCAGGCATCTCCCTCGGCCACCTGTCCCGGTGGAACCCCTGGGCTGTGACATGATTCTGAGTGCATGCTTTTTTGTCACGTCTCTTCACTCTTTATTGTGTAACTCATGAGGAGCCTGTGAAAAATGGGCATGTGTTCATTTATTTCCATTTATAGACACCTGCTCTGTCTAGTAGATATATAAGTAGTGGTAATATAATTCTTATACTCAGTATTAATGCAATTCACCAGTTTGCAATCATAATTGAGGATAGTATAATTTTTATACTTAGTATTAATGCAATTTGTCTGTTTGCAATCATAATTGGCAGCATGATAGCATATCATTTGGGAGCTGTGAGAAGATGAGTTTCAGCATTCTAAACTACACTAGACAACATTACTGTCTAGGGGCTAACAAATCAGTGCACACTATAAGATAAAAATAAATACTAATGTGTACATGAAACTCTAATAAGTATGTTAACCTGGACTACAAACAGAGAGAGGCTCTCTAAAAGAAAAGATGTTTATTTGGAATATAGCAATGTAATGGGAACACACATGCCATAGTAAACAATGTGCATATTCAGGGAGACAAAGGAAGACAAAAGTTTTTAAAGGAAAAAATGAGGAGGACTTGATAACTGTTTCGAAATCATTATCTTTGGCTACAAAGACCAAAGCCAAGAGGGATGAGTCCGAGGTTAGACAGGCAGATGCTGGGCAGATGTCCTTGCAGAAGGATCTTTCGTGTAAGGTTGTGATGGCATTTGTGCAAAGTCATGGTTGTTGCAGACTCTTTCTCATTATCAAGCATATATGCGTGAGAATCCTCTCTTCATGGTCTTCCCTGGCTCTATTAGTCAGTTTTCTTAACATTAATGACTTGTTAACGTTAATGGCTTCTTTTTGATTCTGACAACTTTCACAAGGATAAACATTTCCTATGGACTTTCTGTAATGCACAAGCAGTATTATTGGTAATTATGAATTCTAGAAACAAATAAATGCTAGCCTAACAAGTTTCTCTATTGCAGAAATTCTCTGAGCCTTTAATATGCTTATGTGAATGGTTAAGCTTCCAAAGGGGGCCATAGAGGTCAGTATTTTCTAAACTTTATTTTAGAAACTTTTATTTTCAAAAACAAACCTGGCTGATGTTCACAAAATATAAGGCAGTGTTCTTTTGTAGTCGAGCTATGATGTTAGGAACAAAATGTTCGTACTTTCCCTGCTGTTCTTTCTCATTGTTGAAATGGAGATAATCACCCCTATCTGTCAAAGACCCAGGACGCCTGTTGGTAAGTTGGGTTTGCATAATCACATAAAAGCATTGTAAGTGTAAGGTATAACAATATTTTTGAGCTGTACATCTTATACAGAATCCACTTTATAAGACATACTCGCAGCTTTATAATCTGTAAACTTTGCTTGCAGATTGAAGGCCAAATTTTCAAAGAGTAGCTTTTCATTTGCATCCTAAAGGACGTGCAGTGGCAAACATTACATGTGCGGCTTGCTGGATTGGCAATTCTTACCAAGGCAGCTGAGAGCCGCTGCTTGTATCTAATGAAAAAAGACTGCTTAAAATTATCTCCAGTTATACAGTCTTAATCTTGAAAAAATTACCTATTAGCTAAATATTTGCATTCCTTTTCATTTGAGATATTTCATCAGAATGTGATTTAAACATTTAATGACTCACAATAGAAAACATCCAGAGTGTTACTGTTGAAATCAGATTTTGAAGCCTGCTCATGTAAAGGTCTAGGAGCTGAAAAGAGCCCATTTTAAAGACGCATGTCCCACCGACAGGTTGCTGAGTAAACTCTGCTTAGGGATGGAGAAAAGAATGACTTAGGGGTTGAAACATTTTAAGTGAATAAGAACAATAGAATACCAGCGCATACGCATTTACAAGAAGGAACTCTGGGCTGGGCGCGGTGGCTCACGCCTATAATCCCAGCACTTTGGGAGGCCGAGGCGGGTGGATCACGAGGTCAAGAGATCGAGACCATCCTGGCTAACAGGCTGAAACCCTGTTGCCACTAAAACACACACACACACACACACACACACACACACACACACACACACACACACAAAATTGACCAGGCGCAGTGGCAGGCGCCTGTAGTCCCAGCTACTTAGGAGGCTGAGGCAGGAGAATGCCGTGCACCCAGGAGGTGGAGCTTGCAGTGAGCCGAG
The DNA here is from genome assembly GCF_024542745.1 of Macaca thibetana thibetana. NCBI lineage: Eukaryota > Metazoa > Chordata > Mammalia > Primates > Cercopithecidae > Macaca > Macaca thibetana. The sequence continues at coordinate 82,958,488 of NC_065585.1, read as the reverse complement.
ACTGCGCCACTGAACTCCAGCCTGGGTGACAGAGCCAGACTCCATCTCAAAAATAAATAAACAAATAAATAAATAAACAAACAATAGTAATAAAAAAGAAGGAACTCTGAAAGACACGAATTAAGAAACATTACCATTTAGTTTTTGAAATTGTGGTAAAATATACATAACACAAAATTTATTATTTTAACTATTTTTAAATATACCGTTTATTGGCATTAAGTACATTCACAATATTGAGCAACCATTACCACTATCTAGTTGCAGAATTTTTTATTACCACAAATAGAAACTTCTTACCCATTGAGCAATGACTCCCCATTCCCCACTCACTGAAGACTTTGGTAACCGTTAGTCTTTTTTCATTTTTCTGATTTTCTTGCTCTGAATGTTTCAAATAAATGGAATTATGCATGATGTGGCCCTTTGTGATTGGTTTCTTTCACTTAGCGTACTATTTTTAAGGTTTGTCCAGTATGTTAGGAAAAAACTCAAACTGTTTCCTCTGCTGTTATACCACAGTAATCATAAACACAGAGGCTTAGGTGACCAAATTTGGGGGAGTTTCTCCTCACAAATCAAGCAATCAGTTATCTAGCAGACACCAGTAGGCTGTTCAGGTGTCTTCCAATTCAATTCTGACACTATCTACCTGGAGATAGCATCAGAGCCTACAGGCTGAGGAGGCGTCAGTCCTCCTGCCTCTCCACTTCAAGACATGTTGCAAGTCCAGGCCTCTGGAACTTCTGACTGATTGGCTTTAACTTGGGGTCTCACGGCTCCTTCTTTGGGTTCCATTAATTTGCTGGAAAGGCTCACAGAACTCAGGGAAACACCGACTTAATGTTTACTGGCTTAGTACTAAGGACATTTTAAAAGATGCAAATAAATAGCCAGATGAAGAGCTACATAGGGTGAGGCCTGGAAGGGTCCCGAGCACAGAACTTCTGTCACTGTGGAGTTGGGGTGTGTCACCCTCCCCAGCACATTGATAAGTCGTTGTATACCTTCTTCTAAGCCTCCATTTGTTCAGCTATCTGGAAGCTCTCCAAATCCTGTCCTTTTAGGTTTATATGAATCTTTATTATACAAGCATGATTGATTAAATCATTGGCCATTGGTCATCAAGTTACTTTCAGCCTCATTCCCCTCTCTGGAGGTTGGTAGGTGGTACTTAAAATTTCAGCCCTCTGGGCACTGAGCTAACTTCCCTGGCAACCAGCCCCTCATCCTGTGGTTTCTAGGGTTTTTTCAAAAATCGCCTTATTAACGTAAGCTCAGATGTGTTGAAAAGGCATGTTGTAAATCACAGAAGACTATTTCACCTTTATCATTCAGAAGCTACTTTAGTAACCGAAGTCAAAGGGTCAAATACTTTACCAAAAGATACCCGTATTGCTTAAGTCACTTACGAAATGACACAGCTTACTGGAGCTGAGAGCCATGAGTTGCTTTCACCCTTTTGCTATTGTGAATAGTGCTGCTATGAACATTCTCGTTTAACATTTTGTTTGAACACTGGTTTTCAATTATTTGGGTATGTACCTAGAAGTAGAATTGTCAGGTCTCATGGTAATTCTATATGTGACTTGCATAGAAATCACCCAACTGTTTTGCACAGAGGCTGCTCCGTTTTACATTCCCATCAGCAAAGCACGAAGTTTCCAACTTCACCACATTCTTGTCACCACTTGCTATTTTCTATTATTGTTATTACTATTATTACTATTTGGAAATAGCCATCCTAGTAGATGTGAAATGGCCTCTCATTGTGGTTTTGATTTGCGTTCTCTATTGACAATTGTCACTGAGCACCTTTTCATGCACTGGTCATTTGTATAACTTCTTCAGAGAAATGTGTATTCAAATATTTTGTCCATTTTTAATTGGGTTGTTTGACTTCTGTTGCTGAGTCCATTTTATTTTTTAAAAAGAGAGATTTATTGCCCATCTATTTCGGGTACTTTGGTAGGTGGAATGATCTCCTGAAGATGTCCAAGTTCAAATCCCCAAACCTGCAAGTATGATGCCTTATATAGAAAAAGGGACTTTGCAGATGTGATTAAGTTAAAGATTTTGGGATGAGAAGATTATCCTGGATTACCCGGGTAGGCCGAATGTAATCCCATGGATGCTTACCAGAGAGGTAGAAGTGTCAGAGTGAGATTATGTGACAATGGAAGCAGAGCTTGGAGTGAAGTGCTTTGAAGATATAGGAAGAGGCCACAAGCCAGGTGGTCTCTAGAAGCTAGAAAAGGCAAAGAAATGGGTTCTCCCCTAGCACTTCCATTATGAAATGCAGCTCTGCCAGCATGTAGATGTTAGCATAGTAAAACTCCTTTCTGATTGCTGACAGTCAGAACTGTAAGATTATAAATTGATATTGTTTTGAGCCATGGAACATAGGGTAATTTACTGCAACAGCAATCAGAAACTATCCAGTATTTTTGAAGACAAGACGTATATTTTGAAAGTGTAGTAAAAAATTTAAAGCTTTGTAGAAAGAGATGGGTAAAAGATTTGCACAGATTATGGTCCAAGGCAAATACACTGTAAGTCTACAAAACACCTCCAGTGGACTCGTGGTTATCCTGACCCTACAGATTCCTCTACTAGGCATTTTAATAGAAATGTATTCCTTAGATGCAGGAGTTTTAAATAAAAATATACATTTGTGGAGAAACAATAAGTAGGAGGAAGGAAATCTATTAAGAGAAGGACTTTTAAATTTTCTTGTAAAATCTACTTACTGCTCAGTAGAGGTCAGTAATGGAACACGACAGAAGAAGATAAAAAAAATGAAAACTATAAATATGAAAAACTTGGAGACATTAATATTAAAGTTTTATGTATGATTCTCAAAAAATGAAGTTAGAGATCTGCCTTGTCTTAAACTATACATTCTTAAAATGCGTGTGCATTTGGTTTTTAAAAAGCCATTTTTTGAAAGCATAATTTACTGTCAATAAAGTTACCTCTTTTAAGCAAACAATTCAGTGACTTCTGAATAATGTACAAGCCCATGAAACCACCCCCACAATCAAGATATAGGACATTCCTATCACCTCCAAAGTTTCCTTGGGTCCCTTCTCAGACAATGACTAATTTCTTGCCAGGACTATATATTTGTTCTTTGGGAGTTTGTATAGATGCACATTAAACCTTTAATTTTATATCTTAGATAATTTTAAATGTGATAGGAGAACCATCCATTAAACTATGACAAAAATCCTAGGTGAAATATATCGTAATTTAAAAAATATTAATCCTCTGAATTATTACTTTATAAATTAAAAAATACATATATGTCTTGCTAAAATAATTATCTTAACTTAAAGTTGTTTTTTGTTTTCCATATTTCCATATTTTCTACTTTAAATTACCTATCTATAAAATAGCAAAAAAGTAAAATAATAGTTTAAAAGTTCTATTACATTTTTTATTTTTGAGACGGAGTCTCATTCTATCACCCAGGCTGGAGTGCAGTGGCACAATCTTGGCCCACTGCAACCTCTGCCTCCCAGGTTCAATCGATTCTCCTGCCTCAACCTCCTGAGTAGCTGGGACTACAGGTGTGCACCACCACACCCAGCTAACTTTTGTATTTTTTGTAGAGACAGGGTTTTGCCATGTTGGCCAGGCTGGTCTTGAACTCCTGACCTCAAGTGATCTGTCCGCCTTGGCCCCCAAAACTGTTGGGATTACAGGCATGAGCCACTGCACCCAGCCTAAAAGTTCTATTAATATTTTAATATGAAAAATTTCCTTGGTTGCTTTAGAATCAAGGTTGATGCTTATTTTTCAAGCAGTCATGGTTGTTTACAGAGCAAATGTGGATTACAGGTAAGCAGAACGGAACATTTTGGAATGATTCCCAGCTAAGGTACATGAAAATGATGTTTAAACAAGCCCTGCTATTTCCCAAGAGATATTGCTTAAAAGTTAAGACAATCTAGTAACAGGCTAGATACGTGGTCTATCTTAGAAGGGCACTACACTGATCAAAAAGTAGACTTTTAAAATTTGTACCCTGTGTATATGCACACATTTCCACTTCACATCTTCCAGCTGTAAGACGTACTGAATATTGTAAATGCTAATGCTCCATTTGGCTGTTACTGGTTTCAGCAGTTTGGGGGCTATTACTGTTTAACTTGAGAAAGAGGTTATACAGTAATATGTATCATACGTGGGGCTTAATTGTAAACTCATTCTAATTTCTTTTCTAAAATATGTGTTTTTATTCAAAGTTGTACATCTTTGACCTCTGATTTGTTTGGATCACCTTAACAAATGAATTACAGAAAAAGGTATTAAAAAGTGTGCACTGTTAGACTTTGAACCACTTTACCACTACTTGCCCTTCCGTCATTCATGATGCAGAAGGGAGGGTCAGCAGCTTTCCTAAGCTGACAACCGTGAGTGCCAACAAAGCTCTACAAAGTAATCAGTAAAACACACGCAATTAACAGACCACGGAGAAGGGACTTTCATATATTCATCAAATAAAGAGTGCTCAATCCTCTTGAACTTCCCTGAGAATCAGAGCTACTTTTCAGCAAACTGCCAGTTCTCAAAGATAATCTGCAAATTCCAGCTTCTGAAAAAATGACCGTTTCTGACATCAAATGTTGGAATGCTAAAGTTAAGAAAAGCAGTGAAAATGGAAGCAGCAGTTGAAATGGACCACTGAGACCCATGAATGATGGAAGTGTCAAGTAAAAAGTTGGCAATATTGAGTAAAAGGCTGGGCTGAATAACACAGCGTAAGTTCAATGCTACACGAGGGACACTGGAAACCTGCAGTGATGCTGGTGATGGGCTAGGTCTGCATTGCTTCGGTGGGTGGTAGTCCTACTGTGTCAAACCACTGGAGTAGCTCCTTGGGGAGATGTGTGTGTGTAGACAGTCCATGATGGTCTGGATCTTTCAGCCTGAGCACCAGGAACGCTGACAGCAGGAAAAGACTGATGTCCCAGCTGAAGAAGTCAGGTAAAGAGAGAATTCAACCTTCTTCCACCTTTCTGTTCTCATCAGACCCCTCTGTGGATTTGATAACGCCCCCCTACACTGGGGAGGGCCATCTGTGCTACTCAGTTCACCAATCTAAATGCTAATCTTGTTCAGAAGCACCCTCACAGACACAAGAACTAATGTTTTGGCAGCTATCTGAGCATCCTTTAACCCAGTCAAGTGGACACCTAAAATTAACCATCACCATGGATAATCCACATCTTTCCTCTCTCTTTGTAGACTAGATGAAAGGGCCTTTTGTCATCAGTAGAAATGGCACCATAGTCTGACCCAGTGCAGGGTAAGGGACATGCTCTGACTAAACTGCTAGTGGGAAAAACCATCCAGTCTGCTGGCCTCTCAACACTGCAGAACTTCTGCTCCTTTAAATGTTTCATAAGAAGTTTGTGGCGTTTAATACCCCTCCAAGTACTTCCATGCACATCACTGGAGATGGCGTAGTGAAGAAGTGATTTTCACTTTGTTCTACAGATCCCAGGGTGAGGGAGGGGTTTTCGCTTTGTTCTACAGATCTCAGTCTTAGCATCCACACATGACATACCACACCAGCTGGGGTTGTCAATCTATTTATTATGAAGCTGGGTACTCTTTAGATAAAAGGCTTTAACTGCTGAAAAAAAAGTTTGGAAAATATGAATAAAATGCCTTAAAAACCTGTATTTTATTCCTGACTTTGCCCTGTCTAGCCCTGTGACCTTGGATGTTTAACTCATCTAAACTTAAAATTATCTATCTATAAAAGAAGAGTCATAACATCTCACAGGGCTCTTATGAGAACGAGAGTTGATGAACATCAAACTTTTACTGCAATGCCTGACACTTAGTGCTCAAAACACAGTGGTGGTTGTTAATACTATTGTAATTTTATTAGATCTAGAAGTTTAGGAAGGGTTTGGAGTGGTCCTCAGCATTATGAGATCATAGTTATCCTTGTGTCCAGCTTTAGCATAGAGCAGAGTCTGCTCCTTAATGCATCCCTGGATCATTGCAGACCCTGCCTATAGAGGCCTGGGGTCCCTTTGGCAGCACTTTTGTCAAGAAAGTAGAGTCGTGGACAACCAACTGCACAGGTTGAGAGGTAAGAACTTAGTTTTTTTTTTTTTTTTTTTTTTTTTTAATTGAGAGTAAGCTCTGTGGTGACATAATGGTCTAGTTTGCTTTAGATACTTATCCTTTTAATAAACTAAGCTGGGGGGTGAGCAGGTGTTTTAGAGAAATATCTTAGGATCCTGAGAGAGCTAAAAAAGCCATAGAGAAATCATTACAGGATGCATTTTGGTTTTGTGAATTATATTTAACACAAACTGATTAGTTCATAAAATGATTTACAGATGCAATAATAGCTATCATATTTTATCACTTTACTTGCATTTTTAAATTCTCATTCCCATAACACATTGCAAGGCAACATTGTGGATATGAAAACACTGCCCTAAAATCAGAAGCACAAGGTGAATGAGGACCCAAGTCTTTCTGAACCTAAAACTCATGCAATTTTTGCTTTACCCCAGAATCTGTCAACATTCTGGAGGATGGGAGCCCCTTATTGGGCATAGATGCTCCATGTCTATCTGCTTAGGTGGGACTTACACTTCACTTTCCCTGGTGCCTTGCCCCAGTGCCTCCTCTTCACAGGAGATTTGATCACATCAGACAGGTAGAGATCACAGCATCTTCCTCTGCGCCAGTCTTGGGAGTATAAGAGAGAGACTCACCTCTCTTATTTTCTCCCACCCATTCCTCCCCTACCTAGTCCTTAATTACAGCATAATCAGACATACTGTTACAGAGAACACCAACATTTACAGTCAAGGAAATATATTTATACTGGCACCATCCCTGTGGCTTATCCCTGAAGATGTCCTCATAAGGATTGTTATTTAGTTAATATTGTAATGTCAAAATTTAAACTAAAAGGAGATGTGCACTCTCCTAGATGTACTTAGATTTGGTGAATATTGAGCCATACCCTTTCCTTTGTTGTTGGCACAGAGGCACGATATCTCTGTAGGAAGATAATTGCTAATGAGTGAGTCATTTTTTTTTCTAGGAAATCTTACAGCCTTCATCACTTTTCAGGAGAGTGGCAGTCAAGGAGTAAGACTCAATGAAAGGTTAGTGCTCGGTTCAGAGCCTAAATCCTTACTTTGGTTTGCAAGTGAACATTTGGGAAGAGCCCATGGCCCGGAGAGAGAGCTAGTGGCCCGAGAAGAGCAAACAAACAGAGATGTGCCACCTGCCACATTGGGCTGCCACTGGCAGAGCTGCTGAGTCTGCAGGTGCAGTAATTATGCTGTGAAAGATTCAAGCAGGATAACCCTATGTAGCAGTGACCAGGGGGCAGGTGAGTGGCGTGACTCTGGAAGGGGTTCTTATTATTTTCAGCTAGGATTCTAACAAGATAATGACTAAAAAGAGCTTGAAACAATTATCTTTCCAAAGTTTTCCTAGAAAACTAATGAGAGCAGAATGTTGCCATAGAAAACTCTAGACCCAGGTCGAAAGGCATTTGGTTTGTAACTATCAGTACAGAACCAAGTAAACAGTCAAGAATAATAAATGCCTAGAATAATAAATAGCAGCATAATCAATTGGTAAAAAGCTTCCTGAAAAATCACTGTTGAGCATTTGCAGATATAAAGGTTGAGAATTTAGTACAAATAATAGTAAAGTCCCTAAGGGAACATAGAAGGAGGGGATAGCTTTGTGTTCAAGATCATGTTTCACAATTATTTTTCCACTAGGTGAGTTATCATTATCCACAGCTTGTTTTTCTTCTTTCTTCCTTCAAAATATCCCAAGTTAACATACTTATATGAGCCCCCTTCTTGAAGAACCAGGGTCCAGGCATTGTGTGTCTCAGGGATCTGGTCAGGTTCAATGGGAAGTTTCAAAGATTCAATGGGTGTGTATGAAGAGGGCCAGTCCTCCATGGCCCGCACTTTTGGAACCCAGGAGGGTGACCTAAATGGCAGGTCCATAGGGAAAAATTTCAAATGAAAATCAGGTAAATTATGGAACAGTTGGCTTGAGGGAGCCAGACAGTGTGGGAGGATCCAGGTTCAAGGAAAAGGTACAGAATTTTAGGGAAACAGATGAGAGCAAGTGGATTGTGAGCAATGGCTGGTTGGGAGAGCCTGAGGAAAGTTCCGAACCTAACAAAGTAGCTGCAGCCTAGTCACAAGGACACTGGGCTTCGGGCATTGGTGGTGGGAGGAGAGGTACTGGCAACCTGGACACGGTAGAGTGTTTCAGTGCTCCATGGCTGAGTGACTGCCCTCTGACAAGGCAACAGTGGTTTACTCTTTTTCGTAATTCTGTGGGTTTGCAGTCTAAGTTGTTCTTCTGCATATCATGAATGGCTTGACTGGAGCTGGTGGCCAGGCTGGCCTCACTCACATGCCTGACAGTTGGTACTGGCTGTTGACTATGACAACTTTGTTCACCCCTTGCGGCCTCTTATCCTCCACTAGGCTAGACTCAGCTTCTTCACAATGTACTGGTAGCAGGCTTCCAGGAAAGCAAGAGCAGAATCTGCCAAATCTTTGAAGGACTAGGCTTTGTGATTTGTAGGATGCCTTATTTTACGTTTTGTTGGCCAAAGAAGTTTTGAGTCAGTGCAGATTCAAGGGAGCAGAGCAATAGACTACCTTTTGATGGGAAGAACAGCAACCACACATTGCAAAAGAGTGTAGACATGGGGAGGTCTGGTTCATTGGGGATCCTCATTGTAACACTCTAACACATAGAGTATTTTTCTTAACATGGCTTATCTCTTTTGGGGTTTGCATTGTGTTACATAGATTATCCTGGTCCTTTATGCTTATTTTTGATGTCACATAGGCCTTTCAAAATTTATTCAGTAAGCATTTATTAGGCAGCTGATATTTTCTTGGCAGTGTGCTAGAGTCTGGGGATATTATGGTGACCAAGATTAGAGGCAATCTTAAAGGAATTTTCTTTTTATTTCCTATAAAATCAGGGGAACAGTAAGTGTATGGGTGGGGTAGCAAGGGGGAGAAATACAACAGGATATAACAGGATAGAAGGGTGGCAGTAGAAAGCCAGCAACATGGTAAAGCTGGTTGGAAGAAGCAGGATTATATTCTCTGATTTTTCCAAAAGCTACCAATAAGGGATGATTTCATTGTTCCAGACATAACATTAATTTTTCTTTTTCTTTTTTTTCCAGGAATAATCTGACTTTAAAAAAAGGAGCCAGTGCTGGGATTTCTTGGTTCTAGTGGAAAGTAGTTTTTAAAAATTTAATTGACAAAAGTTAAATATATTCAAGTACACAATGTGTTGATTTGATATACATGTACATGTATAATGATAGCCACAACCAATTAATTAATGTAACCATCACCACCTATAGTTACCCTTTTGTGTGTGTGTGTGTGTGTGTGTGTATACATGCATGCAGTGAGGACACTTAAAATCTACTGTTACAAATTTCAAGTAAACAATACAGTATTATTAACTCTAGTTCCCATATTTTACATTCGATTTCCAGAATCTATTCATCTTTTTTTTTTTTTTTTTTTTTTTTTTTTTTTTTTTTTTTAAGACAGAGTCTTGCTCTGTCGCCTAGCCTGGAGTGCAGTGGCGCAATCTCGGCTCACTGCAACCTCCATCTCCCAGGTTCAAGTGATTCTCCTGCACAGGCACGTGCCACCACGCCTGGCTAATTTTTTGTATTTTTAGTAGAGACTGGGTTTCACCGTGTTATCCAGGATGGTGTCCGTCTCCTGACCTCATGATCCGCCTGCCTTGGCCTCCCAAAGTGCTGGGATTACAGACGTGAGCCACTGCGCTGGACCAGAACTTATTCATCTTATAACAAACTTTGTATCCATTGACCAACATCTCTCCATTTCCCCTTTCCCTGAGCCCCTGGCAACCACCATTCTACTCTCTGCTTCTTTGAGTTAAACTTTTTTAGATTCCACACATGAGTGATAATCACATAGTATTTCCACATATAAATGAGACCACATAGCATTTTTTTTCTGTGACTTTTTTATCCCAATTACTATAATTGTCCCCAAGGTTCATCCATGTTGTTGCAAATGACAGGATTTTCTTCCTTTTTATGGTAGAGTAATATTCTACATTTTCTTCATCCATTTATAAATTCATGAACATTTAGTTTGACTCCATACCTTGGCTCTTGTAAATAGTGCAGCATTATTTATGATAGCCAAGGTATGGAATCAAACCAGATATTAATTCAACATACTAATTTCATTTTCTTTGGATACATACCCAGAAGTGGGATTGCTGGATCATATGATCTGTGCAGCTTTATGTTGCTGCCTATGCATTTCAAGTACCAAATACCTCTTTCAATCTGTATAGCTGGTTTCCGTAGATAAAGGACCTCTTCTATTGGGTCCCCAGGCTGACTCAGATTTCCTCTGGGATCACAGTTGAGCAGGGTTAGAGCTAGGTCATGTGGCTTCTACTGAGTGCATAGTGAGGTGTAGAGTAGGTGAGCCTATTACCAGGGACTCAAGCAAACATGGATCCTGTCTGGGCTCTGGGTGGACTGGGCTGCCCCCAGAAGCATGGCCAGTAGGACTGGTGCTGAATGAGGGTCTACTTCAGAGTCTGCAGATGGCAGGCCTATAACCTGGTATATGGATAGGTGTGGCTTCCTCCAGGTTTCTGGATTGGTTTGCTCTGGGTCACGGGGTGGGTCCCTGGGCAGGCAGTGCTGACCCTCAGCCATGGCTGATAGGGGCTGGACCTGAGTCACAGGGCTGCTACAGGGTCCACAGATAAGACGGAGGTCTGCAGGGCACAGACCCTTTGGGGACACAGATGGGTGTGTCTCTCTCTGAGGTCCTGGTAAAAGCAGGCTGCTTTCAGACTGTAGCTGAGGGGAACTAGAGCTGAGGCTCAGGGCTATTTCAGGATCTGCTGATAGTGGAAAGCAGTTTTAATGCCCTGGGCTGTCTCCTAGAGAAAGAAAATATCCAGTGATGACTCAGAACTACAGTAAGCCAAATGTGGGTTATCCACGACATTTCCCAAACTCAGAGTTAAGGCCAAACCTGTTCATCCAAATAATTGTGCCCTAAGCCTGCACTCCTGGAGCAATCCCATATGGACATGGAGCCATGGCCTATTTCCTGGGTATGGCAGTGAGAGGAGAACCTCCTGCACTGGCATATCTGATTGGTGCAAATGTGCCATCTGTCGCTTGTCTGGCCCACAACTACCCCTTCAAGCATGCCAGTGTGGGATGAAACATGGAAAACAGAGCCCGGGTCTGTTCAGTCCTTTGTTATGCTGATATGGCTGCCAGGTCGCCTCACACTCAACTATGAACCACCAGGGCTTAAAACAAGCAGAATCTCCTAGTTTCTCAAATCTTATGCCTTATGTTGTGAAAAAAGTCAGAAAATACACTGTCAGCTGGCACAATGAAAATCTAAGTGGATTTACTAATTTTTAAATAAGATTGAAACTCCGATTATGATAATGTAAATAATCTATTTTCATAACACTTCATTGCAAAAAAAAAAAAAAAAACAACTCAATGCTTTCTGGATTTTCTTTGTGAATTCTTTTTTTTTTTTTTTTTTTTTTTTTTTTTTTTTTGAGACGGAATTTCACTCTTGTCGCCCAGGCTGGAGTGCAATGGCCTGATCTCGGCTCACTACAACCTCCACCTCCCAAGCTGAAGCGATTCTCCCACCTCAGCTTCCTGAGTAGCTCCGATTACAGGCGCCCGCCATCACTCCTGGCTAATTTTTATATTTTTAGTAGAGACAGGATTTCACCACGTTGGCCAGGCTGGTCTCCAACTCCTGACCTCAAGTGATCCACCCACCTTGGCCTCGCAAAGTGCTGGGATTACAGGTGTGAGCTACCGCACCCAGCTTTCTTTGTGAATTCTGTCAATATTTTTCTGAGGCAGATGGAGAACCAATACCTCTATTGCAGGTGCTCAGAAAATCTGTGGGGAATCACATTAAGAAGAACCCAGCACATGTCTTACTCTACACAAGCACTCAGGTACCCTGCACTGATGTTAGAACGGTCCTAGGTGGGCGTTTGCTCTCTGTGAAACTGCAGCTGCCTTTCCCACAGTCTTTCAGAACATCTGCCAGTGCTACCCAAACAAATCCTGGTGTAATTAGGCAGTCCTAATGTAAATGCTTAACAGAGGCATGGCATTCTTGTTTGATTGCTTTGCTGCTGCAAAGAAATAGGGCCCAATTTAACATTAAGCCTGTCATTAGTGAACAGTGCTCTTTTGCTAGTGTAAACAAAACCCCTTGCATTTTGATAACATATTCAGAATTAAAATTAAACTAAGCTAGAAAATTATAACTGTAGGGTAGCAACTATATCATTCTCACAGAGAGTGTTTGTAAAACGTAAGGTGAGGGCTGGACATGATGGCTCACACCTGTAATCCTGGTGCTTTAAGAGGCTGAGATGGGAGGATTGCTTGATCTTGGGAGTTTGAGACCAGACTGGGCAACATAGCGAGACCCCTGTCTCTACAAAAAATAAACAAATATTAGCCAGGCTTGGTGGTGTGCACCTGCAATTCCTGCTACTTTGAAGGCTAAAATGGGAAGATTACCTGAGAGGAGAGCAGAATTGTGTCACTGCACTCCAGCCTAGGCGATGGAGTGAGACCTGTCTCAAAAACAAAATAAAATAAAATAAAATAAAAAGTAAGTTGATATCACAGTGTAGTAGGATTGACTTTATGGAAAGGGGGTGGGGGCACTGGCTGTAAAATCTTTTTGTCCTTTACATTGGGGGATCTCTCATGGTTTCTGGTTATTTATTTATTTATTTATTTATTTATATTTGTTTGTTGATTCTAATGCACTTGTGAGGAATGTGAGTGGATACTAGACAGGCGATGTATTTTATTTAAGAGAGGAATGGTGTAAATAATACAAATAGGCCTTGGTGTTCATCTTCTTGTAGTCTTATAAACCAAAACAATTCTCCATCTTTTATTTTCCAAGTAGAGGAAGTGGAGTTGGTCAGTGTCTCAATATTTGTGGACATTTATTCCTAAGTGTTGCTGTAAGGGCTTTTATTGATAACCAGGGCGGCTCTCTTCTCATATATCTCAGGCTGTAGACTGAGGTCTGAGCAGAGGCTGTCATTCTGTTTAGTAGTTACTGATAATGACAGACCTAGTATATCACCATGGGAGGGAGTGGATAACATACGGTGGGTGAACAAGGCCGTTGTAGGGAGGAGACCAAGAAACCAAGGGATCAGGGTATTATAAGGATCATCTATGTTGTAGATTAAAACTTCTAAGAATGAAGTCAGGATAGAGTCTCAATTCTAGGGAAGAATGATGGAAGCTAGGAGTTCCCATCACTAGGAAATGTAAAGCAATGACCTGGGGGTCTATAAGTGACAGGAAAAATAAGGAGTCAAAGTGGTGTTATTTTATGACACAATCTTCAAAGCTGGAGTGTTTCAGAGAAAAAGGAGGGAGAGTGGTTTAAAAGTGGGAAGGAGGAACAAGAAGAATATCGTCCCCACCTTTGAGCAGAACTGTATAAGGATAGTGGCAGAAAAACAGGCATTTCTTAGAAGGATTACAGGAGAAGTAATATTTTCAGGGAAAGCCAGGTTTTTGTTCTACACAGAAGATGAAATGAATATTTACAGATGAGGTTACAAATATGGGGAATTTAAGTGAATTAACACAGGAACAGAAAACTAAGTCCTGCATGTTCTCACTCGGAAGTGGGAGTTATACATTGAGCAGACATGGACATTAATATGAGAACAATAGACACTGCAGACTATTGGGGGTGGGAGGGAATGAGAGAGGCATGGGTTGAAACTACCTATCCAGTACTATGCTCACTACCTGAGTGCAATATACCCATGTAAGAAACCTGAACATGTATTCCCTGCATGTTAATAAAAGTTGAAATTTAAAACAAAAGGAACATAGGGAATTTGCAGATAATGGATGATGAGTTCTAAAAAGTACATTAGAAGGATTTCTGGAATTTGATATGGAGGAAGCTGAGAAAAGAAGAAATAAAAGGGTCAGCGAAACGCTAACAGGGATTGGAGATTGGCGGATGGTTGAGGGATGACTGAGTCCAGTCTTGGGTGACAAAGGGAAAAAAGGCATGAGTTTAATTCCAAAGCATAATCAAGGCAGAGACTATGGTATTAGGGGATAAAAAAGTGTTTATTTCAACAGCTTCCTGTTCATCTCTGATGAAGTGTAGAAGGTCTAAAGGAGGAGACTCCTGTTTGATTTGTAATACCTGTTGGTGGAGAAGGAAGTGTGTATTTTCCATCTTCGTCCCTTCGGATGGAAGGGAATCTTCTGGGGAAAGCCTGATGTACCCCACTCAGCCAGGCCTTTTCACCCCTGATGATAGACAGAAGACTCATGTGGGGATGGTCTCCTCCCAGTTAGCTGGTTCATTTAAGACCCTGGGGTAATATGATGTACTGCCTGAATTGTCAAGGATTTGAGGTATTCTCCAAATTCACAGGGATGTAGAATATTGACAGTAAAAGAAATCTAAGATAATTTCAGGCTCAACCCTTCAGTTTCACAAGAGAGAAAACTGAGTCTGAGAGGGTCATGCACCTTGACTGAGGTCTCTCCTACTAATAGAATTAGGAGGTGAAGCCAGCGGGACTTCCTGCATGGAGTGGGGACTTGGAGAACTTTTCTGTCTAGCTAGAGGATTGTAAATGCACCAATCAGCGCTCCTTATCTAGCTAAAGGTTTGTAAACACACCAATCAGCACTCTGTAAAGACGCACCAATCAGCGTTCTGTGTCTAGCTAAAGGTTTGTAAATGCACCAGTCAGCACTCTGTAAAATCACACCAATCAGAATTCTGTGTCTAGCTAAACGTTTCAACACTCTGCAAAAATGGACCAATCAGCAGGATGTAGGCAGGCCTATATAAGGGAATAAAAGCTGGCCGCTTGCACCAGCCGGGGCAACCCGCTGGGATCTCTTCCATGCTGTGGAAGTTTTGTTGTTTTACTCTTCACAATAAATTATGCTGCTGCTCACTCTTTGGGTCCACACTACCTTTATGAACTGTAACACTCACTGCAAAGATCTGCGGCTTCACTCCTGAAATCAGTGAGATCACAAACCCACTGGGAGGAACAAACAACTCTGGACGCACCACCTTTAAGAGCTGTGACACTCACTGTGAAGGTCTGTGGCTTCACTCCCGAAGTCAAACGAGACCACAAACCCACCGGAAGGAAGAAACTCCGGACACATCTGAACATCTGAAGGAACAAACTCCGGACACACCATCTTTAAGAACTGAAACACTCACCGCGCGGTTGAAGTCAGTGAGACCAGGAATCCACCGGAGGGAACCAATTCTGGACACAGAATTATAACGGAGATATCCTGATTTTAGGCAATGACTCCCACATTTCAACAGCCCTGTGTTGGCGCTGAGATGTTCATAATTTTAATTAAAAAAAAATCTTTGCCAGTCAGAAAATATACAGACTTCTTACTATATAAACTATAATAAAAACTTTACTCTAAAACTTTTTTTTTAAAGCTTATGTTTTGATAACAAGAATAAAGACTTTGCTTATATTTGAAGCATTTTTCACAATATATGAAATATCATTCCAGAGACAATTTGGCATATGTTCAAGAGGATAGTCTTCCAGGGCACAAAGCCTTTCCCTGTGAAGTTGAGGAAACTGTTATATGGACAATGACTGTACCTTAAGAAGGGTTTCTAAACTTCTGAGGGTAAAGTAAAGCCTCTCCTTCAATGTCCTTAGAAATATGAAACACGTTAAGTCATCAAGATTTCTGAATTTTGTAGCTGTGTCTTTTTAGTCAATAGTTTTTGAACTCTTTTTGTTTTTTTTGAGGAGGTCTTTTCTGGGTAACTTGGGACCCTATTTCATCTCTTTAGAACAAAAGTGGATAGTCCTCCACAGATACTATATATTTGAGGACATTTTATACCAATGTAACTATACAATAGGTGGTCTTTTGTGACTGGTTTCTTTCACTTAGCACAATCTTTTCAAGGTATGTCCATGTTGCTGCCTGTATCAATATTGCATTCCTTTTGATGGTTGAATAATATTCCATTGCTTGGATACATCCCGTTTTGTTTATACATTCATTGGTTGATAGAAATTTGTATTGTTTCCACATTTGGCTATTGTGAATATTACTTCTATGAACATTCTTGTACAAGTTTTTGTTTGACACTTGTTTTCATTTTTTTGTGTGTGTGTGCATATACCTAGTATTAGAATTTTTGATTTATATAGTAATTCCATAAATAACTTGTTGAAGGTTTGCCGAACTGTTTTCCAAAATATCTACATCATTTTACATTTACACCAGCAATGTATGATGGTTCTAATTTCTCTGACTTCTTTCCAACACTTGTTCTTGTCTTTCTTTTTGATTTTAGCTATTCTAGTGCGTGTGAAGGGCTATCTCCTTGTGGTTTTGATTTGCATTTCCCTAATGACCAATGATGTTGATCATCTTTCTGTGTGTTTATTATCTATTTATTATCTATGTGTGTGTATATATATATATTTTTGTATATATATCTTTTTTGGAAAAATGACTATGCAAATCCTTTGCCCATTTTTTAATTGGATATTTGTCTTTTTATTGCAAGTTGGGTTAATTCTTTGTATATTCTGGAAACTAGACTTTTATTGGAGATATGATTTGTGAATATTTTCTACCATTCTATGTGTTGTATTTTAACTTGTTAATATGTCTATAAGTGCTATATCTTCTTCATGGACATTGACACTTTATAATGATAAAATATCCCTCTTTGTCTCTAGTACAATTTTTTGAAATTAAATTTTATTTTGTTTTCAGTTTTGGGACATATGCACAGATGTGCAGTTTTGTTACATAGGTAAATGTGTGCCATGGTGGGTTGCTGCACCTATCTACCCATTACCTAGGTATTAAGCCCAGCATGCATTAGCTATTTATCTTGATGCTCTCCCTCTCCCTGGCCTCCCCAACAGGCCCCAGTGTGTGTTGTTCCCGTCCCTGTGTTCATGCGTTCTCATTGTTCAGCTCCCACTTATAAGTGAGAATATATGGTGTTTGGTTTTCTGTTCCTGCGTTAGTCTGCTGAGGATGATGGCTTCCAGCTCCATCCACGCCCCTGCAAAGAACAGAATCTTATTCCTTTTTATGGCTGCACAGTATCTTGTGTTTCTCTTTGTATGATATTATTATAGCCACTCCAGTCTTCATTTGGTCACTGTTTAGATGATACATTTTTTTTTCAGAAATTTTGCTTTTGAACTATTTGTGTTTTTGGATCTAAAGTATACCTCTTTTAGACAGTATGTAGTTGTATCATTTAAAAAATTAATTCTTCCAATCTCTGCCTTTTAATTGAGTGTTAATTCATTTACATTTGATGTAATTACTAGTATATTAGGATTTATGACAGCCATTTTGCTGTCTTTCTTATATCTTTTTCTTACCCTTGTATTTTTCTATTACCGTCTGTTTTGTGTTAAATAGATGCATTATTCTATTGTACTATTTTTATTTTCTTATTTATTTTGCTAAAATTTTTTGAGTTATTTCTTAGTGTCTACTATTACAATTAGTGGATTCGCTTAACAAATCTAGTTCACAATAAAATCAGCTAAATTTCAATAATACGTAAAAACTTTACTCCAGTCTAACTCTATTTCTTCCCTCCTCCTTTTTGCTATTATCGCCTGTAAATTATATCTTTATACATTGTAAGTCAACAAGCACACTTGTGTAATTATTGCTTTATGCAGCTGTCTTTTACATCAGATAGGGGAACAAAGGAGTTAAAGACAAAAAATACATTTACACTGTCTTTTATTTTTACCTATGTAGGTACTTACTGGAACTATTTATTTCTTCATGTTGCTTCAGCTTACTGTTTCATGTTCTTTCATTTTAGCCTGAAGATATCCCTATAGCACCCCCCTTTTTTTCTAGGCCAGGTTTGCTAGTAACAAAATTCTTTCAGTTTTTGTTTATCTGGCAATATCTTACATTTTCCTTTATTTTTGAAGGATAGTTTTGTCGAATATA
Organism: Macaca thibetana thibetana; assembly: GCF_024542745.1. Lineage (NCBI taxonomy): Eukaryota > Metazoa > Chordata > Mammalia > Primates > Cercopithecidae > Macaca > Macaca thibetana. The sequence continues at coordinate 82,940,361 of NC_065585.1, read as the reverse complement.
GACTTCTTGGTCGAGGGTTTTTTTTCTTTCAGCACTTTGAACGTGTCATCTCACTGCCTTTTGGCTTCCAGTTGTTTTTGATGATAAGTCAAATGTTAACTTATTGGGAAATTTTTTGTAGGTAATAAGTTGTTTTTCTCTTGCTGCTTTCAAGATTTTTTTTCCTTTGCAACTTTTGACAGTTTGACTATAGTGTGTGTACATGTGGGTTTCTTTGAGATTATCCTTCTTGAAGTTTGTTGAGCTTCTTAGATTCATAGATAAAACATTTTCATCAAATTTGTAAAGGTAGCCATTATTTCTTCAATTGTTCTTTATGCCCATTTTTTTCTCTTCTCTACTTTTGAGACTCACATTATATATGTGTTGAGATATTGAAAATATCCTAAATATATCTGTGGACTCTTAATTTTTAAAAATTTCTTCAGACTTGATCTAGTTTCAAGTTTACTTCTTTCTTCTGCTAGTTTACATCTGCTCCTGAGACCCTCCTATGAATTTCACATGTCAGTTATTGTACTTTTCAAGTCTAGAATTTCTATTTGGCTCTTTTTTAAAAAAAAAAAAATTCTATATCTTTATTGATAGTCTCAATTTGGGTATTCATATACTCCCTTTTAATTCTTTTGACATAGTTTCTGCTAGTATTTGACTGTATTTGTAATAGCTGGTTTTAAGCATTTGTCTACTAAGTCCAATATCTGGACTTCCTTGCATAATATTTCTATTGAATACATTTTTTCCTACTGTGCATGGTCCATACTATGTTTTTGTATGCCTCATAATTCTTTGCTTAAAGCTGGACATTTAAAATAATATTATGTGGCAATTCTGAAAATCAGACTCCTCCCTTATCATCATTTTTCATTGTTGCTATTTGTTTTGGTTGTCGTTATTTACTGTTTAGTGACTTTTCTGACCTAATTCGGTAAAGTCTGTAAGCTTTATCATGTGTAGCCACTGAAATCTCTCCTTGGTTAACTTAGTGGTCAGCCAATAATTGGGCAGAAGGTTGGTTAAGTGCTTTTAACTAATAAGTGTCCTATCCTTTCCAAGGGTCTCTCAGTGAGTGTGTGTGTGTGTGTGTGTGTGTGTGTGTGTTCATGTATGTGTGTATGTTATATGCCTCAAATGGAAGTTGACAACTTTAACTTAGCCTTCACCCCTGCTTTCAAAGAACCTAAGGGTCGTGAAAAGGGATATATTAAGGCAGTCTTAGGTTTCTCCTGAAAATACACATAGCCTCACACATGCATGTGACTTTCTAGATCTCCATGAATATGTGAGAGCTTTTCCAAGAACTTTGTGGACATCTTGTCCCCAGGACCTTGTTTATGTTTTTGTTGTTGTTGTTGGCCCACCTTTTAAAAATCTTATTTTATTGAATTTTAATTTTAAAATAACTTTTATCTAATAAAAACTGAAAAATACTCTTTGGTTGAGTATTTTTCCTAGACAGAAGCTACTCAGATAATGTGCTGACATTTTCATAGACACATTTACTCACATTTTGTATGTATAGATGATTGAAAATCATATAAATATTAGTCTTTTACTTGTCCTTCTCTACTGGCAAGTCTTTGAAGACAGGAATTATGTCTTGTTTACCATTCTTTGTACAATAAGCTAGCACACTGGTTGACACATGTTATTCAGTCAATAAATAGAGGCAAATTTTAGCAGGATAATTTGTTGAAGAAAATATTATGATTGATTTTCTTTTAAAGAAATGCCTAAACAACTTAATGCTTTCGTACTTGGTGATAACTGCAATGTGAGATAAATTGCCTTTGTCATTTCTATAAAAAACCCATCTGAGTGGTCCATGCCTATAATCCCAGCACTTTGGGAGGCCGAGGCGGGTGGATAATTTGAGGTCAGGAATTCGATACCAGCTTGGCCAACATGGTGAAGCCCCATCTCTACTAAAAACACAAAAATTAGTCAGGTGTGGTGGCACATGCCTGTAATCCCAGCTACTCGAGAAGGTGAGGCAGGAGAATCGCTTAAACTTGGGAGGCAGAGGTTGTAGTGAACCAAGATTCCGTCACTGCACTCCAGCCTGGGTGACAGAGTGAGAGTCCGTCTCAAAACAAAACAAACAAACAGAAAAACAAAAACAAAAACCATCTGAGCTAAAATTTTCAAGTGTGTGTGTTATTTCAAACAACTTCTGACACATTCCATAGAAGTTCTCATGTTTCAGCATGCATTGTTTTCATGAGATATTTCTGTGCACCATGGAAGAAACTCCTTGCTAGCCAGCATCGAGCAGCTCAGTTGATAACTGAAAATCTTTAATTGTCAGAAGAGGAAGGTGTTTACAAGACTGACCTGTCACTAGTCTGGCATACAAAAATTCACGTGATGCTTCTGTCAAGCGTTCCATTGATGCCTTCAATAGAAATGTTTTGAAATCTGTATGTTATGTTTTGTCATTCTTCAGATAGAAAATCCATATGTGGAAAATAATACTTAACGTTATTACTGTATTTCGTTCATGTCTAATGATGCTTTTCAAGTGAAATCAATAGGTATTTAAAATCATCTTTTCTTTTTGTAACCTCCAAATTTACTTTAAATTGAATTCAAAATTTGCATCTGTGCTATTTTCATTATGCATATAAAAGAACGTGCACATTAGCTTGTGCACCAGCCTAAGAAAAACGTAATGTAAAGTTCCATATTTTTCTTTTTATCAAGTGACTGCTTTAACTTTACAGGAATTGAAAATTTGCAAGGGAGGCATTTGTTTTTATGGAAAACTGTAGGAAGATATACTTTCTTCATTGCTGATATATTTGAATGATATTTTTGAGTCCAATTTCTTAATTGATTGAAAATGAATACACCCATATATACAATGTCAAGAAGCGAAACATCTCCTTTAGATACATTACAGGAGAAGTTGGTCCTATTTTAATGGCTATATCATGAATAAATCTGAATTCGCTAAATGTTCGCCACTCCCTCAAAATCTTCCAGACTTAAAAAGTTCAAGTCATATAATTTCTATAATATGACTAACATTCAGAGTAATTTTATATTAATTATATATGATATAAACCAGAATGTCCTTCAAGCATATACAGTGTGTGGTGCTTGAAGCCAGAGAGATTGTAAAATAAGAGAAGAAATTCAGTCACAGGGTTGACCCTTTGCTCCATCAAATATAAACCATAATTTCAGCAGTCTGATATTGGCATTCTTTTCTGGATGAGACTTTATGCCATTATCAATATAGAGTACATTGATAACAACTTAGTAGCACTCAAAGTAGATGAATATTTAAGTGGAAAAAATAAATAGTAAGTTGTATTAAAAATACCAGTTTGCTGGGTCCATTGGCTCATGCCTGTAATCCTAACACTTTGAGAACCGGAGGTGAGAGGATTGCTTGAGCACAGAAGTTTGAGAACAGCCTGGGCAACAGGAGGAGATACCGGCTCTACAAACAAAACAAAACAAACAAACAAAAAAGTAGCCAGGTGTGGTGATGCATGCTTGTGGTCCCAGCTCCTCAGGAAGCTGAGGTGGGAGGATAGCTTGAGCCCAGGAAGTCAAGGCTGCAGTGAACCATGATCACGCCATTGCATTCCAGCCTGAGCAACAGTGAGACCCTGTCTAAAATTAAAAAAAAAAAAAAAAAAAAAAAAGGCAAATTGATTGGAGGCCTATTATCTATCTAATTTTTAATTGATTATTATACCATTACACAATCCCAGCATAATTAGCAAAAGCAACTGAGAAAATATCCTATGAAAGAAAAAGAAGTTAATTCTCAATGTTTGAACCTAATAAATGATAGGATCAATTCATTAGAAAATACATGGAATAGAGCATCGATTTACTTATTTTTTGGTCAGCTTGCTCATTTAATGGCTTCTGTGGTGAAAGTTAAGCTTCTCAATAGCAAAGAGACTACAGACATAGATGTTAGGCACATACATTTGAGATTTGGGTTTAAAACCCAGCTTGTCTACTGACTAGTTGCGTAACCTTGGGCAAGATGACTTAACTCAACTTCTTTATTCTCAGTTTCTTTTTCTGTAAACTAGGGATAATATTAAATACCTCACACTGTTGGTATGAAGGTTAAATGAAAAAAATACATCAATCATTTTGAACAGTGCCTGGCGTATAATAAGTACTATATGTGCTTGCCAATATTACTATTATTAAATTATTTTATAGAAGAGAACACATTAGAAATTAATCTATTGTCATAGCTAAATAATATCTTTATATATTGCTTTTACTTTATCTGCTCACCACTAATTTAAAAATAGATACTGTTTTTATTTCTTCTGAGCTTTTTGTAGAATGGAGGCATCTGGGACATTTTCACCAAATCATTCATCAGAAGGTCCATTACCATTAGTTGAACTAATGGCTACTTGCACCATTAGCTTAAATCAACTAACAGGCAGCAGCAATTTCCTCAGTCTTTTTTTATGAGTGACTTTTTTTTTTTTCCTGCTTGGACACTTATTTGAGTTTAAATCTAAAAAGAGTCATTAAGGATTTTCTGTACTTATGTATTGTAAGAAATCTTGACAAATACTCATATTCTAGCTCATTTCCTGCTCCAAATTCATTTCCTGCTCCAAATTCAGTGCATATCTTTTAAAAGCTTTTACTTAAAGAACAGAGGGAGGAAAACTAAACTATTCGAGGTCAGGGCAGATGGAGAGTACATATGGACTGTTTTTCTGATTGTGGTGAAGTAATAGATTTAAAATTTTTTTTTAAATCTCTAAAAATTTCCACCCTGTTGCTGACTCATACTTCTATAAAATACAATAGAATTGAACTTATAACAAAGGTGATCATGTGAGTAGATGACACAGTAATGCCAAATTGCCATAAAAGTTTCTAAGCTTCTACTTTTAAATTCCGTATTTTGAAATGCACTGGTAACAAATACTTTATGTGCTGGTATCTTGGGGAGCACTCATATAGAGCACATTCAGATGGGCATATTGCCAAGGATGACTTTAGGACATGGGTTTCTTAGGTAAATGGTAACAAATTTCCACCATCCTCCACAGAAGTGGCTTTATATAATTACTTACTACTCATTCAGTATTTAAATTCTAATTTGAAAGTTAAGTATAGTAACAGAAAACAATTCAGGATTTGCCTGCGTACTAGGGTAAGAGGATATAGACTAGAAAGAGTAGTAAGGAACTTGCTGGGGTACTGAAAATGTTCCATATCTTTTTTGTGTTGGTGGATTCACTGATATATACATTTTTAAAACTTTTTGAATTCTATGCTTAAAATGAGTGCCCTTTATTGAATGTAAATTATATCTCACTAAAGTTGGTTTAACAATACAGGTTTTAGAAAGAATGTTGTTTATTTTGTGAGGAATGAAGAAATTAAGGAATAGACCTCGTTCTTTACTTACTTCCAAGATAAAGTATTGTGGACATACATCTTTTTCATTTTGCTTCTTACCATAACCCTGTTGTTACTCACCATGCATCAGGTGGCACTACCTGGTGACAAGAACCCCATGGGGCTGGAAACTTCTGCATGTGATAAAAGTGGCTGTTGTGCTCATTGTGTCATCTTTCTTGGCCTGAAGGAAGTTCCCTTTCCATTTTCACAGAAGCTATTTCTTTAAAATGAAAAGATCCTAAGTTTTTTCACAAGAAAATTTGAACTCCATTTAGAACATATTGTTGTTTGAAGGTGAAGTAAATTTGGGTTCTTCTCAAAGAGTAATTTTAAATTAAAATTTTAAAACACCCAAATAAAATGTTAACGAATTACACAAAATATAAACATTTTTTGGGAAGGAGTAACCGTGCATCAAAATATGGAAACTTGAGATTGATCTATTAAGAAAATCACAGAATAAATATACAAAGTTTTGCCACAGTTTTTATATCACAGACACATTCATGATTTTGTTACTGGCAAAAGGCTATTATATATCCAAGTTGACAATACTGATTGGTTACTCAGCATAGGCTAAGAATAAAGTTTTCTCTACCATAGTCACTAAGGATTTTAAGCAAGTTTCTTCTATCATAATAGTATATGATACTAAGCATTGAATAAGCAGTAAAAGTCTTTTAACAAACAAATATATCGTGGACTACCTAAAACCTCAGACTATATGGCGAAGCGATTCTTCTTCTAAATAGCATATGGGAGTACTCATTTTAAGTTGCCCAAATTTCCTATCTTTCTGTCTCTGTCTAACTATCTATACATTTATCTTTCTATCTTCCTGTCATCTATATAGGCATAGGAGAATTATTTTCTGTATTTAGGTGGGTTGTTACCCTAGTTTCAATAATTGAGTTTTATATTTAAAGTAATACTTGCTTTTTTCCTGTTTATTACATAGAAAAGTGTAAGAAAAATTGATATCGCTCTTAATCCATAATACAGAGATAACCAGTATTAACATTTTAGTATGTATCCTTTATTTATTTCCCCCACTGACCACATATACATATGTAAGTAGCAAATATGAGGTCTGGCTTTCTTTAGCTAGAAAACCAAATTTATTATTTGATAGGGCTTGGCTGCATTCTCACCCAAATTTCACCTTGAATTGTAATAATCCCCACATGTCAAGGGCAGGGCCAGGTGGAGATCATTGAATCGTGGGGGCTGTTTCCCCCATACTGTTCTCATGGTAGTGAATAAGTCTCACAAGATCTGATGGTTTTATAAATGGGAGTTCCCTTGCACAAGCCCTCTTGCCTGCCACCATGTAAGACGTCCCTTTTCTTCTCCTTTGCCTTCTGCCATGATTGTGAGGCCTCCCCAGCCATGTGGAACTGTGAGTCCATTAAACCTCTTTTCTTTATAAATTACCCAGTTTTGGGTATATCTTTTTTAGCAGTTGAGAACAGACTAATACATTATTATATATCAGGGGTTCAGATAATGGAGAAGCATTGAATAGAGGACAAGAACCCAGGGAGTTCTGGAGGACTAAACAACATGCTCTTCAGCCTTGTTCACATAGCAGATGTCAGCTTATGAATCAGATTCCCAATTGTTGCCTCCCTCTTCAGTCACTTTAATTGCAACCAAATGATAAAATTTTCTGTAACCCAGAGAGAGAGAGAGATGGAATCAGCAATTCTGGCTTCCACAATGGGAGGCTACTACTTCTTTCCCTGGACTCTCATGGTGGAGAATTCTCCAGAGGAGCTTGGGATGCTGGAAGAAGTGGGTGGTTGGGTGATAGATAGCTAGAAACTTACCAGTGACCACTATGGGCCTCACATTTGCCCATCCACCATCCACACACACTATCTTAATATATTCATACATTAAAACCTGTCTCCACCTAGCAGAGGGAGACATCTCTCACACAACTAACAGGAAATGATCCAAAGTTTAGTTGGTTCCTACAGGCAGATCTGAATAATCCCAGGATAATTATGTGCAAAATGGCAAACTTAACTACTCACAAGGTATGTATATTGAGAGACTGAAAAAAGAGGAGAGAAATGATTAATAACAATATAGCCAAGACATAAAAAGGAGGGAATGTAGGAGGAGGGTGTAGTCTCTGCTTCTACAATTTATCACAAAGCTTTTTCTGATAGCTTTTATGTCCTTTCTTTACTATTCATTCACTGTTCCTCTTGCCTTCAGTCTTCACCTCAGCTAGTCTGGGTTTTTCATAATGGAGTGACCCAAACATTCATTCTTGAGGTATCTGCACTCAAGAGGATTACACTCGTGTAGGACTGCCCATGCCTCCTACTCAATCATGTGTTTAAACCTGGCAGTACAATGAAGCATCCCAGGATTTCCCTGGTTTCTCTTCTCCCTGTGCTCAGTGTGCAATAATCACTGCATCTTTTCCCCCTTTATACTCAGAATTTTACTCAAGTCAATTGCTGACCCCTCCCATACTTGTTTTTTCAGTGGCATAAGAATCTTAACAATGGTCAAGTGTCAATAGCAGAGGTCTGCCTCCATTAGATATTTTGACAGAGTGGGTTTTCAAAAGCGGTCACATAAATATATCCCCTCTCCTATGCTCTTTTTGTTTTGTAACTTTGATAGTCCTCTATCAAGATGTGGGGGTCTATGTTCCCTTCCCTTGAATCCCAGTGGGCCATGGCTCCCAGGGAAGTAACGCTGCGTGACTTCTCGGACTTGGATATGAAAGGCAATAGAGATTCCATCTGGCTTTCTCCCTTTCTCAAGACATATGCTTGGAAGAGGCACATATCATGCTTGGCTTGATTAAAGAGGTCCAGCTATTCTGAAGCCACCATGCAGGAGTGATCTTGTAGAGAGACCACAGAGCTAGAAATGCTCAATGAGTTCCAGCTACTCCAGTCCTCACCTATTTGTGTCTTCCCAGTTGAGAGTTCAGACGCATGAGTGAGTGAGCCTGCAGATTTCAGCCCTTAGCCTTTGGGCCTCTTCAGCTGTTGCTTTTCCTAAGAAGCCCATTCTAAACAGCACATTCATGAGAAAAGTAAATGTTCTTGATTTGTAAAGCCAATATATACTGGAGAAGGATTTATATGGAGAAATAGATAACTCAAGTAGATATTATAATCTCTAAACCAGCAAAGCCCAGAGTTTCTGGGATGGAAGGCAAACATTTTGTGAAAGGGTGATTAGATGTAATTGTGAGTGGTGCAACCTCCACTTCCACCCCTTGGCACCTGAACCTGGATATTCTAGATATGGGAGAAAGCATTATATTACCATATTATGTTCACTGGTTCAGATAATTTTCTGTATCCTGTGAGAGAGAACCAAACATTTAAAATTAGAGCTAGCATTGCGACTGATAACTTGATAGATCATTACAGGGTTGTACAAAGCCAGCTACTTCTGGAGAATGAAGGTGCATATGAATTCCATGTGTGTTAGTTCATGCTGTACTTCTATCATTGTAAAGTGAAGTTCATAGAAGCAATGCTGTGGCCAGTACTGTACTTCTGTATCAGGTACTTGTTATTCTGCAGATGGTGGTGTTGGCTCTGTTGTGAGAGGTGTGGAGAACAAATCTAAACCCAGAATAAGTGTTTATTCCATTTAATGTCAGTGACTGCCTGTTTCATGGTGGAAAGAGTCCAATGTAAACAATTGGCAAGCAGCTGCTTAGTTACCTTGAAGCACAAGATCTTATCAAGCATTCAAAGTTAGTCACTACTTCTGGAAAGCTGTATATTTGGCAGAAGCTCTGGTCAGGTAAGCAAGTTATGAATCTATTTATATCCTGTGTTCCTCTGCCCATGGCCACTGCTTTCATGAGTCTGTTGAATAAACAGGTGGGGTAAGGGGGGGAATACTGAAGAAGAAATTAACAGAAATAATAGTTTTGTCCACTCGATTCATGGAAGACTTCTCTATAGTAGTGGTCTTTTGGCAGACATTCATATGAGACACAAATATTCTCACACTCTCACACCTTGAGCCCATTCTGAGAGGTCCAATTGCATGCTCCTTCCCCAAATCACTTTGTCATCAATCCTCTCTTCTTGCTTTTTCCAAGCCCCTGACCCTCTGGTCAAATGTTTTCCATTGCTCATAATTTAATGTGAATATTAACAATTCACCTCTTCTAGAAAAAGTGGACACTGAAGTGTGCTGTTCAAAGTTCTGCTCAGTAGAAAATGTTTCACTTCACCATTGTCCTCTAAGCTCACCCTGAGTGGCACGTACCACTGCACAGGTCTCCTCTGGCCTGTATCAGTATTGGAGGCAGACCTATCTGTAAATTAAATTCACGTTTCTTCAGGTGAAAGCAAAATGTTTAAAAATGTTTATATTTAGTGCAAAAGAGAAGCTACTATTTTCAGGATAAACAGCTATATACCAAGTACTAGAGTCTGTGTAGATTTACTTCAATGAGATAAAATCTGAAATAGCAGCTTTCATTTGTGTCATCACCTGATTAAGTTTAGGACAATTCACTGTCGTTCTCAAAAACTCATTTATCTTTGGTGTACTGCACTGGAAAATTAAATGGAAATGAGATAAATTACCACCCTGGTATTATTGAAGTTTTAATGATGTCCCTATCCCTGTGATTTTTCTGGGAATGTGAGAGTTTTTGTTGTACTTTTAGTGGGAACGAGAATTCCAAGGGCTTCCACTTGACCTTTTCTACCACAATACCTATTGATGAAGGAGTCAATGCAGGAATTCTGACACTTTTTACAGATACCCTTTCAAAATATATGACACAATGGGGTTTAACTGCAGAGTTCGTTCCAAAGAGTACCCAGTCTCCCGCTTATTCAAGGGCCTCTTTGTTTATGAATTAATTAAAGCCTAAGGATTGAATGAGGACTACAATTCTCTATCGTGGTTGCTGTAGACTGAATTCTGCTCCTCAGATCGGATTTTTTTTTTTTATACAAATAAAGCAGGACCTTATTGGGCTGCTTGTCTCTGTTGGCTCCAGAAAATCCCTGTTCAATCAACTGTGATGGATATTACTGTGCTCAGACCGTGTGATTACCATGTGGCCAGCTGGTTCTTATTAGCATTACGATGTCCACTTTGCTTTTACTTAAATGCTGCTACTTGACTTTTGATAGCCTGAAGTTCTTGAGTTTATTTATTTATTTATTTATTTATTTATTTATTTATTTTTGAGACAGGGTTTCACTTTGTTGCCTAGGCTGGAATGCAGTGGCATGATCATGGCTCACTGTAGCCTCGACCTTCCGGGCTCAAGCAGCCTTCCCTGCTCAGCTTCCCGAGTGGCTGGGACTACAGATGTGCACCACCATGCCTGGCTATTTAATTTATGTATTTATTAGAGATGCGGTTGCGCTATGTTGCCCAGCTGGTCTCAAACTCTTGGACTCAAGCGATCCTCTCATCTCAGTCTCCGAAAGTGCTAGGATTACAGATGTGAACCACTTCACCCGGCTTTCTATACTCTTCATGTCAGCAGGAATGCAGACACCCAAAGCCTTACCCTAAAAAGAACTTGATTTGGGGGGGCCATGGGTGATAATTTAATTAGTTTTATAGCTACTTTGTAAAGTCCTGCATTCCCACCTGCGGTTATTATTGAGAATTTCATTGCCTCTGCTTTACCTTAGACAGGTGACAAGATTCAAATTCTCCCTATTCCCTTTGGAGCCTGTTACCTACCCTTCACTTTTCGGAAATAATTTCTGTATCAGGTAGGGTTTTTGGATGCAATTAGCAAAAATAATCTCTTAGCAAAAAGAGGGATATATCAGAATGTTATTGGAGCTTGCAAAATTGATGGGGGCTAGACCATGGGCTTAACGGGCATGCTGGGATCAGGAAGTTCAGAGGACCAGGCAGGAGAGGTGACAGTGTTTTAAGACAGGGGTAGGGCGGCCAGAGTCCACTGTGGTTCACAGTGTGAGAAGTAGGTCTACTCTTAGAAGTGATTATTCTTAGTATGTATTTACTTCTTTTGATCCTGTCAGACTTCCAAACACAAACAGACTTCTCAGCAAACAAACTTAAATGTACATATATCTTTCAAAATATTTGAAGAGTTTAATTAAAAGTCATTTTCACTACCTCTAAAAAGAGTTTTTATATTCAAAATATCCATCCTAATAGACAAACGTACAAGAGAGGAAAGATGTTAAAAATTTTCGCATTTCCAAGCATGAATGTCTTTGGATCATTTATCAAAGTTCTCAAAGAAAGAATTGCATGTAATTGAGATAATAGATACATAGACATATGATAAACAATCAACCTGAACATTCATGGTTCAACATATCCTAGAATACCCGAGAGACAACATCTTGGTTCAGAATTAGATAAATTAATTAGGACAAATGTTCTTATTAATTCAGAAACAAAATGGGTTATTTGAAGATTTAAAATCAGACAAACACTTTTGGAAAAACATCTATGAGCTGACTGAACTTGGCATCCAATGAAGAGGATAAATATTTGAATTAAGAGTGTTTTCAGAATTCAGATTGTGATGGCCCAGTGTGGTGGCTTATGCCTATAATTGCAGCACTTTGGGAGGCTGAGGCAGGTGGATCACCTGAGGTCAGGAATTCAAAACCAGCCTGGCCAACATGGTGAAACCCCATCTCTACTAAAAATACAAAAAATTAGCTGAGCATGGTGGCACATGCCTGTAATCCCAGCTACTCAGGAGACTGAGGCAGGAGAATTGCTTGAACCTGGAAGGCAGAGGTTGCAGTGAGCAGAGATAGCGCCATTGCACTCCAGCCTGGGCAACAAGAGCAAAACTCCATCTTAAAAATAAATAAATAAATAAATAAAATAGGAATTCAGATTGTGGCAATTAAATGGAGAATTAAATGGAGGATGGTATGAAGTACAAAAAGGCAAAGAGACTGAAAGTCATAGATGCTACTTATCTTATGGGAAAAAAATAAACAAAACCCCTAAACAAACAAACATTCAAGAACAATAGGCTTCATTTTCTTTTTCTATTTTTGGAACCATGGAAAAAATAGAGCCTAGTGGTTGATAACTTCACGTGGTGTGATGGTCCATGTAAACCCTCAGAGGGCTTCCAATTGCAAAAAGAGATTATCCACAAGCAGAGAAAATGGTGAAGAAAACTTAATTGGCTGAATTGTAAAGATCCCTCTCTCTAAAAGGAAAGACTTAGGTCAGGTGCAGTGGCTTGCATCTGTAATCCTAGCACTTGGGAGGCAGAGGGAGGAGGATAGCTTGAAGCTAAGAGTTTGAGATCAGCCTGGGCAACATAGAGAGACCGTGTCTTTACAAAATAATAATAATAATCTGGATGTGGTGACAGGTGCATGTAGTCCCAGCTACACGGAAGGCTGAGGAAGGGGGATAGCTGAAGCTCAGGAATTCAAAGCTGCAGTGAGTTATGTTAACACCACCGTGATCATAGCTGTTGCCCAGGTAGACGTTTAAGCTGTCTTAAACCTCAGCTTCCTCTAACCTGGGCTACAGAAGGAGACACTGTCTTAAAAAAAAAAAAGGACAAAAAAAGGACAGCCTTGTAAACTGTAGTTGGGGCAGACAATTACTGAGTGATTGATTGCTTCAGTCATCATAAGGGAAGCAAAAATGTTTGATTTGGATTGGGCTAAGAAAGAAAGAATTCTGTGCCTGTCTCTGTCTCTTTCACTTTGCTTAGGTAGCGTCTATTTGTCCTCAAAGCCTCAGGAAGGGGAGACCACCTGTTTCTTGCTCCCAGCGGATGGTCATGGTCGACAAGGCTGTTGATCCTGGTGACGGCGGTGATGCTGCCCAGAGTGGTAGTTGGGTAGTGCTGGAAGGATTTTAAAACCCAAAGATTACTTTCACATACTTGTAGAACAGATTTGAGGCCAGTGTAGCCAGAGAGAAAGAAGTGGTTCCCACAAAACAATTCAGATGGTGTTCCATAGCCCTGAAAAGTCTTCCTCAGATTTACCCTCTATCAAAAGCAGAAGCTGAATTTGAAAATATCTGTTTCATTCTCTATGTATGTTTCTGTGCTAACTATATAATTTACTGGAGGTGAATTATTTTATTTTGGAACACATTTTTTCTTTCTTTCTTGTTTGGAATGAAACAAAATGTCATTTCTCAAACTGCCATGTTTTTCCTTTGGGATTTTTAGATTCCACACTTACTTGCTGTGGACACTAGGGGTCAGCAAAGAATAGATGTATTTTCCAAAAGCGCTCAAACTTAAGCTGCTGCTGTCTTAGCCTGTGTAAAGATTCAAAAAAGGCCGGCGCGGTGGCTCACGCCTGTAATCCCAGCACTTTGGGAGGCCGAGGCGGGCGTGATCGCCTGAGGTCAGGAGTTCGAGACAAATCTGGTCAACATGGTGAAACCCCATCTCTACATACAAAAATTAGCTGGGCGTGTTGGCGTGTGCCTGTAATCTCAGCTACTCGGGAGGCTGAGGCAGGAGAATAGCTAGAACCTGGGAGGTGGAGGGTGCAGTAAGCCGAGGTTGCATCATTGCTCTCCAGCCCTGGGAGACAAGAGCGAAATTCCATCTCAAAAAAAAAAAAAAAAAAAAAAAAAAATTCAAAAGACAAGCCATGGTATCATGCACTATGGATATTTAGGTATCTGTTTTCGATGGAGTCTTTTGAATGATCATTTTTATTGCTTTAACCTACATTCACTATTTGTTCACAATGAAACATCTTTCCTAAAAGCTTAAAAATTAAAGTTTTGAATAACATACTTTTAATACTTATTCCAAACCTTTTCCTGATGATATCACACAATACAAATAATCTTTTGAGGAAAGTTTAAATATAAAATTCACAATCAAATGAATGATAATTAGTAATCTGTATTCTTTTAGCCTAAATAGGCAATGCACCTTTTCTTATGCTTACTGTCCCAGTTCCTTTCTCATCCCTTCTTCTCTTTTCATATTACTTAATAATAAAAATTGTAAGTACAAGAATAGCAATGATGACTTCCTACAGTCTCAGAAAACCCTTGAAAATCAAATAAAAATAAATTATAACACGGTAGAATTAACAAACTTCTTGCTGGATTTTAGTATCCAGGTTGTGGCACACTTATCAGGATGTATTTTATGAATTGCACATTGTTAATAAGTTCGGCTTCCTTACTTATTCCAGTGTGCCATATGCATACACACACACAGGAATAAACAAACACTGTGTTAAATTCCTCATTGTTCCATTGCTAGCCAAGGTGAGTTAATCCATTGCCAGTTAAATTAACTACTTGGAAATAGCAGCAGGAAAAATATTCAAAATAAGTAAAAGTACAAAGAAGAACAACTTTTAAAAAATGAAACTAAAGTTGAAACTATTCCAAAGAACAAATGGGGAGGTTTCATATTCCTGTGACCCCCTGTAACCAATGAGGTTAACATGGGTCAAGTTCACATGAAAAGAATTTCTCTGCAGATAAAATGTACTTCTTACCTTATAAGAAAATAACTTCAAGACTGAATAAAAAAATTAAAAGCATCTTTTTCCCTTTAAAAAGTATGTATATTTTTTCTTCATTCAATTTTATTAGTTTATACGTTTCTAGAGAGCAGTCACTAAATTGTTTTATGTTTTGCTTAACATGACACTCCACACATATAGATCCTTAAGAAGACTGCACTCCTCTAAAAGAGAGGATTAATAAAGGAAATATTCTTGAATTTCCAATTACATCTATTGCCCAGTGTAGTCAATCATTTTCAAATTACAGGGTCTTTGCTTGCGGAATCATTTGATAAAGAAGTGTCAAGTCACAGTGCAGAGGGAAGATGTCCTAATGAGGTTCCTGGCGTTGAGATAGTCTGAGCCCAGCGAGTTCTCCCTGTCAGTCATCTCCAGCTTGCTCTGACCAGGCACTTTGTGGACTGCAGCCCAGCTCACCCATTGCGGAGAGGCCATATGCTCTCACCGCCAGACAGTTCGGATCAATTGACCTTTAATGGTTTTTATTGTTTATGCTGCCCTTTAAAGTAGCCATCATCTTTTTTTAAACCTCTAGTTCTGAGGATTTTTCCAGACCTAGGCAGATAGAATGCTTCTTTGTCTAGGAAAGAAAGTGAAGACTCCTCTCAGGGTTTAAGAGGTGCGGATAAAAGTCCTGGGGTGGAGAAAATCTTGGGGCTAAGAACAGGGCACACATGTCTTCCTCTTTCTTTTACTTTTTTCTTTCTTTCTTTCCTTTTTTTTTTTTTTTTTTTTTTTTTGGAGACAGGGTTTCACTTTGTTGCCCAGGCTGGAGTGCAGTGGTGGTGTGATTTTGGCTCACTCCAACCTCTACCTCCTTAGCCCAAGCAATCCTCCCACTTCAGCCTCCCGAATTAGCAGGCCACCATGCCTGGCTAATTTTATTTTGTTGTAGAGATAAGGTCTCACTATATTGCCCAGGCTGGTTTTGAACTCCTGGGCTCAAGCAATCCTCCCAACCTCAGCCTCCCAAGTTTTGGAATTATAGG
Organism: Macaca thibetana thibetana; assembly: GCF_024542745.1. NCBI lineage: Eukaryota > Metazoa > Chordata > Mammalia > Primates > Cercopithecidae > Macaca > Macaca thibetana. Next base: position 82,924,466 of record NC_065585.1, on the reverse strand, counting down.
CGTGAGCCACTACACCCAGCCTTCAACCCTCTTTCTGATGCTGCTGATAGGGAAGAAAAAAACTCTCCATAATTTTGCTTTTGGACAGACCTGTCTTTTTTTTTATCCTAATGGCAAGGTCATAATTCTAAAGTAAAAGAAAAAAAAGTACGTGTGTATATGTGTGTATGTGTATATGCCAGCCAGGAACATGTTTTTTAGCACATTCTCCATCCATACTTGTTATCCTCAACTCCTCAATATGATAACAAGTGAGGAGCTTTTATTTTACTCTTGTCCCTCAGCAGTCCCTTTACCATGACCTCTGAGTCTTGTGGGCCATGCTCTTCTCCTTAAATCTATGGGGGCCTATGGCCACTAAGCTGCAGTAAAGAAGAACTCCAGCTTGCAGGGAGGCAGAAATCAGAACAAAGTGCTTCTTAGAATTGTTCTTCTTTGCACCTTCCATAGTTAATCTTTAGCAACCTAAAATGCATCAAGTGGGAATGTTCACCTCAGTGCTTTCTTTATTTTATTAAATTTTTGAGACAGAGTCTCACTCTGTTGCCCAGGCTGGAGTGCAGTGGCACGATCTCGGCTCACTGCAGTCTCAAAGTGCTGGGATTACAGGCATGAGCCACTATGCCCTGCCAGTGCTGTCTTTAATATAAGTAAGTATATGACAAGGGGGAACAGCAAGTGTCATAAATTCTGATCTCATTTCTGGTCTTAAACCTCAGCTTCCCTCAGAGAAAAATGAACTGGCCGGGCGCAGTGGCTCAAGTCTGTAATTCCAGCACTTTGGGAGGCCGAGGCAGGTGGATCACCTGAGGTCAGGAGTTCAAGACCAGCCTGCCCAACATGGCAAAAGCCCGTCTCTACTAAACATACAAAAAATTAGCTGGGTGTGGCAGTGGGCGTCTGTAATCCCAGCTACTACGGAGGCTGAGGCAGGATAATTGCTGGAACCTGGGAGGGGGAGGTTGCAGTGAGTCGAGATGTGCCACTGCACTCCAGCCTGGGCGACAAGAGTGAAACTACATCTAAAAAAACAAAACAAAAAAAAAACAAAAAAAAAAAGGAAAAAGAAGAATGAACTAACTTTTCCTTCCTTCCTTCCCTCCCTCCTTCCCTCCATCTCTCTCTTTCTCTTCTTTCCCTTTCTCTTTCTTTCTTTCTTTCTTTCTTTCTTTCTTTCTTTCTTTCTTTCTTTCTTTCTTTCTTTCTTTCTTTCTTTCTTTCTTTCTTTCTTTCTTTCTTTCTTTTTTCTTTTCTTTCTTTTCTTTCTTTCTTTCTTTCTTTCTTTCTTTCTTTCTTTCTTTCTTTCTTTCTCTTTCTTTCTCTTTCTCTCTTTCTCTTTCTCTCTTTCTCTTTCTTTCCTTCTTTCTCTTTCTTTCTTTCTTTTCTTTCTTTTTCTTTCTTTCTTTCTTTCTTTCTTTCTTTCTTTCTTTCTTTCTCTTTCTTTCTTTCTCTTTCTTTCTTTGTTATCTTTCCTTCCCTCCCTCCTTCCCTCCCTCCCTCCCTCCCTCCCTCCTTTCCTTCCTTCCTTCCTTCCTTCCTTCCTTCCTTCCTTCCTTCCTTCCTTCCTTCCTTCCTTCCTTCCTTCCTTCCTTCCTTCCTTCCTCTTTCTTCTTGATGTCTTTGCAAAGTAAAGCTAATAGCACTCAGTGTATAGGTCTGAGTGTCCCAGTGTATGAATGTCTAACATATAATATCTTCTACTCATTTCATTCTGAGGGCATCCTTCATTGAAAATCTCTTTCCTTCTGTCCACTCTCCCAAATTCCCTTTTCTATGGAGCACATTTTTCATTCTGCCCCTTAGCTTAATCCTCCCTCCCCCAATTACTCCCTTTGTAAGTTCTTAGAGACCCCGAAGTTATCGTTGATGCTTATTTCACTGGCCTGTCAAGTGTGGAGACTGCACATAATAAACACACCCCAGTCAGGTAGGCACCTTCAATTAAAACTTCATCTTTCGTGCTAGCCAGTCCCACTTCAATAGCATCTCTTAAACAACAATCACATATCACACCTTCCAGGGCTTTCTAAAACAGGTAACAAATGCTGCTAAGACCTGGCAGGCTCCCAGAGTGTAGCTGTCAGTGGCCAAAATTTAGTTGCAAAGGTCCCAATATTCTTGGGTTCAACAAAAATGTCCCTCCAGATGCTTAGATTTTAGAAAATAAATCCCCTCTGTTCTAAAGCTTTAGGTTTCTTTGCTCTCTACTATGAGGTAAAAATATGGTGGAGGTAAGCAGGCTTGGCTATTGTAGTGGGTTGAGTAGTGGTCCCCAGAAAGATAAATCTAAGCCCTAACCTGCCGTCTCTATGAATGTTATCTTATTTGGAAATAGGATCTTTGAAGACGTAATTAGGTTAAGAATCTCAAGATGAGATTATCTTGGATTCAAGGTGGACCCTAAATCCAATGGCATGTATTATTATAAGAAGAGGAGCAGAAAGAAGGACACACAGGAGAGACCATGTGAAGTCAGTGGCAGAGATTGGAGTGAGGAGTCTGTAAGTCACGCTACTCAAAGGCTCACCAGAAGAACCCAGGAGAGTATGGAGGAGATCCTCCCTTAGAGCTTCCAGAAGGAACCAAACCTGCTAACATCCGATTTTTGAGTTTTGGCCTGCAGAACTATGAGATAATAAATTTTTGTCATTTTAAACCACTTAGTTTGTGATAATGTGTTGTGGCAGCCCTAGAAAAGTAATAAAGCTATCGTAATTTCAATTAATGAGGAGATTTTCCTTCTTTTGTACCAGCTACGACCCTGACAATGGGTATAGTTGTTTCTGTAGCCCAGAGTACTAAGATTGTTATTACTAAGATTGTTATTATTAAGATTGTTATGCATTACCAATGTCCTTTCCATGCCCAGTCTGGATAGGAAGGATTGCTTTTCTCTGGGACCACTCTTCTTGAGATAGTGGTGTGACTCTTAGTGGCACATGTGTAACCAAATTCATCAGTTAAATTTGGACATGGCAAATTTTACAAACTGATCCGTACTGTTATTTGTGTGCACATTTTATTGGTGTAAATTGATTTTAGCTCTTTGAACAACAATATTACATATTTTGTCCTCCCCTGCCCTGCTTATAGGCCCTGATGTGGTGTCTTTCAGAGAGCCAGGGCTCAGTGGGGTGTGAGATGCCAAATGACCAAACTCTCCAGGGTTCAGCAGCATGATTATAAAGAGAAGAATGCTTTCAAAGAATTCAAAAAGGCAGGGATAGAAAAGTAAGCAAGGAGGTTAAATTTACGTCCCATGTTAAATCCCCTAGTGATCCCTTTAGGAAGGTGGAATCGAAGATGAAAGTGAGATGTAAAGATGAGCATTGTCACTTCTGCTTTGCTGCTCCTCCCTCTGCTTCCTCAGTTTCTCTGACTTGTCTTCAGCTATCATCTCAGGCCTGGCTCTATTTCTTAGCTAATCCTGAGACCCATCTCTTTTATCCCACTTTCCTGTCCTTATACCTCTCTGCTTCCTCCTTCAAAATCCTTGCCTCCAAATTAAGTTGAGATCTAAAGCCTGATCAAGGAGTAGTCTTTTCCAGAACATAGACTTGTTCTCTCTCTGCAACAGTCACATAAGTGGGTGCACCAGCATTGACTTATGTAGGCCCAGTCTCAGCCCCCACCCCATCCTTCCAATGGTCTTCATTTAGAGAAGTGGCATCTGCACAGGCCTCTGACTGGTCTCGTTTAGAGGCTCATCTTGAGTTCTTATGCACTCACTTACTGCCTTAGTTCCTTGTTCAACCCTTCAGCAGTCCTCACTTCATCCTGTTCCTACGCTCCAACCAGACTTGGATACCTAGAACCTTAGGGCAATAACACCTGTTCACCTGGGTCCCTGTCTACTGGTAGCTACTTGGTTGGAAGTCCTAAAGCTGACAAACTCTAGAAATGGAACTGGGAATCTTGGGGCCCTTTGGACACCTAGAGACTTGATCTTGCCTGCACCAGGGCCAGCCTTTAAGGCCAAGTTAGCTCTCTTTAGACTATCTCCAACTCCAAAAATGGAAGATCTGTGGAGGCCTGGGTTCCTCTTCTCTATGATAGCACTGTGTGTTTGGGCACCCTTCTTATATGTTATCAAAGCATCCCCAAGTTATAATAAGCATTTAAATATTGAAAAGGGTAAAACAGAATGATAAGACAAAGATAAAAAGTGGTTCAGGTACTGACTTATTGGGCTGTGGAACTAAGCAGGTGGTGCTTACTGTGAACATTTTGAATAATAAATAGGAAAGGTTAATCGTTAGTTAATACCCCACTGAAAATAAAAAGAAGTAAGGCTTAATAGCTGTGGTCAAATACCACTATTCAATAAGAAATGCTAAAGACAATATGGAAGTGTGGTTTTAGGACATAAAAGGGGGGTGTACATTATTCTTGGCTCACTCACCCTTTGTGTGGGTGGTGTTAAAAGAAAACAATGCCAAATGAAATCTAAAGGGAATTGGCGTTATAAAGCATCACCAGGTGCACTCTACTTATCCTCACAGAAACTCTAACCAACAAGTGTATGAGGAAAGCAAGTTTGCAATGGCCTTGCAAAATAAGAACTCAGTATTAAAGTCTTCAGAGAAAGGATGCTATGAAAAGATTTATATTAATAAATCCAAGAAGATCAGTAAAAAAGTGTAGAGAAGGAAAAGCCTTCTTCAGCTCCACTATTCTAAGTTTAGGAACCAAACACAGCTGTTTGAGAGGGTCTTTGGGCTAAGGTAGGGAATAATTTTGTTGGGAAGTGAGAAGCCTTTATAATGGGAATGTCTTAACAGGGCTTAGTACTGCTTAGCATATTTACAAGACTCAAAATTGTCTGGTTTACCTTTACCAACACTATCTTCAGATATTTATGAACCTCTTGTTAAAATCATGGTTCAGTAATGGGAATTGCTTGAGGGACTAAATCCCAATGGAAGGCTGTCATACTTAAGATGGAAAATTAGCATGGAAGGTATAGTCTTGGAGATCAAGAAGTTAAAGAGATGTGAGAGAAATTACTCTGAAGAAAATAAATAGAAAACAGAATGAGACAGATTGTCTTGCAAAATACTGGAGGGAAGGGAAATTGGTAGAAAATTTTCTAGTCAGTTATTTTGTAAAATACATAGAATCTTAAAAAAAAAAACCCATTTCACCTAGTAATTCTATTTTTCCCAATTCCATTTTCCCTACATATCTATTTTTCTTAATATAATATAATTCGAACCATTATTTAACTAAAAACAATACAGCTAAATATCATCTTTCACTGTACTGTTTTAATAAAAATCACCAAAAATAAGAGGTACTAGAGGGCATAATGCTTGCACAAATAAACATTCATGGTGTTACAATAATTATGTAGGAAACAAAACTTTGGAAATGTTTAGATATTGGTTGTTGTCCCTAAGTGGTGTGTCCTTAAGTGGAGATTTGAAACATTTAGATTTGGTTTATTTTAATACTGAACAAAATTAAATCAACCAGCTAGTAAAGGATGGCCAGGTCTTGTACATTTCCTAGCTCGCAGTATTTCCATTCACAATGTGAATGGTGCCTATATCAATTAGGGTTCAACCAGAGAAATAGAACCAGTGGGAGATATATATTAACAGATTTATTGCAAACGACTGGTTTACACAATTGTGGGGTTGGATGGACAAGTCTGAAGTCTGTAGGGTAAGCCCTCAGGAAGGGCAGGCTGGACCTCTTGGGCATGAATTGAATGGCTGTCCACTGGCAGAATTTCTTCTCCTTCTGGAAAGCCTCAACTCTGCCCTGAAGGCCTTTCAAACACATTTAGTCAGCCCAACCCAAGTTTTCTATACTTGATCTTAGCTAAAAGGCTGAGAAGCAATCTACCCTGGTTTTCTAAGTCAAGTTTGCTTGCGTAAAGTCAACTAACTATGGACTTTTATCACATCTACAAAATTCTTCAGTGACAGAAACACTCTAGATTAAGTTTGATTGAATAACTAGTGATTAACACAAAAACTGTCCATCACAGTTCACTATGGGTCAATTTGGCATTTAAACACATGTCCTTAGTTTATACATAATCTCCAAATACAGACAATAACACGAACATACTTCTGCCGTCTATGGCAAAACTATCCCATATACAACCAAAAACATGCTAACCCTTTCCCCAGAAAAGGATGCAAAGTCCTCGGGTGATGTTCACTCTTCTGTAATATAAAGTTAGTTATCATTCGTACGTCTTACGTTAGATAACAAGTGAATAAAAGGAAAGAAAGCAAATATAATTTAGTTCACAACAACTAAACACATATTTAATTCAAAACAAACATCCACAAAAAATAAGGAAAATACTCATAACTATTATAGTCTTCATTTATACAGCTGATTATATGGTCCTAGCTGGTGTTGATAACTATGCTATATTTTCCCACACCCATTCAATACTCCCTTTGCCCTCAACAAGCATCTTAGCTGGTCATGGTTTTGTGCCAGAGGGGGTGACTCTACCTTCATTCCTAAAGGGTTTGGGAGATTAGAAATCTTACCTAAATTGACTTTTGTACTTTTCCGTGGACATTAACTACAAGACATTCTAGTACTATGAGATTCCCTAAGGAATCTCTTGTGTTCTATAGATATTCTTCATTACCCCCATTGTGTACTAGAAGCCTATTTTTTCCTTGGTTATCATGGCCAAACTGTGATAAATATAGTAACCTCATTCTTTTACTGTTCTTTCAGAGGCATGAAGAATCCAAACTGTTTGTGTGGCAGTCTCAACTTGTAGTTCAGTGGGATCATGTTTTGTCTCCTGGTAGAACCATTTATTCCTTAAAAACTGGAATCTCTAGACCAGCAAAACTGAAGGTCTTAGAGATGTTTTAGAAAATTGCTGGTAGTAAGTGGAACCACTCCCATTTCCCTGCCTTGAATTTTGGTTATTTGAATTATGACTACGGTATTAATAGCACTATATATTGAACACTAATTTAGAGTACATACAGCATCCTGGAGGATGCCCCAGTCCTTGCCCTAGTTTTTCAATTTATTTCCACCCAACTATTACTGTAACTAAGTCTTCACCATGTTATTTCATCATTCTATCAAGCTAGCTGCTTCAGAATGGCAGGGAATATGATGGTGGACAAGTCATTCTGTAAGCTCATAGTTTTGGTAGAACCATTGCATTCAGGAAAGGCAAATCCATATCCAGACTAATTGCCTATTTCTTTAAAAAAAAACCACCACCTATATCATGGTGGAAGTGGTCCAATGTAATTAAGTTGCTACTAGGTTACATGGATGATTACCTTAACAAATGGGTCCATATAAAGCACTCAAGATTGGTCTCTCCTGCTGGTAGACTGGGCACTGCAAAGTGGCCATAGCAAGGTTGGCCTTAGTGAGCAGACATATTGCTGAGCCCATGCATAGGTAAGCCCATGTATAACTGTCACCAATGGGTAATGAAAAGAATGGCTGGGAAATGAAGCTGACTGGTATTGACGAGATGGATCATTCTATTCACTTGATTAATAAAACCCTCCTGTAGTGAAGCAACCCGTGATGAGTCTTCACATAAGACATAGATATCTTCAGATTTGGTGCCCACTAGAGGGTCTCCATCCACATACCTCAGCAATTTCCCAACCATGTTTTTTCCAAGCCCCTGATATTTCAGCCAACCCCTTGGCTATTGCCTATGAATTAATGTAGTCTTAAACTTCTGGCTATTTCTCCTTCTAAGTAAATAAACAACTGGGTACACTGCTCAAATTTCTGCCCACTGGGATGGTTTTCCTTTTCCATTGTCCTTCAGGAATGTCCCAGAATGGGCTATAGTGCTTCAGCCATCCACTTTTGGGTAGTGTCTGCATATTGTGCAGAACCACCTCTAAACCAAGCTCAAGTTTTGTCTTCCTCAGTCAACTAGTTGTAGGGAACTTGTTATGAGGCCATATGTGCAGACTGGGAGACAGAGTAAGTAATGCAGCAAGAATTGGGGTCATGAACATTTGGCTCACTTCCTGATGAAACTTACTTGTGCCTCCAGGGCCTGCTGAAGCCCACTTTTATATATAGGACTTCCACATACGATAATGGAATATTTTTGTGCATGCCCAACTTTATGGCTTGTAGAACAGACAACATCCAATATGTGATAGAAAGCTCTGGTCATATGGTTACTTGGTTGGACATAGCTAAGTGTTCAGATTTTATTTAGGCTTAGGAGCAAGCCAAAAACTATTTCTCAAAAGGAGAGCAGTAATACACAGAGGATTTCAGGGCTTTGTTCCAAAATATGAGGCATCCACTGTATTTCACCCATAAGTGTGTGCAAAAGTCTTCAAATAGCATCTCTTTCTGCTGCTGACATATCAAACACCATTGCATCTACTGAATCATATGATCCAAGTGGCAGAGCAGTTTGCACAGCTAACTGGACCTGTTTCAGAGCCTTTTCTTTTTCTACACCTCAGTTAAAACTAGCAGTTTTTCAAGTCACTCAGTAAATGCTGGAGTACCATACCCAAATAAAGAATATGTTGTCTCCAAAATTTAAAGAGGCCTTATAAGCACTGTGCTTCTTTGTAGCTTGTAGACTTGTGCTCATGCAGACTTGTAGGAGAAACCAGATGAAACAACTTATCCTTCACCTTAGAAGGGATATCCTGACATGCTCTACACCACTGGACCCCTAGAAATTTCACTGAGGTAGAAGGCTGTGGCATTTTTCTAGATTTACTTTTCATTCTTGGACATGCAATTGTCTTACAAATATGCCTAGAGTAGTTGCTATTTCCTGCTTCGCAGGTCCAATCACCATAATTACTTGTCTGTAATAGGCCAATGTGATATCTTGTAGAAGGGAAAGGGAATCAAAGTCCCTGTGGACTACATTTTAGCTGAATTAATTTATATGGATGAAATATAAGTCTGGAGGGTTAATATACCCTAGAGGCAGAATAGTGCAGGTTTATTGGTGGACTTTCCAGCTAAACAAACTGCTTCTTCTTGTCTATATTATCAGATATCAAGAGAAAACCATTTGACAGATCGATGACTGCACACCAGGTACCAAGGGATGTGTTAATTTGCTCAAGCAATTAAATCACATCTGAAACAGCAACTGCAATTTAAGTCTACTTGATTCTGTTTCTGGATAATCTACTGTTATTCTCCAAGATCCATCTGTTTTCCACATAGGCAAATAGCCAGGTTGAGTGAGGGTGCGGTGGGAATTGTTACCTCTGCATCTTGATGATGGCATTAATGTTTGCAGTCCATCCAGAAATATGGTATTGGTTTTAATTTGCTATTTTTCAAAGTAGAGGCAGTTCTATTGGCTTCCTCTTGGTATTTTCTTACTATAATAGCTATCACTTTAGAGGTCAGTAAACCAATGTGGGAATTCTGCCAGTTGCTGACTATTTCTATTCAGTTATTTGAGAAGTAACTGCAGGATGAGTTTGCCGACCCACTGGGTCACTATAAGATGGATCTAAGCTAAAACTCCATTGATCACCTGACCTCCATAAGTTCTTACACTGACTGGTGGACAAACCCATGTTTTGTTTCCAGAAATTAGTATTAATTCACAGCTGGTGTTCAGTAACCCTCCAAAAGTTTCATCATTTCCTTTTCCTCATTGCACAGTCATCTTGATAACAGGTCATGAGTTCCTTTGTGGAAGACTGAGAGAGAAAGATTAACAATAGAAAGTTTTGACTGTGTAGCGGGCGTTCTTCTCAAAAGGACCCAGCCTCCCTTTCATTCAAGGAGTTCTGGGTCTATAAACTGGCTCAAGTTGGGAAACTTGTTGAGGAACTTAGTCTGTCTGTTTTGGTGATTCATGCTAGACTTCTGTTCACTAGATACAGATCTCTTCTGCTAATATAGATCAAGTACTAATTTATAGAGTGCCCATGTATTCCTTTTCTTTTCCTTGCGTTTTGGGGAGATGAAGTCTCACTCTGTGGTCCAGGCTGTAGTGCAGTGATGCTGCCCTGGCTCATTGCAACTGTCACCTTCCAGGTTCAAGCTATTCTCCTGCCTCAGCCTCCTGAGTAGCTGGAATTACAGGTGCCCATCACTATACCTGGAAAATTTTTATATTTTTAGTAGAGATGGGGTTTCACCATGTTGGCCAGACTGGTCTCAAACTCCTGACCTCAAGTGATCCACCCGCCTTGGCCTCCCAAAGTGGTTGGATTACAGGTGTGAGCCTCTGTGCCTAGCCCTATTCCTTTCCTAGGGACATCCAAGATGTCCAAGAAAACCCCATGGGTCTTGGTGAATCAGAATTTTTTACTACTACCTTGGCTCTGCTATCCTTCACAGTAGCCACATCCACCTTGTCTGAGGCAATGAAGAGTCACCACTTGGCCCCTGCCACCCTGAGATACTGTTATACCCATTACACTTAGAGATCCCTTTTTTTGGGGGGGGAAGGGGCAGGCGGGGGATGGAGTCTTGCTCTGTCACCTAGTCTGGAGTGAAGTGGTGCAATCTCAGCTCACTGCAACCTCTGCCTCCTGGGTTCAAGAGATTCTCCTTCATCAGCCTCCTGAGGAGCAGGGATTATAGGCACCTGCCACCACACCCGGCTAATTTTTGTATTTTTAGTAGAGATGGGGTTTCACCATGTTGGCCAGGCTGGTCTCAAACTCCTGACCTCAAGTGATCTGCCCACCTCACCTCCCAAAGTGCTGATATTACATGTGTGAACCACTGCGCCAGCCTGAGATCCCATTTTGATGATGTCAGTTCCCACTGTACTTTCTGACCTGAAGAGAGACAAGAGAGCTCTTCAAGGAGGCTGGGACATCCTTAAAAAATCTATTTCTCAAAGTTGTGGTGAAAATTGTGTCTTATGGACCCTATCAAGTTAGTTGAGCAGATCTTTCTTACATGATCTTTCAAACATTTCCACTTTTCTTAAGTCTTTGGATACCTTATTATATAGTGTTACAAGACAGTTCTAACATTCAGCATTATTTGGCATAGGCCACCTTCAGGTTCATGTTTCTGTCAACCCACCAACCAAACCAAGCCTTTTCTAACCATTCAAGCTAACCCAAATATTTGATTAGTGGTTCATATCAAGGAATTTGGCCAGATTCAACCTTATATTTCTTCCACTACAGTCTTACATTCTTACAATGCATTCCCACATGAATTCCCCGGTTTTCTGTCTGTATATATTGGAAACATCGTGCAGTTCTTTGCTCATATGGCACACCTCACAGATTACACTTTCTACCTCACCCTTGGGGACCTGCTGGGGTTGAGTCTAATTATAGGTCTAGAAGCAAAGAGGAGTACTGGCAGCGGGTCCTAAGGAGAATCAGCAGTATCTTTCAAGGTAGTTACCTCAGGGGAAGCCATTACAGTTTCTTCAGGCTAATCTCCTCAGGCAGGGGTAGAAAGGCTGCTTCTACTGACAAAGAAGACTCAGCTCCATTGTGATCTACCCATATGTCCCCCTTCAAACTTTCAGGGTCCCCTTCCTTCCCAACCGAAGCTCTCTGCTTAACAAAAGACACCCTGCAATGTTGAGAATCTAATTTGCATTTTAATTTAGCCACTCACAGGGTTAGACTCTGAATTTGGTTTTCAGAAATTCTTGCCCCTGGGCTACAGATGATAAAGGTTTCTTTCAGGGCAGACAAAGAAGCTTTCAGATTATTTATGTAGAGATTGAACTGAGAATTTGAAACTCTGAGCTTATCTTATTCTTTCCCCACGTTCTTTAGTACAATTAGGAATAACCAGCCAAACACATTGTACTCTTTGGTTTTACTAAAATGTTCTAAGGTAGAAACTACATGGTAACCCAAATCTCACCTTTCATAGGTATTTGATTAAGAATATCCAGTGGCTATATTTTGTTTATCTCTATTGTTACACTGTGACATGAACTACCAATGCCCTTTTTACCACTGGAATAGATCCATAGGTCTCTTTAAATCTAATTATATTAGGGAACCAATTTCAGAAACCCCTGAACCAATGCAGAAAATTCACCCATAAGGTTATAGTCCTCTAGAACCTCTTCCAGTATCAAAATCTGTATCAGTTAGGATTCTCCAGAGAAACATACATGGTAGGAGATGTATATTAACATATTCATTACCAGTAATTGGCTTATATGATTGTGGAGGCTGGCTGGTCAAGCCAATTGCATTTGTCCATTCTCATGCTGCTATCAGGACATACTCAAGATTGGGTAATTTATCAAGGAAAGTGGTTTAATTGACTCACAGTTCCCCAGGGCTGGAGAGGCCTCAGGAAACTTACAGTCATGGCAGAAGTGGAAGCAAACACTTCCTTCTTCACAAGGTGGCAGGAGAGAGAAGAATGAGAACTGAGCAAAGGGGAAAGCCCCTTATAAAACCATCAGCTCTTGTGAGAACTCACTATCACAAGAACAGGATGGGGAAAACCTCCCCCATGATTCAGTTATTTTCACCTGGTCCCTCCCATGACATGTGGGGATTATCGGAACTGCAATTCAAGATGAGATTTGGGTGGGAACACAGCCAAACCATATTACCAATGTCCTCTAAAATCTGTAGGGAAAGCCACCGGGAAAGGCAGACTGGAGCTGCTGGGCATTAGTTGAGCCTGTTGTCTACAGGCAGAATTTATTCTCTGTCTGAAAGTCTCAGCACTGCTCTTAGGGCCTTTTAACACAATGAATCAGGCTACCCAGGTTTTCTAAGTCAAGCTCACTTACAGAAAGGCAAATTATTATGAACTTTCATCATGTCTATTAATTGCCTTTACAGAACATCCAGATGGGTGTTTGATTGAATAGCTGAAGTTTTAGCCTAATCAAGTTGACAAGTAAAACTTACCATAGTAGTGCTCATTAGAAATGGTGTTGCCTGAACTCATGAAAAGTGTCTGACCATCCTTCTGTCATATCCTGATAATACTGATGAGAAAACTGGGAATCTAAGAGAATGTAAGGACAGTGATGGTGACATATTGAACCTAAGGTGATACTACATGATCCCTGTTTCTGGCATTGTACTCTTATTGCACCCTCCTCTTCAGTGTATGTAGGACCTGTGACTTGTATCTAACCAATAGAATATGACAAAGGTAATAGGATTATATGATGTCATAGAAGACTCCATATTACTAGCTGACTCAGTCTAGAATCTTGGTGTGCTCACAGGCTTTGAAGAACAAGCTGCCACAAATCCTACAGCTATAAGGAAATGAATTCTATTAACCTGAGTGAGCTTAAAACTAATCATTCCCCAGTCAAGCCTGCAGGTGAGAATTCAATCCTGGTTGGCACCTGGATTGCAGCTTACAGAGGACCCAGCTAAGGCCATGTCTGGACTTTAAATCCACAGGAACTGTGAGGTAACCAGTGTGTGCTATTTTAAGCTATTAAGTTGTGGTGATTTGTTACACAGCAATAGAAAGCTAATACCGTGGAGTTTGAATCCTGTCCTGCCTAGTCCCATGCCTTGTCCTTTCTCTGTTAAGCTATATGGTTCCAAGTAGAGTCCAACTATACTGTACTGCTTTAGATGAAGGGACTCAGGGTCAGATGCAGGCAACCAAGGACACAGGGTTTGTTATCCGCAGAGTGCTGAACTGGAAATTCTCTTCCACTGAAAATTTAAGGAAACTAACTGAGGGGTTTATGAAAAACTTGAAAGCAGGAGTTAAAGTGGTTCTGCAGAAGCAGTTGCTGTTAATGGTGTTAAAAATGACCAGAAGGCAGAGAAGGCAGAGAAAGATCGAGATAAATGATCTTGTTTCACAGCATAGAGACCTTTGGAAAATGAGAAAAGGATAGTTTCTATGGCCTAAAGGGAGATAAGTTAGATTATATCAGGGAGAAAATGATGAGGTGTTCAGTTTAATGTTTATAAAAATGCAGACATTTGAAATCTTAGGAAACTGTTATTGGAGACTTAATACGGCTTTTACTTGTAAATCGTATCTTTTTATAAAACAGTATATTAGAAAATATGATGGCAATTATGACTACATAAATTCTTTTCATTTAACTGAAGCCCATGGGGATATCACACAATTGTGAAAAAGAAAGTGACCTGTTCTTCATAAGAAATCCCTAATAGACCAGAGCAAAACTTACTCTTCCTCACGTGTAAATTTCCAGGATTAGATAGGAAACAGAAGCAGCAGAGATATGGGGTTAGGGATCTGGGAACACCTGTCAGATGGGCACTGGGTCCCACAGGGGTTCTTGTCATTTAGTGCAGACACACTATCATTATTTCAGCAGTGTGGGAAGACCTGTTCTAACGTGGAGCATCCGGGAGGGGGGTGTGGAAACCACCACTCTTAGGACCAGAAAAACCAGTATCGGACTCCAAGTGAACCACTGGTACAAACTCGGAAAGATTGTAGCCATTGAAAAAAATTGTTATCTTGATGTCAATGGCAAAACAGTGAGGGTATTTACCTTTTAAACTTTCTTCAAATAGGTAACTTTCATGTTCTTCTTGACATGGGCTAAAACTTACCCAGTGGACATTTTATTAAAAACTAACAGCAATGACCTAGGCTGGGCGTGGTGGCTCACGCCTGTAATCCCAGCACTTTGGGAGGCAGAGGAGGGTGGATCGCCTGAGGTCAGGAGTTCAAGACCCACCTGGCCAACATAGTGAAACCCCATCTCTACTAAAAAATATTAAAAAATTAGCTGGGTGTGGTGGTGGGCACCTGTAATCCCAGCTACTAGGGAGGCTGAGGCAGGAAAATCGCTTGAACTCAGGAGGTCGAGGTTGCACTGAGCCAAGATCATGTCATTGCACTCCAGCCTGAGCAACAACAGTAAAACTCCATCTCAAAATCAAACAAACAAACAAAGAAAAAACTAACGGCCTAATCCTAATGTTTTCAAAATGGGCAGAGTTGTCTCATCAATAGAAATGGTTTATAGGATTTAAAAGTAAATGGAAAAGTATTAGGTGTCAATGTGTCCAAGAATAAGAAAGGAAGGTTAATTGTACATTCAGGGGGAATCTAGTAGAAGAGAACCTAGAAAGTTTAATTGAAGCAGCCTTTTTTTTTTTTTTTTTTAAAAAAAAAGAAATGATAGCTTAGCCAAAGTGATGATAAACATTTGATTTTTCTTTTGTTTTAGTTTCAGGGGTACTTGTGCAAATTTGTTATACTGAAGCAACTTTTATCCTCTAGTAACCTATGGCTATGAGTCTAGTTTTGTGAATTATTTTAAGTGCTGCATCACTGATACTGTTAATGGCACAGTGTGTGGAAAAGCACAGACATTGATAACTTTGTGTTGAAATAGGATTCTGAATAGTTGGGTAGGAAATACAAAGAAGTCTTTGAAATACTTTAAACAACTTATTTCATTTATGTTTTTCTTTTTAATATATGCATAAAAGTACTATATGATAAAAGTCTATGTCTAGTTAAATGATACATTTCAATAAATATAATTAAAGTTTCAAAATAATAAGGAAATGTTATTGTTGAATTCATAACTATTTTTCTTCTTAGTAGTACAGAATATAATGTTACCCCTGTAAATAGGTTACATCTTCAATTTGATGATCAAATAAGTTCAGTACTTAGGATTTTTCTTAACATTAAGCAACAGAAATCTTTTTGTAGGAAGCAAACTAAGGTCCAGGAGATTTGCTTGTGTCTTCTTACAGAGAACTGTTTGATATAGGCAACCAGGACCATATGAGAGGCTGGAAAAGTATCTATCAGTACTACTTATCTATAGTAAAGACTTTTTAAAGCTCATTTTTGATTGCACAACCTAAATAACCATACATGGCTGGGCCTGGGAAAGGCAGAAAGGCAGATGAGTGAGTATTTGCCTGAACTGAGTGATATAGGGCACAGTGCACTTGTAGGAGGAGGAGGGGGATTGAATGAAAACCAGAGGGCAGTTGTTAAGGCAAGTAGAATGCTGAGGTTTATTCAGCAGCATCTCTCATAAGGTCATGATCAAATTTTATCCAACTCACTGGTCAATATCCTACTATTATAACAGGGATTCTATGGACACTTTGGGTGGTGACATCTTCATGGAATTGCTGACGTCTCACTCTAATTTTTGCAACTGGGTCACCTGGCGCTCACTTGCAGTTCCTTCCAAATGTAGACTCTAGTTCTTACCTGGTTCAGAATGCGTAGGACAATGACTAGGGCTCAGAGAAAATGTCTTGCTGTCAATCCCATATAGACCTTGGTGCAATTTTATTGTTTTTGCCTGGTACTCTATTTCTTGCTTCTTAAATCTCAAGTAGATCCCTTAACTGGGTTCCTAAGACCAAAAGACAGAGTTTTTCACCTACTACATAGATGCTGCAAATATTTTCTCCCAGTTTGCCATCACTTACATATTTCTGATATGCAAAATATATATTTAAATATCATTTAATTTTTAACATAATTATACGTAACATAGAATACATATAAGATATAAAAACCACATATTTATGTAATTAAATATATTGTTATTATCTTTTATCACATCTAGATTTGATAAATGAATAGAGCCTTTCCTTATCCCTGCTGGATTATGGAAGAACGCTTCCATATGTTCTTCTAGTACTTACATGGTTTCATTTTTAACATTTATTTCTCAGGTCAGTTGGAATTTCTTATTTTGTATGGTGCAAGTTAAGGATCCAATTTTATCTTTTTTTCAAATGTCTTTGTTTTTGCTTGTTTTAGAGTCAGGCTTTCTCTCACCCGGGCTGGTGTGCAGTAACATAATCATAGCTCACTGCAGCCTTGAACTCTGGGGGCTCAACTGACCCTCCTACCTCAGCCTCCTGAACTGTTAGGACTATAGTTGTATACCACCATGCCCAACTAACTTTTTTGTTTGTTTGTTTTTTGTAGAGATGGGGAAGGCTGTTGGCGGGGAAAGGTCTTGCTATATTGCCCAGGCTGGTCTCGAACTCCTGGGCTCAAGGGATCCTCCTGTCTAAGGCTCCCAAAATGCTGAGATTATAGACATGAAGTACTGCCCCTGTCCTCAAATGGCTGTTTTTGAATTTTTTGCCACAGTAATGTAAGACACCATCATCATCATACATTACATTTTCATTTTTTCTTGGATCAGTTCCTAGACTCTGTATTCAATTCCACTGGCCTGTCAGTCTATTGAGGTGCTAGCACCACATCACCACATTGCCTTAGTTATAGAGGCTTCAAAGTCTATTTTCATATCTGGTAGGATTTCATTTCCTTATAGTTTTTCTTCTTCAATGTCATAACTATTCTAGTATTTTATTTTTTCTATTGATTTTAGTATTGACTGGTCTAGCTCCATAAAAATGCCTGTCATTTATTTATTTTTGATCATGTTAAGTTTCCAAATCAACTGAGGGAGAACTGATATTCTAACGATGGGTTGAATCATCCTATCTCAAAGAGCAAAGGATGTCTTTGTGTTTATTCAAGTCTTCTTCAGGAGTATTTTCAAGTTTTCCTTACAGAGGTTCTGCAAATTTCTTGTTAAGCTTATTCTTAAGTATTATATATTTTATTTTCTTGCCGGAAATGGGACTCTCTCCTACATCATATCTTCTGATTATTTTTTGTATTGAAGGCTACTGTTTCCTGTATGTTAATTTGACAATCTGCTTTATTACTTAACTTTTGTTTAGTCTACTTTAATTTTGTTTGCAAATGTACTATCTTTCTATACTATTTTGAGTTAAATGAACTTTTGGAAGATAGTCTGATCTCAAAAAACACCATTGTTCTTCAGGAAAAATACATTGTGACTTCCAAACAGCCAAGCTACAAGGAAACTTTTAGAACACAACCCACACATAAAAATAATTGCTTCAATATTTTACTTATGAATATAAAGAAATTTAAAAACACCATATGTTATTTATTTATTTATTTATTTATTTATTTATTTATTTATTTATTTACTGGAGACAGGGTCTCACTCTGTTGCCCAAGATGAAGTGCAATGGCACTGTCATAACTCACTACAGCCTCCCCGTCCTGGGCTCAAGTGATTCTCCCAACTCAGCCTCCTGAGTAACTGAGACCACAGGCACGCAGCACCATACCTGGCTAATATTTTTGGATTTTAAAAATAGAGATGAGATCTTGCTATGTTACCCAGGCTGGTCTCAAACTCCTGACCTCATGTGATCTACCTGCCCCAGCCTCCCAAAGTGCTGGGATTATAGGTGTGAGCCACTGTGTCCAGCCTAAAAACACTATATATCATTTAAAAAAACTATATGACATGATATGTGCCACTTAATTTATATATTAATATTCTTTTACAGTTTGGATTTAGTGCTATTCCTTTGAATTTTTTTTTTTTTTAACTACAGTCTTGTTAAATAAGAATGTGATTAGAGAAATTTGATATTTCCTTTAAGGAAAGACTTTCTTCATTTTTTTCCACATTAAATGATATATTAAATATTCTGTATATTTAAAGATTTTTCCAAGTTTGTTGCATTTTTGCAATCTGGGTATTTCCCTTTGCTAAGGCAGCAACACTTATTTAGTGCACAATAAATGCTTACCTAAAATATTTTAGGTTCGTTTTCTTCACCAACTGCTGACATATAATCTTTTTCAACTCAGCATATTGATTTTATGGCCCCTATCATAGTATCCCAGGTTTGGGAAACACCTCAAGAAGTAACTATTCAGAATCCCTGGCTCCATAGAGAACCAAGGAACTTGACAAGAAGATATCCTGCAATTTTTTTCAGAAGCACATTTTAGTGTTTAATAACCCATAATATTCTCAGAATTTTTTTCTGTTATCTGTATGAAATAACTGAGGGTGCACAGATTTTGAATGTTAGTTCTAAATGACTGGAAAACATGATCTTTTCTAGGAAAACAGACCTCCACATAGGATCTGAAGAAGTGTTGTAAAATAAATGGAAAATATGACCTCTCTGGTTGGAGTACGAGATTTTCAGTTAAGTGCCCATTTCCACAAAGTGTGCTGTAGTAAGCTGGGCGATTATCATCAATTGTCTTGGACTCAACCTTCTTGGACTCTCATGAGTAATATTAGCACCGGCATCCAAACTGACAGCACAAGACAGACTATGACATGGAGTCCGAAGATTGTAGTTGTGCTGTCAGGGCGATGGGCTATGCACAGAAACAGGCACTCCAGGCATGTCTCAGTAAGCACACTGGGTCTGAGCGGACAAGGACAGGCTGACTTATGGCGTCTGTTGTGCTTGTGCTGCTTGAGCAGAAACTCCCTCCCTCCCTCAGTAGCATTGTGAGTCTCTTCCGGGGCAGGGTCCCCTGTTCTTTTGCTTATCCTCTAAATGCTGGTTTGTCTGATGTTTGACCTTGACATGTCTGATGCTATCTGATTGCAGATAGTCACGTGTTCACAGGAATAGGCAGAAACTCTAGTGACTGAATAGCATGGTGGTTAAGGGAGCAGCGCCATTCACCACCTGACTCCAACCCAACAGGAAGAATCATGGGCAACGCATGTGGACAGTGTCTGGGAGAACCTCCTGAACATGCAGCAGTCTTCCTTTTTCTTTTTAAAAATAAATGTTATTGTGTATATTTGAGGTTTACAACATGAGGTTATGGGATTCATGTAGATAGTACAATGGTTACTATAGTGAAGCCATTGAACATACCTGTCATGTCATATGGTTACTTGGCATGTATGTGTGCAATAAATAAAGGCTTATTGTGCTACGCTGCTGGGATTTTTTTGGTTCTTCTTTTTTTTTTTTTTTAACTTTTAAGTTCAGGGGTTTAAGTGCAGGTTTGCTAGATAGGTGAACTTGTGTCATGGGGATTTGTTGTACAGATTATTTTATCACCCAGGTATAAAACCTAGTACCCATTAGTTATTTTTCCTGATCCTCTCCCTCCTCACACTATACACCCGCAAAAGGCCCCAGTGTGTGTTTTATCCATTTATGTAACCATATTGTTTCTTACCGTGGTGTGACTTTGGCTCTCCTGACCAATGTAATTTTGAATCACAACTCGAAGGTGTTGCATCTTCCGCTTTTTAAATTTAACATTATGTCAAAAGCATATGGCAATATTTTAAACTAATCACCCTTTTAAAATGAGGTAAGAGTCCCTCAAGTTGATGCATCATCATTTACTCAACTAATTCCTTATGGTCAATTATTTAGATTTCCTCCCCTTTCCCAATTCATAGAACTTCTTCAGATTAATTTTCAAGAATGAGTTACTGATTTTAATTAAATTATAAATTAACATATTTCTTCCTAATCTCAAAACAAGTAAAAATTTGAACATTTGTAGTGGGTCACACCGAGTGGAGCCCATACACTGTGCCTAACAGATGAACTTCAGGAGGGTTGTAAATGTGCCATAGAACACAGCACAGGAGTTAGGCCTATGCCAAACACCATGCTGGAGTCAGTTGTTTCACCCTCCAGGGCTGCGGCGCTAGTCTCGCTTTTTGGCCAGAGGCCTGCGCAGTGAGTCGTGCACGGTCACTGGCTTCACCGCTAGGAGAGACTTCCGTAGGGCTGCAAAGACTGGAAGCTCTGAAGGATCTGATTGGCACGGGAGGAAGAGGAGGCCTTGCCGCTCCCTAGGAGAGCTCGAGGGTTCGCCCTCACTCCTTCCCGGCCTTTCTGCATTTTCCCTTCACTCTTGCTTCACTGGGATTGAGCTCTTCTCAAATATCTTGGCTTATGAAGTTTTGCTCAGGCTTTGTCTTCTAGGAAAGCTGGCCATACAAATTACTATAACCTTTCAGGAGAGGGAAAGAAAAGGCAGATATGTTGGATGATGATTAGGTGCTAGGGGAGACTACCTTGTATCTACTACATTTTTTCTTTTTTAACTGTAGCTCTAACAAGATATGCAATTATAAGTAGAAAGTAGAAGTAGTATATCTTACATAAACTAATAAAGAAAATATATTAAATATAAAAAACACAAATGTAATGCATTTTGCCAGTGGCTTTTAGGTTCCTTGAACAAATTGTTTGTTTATTTAAAGTTTATGGCTGAAAAGTATATCTAGGAAGAAATGAAAATCCTCTATAATGTTTGTCCTGAAAACTTAAGTCTTTTAAATCATGTGTACAATTACAGCAGGCAAAACAATTTTTGTGTTATGCCCTTGAATAGTTCTTGCTCACTAATCATTTAAATTGTGTAGCTTTAACTTCAGTCTTTGTCATGACACATTAGGATGAGGATGTGTGATGTACCTACCCAAGCGAGGCACTGTAGAACATGTCTCACTGTTTTGTCGCTGAGCAGATGAGAAGCTGGGTATTCGTCCACCACTTTCTGTCATTGACTGAGTGCTGTTTCCAGAATCACTCAGTCTCTTGCTTTGCATGTGAGCAGAGTGTTCCCACATCAATATCAAGTTGGGCAATGGATTCCTATATTTCTCAAACCCTGTCATCCTATCATTCTGGTGGGTGTGCTCTGTATTTCTAAAAAAGTCCTTTCTTTCCAAGGGCCTTTTTGGGATCCTCTGGGAGCTCAGCTTCTTAGGCTGGAAGTGCCAGGGAAGTACATCACCAAATTCCCCCTTCTACTGGGGCTTCTGGTAAGTACCCTACCTCCTCCTGTAAGATACTGTAAAATTTGCAGGCATTTGTTTACCCTAATGCTACTCAAAATATGCTTTGTTTTCTGGTGCAAACACTTCATAGTCTTGTTAAATTAAGTTTAGCCTGAATCTGTGTCCTCATGGATTTTAAGTTCAGCCTTAACGTTACTCTGTATACAGTGAACTGTAACTTCACTAGATATGGAAACAGTCTGTAACCTACTCTTGTACCAATCAACTAGTTTCAGCCAATGAAATATGGCCAACTGTTCCAACTAGGTTCAAATAAGTCAAACACTGAGCTGTAACCAATCCAGTTGTTTTTGTACCTCACTTCTGCTTTCTGTACATCACTTTCCTTTTTCCCTTCCAAGCATGTGGCAGCACAGAGTCTCTCTGAATCTATTCCGATTCTGGGGGCTGCCCAATTTGCAAATCATTCCCCAACAGATGGTATCAGAAGTGGGACCAGAAGTGGGGCATCTAGCAACCCCCAGGAGCACTGAGTGACCAGGCATGGGACCCACCGCGGGTCCAGGGTGTCCATTGTTCTCTGAAGCAACTGGGAATTGTGGGTAAGTTTTCTCTTAGATTCTGAAGCTCCATGTAGTTCAGTTTTGAGTTCTTCCTTTATAGGCATCCTTGGGAATAGACATGGCTATTTGCTATCCAGGATGACTGGGGAAGACAGGAAAGGTACCTGTAGTTGTAGTTTCAAAATTATTTTCAGTAATTCAAAATCTTAAAGTCATCTTACGTTAAATTAAGTAATAGATAATCATAAAATGGCTGAGTCATTTTAAATAAGTTAAAATACTGAAACATTAATTATTAAACATAAATACAGGTTAACATATGTTGTTATCTTATTTTCACATGACATAGAACAGCTACATATTAGATCTGTTAAACAAAAAATTGATAAGCATAGCTTTCAAAAAATTATAAAGTGATTTTCATCTTCAAATCGTTTTATAAAATAATTCAAAATTACTTCCTAGGGTTGCCTCAATTCTTTAAACGCCCTCAATTTTGCTGTAGAAGGTTATTTCTTGTCATTAAGAGTTTCAAAGCCAAACGTAATTTTACAAAGGGAAGCAGAGGCTGCTGTGTCATTCATTTGATCTGTAACAAGAACCCAGTGGGAGCCCAGCTACTATGGCATCTAAAAGTAAAAGCTCTTGGCATCCTGAGCTGTGGCCAAATCCTGCCATCCCTTTGGCTTTTCAGCCATGGAAATTGATTTTAGATCCTCAGGGTTGGAATTACTCACCCCGTTCACAGTATTATAATTCTTTAAAAAATATTTTGTGTGGCTGCACTGGAGTTTGCAATGTACATTTATAACAAAGTACACTTAATACTAAAATGCTTCATAGGTAGTGCTGGTGACTTGGGCAATCCCCAGGACCCTGGGCTGTGTGCTCTGTCTGGGGAGGGTGAGGGGCAAGGCTTGTGCTGAGTTTTCCCAGTTCATCTCTTCCTTATAAAACTGCTGTCATTAATTACACATATTCATATAATATAATCATGCAATATGTTGTTTTTGTCAGCTTAAAAGAAAGAAGCCTACGCATAAAATGTAATTTGAAGAGTATACTTGAGCCACAGTGAGGACAGCTGCCTGGGACCCACTTCTAAGCGGCCTCAGGGAATGCTGTGTCACCTTTGTTACAAGCATGTTTTTAAATGCGAAAGGGAACAAGTAATGGGCTGATACAAAGTTTTGACAGGAAGTCTCATAAGAGAATTTATTTTTACCTTTACATATTATTTATCTTTTCTTGATGCTTTCTTTATGTAGACTGAGTTTCTGAATATATCATTTTATGTTTCCCTGAAGAAATTTTTTTAAAGATATTTTTTAAAAGCAGTTTTAGGTTCAGAGCAAAATCAGACAACAAGGACAGAGAATTCTCATATACCCTTCACTCCCACACATACACAGCCTCCCCACTACCAATATCCTGGTCCAAAGTGGTGTATTTATTACTGCCAATAAACTTTTGTTGACTTTCACTTGTCAATATCACCAAAAGTCCGTAGTTTACATTAAATATCATTCTGGGGTTATATATGTTATGGGTTCTGACAAATCTGTAATGACATGTATCCACTATTATATTGTCATGGAAAATAGTTTCACTCCCCTAAATATACTCTGTCCTCTGCCTATTATCTCTCCCTTTCCCCCAGCCCCTTGCAATCACTTATATTTTTACTGTTGCCACAGTTTTGCCTTTTCCAGAATGTCATACAGTTGAGGCCATATAGTATGTAGCATTTGTAGATTGATTTCTTTCACTTAGTAATATGCATTTCCATTTCTTCTATGTCTGTTCATGGCTTAATACTCATTTCTTTTTAGCACTAAATAATATTTCATTGTCTCAATGTACCAGAGTTAACTAATTCATTCCCCTGCTAAAGGACGTTGTAGGAGCCAAAGAAAGCTTCCCCTCCACTCTCCGAAGGTTCACTGAAAAGTCAACTCACAAAAGGAGATTATTAGGAAAAATGGAATCAAATTTATTAACATGCACATAAGGGAGAACCATAGAGTGATTACCCCAAGCCAGTGTGGTTCAGAAACTTGTATACCATCTTGAGGTTATGGAAAGAATGGGGGCTTGGAGCATCATGAAACAGGTTATGGTGGCAAAATAGGTTATGGGAAGGGGTGAAAAGAAGGCCTGGCTAGCAAAGGTGGACTCATTATGGACACACAACCTCACAGGTGGCAGTCCTCAGAAAGAATAAATGGTAAATATTTCTTTCAGATGCTTAAAGATGTCAGACTCTCAGTTTATGATTCTTAGATCCAGACAAGGGAAGGCCTCAGAGAAAGCCAGGCTGCATCAATGCTGATCTCTACAAAGCAAATCTCCCCTACAAAAGAGAGCTTTTCATCTCTTCTTGTACCTTTAACCCTTCTGAATATCTATCTTCAAGGAAATATATTTTAGGGTGAAATATTTGAATTTTCTTCAACATCTGGGTTGCTTCCCAGTTTTGGCAATTATGAATAAAATTGCTATAAACATCTATGTGCCGGTTTGGAGTTGGACATACATTTTCAGCTCCTTTGGGATCAAAATCCAAAAGCATGATTTCTTTATCTAGTACTAAAAGTAAGTTTAATTTTGTAAGAAACTGTTGAACTGCTGTTACAGTATGTTCCTAGCCAACAGCTAGAATGGACTCCCTGTGGCTAACTGAGGTGATCAAAGTTAAAACAGAATGAGGTGGCCGTGTCTGGGTGAGGAAGCTGTTATGTATTCTTTGCTCACAGAAAAATGTTGTAAACATGTCACAGGACCTCCCTTTCTACAATTAAGCCAAACCAGTTCTTGTTGGCAGTGCTGAGATAGACTACAGCTGGAAATTCCCCAACTGACTTCAAACAAACCACCTGGTCCCAACTGACTGACCATCTGGAGTCAGCCAATTAAGAGAGACTGGTGAATTGGGACTTAAAGATCCTCCAATGGAGATTCTGTTCTCACCCCCCTTACTCCTCTCTCCTACCCTGCAAGTTTTGCCTTTATCATCACTCATTCTCTAACCTCACCCCCTGGGGAAGGCTTTCATTTTTACAGTGGAGGCTGTATCTCCCCAATCCACAGATTTTTTCTTTTTTTAAAGAAAATAAAACTCTCCTTTTCTCCTCTGCAGATCCCATGGTCTTTTGTTAACACTCTCTTTCAAAGTGGCTGCACCATTTTGCATTCCCACCAGCAATGAATGAGAATCCTTATTGCTCCAAATCCTTGCCAGCATGTGGTATTCTCAGTGTCCTGGATTTTTGCCATTCTAATGGATATGTAGTACTACTTCATTGTTGCATTACCTCTCTACTTACATTACCCATTTGTCCTTGCATTTTGTCTACTTCTTCGAAGCATTAGAGTCCTTAGCATAATAATTATAATTACAGTTATCTTACATTCCCTGTTTGATAAATCCAAAATCTGGGTCCTGTCCGAGTCTAGTTCTGATGCTTGCTTTGTCTCTTCAGACTTTTTTTTTAATGCCCTTGATATGTCTTGCAACTTTTTTCTTGAAAGCCAGACATGACGTATGAGGTAATGGGAACTGAGGTGAATAGGCCTTTCCTGTGAGGTTTTATGTTAATCTGTTAGGGGATGGGATGCATTTAATACTTCCTGTTGCTGCAGGTGTCAGAGATTTCAATTTCCTATAGTGTCCTTGTTTTCTGTCTCCTTTTTTTTCTTGGATTTTCCCTAAAATCTCTTTCTAAATAGTGTGTTGATGGAAATAAAAATATTTAACCTCAAGATATACTTCTTTGACGTATTTTGAGATGACTGTTCATATGGCCTGCAAACAGACGTAGCCCTGAAAAGCTGTCTTTTATGGGGGAGATTTGCATCTGTAGAGAATCAGCATTGATGCAGCCAGGCTTTCTTTGGGGCCCTTGTTTGTCTGGCTCTAGGAAAGATTAACTGAGAGTCTGACACCTTTAAAGTTATGAAAGAAACATTTCCCATCTATTCTCTCTGAGGGCTGCTGCCTGTGAGATTTCATCAATATAAAAAGACTGCCTTTGCTAGCCAGGCCTGCTTTTTCCGCTTCATAACCTGTGTGGCCACTGTATCCTAATTTACCACCGTCACCTGTTTATGGTCATGCACTAAGCCCCCATTTCTTCTGTAATTTTAAGATGGTAAACAAGCTTCTGTACCCCATTGGGGCATTGGGATAATCACTCTGTGGTTCTCCCCATGCATGCTAATGCATTTGTATGTCATTTCTCCTATAAATCTGCCTTTTGTATGTTGATTTTTCAGTGATCCTTCAGAGGGTTAAGCCCCTATAGTGTGCATCCTGTAACTTTTAAAGCTGAAATCCCCTGATATTATACTGAGGTCTTATTGATGTGGTGGTAGGGTGCAAGGGGAGGGTAAGTGTTTTACAATTCTGTGAGTAAATTCAGCCTTTCAGTGTGCCTATGTCCCTGGGCTGTATACCTTGAGAAATAAAAGTATAATTCTAAGCCCCCAATCAACCGAATGTGCCATCTCTTGGGCAATGAAAGTAATCTTGAAAACAGTTCTTGGCCATGACAGAATGGGAGGGGTCAGGCACACCTTGTTACACCTCCTCCCTAGCTAAACATGATTAGGATCAGGCTTTCTTCCCTAAGGACCTAACAGAAACCAGCTCTTTCCAAAGACTCCACCTCTGATATCAACCAACCACCTGATGATGGCCCTCCTTTTTTGCCTGATAAGAAACCATTGACCACAGAGTCATTCTGGCCATACTACAGAGATTGCACAATGAGGATTTTCACGTCCTCTGCTTCACTTTTTGATGTCAGATTCCTGAAGACACCCCTGAATCATGTGAATGCCACTAGCTTTTGTAAATGGGACCCATGAAGGAGCATCAAGCTCAGCCTCACGTGTGTATGTTTCCCCTTTAATAAGTCTTCATGACTCCTATAGCTTATCAAATATGTGTATTTGGAAACCTCACTCAGCATAAATTCTGTTTCCTTTGCCCCTCCCTAGAAGTATAGAGGCTGTGCTTCCCAGCCTGTCAGAATGGCCAACCTGCAGGCCGCAACCCTTTATGAGATATATAGCTCCCCTTTTCAAGTTTATGAACCTTGTCATTCTTCAGTTGATAACTTCTGAAGTCTTAGTTTCTCTCCTCCTTAAGTGAGATAGAAAGGCAGGAATGTACGGGAATTGAGTTATTTCCCTTCTCTCCTCTCAGATGAGGATTTAGTAAAGTTTTTCTGTATGATTGGTCTTTGCTGTGGAGAAGGCTCTAGAAATATTCCAAAATGGTTATTTCTTTACCCTCTTCCTGCCAGAAACATTAAGGTTTTTTTCTTGGCTCTTCAGCATGAGAACACGGTGGGGTTCCTAGAGGTAAAACCCTTGAAAAAGGGGACCCCTTAAGGCTCTAGATACCAGGAATCTCTCCCTCTCATACTAGTGTACATTTTACTTCTAGCACTTCCTCAAGGTTATTTAAGTGTTCCTACCAGCTTGTGGCTCTGATGACATTTGAACCAGGTAAGCTGATCTTGACTGCACTTCTCTATATGCAGCTGTCACTTCAGATTTTGGGCTGGCAGCTTTCCCTGTGACCTGAAGGAAAAAAGGAACTTCTATTTGAGGAATGCAAGTCCCTTTAATGATCAGGCCCAGGGAGAGATTAAAATGAGACCGCAATCATACCTTACTTCCCCACTTGAGTTATGTATTCATCTCTTGAAACTGCTTGTGATTGCCCCAAGTAGCTATAAATTAACCTAGTAGGCTGGGCGCAGTGGCTCACGCCTGTAATCCCAGCACTTTGGGAGGCCAAGGTGGGCGGATGACCTGAGGTGAGGAGTTTGAGACCAGCCTGACCAACATGGTGAAACCACGTCTTTAATAAAAATACAAAAATTAGCCAGGTGTGGTGGTGTGCACCTGTAATCCCAGCTACTTGGGAGGCTGAGGCAGGGGAATTGCTTGAACCTGGGAGGCGGTGATTGCAGTGATCCAAGATTATACCACTGTACTCCAGCCTGGGTGACAGAGAGACACTCCATTTAAAAAAAAAATAAAAAATAGAAAATAAGTTAACCTAATGCCATATAGGACACTATAAACCACACCTTATTGAGAATGTATAGCCAATTACTAATCAATGTTATCTCTATAAACCAATGAGAATTCCTGGCACACAATCTTGTATCAGCCCACTCATTCTCCTTCTTTTTTCTTTTTTTTTTTTTTTTTTTTTTTTTTGCCTTTAAAAATCCACTTGTAACTGCTGCTAATAGGAGTGTGTATTCAGGGAAACTTGAATCTATGTTCTTTGGTTGTAATTGTCAAGTTTTGCCCAAATTTCTTCTTATATTAATTTTGCCCTCAGCCTCTTCCTTTGTAAACCAAAAATGAAATTAAAAGCCCCTAACCAACTGAATGGATCCTTCCTCTTGGCCAAATATATTCCAGAGTAAACCTGGAAAACTAGTTCAGGCCACAATGGCATGGACAGGTTGGACATGCCTCATTACACTCTCCTCCCTTTGGAATTCAGGCAAAATTAACCAGCATTAACAGTAAAACAGAGATCTTAAATGTGACAAAACAGACTCTTTGTAGCACAAAATACCAAATTCCAACCTGGCTCTAATATAGCATCATATGATAGATAGCAGGCTCTGAAAGAAATTGAAGTATTTTGCTGTAAAATATATTCCTTTGACATATTTTGAAATAGCACTGCAAAGCTGTCTCTTGTGGGGAACGTCTACATCCTATTGAGAATCCTCCTTTGTTTTCAGATCCTTTCTTGATGCAAGAGAGATTTAACTAAGAGTCTGACACCTTTTTAGGTCTGATAAGAGACATTTATCATCTATTCTCTCTGAAGCCTGCTAAGAGGAGGTTTCATTGACATAATAAAAACCATGGTCTCCACAACCCCTTATCTCAACCCAGACACTCCTTTCTATTGATTCTAGGTCTTTGGATAGTATCTTAACTCTTTCAATCAATTGCCAATCAGAAAAATCTTTGAATCCACCTATGACCTGGAGGCATGCCCCTACCCCACTTCAAGTTTTCCTGCCTTTCCTTACCAAACCAATGTACATCTTACATGAATAGATTGATACTTGCCTGTAACTTATGCCCCCTGAAATGTGTAAAATCAAGCTGTAACCCAACCATTTTACTTCTAGCACTTCCTCAAGGAAGTACAACCTTGGGTACATGTTCTCAGGACCTCTTGAGACTGTGCCTTAGGCTTTGGTCACTCATAATTGGGTCAGAGTAAATCCCTCCAAATATTTGCAGAGTTTTACTCTTTTTCATCAATACTTTTTAGGTTGACATATCTGGCATAAGTCAGCAGGATTCAGAGTGACCTCCCCAATACTCTGAACGTGGCATTTGGTACCAGCATGACCATCTGTCTTCAGAAGTGCCATCGGGTGTTGCTGGTCAGTTCTCCTCAATTTTGACCTCTCACCTTTTGGTCTTATTTGGGCTTATTTGGTCCCATTTGGACCTCTTATTTGGGCTGTTTTTCAAACTCCCTCTTTAAAACTGAGGGGTTCTGCCTCGGTCTTTAGACAGTTGATTTGAGTTAAGAGCTCTGCAGAGAGCTGCTCTTTCTCTGCCTCTGACATAGAATGAGGGTTCCGGTCAAAGTTTTTTCACTCCTGTCTCACAGCAGAGGCATGGGTAAATAAATGGCAGTTAGCTACTGGTGGTCTTGTTTTACATAGCATGCTTTTAAAAGCTGCAGTGTTTTCTATTGAAATTTGGGCTTGATTTTTCATTTGTTACCAACTCCTGTTAGTTAAACACCAGTTGGTTTTGTGTACAACAGTTATGGGGCACCCTCTTTTAGATATCTAGGAAAGTGACCCATCTTTCCCAGAATGATCATAAAAAACAATGACCAAAAGTGGGGATCTTTTGAAATACCTAAAATAACATATTTGTGTGCACAATTGGAAAAGGTTGGTTTTAGAACAAGATCAATTTAATAGGAAACTTACTTGCAGTGGCACCTAAAAAGCTTCCAAAAGAGATTCTGAGAAAATTGCTTAAATTCTCAAAGTAAACAAAAGATATGCATCACCACCACTTGAGGAAATTTACTAGGTCTTTGACCCTTTCCCTGAAACTCCATATTGGGGCAGACCCAGAGTTGCTGTTGAAGCAGCTACATTGTCGGGTGTGTATACCTTGGGGTTAGTCATCTCGTGCCAGGAAAATTTAGGATATGGACACACAGGAGGCGTTTAGGAGTGGAGGTTTGATAGGCAGAAGAGAAGAGAAAGAGAAACAGCTCTCTCCCTCTAGAGAGAGGGGTCTCCTAGTGGAAAGGACTGGGTGGTGGCAAATTCACCGGATTTTATAGTCCCCCTTGAGGAGGTGCTCAGTCCTTGAGGAAGTGCTCAGTCTGATTTACCTAGGGCTTACAGGTTGGTTTGATTAAGTGCAATGTTTACATAATGCATGGGGAAGGCTGGTCTCCCCACCCTGATCTTGTTATACAAATGAATTCTCCTTTGCCAGTGCCATATTGGCTACTCCTTACAGTACCCGTGGCTGGCAGAGAGGAGAAGATGGAGCCGCCATCTTGAGCATGTCTAGTCTCTAGTTCCTGCTGGCATTCATCAGTGCAAACTCCCAGCTTGCTTGTCTATGTCTGCAGCTCGACTTTACAGGCTGCTCTTTGTTAGAAAATAATTTGGGGCTGCTTTTCATTAAAAAGAAAAGCCTTACTGATGACTTCCCTACCCTTACTATTTGAATAAGTAATATCTTCTTAACTCCTGTATCACTATGAACCCTTTCTGGTTCTGGGGACTGCCTGATTCTCAAACTATTCTTTGCCCAAATAAAACGATCACTCAAAGGACAATATGGGTCTCTACTATACAAAGGGTCTCCTTTGTTGCCTAGTTTACAATTGCTTAGGGCAATAAAATGGTAATTAAAAGATTAATAGTCTAAAAGGGGAAAATAAACAAAATTAAAACTGTTTATAAAAATGCAGATGCAACAATATTTTTTCTAAAATAGGACTAATGACCGACACTGATGTTGAAATGCTAACTACCAGGGAATTAGCTAAGCAGCCTTCCTCCTGAGATCTGATCTAAAACAAGTCAAAATCCTTGTAAGCTCAAGCTGCCTGATTTAGTTCCCTTGCAAGATTAACAGTAAAGGCTGCCCTCTCCTCATAGTCTAGTAGTAAGAATTGTATACTTTCACCACTGTGGCCTGGGTTTGATTTCTGGTCAGGCAGTCAGTCCCTCTTGATTTGATATTTGTGTGACTTTTTACTTTTTGCGGTACCCATTTGTTACTGATCCTTTTAACTTCTATGGACAGCTTTAGGTTTCTTGTCTTCTGTCTATGAGGGAGACATGAGGCTTTTGGACCTTTGTGTGTTGATGGTAAGCTAAGAAGCTGACACCTTAGAAAATATGGCCAGATAGAAATGTGGATTGTAATCCATTTGTGACTAGTGATCTTTCCTTTCTTGGAGTTGTAGTTTGGGGTGATTCTGGGTCTTGTGAAGACTGCTTTAGACCTCTTTGGAAGTGTCTCATGCATTCTTGGTTAAGTCAAAACCTTGGTTAAACCTTATTCATTTCACTTGGGAGGGTACTTTTGGTAAAAATAAAACAAAGCAAAAGCCATAAATGTAGGCTATTCAAGCTAAAATCTGATAAAGAGTTTTAAAAAGATTTTTAAAAAGAGCTCTATAGTCAAAAATTGACTTAGAACTGAATTTTAGGCTATGTATATATACACATACAAACATATGTGTGTGTGTCTGTGTGTGAAACTATATATATATAAAACTGTGTGTGTGTGTGTGTATATCTATATATGCGCCTCTTTCCACTCTCTCTAAAACTTTTCAGTCTACTGAATTTCTGTCTTCCTAACTCCCTGTTAACCATATGCCCACATGCACTCTCTTTATCTGTTTCTTCATTTACTTCTGTTGGTCTTTCCTTCCTCTTGCCACCCTTGATACCACATGAGGAGACCATAAACATTTCTAACAGCCTGGGAACCCTTAAGGAAGACAGAAAAGGTACCAAAGACTCTATTCGTTTTTTGAAGAAACTTCTGTTTTACCTAGTGAGTTCCCAATAATTTCAAATGGACAGATTCTTTTCAAGTCTAAAGCTGTACCCACATTTGCATTAAACTCCTTGATCTTTTTAGCTTTTAGATACATATATGTGTACATGTGTATGTTATATTTTGTGTCTACATATATATATATATGTATATGTGTGTGTCTACACATATACATATATATGTGTCTATACATATACTTATATATTGTCTATGCATGGTGCAAAAGTAACTTAAATTTAAATGAGTACTCATAAATTAAAAAGCCAGCCCAATACTTTATGAGTACATGTGACTTTAGTAATTTTTGGTAAATAAAAATAAGTTTAAAATTGTTCATAAAATAAAACAAAAACATATTCAAAACGTAATTTAGACATTTTTGCTAAAGCCTATTGGTCAGACAGGTTTAGGCTGTTTCTCTTTTATGTTTTAAGGTCATAAAACTATTGCTTCTGTCATACTTTTGGTACTTGCTTAATTTGTCTGAAAGTTAAAGCTGTAAGGGCTGACTCCTGGGTTCTTTGAAAGCCTTACGCACATCTTACTGTGAGCTTGTCTTTAATTTTAAACCTCCAAATTCTGGGATGTAGACAAATGACCCTGGTGAGGCCTGGGATCAACACCAAGGCCCCGTTTTCCCAGGCCCAGCTGTGTCTTGGCCATGCTCAGAGGGATTAGATGCCCCAGTATTGTCTCCACAAGCTCTGTTTTTTGTCCTGGACACTGCATCTGGTATTTAACAAAAGTTTATTTCCTAGGTTTTTCACTAAAATAAAAAGTTACTAAGACTTAACATTGTATTTAATATCTAATTAAAACTGCTAGATATAAGAGAAACAAGCCTATATACAGAATGTATAAAGAAGGTAAAATGTAAAGACAGTTGAAAAGAGAGTGTAAATTTTCTTTTACATGTCAGAGAACATTCTGTGGTCAAAATAGTAAGGGGGAAAGGAAAGGAAATTTTTGTCCTAAAAGTAAAATGACAGGACAAAACTAAAGATTTAAGCAAGTTGTGGAAGGTTTGTGGAAAACTGATTTTTGTCAAAGGAATTTTTTGTGTAATCAAGTTGGTGAAAAAAGGGAATTATTTAGTTTTCCTAAAAATTGAACATTAATATCAAAAGCACACTGACGTAGGGCCAGAGTCTGGACCCCTGTGCTGGAATAACAGAGTTTTCTTGGGGCATTAATCTGATATTTAATAGAAAAATTGTAAGATATTATAAAAGGTTTATGGAAATCTTATCTTGTGTGGCCAAAGCTGATTGAGATTGGATGAATTGATTTATAAAGTTTTATTAAATTTACCTTTAGCATTAAACATATACTTCTAGAAATAATTTTTCTCTTTTGATTAAGATTTTTATATAATACTATTAAGATAAGATTTTTGTTTACTTTTTGAGTAAACTACCAAACATAGAAGAGAGACAGATTTTGTTTGTTTTATGGTGTCTTTATTAGGTCTTATGATTCTTAGGGAAACTGTGCCTCCTCTCTATTGAAGAGGAAAATTTTTTGCTTTTTAAAATCTTTAAATTATTATTTTGGCTAAATGAATCACTGTTATTTTACACTGACCTGTGATGCTGTTTTGAACTTGTGTTTTAAATGTTTGATATTTGACAAACTTTCATATAAAAATTTTTATTATTTTTAGTATTTTCAATCTCAAACTAACTTTTGGATATTAGGCTTCCTGTCTAAGAGAGACATATTAGGCTTATTTGGTATGTAAAAATTATACAGAAAGAATTGTCAAATATGAAATGGTGTTTAACTTTTTGGCTTATATTTGTATACATATGTTATTAACATGTATAAAATGTTATGAGTTATATAAAATTTTGGTATTTCTGAGTTTGTGTTAGACATAATAATTATGATTATTATGTTAAGTTGTATGGCACAGAAATAATCATTTTCTTGTCAATTGTGTCTTTAACCAGGGCTATTCTATGACTTTTGTCTCTCACAGGCAATTATTTTTATACTCTGATTCTTCTCAACAAATGATTTATAATCAACTGCAGTCCAAAATTTGCTACTACCTTAAGGAAATTCATGAGAAGGACTCTGACAAGTACTGCTGAATATAGGTTTCAAATAACTTTGGAAATCATATAATTCATCCAGGAAAAAAATTCTTCTAGGACTCTGATTAAAAAGCTGTTGTGTTCATGAGGTTTGCTCACCCAACATTAAATGTAACAAGAATTAACGGCATGGGAATAAACTAATAGTGAACTGAAATATTTTTGGGGAACTGTTTTTCTTTGAAAAATCGGTGATTTTTTTCACTTTTGTTTTCCAGAATCATTTTTTTTTTTCTTTTTGAGTCATTAATGGCTTATAGCAGTTGGGTAAAGTATACTTTTGTGAGTAAAACTAACACATTTGCCTTTCTTACTACCAGATTTCTCCAAAGTTTGCAAACTCTTCATGAGTAGTGGTGTTTTATGGTGATATAGTTGTTTGCATAAGTTTAATAAGAATCTGTTTTCTTTTGTAACAGAACATAGTTAGATACACTTGTAATTTTACTGAGGCTTTAACTGGAATGGCATATTTTCAAATATGACCAGAGTGTTTTGGGGAATGCAGGTTGACTTTACAGAGCCAGTAAACAACCTGTACCTTGTCTACATGGTTCCTTTACAAAATTTCTATCCTTGCAGTAGGTAAAGAATGTTATCTTCTGACAGGCCCAGGATGCTAAAGTTATTTTGGAACCTCAAGAAGATAGGAATTCACCCAATTCACACAAGTATTGCAGACAGTCTGATGAAAAGTCTTTTACTTGGTTAGCCTAAAGGGTTTTAAAAGTCTCATCTGAAATTTCTTATGAAAGACTTCCCAGCAAAGCCAACTTTAAAAGAACCTGTATGGCCATTCTGTACTCTTGTTGCACTTTATGCAAATAAGCAGGCCAAATATAATAAGAGTGAAACTTGTTTTGCAGATAAATTGGTCCTGCTAAGATTATCTTTGATGAAAATGGAGAATTGGAAAAAGAAAAAAGGTATGTTTCAGAAGAAAATTATAGTACATCTATTATTAGCTTATAGCCTTGTTATTTTTGCGTTTTATTATTTGCGTACAATTTGGAGTAGATGCTGAATTACTTCTTGGCAACAACAAATCTCTATAAAAGAACCCAGTTTAATTTTCTTTATAAAATAACCCAGTTTTAGTTGACGCCCTGACTAAATAGATTTTGTTGATGTTGTTGTGGCACACAAATCCTCTTTTGATTGTGCATTATGTTTCTACTATTTAATTTTTAAATGTTATTTCTCGTTGTTTTACTTCTGAAAAAGCTAAATTCATACTACTGTAATGACTAGGTATAATTCAACAACTGACAGCAGCCATAGATCAATGACTTTGACAGCACTACTCAGCAATGAATCTTCCCAGCGATGACAGACATTTTGACACTCAACTTTTCATCATCAGTTCTTTCAAGAATAAAGATTTTAGATCAAAAAAGGGAAATGAGAAAAGAAAAGAGCTTTTATCTGAGGAAGGCAAGTTCTATTAGTTATCAGGACCAGACAATAAGATGAGACAGCAATCCCATCCTACTCTCCACTTTGAGTTACCTATTCCTCTCTTCAAACTGCTTGCTATTGTTACAAGTAGCTATAGATTAACCTAATAATGCCACACAGGACACTATAACCTATACCCTGTAGCTTAAGACTGTATAGCCAATCACTAATAAGTGTTATTTCTATAAACCAATGAGATTTCCTGACAAACAACTTTCTATCAGCCCACTCACTGTCCCCCATTTTTTTGCCTTTAAAAATCTGCTTGTAACTGCTGCTAATAGCAATGTGTATTCAGGGCAACTTGAATCTATTCTCCCTGGTTGCATTTCTCAAGTTTGGCCCAAATAAACTCTCTACTTATATTAATTTTGCCTCAGCTTCTCTGTTTTAGGTCAACAGGCCAATTTTCTGAAGGACCTTGGGAAATTAATTGATTTTTCAGTGTCTTTAGCTTTTTTTTCCTTGTTGCAAGATGGGATTAATGACTTCCAAGCTTTTTATGTGTTACAACTGAAACCAGAAGCCTAACCTTTTAAATATATGCAGTATTATGCAGAATATTTATTCACCTGGATTCTACATCAAACCAAAATTGAAAAGTGAACTATAATTTTTATTTTCTGTCAATCTATTTTTCTTGTATTTTCTACTGACTGAATAAAACAAAGTGTGTTTCTCCAATGAGAGTTTTCTACATAGACTGGTCTGTACAATACCATCTTTATATTTTGGCAATATTCGCAAATTATTTGGATAGGCTTTTTATTTTGGAAGATTGTCTCCACTTATTCTCTACTACTGTTCCCAAGTTTGGAGTTATAGATAAAATTATTCTCTTTGGGCTTCCCATGAATGCAATGGATATCTTTATTTTGTGGAATTGGGGAACAGATAGATAGCGCCTCTATATTTCTTTTTTAAAGCACGTACTTTTCATTTAAGATGTACAGAAATTACCACAATTAGTTCCATTGTAATGTAATTACTTATTAAAGATTATAAGTAAGAATATGGGATATACTCATGGAAAGATATTTAGAGAAAGGAAAACTAGAAAAAGAGATTGTAAGTTTATACAGTAAATAATATGCAAAATAGTTTGAGAATAGCTTAATAATTTATATATAGTGTCACAGTGTTAGTCATTTCCATTCACTTAACTATTCATATGTACATTGTTGCAGATATTCTTTATTATTCCATCATCATCTCAATTAAACCTCTTGGGTATAGTGTTTGAATGCTACTGTGACCATAAATTCCAATAAAACCTAGGAAAAAATGAAACTACTAATAACTGAAAGGGTAAGCAATAAGAATAATATTTTCTAACTTCCTTGAATAAGAAGAATCTTGGTGATGATTTTTATTTATTAATTCCGGAGAGAAAGGAACAAGCTAGTGAGTCAGGAGAAAGAATTAAAGCTTATTAAATTCACTTATTTCAATTATGAGGAATAGAAAGTTAATGAGACTGAATAGGTGAGTGGCTAATTCTTATGGAGAACAAATATTGAAATCTTTTAAATATGATTTTTTCAAAATTAAATGGCATAAAATTTGAGAATATCAATACCTTATATGAGTACCAGCATTAATGAGTCCAGTTTACTTCCTTAAGCTTTAGCAAGTTCAGGTCATATATTTTTCAGACAGAAAGGATGTTATAAGCCCTTCCTTCTGCTGTGTTCTCATAAATCTCTCTAATGCTAGACCTAGGCCTGTATTGAGTGGAAAGCTCAATGTAGACTTCAGAGTTTCCTAAAGAGAAAAGTTCAGGACTTGGCAACGAAGCCTCTAAGTTGCATTTGAGCAGGATAGTGTCAAATGCAGAAGGTGATCTTTTTCCAATCCTGAGAACAAAGGTGCTAAGTAGCCCCAGGTTCTACATTCCTAGAAGTGTCAGCTTTGGGATCAGTTACCTTCAGTTGCTGTGAGGTGACATCTCCCCCACCAAAAATAGTAACATGACTCAGAAGAAGAGGAAGTCTCATTCTTCAAGAGGCCAAGGTTCTTGGAACTGGGGAAGAGAACACTTCCCCAGACTTAAGAATGAGATGCTTTAGGGCATCCATGTGCCTACAAGAAAAAATTCCTTAGATGACTAGCTGCTTTGCTATCAGAATTGCTGATGTCTCCCCATATTGCTGAATTAGGGAAGACAACATTGGAGAAAACTTGTATAGTAGATTCTGCTCAGAAGGGAATAGTCCTCAACCACTATGTTCATTATTTATCTTAACAACCCCTGACTTCTCTCTTCTTGGTTTTTGATAGGTCAGGTGGATCCCACATATACCTGCAGTCCATGCATTGATAGTGAATAATACATGAGAGTTGAAGCTCCAGTTATGTAAATCAAAAGAATACGACAGGAGACAAACTTATGCTTCCAGGAAAACGGAGTAGACGTACTTCTCCCAATTCTTTCTACTAAGTACAGCTAAAAGCCTGGGCATTAAATATAAAATAAATGCAAAAATACCATGAATCTTGGAGAGAAGAAAGCAGACCAAGTAGGTACTTTGGAGCAAAAAGCAACACATTGGTGAGTTCCCTAGGTTTTAGTTTTTGTCTTATATATACCAGTATAGATGCTGGAGAAGCCAGAATTCCAGAAGTACCAACATGTTTAGATGAAGGATGTCCTAACAAAAGCTCTTTCTCTCTTATGTAAGGAGTACTAGAGGGACAGCCTAATAAGAGAGAATGTTTAGAAAATAGTGACTACTTCAACCAAAAACCATGGAAAGAATTATGGTCCCACCCCACCCTTGTCAGCAAACGTGAGTGGGGAGCCTAGATTCTACTTTTTCAAGGCTGTAGCAAAGCGTCCCAACCGTCCTGTTAGGGTGGTGTCAGATAAGGCCGTCTCTGCCTGGCATTAATGAGCCCCTTCCCCCTTTCCCACAGGATCAGGGTATGTGAAAAGTTCTACCTTTTCACATAGGGGGACTTCTACCCCCACCTGGCAATAATGAGGTACCCTTTCATTTTCCCAATGAGGTAGTTTCAGAAGAGGCCTACTGGAAATATTTTTGCAACTTCCCAGCAGTAAGGAAGTCACATCTCTCCCATGATGTCAGTTGTGACAAAGTATGGAGCACTAAGGAAGCACTCCAGCCCATACCAGCCAGGAAGGTGTAAGTGAAGGCTCACTAAGACACCAGAATTTCCACTTCTACTCAGCAATAACAAAGAGTTTTCCCCATCAGGTGTTAGTGAAAGTTTATAGGGAACCTGGACTTCTCTACCCAATTGGCAGTAATGAGGTGGTACCTCCTCTTCTCACCCCAGATTGGTGTCAGAGGAAGACAACCAAACCAGCAAGTGTAAATAAGATCTAAAATGTAATAAAAATGTACAAAATGTTCAGGTTTTAATGAAAAATTTACTAATCATTATCAAGAACCAGGAAAGAAATTGAATGAAAAAAGATAATCAACAGATGTCAACATTGAAAGACAGAAATATTAGATTATCTGATAGTTTAAAGCAGCCATCATAAAAATGTTTCAATGAGCATTTGCAAGCACATTTGATAAAATGAAAAATATAGAAAGTCTCAGAAAAAAATAGAAGAGATAATAACCAAATATTTTATTTTATTTTATCTTATTTATTTATTTATTTATTTTTTGGAGATGGAGTTTTGCTCTTGTTGCCCAGGCTGGAATGCAATGGTGTGATCTCAGCTCACTGCAACCTCTGCCTCCTGAGTTCAAGCAAATCTCCTGCCTCAGCCCCCCGAGTAACTGGGATTACCGGCATGTGCCACCACTTCCAGCTAATTTTGTATTTTTAGTAGAGAGTGGGTTTCACCATGTTGGTCAGGCTGGTCTCAAACTCCTGACCTCAGGAGATCCACCCACCTTGGCCTCCCAAAGTGCTGGGATTACAGGTGTGAGCCACCGTGCCTGGCCATATTTTATTTTATATTATTATTTTTGAGACAGAGTCTTGCTGTGTCACCCAGGCTGGAGTATAGTGGTGCGACCATGGCTTACTGCATCCTTGATTTCCCAGGCTCAAGTGATCCTCCTATCTCAGCCTTCCAAGTAGCTGGGATCACAGACATGCACCACCACGCTGGCTCATTTTAAAATTTTTCTGTAGAGACAGGATCTCCCTATGTTGCTCAGACTAACCTCAAACTCCTGGACTCAAGTGACCCTTTCTCCTTGACTTTCCAAATGTCAGGATTGCAGGTGTGAGCCACCATTCTCAGCCCCACATAATATTCTTCAACTGAAAATCTACAATAACAGAAGTAAAAACTAAATGGACAGGCTGAACAGCAGAATAGAGAGGACAGAGGAAAAAAAAACCAATGAAATTGAGGATAGAACAATAGACATTACTCAATCTGAACAATAAGGAAATTAGACTGAAAAAAAAAAAAAATGAACAGAGCCTTAGAGACCTGTGAGACTAAAACAAAAG
Source organism: Macaca thibetana thibetana (assembly GCF_024542745.1). NCBI lineage: Eukaryota > Metazoa > Chordata > Mammalia > Primates > Cercopithecidae > Macaca > Macaca thibetana. Next base: position 82,884,279 of record NC_065585.1, on the reverse strand, counting down.
GTATAACTTATGTATCATTGAAGTTCTGGAAGGAGAGGAGCCAAAAAGTAGAGCTGATAAAATACTTGAAGAAATAATGGCTGAAAACTTCCAAAATCTGACAAAAGCAAAGTACTGTAGATTCCAGAAGCTGAGTGCATATCAAATAAGATAAACTCAAGGAATCCACACAAACACATTAGCTTCTGAAAAATAAAAACAGAAAAAATTTTGAAATCAGCAAGAGAGAAAAAATATGGGGGAAAATGACTCAAATGGCATGAGATTTCTTATCAGAAACTATGAAGGTCAGGAGGCTGTGACACAATATTTTTCAAGTGCTGAAAGGAAAGAACTTTCAGTCCAGAATCCAACATTAAGTGGAGCTATCCTTCAAGAATGAAGGGGACACCAATACATTCTCAGATAAAGAAAAAATTAGAGAATTTGTCATCAGGAGACCTACCCTAAAAGAATGGTTAAAGAAAATTCTCTAAACAGAAAGAAAACAATAACAAATGAAATATAAAATCAAGGAGGAAAAAGGAAATGGCAACAAAAATGGCAAAATTTAATGCACTTTCCCTTCTAAATTATGCTTGTTGGTTGAAGACAAATTATAATATTTTCTGATGTAGTTCTCAATATATGTATAGGAAATATTTAAAACAATTTTAAATGGGGAGGATAAATAATTTAAAGAGGGGTAAGTTTTTAATACTTCACTCATGCACCAATATACATTTGACACTAGTTTTTTATAATGTAATACCTAGTGCAACTACTAAAAATTATGTAAAAAGAAATACACTTAAAAACACTGTAGTTAAATTAAAGTAAAATTCTAAAAAGGGTGATCAGAGTAAACAACTAAACATACTTCTAGCATATAACCCAGCAGCCATACTCCTTGGTATTTACCCAAATGAAATAAAAACTTATGTCCACTCAAGAACCTGCACATGGATGTTTATTTATAATTGCCCAAACTTAGAAGCAACCAAGATGTTTTCTAGAAGGTGAATGGATAAACAGCAACAAATTCATACAATAAAATATTATTCAGCATTATAAGCCATCAAGCCGTGAAAAATATGGAGAACCTTATACAGTATATTACTAAGTAAAATAAGCTAAATTGAAAAAAGTAGGTACTGTATACCTTAACTATATAATGTCTGGAAAAGGAAAAACTATTTAGCAGTGAGAAAAAATCATTGGTTGCCAGGGATTAAGGGAGAGTGTTGTTCAAGGGTCAACTATATATAAAAAGTTTTACAACATGTCCAAGTGGGATTACTCCAGGGATGTAAGGTTTGTTAAATATTTTAAAATTATTTAACAAAATACACGATATTAACAAGCTAAAGTAGAAATATTACATGATTATATCACAATCAATGCAAAAACATTGATGAAACTCAGTACCTAGTCATGATTTTACAAACTCTTTGAAAAATAGAAATAAATGGAAATTCCTCATCTTTATAAAGGGCATCTATAAAATACTTATGGGAAACATAATACATAGTGGTGGAAACTCAATGCTTTTTTTCTAAAATTGAGGTTTAACACCATATGGTTACTCTCATCATTCTCATTCAACATGGTGCTAGAAGTTCTAGCCAGTGCAATAAGGCAAAATCTCAGTGCATCTACATAAAAGCTCCTAGAAATAATAGGTAAATTCAGCAAGGTGACAGGATACAAGACAAATATACAAAAATCAGTTATGTTTTTAAATACTACCAATAAACAAATAGACATTGAAATTAAATATTGATTTCATTTATGCTTGTTCTAAAAATCAAATACTTAGGTGAAATTGAATAGCTCATGTAAAAGATTTTATGCTCTACAAAACACTGGTTAAGGAAATCAAGAAAGACCTAAATAAATGAGACATACTATGTTCATGGATTGAAAGACTCAACTTAGTAAGGATCTCAATTATCCTCAAATTGACATACAGAGTTAGTGCAATTGCTATCAAATCTCAGCATGTTTTTTAGATATAGACAATTATTCTACAATTTATATGGAGATATATGGGTTCTAGAATAACAAAAATCATGATAAATAATATGGCAGGAAGAATCATTTCATTCAATTTGAAGAGTAATTATACAGCGGTCTTTATAAAATACAATGTATATACAATACATTGTATACAATAACCATGACTGTGTGATATTGGCAGATAAGACACATTGATTAGTGGAACAAAGTAAGGACCCAGAAATAAACACACACAAACATGCCCAACTGATTTTTGACAAGGTGGAAAAACACAAAGGTGTAGAAAAGATAGCCTTTCAACAAATATAGCTGGAGCAATTGGACATCCATAGGCAGAAATATAAACTTTCAGCTATATTTCATATCATATAGAAAAATCAAGTAATGAATATCAATGTATAAATAAATATATAGTTCATATACATCTTTAGTTTAAAAATATAAAAGTTTTACAGAAAAACTTCAGAGAAAATTTTCAAGATCTAGGGGTAGGCAAAGAGTTCTAAGACTTAACACGAAAAGCATGGTCTATTAATATAAATTGGTAAAGTGTAATTAGTCAAAATTAAAAATTCTTGCTCTGCAAAATACCTTCAACAGGATGAAAAACAAGCTACAGACTGGGAGAAAACATTTGCAAATGATATTTTGCAAAAGGAATTAATATCTAGAATATATAAGGAACTTAAAAATTCAACCATAGAAACAAAATAATCTGATTAGAAAATGGGTAAAAAAATGGAGATATTTTATAAAACACGGTATAAAAATGGTGGATACACATGAAAAGATGTACAATCTCATGAATGAGTTAAAAAATGTACATCAAAACCACAATGAGATAACATCACATATCAGAATCATTAAAAGTAAGTGACAAAACCAAGTGCTAGTGAGCAGGCAGAGGAACTAGATTATGCCTATACTGCTTGTGGCAATATAAAAATAGTACAGCTCCTCTGATAGTGATTTTGACAGTTTCTTAAGTAACCAAACATGGAGCTACCATATGACTCAGCAATTACACTTCTTAGCATTTATCCTGGAGAAATTAAATTTTGTAATCACAGAGAAACAAAAGCTTATAGCAGCTTTATTTGTAAGAGCCCAAAATAGAAATGACTCAGATGTCCTTCAGCTTGCGAATGGTTAATCAGTGGTTTGCATGGAGTACTATTCAGTAATAAAAAGAAATGAAGTATTGATACATGCAAAATTTGGATGTAGCTCTACAGAATTATTCTGAGTAAAAAGTTATTCCTGAATTGTTACATGATATGCAATTCAATTTATATAATATTATTTTAATTAACATCTTTATACAAAATCCATAAAACACAAAATTCACCCACCTGAAGTACAGAATTCAACGGTTTTAGTATAGCACAGAGTTGTGCAACCATCACCAAAATCTAAATTTAGATTATTTTCATCCCTTCATAAAGAAACTGTGGAAGGCACCAAATTGAAATTTTTTTTCACAATTTCTTGGGTAGAACATTTGTTCTTATCATAGACCTTAGCAACCTCAGCTTATGATTTGTTTTCTTTCCTTATTAAGTGGAGAATTTTCACCTTTTTACTTGAAGGAAGCATGTGACAGCTTTGCTTGGGCATATCAGAATTGCCAGCATCACTACTCTTGCACTTTGGGGCCATTATTAAGTGAAATAAGGATTACTTGAACACAAGCACTGCGATACTGCTACAGTCAATGTGATAACGCAGCTGGTGACTAAGTGACCAAGGATGGGGAGCTTCTACAGTGGGGAGACTCTGGAAAAAGGGAGGATTCACATCCAGTGGCATTGGGACAGGACAGAGTGAGAGTTCATCATGCTACACAGAACAGCATACAATGTAAGTCTTGTGAGTGGATTATCTCTGGAATTTTCTATTGACTACATTTGTACTACAGTTGTATGTGGGTAACAAACTGGAAAGTGAAACCTGGGATAAGGGGGAGGCTACCGCAGATAGCCCAGTATTTCTCATTTTGTGGATTTGTTTATCTTTCTGCTCACATTCTTTTCCTTCTGCATTACCATTTTAGTAAAAATAGATAGCATCTATTTGGTGTTTAGTATGTTTCTGGCACAGTCGAACATTTTACAAACATTATATCATTTAATCTGCATAAAACGTATACAGTAGGTACAACTATTATCCAGTTTTTTAGACAAGGCAAACTGGATCACAGGGAGTTTAAAACACTTATTCCCTTGGTCAAGTTGGGTCACGTAATTGTCAAAGTTAGCAAAGACTTGGAATCAACCCAAATGTCCATCAGTGACAGACTGGATTAAGAAAATGTGGCACATATACACCATGGAATACTATGCAGCCATAAAAAAGGATGAGTTTGTGTCCTTTGTAGGGACATGGATGAAGCTGGAAACCATCATTCTCAGCAAACTATTGCAAGAACAGAAAACCAAACACCACATGTTCTCATTCATAGGTGGGAACTGAACAATGAGATTACTTGGACTCGGGAAGGTGAACATCACACACCAGGGCCTATTATGGGAGGGGGGAGGGGGAAGGGATTGCATTGGGAGTTATACCTGATGTAAAGGACGAGTTGATGGGTGCTGACGAGTTGATGGGTGCAGCACACCAACATGGCACAAGTATACATATATAACAAACCTGCACGTTATGCACATGTACCCTAGAACTTAAAGTATAATAATAACAATTAAAAAAAACAACTTATTCATAAAAAAAAAAAAAACAAAAAACATGCCACTTAGGGGATGATTTGAAATTCTCTAATTTTCTAGAAGAATCTTTAGTTTTCCCAGGATAGAACATTTATTGATATGGTAAATATGTGGAAAGACCCACAAGCCCCACTCCAATCCTACATTCTTGCCATTAAAAAATAAACACAAAGACTGTTCTCTGTATTTTTTTTTTCTTTAAAAAGTATTCTAGGAGACACAATGACATGCATTCTAACAAATATGTAGAATAAATTGAATTTGAGATATTTTATAAAATTGTAAGATATGTAACAATATGCACCTTAGTCTAGGACACAAGCCCAAAAAGGTAAAAAATAATGAAGAAAGACTACTCAGAAGCTAATCCCTTTTCTTATTTTAGAAGATAGATGAAAGGGGAAAATTTTAATGTGGGGTAATCTCTATCCGATAATCACAATGTGGTTTCTGAAGAGATGTGTTGGCCTTTAGTAATGCTAAAATTACAAATGCAGATTTAAAGCCCTCTGCATTTTATCCACTTTTAAATTTACATAAAAAAACAAGTGCAAGATTATTGGAAAAGCGTCTATGATTGTTATCACAACAGCAAGGGTAGTTGGAGTGTGATACAATGATAAGAAGGGAAGAGGTTAAATTGCCACTAGTAAAGTCTATGCCCATTATTGAAGCCAATCCAATATTAACTTTGTGTTTAACAAAATGAAAATTAAGATGCTACTCTCAGAGAAACCTTGGGGAATATCTACAACATGTTCACCTCTTTAAAAATTCACTTGTCTGTATAGCTTTCTCTTAAAATCTCATTTAATGTGCTTAGGTATACAACCAGTACAACATATTATAATGGTGTAGAATTTAGTAAGGAATGTATAGTGAGTATTTCCTAACAATTCACCTGCCTTGGAGCTCAAATAAGATTTAAAATTAGGTTCTGAAATAATGCCATGGAGAAAGCTAGAACCAAGGCCATCTAGATGAACCTACAACAATTTCCACTTCTACTTAGGAGGTAGAAGCAAAAGGCATCTACCCTTGGGGAAAGTTCAAGAAAATTGTTGAGGGCCAGCATCCTACACTAACACAAAGCAGAAGTCTGCTTCTGCTGGGGTTGAAACAGAAAAACACACTTCTGTCCAAAACTCCCCATAGATATAAGGCAGAGTTTATATTCAGAACAACAAAATTAAGAACACAGTAAATGTCTTTTCAGAAACTATGTAAAGCAGAAGACAACAAAGTAACATATTTAAGGGACTAAAAATAATCCTATCAACCCAGATCTCTGAACTCAGAAAAATATCTTTTAAATATTGAGACAAGGAAATACTTTTCTGCCTCATCAAAGCTGATAAAATTCATTGCTAGCAGACTACACAAGAGTATATATTAAAGTTATTAGGTGAAAAGTAAGATATTAATGGTAAAAACTATAATAAATATAAATGACAACTTTTCTACTTTTAATGTCTTTATAAGATAACTATGTAAAGCAAAAATTAGTAACAATGTATTATGGGGTTTACAGCATATGTAGAAGTAAATATATGCCAGAAATATCACAAGTGATGGAATTGAGGAAATATAAATATAATGTTGATATGTAAATAGCAAATAAGCCATGTTGAGATGCCCAAAAGCATTTATTATTAGAAAAATACAGATTAAAACCACAATAAGATACCACAGTACACCCACTGGAAAGGTTAAAATTGAAAAGACTGACAATAGCAAGACTGGTGAGGATGCAGAGACAGTAAAATTCATATATTGCTGATGAGATGCCAGCAACTTTGCAAACCAGTTTGCCGACTCTTATAAAGTTAAACATACACTTAGGATATAAACCAACAATTCTGTTTCTAGGTCTTTCCCCAAGAAGAAAAAAATTTCTATGCAGAGCTCTATGTGAATCTTTACAGCAGGTTTACTCATAATCAACAACCACTAAACACCACTCAAATGTCCTTCAATTGGTGAATGAAAAACCAATTATGGTACATCCATTCAATGGAACATTACTTGCCAATAAAAAGGAACAAATTACTGATGCATTCAGCAACATGAGTAGATTTCAAAGCATTTTGCTGACTAAAATATGTCAGACACACAGGCTATATATGGTGTCATCTTGTTTACATTACTGGGAAAAAGCAAAACTCTATTGTCAGAAATATAATCAGTGGTTATCACAGGCTGGGATGGGGCAGAGGTTGACTGCATGGAAGCCCTAGAGGCATAGAAATGCTGTATCTCTTTGTTGTGGTGGTGGTTACATGACTGTATTCATGTGTCAAAACTCATCTGTACTTAGAAAGGGTGACTTTTGTTGTATATAAGTTATACCTCAATGAACCAGACTGAGAAAAAAAATAAGCCTTCAATATAATTTGGCCTATGCTCTAAGGCAGTGCCTTTTGATCCCCTAATATATGCCAGTATCATAGGTCAAAAGTTGTTCTCGTATGACCAGCTTATTTCCTCAATGACTCAACTTGGCTTCCCCAGTCTCCACCAAGTCATCCTGAACAATATGCAGTTAAAAAATTCAAGGTGTAATGAGTCGAGAATGCGCCACTGCACTCCAGCCTGGGTGACAGAGCAAGACTTTGTCTCAAAAAAAACCAAAAACCAAAAAACAGAAAACAAAAAACAAGGCATTTCTCTCAATCAGATCTGCCACACTAATTCTACCTGAATTTCAATCCTGAAAACTGACACTGACCCACTTTGACTCCTTTCCTCAGATACGGATTTTCAACAACCCCTAGTAAGATCCTCATTGCATAAACTACCATGCATGGCTCCATGGCTCCACATGTTTTCATTCTGCAAATTTGTTATTCTGTATGTTACACCCATGCCTAAGTGAAGGGATGACCCCAGCACAAGAGAAAGAAAAAGAGGCCAATACTTTTGGCTTAAAACCCAATATCGACAAAAAAATGTGGAAAGATATGTGATGAATAAAGCCAGACTGTTTTTCTCAAAATGTTAATCCCAACTTCCTATTCCAAGACTAGATACAGGTTCTTTGGGTGAAGGGGAAGGATGAACCAAGAAGAAAGTGAAGAAAGCTTACAAGCAACTTGCCTAAGAAGGGGCATCCTCCCTCCATCATTAGAATCTAAGACAGAGAGGAGATCTGCGTCCCCTTCCCCTGGCTAGCACTCAAATATCCAGCAAGGTCTCAAAGATTTCCCATAGCCACAAAGTTGTAGGAAGAAAAAAATATTTACATAGTATGTTTAGGGAGATTGTCCCCAAATCAGTATAGGAGCAGGGGAATATCTTCCATGGGCCCTAGAGTGGCTCAAACTTGTCATGGTGAGTCAATAGTGGTGCAGAGAGGTAATAGTCAGGATAGAAAAGTCCCAGCATGATCAAATAGCCAAAGACCAGAAGGGAGAAGGGTATGCTGGTGACTGTCAGCCCATAGATGACACAAAAACATCAATGGATTCCACGGTATTTCCCCCACTTCCAATCTGAGGTCTTGGCATCACATAAACCCACATAACATAGTATCATCCTAGAGAAAGTGATGGGGCAGGACCCTAATTTAAGGTTAAGCTTCAATCATTCAGTTAATAAGACCTCTCAAATGCAAATTGTGTTGCTGGAGGAATGTGAGAAAAAATTTCCTTTATAGCATACATGAGTATGTAGACTGAACTTTTTACTTATACTAAATTCTTAATTAAGAGTAAGAATCTGAACTACAATGTAAGCACATACTGATTTCTTTTAATTTCAAGAATTTTCAACAGAATGTCTGAAAATTTTTCATTTATATTGAGTCTTACAGGCACCCTATTTAAAAAACTTTTATAGACAGATCTGCATGATTACCATCGAGACTCAAAGAAGTTATAAAACCTCTTAACTTTTTCAGGCCCTTAAAATTAGCTTAAGACAGTGAGTCATTTCCAGTGTCTTCACTAGATCTCGTTAAGTCATTTCTAGTTTCTTTACTAGATCTCATTTTTTGATAAGCACAGTTGCCATCTCATTTTATGTGCTTTAAAAATACAGTTTAAATAAAGAAAAATCATTTAGAAGTCATATGTGTAGTTTTCTTCTCTAAAGTTTATTTCATCAAAGTTATAATTAATTTTCTGAAAGTTTATAGTGTGGAAACATCATCAAAGTTTTATACAGAGAGCCATTGAGAGATATATAAATAATCATTATATCACCTTATTTATTGTTTGTGTGCATGTGTGTGTGTATATATATATATACACACACCCAGGCTGGAGTGTAGTGGCACGATCATATACTGCAGCTTCCAACTCCTTAGCTCAAGCAATCCTCCCGCCTCAGCCTCTTAGCTGGGGTTACAGGCATGCATCATTATGCCTAACTAATTTGTTCTTTATTTTGTTTGTTTCTTTTTTTTTTTAGAGAGGGGACTCTTGTTGTGTTGCCCAGGCTGGTCTTGAAGTCCTGACCTCAAGTGACCCTCCTACCTAAGCCTCCCAAAAGCAATGGGATTAATGGTACAAGCCACCTCACCTGGCTATAATTATATTTTGATTCAAATTACCACTATGTTGAACTTGATTGATTTTTAATGTTGAAGAAAATGAAAATTACTGTCATAGAAGTTCACGTTATGAGCATGTATTCACAATGGAATGTCACTTTTGTCCCTCTCCTGGTTTTGGATATGAGAAATTTCTCATGATTTCAAAGTGTTTCTAAGTTGCTTTTTTCCTAAAGAGAAAAGAAAAAAAGGGCAATAGTCAACTCCATTAACAAACCACCATCTCGTGACAACACTAGGGAGGCAGTCTCTGTTGTTGGTAGGTGTTTCCTATTAAGAGTGGGTATTTATCTATTATCCATCACCACTGCCACATGCATCTGCTTACATTCATTGCTGGCTAAAAACGGACTCAGTAGCCAAGATCCCCTTCTTCCTGATCCCACAAATCTACTCACCTACCTGCTTTATGAGACCCCTACAGTGCTGGCTGGTGATCTCTTTTCAGCTGTTTTCCTGGGCATTGGAGTTTCTGACTGTTTGTCCTTGCCCACCACTGAATGATCAGCAGAGCTTCCAAACTGGTTGAGAGATCTGAACCGGTGGATCACTCACTATAGCTTTCAGGGAGGTCTCCCTTCCTAGTGATATCTTCCCTGCTTCCTCAAAACTCACCTTAGTTTCTCTGGTCCTGACTCCAGTCCTCCATCGTTTACCACTATTATTAATCAGAATATTGACCTATTCATTAAATATAGTATAAGCAAGCATTTGTATGTTATGATGATATGATAATGTAAACTCTTAATTATTTTCCAAAATTCTCAATGTTTGAATTAATAGGGGGGAAATAACTAAAAAAGCATACCATTTTAGTCAAATAATTATAAGATATTTTGGAAATAAATAGGTGAATCACTATGCAGTTAACACTAGTAATGATTGTGAACATGTTGGAAATGACTGAGCTATAAAATATTCAGTTTAGTTATTTGGAAGATTTTAATAAATGACCTGAATCAACAGTGTATTAATCTAATGAGCTATTTGCTGATTGGTTATTATGGGTAGGTAGATCGAGTCTGGAAGAGACTGCTAATGATTTCTTATAAGCTATAAAGTATTGTCAAGTATTTGTTCTGTTCTAATTTTAATTGAGTGACCACTGTATAAAATCCACTCCACAATAAGTGAGCACACAGGAATTCTATATTCATAGGATTATAGTCAATTTGAAAGGTTGATGGATGCACTGCTTGTTTTTGTAAATAAAGCTTTATTAGAAAACAGCCACACTCACTTATTAGTGTATAATCTGTGGCTGTTTTCATACTATGACAAAGATGTTGAGTAGTTGTGACAGAGACCAAACGACCTGTAAAGCCTAAAATATTTAGAGATATATCTCACCCTTTACAGACACAGTGTGCTGACCCCTTGCCTATTATAATATCAAAGCATAATGGCAATATCACAGGTATATCCTTAAAGGAACTGAGAAAAAAAAAAGGAGACACTTCTGGTATTAAAAAATATGCCTGTTCTAGATTAGACACTTAACAAATGTCATTGAATATATTGAAGCTGTCATTTGATTTGCAACATTATGTATTTGAACTTGGAGGTGGGAATTTATATCTGGAAATCCAGTCAAGTGGAACAATGCAAACCAATTTTTAAAACGTCTTCTTCGGTGACCCCTCTACATCCCACAAGTCTGCACCCACTCCCTGTACTTCACCTATCAAGACCCCTGCCCTTCTCCCTAGCACTTCTACTCCGCTGCTTTGCTCACTCTCATTGGTTTCATTGAATATCTTTACTCATTTCCTTATCATTATCCACCTATGGAATCTTACCCATCCTTCAAGATTCACATGAAATACTATTTTATTCCCACAAAACCCCATCTTCTTGTCCTCACATTTTGAAGTGTTCTTTCAGACATTTGTGTTCTTTAAGCATTAGTCACATTTTTTCTTATATGACATTTTACAGTCATATGTTTTCCCTCTATACACACAGAAAACTGCTAGACTAGACTATAAGCTCCAGGAAGGCACAGTTAATGGTTTTGTTTAGTGTTCCACACAATAGTATTTACAGGCAGTCAGTAAAGATGTAAAACGTGACTGCTGCCACCTTGTCTCTCTCTGTTTTAACTCTCTAGAGAACGTTTTTTGTTATCTGATTTTTCCTTAATGATTATTCTGTTGAAGGACTGCATCCCACCACCAGAATGTAGACATCATTTGAATAGAGATCTTGTCTGTCTTTCTCATTGCTGTGTCCCACTACCTAGAACAACCTGGGTGCTCAATCAAAATGTGGTCACTGAATGAATGAAATTATAAACCTGTAGTTTCAGAAAATGATAGCTTATTCATACACTAAAATAACTTTATTTTGTGGTTAATAATAACTTCGATAAATAAGATTCTCTAATTATCTGTAAGCTAGTGTTCTTATATTTAGAGTTTACTATATAATTACACAGGAAATAGTATGCAAATTCAAAGCCATTAATTCTATAAATATAAAACTCAATTTATCTGTAGGAAGGTATAGCATTCTTCAAGATTATTTTGCAATGTGGCATTTTAAAGGTTTTATACTGATTTTGAAGTGCAGGAGATTGGAAAACTCACTAATTATCTTTTAATGCTTCCTATTGCCTGATAAATTTTAGGAGGTTAATTACTTTTCTTTTTTTTTTTTTTTTTTTTTTTTTTTTTTGAGACGGAGTCTCGCTCTGCCGCCCAGGCTGGAGTGCAGTGGCCGGATCTCAGCTCACTGCAAGCTCCGTTTAGGAGGTTAATTACTAACATGTTCCATTATTATTCTTAAGGATAAGACATGATGGACAGAAATTTCAATGCAATTATTCCATTCTGGTGAGGTTAGAAGGTGCTAGGCAGATAAAGAAATCATCTTATCAAGCAGGAAAACACCATTTACTGAAGAAGGTCTGCTAAACTTTTATCATGACTGAAAATATAAAAAGACACTTTAAATGGATAAATGCAGCTATTGTACAAAATTGACATGGCTGTAGAGATGACAGAGTGAAGAGGTATTTGATCAGTCATTTGTTATAAAAGCTCAGGGAAAACAAAAATTTCTACTTAAAAATTTCTCTTTATTGCGTTCTCATTTTCTTTGACTTGTTAAATTCACAGTTAAATCACATCCATATGTTTTCAGTTTTAACTGCAATCATATTTCTAACATCACCCTTTTCTCGGCTAGAAAAATGACTCCATGTCACATTCAATGCCTCCTTTTATGTTCATGTTTGACAGAGAGTGCACACATTTAGGGTCTGTGTAGTGGGGAAAGTTTAAAATGGCAAGGCACATTTCACAGTTACTTTCCACTGGCAGATGGTGAAAGACGGAGCTATCAAACTCTAATCTCAGACAGACCTGAACTTGAATTCTTACTCAGACAACACTAACTGTGTTCACTTAAACAATTTATTTAGATTCTGGTCTATAAATTAGGGGGTAACAATAGTACCAGTTTCACTTGACTGTGGTGGGGAGGATAGAAGACAATGCATAGAGGTATAACACATGTGCTGCAAAGTGTGCCAAGCATCCAGAATGTATTATTCCACTTACTGTTCACACCAGCCCTAGAAGATCAGTACTGTTACTACCACAGATCTCAGAGGAAGATACTGAGGCACTGACTGAGACACAATCAAATCTTGGTATACAAGGAGGATTTATATGTATTACTTGACTAAAATTATACTAATAATCAATGAGCATTACATTGACCCTGGAATTAGGTTGAAAACATTGCATGGGTTTCTAAATTAATCTTCACCTCATCCCTGTGCAATACTACTGTCGCTCCCATTTTCCAAATGAGAAAATTGAGATTTAAAGGGATTAAGCTATATATCTGAAGTACTAGAGCTAGAAAGCACAAAAATCCAACCTACAAACCCAGGAGGTCTGATTTCAAGGTCTGTAAAAGTAACCTGTAGTACTGTATACTCATTCTGGCCCCTTACTTTATACACAAATGACTAAATTAGTGAAAGGGGATGGATTTGACAGAGAAGTAGGTCATGAAATAAGAAGGCAAAGAGCATCCAGAGTGACTTTAACTCAATTGAGTACACACATATTAATCTTCAAATAACACTGCACCAGGCTTTTAAGACACACAAAGTAGTACCACATGTAGTTGACCAGGACACCTTCATTTTGTAACCTGGATGATTATTTTACTTACAACTAAGAGAGTGTTCCATATAGGGGGTGTGGCAGGGAATCCCATACTAAGCTTAGGCAACTACTACATACTTGGTGTAAGGGCAAACAAGAAATAAACCTGACAAGCAGAAAAGGACAAGAGAAGTCACCTGTCTCAATCTCGGCACTGGATGAGGGAGGGAAAACAAACCTCATCTAAAAATTTAAAGTTAGTAGTTACTCATCTTTGTGTACTGAATATACACTGTAAGTTTAATTTAAAGTGGTTTCAAATTGATAGTTTCGGACCGAAGCAAACTCATATACTCTCTACAAGAACTCACTGCAATTCAAGCCTATAATAATTTTATACTGCCATTTATTGTAAAATGTATTCTGATTTCAGAGATGTTAAAATACCAAAAAAAAAATAAAAAAAACACATCAGAATGGATGAAAGATGATATGAGATGCAGTGCCTGCCCTAAAAGAGCTTAGAAGCATCTGAGTTCATGTGATCGACAAGATAAAACACAAACAACACAAGTTATTACATAAAAGTGTAAAATTAGTTTTGAGATGTGTAGGAAAATGAGAATTCAAAATTGATAAACTTCCGGGAAGAACAGTGAAGTGGAAAGTCTTTATGGGAAAGTGAGACTTGATCTGGGCTTTGATACCTGGATTGGGTTGCAACGCAGGAGGGAAAGAGGGGATACATATACCATGTAAGGTGTGGAGTCCGATTTAATGACAATATTTTTAGATTGGAGAAAGCGAGGAGACCACTCCAGCTGAAACAAAGAGCTTGTATTGGGTAGCAACGGCAGGCAAATTTAGAAAATCCTACTGAGAAGACATAATAGAATGCCCTTAAGGAAATGCCAAGCTAAGGAATTAGGAATGGAAATCATATTCATTCAATCACTCAGTTAGCTCCCTGAGCAATCTGCAGCCAACCAACAAACATTAAGCAGCTGTATATGCCAGATGTGCTGAGACCTAAGTGTAAAATGGTGAATAACACAGCATTTTGTCCTCTAAGTTACAGTATTTTAGTTGAACAGACAAAAAATTGCGACAAAACCACAGTAAGACCTATTAATTTAGCTGCAATTTATTGAGCAACTGTTATTTTTCCAGGTACTATATAGGAAATTTATATATTACATTTCAAAACAAAAGTTTATCTATTTTAGGGATGACAGATTTTTCTCCACTTCTTAGTATCTCAGTAAAGATGGATTCTATAACTTACAATAGATCCTTGATTACCCAAATTATGTGAGGTCACAATTATAAAATATTCAAAATCCTGGAAAAAGACTTTGCAACTTTTTGAAAATAACCAAGAAACTTGTTGTATTTTGATGTTAAGACAAATACATTGAATGATGAAGTTTCAAGTCAATTAGTATCCTCAACTCTACGTAATCTCTGAGGTAGAGTTTGCTCAGTTATTTTGGAAACTTAGCTGAGACATGGAAAAGCACTGATGTAACACATTATCTGTAGCAAATCATTAGTATGTATCACCAGTGTCATTAAGTTACAGCCACATAATTATAGATGGTGAGACAAATTTACATTAATTTAGTGAAAGCTGTGGTGTGGATTCAAATTCCTTCCAGTACCATTAGAGGCAGAAATGTTCTTTCCCTCATTGCTGATGGCACAGGACTAGCAGCTCTCAGATGCATCCCTCTGAGGCTGTCATCCCATGAAAAGAGTGGCCTCACCCAAGATTATGTCACCTTCCCAGGAGCAGCTCACCTCCAGTGACTAGTCCATGAGGGCTAAGAAGACCTATCACCCTGGTCCCAATTCAGGATGGCTCTGAAGGGTCATCTTCTCTGCAAGATAATGGAATTTACTTCCAATTCTCTGTGGTAGCCAGAATGATGGCCACCCAAAGATATCCATGTCCTAATCTCTTGAACCTATGAATATATGAAGTTAAATGGAAAAGGGGAATTAAGTTTGCACATAGAATTAGGGCTGTTAATCAGCTGACTTCAAGATAGGGATATTATCCTAGATTGTCTGTGTAAACCCAATGTAATCTTAAAAGTGAGTTCTTAAAAGTGAAAGGGAATCAGAAGGGGAAATAAGAGTGATAAAACCTGAGAGAGACTCAACCTGTCATCCCTGGATTTGAAGATGGAGGAAAGGCAGAGGAGCCAAGGCCAGAAACCTCTAGAAGCTGGAAAAGGCAAAGAAAGTGATTCTCCCCTAGTTTTCAGAAAGATATTCCCTCTCTGACTAATTTGGCTTCCTTCCTTCTCTCAGGAGTGTTGATTCTGAATGTATTTCCTAATCAACTTAGTGCAGTAAATCTGTGTCTCAAAGTCTTGTTCATGTGGTACATAACCTATAACAGAAACACATATTAGGCTTACATTTTTCTACTTAAATTATAGATCTCATGTTAACCTAATAATTGATAACACTGCTGAAACAAAGGCACAGTTTAGTCGCAAATTTGCAGTCTGATCCCTCAAGCTATGAGATATCATAGTCAAGCTATGAGATATCATAGTCAAGAATGTGACTGGCAAATACTGCAAGTCAGGTGAATCAGAGGCTGCTATGGTTTGAATGTTTGTGTCTTCTTCAAAATTCACGTTGAAGCTCAAACCCCAATGTGATAGTATTATCAGGAGTGGCTTAAGGAGATGATTAAGTCATGAGGGTGGAGCCTTCATGAATGGGATTGGTGACTTATAAGTGGGTTGGAAGGCACTGGCCAGGCCCCTTGTGCCCTTCTGTCTCTTCTGCCATGTGCCAACATTCAAGGCACCATCTTGGAAGCAGGGATTGGTTCCTCATCAGACACCAAACCTGCTGGCACCTTGACCTTGGACTTCCCAGCCTCCAGGACTGTGAGAAATAAATTTCTTATATTCATATATTTCCTGGTCTAAGATATTTTGTTATAAGAGCACAGAAAGACTAAGACATAGACCTAGGTCAGCTATGTCAGGGAGGCACAGGCCAGCTCCATAGGCCATGTCAGCTAGGGGTCATTTTGGGGAAAATCTCTAGGGCATGTCTTAGGAACCCAGTCCAAGAGATTGTAAACAGAGGATTAAGAACCAAAGAAACTGGTCAGTATGTTTCCTGTGTGAATATACTGAAACTGGTATGTAAGAGGCAATTAGAAAATGTTAGTTCCCTATTTTTCCCCTCATGCAGATATCAGAGAGACTTCTCTACTGCTTGGGACGCTTGTTCAGAGTGCAATTTCCATAGCAGCAAGAAAAGGAGTTTTTGTTTCTGGATACTTTAAAGTAAATAAAGCTATTATAGAAGGCAAAATAAAAAAATGTCAAACAATTTCTCTTTTCATTTAAAAACAAAAACAGAATAACAAGCCCCAGATGCATGTTTGAATATAAGTACCCAACAAATGTGCTCAGCATTCCACCTGCCAATGCAATGTATGGTGTGCAGTGGAAGTAGGGGGTAAAAGCTCCCATTAGTGTCACTGAATCTGCACCCTAGGACCTGTGAGATGTAGGAAATGCATTAGGCACAAAATGTGTTCATTTGAACATTTTTCTTGAGATGTCCTGAGGCTTTTTCACGTTAGTCAGTGTACAAAGCACATAGCCTTCTGCAGTATCTTGAACAGAATCATCCCAGTACCAAATGGACTATGGTGATGACCTAACTAACTTAATCCATGTTGTGAATTGATCTTATGTTCAAATTATCCCAGTCCCTAAGAGTGGGATAGTGGCTGTGACATTTGCTCAAAGAGGTTCAGAGAAAGAGATTTCTGATGCACACTGGGCTTTCCTTCTCTGTGCTCCCTAATTACAACATTTTAAACTCTTGGTTGTGTATTGTATTTGTGATGTATATATCCATTACCTAATAGACTTAAAGCACCTTACCATGAGGGTCTGAGTCTGATTGCTTTTCAACAAAGCAATTTCCTATGTCGTCTTGCACAGCAAATGCCTATTGAGTGAAGAGGAAGAGCAATTTGGGTTGAAAGTGGTCTAAGTAAAAAGCACAATTCTGATTGTGGTCTATATATGATGCTAGGTATATTTGATGAAGCTGAGATGATATGATCACCTGCTCCCATGGGGGAACTTCCTACAGGTCACCATCGCCTCCTGTATCACCATTGCCTAATGGTCCTGAAAGTATACCTCACAGCTTTCTATGGGTGAGGGAGGGGAAGTGATAGCTGTTAGCTCAGATTCACATCTGTTCTAGCCCAGCAACGTTTCGGGATCTCTGACTTCAGTGTTTACTCCAGAGATATTGTAGTCATCTGATCCACCACTGGTGGAAATGTTGTAAGCCTGGCTTCCTGCAATTGATTTTTCCTAGTGCCTACACAAACCAAGCTATAATGCTTTGGGAATTTAAACAATAATTTGACTTTAGTATGATATAAAAGTGATCACTAGAATAAAGGAGTCAGCAAAAATGTTAGAGTTATGGTGTACGATAAAATTCAACTTTACAGTCATTAATATCTGTATTAGTGTGCTCGAGGTACTGTAACAAAACACTATAGAATACAGGATTTAAACAATAGAAGTTTATTTTCTCACAGTTCTGGAGGCTAGAAAGTCCAAGATCAAGATTCTGGCAGGGTTCAGCTCTTCTTCGAAAGGCACTCTTCTTTGTTTGAAGACTG
This sequence comes from Macaca thibetana thibetana, assembly GCF_024542745.1. Classification (NCBI taxonomy): domain Eukaryota; kingdom Metazoa; phylum Chordata; class Mammalia; order Primates; family Cercopithecidae; genus Macaca; species Macaca thibetana. Next base: position 82,866,195 of record NC_065585.1, on the reverse strand, counting down.
CTTCCTTCCTGCTGTGTTCTCACACGGCTGAAAGAGACTGAGCTCTGTGGCGACCCTTTTTAGAAGGCCACTAATCCTGTGGAATAAGGATGTCACTCTCATGCCTCATTCAACCTTTATTACTTTCACAGAAGCCCTATCTCTAGCTACAGCAACAATGAGGGTTACAGTTTCAGCATATGCATTTTGAAGGGACATAACATTCATTTCATAACAATATCCATTAGGTTAATTTGGAAATAATGATTTATTTATACATAAAAAGAATGTTGAATTGTGAAATATTTTATAATTTACAGAATTTCAAGAAGATTAGTAGTTATGACTAGTTGGCTATTGCTACACATAGTTAAAAAATCATTTCACGGCCGGGCACGGTGGCTCAAGCCTGTAATCCCAGCACTCTGGGAGGCCGAGACGGGCGGTTCACGAGGTCAGGAGATTGAGACCATCCTGGCTAACACGGTGAAACCCCATCTCTACTAAAAAATACAAAAAAAAAAAAAAAAACTAGCCGGGCAAGGTGGCGGGCGCCTATAGTCCCAGCTACTCGGGAGACTGAGGCAGGAGAATGGCATAAACCTGGGAGGCGGAGCTTGCAGTGAGCTGAGATCCGGCCACTGCACCCCAGCCTGGGCGACAGAGCCAGACTCCGTCTCAAAAAAAAAAAAAAAAAAAAAAAAAAAAAAATTCATTTCACATTTTTACTGTGCTTTTCAGTTTACAACACTCTTCCTTATATATTGTTATTTGAGTTTCATTGTTTTTACTCTCCTGTCTTAAGAATATGGTATGTTTTGTTTTTCACTCTACACTATGTAACACAGAGACTTGCCCAATACAGACACAAAGGAAATATATACTGTAATAAACTAACATCTTTCAATAAAAATCAACACAATTAAGAATTTTAATTTTCTCCATCTATCAAAACTTTGGCACTGCAATAGTTTTAGAAATAAAAGGAGAACAGAAAGTCCCTCTTAATATGTTCTCCTAGTCAATACATGTTGAAAAGGCATTGGTGTTGAATTCATAGCAACATGGTGTTGAATCCTATGTTTATTACTAATAAGATATTTGACCTTGAGCAAGTTGTATGACCTCTTTGAGCTTAAGTTTCCTTTACTCTAACTTAAGAATCATACTATTTGCCTCACGTATGTTTAAGGAAGATAATATAGGTCAAATGTTTGACACTTTGCCAGCTGTGGGCACTCAATCAATTAGTTTTAAGTCTCTTAATGAATTAAGAAGAAAATGTTAGTAAGAAAGTTTGCTTACATGGCACATAGGAGAAAAAATAAGATTCTGCCCAACTAGTTGGCTTTGATATATAATAGACCAAAATATACAAATATATTTCAAATTGACAGAATTTCCATACCAAAAGATTCGATTGAAGAAGATATTTATTAAAAAATGAGTTATTCAGAAAAGAATACTAGTCACAAAACAGAGATAGAGTCACTGTGGCATATTTGAGCAGTGCCTACCTGAACATTGTTCTAGAAAGAAGGTGGCCAGGCTTAGAAGATACAGGAATTTTTCTCTGAAAGTTTGATGTCGCTAAATATCTAAATCATAAAACTGAACATCCCGTCCCAGTTCCATGTGTACAAGGAAACCTTTGGATAATAATTTCGCTCTCCTTGTAGTTTGCTTTTATGGGGAGAATGTGTTTAGAGGATGCAAGTACTTGGCCCTCTTGGCCAATAACCTTTCAATTAAAAAAAAAATCAATTGGATTTCTGAATAATACATTAATGTCATGCCAACTCAGCGTGAGTCAGCACTTCTTGCTTCATCCCATAGCTCTGGGGCACACAAGATCAAAGTTCTATAAGGGAAAGAAACTAGAACAAGCAAGGTCAACACCAGCTAATTTTGCTACATAATGCCCTAGTCTCAAGAGTATAACACATTCTACCCGACACTTTTTGGCCATGAGTGGAGGATAAAAGATATTTATTTATAAATCAAGTTCTATAAAATGAAGAAGAGTTTAGAAGATATTCTGTAAGTGTTATAATACTGCTAAAAGAAGTGAAAAGAAGGGAAAAAAAGAATTTAAGACAATATGTATTAAAATTTCAATCATTATCATAAAGTAACTTCGTTGATCAGTTATCCTTATCAACTAAGTTAATTTGTTTTGCATTTCAGACTTTGAAAACTAGGATATTCTAAATTCAGGTAAGATATATTTACAAAAGTTGCTTAGCAAGGATGAAAAAGAAAGAGAAAGGTTGTATTGAGTAATTCACGTTTCTGAATGTGATGATCTAGATATTGAGTAAAATTAACTAAAATATTCTGAAAATATTAAAAAACAGATCCTTACCATAATGAGCTTCTGCCAGTCTACCTCATTATGAGGCACATTTTTTGTTGGCTGGTATTATAAGCCCTGTTTACAAAGTGATGGATGGTGAAGATAAAGTTTACATGAAACTTTTAGATGTCATTATTATTCCCTTACAATAGCAATATGATAGAGGATGACTGGATAATTATTGGTTGCCTGTGAAACTGTCTTTCCTCCCTTACCCTTTCCAACAGTCCTGATTTTCTTTTGAGGATTCATGTGCTTCTGCAGAAGCTGTGCCCATCTACCATTGCTGCGGGAGTGGAGCAAGTGTTGTAGGATTTTCCAAGAAGTAGATTTTATTGCTCTGGCTACAGTGTTTGCTTCAGGGTTAGACATGTGATGTAATTCAATTGAATTGAAATTAACCTCCAAACTTTTGCTTAGAATTGTGGGACATAGGCACATTACCCTTATCCCAATGACATAGTGTATAGATGTGAGGGCTGGGACTGGTGCATCAATTTTTAGTAATAGCAACACAAATAAAAAACCCAAGAGAATTAAACAGACTTACAGCAGGGGTGTCCAATCTTTTGGCTTCCCTGGTCCACAATGGAAGAAGAAGAGTTGTCTTAGGACACACATAAAATGTACTAACACTAACGATAGCTGATGAACTAAAAATAATTGCAAAAAATTCTATAATGTTGTAAGAAAGTTTACAAATTTGTGTTGTGGCATGTCCAAGTTGTCCTAGGCTGCATGTGGCCTGTGGGCTGTGGGTTGGAGAAGCTTGACCTAAAGGCAAATAGCATCATAATTCTAATAGTCAAGCCATGTCTAACAATAGACTTACCTCTGTACATTTCACTTATATAAGCTATACATTCTTATATATTGTTTAAGTAAGTTGATTTTATTGTTGTGTGTGATATAAAGTATCCATGCTAATACAGAAATATACTGAGTAGTTTTCAATATGAATAGATTTTCATCACTCAGAGATGAACAGAATGTTTTAAGCCCACATCAGCTTTTAGAGTTATCATTTCACTGAGCACATGTTTTTAGAAAATATTTTAACAATTTGGACAAACTTCTACTATTGCATGTGCTTATCAGTACTATCAAGTCAATAAAATCTTGGCACTAAAATTTTAGTTTTACACAGTTTGATCTTAAACCACTTTGCAATAACAGAATGTTCTTGGTCATAAATAAGTTTCTTAAAAGTACAAAGGATCTCACGCCCCGCCCCCACACCAAAATAAGAATAAAAACCTCAGTTCACCAAGATATGTGGGATATGAGGAAGCCTAATTGTATTTTGTCTTGTTTTGGTTGAGCCCACTACATATTTACCACACATATTCAACATTTCAAATTTTTGAGAATGAAGGCAGCATACTAAAACAGTTTATATAAAAATGAAAGTGTCAAAGAAAACATGATTATATTTCTCAGATGTTGCACGAACTCTTATACTCTCTAACACCTGTCATGCCACACCTTCATTATTCACAAACTTAACTGTGAATATTCATTTTTTGAAGACTGGGCCGAATACACATCCCACTAGGATTTTGGTTACCACCTTTTCCATAAGATTTGGAATCACAATTTAGTACCATTTAGGGTTCTTTACCACAAAAACCAGAAATGAACTCGACTTGAGCAAGAGGGATTTGCTTGTGAGAAAGCATATTAGTGTGTGTTTGTAGGGGTGTGTGTGTGTGTGTGTGTGATCACATATGTGGAGATTCGTAGAATTAATATGAAGTAACATACCAGGTTTGAATACAGGAAGAAGCCAATAGAGAAACAGAAGGAAACATACAAGCATATAACAAGAAACAGGAAACAAGAAGCACAATAACCGTCTCTAACCATTTACAACAGCCTGGGCAGGAATCCCCACTGTCTATAAGAATGATGAAATACCCCCAACCTCCCCCTCCCACCACCTAACTTGGTTAAGATGAAAATTCCCAGGAGGTAGGGATCATTTGGTCAAATAGTGGAAATGTGCAGGGAAAGAAAAGATCAGTTTTATTTGGCTTGTGCTTCTACAGTGAAAAGCAGACACTTAGAGTCACTCTTCCCAAAGGAAATCAGGGTAATATTAGAAAGAACCATGCACTCTATCCAGACAAAATGGCACAACTGGCAACTATATTATCTATAGTACAAGAATTCACAGTAATTTGTTGCTCTTCATATAGACATATGTTGTTAAAGGACTAAGCAGCATGATTACTATTATTTTGTTTGTTTTTTAAGCAGGTCAAAAGATTAAAATGTTTCTATAAATATACAACTTAAGTGTAAAATGCCACTACTCTTCTAGGCACAATTTTGGGAAAGAAATTTCTTGGAGATAATATTTGTGATCCTGTGTAACTCTTTGAAATATAGTAGGAGGAAAAAGCTTGAGATTGCAAGCATGTGTGCCATATTCTGCCACTTAAAAAGACTGGCTCTCATCAGTCTCATGTGAATAACAAAGAACAGCCATCCTAAGAGCAAAAGATAGACTTCTTGAATCCACCTTTGACAAGGTGTATGAAGTCAGTTTATTTATTAAAAATGCTTCTATTGGAAATATCACAGTGAGAAAAAATGAGGCAGTGTATTTATTCCAAGTCTTCATAAGGCTAGTTTTCTAGTAAGGTATGGTGGTTTATTCTTCCCATCTGCAAAATATGGCATGATAAATTTGAGTGCCAAGTGCCTTGCCTTTGCTATATTGATTGTTTGAAGTTAAGCAAAGAAGAAATATTTCATCCTTAGACTAAAAGCTCATGGACAAAAGCTTTGGGGTTTGCTTCAATGGTAGCTAAGAGGCACAAAAGAGATGATAGGTTGAGAAAAGGGAAAATGCATCATTGTTCTTTGACTATGAGTGCATATCCTTAACACCACAAAGAATAGTCATAGAAGAGAGCAATCACACTTTTCTATAATGCAGCCCTTTGTAAATATAATTCATTGGTGCAATATCTAAATACTCAGTGGGTTCTGACAGTTTCATCCATCACAATACAGGCCTCACCATGTCACTGGCTCAGACTGATAAATGCAAAATGACAGTCATTCATCCGGTGGAATAGAAAAAGCCAGGGAAAATATAACGTGAAGTCACTTATGCCATTTGATATAGCTTTGCAATGTCTATCTTTTCTCTCGCCTATCTTTCGTTGTGTGTGTGTACATGCCAGCATGATTTTACTCTTTGCATAAATATATATAAGACAACACATTTCCCTAAAATAAAAAAGTATGAATTAAGAAAGATTATAGCTACATTATAATGGATTCAGATTCTGCTATGACATAAATAGAATTAGTTAAAGATTAAAGTTAGAATGTAAATGCCACTTCTTAACTTTTTCTGTTTCTTGCTATTGAGGAGCACAGTCTAAAATTTGTAGGCAGATAGAGTATAAAAGTAGTGTACAATTATGGCACTTATGCTAATTTTTTTCTTTTATACAACAATTCTACAAAAATAATGACTATATGTACACATTAAAGGAAACTTTTTGTAGATTTACTGAAAAATAGGTATTAATAATATGGGTATTGACAGCTGTGTACCATTAATTTAAAAATTAAAAAAATAAAAATAACAGTAAACTGAAACTCTCCATTCTCTCATCTTCCTTTTCCTACGTTTATTTTTAAACAAATTGTACTGCATGCATCAATATCCATTAGGGTCATGTGTTGACTTAGCAATAAATTTAATTATTGGTTTAGATCTCTTAAGATGTATGGAACCTCTAATATACACATTTTTGTTTTTATGTTACTGAGGAAGACAGCTCAAGTGATAGAAATAACGGGACAGGAAGTAAGAAGACAGTTCTGGTCTCAAGTTCTTCTCTGACAGCTCACAAACTAGTTAATATGTAAGTTTGAAATATGATTTCTGTATTTTATTGCAAATTTCAAATAGATATTTATTTCCAGCTTCATTGAGGTATAACTGACAAATAAAATTATATAAATTTCAGTTGTAAAATATGATGTTTTAATACGTATATTATTGTGAAATGATTGCAGAAATCAAAATAATAAATATATTCTTCAGCTCACACAGTTATAATTTTCTATTTGTGGTGAGAACATGTAAGATCTATTATACTAGCAAATTTCAAGAATATAATACAATATTATGAACTATAGTCTTATTGATCAGGTAGATCAAAAACTTTGCAGCTTTTAAGCCCCAGCTCCTAGTAATCACCATTTTAATGTCAACTTTTGTGAGTTTAACTTCTTAAGATGCCGCATGTAAATGAGGTCATGCAGTTGAAGGAAATAAAAATATTTCATGCCAAAATGTCTTTCTTTAGCATATTTTGAGGTGGCTATTCAGAGGGCTTGTAAAATGGAATTAACCCTGAAATGAGTCTTTTGTGGGGCATACATTTTAAGGAAAAAGTCCTCCCCTATGAAAGTAAATTCAAAAATAGGGAAAACTGACTATTACACTAGATGAACAGATATCAGTGTAAAGACACAGGAAGCACAAAAAAGCAAGAAAATATGACACCTCCAAAGGAATACAATAATTTTCTAGCAATAAATCTTAATCACAAAGAAATTTTCAAAATCTAAGATAAATAAGTCAAAATATTGATTTATAAAAAGCTTGGCCAGGCATGGTGGCTCATTCCTGTAATCTTAGCACTTTGGGAGTCCGAGGTGGGCAGATCACCTGAGGTCAGGAGCTTGAGACCACCTGGGTCAACATGGCGAAACCCCGATTCTACTAATAATACAAAGAATAGCTGGGCGTTTGAGATTTTTTAGGCATTATTTCTTTAAAAAAGATTTCTGCTCTTTTCTTGGAATTTCTGAATACATGCATTGGTTCCTTTGATGGTATCCCACAAACCACATAGGTTTTTATTTATACACTCTTTGATTTTTTTTTTTTTTCCATCTGACTGATTTCAAGTAACCTGTCTTTGAGTTCATAGATTTTTTCTTTTGCTTGATTAGGGAAAGACCTACTATTGAGATGTTTGAAAGCTTCCTTTGAAGCTCTCTGCTCCATTTTGGATTTTATTCACTGTAGTCGTCAGCTCCAGAATTACTGTTCATATCCTTTTTATGATTTGTATCTATTAGTTGAATGTCTCATTTGTTTGTGTATTGTTTTTGTGATAACATTGAGTTGTCTATCTGTGTTCTCTTGGAGCTTGCTGAGCTTCCTTAAAACCATTATTTTGAATTATTTGTCATGTAATTTGTAGATATATATTTCTTTGGGGTCAGTTATTAAAACATTATTCCATTTCTTTGGTGGTGTCATGTTAAATTTTTTGTTGTTGTTTCTTGAAATCTTGAGTTGCTTCTTTGCATTTCAAGAAGCAATCACTTCATTCAGTTTTTACTGACTGGCTTTGAGAGTGAAAAATCTTCATCAGTCATCCCACTTAGGCATTGTGGGGGTCTCTCAGATCTTTTCTATGGATGCCCCACTCCATTTTTCTTTGTCCCTTTTGGGGAGAAAGTACTGGTATCATATGCCTTATCTCCATCCCACAAAGTCAGTTGCTTTTTTCCCCCCTAAGGAAGTGCCCTGAAGAGTTCAAGGTCAGGTGCTTTTCCCGAATTTAGTAGAGTTTGATCTAGGTGTCTGTGTATTGTGTATGATTTTTGGAGACTCACATATACTGTCTTCAGGGGAGCACAAAGGGTTCTGCTTATGAAAAGGAGGGGCATGCAGAGTGCTAGGGGCACATGTAGACCACCTGGGGTCTGTAGTTAACTTGCGTTATGAGGTTGGTGGTCTGGACTCTTGGTGGAGTTTGCGAAGTGGTTAGTAGAAACCACAACACTTTATTGAGTTCTGTGTTCCATTGCTCTGAGTGCCTATTCAGTTTTTCTTCTCCTAGCTGCCTGCAAATTATTGAGTAATCCCAATTCTCTCAGTTTTCTGGATGGGATAAGACAGATGTTGGCCTCCTCAATAGTGTCCCAAATGGCTAGGGAGACAGGGTGCTCGTTATACTTTCACTTTCACCTGTGAGGTAAATTAAAGGCAAAGAGGGTCTCCTGGCACAGCACTGAGCTGTGCTGCTTTGGTGGAGGGGTGATGAGGATATAGTGAAACTGTTCTCTTACCCTCTTCAATGTGTCTATTCATAGATTAGAATAGACACCTATAAGGTGCTGGCATCTCTCTACCGGCCTCCTTTTCTCCCTCAAAAGTACTCTCATCCTTGTATAGCTGTCGAAATTGGTGTTTGTTGGGAATGAGATCTGCAGACTTCTATTTTGCCATCTTGCCAGTTATTCCACTAGGTTTTTATTTTAGAAATTATTAAAATTTACACTATAAAATATTTAAGGATATAATTTTGTTCATTCATCAATTATTTACTCAGGTTTGGCTGATTGCAAAATATTGGGAACATACCAAGGAAAAAGACAAACACCATGACTTCTGGAAGTTTAATTTCTAGTGAAGGAGACAAAACTGAACAAAAAAAGAGTGATATTATTTGTGATAGATATATGTGTGATGAAGAAAAATAAAACAATGTAAGGGGAGGGAAACCCTTGTGTAATTCTTGTCAGGGGAGACCTTCTTTAGGAAAGGAAATTTGCTAGAGGAAGACTGTAAGATAATGAGGGGGAAGAGAAGAGAATTTCAGGCAAAGGGGAAAAATTCTGGAAGTCATTTCTATCTTGAAAGAACATAGTAATTTAACAGAACTTAGAAATGTCTGTGAACTACATAAATAAATGCCACTCAACCACTATAATTGTATCACCACCCCAACTTCCCCATAGACCAGCACCTTCTTTCATGCCATCTGCCACGAGAGGAAACGTGACTGAAAGGAAGTATGAATGCAATGAAACAGAGTTCTAAATCTAACATAGTTAAAATATTGGACTCTCGAAAATTTTACAAAAGCACATGGACCTTCCCAACACCTTGTAAAGGGCCTGTGCAGCGTGATGACCTGAAGCTTAAACTTCATTTATTTTTGGTGAATCCTCTTTTAATTAAAGGTCAGTTTGTTCTTTTCACCTTTTTCCCAGGTGAGGAAAAAATCAGCATTTAAGTACATTGTGTGAATTAAAGGATTTTAATTCTAACAATGGGAATTCTGACCAAGAATCTCCTAATACACCAAAAAAGAGCCAGTGGGAAAAAAATTACAAATTCTATTTTGGACATGTTCATTTCCACCTGTCTTATCAGACACCTAAATAAGGATGCCCAACTCTAGAGCTCAGGGAAGAGCTGAGCTTAGAGATGCATGCTTTGGAGTCAACAGCCTATAGACAGCATTCAAAACCAAATGCTGGATAAAATCACTTTTGGGCTTGAGGGTAGTAAGAGAAGGGCAAAGGACCCAGGACTGAATTCTGTGACACTCTGACATTAAGTCATTTATTTGTCTAAGATAGGAGCAACCGTGTTGCTTTTGCATGCTCACAGAAATGCAATAAAAAGAAACAACAAAAAAGATAATTTATGAAGACAGACCATGATCGTAGAAGCAATGGGCTTGGACTCGGTAACAAAATGGTATCCATTAGAAAAGTTAGGGAGCTGGCCTGAGACAAGGACAAAGGAAGTTCATCCATTATAAAAGGAGGTAAAGTGGAGTGTGTAGGTATATAATGTCAAATATAGGGTACATAGAGTATAGTGAAGTGAAGGGAATTATCCAAATAATCAGAAACTCATTCTATTTCTACTAATTGCAATTCCCGTTAGGCACATGCATGTTGCTCCATATGACTATTAAAATTCTCATACCTTTGTCTTTATCTATTGATCTATCAGGGTATCAGTCTACTTACTTCTGGTTTTCATAGTTGAATATAGAAATTCTTTGAAGGCAAGAGTTATCCATTACTGAGCATTCCTCCAAACATACACATACACATGTTTTTCAGTGCTTGGCATATTTTACAGAAATGTAGGGGATAATAATTTCCATTATTTGATCAATATAAATAAATCAGTGTTTGGTTATCTACTAGAAGACATGCTCTATGAAGGCAGGGGCTTTGAGTGATCTGTTAACTGCACTATCTCCAGCATGAAGAAGAGCCCAGCCCATTAAATATTACCTGTGTGTGTATACTCTTCAATCTGAAGACCAGATATGTGGACTTTTAAGACTATTGTAAACCAGGTCCACCTGAAGGATAGAAGGAAATGATGACTCTTGTGAGGAAAGTAGTAAAGAAAAAGAATTTTAAAGGGAAAGAGAATAAAAACAGTGAAAACAAGGATTATGTTACAACTAGTTTAGGAGTGGTTGGTATGTCTAAAAGAAATACTTATTTCAAAGAAATAGAGAAAAATGTTGTAAAACTCAGCCCTGGCTAGGGAATGGGAAAGATGAAGTCTGGAAATGCTGAGAACACTGTGGGAAATTCTGAGAACCAAGGTACATTTTACCATCTCTCATTGTGTTTTCAGCCGGTAAGGCTGAGGACCAAGGTCATGATTTGTAGAAACCACAGTGAGTAAATATGGCAGCTCAGTATGTCTGGGTAAGGAGGGGACAGCGTTAAGTGCTCTTCACCTAGTCTGGACTCTTGTGTAGCATGGAAAGGATCAGAAGTTGTTGTTTCCTTTGAGAGAAGGGATGGTTTAAGCGCTGGGGAGCTTTTAGAGGGGCTCCTGTTGGCACAAGTAAAATGACCCTGAATAGAAGGGTTGATGGACAGGTCTCTCAAGGCTCACACAATTACCTTGGTGGGTGAAATATAGTGATGAGAGTTGGAGAGAGACCTACTCAGCCATGAAAGGTGCTGGCCTCCCAGAAACATGGCCTGGCTGAGCAAACACATCTGGAGCTACAAAAGCCAGGATTTGAGCAGGAACACAGGCAGAATG